>NC_143405.1:16379068-17629068 GCF_052110815.1 Crocodylus siamensis | reverse complement strand
ACAGTGCCCACTGGCCCTCAAAAGAGTCCAGGGAGCCAGTGAAACTGTCTGAAGATTTGAGTGAACAAAGGACAAGAAGATGGCCCCTGCAGTTACCAGGCATCTGTCAGAGACAGGGTGCAGGGCTAGGTGGACTATTGGTCTGACCTAGTATGGCATTTCTTATGTTTTTATGTACATGCCCTCAGCCTCAGTGTGAGCACCCCATACTTCCACCTCTTGAGATCAGTTCAAAATGTTTGGAGAGTGACTTTCTGTCTCCATACCCTCCTCCCAAAGACCTTTTGCATTTGCTTGGCTTTTGCTAGAGCCCAGCAAAGGGGTACCTACCTGTAGGAGTTAATGACTGGCTGTTATTCGGTGAGTATTGAAGAATTTGGCTATGCCTCACTGCAGTGAAAGGTGGAGGAGGTGATGTCCTCAGCATCATTAGTGCACGTTTTCACACTGAGTGTCAGTTTTATGCAAACTACTTGTTTGTATTTTTTTTTCACTAGGGCATGTGAATGTTTCCTTGTGGTAACTGGGCTCAGTTCCTTCTTAAGCCAATAAATATTCTTCCTAATATGAAAATATTTCTAGAGACCTGGCAAAGTACCCTAAATAGATGAAATGCACACATCAATAATAATCATGACATGGGGTAATACTTGTTTCATCTTTGTCTGAAAATAGACACAGCTGCACAGAGTACAATAAGTATTAGCTTGTCTCATATCATATGGGTCTATGTAGGTAGAGAAATCAGATTGCAAAAGTGCCCTGGAATAACGGGGCTCATTTGTAGGCATTGGTTTTGAAGAATTTTTTATAAATATGTTTGTCTTGGGCAGACAAGGTTCTTTGGGTAGATGTGTTATCTTTTAGTAAGCCAACTAAATAGTTGGAGAATTTGTTCTTTGCGAGCACAAACACCTTTCTTGGTGCTTGCTTGCTTTCCTGGGTAGAATAGAAGCCAAAGTGCAAAATGTAGGTCTGAAAATGCAAATGGGTGACAGTAAGGTTCAAAGGGACTGGGAGACATGGATCGTAAAACAGCACCCTTCTATCATTGCTATGCAAAAAGCTTTTTAATCTCCATAGTTACTTACCCCCTAGTGTTATATAATATTTACAAGAGATGCAGGTAGCTTTTGAAAGGGTTTTGAAGGCTGCTCATTGAGTATGTGTTGGATATTTATTTTAGAAGTACCTACATGTGAAATGAGCAAGTTCTGGTGTGGGGGGATGACGGGTCCAATCAAAGTTTGGTATAGGATAGTAAAGATTGCCAGGCAGAAGGGAAAAGACAAAGCTGTACCTTTTATTTCATTCACAATGCTCCTCCTTGTGTAAATAAGTTGAATTCCTTGGGAATGCTTGAAAATGCTTTTCATAACTATTGCATACAGACCCCCTCTTTTTCCTTTTTCAGATCCAAATTTAGGACAGTCATGGGTGTTTTTACAAAAACCTCATCTTGTTTTTTGTCTGCCCATATTATGAGACTGAAATCTTTTTCCTTACCTTATTTTAGCCCTTAGACTAACTAGTGGGAATGATCATGAAAGCTGCACCAAGTGTTCAAATAATAGGGCTGGGAGCCAGAAACTCCTGAACCCTAAACCTGGCCCTGACATTGACATGTTGGTTGGCTTCCATCAAATAATTTACCTCGTTGTTCTTTCATCCCTATATTATATTAAAAAGAAAACCCATCCTCAGGTGGGAGTGATGATGACTAGTGTTTTAACTCTTAAGTATTGAGAGTGCTGGTTAGCTCATGTTTATTATAAGAAAAAAGGCCCTGAAATGTTTTGTAGTAAGGAATATTTCCTCTGCCCTCTCATTCTATCAAGCCAGGTAGACCCTAACCAGAAAAGGAAGGTTGAGCTCTATGTAAGATATTTCTGAAGACAGCAAAGTCCAATAAGGATCTTAACAATATTCACTTTGTTCGATGGGAAATCATATTTCAAATTCAGCCTTCTTTCATTGTCCTTTCTTAGCATGCAGATTTTCATGTACTCCTCCACACTTTGCATTGGGCACGCACCACTTGCCTTAGCTTCTAAGAACCAGAGCAGAAAATAAAGGCTGACAAACTAATATCTGAAAGTTTGTGTAAACTGATGACATCCTGAGGGGGTGAAATGAACTATTCTTGCTGAGGCCTTTTCTGGGATTATATGTCTAAGAGGATTCCCTTGAAGCCAGCCATCAGTGATTAGAGCAAACAGTGTGTAGCTGTTTGACAAATCTAGCTGGTATGTCCCTCTGAAGATGGTGCCCCTGTCCCCTTCTGCGTTGCACTCCAACTATGACAGGGGAGGGCAGCATACAAGGGAAGAAATGCAGTCCATGTGTTCCTTTTGCATAGGTTTGGACATCAGCCAGTATAATGCTGACAAATACATTCTAAAAATCATGCTTGGTTGTTGAATGTTGAAGCCAGCTGCTCTTGGGGGTTCTAGATATTCCACCTGTCTTCTGCTTTTTTCCCTGGAAGTGTTTAAAAAAAAAAGTGCATCTGTAAAATATGTATGACCTTGTGGATACACTGTGTTCTTTTTGAGGGTATTAGAATCTGCATTTCTTTTTCCTTCGTTACTGTATGGCCTGGCCCCAGGGGTCCTAGTTAACATTCTAGAGAAATTGGGAGCTGTGTCATTCTTGTCCAGCCATCATTCTTCTTCTGTTTCTCCATCTGTAGAAGTGAATGTAATAGTCCTCCATCTTTTAGAATGCATTGACAACATGGATGAAAAGTGTACTGGGCACTAAATGATTTTGTCTTTTCCTTTCCTGCCATTTGTACCTACCACGAGGGCACTTCTCATGTCCAGGCTATAAACCTGTGTTTGCTTAATCTAAAACCAGTTTTGCTGCCAAAATAATGTTGCAGTCTTTCTTGTACTGCAGGTGGTAATACAAAATGTGCGCTTTGGTGATGCACCTCATTTCAAATTTAGGAGCAACTGAAGGCCATTTGATTATTTATGACAGTTGTAGCAGTTAGTGATAAAATGATGTTGTATCCTATTTTTTTTAATTAACTGACCCCCCCATAAATGTATGCAAATTGAATATGTGCAACAGTGATGAATTTTAGATACCTGGCAGACTAGAAACCTGAAGTAAAAAGAGCAGCTTGGTTATAGTACAGTAGCAAATTGCCTGTCAAGAATGACCTGCTCCACCACCCCTTCCCACTGCTCTGGTTCTGGCCCCTCTCTACGCCTGCCTCCCCCCAGTCCACTTTGGGTCCAGCCCTGGTCTACCCCCCCCCCCGGGGGTCTGGTCCCGCTCTACTACCCCTCCCCATTGCTCCGTGTCCACCTGGCCCACATCTACCTCCCCGCCGCCTCCCCCTCCCTGCTGGCTGTTTGGGAGGTAAGGAGGGGGGGCATCAGGGATGGGGAAGCACCATCACCATGCCCCCCCCCAGCCCCTTCACCCTCAAGCAGGGAGGCATGGGGAAGCCCTGCTGCTCAGGCAGCTGGGGCGTGTTTGCCACTGCCACAGATTTCCCTGGCAGTGGCTCAGACTTGGGCCTATGCACCCAATCTCCACCTGCCCTCTTGGTGGCTCATGCACAGTTCCCCAAAAGCATTACAGACAGACAGACAAACTAAGCTTTTTATTATATTTGAATTTTAGAATTTTAAAAATCCTGCCCTAAATTAAGGAAGGCATGACTAATAGTGTTTGTGTGTGTGTGCGCATGGTTTTTAAAATTATAAATGCACCCTGTTGTTATTTAGCCACTTGTGTATCTTGGAAGGAATGACATTAGAACATGTTGGAACAGAGCTAAGAATGAAGTGGGTGTCGTTGTCATTACATTTCTTGCTATTTTGGGTTCATAAACAGGGTGCCTCTCAACTTAAGGCTTTGCTACACAGGGAAGTTCCTGTGCAGTAAGTGATGGTGTGAACATACAGCCCCCAAGTTATTCTGCATTAACTCCCAGTGTGGATGCTCTTAGGGTGCAGCAAGTGAATCAGCAGCAACGCACACTTCCTATGCTCTGGGAATGGCCACAGAGGGAGTTAGTGTGGGGTAGTTTGGGTGATGCGCATTCACACCCTAGCTGACTGCGCATTAAGTTCCTCTTAACATAGGTCTCAAATGAAAGTTTTTGATATGCTGAAATAGTTTCTTGACTAGTCACGAAGGCTTTTTCTCTTTACAGAAGAATTGTAAGGGTTAACCTAAATGCCCCAGCATATTTTTATTCAGACTGAGTGAGATATGCAAACAGTCAAAATGGTGAAAGTTGCATCTAACTTTTAAAATTCCTACCTTTCAATAATCCAAGCTGTAATTATCAGCAAGCATCATTTCTCAGATGGCCCTGAGGGAAGCAGTAGTATTCCCTGGTTAGGCCCCAGGTAGGAAACCTGAGATGGTCTTCCAGCTCTACTCTTGACTTGCTGTGTCTTAAGAAATATTGTTAAAAAGAATGCTTAGGGAAGAAGGTACAAAGAAGTTAAATGCTATCTTAAATGGGGATGGCGGTACCTACAGCTATCTGTGAAGAAGCTCTGAGAAGTGTGGGAGAAGTACTTTCTCTGTTTTCTTTTTGAATGCCCTTTTGATGGATTTACTTTAGTTTTGATCTTTTACAATTGCATTACATAAAACATTAATAGCTCCTAGCATATGCTCTAGAAAAATGAGCAGGTATTGAAAACAAATGTACCCAGTTAATGACTGCTTGTATGTTGGATGTTGTTTAGAAGAATTAAGTGCATGGTACAAACATATCTTGAAACCAAACAATGGCAGTCTTCTACTTGTTTCGCTTTGTGTTAGTTGCACCAGGAATTTGCTTCTCTTTTATTTTATTTTATTTATAAAGATACAGTCCTTTTCCTTAATTTATTTTCCTAAGAGACTAGACAAAATTTAAGGCTAATCATTGGTATTGCAGTTTGGTGGGTCAGAAAAGAAGAGCTGTCCATTTCCAAGGGAAGAACTAATTTCATATGTTGAACGTTTCTGAGCTTGCTGAAGTCAGTGCTTGGGTTTTGGGTTGCAATTTATACTATTAGAGGAGGCAGTAGATTTGAAAGGATGATGCGCTAAGTAGAACAAAACTTAGAAAACAAAGCTAATTGATTTCTACAGGAACAAGATTCCAGTGTCGAAAATGCTGCAGTCTTTGGAAACTGCACAGCATTCACGACTGCATAGATCACTTCACTGAGGTGTGTGAGGTGCAGGTGTTGTGAATACCACTTATGCTGTTAGTATGCTTTTCAGCAAGCTGTTCTGAGTGGGCTTTTTCTTCCTTCACAGTTAGGTTCCTTGCTTGATTTATTCTTCCTGTTGTGAGTAAAAAAATGTATTACACAAACATACTTCAACAGAACGGTGGTTGGTCATCAGTTATTGCAAATTCACTGGAGTGCATTACGATTTCTTGTTTGCCTCCCACTTGTGTATCTTGCACAGTAAATCCCATTTATAACAAGTGGCTGAATTATTTTTACTGAGCCTCACAGGTGTGCTCTGCCCTGTAAGAACATCAATGAAGATTATGGTCCTGACTCTACAGAGCTTACTCACTAAATGGTACACAGGGTTTCATCATATGAGGATCTATGGTGATTTAACTTAAATTGATATTTGTACAGCTCTAGTTAAACCAGTGCAAATGCCACATGGGGGACAGGGGAACAGTTTTAATTGGCCAAAAACTGCCTTATTTGTATTTAACTTAAACCAGGGTAACTGCTGGTTTAAATTTTCATGGTCAGTTTAAACCAGTGTGACTTCCTTGGAGAGACCAGCTCCTGAGACTGGTTCTTCAGTTTGTATGAATGTGGTGTACACAGCTTTGAGGAAATCATGATTTTTTGAGGGAAGAAAAGCTGCTAAGGAGAAATATGAATGATGATGAGGAAGGTGGAGTTGCTAGCTTAGAGATGGGTATCGAAGAATGTTAACATGGGAGCATGGGGGTGGTGTTGAATGAGGGCACTGAGGTGTGAGCTAGGCAGAGTACAGACTTAGATGAGTGAAGTTGAGCGGGGCTCAGGAGCCTTGATGTTTTGACATCAGCTCTTTCTGTTGAATAGTTGACTCTGATCTGAGGGATGGCTGGTCAGCTTTTGTAGCAAAGTCTCAAGCCTGTGTCTGCATCCAATTCTGAGCTCCACAATTCAAGAAGGATGTGTAGAAACTTGAGAGAGTCTAGAGACGAGCCACGTGCTTGATCACAGGGCAAGAGAATAAGCCTTATGAAGAGAAGTTGATAGCCATAGGACTCTTCAGCCTGGAAAAGCGCATGTTCATGAGTGACCTGGTGGCAGCCTATAGTACATAAGGGGTGTGCATCAGGGTTTGGGGGAATGCCTATTCACCCGAGCACCCCAAGGGGTGATGAGGTCCAACGGTCACGGACTCTTCCAAGACCATTTTAGGCTGGACACAAGGAAAAATTTCTTTACTGTCTGAGCCCCCAAGACCCGGAATAGACTCCCTCCAGAGGTGGTGCAAGGACCTAGTCTTGGTTAAGAAACCTTCGGACGCTTATCCTTTGACCCTAGCTAACGTTCTGCCCCTGGGGCAGGGGCCTGGACTCAGTGATCTTCCGAGGTCCCTTCCAGCCCTAATGTCTATGAAATCTATGAAAGGCCTAATTCCATTGGAATAACACTTGCAAAATATTACACCTGGGATTTGTTTTTAATGTGTTTTGTTTTATTTTTTGATCTGCTTTTCTCCTCCAGTGAAAATTGTTATCCGTGGGGACAGGAACACAGGAAAGACGACCCTTTGGCACCGACTCCAGGGAAAGAAGTTTATTGAGGAGTATATTCCTACTCAGGAGATCCAAGTCACCAGCATCCACTGGAACTATAAAAGTAAGAAGGCAGAGGGATGAATGGGGCCTTGAGTAGGGGAAGGGATAGCACAGTACCTGTGCTTGGAGAGTAGACTTTGTCACAGCTTCCTTTGTTCCCTGTCCCAGCGTCCAGTTGAGATTTAAAATGGGCACGCCTCATTCTGATTGTTTTATTTACTTCTTCTCAGGCTTCAGTCCTGTTTTTAAATACTTTCACTCAGAAATTATATATTTTTAACCATTAAAGCAGATGCCTTTAGGCATTAACATCACAGGAGGATTTTGAGTGAAATAGAAATAAACAGAACTATCTGTGATATTTTTCTTGCTATGTTAATAAAAAAAGGTATGATTTTTGAAATCTGCCCCTCTGATGTTGAAAACCTAACCACTACATCACTGTGTTAGTACATTGAGTAGTACTAAGTAAAATGGAGTAATCTAGTCTCACATCTCAGCAGAGTGTAAGTACCATCTGAAAGTAGCAAAAAGTGCAATAATTTTTTTTTTTAAATGCAAGTAGCTCTAATAACCTTAAATGTATAGAATTAGGCAGTGTTTCTTTAGGATGTGTTACTCTTACAGAGATCATGGGATTTTCCCTCCTGCTAGGTAGCAGTAAGAGACGAGAAAAGTTCCAGGTCTAATCATGGGAGAATAGCAGAGAAGCTGCCTAAGGAAGCAGCAAGCTGTATGTGACACTGTCTCCTTGAACTCCAGCCAGAAGGGAAAGAAGAACAGGGCCATTGCAGATAATCAGTGTTGCAGTTTTTAATGGCACTACCAGGCTGCTAGAACATAGCACTGGAGGCCATTTCCATCTTCATTTTAACTTTCTATATAGGGGGCTAAGGGTGACTTAAAGCTTCCTTAGTCCCTCCTACTCTGTGGGCTGTGACTCCAAAAACTGCACCTATGGCACTCAGTAGCCTATTAAATAATTGGGTCTATAAACAGGGTAAGTATGTTTATGTAGGCTAATGTGATTAGATAAATAATTTACCCCTGTTCAGCTTCCAAGCACTGCACTCCTGCCTTTCATTCTGGGTGCTCTCTCTTGACTAGAATTGAACAAGTATGGTACTATCTTATTTCCTACAGTTATAACACATACTTTGAAACATAGCTGAGCCCTCTGGATAGAAATAGTGGGGGGGTTTTAGATTGAGAAGAATTCTTTAACTCTGTATTTGTCCATGCCTTAAAGGCTTTAAGATTAAAGGCTTATTTAGTATTTTATAGGTTTTTCCTGTTTCCATAACAGCACATTTGAGAGTGCTGTCTTTCTATCCCACACATCAGCTGGCACAAGGCAACAGCTGCAGATTTTGTGCAGTATTCTATGGTTTCTGCAGCACATCTGAGTTCTGCTGGCACTTTTGGGTTACAGGTGTGGTACTTATTTGTGTAACTCAGCTCTGTCTTTCTCCATCTCTTGGAATGTCAAAGTGTTGCTGATGTTTGAAGTAAGAAACTGAAATTTGTTTAGATCAGGGCTGTCCAACTTCTGAGTGGCTGGGTGGGGTGGGGAGGGGCATGCTGTGCTGCACTGTGTGGATTTATTTTGCTTTGAAAATTAGACTTCTTTTATATTTGGTTACCTGGCTCCCATTTATGTCTGGTGTAGATGTAGTTCTAGAGTATAGGCATTTCATATAGCAGCTTAGTTTTGCTGTTAAGTCTTTGGGTAAATCTTGTCATCTTCACTGTAGATGGTCAGAATTAAGGTGAGGCTCAGTTTTAGCAAAGCTTAGGGATCGGAAATAATAGCCATCTATAGCATAAGACCTCTTTAAACTCAGGGCACCCCTTGGAAAATGTCAGTTCTTAGTTTTCAGTTGTGTTTTGGACCACAGAAAAGTAATAGAGCAATTCTGCTGTTGCAAAGAACTTGGAAAGACCACATCAGTTCACAGTGCTTTTAAAAGTATGAATTCCTGTTTGAAAATTCTGGGTTTATCTTGTAAATCATGCTTGCACACCTAACAGTGCTGGCATTGCGTGGCACCCCATAGCACCCTAGAAAGGCTCTTAAGGCACCCCAGGATGCACCCTGTTCGAGAATCACTGGCATAAACTGATGTATTCTCCCCAAGGTGAAATGTGCCAAAAAGTCTGATAGCTGCATGAAAGGGAGAACTGAAATTCTTTCACTTGCATCAGTTTCATCTGCTGATTTTATTACAAATTGTGCTATGAAGGTAAAAACCCAGCCTTTAAACGCATCGCCAGGCATGTTGCTTGCTGTGAAAACTTTCCATCCAAGATAGAGAAGACATGGCCACTTTCAGAAGTCAGCCTAGATCCAATTACTGTCTTGCTATCTGATTTATTTTGCAAGAGAAAGAGAGAAATGTTATTTATTTTGCCAGTGCCGGAGGCCAGGTACTCTGAACAAAGACCAGGAGACGGAGAGTAGTTACAGTTAGAGCCAAATAGTTACAGTTTCTCATTTACTTGCAGTCAAATGTTCCAGGATCCTTAGAATGTCAGTACTGAAAGATGTAGAAGAGAAGAGGTGGGATGTGTCACTTGTGTCAACTTTTTGTAATCATTTTGAAGCCTCATACAGAAAGCATATTGTTCACACTATTTGAGGGATCTGGATGTGTTTCTTCACAGAACAAGCCAGGATGTTTCTGTGAACTTTGTTCTCCTGTCTGGACTTTTGTACATTTTGTGCATTAGTTTCTGTTGCTGAAGATAACTGTCCAAGCCATTGGTACTCTGGATTCTAATGTACCGTTGTTTAGTTTGTGTTTCCTTAATGCTGCTTCTGACTGCCAGAAAGGAACCCCAACATTCAAATGAGTAATTACCTCATGACTTCTTTTCAGAGTAGCTTAACTGATAATCCATGCTTGGTATAACTGAGCTAGTCCAGTTTTGCAGGTTTTACAGTCCAGAGCATGTGAAGTGATTCATTTAAAGGGTGCATGAGTGGATTTGTTAGTGGTGGCCTGGGAGTCCTTGGTGATGAAGTCAACCAGCAAATGAGTTATTCTTGTATTTAAATAAGTCTTTGTAGTGAGAGGCCTTACTGACTCCCCCACTAACCATTTCTTGGGAGTAAACAATGCCTTTAGTGTGGAAGTGGCTGCAGAATATTATGCCAAAGGACAGCTTGAATAGAGATCTTTGAGTGGTTTTGAGCCAGGGCTTTGAAATACAAGGCTAATGCAAGTCAGTTTTTGAAACTGTGACTTGACAGTCTTGTTCAAAGACCTGCTTTCACAAACAATTTGGATGGAATACTGCCTGTATTGTCCTGTATGAGTCATAGAAGGAGAACACAGCAGTACTAACAGAGCTAATCATCTGCTTGTATGTTCAAGATAGTCAGGAATGCTGTTCCTGATAAAAACTAGAGCGATGTAGCAGAGTGTAGCAGTTGGTATGGATATTGTTCACTTTTAGCACAGGGGAACTGACCCCCTGCCCAGTACTCTTTCCTGCCATGGCACGGGGTTGGACTCGATGATCTGCTCAGGTCCCTTCCGACCCTTGAAACTATGAATAACCTTTATCTCAGTAAATACTTCAGAAAAGTGTTATCCCTTGGAGCTTAATGTATTGCAAATAGTTTCCCATTTCTTTCTGTTAGGGTTGAAGTGGTGGTGTAGCTTTGATGGTCTGGGAAACGCAAGGAGCAGTGTTTCCAAATCTGAAGGACGCACTTGTTCTTCAAAGCTTGTCTAACATCTCTTCCAACTATAGCATTGGTCCAGGAAAAGCTATCACCAAAACTTGCTTCTCTTTTTTCTAGGACAGTTAGCTCAATTCCTTAGGTAGCTGGAAGAGTTACTGCTGAGCTGGACCTGAGCAGTTTACCCAATACCTATTAGGTAAACCAACTTAATAGCTGAAGTTACAGTCAAGATCAGAATACGGGTGAGGCTTGTTGGAGCACAGGGGCAAAGTCCTGGTGATAAACTCGGCCACGCTGGTAATAAGAAGCAAAATGGCATTGGAATTTTTGTACTGGGGGTTCTTCCTTGCATGTTAGGAGGGCTCCATCTTTCATGCTAGCCTCTGGCTTGTAGTTATCTTCAGAAATAATCCATACAGCTGCTGAAATGAAAAAGGAGCCTTCTCACCACTTATAATCCCTCAAAATTGTTATCTGTTGGGAAGGGTCATCCATCTGGGGCCCAAGATGTCTTTCACTAGTATGCCCCTCACCTCAGCCTGTTGGTCACTGTGAGGTTATACATGGAGATGGGTTTCTTATGCTATCCCTATCTAAGCATCACTTTATGGATGTGGAGGTTAAGGGGAAATTCATTTTGCTCTGGGAGTTATTCCAGAGTCTCCAGAGCCTTCTTCAGGAGCATGGAATTGCTATGACTGTTTCCAGGCCAGCATTGTGAATGCCACTGGTAAAACTGATCAGCAGTGTCTTAATTTATAAGCAGAGCTAGCTGGCAAAGCTGTTAACAGCAAGAGGCAGTGGATCAGCCTGTCTGCAGGGGCTGAGGAAGCTGGCACTGCACCAGTTCAACCTTGGTTTGTGTGTGCACGCTTATTCTGGCAAACCTAAGGACTAGGGGCCACATCCTCAAGGCTATTGAGATTTCTAAAGATTCAGATGGCTTAATGCATATTGAAGTCAAGGAGAGCTGGGCACATAACCTACTGAAACACTGTTACAAAGATGATACTATGTGTGACTTTGCATTGCTAAGTATGTAAATACCTTTAAAGATATGGCTGTGATACCTTCATGAAAAGTGTAGTTTTACCCTACAGGTAATCTAAGAAACATGGCTATGTGGAGGTCTGGGTCTGTATCTATTATGTCTGCTTCCATATAGTCAGATAGTTCAGTTTGTGTGAAAAGACTTTGGTGTTTGTTTCTTTTTTTTAAACTTTCATCTTTGCAAACTGTCCCCTGCCTCCTCTCTCTTTTTACTGCACAAATAAAAAATAAAGAGTTGCTGCAATCCTCGGTGAAACCCCCTAAACATTACTTTTTTTGGTTTACTGATTTAGTGTCTCCCTTGCAAACCTACTAGTCTTCAAAGGGTTTGCTCAGGTGTCACTGACTTAAGTTGGCCAACAGGCCCCTTATTAGTAGTGATAGTATGAAAGGGCCAGGCTTGATTATGCATCAGGACTTTACAGAGATTGCATCAGGACTTTACAGAGATGAAGATAGAAAATCTAGCTCTTTAGTGGTACAGAGTGAGACAACTCCATGGTGTTGAGTTATTCCTTTTGGCAGAAGTGCATTTTTTCCCCAAAATTTTAAATTCTGAGGAATTGAAATTGCATTAAGTTTTCAACTTTCTTGATGATTGAGAGGCAGGGGAGGGTGGCACCTTAGAAGCTCTCTGGTTCTGAGAGACATAAGCTCTTCTAGGTGATGACCTGTTTTATCAGGTGCTATGAATAAACTTGCAGGAAGCAGGGATTCTAAATGGAAGGAAATTTAAATACAAGAGGTAGGGGTACTCACAAGTAAGTAGAAATTTCAGTTAATAGCCTCCTTGGCAGGAGTGCCAGCAGTAGTTATGTGTAATGAATTTGGGACTAAAAGCTGAACTGCAGTTTCTGCTAGAATGGTTTTTAGGCCCTAGAGCTCTGCTAGCATATTGTGAAGTTACTTTTTACCATCCTTACAGTTACTTACTCTGCCTCTGGTCCTATTGAATTCAGTGAAACTGCTCTGGAGGTAAGATATTCCAGGGTTACGAGCTGACGACTCCTAGAAATGTTCAGTGGCTGATTAAAAAATACTGCGGTCTAGAGGCTTAAGCAGAAAGGTCAGAGCCTGCAGGTTATGGGTTTCTTTCATCTCTGCTAGGACTGTGGTAGGTTATCTGACTCTGGGGCAAGTCTCTTGATCATTTTGTGTTTCAGTCAACCTAGGTAGAAAATTGAATGAAATCTGGGAGCTGCTCTGAAAAACCAGAACTATATGGCAGTTGTGCATAAAAGTAAAAGAACTATCTTCCTTGGGAAAGCAGAGGGGTTTTTCTTTATTCATAATAGTCTTCACAGGGTTTTCAAACCTAATGGCTAAACCAGTGATGTATCCATAGAAGGATGGCTTCTGTTTGGAAAATCACAGTTGACTAGATTCATTCACACAGCGATTAGAGTTTATTTTCCACTTTGGGCCATTATCTTTCTACTTTATTGCTTTGTGCTTATAAAAGCTGCTGGTGCAAATGCTGGTTTCATGCATTAATGTGGTGCAGCTCTGATAGACTCTGCAATAAGGGCTTTGTGGACATTGGATCACTTGCTTAGATTTAGTAAAAAGGTCTTTCTGACTGCAGCTGCTCAGTCTGCAGTATCGATGCTCAGCTGTCTGTAGCTTGCACATTGCCACCAGAAATAACGTTTCTGCAACTGGAACTTGGTTTGGTTCACTCAGTTTTAGTAAACTGAATCCAGCTTAAGCTTCTAGAACTGTTGGTTCTGCAGTGTTTTCAGGAGTAAAGTCATGAGTAAAGGCTTATTTTTGTTAGAATAAGGAGTTAACAAGTTGAAATCAAAGCAGAGAACAGACCTTTTAATGATTTACAACTATACGTGTTTCAATTCCCATTTATTGCACTTGTGTGACATATTTGTGCTTTGTTTTTTTTTCAGTCATGCACATGTTGGTTACCAGCTGGTCTTTTACCTTCTAGTTCTTAGAAGAAAACATGACAACTTTTTGAATTATGCAGAAAAAAGCCCTGATAAGATTCTTAAAGAATATATTGACTAACCCCTTCCAATTTGAAGGCTTAATTTAGAATCTTCTTGTATAAAGATTGTCTAACTAGGAGTATTGAAGACACTTTTTAAAGACAGCAGTGTTTTTTAATATATTTGAGAGGAAATATGTGGTGTTTAAGGGGATTTTATTAGCACATCAATATTTGGGGGAGGTAGCTTCTTTTATTTATTTTTTAGGATTACTGTCTGCAATGCATACTTGTTTTAGGTTATTTTTTGCCAAATCCTCCTTTTAAAGTTATCTGTTCTTTATTGCTTCTAGCCACTGATGATATTGTAAAAGTTGAAGTCTGGGATGTGGTTGACAAAGGTAAGATCTGTTTTTCCTTTTTCTGAATTTGAAATCAAAAGGATTTATGAAGAATTCAGGAATTACATTTGTTTTTGCTTTCTTTAACAGAATGTACATGTAAGTTTTCAGTGGTTCCATAGATATTATTTTCTGACATCACTTAGTAGGATTGGGAATCATTTTATTATCAAACCCATTTTAACTTCAACCTGAACAGAAAATGCAGAAAAAGTTGTAAAAAGCTTAAGTTTTTCACTGTTATGTGCAAGGTGATTTCATACCTTCAGTGATGGGCCAAATGACGTGGTTCATAGTGTGTTCATTTCCTTTACTCCTTCCCCCAAAAACCTTTTCTTTTTTCTTTTTTTTTCCTTTAGGTTGTTGCTCAATTCATTCTGTTTATAATGGTTGCTATTGAGCTGTCTTTAAAAAGGAATATAATCTTATTAAATTGAGAAACTTTCACTGCACTAAATAGTGTGTGTGGAGCTGTGGAGGAGGGGGGACACCATGACAATCCACTTAAATGATTGCTTTTCTATGTGTTAAATGAAAACATAATTTTAAACACCTCCTTTGACAGGAAGATACACTGCAGATAGTCTTAGGTAGTCTTACAAGATCTGGGTGTCATTGGAAATGTAACAGAATGTAAAGTTCTTTTTTATAACACTTGGTTTTTAGGAGGTTAAAACTGTAGCAGAAACAAAGTTGGAAGCTCTTGGTGCACATGTATGGAATTCATAGGTGATCATTCATAGGTGACTCTTAACAGCACATGCTAGGGTACAAAGTACAAATTTTGTACAGTAGTTATTAATACACAGTGTCTCTCCAAGATATGTATCCCTTTTAAACTGTACAAATAGAAAAGGGACTTGTAAGAATAGATCCCTTTACTCTGCAGATCCGCTCCTTCTTGGTAAAGTTATCTGCGTCACATACGACCATAGTGCTGAAAATTTAGGGTTTCATAATCTTAGTCACTTTTACCTATGGTTGAAACAACTCCATGGGCAACTCAGCTAGAATCTGTTCTGGCATGTCAATGTGTACTTTCAGTAGAATTAATAACTAAATTCCAGGTGTGGTATTACTGTTATACAAAACATGCTACTCATTTGCACTTATGTTACAGCTCCAGGTCTAACTATACTTTAAAAAGAAAAGAAAAAATGGTATTCTTAACTCCAGCTAATTAAACCCCAGTGGTATGATAGTAGTGAAGCCGAGGTATTTGGGGTTAGCAGCTTGAGTTCAAGCCTGTTTTAACATAAATTAAGAATGCCTTTTGCAATATTGGATAATCATAGAATCATAGAAAATTAGGGTTGGAAGGGTACCTCAGGAAGTCTCATCTAGTCCAACTACCTGCTCAAAGCAGGTCCATCCCCAACTATATCACCACAGCCAAATCTTTTTTAGCCAGGACTTAAAAACCTCCAAGAATGGAGATTCCATAGCCTCTCCGAGCATCTGTTCCAGTGCTTCACTACTTCTGTGTGACAGAGTTTTTCTTAATGTCTAACCTAAACTTCTCTTGCTGCAACTTGAGTTGAAGCCTATTTTTGCATAAATTAAGAACGCCTTTTTTTGCTATTACACAATAATTGCCTCTATATACGTTACTCAAAAAACATAAATCAGGGCAAAATAATTTTTTTAAATAAAATTAAAGTATGTTTTAGTAGATTTTGATTTTTAGTATACAATTTGTTTTTTTTACCTATACTTTGTTAAAAGGATATCTTCCGAAAAAATATGAGTGGGGTCCTCAACAGCTCACCAAAACTCGTTAAGTGGACTGCCAGCTGAAATAATTGCCAACCACCTTTTTTCCCCGAGCTGACTCACAAATCTGGTATGCAGTCTCTGGGAAATTTCACTTGGGGCTTTGGGTTGCTTCTCAGAGCAGAAGTACACTTTAAAAATGCCAGAGACTTGTCATCCAAATTGCAGAATGGAATAAGACAAATTGGTATGTGCAGAAGTTAATACCAGTTCATTTACTTTCACTTCTAAAAGTAGAAAGTCTCTGAAATGTAAAGAAAGTGGGTTTTTTTTCTGTCTGCCCCATTCCTGGAAGGCAGAGAACTGTGTTTTTTTTGGATCCATGTTAATGGAACAAACGCACTCTTTTTTTTTTATGTAGTAAAGGCATTTATGGACCTAGTTAGTGTAAAAATACAGATCAGTATGATGCAACTTGATAATCTTGTGGTTCCTTTATAAACACAGCTCAAAAGAAATACCAGCTAACCAGTAAGCAATTGTCCATATCTTGCTGTTTCATCTTAACACTATCTCATTACATTTCTTGTTTGTTTTTTTTCTCCCTTTTGCCCCCACCCCCCCATGTGTTCAGGTCAAAAAGTCCTTCAGCGTGATCCTTTGGGTGAGAGCAATAGTAATCTAGACCTTAGTCGTTTTGTAGTGAAGCATCCAGTGCTGTTGCTATTTAGTGCTTATAAGATCTGAATCTTGCTTTATCCTCTCCTGGCACCCCTTCTAAACATGCATCCTTAGAGTTGTGCCGTGGGCTGCATTTACAAGGCTGCATTTGAAACTAGCAACATGATGTTTTGATGATGGCATCTCAATTTTGCATGTTGTTCCCATCCTAAAATTGTTGCCAGCACCCCAGTCCGGAAAAAAGTCTGTCTTCTAATGAAAAAGGAAAACAAAAGAGACATTTATTAACTAATCTCAGCTGATAAAATATGTAAAGTTCATTGAAGACCATGACTTCTCACTTCATGATAAGTTGGGGGTTGATTTAGCTGAATCTGCAAAAAGGTGCATGTGAAGATCACAGTGTTCAAATTTGGTCTTGTAGAGCAGCTGATAACTGATCTGCTGTGCAGTGCTTCTATTCTGTGTGTGGGGGGTTTTTGGAAGCTTTAGTATCATGCGGCCCAAGAAACCTCATTTTTCGTTCTTACTGCCCTGAGTTGTAAATTCAAACATTTCAGAAGTGTGATGGTTGGTGAGGATCTGCTACTGCTTTATTTCACCAAGCAGTGCTTTACCCAGCACCAAGCAACGGTTGTGCCAAATTGCCCTTGTTAGTTCAGCAACATGCTTTACTTTCTCCCTTTAGACTAGTATAGGAATGTGGCAGCCAGCTTTGCTTTCCCTGCATGGCTGGTGAGTGATGAACTGACACTTTTGCTTACAAAGTAAAATCCTAGTTTAAGGAACTTTCTCTGTACCAGGATGGAATTTGAGCACTTAGGAAGGTGAACGAGCTGCTGCAGTCCATGGAAATGCTGGAGAATGCTCTTTTTACTTTCTTCTACCAGTTTCTGTCTCTTCAGAACTTTTCTTAGTAACTTGCAGACTCTTATTGTACTGTACAGGGTGCTGTACCTGATTGCATGCAGCTTGTACATGGACTATATGTGCTTTAAGTTCTAGGTATACTCAATTCAATTCTAGAATAGATGTATTTTTTTGTATTTGATTGAAAACAAGTCCAGTGACATACAGCTATAGACTCTAGTGAATTATGTCCAAGAAGCATACCAACCTTGGAGCCCTTGCTGCCCTTGGGACTTATAGTACATTGAGCTTTCTTTTGTCAATACAGACAGTACAGTCTTGACACATCCTTCAGCGTTGAGGTGTGCTACATAACTGATGCAGATTACAAGGCAGAATATGAGGCAGATGCTTGAAATTCAAGTATTTCGAGAGCTATAGCTAGTCTCTGGTAGCTTGTGTCATCAGTTACTAATTGCTTGATGTAGCTGCTAGCAACTGATCAGGTCAGGAGGCAGATTTTTCTTGTTTTGGAGAAGAAAAACAAACCCCTTTATATTTCTGTGGGTCCCAGAATTATGTAAACTATTACTGCAGAAAAAAAAGATTTTTTTTTCTCAAACATAGAACAACAAGAGGTAGCACATCTTGCTGGGGTTGTTTTACCCCAGTATTCTTTCCTGCCGTGGCAGGGGGTCGGACTAGATGATCTGCTCAGGTCCCTTCTGACCCTAGAAACTATGAAACTATACAAGCGAGGTGCACTGAGCTCTTTAACAAGACAGCTGTTGATCTGACATGAAGCTGTACTGCTTGGATACTTGTAAAGGTATCACTTATCTGGTACTGACCCAGTCTTATGGGAGCCAGGAGGAAAAAGGCAGACAGCACAATGCTGAGGCCGCTGAAGAAAGGCACACAACAAATAAAGTGCATTGGTACTGATGAGTTATTGCAAATACTAAGTATGTGTCAGTGTTCTAGGTAAAGAACCTGGAACGAGAATCCTTGCCTTGTAGCTGGAAGTTGCAAGGCTGTGGAGCCCACCAACCCAAGCTATAAACATCAAGGGGAAAAAGCAGTTGAGTCACTCACCTTTGCCCTTCTCAGTCTGACTGTAACCTTCCACAAAACATCTTTCTTATCCTCAGTGGTTCAGTTAGTGACCTGTAACACCAACTCCAGTTTAGATCTAACACTTGACATAACCCCACACATGCACATCTCATTTCTGTTGCATGTACTTAAAGTGACTAGATTGAAAATGGTGGCTATGAGTTCAGATGTCATTCGTCTGTACTTGTGCAAAGCTGTGTACAGTGAAGTCTGTTAAAGTCACGCACACTATACATTCCTCATGAAAACACAGGTATCAGCTAGTGAATGTGGTTGGGGTAGTTGCACGCTGGTCATTCAGGATGAGTGAAAAATGATGAGCTGTGAGTAGTGCAAGTGGAGGTTTGTGATTTTTTGTTTTTTGTATTTAACATGACAGATTTAGGTCTGATACATAGTCATCTTGTAGAAAATAGTGGAGAAACGGTAGGCTTATGGAACTGGAGATGCTATGGAAGTAAAACCTAGCTGAGATGGAGCTAATTAAGTTGGCTAAAACATTTAACATATAGGAGTGCTAAGCAGCAGAAAGACTAGGTGTGTTTTTACTAAGCACCAAAACATCTAAGTCATGTAGGAGGACTCCAGCAAAAATAAAGGATAAATAGCATCTATGATCTTTCAGAAGTAAAAAGCAGAACAGAAAATGGGGACATGGGCATCTTGAAGGAAGATGATATGTCAACTCTGTTCCATGAGGCATACCTCATCTATCAAAATGCTTTGCTGAAGGTTATCAAGTTTGGAAGCCAGTGTAACCCCCCTGTGACTAGAGGTGCACCAATACATGAGTCTGATATTGGATCGGCACCGATATAAAGAAAATTGTTTAGATTGGAAATTGGCCTGATGTGGCCAATAAAGGGCCTGTGCATGTAGGCAGTGAGCAGCACAGCTGGCAGTGTGGAGAGTTGCGTGCAGCTGGTAAGTTTGTTGTGGTGGAAGGGAAGGGGGTGTGGGGGAGCAGATCAAGGCCCCCATGGTGAAGAGAGTATGGGGCTGGGGTAGGCGCTGCCCATCCAGGGCAGGGGGTTGCTGGATGGAACCGTGGCTTGTCGGAGGTGCGCCGCCGCACACAGCTCATTTGACAGCTCATCTGCTCATCCGGCAGTTCCTGCTGCTTGTCTGGGAGGGCATATGGGGGGGTGTACCCCCAGATCTGTGCAGGGCGTACAGCAGCGCTCGGAGGAGGCCTGTGTGGTGGCTATGGTGATTTTTGGGGTGGCTGTAGCCCTCCCCCATAGGCCCCTTCCATGGCTGCCAGCTGCCTAGCGCTGCCCTGGTGCCAACCCCAGCCCACAGGTGCAGCCCACCCCACCCATGTGCTGCACAGAGCTAGGGCATTGCCCCTCTATGCTGCCCACCTGGGGTGTGTGCAGCAGTGAGAACTGGGCAGCTCCTGCCCCAACCTCAGCCCCACTTCCTTCCTCATCACAGGGGCCTTGATCTGCCTTCCCACACCCCTTTTCTTCCCCCTCCCCTTCCACCACAACAGACTTACCAGCTGTATGCAGCTGCATCAGAAATCAGATCAGTGATGGCTGATATGCCTCCTTAAAAATCCACTGTTGGCCCCGAAAATCTCTATTGGTGCACCCCTACCTGTGACTCATGCATAACTCAAGTTCACCTCTCAGCAGCATTACACAGCACGTGGCACCAATTCTGTTGTTCAGAATATATCCCTGTCTCTCAGTTTTGTAGTTTACACTAATTAGCTACCTGCTATCAGATGAGAAGGTTGGTTAACTACCATTCTGCTGTGCGCAGTTTGAGATGGCAGGAAGCAATAGAAATGTAACTGAAGTTTTCTAATTAATAAGGGAACCTCCCTTAAAAAATAAGTTAAGACTTTTGTAACAGCTGACACTATTTCAGTAGTCTAATATTAGACATTTCTTAAGGGGTGCTTTCTATGTAGTGCCACTTTGAGTATAAACACTTACGGATTAACATTTTGTGGTAAACTTTAAGAGTTCATGAAAGACAAAATTATTTCCTCAAAAGATTCTAGACTGAGAAAGCTGCTCTGCTTTGGTTTTGCAGGAGAAGCACTATTATGTTTTTGCAGCCTCCAAGGATAGCATGTATTGTGTAATCACTGTTTTATCCTTGACCTACACAAAGAAAAAATTCAACACATTTTTTCCCTTTGCTTTACGTGTAACATGCGCCAAAATGTTCGTTTTACAAGCAGTCACTCCATATTTTTCAGATGAATTAAAGACTGAGAATAAAATGGCTATAAAAGTATCTAATTTCCTAGCTGTGTGGCTGGCAACAGACACTATAAGTCAACAGCAATGAGTTGCAGGAGCATTCAAACTGTCGGAATAGGTTCTGTTCAGGGTCAGCTGAACTCCTGTAAATTTTAATGAAGAGTTTCAAATCTTTGCTCTCTCATTCAGTACTTTTTTGATTAGGAGCATGTGGAGTAAGGTTAGTTCAGAACACTTACAAAAAATATATCTTTTTAACATCTGGAACAATCCCAATATCTACAAAGTAATGTAACAGCATTCACAAGAGTTGACAGTAATATTTAGTCTGCAGTGTGCCTCAGTTAGTTTGACTCTCTGCATAAATGTAAAGAGCTGTGGGTCTGTCTACACTGCTGCATAGTGTAGTTCCCCAAGATAGCTTTAAGAATCAAGCTGAATTGGCTCACATGATGCTCCCAGCTGCCAGGCCTAGACTGGCTGCAGAATCTGAGCCTGCTTATTTATTAGTAGCTGCTGACAGATGTTCAGTTAAAGGCATGATGGGGTTAGATCTGCAATCCTAACAGTTGTGCTTCCTGCCATGTCACATGTGTATGACAGGAGGTGGGATTGCGGATCAGATTGCTGGTGCCGGGAAAGGGGGAGGGGTTAGGATTAACTGGTTATTCGCCTTTTAAGTGTAATGTCTGCCAGGGGCCATAGATACCAGTCTAGCTTTATACCACAATGCATTCTGTAGTTTAGACATACCTTGTGCTTTAGCTAGTGTTTCCCCAGGTGTGGTTGCATTTCCTGGGGAGAGCAGGGGGGAGGTAGAGGACAGAAGACAGAGTTCTTTAATGTGTCTCCACTAGAATGTTTTATTTGATTAAATTGCTTCTCTTTTAGCTAACTTCTTGGCTGTGCTACTTGAGGCAGTTCACAAATGTGCACAGAGTGTCTAGATTAGCATGCACAAATATATTAACTACCTGGAATGACACAGCAATCTGGTAATTTTAGTTAAATTCTTCTGTAGATAAATGCCCATATGTTCTGCAGTCTCTTTCCATTAAAAAAATAAAAATAAAAGCGCCTCTAGTTGCTATGATTGCACACTATAAAATCGAGGAACGTGACTGCCATGGAAATGGTGCAATCTGAATTTGCAGAGAGCCTGAAACAATAGTGCTGACAAGTGAAGTAGCCCATTCATTTTAATCCCATGTCATTAGACTCTTATATGCTAGCATTATAACTTGTTTCAGTGTTCATCAAAACTGTTAGAAATGAAAGGAAGTATTGTAATGTGCAGTTCTCACTAACTTGTGACCAATCATTTTGTTGCCATGAGTAGGTGGATTTGGGAGTAATTAGCTGTTCCCTCCCTCCCATCCACCCCTTCTTGCAAATCAAGCACAGGAAGGCAACTTAATTTTGCTGAGAAGAAATCATGTCTAAAGATCCTTGCAGAACCCAGGGAAGTAAGAGATCTTATTAGGGATAAATAATAATATTGGCATTTCATAGAATGGAGAAAGCTATGTTAGTGTGCAGTCAGGCAGAAGGCAGAGTAGAGGTGCACCTTATCGACTAATTGAATTGAATTGAAGATGCATAAGCTTTTTTGAGCAACAGCTCCTTTCATAGAAAGCTTGTGCTTCCCTGGTTCAGGTAGTCTATAGCAGTGGTTCTCAACCTCTTTTGTACCAGGGTCCATTTGTAAACATCAATGGCCAGTCCCAACCCAGTGCCCCTCACTCCCGACCTGCTGCCCCCCACCCACAGGCCCCAGCCCCACAATGTGTGAGGCACGGGGTATGGTTGTGGGGTGGAGGGGGTGGTGTGTATGGGGCATGAGGAGCCCCAAGTAGGCTAGAACTCTGCCAGCCTGCCTGGGAAAAGCCCCGGTTTCCCACGTTTTTTTTTTTCTTTTAAAGGAGAATCCATTTTTAAACTTTGTTGATCCATTAAGTTTGTTTGTGATCCTTTCATATATTCTTGCAACCCACTTTTGGATTGTGACCCACGGATTGAGAAATGCTGGTTATAGGGTGCACCTCTACCGTTTTCCTAGTATTGTAGGGTTGGAAGGGGCTTTGAGGGGTCATCTGACTCAATCTGTGCTTGAATGCAAGAATGCTAGTGCTATATCATCCCTGAACAATGATTATCCAGCTTCTTCTTGAAAACATCTAGGAATGATGCTGAAAAATCCCTATTAAGGAGCATGATGCAAACTTAGAATAGATGCACTTTAAAAATGCAACTTAATTTCATTATATTCAAATTTCAAAAGCTGGTGAGCCTTAATGGGAGCGTCCTGAAGAAGAGGTCAGCTTTCGGTAAGGGGGGGGTGGAACTGGTTTAAATCCTTGGGCAGTAGGACCTGTGACCATCCCTATCTTTTTTTTTAACCTACCCAAACACGGAAGTGCCATTATTTTGATTTGCCTCACAGTGTCAAATCAGGACCCGGTTCCTACAGTATAGGAGACCCTCAGTATTTCCTGCATAATAGGGGTAAGCAGAAGGTATGGGAGGGTGACATCCTAGAAACTGACTGGCTTGGAAAGACATGAGTTTGTATAGGCAACAACCTACTTTGTTGGATGCTAGGAATGGACTGCTTTGCAGTCCACTTTATTTGGCTTAATGTGATTCCTTCCATGAGCAGAGGGGTCATTATCTATGTTAGTTTGAGGGCAACAGTGATAAGGGATATAATTGTGACTAGTTTGCAGCAGACTTGCTGCTTTTCTTGATGCTTTTTCTAGTGTCCACCTGCATGATAGCAAATAAAAACGCTAACCGTACATCACAGGTTTCTTGCCATTTGTTTCCTACATTTGAGAGAGACGTTCCCCACGCCCTAGCGGGGCCTGAAATACTGACAAAAATGTGAATTCACAGTAGCCATCTTGAATTCCAGTATGACAGTTACACACACTACTTACCAGTTTGGCAACATGACTTTTCTGACATGGGTAGACCATCGCTATCTGAAACGTACTGTTGCTGCTTGTGGCAATGAGTTACTGAGTAATGCCTTTACCCTTTGTTTTTACCCTACTAGAGAATATAGAGCTAAGTCCCAGCAGAATTAACGTGCTGTTTCTCAAACTTTTTAGTTGAGCACTTCCTGGCTTAGTATGCGATACTAGCATTCCATTTAGAAAATGTGCAGTAATCCTTAACAATTTTTTTGAAGGACCTATTAAAAGAAGCAGCCCCCCCCCCCCCCCCCCCAAAAAAAAAAAAAAAAAAGAAAAAAGAAAAAAGAAAACCACATAAGAAAACCACAACCCCCCGCAAAACCCTTTATATGATATCTGAGATACAAAGAGAGGACAGAGATTAAGGAATTGTATTTTAGTGTGGTCCTCATTAGTGGCCATCAAGTTATGAGATGAGTCCCTCTAGACTTGTGGTTGGTCCCCGGTTAGCCTACTAGAGGAGAGTTTTTCATGGCATGTTTTCTAGGGCTTTGCTGTCCAACCCAATGCCAGAATATCTCAGGTGCTGGGTTTTGCACTCCTTGTAAAAGATGACTGCTCAGTCTGCTAGATCTTACCATTAAGCTTTATCTGCTGAGTTTAGTTTAAATTTGCTCTGTACCCTCCTAGGTGGGAAACCATATATATTGAATCTAGTGTAAAAGCTCAATGTGGTTGTAAATTTACACAATTTCATGGTTATATTAGTCATGAAGAATGCACCTTCCCTTAGGAAATAACTCAGGTTCTAATGGACAAGTTGATTGAAATTGAGGTAAATCAAGGCTTTCCACTTGGTGGTTTTTAAATCAGTCCATGCTGTTCCTTTCTCCACCTCCCTCCCTCTAGGTACTTGCCAGCTGTTTGTCTTCTCTCCACAGTACATTTTTAGCTCTTTCTAGCATTTCCTCAGAAGCCAGTTTTGGGGGTTAAATTCACTTAGTGCCAGTGAAACCACAGTACCTAATGGACTCTGAAACCACATTTAAAGTGTTCCTAAAGCTCTCTTGGTTTCTTCCAGGCAGAGCATATATTTATATGTCTGCCTTTTGTCAGTTAATTTGATTGTGGAGTTGAGTCATGAAGTGTTGCTACACTTTACTGCTTTAGGCCTGGCAGGAACAAAAGGTGGAACAGTCAAAACCGCTCTTCGTTCTGGACTAAGAGAAAGCGTGAGACTGCATTCTTTGTATTACTATTACTGTTTACTGCCAAAGGCACAATTTGAGCTGCAGCCGGCTTTCTGTTGACTTTGTCATTAAACAATAGTAGATATATTTCCCGCCAAGGCATGCTTGCTCTCCTCGCTAGTCCTTGAGCTTATGGTGTGATGGTGGATTTTTGCTTTAGAGGTCAGATGCAAACCCTGTGGTCCTCTACAAGGACTCAGTCCCGGTGGGGAATTCTCTACCCAAAGCTAAGGCATCTTTCTTTTGTAACTTCTCTTTTCAAGGAAAATGCAAAAAACGAGGAGATGGTTTGAAACTGGAGAATGACCCTCAGGAGGTGAGTCACTGTTAGATGCAAATGCCTCCCTGTTTCTATTGTTAAATGATTGACAGTAGGCAGTGGGTGTACAAGTTCTGAGTATATCATCTCTCCGTTCATGGTGATCAAACTGGAACCTCCAGACCAGGCTGCCGGGGACCATTTTTGCTGCCAGTGCCTTGCTCCCCATCGCTGTTATTTCTCTGCTGCAACTCTCCTGCCACTTTCCACTCTCTTTTGGGGATGAAACATTTGTTGTTTGCTCTGACTTTGTGTCTGTTAAGCCAAGAATAGGGGACCGAAGAGAGACTGTTGTGTTTCTTCTTCAGGAACAAATGGTGTATGGTCTCCTCATTAAGAACTGTGTTGCTCATAGACGTGTAATGGTACCTCTGTCTGCAGAACCTAGCAAATGAGCAGCACTCCATAATGCACTTTCTCACAGTTCTGTTGACATCAGTGAACCAGTTTCTGCCAACCAAAAGCCACTTTGGCTACTGGACAGAGGAATTGATTTTTGTCCAGTTCAGTGATTGATGTTCCCTACCAGCTGGTGTGTAGAGAGGACTTTTGAATGCCAGTCTTCTCTGATCTCCTCTGTTAGTCGAGAATGAAGCTTTAAAGATGTCCATCTCCCTTGGAGAAAAGGAGGCATGAAATGCACAGTGTGGGGCTCCCATGAAGGCACAACACACAGCTGTTGTGGTACTCAAGTGAAAAGTATATGTAATGCTTGTGAAGGGAAACTTCCTATCAGAGTCTAGCCCTTCAGTGGGTATTGGAGTGCAGTGGATACCAGCAGGTCCCTAGTAGGCTAAGGGGCCCTCTGCAGAGTACTGATATCTGCAAACATTCAAATGCAATAATGATCAAAACCAAGTTTGCTTCCAGAAAAATACCATTTTCATTACCTAGGGGAGAATCACCATAAGCTATCTCTTCGGTTTATAGAACAGTAGCTGAAGCGCAGTGAACATTTAGATTTACAAAGAAACAAAGAGGGAGTTGGTTTCTGTAGACTTGTTTTGTTTATTGTATCCTGGAGCTGTATATGGAATCAGATTGTCAGGAGAGGATCTGGAGGTGGGGGAAACGTTGAGATTGCAAATACTAACATTATCTCTACTACTTTAATCAAGCGCTCGGTTTTACTGAACGCCCTGGTTGCTTTCAAATCCTGCTTGCTCAGGTAGGGTGTAAGCAGTGAACTATGAAGTACCTTGCTTAAATGATTGGCTTTTTTTGTGGAAACTCTCTCATTGGAAATGTTGTCTGTCACCCAGTGCAATTATTTCTTTTACAAGCCTGAAATGATAAACACTGAAGTATTGCTTGCTTGTGTGTCTTTCCATTCTCAGGCAGAGTCAGAGATGGCTCTGGATGCAGAGTTTTTGGATGTGTATAAAAACTGCAATGGAGTAGTGATGATGTTTGACATCACCAAACAATGGTAAGAAAAGACTGCATGCATGCACACTGCAATTTTAATTTATTTAATCGAAACAAGTGACTTCTAGACCTGCAGTTTGTGTACTGATGCCCTTAAACTGATGCTCAGTCCATTGAGCTGGAACAAGCTCATGGCCATTAAAATTGCTTTGTTTGCTGGCCTGTTTTTTTAGTTTACTTCTCTTTCAAACACAGTTTCTGTTGTGCTGCTGGGGGCAGGGGTGGTGTGTGCACTAAGGTACATGGCTGGCAGCCCAGAGGGCACAAGATTGAGGCCATAGCAGAAGCACTCATGGCATGGCCTGCCAGATTCCAATGAATCCGTGAATTCTGCTAATTACCTCGTCACAAGGACACAAAAAAGGAAAGGACTGCACCACTATCTGAAGGAAATGCAGAAACGGCATAATTCCAGCTTCAAAGAGTCTGATGTCTAATTGGAGAATGGGAGACCATGAAGAATGAGGAATGGGAAAGAGGGTTCAAAGGGAATGCTGAAACATCTAGGAACATGGATCTTTCCGAGTGCATAGATTTACATGTAGAAATGTTGGGCTCTTGTTTCCCATCTGGTGGGGAGGATGAGAGGGATATGGAAGTTGAGTCGTGGTTGGGAAAATGAAGGGAAAGTCAGGAGTGTAAAGGTGTGCTGGAACCAGGGAGAAAGGAAACAGTTGTCCTGATGAGACAGGATCACTGACTGGCCCACACTGATGTTGCTGCCCCCTTCAGTTAATTGAAGGGGTGGAGAGAAAATTGCTATCTCTTTAGTTTAAAAGATGATCTGGAGCTGTAATAGGAAAAATCACTATTTCATTGCTTGGTCTCTCATGGCTCCAGTATCCTTCTTTGTGTAGGCCTTAACTCGGAAGCAGTTTTATTTGACATGCGCTTTAATTTTATTTCAAGCCATTGGCAGACTGCTGCACTCCAGAACTTCTGGACAAATGAAGGACAGAAACTAAGACTCGTTCATTTCTATACCAAATCAGGCTATCCAGACACTTAGATATAGAATAGATCATGCAGTTCATCTGCAGTGCATCAGTACAGCCTGTACCAGCCTAGTTCTGCAAAGCAGGGACCTTTAAATGCAGTCCTATTAGGGAAAGACAGGGTTGACCCTTAGTTAAACCAGTGAAGCTGAAATGGATTAAATGGAGCATATAGCTTATGGAATTCACTTCCACAGGGAATGAACAAGGTAAATAGCTTAGGAAACTTGCTGATAACTTATGTGCAGATTGTATTTGCACTACTTTTGATCTCAACAACAAAAATTATTGATAAGTAATGCAGATCATCAGTAGGGATAGGGAAGAAAGTTTTGTTTTGCTTCATCAGGAAACCTTCTATGGGTTCTTGCTGAAAGTAGAGTGTTGTTGGTTTGTTTTGGAGTGATGCTTTCTATAAAAAGTGAATACTGCCTACATAATTTTCTAAATCTGGGCTTTTAGATTTTCGCCTTGTTTTAGCGACCTGAACGAGGGTGTGGAGAGCACCCTGTTCAAGTTTGCTGATGACACCAAGCTGTGGGGTAAAGTGAATACACCGGTAGGCAGGGACCGCATCCAAGCAGACCTGAATAGGTTAGAGAAGTGGGCAGATCTGAACAGGATGCGGTTCAACAAGGACAAGTGCAGGGTGCTGCACCTGGGGAGAGGGAACCAGCATTATGGTTATAGGTTAGGGGCTGACCCTTTCAGCAGCACAGAGGCAGAGAGGGATCTTGGAGTCAGGATTGACTCCAGGATGAATACGAGTTGCCAGTGTGACGAAGTAATAGGTAGAGCCAATTGCACCCTGTCACGCATCAACAGGGGCATCACTAAGAGGTCCAGAGAGGTCTTGCTGCCCCTCTATGTGGTGCTGGTCAGGCCACAGCTGGAGTACTGCGTCCAGTTCTGGGCGCCCCACTTCAAGAAGGACATGGAGAACCTGGAGAGGCTCCAAAGGAGGCCACTCGTATGGTTGAAGGCCTCCGTGGCCAGCCCTATGAGGAGAGGCTGAGGGACCTGAATCTTTTCAGTCTCTGCAAGAGGAGACTCAGGGGGGATCTTGTTGCTGCCTACTACTTTATCAGGGGCCAGCAGCAGGGACTCGGGGAAAGTCTGTTCACCAGGGCCCCCCTTGGAGTCACCAGGAGCAATGGCCACAAGCTGAGGGAGGATAGGTTTAGGTTGGGTATTAGGAAGAACTACTTCACGGTAAGGGTGGCCAGAGCCTGGAATAGGCTTCCCAGAGAGGTGGTGCTCTCACCTTGCCTGGAGATCTTCAAGAAGAGACTGCACAGGCACTTGGCTGGGGTCTTAAGACCCTGCCACTCCCAGTGCTCCTTCCTGCCCATGGCAGGGGGTCAGACTTGATGATCTGTCTAGGTCCCTTCCGACTCATTGGTTTTATGATTGTGTCTTTTATGGCTTGTGTGTAACTGTGAATAGAGTAATATTCCTGATAGGTAAAATTCACCTCCAGGTGTGCCCATGCTCTAACTTTCTGTTTTGTTTTTTTTGGTAAAGGACATTTAACTACATATTGAGGGAGCTTCCTAAAGTGCCGACTCATGTTCCAGTGTGTGTGCTTGGGAATTACCGAGATATGGGAGAGCATCGGGTTATCCTACCTGATGATGTGCGGGATTTCATTGACAACCTAAACAGGTAAGCAAGGCTGGCGCTGCCATTAATGGGGAGCAGCCTTTACCAATCCTGGTAAAGGTCACTGTAATCTCCTAGACACGCCTGTGCCATTGAACTTCAGCCTTTGGTAGTTGTCCAACCCTGGGGTCAGTCATTGTTTTGATAGCCCTTTGTTTTGTACTGGGGATTCTGTTTTAAGTAATCATTGGCTCTTCCTTTGCCTTTCTGACCTTAAAAGGGATTCTTAGCTTTACTTCCACAGCTGATGAATGTCTTGGGTAAGCCTTTTGGAATTGCTCTATCTGGATAAGATTAAACTTCACCCCATTTTTAAGGCTATCTTTTTGTTGCTAAAAATTCCCTGGCCTGACTCCTCCACCAGGATCCAGGCTGTAAGAAATCTAGCCTTGTGCTGCTAGTTTCCTCAATCGTACTCGAAAGACAGACCAAGGCTACTGCAGCATTCCAGCCCCTGGTCCCTGCCAGACTTCTTTTTTGATGCCAGTTAGGTAGTTTCTTTAACATTTCTTTACACTGGGCTGAGAGACACCACATTCTTTCATTGTAGATATTACTCTGTTGGTCGGGAATTAACTGATCCCTTTTGTATTGCTTTTCTTTCTGGGAATGGCTTTCAAAATAGCTTTTTTAAAGGTTGTCTTGCAAATTTCCTCTTGCTCACTTACATCAGTATCAGACATAAAGGAATGAAATCTATTAAAGGGAAATGCTTAATATTGGGCAGTTTTAAACATGCTATAAATTTTGCCTGTAGTGAACTTGTGTAAATAATTCCAAATGCTGCGATTTTTTTTTTTTTAAATAGCTTAATTTAGGTCCTTTTCTCCATGAGAAATGAGCTTGCACAGCTGTGAAATACCCAGTTCAGGAAGCTGTTGGCCTGGTGTCCCAGTGAAGCAACTCTTAGACTTGTCAGTTGCATGACACTGAAACACAACAACAGCTGCACCAAAGCTTTTCTGCCTACCTTTGACTGGAATGAAGTGTTAATTTTGTCTTCTTTAGAGCTGTAAACATAATAATGAGCCCCTGGCAAGATGACCTGTCAGCCTAAATCCTGGTGGTGAAGTGTCTCCTGGGAAATGAGAGTTGCTCATGAGAGAGAATTTGGCAAGTGCTGTGTGTCTGTGTGCATTGTCAGTCTCTTCTGTATAAGTCTCTTCTCTTTACCTGTTGGAACAGACCTCCTGGCTCCTCATATTTTCGCTATGCTGAATCTTCTATGAAGAACAGCTTTGGCCTGAAGTACCTGCACAAATTCTTCAATATACCATTCCTACAGCTGCAGGTAAGTTCCAAGGTAATTCCATGGGGCAGAGGGTCTGCATGAGAGAGATCTAACCCTTTCCACAAGTGAGGGAGCTTGGTTTTTAAGCTGTTAAAAGAACCTGTACGGTCCTTTTGCTTTTCTGATTGACTGTGAACAAAGTGACTGTGTATATTGCCTCCCCTGATTTAAACAGCTCTTTACTTGTAAAGTAAATGTTTTTAACTACACAGTCGGAATCTTGTTAGCACTGTATATAAGGTTCCCAGGATTATAAATGGGGTGTGAGGAAGAAACTGTATATTGCAGTACTAATAGGTCAGCACATCAGGAATGTTATATAAACTTTTACACACGGGTATTTATAATGTAGAAATTTTAAGTGTTGCCCATTGGGTAGAATACCATTCAGAAAATGTTTGCCAGGGGGCTGAATGGCTGAGGGGAAAACAGGTAAAGAGTATTTCATATCTCAGTCAGTAGTTCAAATGTGTTAGTTATACATTTTTACACTGAGATGGTATGTTAGTGATCTGTCTGGTTCCTTCTGGATCTGGTTTGTCTCCAGTTTTCCTTATTGCTGACTGCTTTGTTGGCTGCCTCAGTGAAGAGGCAAGAACTGAATGGACCACAGAAAGCGAAATGCTATTAATACATTTTGTGGGGTGACATTCTGTGCCTTTTCTAAGGCTTGAGGATTTTAGTCTGCAGGTCATTCATTAGATAAAGCTTCACACACTTGCGTGTATTTTCTGAAAAACAAATCTAGCTAAAATGCTTGCTCAGGCTAAGTTAAGTTAAGTTAATATTAGATACCAGGTCTGTGTGCACAAAGCTCAGACATCAGAAAGAAATACTTTAGAATGGAATTTCACTATGTAAGAGACAGTGCAGTTCAGTTAAATAGTAAAGTGTCTAGAGAGAAGCTGCAGAAATCTAACACTCTGATCCGTCCCAGTCAGTTGGATATTTGCAGCAATGAAGTGCCGTCCTGCAGAATAAGCTGTTCCCACGTTACGTTGCAGTTGCTTTCTTGCAGGGCTTCCCCTTCAAAGTGATGTGGGTAAGAGACAAAACAGCAGCAAGAGATTTGTGCCAGATGCACTGGATATCTGATCACCATTTGCAATGATGTTCTTAATAGTCTGTATGCAGAATGATTTTCTTAACTGGTGACATAACCAGAAAGTGCTTATATCGAATATAACGAGTTAACCAAACCGAGACACGAGATAAAATCACAAAAACAACGGTTCACACGGAAAGGGAAAGAATGTTGACTTGGGTTTTATCACTTTGAGGTTTCTTGAGTTGCTACTGTTCAGGTGGGGCAACATGAATGAGAAGACCTGCATGGAATTGCTCTGTACAGTAGCAAATATGGATTTTGGTGTGTTTGCTTGTAGCAATAACTATATCGGTTATTAGACCATATAATTTGTATATGAAAGGATGATGTACAGAGTTAACTTGTTTTAAGTGATGCTAAAATGACTTCTCAGGTGACCCTTTGGGTTCCTGGAGATGCATTCAAACAAGGAGGTGCTCCATAAAAAGGCCTAGAGACAGGCATTTGACTGGTATGCATGCATCATACTTGCTTAAAAATGCCAACTGTTTGCATTCCCCAACCCTGAAAGTTGATTTATTTGATTTACTCTTTTTCTGTCATTCAAAGGAGAGCGTGGCTGGATTGCAGTTGTCTCCTGGGCCTTTGTTTTGAATAAGCAATGCCTAAAAAATAAGAGCTTTCCAAACAGAATGACTGAAAATGTATCTCTGCTCCAATCCCTGTGATCATATCTGGCTTTCCAGGCTAGTATTTTCCCATGGATTTTCAAGGAAGTGACACTCAAATATCTTTGTCTTTGCATCTGACCATGTTCTTTGATTTTATTTAGTCTTGAAGGCAGTTCTTAGCCCCCCATTAAGATCTAAATGCAGACGCCCTCAACTAGGCTTGCATTCCTTTCCTGAGTGCATTCCTTCCTGTCTCTGAGTTTAGGAAGCCCACAATAAATGTTTCTTGTGTCACTTTATTTGTATTCTGGCCTCTTGGCAAATTTTAGAAACCTTCCAGAGTGGAACTCTGAATATATTTATTTTGGATTGTCTTCTTTTGAATTCAGTAGAGACAGGAGTGGGCTCCCTGAGACTCACTGAAGAGCAGAAGTACCTCATACTATTAGAATTGGTGGGATTAATGGACGCTAGATCTAGTTTCTAATAATAGTGTTCTTGTTTTGGGGGGTATTCGTAATCTCCAAAATAAAATAGCTACCCAAAGTAAGGTTAAAGTAGGAGGATTTTATGCAGTGTACCATGCAAATCTGGTTTAGTCAGTTAGTTTGCCTGGTGGAATGTCTTGGTATACCCAGTTCTAACCTCGCAGAGGTCTTGGGAGGAGGGGAAGATGTTAGTAAACTGTGTTAGCTCTGTATTCTTCATCCAGCATGTGGCATTGTGGCTTGGTTTTAAATTACACTTTCCCATCTTCATCTTACATTCATGCATCTTTCATCACGGAAGCAGAGAATGAAACTCATACTCTGCATACAAAGCAAGTCCTCCAGCGGCAGTGGCTCCTCACTTATTTATGTGTTCTCTTCCATGGGGTGGGCTTACTGTTTTCAGAAAGCAGTTCAGTGCCCGGCATACTGGCAGGCCTTTTTATAGCATAAAGCGGGAAGTCTCAATGCGGTAAAACCTGCTCCCTGGCTCCTTTTGCCTTAGATGATTCCACTATAAAGAGGTAAAATGCTACAAAAAGGTACTTCAGCTAATTGTCTTTTTCCAGTGGAGCACTGAAGGTGGCATTCAGCTAGAGCCAAAACTGAGTTTGCTTGGTTCAACTGAGTCATTAGTGCTAAAAATAAGTAGTTGTTAAATATTCTGATGCTAAGATAGATACTGATCAATGATTTAGAAAAAAGAGAATTGTTTGTTTGTGTTTTTAAATTAAATATATTTCTTTTATTGATAAACCTAATTTATAACTTTAAATTGACAACTTTTGTTTGTCTTAAATTTGCTAAAATAACTTTAAATTGAATTTAAAGCTGGTGCTGAGCATGGGGAAAAGCAGCCCAGGCCCACCCCCCCCATGGCTGGTGCTGCAGGCGCTCGCAGCCCATTTAGGGCTGTCTGGAGCAGACATAGGCAGCTCCACACGGGCTGCAAGTGGCTGCAGTGCGGGGCGCTGGCCACGGGGCAGGCGAGTGGCCGCTTTCCCCCTTGCCCATGCTCAGCTTTTCCCCAAGTTTCTTCCCTGCGCAGGGGTCTTCCCCTGCCCTCTCCTTCTCCCCACCTTACCTGAGATTCTGGCTGAGGCAGCCACGTGCTCCCAGGCCAGAAGCCCTGGCTGCGGGGTGGGGCCAGGCAGGCCCTGCTGTTGCAACAAGGGCAGATGAATATTAATTTTCTAAATTTTTTAGGGGCCCTGTAGGCAAGATAGAATGGCCTCACGGGCTGGATGCAGCCTGCTGGTCATATTTTGCCCACCCCTGATTTATACACATGCACTGGGAGTGGGGGAGAGAGAAAATGGTGGTGGCATGCTTTTGAGCTAAAACACATCAGAGGTGCTTTAATTCAGAAGCGCACCACTACCAGTTTCTGCACGCTGACACACATTTCACCACTTACACGAATGCGCACAGCACAGCACAGTCGCCTCATTTCACGTGCGGAGCAGACTTGATTAATCGAGAATGCTCTGAAGTGGGAGATCTCTGGTGTGTCACAGGGCGGAAAAGTATGTGTATAAATGCCTTTGTGTTTCAAGTTAGCCTGTAAGGTCTTGGTGATGAGAACTGTTTTTACAGTTTCTGACACAAGTGGGTCCTGATCCAGGGCCACTGTCATTGTGCATTAGAAGCAGTTTGCCTAAGGGCATACTGGTGACCACCTCCTGCACCTTTTCTTGTGTAGGTGTTGGGAGAGGAAGACATCATTGCCCCAAGGCAGTGAAAATGTCACTAAAATCCTAACAGTACGTCAGCAAACTGTTGATGTAGTCGGTACATGAACAATTGCTCTGTCAGAATCGGGTTCAGCCTGATTTGCTATTGAGGGATTGGGAGGGGGCTGTGAGGGAAGGCAAGAAGAATTGTGCCCTGCAATAGGAAGCTGCAAGCTCAAGGTTTTGACTTCGGAGGCTGCAAGTCAGCACATGCAGGAGCCATTAGGTGGTATGCATTGGGCACCTTGACTGGATATTTCTTCTTAAACAAAAAAAAGCCCAGTAATGAAACAGTTAATGTTTTAATTAAATCATCATCTTTTGGGTTTTTACAGCTAACAAATTGAGTCAAGGGGCCCTGTTCATGCCTCCGAATAATGACTCTGGCTGTCTTCAGTGTCAGGAAGACAGCTTGGCATTGATTTATCAGTATTGCCAATCATAGGCATTCAGAACACATACATCAGGTCCTAAAATTGACTTAAAAATCATGAGAGTCTAAGCAACCAGCCGTGGTTTCGTTTGCTCTCTGGTTTTTTATTCCTTTGTATTTGTTTCAGGTCTCAATTTCAAGCTAATTTCTTCAATTGGGTAAGCTAGAAACTTTCCCTTTCTGAAAATGGAAGCTGACATTCTTATGTAATCTGCATGAGTTCACAAACTAGGGCTCTGAATGCAACCTGTTCATATGTATAGGGCTTTCTTCACAGAAATGAAATCTAGAAACAAGTAGTTCTTAAAAGCTTGAGTTTTGAAGTGCTGTCCATAGAGGGTAGTTTCTGTGGCACGTGCCATCACTGCAAAGCCACTGCATACATAGGACCCTGCCAGTAAAGACCAGAGAAAGCGATCAAACAGATGCTATGCTGATACAGTTTAGAAGTCAGCTTCCTCTCCAATCATCTGCCATTTGTAGACTAATTTACAAGGGCATTTGGTTGTTGTATTCACTCAACTGGAGGACTTAAGTCCCACTAGACAAGAACGGTCTGTGACTCAGTGCACCACTGATTCCTCTCTCCTGGTGCTATTATGAGACTTAATTGTTGATGCTAGAAATGTAAAAAATCAAAACAAAGGGATTGTGCTACTGATTTCCATAATTGAGTGATTCTCAAGTGCTGCAATCTCTCTCTGGAAGCTGTGTATTACTGACCTGTAGCCTAGAACAGTGCTGCTCTGTGAACATACTGTTCTTCTTCATATTTGCTGAGTTTCTGGGTTGACACCCCCTGGTTCCTCCTTGTCTTCCACTGTGGTGTTTTATTTATGTTGAATGCCATGCCATGGGCCTTAACTGCTGTTTTATTCATTAGTGTGGGTAGAATGGCGATTGCCTCAGCTGATACAAGATCTCACTGTATCCTGTGAGCTCACAGATCTGTTACAGTGACCCTTCCTGCTTAGTCCTGTCTTATTTTCCTTTCTTCAGAGGGAGACACTGCTACGGCAGCTGGAGACAAATCAGCTAGATATTGATGCAACGTTGGAAGAACTCTCAGTGCAGCAAGAGACAGAGGACCAAAACTACGAACTGTACGTTACTGAGACCTTTCTACCTTGCTTGCTGGAATCTAGGGAGCACCTGTCTGTTGGGAGCCTTGAATTTTACCACAGTCCATGACATCTAGCCTTGTTGGGGAGTCCAGTGGATAACAGTTGTTTGCTTGGCTATTTCATTTAGAACTTCATGTAAAATGAGACTTCTCTGAAGCGGAGCCTGCTTGTTGAATTCTAACTGTGGGTCTGGTTCCTTCAGGCACGTGGCCTGTGGGGAGGGCAATGAAGGTATAGCTGAGTAGGATGAAATAGTGAGGTGCTAATGAGGCAGACAGTATGTGATATGAGGATTATAGCTGTGTACGTCATAGTGTCTAATGATGAAAAGGCTTACTTATGGTGCCCTGTATTGTGTTAGTAGGTACACTGGTTCACCCTGTTTTGGCTGTAGCCTTTCAGCATCCTTTGTCGTAGAAAAGATTTAGGTAAATATTTAAGATTCTTGTCTGTTTTTTGCTCCCTTTCAGTGTTTTGTCTGGAAGCTTAAGTGTGGTCTTATCTACCTGCCTGCATCTGCTGCTGTATGCGCATACATTCATAGCTGGTCACTTCACTGACTGGAGCGAGCTTTTTACCTGTGTCAGCCTTACAAAGCCAGGACAGTGAGTGGGGATTGCCTTTGTACTAGGGCACGATCACCAAATCTGTTGAGTAGGTTCTGATTGCAAGCACGTGGTATGCGAGTTTTCAAGCTCCAGAATGCATCTGGACTTTGGGTGCCCTTTGTTAAAACTGACTTACTTGGAAATCAGTCAGTAGCTATGGAATCTCCCCACTGTGATTTTTTTTTTTTTAATTGGCTTTTCAGAGTAAATCCAAGGTTCAGAATCCTTCCCCTGTTTGTACATCACTTTGAAATACTTAGAATCATAGAATAATAGAAAATTAGGTTTGGAAGAGTCTTTGGGAGGACATCTAGCCAACTCCCTACTCAAAGCTGAACCATCCCCAACTAGATGATCCCAGCCAAGGCTTTGTCTAACTGGGTCTTAAAAACTTTCAAGGACGGAGATTCCACAGTCTCTGTAGGTAACCTGTTTCCAGTATTTTACTACCCTCCTAGTGAGAGAGTTTTTCCTAATATCCAACCAAAACTTCTTTCCTGCAGCTTGAGACCATTGCTCCTTGTTCTGTCATCTGCCACAACTAAGGACAGTCAAGCTCCGTCCTCTTTAGAACCCCCCCCGCCCCTTCAGGGAGTTGAAGGCTGCTATTAAATCCTTTCTGTCTTCTCTTCTCCAGACTAAATAAGCTCAGCTCCCTCATAAGTCGTGTGCCCTAGCCCCCTAACCATTTTGGTTGCCTTCTGCTGGACTCTTTCCAATTTGTCCACATCCTTTCTGTAGTGGGGGCCCAAAACTGGACACACTACTCCAATTGTGGCCTCACCAGTGCTGAAAAGAAGGGAATAATCACTTCCCTCAATCTGCTGGCAGTGCTCCTACCAATGCAGCCTAGTATACTGTTAGCTGCCTTGGTGACGAGGGCACACTGTTAGCTCATATTCAGCTTATTGTCCACTGTAACCCCAGGTCCTTTTCTGCAGAGCTGCTGCTTAGCCACTCGGTCCCAAGCCTTTAGTCATGCACGGGATTGTTCCATCAATGGAGGTGCCTTGACTAAAGGCACCTGCATACCTGTAAAGCATTATTTCCAAAGTATTGCAGTCCTGTCTCTGCAGGACAGATGGTTTAAGGTGAGATTCACTAAGTCACTGCATATATAAACTTTTCTGGGCAGTGTTCAAAGGACACTGTTGCAGTGTCTGAGCTACCAGATCATTTTCTGTTGGTTGGGGTAGGGAGTTGGTCTGAATATTCTCAATTCATCATGGACTGGTATCTAACTAAAATGGTCAAGAGCCCTGCCATGGCACAGTTTTATGACACTGCTGTGCTTCCATGAGTACTTCCACTAACTAGTACCTAGTGTTGTGCTGACAGGAGATGAATAACTATTGTATTATTTATTTGTATTTGTGGCAGGGCATGAGCGTAGGACATCACTGTGCTAGGTGCTACACAAGCATGGAACAAAAGTTGGTGCCTGCCCCAAAGAATTTACAGTGCAGTTTGTGCTCCTCTAGGCTGTTGTGTTCAAAAGTGATGAGAGACTTCAATAGAAACTGCAGAGAGGCACTTGTATAAACCTCAGTGAATCTAAACTAGCGGTCAGTCTGTGTGTCAGTACTTCTTCCATTCTCATTCTTGAATCAGCTGGCAGCTGTTGAAACCACTGAAAAGAAAGGGCCTGAATATCCATATGTAATCAGCACTACAGCATGACTGACTAGACACTTGCACCTGTCCTGTGTTAGCGGTGCTGCGTTGACAGCAGAGGACTGCTTCTCAGTAGCCAAGAAGGGCTCATGCTGCAGGTGGCTACTTATGCTTTTTACCTGGGTAATTGCACATAGTGAGGCAAAGGCATGATGACTAACAACTGGAACTGTTTTGTTTGCATGGAAACAAACTGTGAAAGTATTAGAGAATAACATCTCTTGGTTGGTTTCTGGATTAGCAGGGAAATTGAAACAAACATAGCTGGCCAAAATCTGCTTGTTTTGTTACTGTGGGTGCCAGAGTCTTAGCTTCTTCAGGTGTATACCTATGTATTTGAAGCATCAATTAGCCAGAAGTCTTTTCTATCAGAAAAAATTCCCTTTATGACAGGATCTATAAAATATTCTTGCTTGCTCCTAACTTAAGATGCTGAGCTGCGGATTCCAAAGCAGAGAGATGATGATGGCTTTCATCTAGATGCTTTTACCTTGATAATAAAAGTAGAGCAATATTTTAAGGTTTGCCTGGGCTTACTTTGAGTATGGACACATACTTTTGGAGGAGTTTCAGAAGGGAAGCAATTATGTTTTGATTATTAGCTGTGGACAAACCTAGTGAAGCTGTTCCAATTTTAACCCTGGATGAAGCAGTGTTAAAGTTGTGTTTTGCTACATCTGTATTTCCTTATTTTGTCTACACCTAACCATTTAAAAATTACAGGTTCTGCCCTTTGGAAATGGCTCCAGATGTACATGTTCACTTTCTAGGAGTCCTGTTCCTAATCTCTTGTTGCTTCAGTGGCCTACATGATAGTGGCAGCAGAGAGGAGTCACTAAATTTATTTCTCTGTTTTATCTGAAGCTGCTTAATCTGTCAGTGACCTGATGCAAATTGGATTCCCTTTGACTGGCTTCTGATTCAAATATGTATGATACATTTGTATGGCAAAGAACTAAGCCAATTCAGTTGTTTCCTGTTCCAAACCATGTTATAATAATCAGGTATTTTGCAGATGCAGCTAATTTGCAGCATACATAGTTACTAGTTCCCCCTGAATGCAAATGCACATGTTGGCCAGGCAAAGAAATTTAGCAGTGCTAATTGATGCGGCTTGGCAGGATTTTATTCACGAGGTATTCTTATGCTTCAGGATTATTATGTTTAGCATATTACCGCTACCAAATTTTAGTTGTTAGAAGTGAATGTCCTGTGATTTGCATTGTGTGGCTGGTTTATTATGGTAAGCAGGGCTGGGGCAGAGCAACCTGCTGACCCTTACCAGGTATTAACACCTCGTACTGGCTGGCATCTTGAATTTAGGAGATGCAGAGATTTGGTCTATTGAAGTTGCTGTAGCTAGCATTATTGGCTGAGATGTCCCCAGGTATTTCAATTGACAGTGGTTGCCCTTAAGATTTCTGTTTCTTGGCTTTTGTTTTGCACCAACTGATTTGACTCCCTCACTCCTTTTAGCTTCTACAGTATAGATAGGGGACATGGGGGTCTCTGGTTTTATGGAGATAATCAGCACGTTGTCAGAGCTCTGTGGGGTGGCAGAGTTTATTGAAGTTTGATCAAGGAGCACATCCCAAGGGTCAATTCCCCCTCCCTCCCACCCTTTGCTTGAGTAGCTGATAGAAGCTACTAGATTAGGAAAGCTGAAAAATACCCCTTTCAAAGAGAATGTGGGACCAAATAAGACTAGGTAACTGTTCATACTGATGGATTTGGCACGACTGGGGACAAAACATGACAGTGCTGTTGCTCCAGAGTGCAGTTACCAAAGGCAACACAAGGTGGCAGGCAACACTGACACATTCAGTTTATGTAATGTATCCCTGAGACCCCAGCTGGTTGCGCCCTAACTGATATGCGTGTGCATGACTTGTTCTTCATTTCTCTTCTGTCTATTGCTACACCTTCTTGACTGCCCGTTTGGTAGCATTGCTGACCTTGTGCTTCTCTGAAATACCAGGAATGGATTTAACTCCTTTTACTGTCATGAATTCTTCTTGACCTAATGATGATCACTTTTTCTGGACCTGTTTATTCTAACTATTATTTGGCTGCTTTGCCTCTCTTTCAGTCTATCAGTCACTGTACTGTTTGAGAATTTTGAATTGTGATTGCTCAGCTGAGTAACGTGTCTACCCTGTCACTGGATGTCTGGTGCACAAGAAGCTTCCAGAAGGTTGTCAAGTATTTGTGACGTGGAGGTGCTTTCAAACATGCACATCTCTTTCCAAGAGCAATTTGCTCATGAAGATGTTTGCCACAGTTAAATAAGATGGGTAGCAAATACCATCTGATCAAATGGTGAGGTTTTCATTAGTTCTAACATTTGAGTACTTTTATGCCATGCGGACCAGCCTTATTGCCCCCAAAAGCTATAATCAACATTTAATTTTAAAGCATGGGGGAAAGTACAGATTGTTTGAAGTAGGACTGCACTGAGTTAGTGGTGATAAATAACAATATTCTATATAGGGAAGACTTAAGATTTTTTTTCCTCCCAACACAAGGTTTTGGGAGGTATAGAAAAATGTGATCCATAAGTTACTTCATGACCTTAATGTATACCCTTAGACCAGAAGTGGCCAACCCATGGCATGGACAGGTGGTATGTGTGGCACATGGTAGATCAAAGAGAGAGTAGGGAACATAGGGATAGATAAGGCAGGAAGCAGAACAACAGATTGGGCAAGGTGAACAACAGAGCAGAAAGCAAAGCAGTAGGTTGGCTAGGGGCAGGGGTTTGGAGTGGCCATCTGGCACACCTTGTGGTAGGCTTGCCAAAAAGGGTGGGGCCCACTGCCTTGTCAAACAAGATGCAACCATGCACTTTTCTGTTCCTTATCAACTGGTCTTAAGAAGAATCTTAAATTGGTTTTGTAAGAGACATCATTCCAAAAATGGATTCTCAGAAGTTGAACCTCGTCTTGTAATTCCAGCATTTTAGGTAATCCATAACTTCTGCAAGTCAACTGAGACTCTGCTTCCAAATCTCCCATTTGACGGAGCTGCTTATACGAATGCTATATCAAAACTACCATTCAGGAGTGATCAGTGAAGTAGGATCCATTCAGCTAAGTGCTGTCTTCCATAGAAGGCAAAAGGGAAAATGAAGTTCTGTAAGTAAAGCATCTGCAACTTACTGAGGACTACTTCCTTTTCTTTGAGAGATTCTCTGCAGTAGATACCTGTGTTCCCAGGAAGCCACCTTTATTCTTCATGCATAGATTGTAGCATATAATTTTGCCAAACTAAGTTCTGTAAGGAAATTATCTTAACAGTCTAGTAGGTCCACAGAGAAAATATACTTCAGTTCATAGATTCATAGGCTGAAAGAGACCTTTGAAAATCATCTAGTCCAGCCTCCTGCTCAAGGCAGACCATCCCCATCCAAGCCACCCCGTACAAATCCTTGTTTAATCTATTCCTAAAACTACATAATCAACTCTGCTGCACAACTACAAGGCATACATACTGCCCAAGGACACCAAAAGCACTGTAACCTGCCACAGGTAAAGCAGGGGGACAAGGGCTGTCAGTATCTCATGGTTGCGAGGGTTGTTAAAATACACTTGAGAGATCTAAGATGGCCATGCTCCTTGCTACAGAAGAAGGTACCCTCTCCCCGCCCACCTCCCCCTCCCCCCGTTCAGATTAATCTGACCATAGGGTACAATTCCATCTGATCCCAAATGTGGCTATCAGGTTGACCCCGAGTGTGTGGCCAAGACCCTCTAAACAGGAATCTCTGGGTTTAAGTCCCAGCAGGAGCATTGGCATGCTCTGGGCAAAATCCTCAGGCATAACTCCATACGTCATACCCTCTAACTGGACAGCCTGAACTCCTGTTTCTTTATCCCTCCCATACCAGCTGCTTTAATCTTCTTTTGTAGCTAAACTGATTGTGGAACTCTGCTTTATTCTCCTGTTGCTGAGCGTGGTCTTCTCCAATATCTGCCTGGCCTAGGCTATAAAGCTCTTCTTGTTATCTCTCAGAAATCCATGGAAGCTTCTGGGCTTCCAACTGCTACTTTTCATGTCTTGGTCCAAGCATAACTACTCTTAGATCATCCCTGCCAATGCTTACCCAACCGCTTCTTGAGCACCTCCAATGATGGAGCTTTCTTAGCTTACCTAGGCAGCCGGTTCTGTTGCCTCATTGTTCTAATAGCGAAGAAATGTTTCCTGATATCCAATTGAAGCTACTTCACTGCAATTTCAAGCCATTAGGATGCCTCCTGCTCTCTGCAGCAGGTAAGAAGGGAGTTCTACCTCTTCTTCATGGCAGCCCTTTGGGTATTTGAAGACTGCTGTCATGTCGCCTCTTAGTCACCTTTTTCTTAAGTTGATTGTGCCTGTTTCCTTCAAATTCTCCTTATACGGCTTTCTTTCTAAGACTTTTATCACTTTCGTAACCCACCTCTGGACCCCTCCAATGTCTCTGCATCCTTTTTAAAATGCAGAGCCCAAAACTGCACACAGTACTCTAGATGAGGCCTAACCATGGCACTGTCACCTCCCATACCTTAAGATTGCATTCACTCTATGTGGTAGATACCTTTACTTGTGCAAAAAGTGTACATAAAGAAGACATTTCTTAGAGCTTGATGTTAATGGATTTACAAAACTGACTTCAGGGGTGGCTCTTTCAGCCTAAATTGACAAAGATGGTAAGAATAGGAGTAAGAAAGGCAAAAAATGCCATGGTAATGTTACAATGACAGGGAGGAAAGAGTCAATAGGGAGTTTGGGAGAAACCCTTTAGCTCTAAAACAGTTTTATGTGCCTTCAAAGTGTCCAGGTAAAGCTGTAGACAGATACTTGTGTATAATGCAGTGTTTTAAAAGTATGCAACAGAGAGGCCTTGCTTGCATAATTCCATCATGGCAGTTAATGTTGCAGGGTAGTGCATACATTCTGGTGTTGAAAGCCTTTGCCATCAGGCTGCTATGTAGTGGTAGGCAGGTTGGCTCCTACAGACTGCAGGTTCCCATTTGCAACTTTCCTTCCTAAGCAAACCCATGTCCTTGTTCCTGGTTTATATCCCAGTAAGCCAGTCTGTATGCCTGTCTTAGATCCTTTGGGGATGCTCTTGGAACTTGGGAGCTCAGAATCGGTCCATGCAGTGCTCTTAGAACAAGAGTCAGGCCATGCCAGCATCCTCTGAGAGGGAGCATGGATCTGCGTCTGGTTGTTGGGTGGGGAAGACTGTGCTAGATGGGACAGCAGAAGACCCAGCACTATTCAGTTTAAGTGGAATTTTCCATAGCACTGATGTGAGGTGACAGCACAAGTCTCACTAACTTTCATGCAGTGTATTTCACATCATTATGTGTTTAAAAATACCTTTCCCCACCTTGAGCATATGTCCTTTTGTAAAATGAAGAGACTTCTGTCTAGATATGGTTACAATCACAGATGTGACCCTCTGTGCAATTCAGTCCCTTTAAATAGTCATGGTATGGACAAAAACGAGTCTCTTTAACCATAGTGGTTTTTTGCTGTTTTTGAAATTCCCATGTTCCTGCTGCAGAAAAGTAGGATCCATTCAGCCAAGAAATCATAGTGGAATCATAGTTCCTTTTCCCTGATCTCTCTGAATTTGGCTTCTTGCCTGGAATGAAGCTAACTGCTTCCAAATCGGACAGCTTTGATAGCACGTAGTACAATGAGGCTTCAAATATGCAACTATCGGAAACAGTGTCCTCTCCTAATCTTCCCCTGTGATATCTACCTTCTTAAAGTTTCCTTTGATTATTATGATCTACATCAGGCTTGTCCAACTTACGGCCCGCGTGCTGCCATGAGGCCCGCCAAGCCATTTTATCTGGCCCAAGGCTCCTGCTCCACAGCAGCAGGGCAGCGGTGAGGCGCGGCGAGGCGGGCAAGGCCGGCCCTCCAGCCCCAGCTGGCAGCGAGGGGAGGGAAGCTGCTTACCCCCACGGGGCCAGACTCATCAGTGAGCCGGGTCCTGCCACTGCTGCCCCGAGGGCTGTGCAGCACGGGGTGCCCAGCCATGCCTGATTAGATGAGTTGGGAGCAGTGCGTGTAACTTCTTCTCTGGCTCCGCCCCTTGCCCCCGGCGCATGGCTGAGGGAGCTGCAGCATGGCCTGCACCCTGCCTGCATGCGTGGTGAACGGAGGCATGAGGTAAGTTCCCACGCGGAGCTGGGGGTGCCTCGGGGCCGGGCCGGACGGAGGCACGGGGTAAGTTCCCGCGTAGAGCTGGGGGTGCCTCGGGGCTGGGCCAGGGCTACAGGGTACACCGTTACCGGAGGCAGGAGGAGCCTGGCCCAGAGGCGTTCTACATCCAGCTGCCTCCTTGGCGGTTCAGGTCCTGATAAAGTAGCCTGCATGGCTGAGTATGGGGATCTGCATCTGGTCGCTGGCGGGTAGGATGAGTGTCCAGGAGCGCCTGTGCTCCTGCCTCTGCCTCCCCGCCCCGACACGAACCCATGCCCTGTGCTGCCGGAGCGGCCCCGCGCGGGAGGCCAAGCAGCGGCCGCTGGCACTGCCAGCCCACAACTGCCTCCTCACTCGCCCACTTCAAGCCAGCCCCCCTTCCCCTGCCCTGCCCTGCCTCACAGCAAGGCAGCGCCTGCTTCCCCGGCCAGTCTCCCTCTGGGTGCTGCGGCTCTTCGGGCCTAGCCATCCGCGTGTAAGGCCCTGAGGGGGCTGCTTCTCATGTGCTGCTGGGGACGGGAGGAACCCAGCTGGGTCTGCACCAGCCAGCAGGAGCCGCAGCGGAGCTGTGTACTGCTCGGGACAGGACGGGACGAGCCTGCACTGGTCAGTCCCAAGTGGCGCACGGCTCTGCCGCCGCTTCTGCTGACCGGTGCAGACCTGGCCGGCCTCCTCCCGTCGCCAGCAACACATGGGGAAGTAGGCTTCAGCTGCATTTCCTGCTTTTCCTGGCCAGTGCCAACCCAGTTCTGCCCAGGCGGGCCCTGCAGCACCATGTCAACCTGGGCATGGCACCAGCAGGCCAGGCAGGCTCCGGGTTAACCCCGGCATGGCCCCACCAGGCAGGCTCCAGGTTAACCCCGGCCTGGCCCCACAGCTTCTCCAGCACCAGGTCAACCTGGTTGTAGCCAAGCGGCTCCTGCAGCACCATGTCAACCCGGGCATGCATGCCATGTCAACAAGCACCATGTCAATCCCTGCAACTTAACTGGTGTCCAAAGTCATGTGACATCACTTCTTGATGTGATGCCACTTCCTGTGATGTCTCTGAATATGGCTTGCCGGCCCACTGGATGATAAAAAGTTTGTGATCCAGCCCCATATTCAAAAAGGTTGGACATGCCTGATCTACATCCTAAGATGACTTATTTCCTTGCATGCCACCTTTAACTTAGAGCCTTCAGCAATATAAGAACAGTCTAGTCTTTTCCCAGAAGCTTCCGTCTGTCCTGAAATTTAGGGATTCCTCTCTTGGGTTTTTTTCATTGCTGTTCCTTAGGTTGCTTTGGTGTGTCCTACATGTTTATGCTGGCAACCTGTGCTGTTCTTAGCTGTTATCACAATGATAACTGTAAAAATACGGAGATAGCACTTTTTCTCTATTTAGCCTGGGTTGCAGCATCAATGTTAGTCTTCAAGCTCTTCACAGAATTACTGTTCTTGTAATATCAAGAGTACTATCATTCACAACAAGAAGAGGTGAACCCACAGGATTGGTCAAGGGCTAACTCCACTTCAGACTTGAGAGGCAGAAGTCCTTAATGCTGAGTGGGACTCAAGAGAGGATTTCAGGAAAGCATACCAGGGCTGCCCTGGATACACATCTGCCCTCTTGCTGTTAGGGAGTCCTGCACTTACAGAAATGTTCTGGGAGAGGCCAGGGAATGCTGAACTGAAGTGCATAAAGAGGAAGTGGAAGTTGTCAAAGCAAAATGCCTCTAACTTGGGTCTGCCATGCTGCTTGCCCTGAAGTGGTGTTGGTAGGTAGGTTTGGAGTGGTCTGATATGCTGTGGGGAGAGACTCCTGGGGGGTTCCACATCCTGCTGGAGACTTGTTGGCATTTCTACAAATTCAAAGCATTTCCTTAGTTTGGTGAGGTCTGGGAGAGGTGGCCCTAGCCCATCTCATCCTCCTTTCAGCTGTTTCACAGATGTCAAACCATAAGTGATGCCGAATTGCATCTGTTACGACCTTCTGATTACAGTTAAGGAACATCCAGAGATTGCTGTTGTACGTAGTTGCCTGAGAGTACTGCTTCATGAATTGCCATTGGGCTAGTTAGCTTTCATTATTTTCTGTGGTGGTGTTTGCTGGCACTGGATTTATGACCCAGATACCTTGTTCTGGGCAGACTGAAATCCTCAGGCCAACACCAACCTCTCCATTCGATAATAGGCAAATTTTATTGATACACAGTGATAGCAGATAAGAATAATGCAAACAATTCTGTATCTACCAGTCCTAGAGCTGTCATCAGAAGGAAGGTACATCTGGCCAGTACGTGAGCTTCACCCTGAGGTTCTCTTGAATGTCAGATGTCAGCCATGTGGAGGTCGGAGGCCGAGGCCCACCTCCCACCATTGGGGTGGGTGAGACAGGCTGATGGTATGCCCTTTTTCTACAGTGGCTTCAGGTTCCCCTCTCGGGGACCTTTTACTGCGCTGAAATCCCTACTTTTTGTTCTTTTCCCTCAGTGGTGACTCTTCAGCTTTGGGCATTGCTGATTGGCCTTCCTGTGGTTGTCATACTGTCCGCATTCTGTCCTGCCAGCATATTCCTTTGTTTCACAAACCCATCACATGCATACATTCTACTATGGGCTTTTTAGTGGTCTTCTAATTTGGTCTGGTCCCCAAAACTGAAAATCCCAAGGGCTCTGTGTGAACACGGATCAGGCCTCTGCGAATAAGGAAGTATTCGATTCGGATTTGGCTGATTTTTGGAGGACAGTGATTCGATTTGGAGATTTGGATCACTATCCTAAATCGATTCAGCTGAATCAGCTTTGGACGATTCAGAGATGATTCAGATTGGCCAGGGAGAGGCAGGCACAACCCCCTCCCTCCCCCCCCCGATCCCCACTCACCGGTCGCAGCAGTGGTGATCGAGGGTTCTGGGCGCTCATGGCAGAGCCCCACCCCCCCATGTGACGTGGGGCAGCAGGGATTGCCTCCCCCGCATGGCACCCGTGTGGCAGCTGTTGCATCACGTGGGTGCAGCACAGCTTGGCAGGGTGCTGCACTCTGTCTGGGTGCTGGGGCTGAGTGGTGCTGGGCTCCAGCTGAGTGCTGGAGCTGCCCCAGCTCCCAGTCAGTGTACAGCACCCTGATGAACCACACTGTACCCATGCCATGGCACAGTTGCTGCGTGGTTGCTGTGGGGGGGCATCTTGACTGCTCTGCACTGCATGGGGGGGCTCTGCCACGAGCCCTCAGAGGCCCCGATTGCCACTGGCTGGTGAGTGCAGGGCTTTTTTTTATTATTATTGTTTCTTTAAAGTGCTGGGAGGCTGGAGCCGGGCAGGGGATGGGGCTGGGCAGAGTAGCCATAAGGGCTTTTCCCATGGCTCCTCTGGTTGTACCTGCCTCTGCCCCGGCAGGGGGTGCCATGGGAGCTATGCCCTGCTGCCACTTGCCCAGCTGCTGCGGCAGGGCACAGAGGCACAACCGGGCAGCAGAAGGGCATAGCCCCTGCTCCACATCAGTACTGGGAGTGGGGACACTACTGTGCCGCTGCTTGCCAGCTGGCGCAGGGGATGCAGGATGTGGGCATGGGGTCTGTGCTCTGCTGCTGCTTGCCCTCTTCTGCCTGGAGCGAGTCACACCTACATCCTGCTCCCTGCCCCCTCCCTTCCCACCCCAGCTGGGCAAGCAGCAGCAGGGCATAGCCCCCGCTCCCAATGCTGCCGTGCCCACGTCCTGTGCTCGCATCCTGCCCCCTTCCCAGAGTAACACATCCCCTGCTCTGCCTGGGCAGCTTGTCCTCAGCCCAAATTCCTCCCTCCCCCACGGCCCTTCCCTTCCCTCCCCCAACCCCAACAGACTTAACAGCTTAGTTTAGTTTATGGCCAAATCTTTTCCAAAGCTTTTTTTAATCGATTCAGATGCTTCAAATCAATTCAGAGCTTTTAATTGGTCTCCCGATTCAATTTGGATTCAGAGGTTTGGTCCCCGAATTGAGCTGAATCTCCTCTGAATCGAATCGGCTACCGAAGCTTTGCACAGCTCTACTGGGCAGCGTGACATAATGCCACCTTATCTCCTGTATGGAAATGTGCTACATGTCTTTTAATTTCCCAGCCTGTGTGTCTACTTGCTGCTTGCCTGTCACATGGTGGGCCTTGAGGAAACTTTCAAAACCAGGGTTTTAGAAATCAGTTAACCCTTGCCATTGCCCCAGACCATTATTTTAATGCATGTATACTTTACCTACAAGTCAGTTTCCAAAAGCAAACCCAAACTTCTAAATACCATTTTCTAGCCATCAGTGTTCTGTTCAGCATTTGGAAGTGGATGGATTCTTTTTGCTCTGATGCTAAGGTGAGCTATCACTTGATCAGAATCAGTCAGTGTTATTGTTCTGTTGGGCAAGCCTATCAGAGGCCCACAGATTGTCAGGGACCTCCAGCATTATTGAGTCCAGTTCCCTGCTGTGCTGGATAACTAAGTCCTACAACCCATTTCATAAACTGATCAACCTGCATCTTAAAACCAGTTGGGCTTTGGGAGACTGTTCCACACACTTGCTCCCCTGGGTTGGGGCGGGGGAAGTGGATAAAGAGTTTTGCCAAGGCCAGTTCACCCCCATGTGTTCTGATGCTTTAGGTAGACCAGTTCTTTGTATATGCTGTATTTGTAGACAGCAGTCATAACCCCTTTCAGTCCCTGCTTCTGGGCTCACTCCTAGAAGAGTAGAGAGAGAAAACCTGTTCCCTTGTTTCACAGTTGAATTTCATGTTTCTGTGACATCAGTCCTCATGGTTGTTCATTTTCTCCTGCACAGTACCCCTGTCCGCTTACTAATTAATGCTTTCTTCTAATTTTATATCTTTGATTTTATCAGTGTGCTCCCACTTTCAGTGTCTAAATCACTACTCAAACTGTGAGACCAGATTAGTTCCAAGGCCAGTCCTTGAGGAACTCCGTTTGTAACAAAGCACTGCCCTTTCACTATACTCTTGTCTCCTGTATAGCCAGCTTCTTTATCCACCTTAAAGTTTTTCTACTTATCCCCGTTATCTCCAGTCTAAACAATCATCTCTTGAATGGCAGCGTACAAAGTGAAGCCTGAGGAAGGGTACTGTGATATCTAAAATCTTGCTTATGTCCATCCCAGTGATTCCCAGCCAGGGTGCCACAGGATTGTTTCAAGGATGCCATAGTGCAACACAATGTTATCACTGTTAGTTGTGTGAACATGATTCACAAAATAAACTCAGAGATTTCAAATAGGAATTCATAGTGGTAAAAGCATTCTGACCTGTTGTGGTGCTTCTGAGTTCTTTGCAACACTAAAAACGGTTCTATTATTTTTCTGTAGTCAAAAAATAAGTCAAAACTACGAGCTGGTATTTTATGCAGGTTGCCTAAAGTCTAAGGAGGGGCACCTTGAGTCTAAAGAGGTTGAGAACCACAGGTCTACCCCAGCCATTCAGTTGGTCCAATAAAAGACATCACCTACAAGTGTTCTTATAACTTACAAGATGTCATTTGACTGTTCATTAGGATGGCAGAAGTACTGATCACATAGCATGTGATCTTATTCCTGACCCCATGACATTTGCTCTGTAGGTCTTTAGTTGCAATTGCTCTTTCTCAGCTGGAACTTTCCATGGAGTGGATTAACTAATTCCTATAAGACTTGCTAGGGTATCTGGTAGCATTCACTGTGTGACTATTCATTTGTTTGTCTGCTACAGAAAGGAAAGCATCCTTGAGAGTCTGCAGAGGCAGTTAAATTCATAGGTCTGCACAGGAGAGCTTGTTAAGCTTAATAATGAAAGAACATTTCTTTGAACTGGTAGATGGGAGTTCTCATTTGGGGATCCTATATGCATTTTTCAAACTTGCTTTTGACAGCTGCTTGATCTTATTTTGAGACAGTTGCACAGTTGAGCATCAGCTGTAGCCATTTAAAATCTCTCTTACTATAGTGTGTTTTTGTGAGTGTCTGAATATTGCAAAGGAGTTGATAAGCAGTCTGACAATACAGCCATACTGCAGCAAGGGATTAGGATTTGCTTCATTTCTTTCCCAAAGGACCTAAGAGCTTCACCCTTTCTGCTTTGAAGAGCTTTAAAGCTCTGATGCAAGAGACTCTGAATGGAGAGCAGTTTATTTACTGTGTCTGCTGGCCAGGCTGGGTCGGGGAGGGGACTGTGGTGCTTCGTGGCCTTTGATGAGGGCCTAAGGCATGGTGATTCCAGTAGTTCTGCTCTCAGGGCCCTGTACTGGCTCTTTCAAGCATAATATGCAGTTATCCCCTCAAACTCGCTCTGCACTGAAAGGGGAGGCATTTTATGCACAACCCAAATGACAAGGATTTATTCTTCTTCCTTGTATCAGCTACATCATTGGTAAAGGAACATTTCTGAAGTACACGCACCAAAGTTTACTTTATAAAAACATATGAACCCTTGGCACATGACAGACCTCATTGTCCTGACTGCTCAAAGGGCTTATTTTAAGCACTGGTTAAGTTTCCCAGCCCCTGTTGTGAGGCAGGGTCAGGATTATTCTTCCCTGCATACAGGCAGGCTCAGTTAGGAACAAAGAGATGGCATGGACTTGGCTAAGGTCCCTGGAAGGCCCATGGCAGAGCTGATGAGTGCACTCTTCTCCTGCCTCTCATTCCAGTGCAGCAGCCAGTGAAGCACAGCTTTACTTAGATATGCTGTTGAGCATATTCCAGTCCTTTATGCCTGTGATTTTAATTTTTCCTGCAGCTTCCTTGAGATGATGGAAGCCCGAAGTCGAGGGCACGCATCCCCTCTGGCAACGAATGGACAGAGCCCTTCCTCTGGCTCCCAGTCACCCATAGTACCTCCAAGTTCCACATCAACTGGCAGTTCCAGTCCGGGGACCCCTCAGCAGCCACTGTCTCAGCAGCCACCCCCCAACCCAGCAGTATCCCCTGAGCCCCCATCATCTTTTTCACCAGTGCCTGCACCAGAGAATCAGCCACCACACGTACCACCCCCAGCCACAGCGTCCCCAGCACTTCCAGTTGCAGCCCCACCACAGAAGCGTAGTATCATCTCCCGCCTCTTTGGGACTTCTCCAGCATCAGAGGCTTCTCCTCCCCAACCAGGTAAGTGCTGATGCAGAGAGTGAATGGATTTTTCTGGTAAAGCAGAGCTTAGGTAGCCCTGCATTTTTAAAGCCTCTTCTTTGTTGTCCATATTTCTCTGCTCTTCTAAATAGTGAGCAGGCTGTTCTTGTGTTGTAAGAATACCAGCATTTACTTGCTCAGTACAAATCCAAAGAGAGCAGTGCAGTTGCTCTGTTCTGTCCCCAACCTGCCCATCCTCTTTGATTTGCTTTTTGACTGCTGGAGGGGGTGGTGCTAGCCTGGGAAAGGGATTCTTTCCTGTCAGCAGTGATGGCTGTGATACTGGACTTCTAGCCTGGCAGGGGTGAGGTGCAAAGTGCTCCTGGGGAGAGCAATAAAAGTAGCTGTCAACTCCAAGCAGAAAAATGGATGTGTCACTTGCATAACAATGAAAATAGCAAGAGAAGCTGCTGCAGCCATTGCCTGTATGGCAGTCTGGCAGCTGCTAAAGAATTTTGTGTTTTAACAAGCAGCAGTGCAGTGTTGATGTTTAGAACATGATCACTCAGCCAGAAATTTGAAGTGGTCACATTTCAGGGTTGGGGTGGCCTTGCATTTGATTCCCCTCTGGGAAACGTTCTGTAGGAGAGCTGGCCTTTGCAGAGTGCAGGCCAAATTTCCTTTAGCACTAGCAATTGATGGAGCAGTCATGCAAGGGTTCCTAAGAACCAGTGTCAAAGTTCCAGCATAGAGTCATATAGGGCTTGTTCAGTGCTTTTGCTTCTCCTGAGCTAGACCTTAATTTGCTTGTCACATTCACTTTGCCTACAAAGCTGACTGGTGCTGCTGCCGCCTCGAAATTATTAGCTTGACATGGGTTTGAATCACTCTTTACAAATACCTTCTCCTTCAAACTGTCATTCAAAGGGATTTGTAAAGCTATCAGGACTCCTACAAAAAGAAAGAGGGAGGTTTTTAAAATGCACAGTCAATTTTAGGTACAAAATACTTTTCAGTGTTAATTGTGTACCCTACCTTCTGTCTTTTGGGTCTCTTATCAGTTGTAACAAAGATCCACCCATTTTGGTTCTTCTAGTTTTTCTTGACATCCAAATTTGGGAATGGAGAAAAGAGAGACAGCTTGAAGCTCTTTATCTACACGAATCTCTTTGTCCAAACAAAACAAAACAAAAAAACGGTCAAAGATGTAGTAAGTGGGGAGTACAAATGGGAGTGTAAATTGTGACCAGACTGTTTCACAATTTCCAGTGCAGATTAAATCCTTCAGTCTGAAAGCAGAGGGGCAATGGATTTGCTACCAAAAAATATGTTGGACTCAGAAAAAACAAATACATTATCCACTCCTAGGAACCTTTTTTCTATCTCTGCTGTACAGTAATATTCAGTGTTTTTTGTCGGGTCAGTAATTTTTCTCAGTTCTCCATCTTTGCTCCCCCCTCCCCATGACCCAAAATACCCTGATTCATTAGAAGTACAGAGAAAGTTTGCCCTTACTAGAAAAGGTCCATTGGGGCTGGACAACACTATTATTATAACTAAAGAATATGTCAGTGGTAATATTTAGATTTATGTCCCACCCTATCCAGACATGTTCAGGACATCTAGCAATAAATGAAACAACTCACAACTAAGAAACAATAGCAAACTCCCCAAACAACATCACAAAGCTTGTAAACTCCATTCCACCCACCCCTACAATGCGAAATACTGGAAACCGAAGAATGTCACTCCCAACATCCCACTCTTCTGTGTTCCTGACATTAAATCTCCCTCCTGGATTCATAAGAGAACTAATGTATAAATAGTTGTAGAAACAGAACTTGGAACAAGGCCTTCTATTTTGTGTTGACAATCTAAAAAGCAGAATAAGACCTGGGGATGAATAAACAGGGCTACAGAAGACAAGGGAACAGTAATGGGATGTCTTTGATTATTTGTTTGTACAGTTCATAGATATAAAAAGCCAATTGGCTCCAAAGCCAGCTTGCAGCCTGTAATCAGCTAACTATACCTGTTCTAGCACTGATTAGTATTAAAGCCCAAACTGACCAATCAGGCTAGTTCAATGTGTTGTAAACCAGGAGTGGCCAAAATGTAGCTCATGGCTTCCTTCCTGCAAAGCTGTGCTTGGCGCATCTTGCTCAGACCCTTGAGCTGGTATACAGCTCAAGTCTATGGAGGCAGTACTTGTGTGGTCATTAGCTGTGTCTGGACTTGGCAGTGCCTCTGTGTGTGTTAAAGGAACACCCAGTTTGAGGTGCAGCTGAAAGGATAAGTGCTGTGCCACACCTGGTGTGGTCATGTGTGTTGTGTACATCCAGTACACTCCAGTGTCAAGAAACCTGATCATTTGTTCCATCTACAGATGCTGCTGCCACTGCTGCTCCCCCTCCTGAAGTCCCTGTGAAAGTGCAGAGTGTGGAGGACTTTGTTCCTGATGACAGCCTAGACCACAGCTTCCTGGAGGACCCAACCCCTCAGAAAGACAAGAGAAAGGCTCAAGCTAAAGACCGTCATGATAGCGAAAGGCAAGGAGTGTCAGAAGTGGAAGACAGTGGGTTGGAAGTAGCACCTGAAAGTGCAGCCAGTGTGACTAAGGGAGCATCTCTGATTTCCTTAGGCTCCGGGTCACACAAATCACTGTGCAGAATGAGAACTAACAGGGGGCTTGCTGAGCTTCCTGTGTGTATAGCAATAATGACTTACAAGCTGGGCTGTAGAGGGTGAGGGAAATGAGTCATTATAGACTCCGATGAACATAGGCCGCCAATGTGGGGACACAGTCAGGAAGACTAACCGCACCTTGTCATGCATTCACAGATTCATCATGAGCAGGTCCAAGGAGGTGATCTGCCTCCTCTGTATGACATTGGTCATGCCACAGTTTGAGTACTGTGTCCAGTTATGTACACCGCACTTCAGAAGGGATGTGGACAACATGGAGAGGGTCCAGAGGAGGGCCACTCGCATGATCAGGGGGCAGCAGGGCAGGCCCTACGAGGAGAGGCTATGAGACCTGAACCTGTTCAGCCTCCACAAGAGAAAGCTGAGAGGGGATCTGGTGGCTGTCTGTAAACTGGCCAAGGGAGACCAGCAGGAAATGGGAGAGTCCCTGTTCCCTCAAACACTACTGGGAGTAACAAGGAATTACAGCCATAAGTTGACAGAGTAGATTCAGGCTAGATTTTAGGAGGCACTACTTCACGGTCAGGGTGGCTAGGATCTGGAACCAACTTCCAAGGGAAGTGGTGCTTGCTTCTACCCTGGGGGATCTTCAAAAGGAGGCTAGATAGACACCTTGCCAGGGTCGTTTGACCTCAGCACTCTTTCCTATCCATGGCAGGGGGTCGGACTTGATGATATGCTCAGGTCCTTTCCGACCCTGCCAACTACAAAACTGTGATATCAGACTAGATTTTCACCATCAGATCTGACATTAAAATTTAAGAAAAACATTCATAAAGATGCAAGCAGGTATAGATTTTACTAAGGAGTGATCCACAGAGGGCCTTTTTCTGCTGTTGGAATGGCTGTAGAGGCCTGATGTTTTTAAGGTGGTTTGTGTTAATTATTTTTTATTTGTTTGTTTATTTAAAACATGAAAAAAATGCTACATCAAGTTAGGCCAGTATCTGTTGGGATGGTTTCAGGGCTGATCATCCTGTTTTTTTTTTTGGTTTTTTTTTTTTTTTTTTAAAGAAAACACATACACAGACAAGTGCAAGGTACTGCATCTAGGGAAAAGGAACCAGCAACACACCTATAGGGTGGGAAACACCCTTCTTAGCAACATTGTGGCAGAAAGGGATCTTAGAGTCATTGTTGACTCCAGGATGAACATCAGCCACCAATGTGAGGAAGCGGTCAGTAAGGCTAACCGCACCTTGTTGTGCATCTTCAGATGCATCACAGTCAGGTCCAGGGAGGTGATCGTTCCCCTCTATGCGGCACTGGTCAGGCCACAGTTGGAGTACTGCGTCCAGTTCTGGGCACCGCACTTCAAGAGGGATGTGGCTAGCATTGAGAGGGTCCAGAGGAGGGCCACTTGCATGGTCACGGGGCAGAGGGGCAGGCCCTATGAAGACAAGCTAAAGTACCTGAACCTATTAAGCCTCCACAAGAGAAGGCTAAGAGGGCATCTGGCAGCCATTGACAAACTCGCCAGGGGGAATTGGTGGGAACTGGGGGAGGTTCTGTTCCCGTGGGCACCATCTAGGATTACTAGGAATAATGGCCACAATTGTTAGAAGGTTCAGGCTGGACATTAGGAGACATTACTTTACAGTTAGGGCTGCCAGGCTCTGGAATGGGCTGCCAAGTGAGGTGGTGCTCTCTCCTACCTTGGGAGTCTTCAAGAGGAGGCTGGACAGATATTTGGCTGGAGTGATATGACCCCAACATCTGTTCCTGCCTGGGGCAGGGTGTCAGACCTGATGATATGTTTAGGTCCCTTCCAATCCTAAGCACTATGATACATGTTTTTCCTCCAAAACACTAGTCAGTCTTTGTGGCTGCTTCCCAGCCAGTTCTTCAGACCCAAGAACCATGGGTGGATCATAGATCAGTCTGAAGGCTGCTGAGCTGCACAAGTCTCACTCGAGTCTGTAGATGGTGAACACATTACAGCCTAGCATAATTCTTCCAAGATTTATGGTGTCACATATCTGCAGCTGTGACTGCGCATCTGGATTGATGGTGGTCTCTTTCAAGCTTTGAGTGTGCAGTAGAGAGAAATCATGGAATCTCTTCCCTGACTGGCTCATTAGAAATTCAGTATATTTACTGCTTCCTGACCTGCCCTGTCTGATGCACTATGCTTTAGTTTATTTGAAGACTATTAGAGAAGTTAAGCAGGCTCTGAGTAGGTGTTGCTATTTCCTCATTGCCTGAAGCATCTGGTTCAAGTCCATCCATGGGTTACAGATCTGTATTTGAATTCAATTCAGTATTAACCTGTAATTTGTATTGTGGGTCTGTTTTCATCACCTCACTAGACCTTGATCTTGCTCACAACCAATTAGCTTTCCCTGTCCTTAAATCTGTCTAACTTTGAACTCATTCCCTAATGTCTTTGTGGCATGTTCTATTTCAGGAGAGCCATCCAGCTGTGTTAAAAAAACAAATGAGGGGAACTGAGGACATGCTTTCCCTGGAGGTGGTGGTTGAGGGCGGGGGGACTTCCTTTGCCAGCATGTTCTCACACATGCTCCTCTCTCACAGTACATGTGGTTTCCCCCCTGCTTGCTTCAGCTGTTTCCCCTCTGTTTGTTTGGCTCCTACATTAACGTGGCAGTAGGAATGTGTTGGCTCCCGATAGAAAAAGGAATGTTGTCAATGCAGGAGATGGAGCTCGTTGATTACTTTTGATCTTAAAATGTTGAAAGCCGGACGCTCTGGGTTTGAAACAAGGCTTTATTGCTGGTGATGGCACTGCTGGTCTATGCCACCACAGTTTAGCGTGAGAAACCTCCCCCCACCTGCTCCTTGGTTTGCCTCTCAGACCACACACCTCTAAAAGAGCAGTCATTACCTGATGGAGGATGCCCACCCCAGGGATCATGGTTCTGTGCTAATGCAGGCTTGGCAGCTTGTCAAGTACTGTGGAGGTTGGTGCAGTGTGCTGATTTATTTTTCCCTCGTGCTCTGAGTCCCTTCCAGATGGAATCAAGGCCACAAGCTGATACTCATTTTGCATTGTCAGACCTCATTTGTATTGCAGCTCTGATTTTTTATTTATCTGTTTGTTTGTTTGTCTTTCCTTACGTATATTCAGCTTATTGCTTTTCTGTTAAACTGCAGCTAGCTGACTTGTGTGGAAGCTGGAGTGGGAGGCAGCTTCATTATTCATGGCATATAAAGATGACCCATTTCTTATGTGTGTACATACACGTGCTTTCTATTCAGGCTTGGGATGTTGTAAAGAACTGCAAGTCTAGTGCGTGTGCTGATTTGTGAGGACAGTTGCACTGATGGTAGCGGGTATCTGTAGTTGCCCGAGTGATGCAACATTCAAAACAGTGATCTACGAGTCCCTGCACCTGGGAATGTGGTGATAGCATCTGGAAATGTGGTACCAGTAGCATTTTAAGCTAAAGTTGTCTTTATAGAGCAACTTCAATTTTTTTAAGCCATGCCTTCATTTTCTTCAATGTGGTTCAAGAAGAAAGCCATTCAAGTTCTTAATCAGCCCCCCAAACCTCTTAACAAGAAACCCTGCAACATGTGATGTATTGGCATGTGAACCTGTTCTGTAAGCTTAGCAGTGATGTATTCTGCCCTATTGCTTGAAGATCAGACTAGTGAAGGAGAGAATGGAAGGTGATTTGGTTCTTAGGTCTGGAGTAGCAGCCTGCAAAACCTAAGAAGAGGACATTCTCAGTGCTTAGACACTTTATTAAAAAAAAAGAGGAGCAATAAAGAGAGTCCAGGCCAGCCTGCCCTGGTATGAACTTGTCATTGCAGTGTGGTGCCTTGAAGGCGGAAGGGATTTTTCAGGTTTAGGAGGCCTGTGAAAGGACTCCCAGGGAAGGAGCATGGCATAAAACATAAATTTGGCATAATAATATAGTCACATGTTCTAACTATAATGCAAAGGTTGAAAAAAGCTGCGTGCGTATTGGCAGAGGCACGGAGTCCTGAGATAAAATTAACTCATGAACAAAAATCGTGCGGAGTCTGGGTGAGAGGAAAATGGAATTAGTAAAGCAGCCTTCAGTCTTTTGAACTTTTGTTCCCTCAGCAACCGTGTTTGGCAGAGCTGGCCAGTGTCAAGCTTTGCATTGACCAGAGAATCCATGATGCTAGATGCTTTTCTGTACTGAGGATGAGGGACCACAGTGAAGTCATAGCATCTTACTTTTGAGCTTCTGAAGTCTTATCTGTAACTTGCTTTGAATATCTTGTTTTTTTTTATTTACATGCAAATGAGATGGGTTTGTGTAATCTGTGGAGAGTCAGTTAAAGAAAGGTGACTGCTATGTGTGGGTTGGATGCCAGCATAATAAATTCATTTATCAAGAAGGAAATGAGTTCCTCTGAATAGAAAGTATCTAGTGGCTAAAGGAACCAGGATGAGGAAAGGTGGTACAAAAGCTCCCAAGCTTGAATTGCCAGATAAAGTTATATTCCTGACAAGAGCATTAAAATTACAAGCCCTAGGGAAATCAAGATGAGAATTCTCCATTTGTAATTCAGCAGTGAAACTCCCTACCAAAATGTCTGGAAGCATACCCATGCTAAGTCTAAGGTATGCTACAGGTTCTTACGTTATAAATGGTGTGTTCTTAGGTTAATTTGATTGTGGGGCCTCTAAGGATGGATATGGTTTCTGGATTGTTGCCTGCTTCAGGGGACTTTTTAGAAAATAAATAACCTGAAGAAGCTGATAGCTAAAGGTAAGTTCCTGCAGCTGCAACAATGCTGAGTACATTTTAATCCCAGGACATGAAGATCTGGGGAAGCAGTTCCTGTTGTTTAATTGACTAATTTGTGTATGGCATCCTGGAAATGTTTCCGTAAAGTCCTCATTGCAACAGAAGCATGCTTTGTAGCAGGGAAGCCTGACCTTTTCTGACAGTGGTACCGATTTCTCCATCTAAAACTTTGTTGTAACAGCTACTGCCTCCCCTGGCATTTGATTTGTGTGGAGCCCCACACTTTCTTCATGTGCAGCTGAAGCTGGGTCACAGATTAGAGCAGAGGTGTAGGAATGCAGTGTGGGCCTGGACTGGCCATGCATGCCACATGCAGCACAAGCCCTAGGCTGGCATGATACAGACCATGCCAGACAGGCTTCATGTGCCACATGTAGTGCATGGACTGGGGTCAGTTCATGCTGCATGCAGCAGGCAGCATTGCAGGCCAGATGATATAGGTCCACTGGGCTTGAGTGCATGCAGTCAAGTAAGAGACTGCCAACTGCTCACCAGGATCAAAAAAACAAAACATAACCCTTAATTAAGTTAAGGAGGGAATCCTGGAACACACAGTATGTTGGCCTATAGCAGCAATACCAAGGCTGCATTCTAGGATTTGGGAGCATACTTTTGTGAACGCATTCTGCAGAAACTGTATCTAATCCTTGTCTGTATTGCAGTGATGGGGAGGCACTTGGAGGGAACCCTATGGTGGCTGGTTTCCAAGATGATCTGGATCTAGATGACAGGGTGCCCAGCAGACCACCGCAGGCCAAAGAGCTTGTACCAAGCAAAAATATCACCCTGTCAAGTGAGGAGGAGGAGGAGGAGGCGGCAAACTCTAAGGTCATCATCATGGCTGACGAAGATATTGACATGGAACGCGAGAAAAAATGGTAGAGTGCCTCTAGCGACTAAAGTATGGAGTTAGGAATTGACCTCTTGGTCCTATTCTTCCTCAGCCACGGCTTGCTACTTAATCTCAAGCAGGTCCGCTGGGGCTCATCTAGAATGCCCCTTGTATTTAGGGAGAAGGACACTCTTAAGCATGCCCTGCCAATGTATGCCCACACACCAAACCCAGGATTGCAGCTGTGAAGCTGCACCAGGGGATGGTTGCTCTCAAATACACTGAAGACAAGGGTCTTGAGCCTCGTAGTATAGGGAGTGAAAGGCATTTGCAGAACCCTTCCCTGGGGAAGGATGTCCTTAGAATACCACGCAAGTTGCATGGAATGTGACCTGCAGTCATATAAATAATGCAGCAAGGCTTAGCACATAAATAACTGTGGTGATCTCAAGTATCAGCATCCTTAAGGACCAGCCGGCTATCTGGCAGCATTTGTCTTATTGCCAGGAAGATTTCCAGTGTCAAGTGCTTTGTGTAAAACCTGTAGAGTTGCATTACTATTTAGATGTAGGTTACAGGTCAAGAGACATGGATCAGCTAACTAGTTAATTTCCAGGAAGTCACTTTGCTTTGCTACTGCTATGTTGAAGACAAAGCAGAGGAGACATGGACAATATAGAAAAGAGATGGGGATTTCCTAGCTTTCCCCAAACACTTGCATAGCTGAGGGATATCAGAAAGATCCATCTTTTTCCTCTTCTTTGGTTCACTAGGCTCTGGGGTGTTGCTAGCAAAGAAACTTCAGGGAAGAGTACCAAGTTATTCTTTCCATCAGTGCAAAAAGGCTGTTGACAACTTGTCATTTTTATTTTTTAAAGGTCTTCCAGAAATTCTTTGAAACCACAGCATGAAGCAGCTTCCACCAAAGCACTGGATTCAAAGCCTCCAGGCACTTTACCTCCACGTTCTGGGTCTGACAAAAATGGAGGCAGTAAGCTCACCACTGCTCTGCCTGCCCCTGTTGCAGCTGCTCCTACACCTATCGCATCAGCTCAGGGCCAAAAGACCACTTCCCAAAACAAGGGGTCCACTCCCAAACAAAAAGGGGTCAAAGAAGAAAAGCCTGAGGAGTCTGACAGTGATCACGAAGGACCAATAGCCACCCAAATGCTTTCATTCGTTATGGACGACCCAGACTTTGAGAGTGAGGAGTCCGACAGTCAGAAGAAGAAAACGGTAAATAGCCAGTAGTGAGCTGCTCACTGATTACATCTAGGTTCAGCTAGCAGCGTTGGGACATCCCAGTGATGAGAGGTCATGTCTGATCTTTCCATATTCCAGTAACTACAAGATGAGTGCCAGACAGTCTGAAGAGCAGTATGCACTTGAAAGTCATTAGTGCCCTTTGGACTGTTGAATCTGGATGGCTGCTTGCACTGTAGTTGTGGTTTTAAGGTCATGGCGTTACTAAAAATAACCTGGATAGCCCTGAGTTCAATTCAAGCAGCCACGTGCAATGTATATCTTAAAAATACTGGGGATTTTCCATCCTGAGCATTGAGTAGAGAAGTGAGCACACGTAATAGGTTAGAAATAAACATTGCCAAATAAAGTAAATCAGCTGTGCCAGGCTGAAACCCACATTGCCCTTTGTCCCACCCGTTGATGCTGTGGGACAATGAGCAACATGTTCTCCCTGGGTTTGAGGGGCCTGGTTCTGCACACCCCTGGAATTCCAGTGCAGAATCAGACCCCTCAAGGTCTGGGAGTGCCTGCTCGGCTTTCTCCACTTATAGAGAGACTCCCCTGGGTTCTCTGGGGCACATCTCCATAAACAGGGAAAGTTGGTGTATTCCTGTCTTGAGGCATGCCCTGAATTTTCCCAGGGCTCCTCTCTGTAAGTAAGGAAATCTGGGCGGGTGCTCCAGGGGCTTGATGGGCTCAATCTCTTGTGTGGGAATTCCCAGGTTGTGTAGGATCAGGTCCCTTGAGCCCCTGGAGACTTGCCTGCTGGAGCTAGCTGGAAAGTGCAGGCAGCAACCAGCTGTGCCCACACTCTCCCACCACAAAGCAAATATATGTCTGCTGCTAAATAGTAGCACAGATTAACCCCATCTTAGTTGCAGTGACAGATTTTCAAGATTTGTGGCATGAAAAGGGTCATGGTCATCTGTTTGCATGGTCTTTGGGCTGCCATAAAAATTTTTATGGAAGCACAAAGGCAATGAAATGCAATGTCTGTTTCTACCCAGTTTTCTATTGGCAAGTGAAGGATTGAAAGGGCATGCTATGAATGTTTGATGCCTACTTTTTCCTTTGTGGGGTAAAGCCATGAAGTGCTATTATAGAAGGATCTCAACATCCAGCTTAAATCAGGGTAGTTGTAACCTGCTCGGGGCATTCCATAACATGGGCAGCACCTGCTTAACATAGAAGACAGAACTGCCCCCAGCAGAAGACTGCCTAGATGAAGCAGTGTAAGAGTGTGGTCTGAACTCTCAGTATGTTGCTGTTCTGGCCTTTACCTGAGCCAGCTGTGGGCATCTCAGCCTTAGATAACCCCCTTTTGAGTAGGACCATCTGTATAGAAATAGATGACCATGATTTGCAAGAAAGTCTCCGTGCCTGAAGCTCAGTAGTACATGTTCCCAGTGTCTAAGGTGGTTACTATTGAGCGCCCTTGGGGAGTGGGTTCTGACATGCTCATTTCACTCTATGATCCCACAGGAGTAATTACTACCCCAATGTGTCTCTCCCTTTTTGCCCAGGTGTTGGTTTTAATCAGGTAACTTTCCATTTTTCAATATTGTCAGTGCTTGCTGCGCCCAGCATTTTAATGTGAAAACAAAGTCTTTCTGAACAGGGTTATGCCTCCTTGTACATGATTACTGACAGCAGGATTTACTGGTAAGCGCTGCATTGCAGCAGTGTCAGGGAGATGCCCTTCTGCATAAAAATGCTTTTCCAGTGAAATAAGTATTGGCTCAGTTGAGCAGTGCAAAGCAGTGTGCCTTTCATTAAGAGGCACAAGGCTGCCCAGGAGGCTGGAAACGCAGGTCAGCTGAATAGACATGGAGCTTAGGCTACTCCTGAGACTATTGTATAGGAAAGAACTTAGTTGCTTGAGGATCAGCTGGCAAGCATGGCAAGGGCTTTGTCAAGCTGAGAGGGAGCATGGCAGAGGGGCTTATTCCAGCAACACAAAATGCTTCTCCAGGACTGTGCATTGCCTTCATGTTGCTTCAAGCCCATTTGACTCCAGATCGGCGCATAGCATGGAATTTGTGGTGCTGCCAGTTAAGGAAAATAGGTGTTCAGCCCATTGTATGTGAAGTCCTAATCTACAGTCCATCCCCCCCACCCCCCAATAAAGCATTTTATATCACTGTTCCAATCCAGTAGTGCCTAGACACTTTCATTTAGTATGAATTAAGTGAACCTGCATTTAGGATCAAACATGTGACAACAGCTTCTCAGTAATAACAGCTCAGTTTTTCTACCCTCCCCTCACTTTGAAAGACTGGTGCTTGATGTGCCTGCTATTCCTTGCCTCTAGGATGAGTTCCCAGTCCGAGAAGATCTCTCAGATATCTCTGATGAAGATGCCTCATTGGCAAGACCCCCACAGCCTGTGAAGCCTGCAATCCACTCATTTAAATTGAAGAATGACTCGGACTTGTTCGGCTTGGGCTTGGAAGAAACTGGTACAAAGGAGAGCAGTGATGAAAGTAAGCTGTTAAGGCCATATGCTGGGTTTGTTCCTCTTACTAATGTTTGTCAAACCGTTGGGTTTTTTGCCACCTGAAATAGTTTGGGGTTAAGAAAAATGGTTTGCACAACATAAAGCATCCCCAGCATCACCCAAAACCTTGTGTGAGTTTTGCTTAAAATAGTAACGTTAATGTTTTTTCTTTTACCCCAATAGGGAGAGAAGAGAGGGAGGAGTGCAGGTGGTGGGGGATCAGCAGCTGTATTATTTCTGTCCCAGGTTACAGCAGGAGCCTGCATTTCACAAGCGTGTTCCTATGACATCTCCTGCCTAGTTTTGCACTTCCAAGAATTGTGTTCATCGCTGTAGCACCCGAGCACTGACAGGTTTGGAGAGGTTCAGACAAACTGTTTGTAGGCCACAAAGCCTTTGAGGGCTCCATCTATGGTTGAATACTGCTTTTTTGGGAGGTGTGTAGGTGGAGCTGTTGGACTGCCGTGATCTAAGTATTCTTTCTGTTTCCTGAGGGGAGCTCTCCATGTTACACAGAGAAGTTTCCAGTTTGATTGGCATTACTGAAAAGCTGCTTCCTACAGATCTGCCCCTGCAGTCACCTGGAAAGATAGGAAAGTAAAGACTTCAGGGGAGGAAATTCTGTAAGAAGCACAGAAGGGATTTGACATTGATTAGATGTTCTAAAAGTATGACTGAGATGTCAAGGACCATCCTAACTCCTTCACCCTGTCGCCTTCAGTTTCTGAGCAGCACAACTTGAAATAACTGGCTAGAAATTGTGCTGCGGGGCCCAAATCAATAATTCACTTTTAATTTAGTGTGTGGCTATTAATCCTGCGGGGGTTTTCCTGTCCCTACCTTCTGAGAGAAAGCTAAAAAACATATTCTAGCATTTGGTCAGAGAGTAGCATTGCCAGCAGTCACATTGTGAGGTGGCTGACCCTTTCAGCTGATCAGTAAAAAATATAGCTAAAATATGTGGCCTTCAGAAACCAACTTCTGAAATGCAGAGTAGTCAGGAAAATCTGCATGTGGATGGACAAATTCAGATTCTTCTGTTTAAAGAAGGTTCTTGGAACCAATAAAAGATCAGCCATCAAATTGATGGCACAGTCAGCAATTGTTAAAGTATCCTACAAATGTTTAGGCAGTTATTAAATTTGAGACTCTTGATACAATAGAAATAGTCACTAGGGCTGTACGAGGCTTTGGATCTGGAGAAGCTGCGGATGCCTCAGGGTCCGAAGCAGCACATCCGGGTCGAAGCACTGGCCTTGTTAGGCTTCCCAAAGCAGTTCGGAGCTTCCAAAGAGCTTCGAAGCCTCCTCGGAGATTTGGCCATAGGGTCTAATGGGGAAACAATAAAATATCTGTAACTTTGTTTTTTTGTCCAATTTGGATGAAATTTTCAGGGGTGGTAGACTCTGCAGAGAGGAAGAAACCTGCCAAGTTTCAAGAAGATCGGTATGGGGGCAACTGTACCTCAAATTCTTGAAAGCAAAACTCCTGTCACGTCTATGTGTTCCAACCCAGGGGGGTCAAAACAGCAGGGCTGGTAGCTCTTACTGAGGCCACAAAGCCTGCCAAGTTTCAAGGAGATTGGTGCAGGGTTTTGGGGGGAAACCTGGTCCGGAGCTCTGGATTGGATTGCAGCCATCCAAAATGGCCGAATCCAAAGCTGGATCGGATCGCTGCCGACTCGCACAGGCCTAATAGTCACTGTAATAACAGTGGCTCAGGATCAAAGTCTCCTGCATATCATTTTTTTCAATAAATTGTTTCAGCAATATAGACCATTATCCCCTGAGGATGTTCTAATCTGCTAGCACTGACTCTTAAACACTAACTCCAGGTTGTTATATGTACTAATCAGATCACACTTGGGCATTAATTCCAGTTGTCAAAGATGCCTGCTCCTGTTAAGCAGCAGTGAGGTGTCGAACTCCTTTAAGTCAAACCTGCAATTTGCCACCTCATCATGACGTTTAATTTCCATTCTAATGGTGGCTATAAATATTTTGCTTGTCTCAGATCAGGTTTGTCAAACTTGTGTTGTGCCCAAACCACAGGTGGCCTTGTGGGCTGGATCCAGCCCAGGGTATGAGGAAGCAGCAATGGCAGCTTCAGATCCAATCTGGAGCACATGGCAGTGCCAGCCCCTGCCCTGTGCCAGAGCTACTGCTGCCGTGTGCCCTTTGCCACAGCGGGGACTCTAGCTCCAGCACTGGGCTTACAGCTGGGGTGGAAGAGGAGTGTAGGGCTGCCAGCAGTGGCAATGAACAAAGCAGCTAGAGAGCAACTGGGCTGTGTCAGCCCTTGTTTGCCCTCCTGCCACTGGTTGCCGTGTCCATCAGAAGAGGGCCTTAGATCCTGTGGCGGGCCACTCTTTTCCACCTGCCTCCCTTTCCCCAATGTCTGAGGGTCCATCAGTAGTCCACTAAGCTGCTTCAAGCAGCTCCACAGGCAGTATGTCCAACACCCCTGATTTAGATGAACAACTTGCAGGTGTGTGGCTTTCCTGTTCTGAAGGAAGTGTATAGAAACAGCCTTTGAAGCTGCTTGGAGTTCCCTGATCCTTTTCACCATTGTGTTTTAGTCTGGGTATGATGCAGAGACTATGCTGGTTTTGTAGGTTGGCAGTCTTACTAATGGAGAAGTGAGGTCAAGTCCCATAACCTGGAAGGTCTGTCAACGGGCTTTATTGGTTACTTAGGAGGTAGGTGGGCAGAGCTGCTCTTCTGTGACTTGAGTCCCATCACCAGAGAGTGGGGCTTTAAGACTGGGCAGGTGAAAAAGGGCACTTGCCGTGTGGTCCCATTCTGTCATCACTTGTTCAGGATATCTGTGATCTGTAGGGGGAGGTAATGAAATAGTTTGGACTGTAGTGCTATTGATAGGCAGGTCAACCTAACTCTGTTTCTTCAGACAGAACCAGATCTTCTTTCTGTAGTTTTCTTTCTTCCTCCATGCCCCCCTCTCAGGGGTGTGGATGAGTGAGAACCTGAAGCTTTGCATAGAGCATGTATAAGAGATTGGCAAGAGTGGGGGAAAATACCCTGGAGGTAGCAGGTTTGGTGCCTGCCCATATTATTGAAGGATAAGCCTAGTCTTAGTTGTCAGCTGCAGCTTCTGTGTTCTCTTGGAGTTAAACTATTTCTAGGCATAGAACAATTACCCCTAAGTGTTGGCCAGAAAACTGTGATCTTTCCTCTTTAGTGCAGATGTTGATGCCACACTCTGGCCCCTTGAGCCTGCTTCATGAAGATATTCCAAATATATCTTATGTAGGCTGCCCTGGAAGACCTTTTAGAAGCTTCAGCTATGCAGAAAGGGCTGCCTGCCTGCTTGGCAGTGCTGGTTGTAGAAGTCTTGTCGCATTTGCATCTGTACTACTTTCCAGTTCTTTTCCTCATGCAATTCAGAGGGTTGCTTCTGCTATCTGGTTTTCTAAGTTTTGGGTTCTGTCTATCTTGGAGATTTCAGCTTCCATGCTCAGGCAGAAGCAGTAAAGCTCCACTCTGAAATCAGCTGCCTGTTTGGTTTTCCACAGCCCCAGGTTGACCTGTAGGCCAAGTAGCATGACTCATCTGATGACTGAGTCTCACTGGAGGACTAGCAATATGAAGTGTGAATGTTTAAGTGACCCAGGTCCACAGGCATTGTGGTTTATAGTTGAAATGTGCCTGCCGACTTAGCAGTGCGTGTGTTTGGATAGCTGTAAAACCAGAATCGGATACATGTCTCTAAGTCATACCAAAATTTCTGGTTAAGGAGTTAGTTCTTTGGGCTGTTCTCTTTGGTGTTGAAATTGAAGATCTTCCCAGCATCAGCACTGGTGCAGTCTCTCCTTATCACTAGGAGACCAAGGCTGACTAGTGGAAAATGCATTCACTATGTCATTTTACTGGAGAAAACAAACAATATTTCCTTTTTTTTTGTTTGAACAGATAAAGAGAAGCAATCTTCCAAGGAGAAAAAGAAGAAGAAAAAGAAGACTAAAGAGGTAGAGCTTCATTCCCCACTGTAAATTCTACCAGCACAGTTTCTGCTTATCACTCAGAAAAGCTGCAGGGTCTTGTGGCTGTCTTTCTTAAAGCCTGGATTTTCCTCCAGGCATTGAGGCTGTCTATTTGGGGGCTGAGGGGAGGGGGGGTATTTTAATTAGAGCAGCTCTGAGAGCTCCTCTAATTTAAAAGTGCCTTCAGTGTCATGTGTATTCAGTATCCCATGCTTCAGAATGGCAATGGGGGAGCTTTAACCACCAGTTTGAGGTGCAGGGATGCTGAATAGCAGGCATTGGAGGAGTCCCTGTTCCCCCGAGCACTACCAGGAGTGACAAGAAATAACGGTCACAAGCTGGCAGAGGGTACATTTAGGCTAGATATCAGGAGGCACTACTTCACTGTCAGGGTGGCTGGGATCTGGAGCCAACTTCCAAGAGAAGTGGTGCTGGCTCCTACCCTGGGGGTTTTTAAAAGGAGGCTGGATGAATACCTTGCCGGGTTGTTTGACCCCAGTACTTTTTCCTGCCATGGCAGGGGGTTGGACTTGATGATCTGCTCAGGTCCTTTCCGACCCTACCAACTATAAAACTATGAATAGACATGATGCAGAGGCTGCTGCAACGTGTTAATTAGCACACTCCAGCAAACTCAATTAATCAAGTCTGCTTCAATGCGTGTCCTAAAAGAGCAAAGCATTTTTAACTTGGAGGGCCAGAGAGATTGGCAGTCCCTCAGGACTCCAGACCATTAGCTCCTTCACAGTTTAAAAGCAAACTTTGAGAAATATCAAGTTTAAAAGATAAAATCAAAAAATGCAGTGTGCAGTCTATTATAACACTGGGTTATAAAGTACAGCACAGGCATATTGGATGGAAAACATGCTATTTAGCTAAATTGATGTCGTCAATGGTGTGTCCAAGAAAGAATAAATCCTTTGAGCTTAACAAGAGAGCAGCAGTTGGTTTGTTACCTAAGAGCAGTGCTTCTAAACTTGGATATTGTGACTAGCCCTCTTAACCCAACAGGAGGCTGCTTGCATGCATCATGCATGGCTTTGTATCCTTCTGGTCTATGACTGCAGAATGGCCTTGTGTTCCTAACCTCCTATTCCTTGCTATTGGGCTTTATTCGTTTAGTAAAATTCCCACCAACTCTAGGTTTTGTTTATAGGGGCAAGGAAAATGCATGGTCAGTAACTAGCTGATACTGTTAGAAAGAAGCTTGTCTTGTTGTTTTGCAGGAAGAGGAGAAGTCCGTGAAGAAGAAAAACAAACACAAGAAGAGCAAGGAGAAGGAGGAGAGCAAAGATGAAAAGAAGAAGAAAAAGAAGAAAAGCAAGGAGAAAAACAATGAGCTAGATGAACTGGAGGCCTTTTTGGGAGGTGGAGCTAGCACCAGCAAGCAGCAAGGGGGTGGGGACTATGAGGAGCTGTAGGCTTGTCATGCGTGCAGTCGGCGGACTCTTCTCTCAGTGGCTATCACCTTCTCTTCTGAGCCACACCAGGACAGGGGCAGATGTAGAAAGCTTTGGCCAATTGTGGTCAGTTCTAGCGGAGCAGAAGTGGCAGAAGGAAAGCTTTACATCTGCGTACGCTGTTCTGGGGCAGTGGCTGCTTGGAAAGTACACGCAGTCATGGCAGACTTGTGTAAGGTGACTGGTTGAGGTATGGCAGTGTGGCAAGAGGTGTTACCATCCCCACATCTGGTGCTTAGCCCTCTTTTTTTTTCTCCAGAGAATCCAGGCTGGGGGTGGGGAGGTGAAGGCGAGAGGACCTACTTCTGACTCCCCCCCAGCATATTCCACTGCTGCACACCTGACATTCCTGTCTGAATAAATGAATGCAGCAAACCATGCCGCATGAAAGCATCGCACTCTCACCTTGTGACTAATCAAGTCTCTTAACTTTTTATCCTTCCTATTTTTTTAATGACAAAGCTGGTGTTGGCCTTTGCCCCGTCAGGCAATTGACAAGCTTTAAATTGAGCAGACACCATTATTGTACAGCTTGTAATGCAGCAGCCACAGGGCCAGAAACAAGAGAGAGTGGAATCCTTCTGGAAGGGATGTTTCTGCGCAGCAGCTTCATGAACTCTCACTGGTGCTGCTGTTGAAATCCATGCAAGCCACATTGATTTCCATGGCCCCAGTGTCTTTGACACTACACGTAAGCTGCTATGCAGTTTGGGAAGACAATGCAAAGCTATCTTTAAAAAGAGAAACAAAACAAAATGCTTTTCCTGATATCCCACCCTGGCCTTGAATTTGCATACACTAGAACTCCAGCCCTACAGTACCTCTCAGGGACATGACTACTGGATAGTAAAGAAGAAAGCCAGAGCTTCAAAATGGTTTACAGAAAAGTGTTAGCATGGCAAGGCATTCACGTCTCAGGCATTTTACACTTGTGCTGTAAGATGGCTGCCTCCCCCCATTGAGTGAGGAAACCATTGAGGCTGGGGACAGTGTCCCTCCTTCAGTCGAGTTCTGCAGACACCAAAAGCCAGGTTTACCAGGCTGAGCCTCCCAGCAGTTGGTGGCCCCTTCCTTGCCCAGAGGACAGAACCTCCTTGTCACATGAATTTTCAGTGGCTTTTATTTTGGGCTTAGGAACTCAGAGCTGTGTACCAAGGCATGTTCAGCAGCATGGGTCATAGATGGTTATCAATACCATTGGCCTACTATCCTTGCCTGCCCGTGCAGCCCCTGTGTTTTTAAGAAGCCAGTTAGTACGCCTGCCCTGCTAACTGTGTTCTTGTCTCCCCCCAAGGCCCATCCTAGTAAAGCATTTCCACATTTTTATGTATGCATTCTTTTGATGCTTGTAGGTTGGTTTCTCCCCTCTCCCCTCTTTGAGTTATGAAATGTGGATTGTGAAATCCAAACTGCGCTTTCCATCTACTTTCCCATGAAGCAAGATGGTGCTTTGGATCCATCCTCTACTTCAGAGTTGCCTTGAACAGCAAACAGTTGCTCCATTTTATTCCTTTCCTTCCCTCCCCGCCCCTCGCCCCTGGAATGCACTTGTGATGGTTTATATGTACAACAAACCAGGGTCTTGCTGCATGAGCAGAATTATTGTTTCCACTCCGTTTTCTGTTCAAGGCATTTTTGTTTCATGTGACACTTTTAGGGAATTTGCATGGGACATGTCAACCTTCACCTGCTGGGGAGGAAAAATCTCATCCCAATGCAAAACAGTTCACAGCCTCTTCTCCATCCAAAAAGGAATCAAGACGTTGGAGCTACAGCTGGCCACCTTCTTGAAAGTGTTTCTGTTCTGTAAAGATTTTGGGTCATGTTCCATTTTGCATTGGAAAACCTGGTGCACTCCATTCTGACTATAAAGCTCTCTGGTGTACAATTGCCTCTGTACATTTTCTTATCCATGATAAACTCCTGCCTATTAGAGCTGAGACTGCATGGCCTCCCAGGACTGGTGTGCCATGGGTGGGGGGTTAGTAACTCTGTCCCTCCCTGATCACTCTTTAACGATGGCATTTTCTTAAAGGGGCCACCAGGTCAAAAGTTGGTTTTAAAAAATCCTCCTTGCATGTGTGTGCTAAACACATGAGATTATTAAACCTGCAAATTTAAACTCTGCCTCTTTAGCAGTTCTGCGGTTTGTTCAGACACTGCATTTCTCTCAGCTGGGATGATGCCAATAAACAAATTGGTTTCAGGCTCCTTTATAAACAGTTCCTAAGGGATTTTACTTGCACACTAATACACAAAGCTGTACTTTTGTACATCGAAAAAAATTCTGGGGCTTTTCTTTTGTCTCGGTGACGGTTTTCCTAATCTAAGTATTAACCAAATCTAACCTGCCAGTGGTCCTTTTTATTTTCCTTACATCCAGGGTCTCAGCCCAAAATGTGGTGTCAACACTGGGAGGGTTAAAACAAGAAAAAGGAATTGGGAGTCATCACCAGGGATCTGTGTTTTCTATTCGCCATATAAAATGTGGTTAAACTCAGATTTTTCTCAGTTTGAGAAAAACCTGGATCTTCTCAGGTTGAAAGAAAAAAATGGGGAAGCGGTGGGTTTCCTCTTGCAGGCTGACAGTTCCAGCCTGCGAGGGCTGGGGAAAGCGGGAGAAGGGCGATCAGCAGGGGGTACCATTGCAAGTACACATGCCTGGAAGCCTGGAAAGCAGCTCGCCACCGGTATGTCTGGTGGGAGGTGGGGGGAATTGAGAACCTCATAGGGTGGGAGGGAGTTGGACAGGGCTGGGGGTGCTGCTGCCCAGCTGGGATGGTATGTGGGGCTTGTGGCTCAGGGTCAGGATGCACAGTCACAGGGCCCAGATGGGAAGCAGGATGTCTGGGGCGGGGGGGGATGTTGGGCTGGCTTCCCACTGCTGTATGCATTCCTAGGGAGGGACATGGGGCATGTACCCCTCAGATTTGTGCATGGGATGGAGGTGGGCTGCCCTGCTACCCTTCCCCTCAGGGCCTCTGCAGCCCAGTGAGCAGGACCTGACAGGGCTGGGCAGATAGGCTTGTTTCCACTGCTGGGAGGTCCCCACTGCTCTGGTGAGGTATCCGTTGCCCACCCAGCGCAGTGTGGGTGGTGCTGAATTGTCTCCCTGGCAGGTGCGGTGGTCAGTGGGTGCAGACCCTGGCTCCATGGCTGTAGCAACTGGGGGTCTGTTCCAGTAGGGCTGGGTGGAGCAGGGGACCGTGGGTGAGGAGTGGGGGGCAATGGCATGGGTAGGGCACCAGCATATCCAGGCTGCTCAGCACCCCAAAGTAACAGAGGCGAGACGGCCACAACTGAACCCTGGGGCAGGGGGAGCTCTGTTCTCCATGATAAAAAAACCCAAAATCAATTGCCAAAATTTATATGCATTTAGAATTTATTTTATTATAATGATTGGGGCACTGATAGGCTTCCAAATTGCTTTAAAATTGTAAATGCATCAATAAAATATTGTTCAACTGATACCCATATATATTAGTGGCATTTTAATCATGAAAAAATGCTGATTTTGGGGGTTTTAATCAAGAGAATTTGTGATTATTTTTTTTAATAAAAGAATTTGCTATTTTTGAACAGAAAACCAGAATCCCTGTCATCACATTCCTAAAGGTTCCTTTAAAAAGAGAGGTGTTAGCAACCTCTCCTCCTTTGAAGTAGCTTTGATTGCCAGGCTTTAACAGATAAAGCACTGGTCTAGGACACCAGAGGGTTCAGTTCTCCCTGCTGCAGATCTGTGATTTTGGCAAGTTAATCTCTTGGAGTCTTGTTTCCCCTCTTGACTGCGGGGATGATAATCCCTGTCACATCATGGTGGTGAAGATACTTTTTGAGCACGTCAGACATTCATGATGCTGCGGTGATGCGGCTGTAGAACCACCTGGGTACGTGTGAAGATTCGTGTGTTGTGTTCTTGCCTTGGCAGCGAAGCCAGAGAACTCCCACCATGGAGCTGGGAAAGGGGTGAGGAGGAGGTGGAGGGCGACTTCTAATATCAAAAACAGCACAGGAACCTATACTGACCCAGAGGACAGCAGCTGGCTCCTGACGAACATAACCCTTTATTATGAACTCTATGTATGTAAGTCAGAGCTAATAAAATCAATGATTTAAAAAAAAAAAAAAGACTTTTTTTTAGTTTGGTTTTAAATCATAGTTTTTCATTTTAAAAGCAAGCTTCTTTGAAAGGAAATCTCAACTTCAAGCAAAGCATATTAAGGCCTAGACACATTATAATCTCTTAACATTTAAATAAGAAATAAATATTATGAATCCAGGAGCCCCTCTCAAAGATTGTGGATTGCAGGCTGTGTGCTTTCCTATAGAAGGAATGAAAATCCTTAGATGCAGGGGTAGCAGTGGACATAGTTTTCTGGACTTTCAGAAGGCCTTCGACACTGTTTCTCACCCCATTCTCATTAAGAAACTGGGGGACTCTGGTGTCGACACCTACACAGTCAAATGGGTCGCCAACTGGCTGGAGGGCCGCACCCAGGGAGTGGTGGTGGATGGGTCATTTTTGACTTGGAGGGATGTGGGCAGTGGGGTCCCCCAGGGCTCGGTCCTCGGGCCCACGCTGTTCAACAACATCATCAGTGACTTGGACGAGGAGGTAAAAAGCACCCTGCTCAAATTTGCTGATGACACCAAGATGTGTGGGGATGTGGGCATGTTAGAAGGAAGGAATAGGCTACAATTGGACCTAGACAGGTTACAGGGGTGGGTGGATGAGAACAGGATGGGATTCAACACTGACAAGTGCAAGGTGATGCACGTGGGGAGGAAGAACCAGCACCATACCTACAGGCTGGGGAACTCCCTTCTCGTCAGTGCAGAGGCAGAAAAGGATCTTGGAGTCATCATTGATGCCGAGATGAACGTGGGCCAGCAGTGTGGGGACACGGTCAAGAAGGCCAACCGCACCTTGTCATGCATCCACAGATGCATCTCAAGCAGGTCGAAGGAGGTGTTCCTCCCCCTCTACGCAACACTGGTCAGGCCGCAGCTGGAGTACTGCGTCCAGTTCTGGGCACCGCACTTCAGGAGGGACGTGGACAACATGGAGGGGGTCCAGAGGAGGCCACTTGCATGATCAGGGGCAGCAGGGCAGGCCCTACGAGGAGAGGCTACAGGACCTGAACCTGTTCAGCCTCCACAAGAGAAAGCTGTGGGGGGATCTAGCGGCCTGTTACAAACTAGTCAGAGGGGACCAGCAGGCATTGGGGGAGTCCCTGTTCCCCCAAGCACCGCCAGGAGTGACTAGAAATAATGGTCACAAGCTGGCAGAGGGTAAATTCGGATTATACATCAGGAGGCGCTACTTCACTGTCAGGGCGGTTAGGATCTGGAACCAACTTCCAAGAGAAGTGGTGCTGGCTCCTACCCCTGGGGTCTTTAAGACAAGACTAGACGAACAGCTTGCCGGGGTCGTTTGACCCCAGTACTTTTTCCTGCCATGGCAGGGGGTCGGACTTGATGATCTGCTCAGGTTCCTTCCGACCCTACAAACCATGAAACTAGGAAGCAGGAAAAGAGCACTGAAAGCTTGAGATCAAAGTTAATGTGTATGGCACAGCTGGTCAGATGTTGCATTAAAAGCTAGATCCTGGAGAGTACCCATAAGAAATGCACCACTCACCATTTTCTAACTTACCAGACATGCATAGCTAATAACATTGGGAAATAACAAGCCATAGTATCACTTGAATGTTTTCAGTTAGGATGTTCTTTTGAGGTAACACAAAGATGAGCCAAAGCTAGCATAAATGTTCTATTTTAGTTGTAAATCTTTTAATGGTTGGATGACAGTGCACCTTTCTGCAGAGGATAGCAGAGATAGAAAAGTTGATTAAAATGGATTATTTAAATCAAGGCTTTTCACTTGATGATTTGCATTGTCTTAGTGTAAATCAGCTTTCACCCCCTGGAGCATGTGGGGAAGAGACCCCAAGCATCAGTGCTGAGCACTGGGTTGCATCCTTGTTAGAAGAGTATGAGCCAGTGGGGTAGGGAATCCTGCTTGTCTCTTCAGTACTTATCTTGTCAAATGAGATGTGCATGAAGTGCATATGGAGAAGCATCTGCTGGGTTGTGTTGACTCGCCATAGCTCTTCTGTATTTTGAAGTGCCAGTCATTTAAAAATCAACCAGCTTAAGGTAATGGAAGCAGCAATATTTAGAGTCCACTATAGGTAGCATGTAGACTATGTATTTTAAATTGCTATAGGGCCCTTTGCAATATGTTGTAGCTAAACAGCAGTGCTTTTGCAATGCTCCTGCAAAGACAAACTATCCTTGTAGACCACAGCGTGCTCTGGGGGTCTTTATCCTTCTGTGATTCCTGCTGTTGGGGGAGTCATCATGAAAACCTTCCTCAGCACTTCCCTCCTATCTCTGCCATTGGTTTGTTTTATAAGCAATCTGGGGTTTTGAGGCTATGCTCAGATGTTGGCTCCCATTGAGTGGCTTGCATTACAACATAGCTGCATGGCCAAGTAATGCGGAATAGATGTTAGGGAATCTTGGAGTAAGTGCTGCAGGAACAGGAGCCAAAGTATTTTGTTCATGTCTAGCATATCTTTCTCTCCAAGAACACTCCAAATATGATCAAGCCTTTCTACGTGAGAGTCCTGCAGGAAGTTCTGGGTTCCCCTTAAGCATTGGGTTGTTCTGGAGCAGACTTTTCAGTAGAAGTTGTGAGGACAATAAATATAGCTGGTTTCAAGATAGTGTGGTGAGTTAGAGAATATGACCTGGTGCTAGTGATAGCAAGGGACTGGACTTAGTAACCCAGAAGATCCAACTGAGTGTCATGGTTCCTTTATGAAATCATATCCAGCTTCAAGTCATGTCTCAGTTTGTATTACACACTAAGGAAGGGGGGATGCACTTTGCTCCCACAAGGAATGCCCAGCTGCTAGAGGGGAGCAATGGTTCTCTGAACATGCTACACCAAAGGCCCAGTGGTGCATAGTGGAGTACTGTGCTCCTGGTGGGGCTCTTTCAGAGCAGATTTAAAACAATCATCCTAGCTGCTTCCAGTCACTAAAGTTTCTGTGGTTCTTTCTGTTAAGGATGCAAGTTATGGCCATCAGTGAAATGACCAAATTCTGGTTACCTGCAGCATCTTGGATTAGTCATGTGGTTTCAGCATTCACCTCCTGTACTCAGCTGCTGTGTAGCACTTGTGTATGCAGTTAAAACAGCTGCGTCTACCCTATGGCTGGCTTCATTGTGGTGGGAAATGAAGCATTCCCAGCGAAAAGCTCTTGGGAATGGATGGTGGTCTAGAAATAGAGCAAATGCATTGGTGGATGCTGTAATGGCATGGTCCAACACAGCGACCTTTGAAGTTGATGGTTGTAGGTCGCTGCTGGGAAGTGTAACTTGCTGGATGTGCAAAGTCACCTTGTCTCTGAGCTTTGCAGGTTTCCATGCACTCTCCATTCGGGGGCTGCTGTTTGGTTGCAATGCATTAGCTTCCAGAAGCCTCAGCCAGGTTTGAAACCCCATTTCACTGCTGGCATTAACAAATCTACATTAAATAGATGTGCCCTGAAGTGGTAAGACAAGGGCCTCAGCTGGCCACATGTTAGCTGAAGCTAATGGAAAGATGTTACCTCAGAGAGGCAGGCCTACATACAGGGTGGGCTTTTAGGGAGCTAGGAGGTAACACTGACATTGAAGATGAAGTGAACTCTGGGCACTAGGATTTCTTTCCCTTCAAATAGGAAGGAGAAGGTGCTAGGGCTTAGTGAACAGCTCTGATCTGACTTTCTGCATTTACCAGGGTGAACTTGGTTTCTGAACTGGAGCCCAGTCCTCACTGGGCTATACTGACTCCCACTGGGAGTGCCGCTGTTCTGTGCTTTGCAATATCACCCACACAGCTGAATCTTTCCCACGTGAAAACTGGGCTGATGCAGGAGATTGCAATGAAGGTTTCACTTGTAAAACTCAGGAGCTGTGGCAGTGAGTGCCTGGGAGTCATTTTAACTCTTGCCTACATTAAATCCATTCAACCTCTATCAAAACTGATCTGGCAGTGTGCGCACTGAGCAGATTCTAGCCCTGGGTATTATAAGGTTGCCTGTGGATTCCCTGTGGATCTGAATTCAGAATACCGCTGTGCTTTAATGTGAGGGTGATCCCAGGGAAACTAGAAATGAGCCTGGGGGCTTGTAACTTGGCAGCATCGTGTCCAGACAGCAAACAGCTCTGTATAAATCAGGCCACCTCTAAAGAGTGGTAGGAACTGAAAGGGTTCATGTTTCAGATGGACAGTTAGTGACAGGAGTGATCAAATGCATGTGGCTGGCATTTCCAACAGTGAACCATCATCCTTCCTGCAAGTGGGACATCTGTTGCCTGATGCACAAGGTTAATCTCACTGTCTGGGGTTAACTTGGAGTTTGCTCCCTGGTTAGGTGCTCAGGAGTCTGGTCCTGTGTGGAATGGGCTGGGTGCTTGGTGCTGTATAAAGGACTGTCCAGAGCAGTCACCACTGACACATGCACATCGCAGTCACAAGTCTGGAGAGGCATGCAGTCTGCATCCTCCAGTTTAGGGCCTGTAATAAACATGACAACAAGCAGCAGTATGGCCTGAATTACAATGCCAGGAAATGGGTGGAAAGGCAGTGAGGTGGAAAATAAAGTCTTCAGTCACAACACTGATAACGGAAAGGGCCGCTTGGGATGGGGGATACTTCCAACAGGGACTCAGCATAGACTGTTCCGGGAATAGCAGAGAAGATACCTGAAAAATGTTTGCGTCCCTGTGCTCCCACCTTCCTGCAGATCTGCTGCTGGTCACGAGCGATTACTGAACTCCTGCCTGCTGCTTTTTGGGTCCCTTGGTCCAGCACAGCCCTGCCAGGCATAGGAGCAGGCGCTGGTGCCTCTTCTGTTAGAAGCAGCATCCTTGGAGCTGTCCACTTCTGCTCTAACAGCAGAGCTCTTGTGTTGGAGCTGATGTACTGTAGCTGCAATGGTCCAGGAAACATGTGAGAGGTTAGGATTTGGGGGCACGGGGGATGATTATGTTGTTGGGGAGGCATCAGAAAGCAGCTGCACAATTTGGAGCCGTGGCTCCAGGCTGCTGGGTGGTGCTGCATTAAAAATAAATTCTGGCTGATCAGTGGAGCCGACATGGCTGTGGAAGTTGGGAGGAGAAACCTTTGCTGGCCCCTGGGGGCGAGGAAAGCATTTTTAGTCGCTTTCTGCCATCAGCACTGTTGGAAAGGACTCGTTAATCCACCACATGGCATCCCCCCACCTGGGCCATTATGTTCCACCAGGCTTGCTAAACGTCAGGGTTGTACTCAGGAGTGCTGAGTTTCAGGGGGAGCCTTAAGGCGATGGGGTTTGCACGCAGTTGCAGCTCTCCTCAGGATTACTGTTAATGCAGGGCAATCCTGAAGGGCTCAGGCTGGCTTGTGCTCATCCTGGCTGAGGGAGGCTCAGCCAGGAGGGGGAATCCTGCCTTGCATTTTCCTTGGGTTTGCTGAAGGAAAGCTGCTTGCAGGCAACTTGTGCCTGACCCAGAAACTGGGTCTGAGGGAGGGGAAGGCAATGCAGAGCACTGCACGTGTCCCTGCTGCAGTGTCAAACTTCCCGAGGCCGGCAGAGGGAGCCTGCTGTTTGGGAAAAGGGCTTCCAGGCCAGCCCTGCCCAGGGAGCCTGGCTCAGCACACCTTCCTCCAGGGCCAGCCTGCAAGCCCGCTGGGGGCCTCACCAGCCTTATAGTCCAACCCCTCCTCAAGGCAGGATCAGCCATGTGCCACCCCTCCCCATTTCAGCCCTCCCTGGTGGATGCAGGACAGTTCATAACCACCCTCTTTATACCAACCCTTTTCTGTATTTCCAGACCAGCTTCTCTCAGCCTGCTCTTCTCTACCCTGGTGTTTGCAGGCTTTGGGCCCAGGCTGTGGCTTGCTCAGTGAGGTGTAGGTTGAAATCGGATGCAAAGGGAGGGTGAGGCAGGACAGCTTTTCTGTTCCTGTTGCTCAGAATGGGCTTTGTCTGTGAGGAGTGTGATGTTCAGAGCATGTGCATGTGCTGGGTGAGTGCCCATCTCCTCTGCAGGTCTCCCCCATGGGGGCAGGTGCAGATGAAGTCAGATCCCCCTGGACTGTATCTGAGCTGTAAGAGAACACTCCTAGTGATGCTGTTCATGGTTCCCCCCTTCACTTCTTGTTCTCACTGGCCTGCGAGTCTCCTTTCCCTGGCCACGCTGCAGAGGCAGCACTGAAATCCCAGCTGCAGCTCCTGTGGGGACTGGAGAGGCGTCTGCCCTGAGTATCCCCCTGGATCCAGCATTGCCATGTGTCCATCGCTAACCCATGTCCTCTGCCTCATTTGGAAGGCACCAGAAACCAGGCAGAGGCACCGTGTGACCCAGCACTCCTGGCCTGTAGACCCCTGGGTGTGGCCAGGGACTGTCCCCACCTTTCCTCCAGGGTGATGGACTGAAATGCTGGGCTTTGCGGTGCCTTTTGTGTGCACAGCCCTGCAGTCGGTGGTGATTTAGGTGCTGGCTTGCTAGCAAACACAGCTGCTCGCATCTGTCTTTCCATGAATGCTGCTTGGATCACAGCGCTATGTCCCGAGTGCTCCTAGATGCCCCTCTCTCAGCACCTCCATAGCGAAGGGCTTTTCACAGCTGGGGGAAGTGGAGCCCAGAGATGTATAATGTGCCTCAGGCCACCCAGTGGGTTGGGCTCAAAGGAGGAAACACACCAATGTCCTTGATTCCCCATGGGGTTTCTGGTCCGTTACACCATGCAGGTAGCTCCCTGACCCACCCAGGACCCCAGAGCCCTTTCGACCGAGGTGGGGGCCCTGCTGGGCTTGGGTGAACCTGTGCTGTGGCATGGTGGCTGTGTTTGTGCTAATTCTCTTCTTGACTGCATGGAGCAGGGACGCTGGCCAGAGCTCACGGCTGACTGACTGCACAGACCGGGGATTCCCTGGTCGTTCTCCTGGTCTGCATCTCTGGAGCAGGAGGCAAACAGTGGTACAGAGCTTGGGAAGGAATGGGTGGCAAAGATAGGCTGGCTGGGGATGGGGGAGACCTGGTTTCTGTCCTAGAAGCCCATAGTACTCACTGGGCAGGGCAGGGCACATTGGGGATGGTTATGAGCCAGCGAAAGAGTTGGGAGCTGCTGCAGCCCTCCCCAGGGGATGCTTGAGCCCAGCAAGTTGGGTGGTCTGCTGCTCCCACCAACCTGTGCTGCCTTGGGGTCCCTAAAGGGGCCATAGCCCTTTAGGGTGGTGCCAGGTGGGAACTGGGTAATAGCTATGAGCCTCGCTTCCTCTGACTCTTTTCCCTACGACTGGCTCCCCTCATTACCTTGAAAACCAAGGGACTTCTTGCCTGCTGCCTGGAGGGTGCTGTCTTGTCACTGGTCACCACAGGCTGCTCCTGGCTCCCTGCTGCCAGGAGGCAGGATCCCTGGGCCTGGGGCTTCCCTGCTCCTTCTAGCATCATATCGGCTCCCAGCAGGGGACCCTGTGCTCAGCCCCCCTGAGTGCCACAGCCCTGCAGGCTGTCTTGGAGCCACTGGCTGGGTGCAGGGGATCAGCTCCACCAGGGCCTAGGAAGCCCGTGACAGCTCCAGCTCTGCTCAGTTGGAGGCTCGGCCCTGCCAACCTTGACCTACTCTGCCTGGGGAGTCTGCAGGGGTTCCCCCAGGCTGTTACTTGGCCTTGCCAAATGCCTGCTCCCCAGGGCACATTTCCCTGGTAGGATGGATGCCTCCCTAGGTAGACCCCATTCCCTGGGCTGCATTGCATCAGGATCTTGCTCCCACCGTTCCTAAGTGGAGCCTCAATCCAGGCAGAGCGCAGCCAGGCACGAGGTACTGCTCCCCCGCTCCCTGTGCTCTCACTCTGCTTCTCCACGCTCCTGTCTGTTCAAGGGATGCTCCAGCCACAGGGCTTCACCCAAACCCTACCCAGGCACCACAGCAGCTGCCAGGCAGCCTTAGCATGGTACTACCTCCTCATCTTTTGTTGGGGTTTTTTTTGCTTGGCTCTCTCGATTTCTGGATGAGGAAGTGTGGGGCTGGGTGGGCTGGCAAGTGAACTGCAGGCAGGGCAGGTTCAGAGCCTTGGACCATGCTTGGCATGGTCCTGTGGCTCCACCAGACCTGTTCTGGCACCTCGCTGAAACTGGTGAAAGCTCCCTGGGCATAGGCACTCCCTCCGTGGAGAGTGGACTCGGCTGATGAAAGTGGAGCTGGGAAGTAGGATTTTGTGGCTGGAGCCCACTTGGGTGACACCAAGAACAGCTGAAAGCAGCAGGAGGCTGGGCTGGGCAGCTGGGCCAGGGTGGGCTCCTCCCTCCCAGCAGCACGGGGGCTGGGGAAGGTACTGGGTTAACGCTGCGCGACCAGGGCTGTGGGCAGTGAATGCACTTGTTGTAGCCCCAGTGCAGCCCCCCCTGCCCCAAAGGCTCCAGCTCTCCCTAAAGAAGAGGGTTAGCGGCCAAGCCCTGCCCAGCTGTTTATGCTGCAGCAGCAACAGCTCAGGAATAACGAGCGTGAAGCGAAGGAAGTACATCAAATATTAATCTCTGCTGCACAGTCCCCAGCCGGCTGCAGCTGCCAGCACGCAGGTGTGTGCAGCCCCACCCAGGGCCACGGCCCCGCCACTGCTGCCCCTCCAATTGTGGCCATGGGAGGAGATGGGAAGGGGCTGGACTGGGAAACTGGGGGAGCGACGGGGGGGGGGGGCAACCCTGGGCGGGCTGGGGGGACCCCAAGCCTGAAACTGCCAGGGACTGCAGAGCAGGAGTGAGGGGCCTTGGCAGCATGGGTCCGCACGCTCAGCGCTTTACACCGCAGAGCTGGAGGAGCTGCCGCCCGGGTGCCTGGGCCCAGTGGGGAGGAGCAGGCACCCTAGTCTCAGCCAGCCCCCCCACCGCCCACGGCTGCCACCCACCCGTGCACCCCGTGGGGTTGCCGTGGCAACCCGCTCAGCAGGGGCGTAGGGGAGGGAGCGGCTCGCACAGCCGTACGCACCAGCGATGCACTGCTCAGAGGGGGAGACGGCAGGGGCTGCGCTGTCGCACGCAGTGGGGAGTCCGCTGTACCTGGCGCACGTGTCCACGGCACTCAGCCCTGGCAGCTGTAGGCACGTGGGGAAGGTCTGCGTGTCCTTGCGGCTCCACTGAGCAGGGGTCAATATGGAGCTCGAGCTCTCGCAGCTTTGATGCAACAGAGGCCGGACTCCTGCCAGCTGCCTCGGGTCACTTCTTCCCAAGCGGCCGCAGGGCAGGTCCAGTTTGGGGCTGGGATGTCACTGCATGGGCCCCTGGCCAGGGAACAGGACTCTGCCTCTCTGCTCGCACATCCACACTCCCCAGTACAGGCCGGAGTTGTACACACCAGGCTGCATGGCCTCTGTGCCTGGGACCTTGCTGTGTGTGTGAAGCTGACCGGAGCTGGGGGGGACCTGCCAGGCAGGTCTCAGCACTTTGCTTTGCCCCTTCAGGAACTCCCTCCCTCCAGACTGGGGCTGAGCTGAAAGCCACTGTCCTGCAGCCTGTCAGGATGCTGGCTGCACTGCCGCTCCCAGAGGATTTGCCCTGCTGCATGCTCACAATCCCAGAGCCACAAGTCCCCCCCACTCACTGCTGCTGCTGCTTGCCCCAGCTGCCATCCCTTTGCAAAATCCCCCCATTGCTTTCAGCTTAGGTGGGACTGACCTTAGCTCAATCTCTCTCGGGGCTTGAGGCTCCTGTTTGAAGTAGACTGAAACCATAGACTCTGCACAGCCTCAGCTGGGAGGAACCTACCCTGTTTGGCCGTCTCTGCTACTGCTATGGCTTGCTATGGCGATAACTGCCATGACTGGGCAATGATTTGTCTGACTGAGCTGTCCAGGGGCAGGAGAGCCTGGGGCCTTCCCCAGAGGCTGTGCATGAATCGCTGGGGCAGTGACCCATGCACCAAGGGCTATGCGCCATCTGTCTCTGTCGTTCACCCAGGACACGGGCACCTCCTTCCCAGTCCCTTGGGTCTGTGGTTCTCTCCACTTGGGCAGCAGAAAGACCCTAGCCAGTTTCGTCCCTGAGTACAGGCCCCCTCCTGCAGAGCTGGGGCTGGGCCCATCCATCCTGCTGAAAGACCCTGCGTCCAGATGGTAGCATGAGTCTTACCCGGGTGGTTTGTCCCAAGGCCCAGCTCCAGGAGCTGGTGAGATTCCCAGCTTCCATTTAAAAAAAACCCACCAAGTCAGTTTTACCCCTTGCAGCTTTGCAGAAACCCAGGCAAACATGACCCCCTGGAAGTTCCAATCCCAGACAGGGACGAGCTAGAACCCATTAGGGATTGTTATTATTATTAATATCATGATTTTTAAGATATTGCTATGAATTTGGGGAGGGGACTGCTCAAGGCTGCTTGGGGCCTGGTGACACCAAATAACTGTTTGCACTGGAAGATTTAAGTGCAGTTTAATTTGACTCATTCTCCTGAGCTGGTGCTTCCTGGAGCCTGATTCTCCTCTAGGTTGTGCCAGCTCAGCACCAGGGAGTTCAGCACAGTCGCTCCTGGTTTACATCATTGTCACTTCGAGGACGATCAGGTCCCACTTTTTCACAAACTCTTCACATTAAGAATGACAATTGACCTGACACTGGCCCCTCGACTGTGATTCTCTCTTGCAGCTTCCCCTGCCGGCTGGTTGGTGGCTGCTTCCCTAGCACCACCCTTTTGCATACCAATCCCCTGCTCTTTGAGCTAATACCGCAGCTGCAGAAGACTCACTGTCACTGGAACTCAGTCACAGCTCTTTCTGCCGAGGCGGGGAAACCCTGCCACTGCTTAAATCTGATCTGCCTTTCTGGTTATTTATTCAGTCCTAAACCCCCCAGGGATCTTCATGCCAGGCAACCAATCAGCCCCTTCTGTCCTCAGATCTTGGGTAAAAGCATGCCATCTGCACCTGCAGCTCTTAATTACCAGGCAGGGTCCATTAGGGAGCTCTTGGGTAACATTCGCCCCTGGCAAGCCCCTACACAGGCAACAGGAAGAGTTCACCTTTGCTCACTAAGGTCTGGGGGTGTTGAAGAGCCATCAGGCAAACTACATACTAGAAGGTAAACAGGTATATAGGCACATGTTGGAAGCTGTAGCCAGACAACTCATGGTCCTTCAGGGTGGGAAAGTGTATTTTGTAGGCTGCAAATGTCAAGAGTAGGTCTCCAAGGCTCAGCACCTATCATCACGGTGAGATGTTCCAGAGCTCTCGGTACGTGGTGCCTGCATCTCACAAACTCCTTCCCTAGGGGCCTGGCTGGTGTCATTGCCTTCTTGTCACCTGGGGGCACTGACACAGAGGGCAGAAAGGACCTGCCCAGTGTTCAGAGCCTGCGGCTGTGCCCCAGCCAGGCTTCCTGCTACCTTCTGCACTTGCTGCCCTCGCTAGCGGGCAGGTCCCAGGCAGGAAGTTCTCTGCCGTCTTCAGTGGGATCAGATCCAAATGGCCAAGATTATCCAAAGGTTTGACACCAGCTCTTTTAGATGAAGCCTTAATGCACCTGGGAGCAGCAGCCTTGGCTTAATGCTCTGATGATACAATGCCTCTTCCTCTGTGTTTGATGTCCTGCTCCACGCGGACACAGCCCAGCCACATAGTCCCAGCATTCCTGAGGTTTCTCTCTGGCTGCCCACCCATCCCAACAGACTGATGGATACAGGCACAAGGTGATCTTTGCCTACCATGGTTGGTTCTCAGAAGCTTTCAAGCTGCTGCCTTGGATGCAGCACGAGTGTCCCGGCTGCTGTCATGTGAACTCCCCATGTGCTGGAGGATCTCGTGGCCTGCTTGGCTGCCATATTGTCCTGATGCATGGCTGCTCTAGGTAGTAGGAAGGCAGCTTCATGCGCCTCTGGCCTTTCCTGGGTTTGTTCCAGCCAGCAGCACTTACCAAAGGCACCAGTGCCATTAGCCGTGGCTTTTAAAAATGTTCTTTCACGGTTTGTGGTCACTTCCTCTCCCACAAGTTTCCTGTTCGTGAACATGCCAGTTGCACTTCCCACACACAGATGCTATGGCCAGAAGCTTCTTTTCACTCTGGGTTCACCTTTGTGCTCTTGGCAATAGTGACCTTGATATGAAAGCAGACTCCTGTCCTCTTCCAAGAGCACTGTTCCAAGCCCTGTCTCCTTGGTAGCCCATCAGATGGTTGCTTCTTCATCCACAAGCAGCATTTCAGGCTGAGATAGATAGTGATCAATTCCATGATATACATAAGGACTATGTTAAGTTAAAGTATGTCCAGTAGGCACCTCAGGGGTACCCACACACTTTTTTTCAGAGATGCTAGGGTCGGAAGGGACCCCCAACGGATCATCAAGTCTGACCCCCAAAAGTCAAATGCTCCAGGTGAGGCTTGAACTCACAACCTTGGCATCACTTCTCCATACTACTTTATAAGTACCACATGCTAACCCATTGCACCACTGGAGCTTGTCTGCTTCTTTATGTATTTATTTAAAGAATTTTCAGATGGAAAAATCTTTTTAATCAAACCCAAATGTAACTGGTTTTCAGGAAAAAATTTAAGAGTCTAAAAGAAAAAATGAAGTCTTCAGAGAAGCTGAGACTTAATTGTCAAAGTCTGGTACACAAATAAGTTACACAAATAAGTGTAAGTTAAATAAGTTACTTGAAAGGTTGGAATAAGAAATAGTTAGATACTTTCTAATAAGTCTCTGAACTGTTATCATCTCTCTAGGTGTGGGCTCCTGCTGAAAGGCTTTTACCTTGTCAGGATCTAGTCAGAGCCTTTGGGAAGACAGCCAGGCCATGACTAGCTGCTAACTCAGGGGCAGGCAATTATTTTGGGTTGAGGACCGCTTACTGAGTTTTGGCAAGCTATCGAGGGCCACATGATAGGCAGCCGGGGCAGATAAATATTAATTTTCTAAATTTCTTAGGGGCCCTGCAGGCCCGATAGAATGGCCTGGCAGGCCACATCTGGCCCCTGGGTTGCATTTTGCCCACCCCTATGCTAACTTAATGTGCTCAGCAGCACCATGTGCAAACCCCTCATACAGCTTGCTATCTTCCAGCGTCAAGTCAGTTCTGAGGCTGCTGTGACCGCTGGGACACCTTGGATGCAGCACCTTAGATGCGGTAGATCTTTCCATGTAGCCACGTACATATGGTGCCAACGGTGGGCTGATTAGCTCTGCTAGGACGTCCCAGGACTAGCATGCCCAAAGCTGTGTGGTGTTTTGGTGCAGGGGAAGAAACTCTGCTGGTCACACTGTCTTTGTCTGCAGGAAATAAGCCAAGTATCGCCCACTCAGTGCCAATGTTCGTTGCAATTTCCTCTTGTATTCAATTTTGTATCCATTCCTTGGCGCTCTCTACCAGGCTCTGATCTGACACCTCTCCTGCCATGCTGTTTCCACACCAGAAGGCCATCAGCTGTGCTGCTGATTCTTGCAAGGCCCATTCATCTGCCTGGGGGGTGGTGTTGATATTCTTCTGCTGCAGCTTTGATCCCCCATGGCACCCTCAAGTGGCCATGCCCGCCTGCCGCTATCACAGATTGTGTGAGGTAGGTGCTTTCCTTAGCCAGAAGCACCAAGCACTGAGACTGACTGTAGTTGCCAAGTCAGGTGATGGTTTGTCAGTGAGAGACAGTTGGGTGCCAGCTCTTTTTAGTGCTTAGTTTGGCTTGCTCACATCTATGCAAACACACAGCTTCTCCGGCTGCCCTGTGGCATTAGCAATGGCACCTTGTTTTCCCATCTGCTTCCTTTCTTCCATGATTGCTTTTCTCTCTGTGCCGTGAATAAACCGCAAGGTAGGAGCCAAATGGATTTAGCTATTTCCAGGTGCAGCCTCTCCAAGAGACATTGCAGTCCTTCAAAGGCATCAGGGTGATCTAGCTGCTTGACCATGGTGACACACAGGGCATGGTCTGCTCTAAATATGTATTTGGCTTTGTAAGTGCACTGATTGTATGAAGTGCTAGTCCTAGGTTCAGGGTCACTAAGCTCATAAGTTAATTTGATGTAGTTAAAAGCAGTGGCTTCCCTGTGGCCTGTAGACTGGCTAAAATTTCAGGCATGTCTTTTCCTTGGCAATGTGTTTGCAGTCTGCGTTGTCCTGGTGATATTCTGGCCATGCTGTCATATCATTTCAATTTGGCTTTGCTCAGCTGGGGTTTCTCTTTCTTCCCTTGTATAAGGCTGAGGGAAGCCTCTCTGTAGCCCAGCACATTTGCTTCTATCCCACTGGCTATTTCAGTCTGCTGTTTGTGTGTGCTGCTGCCTTGCCTTTGCATCTGGTGCTTGTCTGAGCTGTGCAAGCCATTTATTTGTGCTCGTTTGCTCACCCTTAATGCTCTCCATGCAAAACCTCTTCTTTTGAGTTACTACTTCCCTCCTCAACATGGTGCCATGTTTTCTATTACTTGTCCTGTCTGCAAATATGAGCACTATGATTTTTCTTGCCACAGTTATGGCACGGGACTCCATATGTAGGGCATCCTCCATTGTGCTGCTTTTCCCCCAGTGCCTCCAGCTCTGTCTTTATGGTTGTGTTGTCTGTTCCTCTCTGTGTTTGTGCATTTGCTTTGTACAGATGTCAGAGGTGGGTGTAGGTTTACGTATGTTTTAATGCTTTCCCTGGGCTATTTGATGAATTATCTCCATGTCTGCTCCACTTACACTCTGCATCTGGGCATGAGCTTGCTCGCTTGTTTTTATCCACGTTTGTAGCTTTGGCCCTGGGAGCTTTTCTGTTCTAAGCTCCTGCATCTCCCATCCTTGTGACTAATTACTAAACTAGTGAGTGCTGCTCTTAAGATCTGATCACTGTGAATCAGGCCTTCTGTGCAGTTGGCTACTATGCAGCACTTTGGTTTGTCCTGCTTCTTCCATTTGATCCCTTACATCTGGGACAGGTTGTATGGATTGGAAATACTTTCAGACACCTTCTGGATCCATGCAGCTGTTGCTGCCACATTCAGATGCTGCTGGAGCACGTCAGCCATTTCCCACCCCAGCTAATAGCACAGCTGCTCTTGTCCCATGTTCCCTTCTATCCGGTTCCATTGCCGTTCGTGTGACCTCCAGGGTGTCCAGTCACTGACCGGCCAGTCTGCATCCATATCCACCTAGATAGGGAGGGGAATGCCGGCCCGGGCGGCTTTCTCTGGGGGAGTGCTGTGTGTCTCTGCATGTGCACTATATTTAGCACCTGTTTTCTTGCTCCATCAGAATCCGGCTGCCTTGGACGCTGTGTTCAAAACCCAAGTATGAAAGGGGAGAGAGCCAAGGCTATGCCACACCCAGGCTTTATTCCTTCCCCTTCATGTGCCCCCCTCTCCCAGGCAGCACGCCCTAGGCAGAGAGCTCTCTGCATACCTGGGGGGAATCAGAGCGGCACGTTCCTTGCTGAGGAGCGTTTTGTCCTATTCCTTGAGGTCACTAATGAGTCACTGGCTGTGTGTGGAAGGATACCAGGTCTCCTGGCCTGTAACCACCAGACCATGCTGCCTGCTCTGTGCCCAGTTCTTGGACATGAATCCTTGGCCTTGGCCTGTCCAAGCCTGTGCTCTTGTCTTCATTCGGCGTGAGTCAGACCTGGAGCTGAAGGCGTCAGTGCCTACAGGCTGCCATGGCCTTGCCCCTGTCCCCTGCACAGTGTGGGGGAAGCGAGTAGGCCTGCGTGAGTCGACAGTGATCCAATACAGCTTTGGATCTGGCTGCTTCGGATGGCAGGGATCTGATCCAGAGCGCCAACCAGGTTTCCACCTCACTCTGGCCAAAGCGGCTCCAAAGCTTCAGATCTGCCTGGGAGATCCAGCCATGGGGTATAATGGGGAATCAATGAAATATCTATAACTTTGTTGTTTCTTGTCCAATTTGGATAAAACTTGCAGAAATGGTAGCCTCTAATGAGAGAATGAAACCTGCCAAGTTTCATGAATATCAGTCCAGGGGTTTGGGGGGAACTGTATCCCAAATTCTTGAAAGACAAACTCATGTCATGGCTGTGTGTTACACCACAGGGGGGTCAAAACTGCAGGGCTGGTAGCTCTCCCTGAGACCACAAAGCCTGCCAAGTTTCAAGAAGATCAGTGCAGGGGTTTGGGGGGAACTGCCCCTCAAGCTGTGGACAAGCAAAACTCATGACACGGGTGACCTTGCGCAAGTGTGTCAAGGCGCAGCGTGGCGACAGCGGCAGGGATGGCGGCCCCTGCTGAGGCCACGGCTCCTGCCAGCTGTCGAGGAGATGGGTGTAGGGGGGTTCTGGGGCCCTGCACCCCTAGCTGCTGACAGGCAAAACTCGTGCCATGGGGGCTTGTGGGACTGACTGTTTGGGCAGTTGATTGTCTGAAATGATTATTTCCTCTCCTCAGCCTGGTTTTGTAGGTGCTAATTGATGCTCGTTAAATCCTTATGTAGCAGCTAGGTCCTGTGTCTTGAACTGGTCCCTGAGCCCCTGGTCCCCCAGTGAATCATGACTGATTGGTTGGTAACTGGGAACACAGCAGCTTAGCGCCAGGCCTGCAGCAGTGCCTCCCTCCCCGCCCCAGGACAGACAGTCAGTCCCACAGCACCCATGGCACCAGTTTTGCCTGCCCGCGGCTTGAGGGGCAGTTCCCCCCAAACCCCTGCACCCATCCTCTTGAAACTTGGCAGGCTTTGTGGCCTCAGCAAGAGCTACCGTCCCTACAGTTTTCACCTCGCTATGTTGTAACGCCTAGATGTGACATGAGTTTTGCTTTCAAGAATTTGGGGCCCTGCTCCTCCCTCTGGGATGGGTCCTACAGAGACAGACATGCCTGGTCTGGTGGGGCCAGGACAAGCAGGACCAGGTCTGACCCAGAGCCATGGGCTGGCACGGTCAGACCCTGCTGTGAGCAGCCTGAGGGACAGACGGGGGAACTCCCAGACAGGCAGTGAGTGCCGTGCACTGCAGCAAAGTCACTGCAGACACCAGCAGCGCCCGGCCTGGGTCCAGCGGTCACGTGTGGCCCATGGGCTGGTGGCACATTCAGCCCCCACAGCTCCCTACTGCTGCTGGTATTGCTCTCGTTGCAGAAAAACTTGTTCCCAGAATGCTCCTGGGTTTCAAGGCTTTGCCTACATCCTGGACCAAGAGCTGCCACCACCCAGGTCTCACACCCAAGCCCCCTTCCCCAGCTCTGTTGCCGACTCAGGACAGCTTGCCAAGGCCCTGCTCCATCCTGCCCAGGAGCCCCAGCACTCTGCGGCCTGCCCAGCCTGTGTGGGGGCAGCGGGGTCCTAGAAGACCAAGGAGATGTTCATCTGCAGAGGCTCCTGGGGCTGTCTCCATGGCCGGGGAGCACTCGGTGCCCCCGACTCCTGCTTTTCCCAGGTGCAGCCTGGTGGTTGGTTCTCTCCAGAGCCCCTGCCCAGTGGCCCTGACGGCTTGGGAGGACCAGGGGGCTCATGAGGGGTGAATGTGGTGGAAGCAGAGCCCCAGCACTATCCGGTACACCATCCTACCTGGCTCAGGATCATTCACCATGGCAACCAGACATGAATCATCCCTGAAGAGAAAGTTAGATTCCTTCTGTCTTGGGAGGGAGGCGGCTGGTGGGAGCAGCCAGGCCTCTCCCCACACTCCCACGCATCCCAGGGCTTGACTGCTTTGTGTCTTGGCAGAAGTTGCCCCCAGTGTGCTAGGAGCTCATGCGGGGTCTCGCTCACACCCACAGATTCCACATCTTGAAGCTTGGCACAGAGGAGAGGGAGTCACTGCTGGCCCCCCTGCAGCAACAAGCTTCCCCAGCTCTTTTTAGAGGCATTACTAATTTAATCACTTATCCTTTGACCTTGGCTGGGAGCTCCTTGAGACAACAGGGTTGTGCACTTGAAGCCTTCTCAGCCCTTAGTGAAGGGCAGGGCTGGGGTGAGACTTGAACAAGAAGTTTCCTCCCAGCTGCATCCTGGGGGTTGGAGTCAGATGGAGCTGTGAAGTGGCCTGATTAGAAACCACTTCCTTCCCTCCCAGGTTTCTCCTCCTTGATACATGCGAGGTGCTGATCTCACCACTGAGTCCCCCCCACTCCCCTTGCAAAAAAAAATCAGGAGGGGCAGAACCTGAATACCTGATATAAAAAACAAGCAGGGAGGGGAGTTATAAAAGAAACCCTCTGACCTTTCCAAGGCTTTTTATTCCTCATAGAGATAAATGTTGCTCTGTCAGCCTGTCTGCTCATATCACTGCAGAAAACCACCCCTTATGGGCACCCCGAAACTTCACCCATTCCTAGCATGGAGCCTGCTGACAACAACCTGCTTAAACCAAGACCACGGCTCTTCTTGTACCCCTGGATCTTGCTCTGAAAGGTCTGCAAAGCGTGTTGCCAGCTCCTGTAGGAATAGCTCCATGCTGCTAAATACAACAGATGTGCTAGCCAAGAAGGGGTTAATGAGCACCTCTAGGCTCAAGCACCCTTCTCTGCTGCACCTGCAGCAGGTATCTGGGTTGGGAGGTGGAGCTAAGGGGGAGGGGCTAGCTCAGCTGGGGCATGACTGGGGAGGGGAACAGGTCTCCAGTGGATCCCTATGGGTGTGACTTGGGTTGCTGCATGTTAGAGGCTACCTAAGGTAAGGAGGCTTGTGGGGGCTGGAGCCTGAGTTTGTTTGCAGATAGAGCTGTATTTAAGGCTGAAGAACCAGGTGTAGCTTGGGACCTCAAGGTTTGGGGCTGCTAGGTTAAGGCAATGCCAGTCTTCTGGGTGCTGCATTTTGGCTTTGTTGCGGGCTCCTGTAAAGGTGGGTCAGAGGCATGGAGCCTGGATGGGGCAGACTAGACGAGCCAGACTCTGGGGCAAAGGGCTGGGTGTGACCAGGGCTGTGGATCCCCTGGTTGAATTTAGTGGGGGGGGCTGAGTCATCCTAGTACTGGATGCTGTTGGGGGGGTTGACTGGAGACAGGGAAGCTGAGGTAGCTTGAGCAGCATCCTGGCAGGCTACAAAGCGGTGCTGTGTAGTCTACTTGGCCCTGAGGCAGTAGGAGGCTTGGGAAAACTTGGAATCTTTTCCCCCAAAACACCTTGCATGTGATTGTGCCCCTTGTTTTGCTTCTCTGACCAGCCCCACCCTTAGCCCTTGTGCTGGGTTTGGGCAGCAGGTCCATGTGATCCAGTATTAGAAACCAAGCAACTGTTTCACTCAAAGATTTCAAGCCTTGTGAATGTTTCTGCCACTTTTCCTGATTATTTATTTTTTCTCCTCAATGCTGGATTCTATATATGGTTTGATCTCTTCCGCCCTCACTGAAGCACAGCTGCCTCTGGGCTGGGATGTAGCAGCTGTTAAATGCTACAGCAACGTGATTTGAAGTTAGGACGAGAGCTGAAGAAAACCCTGTCCAGTCAAACCCAGGAGGGAGGGACAGGCCCAGAACTGGTATGATGTGTTGTGCATCTTTTGTGGGAAGTCTCACTAGCATGTAGTGGGCTAAAGGGCACTACCAGAATAGTGTCCTTCAATGCGAACGTGATCGGAGCAACGGGGACTGGGCCTGGAGTCCCAGGCTGTTGGGAGGCAGCAGTGCTGTTGATTTAGGCCTGAGTCAGCAGAAAAGCTGTTTGCTTTTAAGAACAATCTGGCATCAAGCATCTGAGATGAGAATGACCCTTGTTGGTCTGGCAAAGAGACAAATGCAGCACTTTAGCAGCTAGCTTAGGAATTCCCTTGGGTCCTGGATCCTGGCAGGAGGCATCTCATCAGGCTGCAATGAGATGGGGTTGGGACGTACCTCCTTGTCTCTCTGCCAGGGAAATTGTCCCAGTTTGACATCTACAAACCCTGCTCTGAGCTGGTCTCTAGCCTTTGTGAATAATTAATACAGTAGCCTAAAGGATCCTCACAAGCCATACCCATACAGCTCTGCTGAAACGTGGCCGCTTCTGGGGTGGAGTGCAGCAGAAAGTGTCCCTGCACAATCCAGCAACCTCAGTCGGGGACTGGGGAGTAGAAATCAGAACTCTAAGCATGATGGCAATGTCTACGTAGGAAGCAATTCTTCAGCTGCTGCCACCTGTGTGTTTTACTGCGTACAGACTGGGTTCTTGGGTGCTGTCCCTTTAATTGGAGCATGTATTGCTCTGCATATCCCCACTGAAGACATGGCTGCCACTGGTTGCTTGGATGTATGCAGCACGTTCTGGAGGAGACCATGCTGTGCTCTCTCTTCTGGAGACTTGGGGTTGGCTTTGGCAGTTTTTTAATACCTCCAGGGTCAGCAACTGCTTGTTTGGCATCTGGCCACTATGTACTGATGCTTGAGACTTAGTTGTGGTCCATCCTATTTCTTATTCACTGTGGACATTGGGCTCTGCACAAGATGCAGACTCTGTCCTTGGATGGCTGGATGGTCTATGCTTCCAGTGAAGTTCAGCTATAAGGAAATCCCACTTCCTCTGTATTATGAGTTGTTCCAGACTTTACCATGGAGGCAGCAGCTCCCCCTCACCTCTGCTGGGCAGGCAGTACTGACTTATCCTGGGCTCAGAACTATTTTAGGATCATAGGAAAGTAGGGATGGAAAGGACCTCACAAGGTCATCTAATCCCACCTCTGCTCAAGGCAGGATCATCCTTGAATAAACCATCCCAGCCAAGTGTCTGTCTAACCTGCTCTTGAAAACTTCTGAAGATGGAGATGCCACAACTTCTCTAGGCAGCCTGTTCCAGCGCTTGACCACCCTTACAGTCTGCAAGTTCCTCCTAATCTCCCACCTAAACTTCCCTTGCTGAAGCTTGAGGCCATTGTTCCTTGTCCTGTACCTTTTGCCCCTCTGACATGGGTAATTAGCCAGTGTTTGAGCCCCTGCCAAGTTGCTAGCATTAGAAGAGGAAATCTGATTGTAGGAGTCAAGTGCATTCCTTGGTTTGATCTTTTACATTTCCAAAGACATGCAGTCTGCAGTCCCTCAACCCGGGAGGAACAAACCAGAGCAAGTGTCTTCCTTGCTCATGAATCCTCTAGCCTGCTTCTCCGGTGCAGTCAGTGTCCAAGCAGCTCTGTCTCTCTGTTCCTTACCATGCTGTCGACTGCCCCTCTCCCAGGCTGCTCATTTTCCTCTTTGCTTGCTTCTTGCATGTGGCTCAACAAAAAATCCTGTGTCCGCAGTCTGGGATCTGTTCAGCCTAGGGCAGGCACTTCAAACCCAGCCCTGTGTCTTGGGCAATGTTTTGAGCTATCAGCATAAGAGTTGGCTTAATTGCTTCTTCCATTTAGCACATCCATCTGCTTTAACTAGGCCCACCTTTGCCCAGAGATGACAGATCTCTTGGAGGGCAGCCATTCAAAATGCTGGGCAGAATAGTATTTAACTGGCTGTTCCCATTCTCCCTACATGAGCCTCATTGGGTGAGCAGAGTCAGGCTCTGGTGGATGGGTGAGGGGCTGTGTGTGTCTCATCTTTTGAAGGCCTCAAAATAAATAAATAAAAAATACTGCATACATCTCCTAGTGAAGTTGGAAGCAGGGGTACTGCTGTCTGACCTGCCACTCAAATTTGTGGCTAGGGAAAGGCAGGGGGATATATAAATATTGCAGCTGAACCATGGGGGATGGCTAGGAAATTTCCTTTGGTGTTTGCCGTGCTTAGGAGCTGCCTCTAGATCAGGGACCAAATCAATGGGGCAGCTTGGAGCTGGCTGTAAATGGATGAAGTGGCCTTGAGCACGCTGTAAGAATAGCAGGAGGCCCAAGAGCTGGCTGGGGGTGGAGAAGGAGCCCTGTCAGGTAGGCTCAGCTCCTGCTGGCTCTAGGATCTTCTATGCCACAAGCTCAGCCATGACTGGGTGAAAAGAGGGCTCCCTTAGCCCTAGGAGTACAGAGCTCCCCCCTAGCTGGGGAGCTGCCATTAGAGGGGACACTGTGCACCCATAATCAACCCAGCAGTGGCAGCCACAGCTGAGTCCTCTGTGGCCCAGAGACAGACCGGGGTTTATCCCGCTCCAGGCATCAGGGTTTCCTGGGCTCTGCTCCCTGCCCTGCCCCAAACTTTGTGCCTTGTTGTCTTGGGGACAGCACTGCTGGAGGCCACTGAGGGCCTCCAACAAGTTCCTGTTGTGTGGTGACCATGTGGCCAGAGTTGTTGTGCATCTGGCATTGCCTGCCCTGCCTTTCTCTCTTTGAAGGGTTTGATGATTCCAGTCCCACGCAGCCTCCCTCAGTGCTTCCCCTGCCTCCCCAGGGCACGCCCTATGGAGCAATGACCCTTAGTTCCTGGGCAGGTGGGAGCAGCCCCGACAGCTAGGACAGCTGGGCACAGTGCAGCACATCAAGGCCAGGGCCCGGCAGCAGGAACAAGGGCTCCCGTATCCTGCTTGAGAGCCAATACTATGCAGTTTGCTGCGCGGCCTCAGTTTATTCTGCCCTTTCTGGCCTCCCCTTCCTGCCACTTGCTCCATCCCTCTCTCTGTCTTCCATTGCAGCACGTAGCTGATGATCACAGACAGATGGAGAAGGAAGAGGGCTGTCAAGACAAGACGTGCTGCTATAGAAACCCAGTGAGATCTGTCCTCTGATGGAGCTGCAGCTTGTGGTGGTGGCTCAGAGTGGAAGAGGGCGAAGAATCCCCCGGTTTGAAACCCGCTGCTTGAGGCAGGGTGTGACTGGGAGCACTGGGATGGACCACTCTGGAACCAAAGCCGGTCCTTGTGGGGGGTGAATCGGGGCAACCACCCTGGGCCCTGCATTTTGGGGGGCCCTGTGGACAGTGCTGTTGGCACACGCTGAGGGTGCCACCTCTCCGCGTGGCCGCCGCATGTCACCAGCTTCATGCTCCAGCTGCTTGCCACCGCCCTGCACTCCACGCTCCAGCCGCTCACCACCCGCCCTGCGCAGGCTGATGTGCCCTGGGCTCTGCGCACCCCTAGGGTCGGCTCTGCCTCGAACGCCTGTGGAGCAGAAACCTTATTAAGTGGGGTTAAGGCTACACATTTAACAAGTAACTTCAGAGGCAAAAGCATCAACTCTTGTGGGAGTGTGAGGGTCTTGATACCTCCCTTTCTTGTTTTGGGGGAGTGACAGGCTGCCAGAGAAGTTGGAAATGTGGTAGGAGCTCTTCTGCCCCCTCCCTCAGGATATATTCCTGCCCTGCTACCTTCTGCATATTTGTGTAAGGCAGATCCAGCAGCTGATTTGACTCCCCTCTTGGCATCTGAAGCGTAACTGCCATAGGGTGAGCACATTGGTCTTAGTCACATCTGGGATACTGCAGGCTCTGAGGTCCATCCAGGCCTATATGCTCTCCAAGAGCAGAACCGTATAGCTCCAGCAACTACAGGTATTTTCCTTAATTGAAATCCCCAAACCTGCCCTTCCAGCCAGTCCTGTAACCCAAAGAGCTCTATCCCTGTTCCCTCTGAGCCAAACTTGTCTCCCGGTTGGCTCGCTGTCTTCACTCACAGCTCATCCAGTCATTCCCTGCAGCCTCCAAACTTGCAGGGTGGGTAAGGAAGAAATACCTAGCCTACACTATACACCTTAGTCTAAATGCTCTTGCTATGTAGCCCAGTTATATGGGCACTGGCTTCTGCCTGTTCCAGCTTTCCCTACTTAAAAAAGACATTTGATTGCTCCTCTCTTTCAACACTAGGGTGGTGGTGGTGGTGGGGTAGCCTGTACACCCCCTCTAAGCCAGAGTGGGGTTTTCTATTGATCACTGACTGATTGGTGGCACGTATTAACCCCCTCCAGCACCACACTGCTGGGATAGTGTTGCTCGCTATGTGTCATAATCTCTGTAAAGCAGCTGCCCCAGCCTGTCTGCTCCCAGCAGGGGTGGTGCAGGCACCTACCCTGGAGATCTTCAGAAAGAGACTGGGTGCACACCTTGCTGGGATTATGTGATCCCAGCAGTCTTTCCTGCCCAGAGCAGGGAGCTGGACCCGAGGATCTCATGAAGTCCCTTCCAGCCCTAAACTTCTGCGAGTCTCTGACTGTTAGTCCTGCCATGACCCAGTATGTGTGTGGTGGCCGGGATTGGGAGGTCATTGTGTGCACAGGAGCCCTTCCTCCCACCCATGACCGGAAGGGTCGTGATCCTGAAATGTCTGTTTTTTCTGAGTCCTCTCCTCTGTCCACTTAAATGAATTGCACCAGAGGAAGCAATGGGGCAGGGGACATCAAGGCAGCAGGAACTGCGTGAGAGTGAGGGACAGGGCAAGCAGCCGGGCAGCCTGAACACTTGCATTTTGGCTGGACTCTGAGGACTGTAGTCCGGAGTTACAGAGAGAAAGGGAGAGGGGCTATGGGCCTTAAGAGCTTGGGAATCCTTGTCTCTGCTCTGGAACAGGCTTCCTACACAAGCATTGGGAAAATTGCTTAACTTCTCCATGACTCAGTCTCCTTACTTGTGAGATGGATATAATGGTGCCCCCCACCACCCTGGATATAGTATGAGGCTTTAATTAACAGCTGCTAAGTCTCTTGCTGGATGACTCCAGAGCTGGCCCAGTGCTGCTCTAAGAAACGGTCCAGCCTTTTAGATGGTGACAGGCTCTAACCCCTGGGAGGAAGTAGGCTGTGGCCATATGTGCCTGGGTAAGATAAGATGGGGGGTCTCTTTCTGAAGTGTCTGCAAGCCTCTGCTTGCTGCTATTCCCTCTCCTTTGAATGCGATTCTTCTGCAGCTGGTAATTGTAACACACAAGTAGCCAAGTGCGTGGGTGTCTGAGCAAACCCAGCCACATCCTTCCCTGGAATCTGTCATCTCCTTAGCAGGGAGCGGCTGCCAGCTTTTCTGCTTCAGATGCAGGAGCTGCTGTGTTCCTGGCTTCCCGGGGATTTAGGTTTCTAGAGTAGCAGGGTGGAGGGGGCAGGAGGTCTGACAAGCCCACGTGCTGACCTGGAGAGCTATCCCAGCAAGCACTGGCCTGGCCCAGCCCATGGCAGAGAGGGTCTGGCCCTGTGGCTGTCACGGGCACACCTGCTGCATCCAGTCTCCACTGGGGGATCCATGGGGGACTAGAGCAGCTGGTGAAGCTCTGTCACTAATAATAATCCAGTGCCTGGACCCTCACCTACTGGACACCCGTTGTACAATTCCCTCATCCAGCCTGTGTCCGCTGTCAGAACCCCGGCCCCTTTCAGCAGTAGGGAAGCAGTGGCAGAGCGGGGTAATGGTGACCCTGGGGCATGCAGTGAGTCCTTAGAGCAGGGAGTAACACCCTGTTGTCCTGGAGCCCTCCGGGAGGGGTGTCAAGGTGAGGGTAGGCATCCCTACGTACTGTCATCAGAGCTGTGCCATATGGGGTCTGAAGGGAGAAGCTGCAACTACACCATAATCGCAGGGCTGGCGGCTGGGAGAGCTGGAGCGGGACAAAAGCATGTGCCAAGGGCGGGTGTGGAGATTTCGTTGGCTCTCTGAAGCTACGTAGCAGTTGTGCTGCCTCCAGAGTGAGAAGGCAGTGCTGCGTGTATATGGAGCAGGTACCCAGGATGGTCTATTCAGCTGTCATCCCCACCTGTCTGTTCCCCTATTGTCTTGTCATTCGTGTGGAAGCTGTTTAGGATAGACTTTCTTCTAGACCCTTTTGTACAGCCCCTTGCGTAAGGGGATCCTGATCCATGGCTGGGGCTTCAGGCTGCTGCCACAATTATTGTCCTCATTGCAGATTTCATCTGATTCTGTTCTCCGGAAGAAATCCAAGCCCCCTCCAGCTCTAGGGCCTCTGCAAGACTGAAATGGGACTGAAAGCTGAGAGGGGCAGATTCATTATTACTATTTTAAAACCTTCCGGGGTTTCATTTGTCGTGTCAAGCACCTATTCAGCAAAGGCTTCCCATGCCCAGAGTCAAACGTGCCCACTCCACTTCACTTCAAATGCGAATGGTTCCCTCAGAGCCCTGTCCCGTCCCCCAAGAAAGGCAAAGTGGAGCTGGCGTTGCTGAGGGGAAATGCAAACAGAAGCACTTCATGAAGCAAACTGCCTCCCTGCCTGGCCAAGGCTGGCTGCTGGCCCACAGGGAGATGCACTAGCAGAGATGTCCTATGCCCTGCCTGGCTAAAAACGGGCCTTGGCTTGCTCCAGCAAGGGAGCTCCTAGTGAGCCCCAGGCCTTCTCCAAAGCATGCTTGGCCAGTGGCAGGAAGGCTCTTGGCAGCACAGGGCTGTGGCTTGCTGCATGGCACCTAGCCAGGAAGCCACCAGCCACCGTTGCTAATGGCAGGACACGTGGCCCCTGCAGCTTGGCCAGGGACAAGCCTGGGCTGGTCTGTTGTCAGGGCTCAGGCCCAACAAAGAGTTGTTCATCTTCGACGTGCCCAGCCGCCAGGCACAGTGTTTACCCTTCCTCCAGGATTCCCGCTGCTTACCCAAGTGCAAAGGAGAGAAACCCATCCTCCCTTCTAGGAGGCACCCACCCCGTGTAGCCAGTTGGAGTCGGTGAAGGCTGGTGGGCAATGGGGCAGCGGCCAAGTGGTTACAAGTCCAGTACCTGGCATAGGTACCAGGCCCCTTCCTGGACTGAACACGGAGCCAAATTACTGCCAGTCCACCTGCCCTTCAAGGAGCTTGGAGTCTGGCTGGCAGCTGAATATTTGGGTGCTTGAGTGCAAGAAGGGCCAACCACAGATGCCCAACCCCTTCTTGAACCTCCCAGATGAAGTCAGAGTTGGTGACAGCAGGCAGGCCCGTGGCTGTTCAAAGAGCTGAGGCAGGGCTCCTCCGTATGGCGCATTCTGCAGGCAGCCGGCCGGTTTGGCCCCCACCTCCCAATCCTTGGCCCGGGGCAGTGCCAGCCTCTTCCTGGTGGGGTGTGGAGGTGGCCCTGTGCTGTGACTGGGAGGAGGGCAGGCTCAGCTGCTGTAGTCTGTGCAGGGAGGGCAGTGGCAGCACTGGGAGGGGTGGCTAAGGGGGAGGGGAGGGGAGGTGGGGCTAAGGCAAACTTTGGTGGCTATATCCCCCTCTGCTAGCACTGCCCCTGCTTTGGCCTCTGAAGTGGAGGCTAGTAAGGGACTTTGTCACTGTTAGTAACAGTGCTGGTTCATTTGGAAGCTGACACCTGTCCCCTGGGACCTGGCCTAATTGCCAAAAGCCCATTTCTGCACAGGCCATGACACTGCTTGTTACTGGGATGACTGTTTTAGACACATGACACCAGAAGCTCCTAAAAGCATTTATCAGGCCTCGCATCCTACTGTGGTGGGTTTGCAGACAGGGAAGACGGGCTGGCCCAGCAACCACCCTGCCTGTGGCAGCTGCTACTGGTTCTCTCTGCGCTGTGAACAAAAGAGACCTGGCAGCTCAGTGTCACCAGGCAAGGAAAAGCCAGAGAGATGTTGCTCTGAAGGGGTTTCCTTCGGGGTTGGACCCTGGCTGGGAAGTAGGACTGGGGAAAGCTCTGGCCAATCCCTTGCAAGACTATACTGGGCCCCAAGGCTGGGGAGAAAGTCATACCAATCCTGAGACTCCCTTCTGTGGTTACAAGTGTGTGACCGGGAGCTCCAGCCTTGAGTGCAATGGGCACCAGGAAGCAAGAGACCTCCTAATAGCTAGGGCACTGAGGGCTCAGAGGAACAAGCTCTCCAACCTGGTCCCTTACCTTGGCGGAAAGCCTGCTGGCAGGAGCCGAGTGCCGTGAATGCCTGAAACAATGAGGGAAGGAGCTGCTGTGAACCCCTGGGAGATGGGTTACTGGAAGAGGCTGCTAGGAGGGTCCTGGGCTCTGGGAGGGTACTGGAGCTCCCCCTCGTATGCAGATACTAGTGCCAGGTGGGGTCTCACAGGACGGATGCAGAGGTGAGCTGCTTCTTGCCACAGCTGCTGCTGCCAGGCCTGGCCCATCTTAAGGTTTTTCTTTTTCTTAATGTTGTGTCTTGGGCCAAATCAGTTCTGAATTCTGTTGACTGAGCAAGGCTCAATCATTCAAGTATGTATGGCAAGTATCCTCCTTCTCAGACTTTTCAGCCTGGGGCTTTGCATACTCTCAAATCCATGGCAGGCATCCTACATGCAAGCTCCCAAGCCCAGAGGTCTTGGGCTTCAGATGCCCCCTAGTTGTGCTCGTCCCTAGCCAAAAGGCCATAGGAGTGAGCTAGGAGTAATCCTGCACTGCCATAAAATGTGTAGCCAAGCTTATTCTATTGGGAAGCTGTAGTAGACTCTCGCAGGGGCGCCTGCCCACAGTGCAATGGACAGGCCTCTACCCTCAGCTACACCAAGTCATTCAAGGCCAGGAAGAAGGGGATCTCCCCTACCAGGTGCAGTAAAAACCATCTGAGCCAGCACCATCATCATGGTCTCTCCCCTGCCTGGAAAAAACCCCGTGGTGATCGTGGTATTTACCTTCCCAGGGCCTGACCCACCTTGAGAGCCCTTGGGCGACTGCCCTGAGGCTCAGAAGAACAGTTTGGAGCCAGTGTGCTGTGTCCCTGTGGCAGCCTGCTCTCCGCTTGGAGGCAGCTATGGTGCCCTGTAGCTCAGAACAAGAGGTGGGTCTCTGAAGCTGTGCTGCGGGCCAGGGGGTGACCCTGGGCAACAGCAGGTCCTTGCTGAGTGGGTGTAAGAGGAAGGCAGAAAGGGCTGGGGGAGCAGATGGTCATAACCCTGTGCCCGACTGACAGGGGGACTTGTGGATTTTCAAATTATAATAAAGACAGCCCCATCCTGAGCTGCCCCAGCCAGAGACCCCCTTGCAGTGTCAAGTCGAGTGACATCTGTTTAGATTAGAGCACTGGAGAGTGAGGGCAGGATCAGACCCTGGGGCCTGGATGCGGCCTGCAGTGAGAGGAGGTGGTGTGAGGCAGTAGAGAGTCAGCCATGGCTCTGTGCCTGCGTGGATACCACACACTGAGCTGTGGGACAGACATGAGAGCTGATCCCTAAGGCACCCCAAGGCTGCATAACACTCTCTATCCTGGAACTGTCCACTCTGCACCTCCCCCTCATCCCGATACCAGCTCTTGAGCCGTTCTTGCATGGAAAAGAAAAGCAAGGGGAAGAAATGGGAGCCTGAGTCTTTGGGCAAAACATGGTAGGAGGGTCCAGGGGGAGCAGGATGATAAGCTCTTGCAGCCCTTTGGGGCCAGAGTAGCTATGTGCCATTAGACCAGTATGAGGCCAGGAAAGAGTTTAACAGCTTCCGCGCTCCACCCTAGATGGGGCTGTATCTTCATGGGGGAGAATGGCCAGCAGCTTGCATATTGTGTTGTTTGCAGAAGGTGCAAAACAGTCTTCCAGTGAGAGTTAGGTTCCTAAATCACTTGGGTGTTTTGAAACATTTTGCCCTTTGCCTGTTGCCTGGTCAACTTACTCTTCTGTGCCAGCAGCAACCCTAGGGGCTCTGCCCATTTCCCCCCCAGGTTCCCTGTGCTCGGTGTACCCCCTGCCCCTCATCACCAAAAGCCGGAAATAAATGCCCCTTTCCATAGGCAAGGGCCCAGTTTGCAGTCACTCAGTCTCTTTCCCACCCTCCCCCTCCCCGGCCCCAGCTCTGAGCAGCCATGATGCTTAGCCCTTTCCATTGGTGTTTTCTCCATGCTGCAGTGCATTATCAAGCCAATGCTAATCTCTGCTAGGATAAATTAGGTATGTTTCTGGCCTCTCCAAGGAGCAAAAACAAACTTTAAACGGAGAAGACCTGGCTATGGCCACTCCTGCCCTCAACAGTGTTGTTTTATTTCCTTCTTAATTCCTTCCCCACCCTTCTTTTGACACCACCCCTCCCCTGACAAAGCACAGCACTCCCCAGCACTTCCCCATCAGGAATCCAGTAGCACCTTGGCACTGAATCCTACTAGTGCAAGGGCAGGCAGTTATTTTGGGCAGAAGGCCACTTACTGAGTTTCAGCAAGTCATCAAGGGCTGCATGATAGGCAGCCAGGAGCAGATAAATAATAATTTCCTAAATTTTTTAGGGGCCCCGTGGGCCAGATAGAATGGCCTGGCGGGCCACATCTGGCCCCCGGGCCATATTTTGTCCACCCCTGTACTAGTGCCTTTTCTGTGCCCCATGACGTTGTCTTGCTGCATGGGTCAGTCTGGAAGATGCACCCGTCCTGTTGCACTGAATGCCATCACCATTGTGAAAACCTGGTGGCATTGCGATATGACCAGCCAATAAACCACATGAAACGAACTGTCCCTGCACTGAATTGCTTCCACTAACGTGCTAGCTGGCTGCCAGGGCACCATGGGATTCTGGAGAGCAGCGCCGCTACCTGCAGGGCCGCTGTGAGTCATTCTAAGGCTCTGGCTCCTTTTGGCGAGCTCAGGGCCTGGCTTCCTAATTGAAAGGCTTGAACACATGATGGCGAAGGCCTAGCCCTGCTGAAACCAATGGCAAAAATCCCAGCCATATCAACATGGCCAGGATCTCAGCCCTGATCCTTGCCCAGCGGCTGCAGCACCGTGCTGAGCAGTGACGTGGATCAAGGCATAAATGACATGCTTGGGAAGGGCTTGAGCAGAACTTAGAGTGACAAAGTCCTTCCCGTCCCCATTGGTCTGGAGGTTGGGGCATAGGCAAAGTGAGCAGAGCTGATTTCATAAATGGCAGCATGGAAGGCACAAAGCTGACTCAGTTGAGTCGGTGGGAGCTGCACCAGCTGACATCAGGGCTGAATCTGCCGCTGCGAGTCCCTGGGCACCAAAGCAGCATGGGATCAATTTTTTTCCCTGCCTCCTGTGTCTCTCACTTCAGCAGCTTTTCCTGTTTCATGCTTCCTGCCAGCACATAGGTTTAACTTGTTCTGCACCTTTTGAGCAGTCAGAGTTACCCTCCGATGGCACCTGCAGGTAGCATTTTCCCAAGCACCCAAGTGACTTCAGAAACTGAGGCACATTTTCAAAAGTGATTTGGACACATAGGAGCCCAGCTCTTACAAATATCTGACCTTGCTCCCATGTAATTAAATTCAAGGGGCATGGGAGTTGCATTGACTCCTTTAGGTACCTAAATTGGTGAGGTGCTTTGGAAGATTTTACCTTGGTTTGTTTTCAACTTCTACTTCTATCTTACATCTCTGTTGCCCCAGCTGCTAAAGACTGGTAGCTCTGGTGCAGAATAAAAAACTCCGCGGCAGGATAGTACTTGTATTTACAGGTGCTACCTTTCTGCAGGGTTAATTAGTTTCCTGCAGTCTAATAAGGCCACACGTGTAGACATGAGACCTTTACTACAGAGCTAATTAATCTACTCTGCAGTAAACATCGCATGGAGATGCACTCTGAGTCCACCAGAGTCAGGCCGGAGCAGCCCCGGGCTGGCAGGCTGATGCCTCAGGCCCCCTGCCAGCTGTGGCTGCTCCAACCTAGCTCAATGTGCTGCAGCCCTGGGCACATGTGTAAAAGCAGTTCTCAGGACCAATAAATGCCTGCACAATAAGTCCTGGAATTTATTGCTTTGCTTTAATAGCCCATTTAGATGTTCCCAAGTAGCCTTAGCTGCCCTGGCCATGAAAAGGCAAAAGAAAGTCCCTCCCTCCAAGAGGAAGTAAATGCGATTGCAGCCTTTATCTAGCAAGCTGCTTGCAGTTGAGGTTAGGAGGCATTGATGTCATTGCACAAGACCGTAGTAAGCCCTTGACAATGCTGTGGATATTTCTGGCTATCTGTGTTACAGGAAGATAAATTCAAACCAGAACAGGTACAGTGAAGTTAGGATGGATAATCAGGGACTGAAGAGCCTGTCTTATTGGAAGCAGTGGAAAGTGCTTGGCATCTTAGCCTGGCAAAATGAAGGCTGAGGAGGGATGCAACTGCCCTGGGCAGTACAGAGGGGGACAGTATTGGGGAAGGATAGTTATTTATGCTGCAGTTGGGCCAAGACCAAATGGATCCAAAATGGCCATCAGTAGATTCAGCCTGGAAATGAGAGGAAGGCCTGTGCAGCCCTGGAGCAGACTGTGATGAAGAGGAGCAAGGGGGCAATAAGCTACCCGACTGCAGGATGGAACTTGCTCTGTTTCTAATGCAGATTCACTGATGTGGCCCAGCAAAGGACTCGCTTTGGTGGCCCAGATGGTCCTGTGTTCCTCAGGAAGGGCCCATGCCATAGGTCTTTAGGAAGGCTTTGCTTCCCTGGCTTCAAAGAGCCGCAATGCGTTGCCCCTTCTGCTGGCATCTGGCTCTGCCTTGCTCACCATCAGGAAAGTAGCACATTAACAATCATGCATTCATCTTTGTATGGCCAATGGCATAAACGCTCTGAATAAAACATACTGGATGATGCAGCCGCTGGATCCAGTTTGCAAACTGACTCTGATGCTTGGATTGCTTCACTTTGGCGATTTGTTTATCTGACCCTGAGAGAGCATTTCTGTCTCCAAGGCAGGTGAGCAAAGAGTGGGGCTTAAAAGCACCCAAAGGCAAGCCACATCAGGAGGTGCTACTTCACTGTCAGGGCGGCTAGGATCTGGAACCAACTTCTAAGCAAAGTGGTGCTGGCTCCTACCCTGGGAGTCTTTAAGACAAGGCTTGACAATCACCTTGCTGGGGTCGTTTGACCCCAGTACTCTTTCCTGCCGTGGCAGGAGGTCGGACTTGATGATCTGCTCAGGTCACTTCCAACCCTACCAACTATGAAACAAATAGGTGGCTGGCTTCTTTGATTTTGACCCTTTGAAGGAGAGCAAGGAGTCTCTTGGGAAAAGGGCAGCCAATGCAGCATCAACCTATGCAGGTAGGCAGCCTATGGAACTCACTGCTGCAGGACACCGAGGATCTGATACAGTGGCAGGATTTTAGAAATGGCTGGACAGGGTCACTGCCTTGGACCCGTTTGTATCTATGCAGGGGAAGATGAGGGTAATGACATTATCCAGGGTCTAAGCTGACTTCCAAAGGTCCCTGAACTCTACCTGCAGCACTGCCCAATGGGTCAGGTGTAGTAGGACAAGGGGTTGCTTTCAGATCCTGACAGTGCTTGAGGCAGGTTCTCTGTCTCTGTCTGCCATTGCATAAAGAAACTGATCTTCCTTAACAGCAGTAGCCCAATGGGCTGCTAGGCTCCAGCAGATATTTGACTTGTTTAGACCAGACATGACCATAGGGAAACTGAGGCCATGCTGGGTTGTGGCCACTCCCCTCAACACAAACAGAGCAGCCCTGTGCTCTGGGGATTATTGTCTGAGCAGGAGCAAGTCAATGGAGTGGTCTCAAAGCTCTAGCCCATGCAGGGAAGTCCCTCATTTATCCTCCACAGTGGCTAAACCCCCACTCCTGGGAATGGAGACTGTACCAGAATGATGCTCCAGGGCTTTATGGCCCAGATAAAGGATGGGAAGGGAATCCCTTTTCACTAACTCATCACCCTTGTTAAGGCATGATGGCTAACCTGGGTGCTGCTGTTAGCACAGCCGCCTGCTAATTGCAGCTCCTCTTCAGACCACTTAATTAGCTGCGTTCATCCTAGAAGGCTCGAATTCTGGTGTCAGAGCCAGCAGCTTTGGGAGCTCTGGCCAGACGGCCTGCAGTGGTGGTTGAATGTCACTCACGCCATAGCACTTAGCCCTTATCACATATTAATGAATCATGCACTCAGAGCAGTTACTGAATGTTGCTAGCAGTGGCCAGGCAACCAGAACCACACTTCCTTTTTCCAGAGCCAACTCCAAAGCCAATTAAAGTAGATTGGAAAGGCCTCCAGATCAGCCTTCTAGACATCCTCATATCCATGTATCTCCAAATACAAAGGAAAGTCATTATCTTTGTCCCCAGTGAAGAGCTAAGGAAACTGAGGCACAGATATGTTCTCACTTGGGGTACAGACAGATGAAGCAGTTAGATCACAGTTCAAGCTTACCTGAGACTGAAGCAGAGATGTTAAGTGAGCTGCCCAGGACCTCACAGGAAACGTATTGTCAAGTGGGAATTGGAACCCAAGTTTCCTGCTTCTCAGCCCTGTGTGACCTCCATCTGTTTAAAGGATGTTTCCCCTTGATGTCACCCTGGAGCAGTTCCATTTGGTTTAATGGATGGGGTCTGTCACTTACTTGGTCTGTTCCTGAAGAAGAACATCATCTTGGAGGATCTCTCTGTACCCAGACAGGATTGATGAGGCAGGAGTGGCTTCACACAGCAATGAGCCCAGAACAGCTCCTTTGTGGGGAGTGAAAGGAGGCCTCATCAGCAGGTCAAGTGACAGGAGAGAACCCAGGTGGAGTCACAGCTGCCTGGGCATACAGGGCACCCAGTTAGCCCGGAGCCCAGCCACCGCTGGCATCCCTACATGCTGGCAAAGTGCCTGCTGGGGCCTGAGCTCCAGTGTAAGTGGCACTGGGTGGCCCTGGGATGCACAGGCAGTTGAGGCAGGGAGCAGAGGATCATTGCTGGGGGATTCTTGGCCAAACCATCGGATCATTTGCTCGGCGTTGAACAAAGACCTGCCAAGGGCCAGCAGATGCAATCAACCCTGCAGCAGGAGCCCAGGATCATTGTTTTAACCTATGGTCTTCTTCAGGGCGAGATCCAAGCATCCTCTGCTGTTTTGATAGTCAAGAGTGAAGAAGCCGAGATCCAGTGGCATTGCACCTCTGCCTGGCTGGCCAGCCCACAAAGCCCCTGCCAAGAACCTTCCCTTGTTGTGTTTCATAATGGCCGGGCAGGAGGCTCAGGGCATGTGTGTTTCTGCTCTGTCTTCTGAAGAATAGAGACAAAGCATATGGTACAGGTCCTGCCCAGAATAGGGCCTTCTCCTGATCCTAGCTACAGCTGTGTGATGCTGTCAAAGCCAGCAGGGCTGCCCATGAGGACAGAGTCCTCTTCTCAGGGTCAGATTCAGCTCTCGGTGACCAGGATGACATCAGGATAGGGGGATGTCTACACTGCTAGTCCTCTCTACCTAGTATGTAGCCAGCTTCCCAGGCAGGCTTTGCAAGCCCGTGTGTAGCTCAGTCCTGCTTCAGTTGCATTATTACTGGTCGCCAAGCTAACTCAGGTATGTCTGTGGGCACCACAGTATCAGCACACCACAAGTCTAATTAGCCCAGCTCTCATTATCTGTATTCTTGCTACTTACTTTAAAAGACTTGGGGCATGTGTATACCCTGATGGCATCCTGCTCTGGCTGAGATACTCCACACATGCTCTGCCCACCCACTTCTCTGGCCTGCTTCAAATCAAGGAGGATGCCAAGGAAGCCACTTTGGGGTTGCCCTCAGAGTCTGCCCTCAAGTACAGTGGAGACCGATGTCTTGAGAGCTACTACAGGAGTGGGTTCCCCATCCAGGTTTGGAGTAAAGCGGGGAGGGGGGGGACACCTTTGGGGAATTTGTTCTAGGTGCTGGATGGACTCATTGAAGCAGACAGTCCCATGCCCTGGAGGAACAAAGAGCAACCCCTGTCCCTTGGTTTCTGCATTATGACCTACACCCTACTCCCTAGAGGTGGTCTGGTCCAGTGGGTGGCCTGGGAGTGAGGAGACCCATGTCCTGGTGCTTCTCCTTTTGATCTTCTCCTTTCAGGGCATGTGACCCTCCTTTGCACTTGAAGACTTTTTTTTTTTTCTTTTTTTCTCTGTTTTTTTGCACCGGTCCTGGAAGCACTGCAATACCAGGTCAATGCATGGAGTGGATGGAGCACGCTCCGATTCCACCACCCAATACCAAAAAGAATCTGCTCAATATAGACCTCCTATGGAGGACATATCAGAGACAATCACCTGCCCTGGGAAAACCACCTGATTGATCATGGTGTCTCCCCTGCCAGGTAAGTATGTGTCTGTTGCACTTGAAGACTTACTGAAGAAAATCACTGGATTCTGTTCCAAAGTCCACTGGAGTCTCCATGCTGGGGCCCCTCCCTGGGCTTTTTGACCAATCCTTAGAAGAATTAAACATTATTATCAGGATGCTTACTGCAGTACTAAAGCACCTAAAGCAGGTCTTTGGCTGCCAGGTTTGAAAGGGGGCCTGTGGTGTCTAGTTCCAGCAAAACCTGCTCGTTATGGCTACCAAGAGGCCTGCTGTTTTTGTTTCTCCATCAGAATGCAGTGCAGCGAGCACAGGAAAACTCACAGCTGCTGCGATGGGGCTGATTTATTTGGCGCCCAATTAAATCTCTCCTAGCTCCAGCTTACTGACTCTATCTTCCCTTGTTTGTACTTTTTGCACAGATGCAGCTTTCACAGGCCCCAGGGGAGCCAGCACCTCTGCTCGTCCTCCTTTCTCTGTGCTGCCTTTCTGCTGAGATCCAGGCAGGACCTTCCACCAGGTCAAGCACTTCCTCTGACGCTCCAGAGCTTGGAGTAACCTTTTGTGCTTGAGCCTTCGAGCTGCGATAGACAAGGCAGGGATGCTTCCAAGTCAACGCACCCAGTGTTGAGAGCGGTGCTGGAACGCGCGTTCCCCGAGTGCATAAAGCAGAACTCCATCCAAGTCAGTGTGATTAGCCAGAAGGGGGGGGGTGGATTTTTGCCATGACCCCAAGACTTGAAACCATCCCCACTGGCACTGAGACCACAGATTTGGCTCTGGGAAGACTGGGACATGGCAGCAGGCAGGACAGATGGATCAGGGCTGCAGGAGGGGAAGGCAATAAAAAGACTGAGCAGCAGGGGCGACCTTGTTGGCAGTGTGCTTCCAATGGGCAAGAAAATGAGCTGAGACAGGCTCCTGGGATTTGTCTGAACACTGCCCACAGGACTCAGTCTTACTGAGAGCCTCACCACCCATAAGATGAGACTGGATCACTAGGGCTGTGTGCAGCCAAAGGGCTGCAAGGTCACAAGGAACTCCACTGACTCTTCAGCGTAGAGCACGTGGGAAACAGAGGCAGAATTTGCAGCTGATTTGCCCTGCTGGTCCCTCGCTCTTTCTGCAGGTTCCCAACCAGCCACCTGGAGATGGTGTCCTTGCCTTCCACTTCTAGAGCCCTGGGCGTATATTCCTCTTGGGACACGTGCATAACGAATGTAAGTCTCAGTTCAATTATAAGTGAGTATCTGTCCCCATCAGGAACGCTGGTGTTCTTGGTCATCTCAGCATGATCTGGGCTGGGATCGAGGAGCCTCACCAAAACAGTTTGTGGGGAGCCCAGGACTGGCTTAGCATCACAGAAGTTTGGCTGTGGTTAAATAGTTGGTCTAGCTCATGTGCAGTATGAACGCGTAACAGCCAGCGTTCTCCCAGCAGTGGAAACCTTTGTTTAGCCACATGGCTGAGCAGTTGCTCAGGAAGAATCTACTTCATTACTCCTGTCCCTGGGACTTGTGTTTTGCTGCATCTTGATACCATCAGATTTCTTTCCTTATGATGTGTTGGTGATTGAAGGCAAACACCATCCCTGGGTCCCTTCCACTGACAAGCTGCTCTGGGGCTCTCTCTTAGTGCTTGTGGAAGCTGTCTGCAAGAGCTGAGCTCTTCTAGGCCTAGTAAGGTGGATACTCACGCACTTTCTTCAGGGGCTTTTAGTTTTCTCTGTATCAAATACCAGGGCCCATGGTTAAAGGAACAAGCTCAGGTTCAGTTTTAGCCCAGACTAGACTAGGGTATTGTGTGACAGACACCTCAGGGACTGCAGCTTTCACGAGCTGTGCAGGCCTCTGAGCTTGTTCTGGGAAACCTATCAGTCAAGGTGCTCCATGGCTGGCAGCATCTGGTTGCCTTCAGCAGGGTTGTAATTCAGGATTACATTGGTAGGATTTCAAACCAGCACCTCATACCCAGTCCCAAACCCTGTAGGAGATGCACTGAGGTGGAGGCAGCCCTGCTGATTGTATTACCCATGCTAATAGCATTTAATAGAGCTGTGGATTGCTTTCAATTAAGAAGGTGGCTGAAACTGTTTACTTATTTCCAGCTCCTGGTTCTGTAATCAGGGTGTTCAGGCCTTGCTTAAAGCCCCGAGTCTGACTATTTACCAGGAAGCCCCAGCTGTGACTATTTTAAAGGACCACTGTCAATTTAAATTGAAATTATGTAACAGCCAGCTGTGGGATTTAAGCATTTAATTCCTTAACACTTAATTGTAATGGAACTGGATAGGCAAATTCCTTTAGGCTGCTTTAAAAAAATCTCAAACCAAATTTTAATTAAACCAATTACCTATAGAAATATACTCACCATTACTATGGGTAGTAGTGTTATCATTTTTACTCTATGCTTGTATTTATAACATTTAATAGATCAGTATATTCTAGTCGATAAGAACAGCAACATTAAGTCTGACAGCCTTACTAGTGCTGGAAACGAACCAAACCTCTCACTCATTCCTGATGGCAATGAAAAAGGCTGTTCTTACTAGCTGCTGTGTTCTGCATGCCCCATGACATGTACTGTAAACCTGAACAACTTTATAATGATGGTAATAATAATAATGGCAGTTGCTGTTGCTGTTGCTGTGGCTATTGATAAGTTGTTTTTTGCAGGCGTGCCAGTCATGGCCTGCCATTGTACTAGAAGCTGTATAAAAGCTTCTAAGTGGAGTGTCCATGTACGTCATGGGTACATGCAATTGCAAATGTTTTAAATGACCGTTCCCCTGCTCTGTGTGCAGAAGAGCAGATGAAATGTGCTATGGGCAGCATTTCAGGAGGTAGAGGAATGATGGGATTCTTCTATGGCAGATGATTTTGGAATTGGCCATGTTGTATTAAGCATGGCCCATGCAAAAGGGAATGTAAGGAGATGGTTCCTGGTACCTGGTTCCTATTTCCCACTCTCCAAGTCAGCCTGCACATTTTACAGGTCAGACTCCAAGCCTTACTCCTACCCAGGGGAGGCCTGATCCACAGCTTCTTGAAGTCAGACTCCCTGCCTTAAACAGGCTTTGGAGCAAGTCTCTGAACACGCAATAGGAATATTCCACTTCTCTGTAATGCAATCGGTGTGTTTCAAAATGAATCATCTGTATCCTGGAAACAGTAGCCAACCTCAGCCTCTTTGTAAGAGAACTAGGATTCCCATCCTACCTAAGGACCTGGAATAAGTTACCACTTTCAGCCTGATAAGTTGATAAGTATGAACCTGACAGCCCTTCTAGCATTCAGTGAGACTCCAAAGCTAGTACTGATGTGAAATCTGTCTGCTAGGCTGCAGCATCGACAAGAAGCCTTTTTTTTCAGCGTGTCTCTCTCAATCTGCCAAGAGCCTCAGGTAGCAAAGGCAGAGCAGCCTGGGGCTGGGACGTTACATTCTGAAAAACTGCAGACTAAATAAAATATTAATAATTAATATGAATTAATGTCTTGTATAAACCTTGCACCCCAGCCTCTTGCAAACAAAGGAGGTGCTGTCAACCTGACTTCACCCCAACATCTAAACAGCAAGGTTTTGCCTAACCTAAGAGCAATAGCATTATTTCCAGTGCTGGGTTTTGGGGAGCTTTTTTGGTTTCACCTGATGTGAACAGCCTTTATTCAGAGGAAACTTTTCCCAGCATTGTCTACAACCCCCCAGATGTGACACAGCCTGAGCCAGGATGTGAAAACTGCCACCAACAAGAGAGAAAAACTTGTTTATTTTCCCTGATCAAACCGAATGATTGGTTCGGTAAAAACTCTTAATGAGATGGAAGAAACAAGAGAGCTGCCTTTTATTAATTATTTAAGTCAGTATTAATAAAACACAATGATATTTTTAATACATTATTTTGCTGTTGATGGGGTCTCTTTAAAATGCTGTTACTTGAAAACATGTCTGTGCAGGGATCAGTCCTCCAACACATTTCACCTATGGTTTGCAAAGCGCTGTGGGAACAGAGGAGCAGACAGACGTTAATTAGGCTTCACAACCTAGCTGGATCCTTATATCCAGTTTGTAAATGGAGAAGCAAAGACCCAGAAGGGTGCCTTGAGGCAGGCACCTATACTGCTGTGGTCTGATGCCCAGGGGTGCTGAGCACTTGCACATCTCATTGGAGTCACGGAGATCAGCTGGCTTGCTGCACCACTGAAAATCAGGCCAGGTGCATTGTGGGGCTTGGAAGGGGGTTTAGGTACCTGGCTGGAGATCTGGGTTTGGACTGCCACAGTTTCTATAGGGGGGGACTCAGGCCATCTAGGACCCAGTGGGGAGTGAAGCTTCCTAAACCTGGGCCAACCATCCCTCCCTCTCTGGTTACAGCCAGAGGGAAAGGGGCAAATGCCCAGTGCAGACCAAGGGCTTTAGACACATTTGCAAAGCGTGGGGGTGGGTGTCTGCATCCTGAGTGCTTTAAAAATGCTGTTGCGCGTGTGTGTGTGCATGTGTGGGGTTGCACACGTGTGCACGTACCTGTGAGTGCAAGCATGCATGAGTGTGTGCATGTCCCGTGTGTGTGCACGTGCATGTACTGCGTGCGTGAGTGCACACTTGGGGGCGTGTACACATGTGTGCATACATGTACGTGTGTGCGTGTGCATACACGTGCGTGCGTGCACCGTGTGCATGTCCGTGCCACTGCATGTGTGCGCACGTGCGTGGGTGTGAGCACGCGCCCGCTGCCGGCCGCAGGTGCGGCGAGGGGCAGCCGCCAGGCCCGGGCGGCGGTGCACGGACCCCCCGCGGGCCGGGGGCGGGGCCCGGGGAGCTCCGGGCGGCGCGGCGCGGCGCGGCGCGGGGGGCCGGCTCTCCCGGGCGAGACACGCAGCTGCCGGACCCGGAGCCGAAGCCGAGGGCGCGTGTGTCCGGCTCGTCCCCACCCCAGCCCCAGCCGGCGGCGCTGCCCCTTTAAGGCTCCGGCGCCCGCGGCCGGGGGGGCAATGCCGAGCCCGGCGGCGGCGGCGGCGGCGGCGGCGCTGCAATCTTCCGAGGCTGCGACCGAGCGCGGCAGGTGCGTGCGGCGGCGGCGGCGGCGGGGCCGGGCCGGGCCGGGCCGGGGCCGGCTGCGCTCGGGCTGGGTAGGGGCGGCCGCTCCCCGGCCCGGCCCGGCCCGCCCCGGCCCCTGCACCTGGCGCGGGGCGTCTGCGGGGCAGCCGGGGCCGGGCCGGGCCGGGCCGGGCCGGGCGGGGCGGGGGTGGGAGCGCGGAGGCCGGAGCGGAGCCTCTCCCGCCGTGTCGCGGCCCCCGGGGCTTCCGCACGTCCCCCGGGGGCAGCCCCGCCGGCCCCTCCCTGCGCCGCAGCCGGGCGTGAGCCTGCCCGCCGCCCGGGCGCGCTGCTGCGAGCCGGGCTGGGTGGGCCCGCGGGCCGGCCCCGCGTGGGTGTCTGCGGCGAGCCGGCGCCTCGGGGCAGGTGTCGCGGGCCAGCAGCAGGTGGTCGGTGCTGTGGCGGCGGAAGGAAGCTGGTGGCCACGAGCCGCGCGCCGGGGCTGGCCGGGCAGGCGGGGGTGCGTCCCCCTCGGTGCCGCTGTGTCGCTAGCACCCGCCGGCCTCCCGCGGCCGGGCGCTGGTACCATAGACCTTGATCTCGGGAGTTGCACCCCTCGGTGTGGCAGGGTCCCCTGCCCCTGGCCTGGGAGCGGGCTCCCGGTGCTGCGCGGGGTTACGGGGCGCTGGTGACGGTGCCCGCTCAAGCTGCAGGCAGAGGGCTGGATGACAAGCAGGGCTGTGCATGCACACCCAAGGGCCCTCTTCATACCCCTTCCTGACCGTGGTGTGCAGCTGGGGCGTTCACCCCTGCCCAAGCTGCCCCGGGCAGTCTGTTTGCCCTCTGGCCCCTATGCATCATGGTAGGACCTGGGCTTCAGCCCCCTCCCAGCTCTTGAAGTGGTCAGTGCCCTGCTGTGCGTGCCCCTTCTGGGATCTGGTTGCATCCCCTCTCATTTCCCTTGGATCCACTGATCCCAGCCTCCCCACGGCCCCAGACAGGATTTGCCTGGCCCACCCCTGGGCAGGGTGCCTGCCAGAGAGGCTGCAGCATCACGCCCTTCACCAGGGTAACGCCCCACACGGATGCCCTGGGGGATGATGTGGCCCCCACACTCGACCTGCTGAGTCAGCACGGGGCATAGCTCCTGCTGATCTTCCTCTCTGTCTGGAGCAGGCCTATGCATCCCCATGTGGTGCCGTCCTGTCGCACTGTCCATGACCTCCGGCACGCTTCCCCACCCCCCCAAGCTGGCTCTTGGAGCCGCCTCGTGCTCCTGAGACGGAAAAGTCCCAGAAAATCAATTAAGGCAGGAAGCCTCGCAAATGCAGAATCTCCGTGGTGCTGATCAGTTCCACGAGGTCTCCTCCCTAATTGGGACCCCTCAGAATGAATTTCCTCCTCCCTTCTAAGCGTGCAGATGGCATTGATCCGAGCCGGAGCTCATGGGTGAGCCACAGGAAACCGATTCATTTGGATTATTATTTGATGAGCAGAACAAGATGTGCCCTGTGAGCGTGACTCACGGAGGCTGCATCTTGCATCTGGCAGAGGTGGGGGGGTGCAGTGGAGGCCGGGAAGGGCAACGAGCATGGAGGGTGCATGCCAGTCTGGGGCTGTGCACCAGGAAGTGTTTGGGGTAGGTGCAGGGGCACGCTGGGATGTCTGCATGTGGCTGTACGCGTGCTTATGGTGTGGGCAGGGAACCTGTGGGTCTGGGGGTGATGGGGTGGCGGGTGTGTGGGCAGGCAGGTATCATGTGCAAACAGGGTACAAGGCTGTGAGGGGGTGGAGCGTGAGTGCTCGCAGTGCACGGGTGTGTGCAAGCATCTAGGGGAGGTGGGCAGGCGGTGTGCATCTGTGTTTGCTTGCAGGGAGGTTTCTTAATGCAGAGAGTTTAAGGCTGGGTAGGACTGGTAGAGCATCCAGCTTGTCTTCCTGTATAACCCAGGCTGGTACGCTTCTGTCTGATGGCTCTGCCTTGGCCCTTTACCTTGTTTTCTACTAAAGCGCGTCTCCCAGAAAGGCTACCAGGCTTGATCTGGAGACCTCAAAGGAAGAAGAATTTGCCCCTTCCCTTGGGAGTTTGTTCCACTGCTTAATCCGGCACACTACGGAAATCTGTGCCTCCTTCCCACTTTGGTCTCAACTTTTGGCCACCGGTTTTTATTGCTTTCCTGAAGGCCCAGTGAAGTTGGAACTCATGTCCTCTGATTCACAAGAGCAGCGCGCTAGTCCCCAAGCCATGGGGGCAGGTGTGGGGGTAAGTGCATGTGAGCCGTAAGCACATGGGGAAACCAAGGGGCAGGGGCCAAGCACGTGGTGGTGTGTGGACAGCATGGGATGGGCGGGGGGTGAGGATGAGTGTGTCCAGGGGGCATGGAGGGTGTGGTGGTGAGCATGGGTATGTGACCAGGCCTGTGGTATGTTGGCAGTGTCAGGTGCTGTATCTCCCTTCAGGCCGCTGGCTGCTCTGCTCTGTTCTGTGAGCAGGTCCTTGGGGCCTTGGCCCAGGGAGCAGGGTGGGGCCCATCATGCTTTGGTTGTATCCAGCATCATGGCCAGCACCATATTCTGGAGCTATTCCTGATGGCTCCAGAATATGGTGGGGCTTCTCCATGGGTGTGCAAGGGGACTGGGCTGCCTGACCCAGCCTGGGTTGGGACCCTTTCTGTCTCAGTACTGGGAAATGGAGGCAGAGAAGCTGGAGTTGGACTTGTGGGGCTGCCTGGGGCCAAAGAGATGCTTCCAACCCCTTTCTTTCTCTCCCCCCACCCCACATGCACAGGTGCAGCCTGTAGGACCAAGGGTGCCAGGCCAGGGGGAGAGTGCTAATAATCAGAGCCAGGGAGTACCTGGTGCTAAGGGGACCTGAGACCAGACACGGGTGGGGTGGGGTGGGAGCTTCATTGAGCAAGAGTAGTAGCAGTGTCTGTGCCAGCATTGGATAGGGAGGTAGTTCCTGATGGGAATGGGGCCAGTGAGGGGCTGCTGGACTGGGATACAGAGGCTGTCCACTCTCTCTTCTGTCCCTGGGGAGGCTCCACACTAGATTTCCAGCACCTCCTCTCGTGGCTCTCGCAGGGAACGTACCGTTGTAGTGCTAGGCTGGCTAGACTCTGGCTCCGGACACTTCCATCCTGCTGCCTACAACCAGTCCACATGCCCAGCAAGTACTACCCGTGGCTCCCCTCGCCCCTCCCATCCCATCCGATAGACCCCTTCAAGCACCCCTACTGGAGTTCATCATATGGCCAAAGTGCCCTGTGAAAAATGCTTGATCCTGGCGATAGCCCAGGCTCAGCACTAGGATTTTGGAGGAGAGCTAATGGAAACAAGTGGTGGGATCAATGTTGGGACTATGCTATGGGCATGGCTTTGAGAGAAGCACCTTGCGGTGAATTGAACCTCAATGCTGGGTCCCTGTTTCCTAGGCTGTCTTTGTGCCAGGATGGGCTGGGCCCTGCCCTTGGGCCAAGTCCATAAAGGCAGAGGTGAGCCTGGATCAATGGGGATCCTCACATGCAGATCCTTGACCAGCCCTCAGGGGCATGTGAAGCTCAGGCCTCCCCTTGGGGTGACACTGGAGGAGGTGTGAGATCATAGGAAAGTAGGGCTGCAAGGGACCTCACAAGGTCATCTAATGCTCAGGGCAGGATCAGCCCTGACTAACCATCCCAGCCAATTGGCTGTCCAGCCTGCTCTTAAGATGATCCCTGCCTGTGATTTCTGGGACCTGCTCCTCACCCTGTCCCTCCTACACTGTCCCATCTCCTTGGCAATGTGGTCCCGTGCCACACTGGGGCAGCTACTTATGATGGCAGCAAATGGGTTCAGGCAGAGTCTGGAGTTTGCATCTTTTGGGCCCAGATTTAGATTGGACCCAATGGAAGGGCCATGCCTCAAGGCTGTATGGCAGAACAGAAGAGGGTAGAAAATCCTCTGAACTTATCTATGCTGCTCATATCTCCCTGCCATGCATAATCCCTCCAGTGTGTGTGAACATGCATGTACACACGCACGCACACGCACATGCAGGACAGGAAGCCGGGTCTGTGGAGTGTGTAGCATTCCCTGGAGCCTCCTGCTCTCTTTTCTTGTGTGACTGAGGCATGGACGTGTGTAGGGTAGGTGGTGAGTTTGTAGAAATGTTTATGAATGGTTCTGTACATATGCACAGTCGTTAATGAGGCGGGTGCCCAGGTATGTACACTAATTTGTGTGCCACAGCGCATTTATTGGTGGGCTGTGGTTGTGTGGGATAGGAGTACCATTTTGGGGGACAGGGAGGCACTGTGTTTAGATTTGTGTGTGAAAGGAGAGTGCGACTTTGAAGGAGGGACAGGATGTGTCTGTGGGCAGGCACAGGCTTGGATGCATGTCAAACCCATTACATAGTCCATGTGCGTCAGAGGATGGTGTTGTGAGTCTGTGTGTCAGGCAGGACACTTCTGCCTTGCCACTTTTTCTCACCTGAGGAAGGCCCTGAAATTTTAATCCAGCACCCAGGAGCACTCTCGGGTTTCCAGCCAGGTAGCAGCCTCTAGCTAGGCAGCTGGGGAGGAGTCCAGGAAAGGCTCTGAATGACTTACAGTGAATGATGGAAAGCCTCTTCCCGTGGCACCCTTGTAGTAATCGCAACGTGGTCATTGGAGTGACACAGCTCGGGAGCCGCAGCCACTGCCTTGAGAGGAAGTAACTGGCGCTGGGGCAGTGGGTAGAGAGAGAGCTAAGGCAGGAGATATGGGGCCAGGCTTTGGTCCTGTGGCCTTTGGAGACTCAAGTTGGAGTCGCATGTTGCAACCAGGCTAGCGGGGGGGGCTCCTTGGATCTGTCAGTCACACAGTGGATTTGCAGGTCTCTCATCAGAGGAGGCCTTGGCCACAGGCAGGAGTACTCTGCAAGGGGGTGTGCATGGGGTTGTGCTGAAGGTAAGAGGATGTGGCTGTGGGAGCAGGAGTGTCACACAAGCTGGGAAAGAGGCTCAGGGTGTGCAGATGTGTGGGACAGCGTCCATGTATATCAGAAGGCAGGGTGAGGACATGGGGGCTAGTTCATCCCAGCTCATGAGCCTTTACAGAGTAGCCCAGGGCTCTCAATGGAGCAGATTGTGTGCCCTGTGTGGGCCTCTGCACAGCCCTGCAGGGCTCTGGGTCCTGGCAGTGAAGGGAGCCTATGGTGGGCTCTGCTGTGCTGGTGAACATGCAGTGAGAGGAGACAGTGAGAGATGGAGTTTAGGGAGTGCAACTGTGGGCATGGGCCTGTGGGAAGTGTTGTGAGCAGCAGGGCAGAGGTTGCGGGGGGAGTAGATGGGGAGTGCCGGACAGCTGTTTGCTTTCTGGCTGCCAGTGGCCAGCTGTGAGCTGTGCGCCTCTGGCTCTCTTACATATGTCGTGAAGGTCCTCTAGGACAGTGGTTCCCAACCTTTTTCATACTGCAGATTGGCACAGGGCTCACGGAGCTGGCTGCCTGCTTCCTGGGGCTGCCTTGCCACCCAGCTTTAACTCTTCGCATGGCTGCTGATGGCAGAAGCCACTCACCTGGCCAGACAGGCGGGGGTCTGAGCGGGGGCTCGTGTCACGACTCGGCAGCCAACCCTTTGCAGCCTGGTACTGGGCTGTGGCCTGGTGGTTGGGAACCTCCACTCTAGTGGGAGCCCAGAGCTGACTTTTTTGCTAGCAGGCCTGAGCTGTAGGACACTGGGGACATGGTGATGTGTCACATTGAAGAGGTGAGGTTGGGCCAGGGGTGGTGTTGCATTAGACATGTCCCCTTTCTGCAGGCTGTGCTCTGCCCTGGTCTCTGTCTGGGAAGCTGTTTGATCAAACCCCCATAACATTTCTCGGTGGAGGTGAGGTGCGCTGGCAGCCCCGAGTGCGTAGAGGGGCCTGTCAGTTGATATTATCATCTATTGCTGTGCTCAGGCTGTGGGAAGTTAGGAAGCTAATGAAGCCACCCAGCCCAGAGCCTAGGGTGGAGGGGTGAAGGAAGTCCTTACACAGAGGAGAAGGGAAGCCTCCTGCCCCTGGGGGAGTGGGCCTTCGCACTGCACAAGGGAGCTGGGGGTACCACATTGCCTGACAGGAGCTCTACTCCTTGATGCTGCATCTTTGCTGAGGCTTCTTGTCATGCCAGGATTAATGTGACTCACAACTGTAATAAGAATCCCTTGCCCTTTTCCAACACCTCCAGAGAGATCTTTGAGCACTTCCCTGCCAATAACAGCTAAGCCTGGCAGCTACCTGTGGCTGGTACCAGCTGCCTGGTGGGCACTGATGAAATAACCAGCCCAGAGGGGGACAGTTCTTCCTCACCCCTCACTTGGAAGCTGGCTCCTGCTCTAGAGGGTTAAATCCCTTCTGGTATAGCTCTGGAAGTTCATGCTTCGCTATCTATAGGAAGGGCTGTGACTGTTTTGGGTACTGCTAAATCCTTGGACTCATCACCTTGTGGCCAGGAGTTCCACTGGTTAACAGGTTGAGTATAGCACTGATTCACTCACTTTACATGGGTTGCCTTTCCACCCTGCTCAGTGTCTCACTGCTTTGGTGTCGTACACTAGGGTTGAGAGAGGCCCACTTCCTTTTTCACTCCCAGTTGTGTTACTGTAATACAGGCATGTTTTCAGGCTTTGGCTCCCCCATTGAGACACTGGGGTGTCCATTAAGTAGGTATTGGATCAAGTTTTGGGAGTCTCAGGGTCAGTTCACCAAACTCATGCTGAAAACCATGGTCCTGCCCTTGTGCCTCTGCACATCAAATCCTCCCAGGCCTTGGCTCTTTGGCATCACCTTCTGCTCCCCTCAGGCCCTGACTGCCTCCCCCAATTCTGATCCTCTGGGCGTGCATGGAAAGCTAGAGGGCAGCCCTATCCACTCCAGTGGTCTAGCTGGTCTGGGAGCTGATGGCCACAATGTGCCCCTTCCTGAAGTTGTGCAGGGTCCTGAGCTGACTCGAGGGATGTTGAGTGACTCTCGTGCTGGTGAAGCAGCTGGACAGCTGTCTTTGGAAAATTATGCCCTGCATTCCTCTGAAAGGTACAGGCTGGGCAGTAGCAAGATAACCTCTCTCAACACTGCCCTGCAGTGAGGGACCATCTCCCTGGCTACTCACTCCTTGGCTTGGGCAGGAGGCTGTGATGGGGTCTTCCAGCTGGAATTGGCATATACTGCAGTTCTGGTGTCTTTGATCCTGTTCTCTGCCCGCTTGCGGACAGCTGAGGCTTCAGGATTATCTTCCTGTTGCCCCCGTCCAACCTGAGCCCCTCTCTGCAAGTCAAAGGCAGCATGACCACGCTGCGACTGCATGGTGAATGTCTCAGCAGCCCATTGCTCACAAAGGATGTTCTGCCACATTCGCACCGAAGTCGGGTTTCACTCACCTCACCCCCCACCTTGGGCAAGGCTGTCTACCCCATCCCCATGCCATGCTTAATTCAGCTAATGCAGTGCAGGCCTCGGGGGCCAGTCTCTGAGGTATCCACACACATGCCGGTGCCCTTGCAGATGCCAGCCCATGTTCCTTCTATGCCTCCTGCTGCTGAAGCTCAATCTTCTCTCAGATAAGAGCCCCAAAGCATTCACTGGCAGTCAGCGTGCTCTCAATGGCCCCAAAGGCCCCTTCTAGTCCTCTGTTCCTAAGGCCATGTGAAGCCTTCCTACCACTACCCAGGCTGGAGCTCACGGGGGCAGTTTCAAGGAGGCTTCTACAAAGGTGCAAGGTAGAAAGGGCTAGTGGATGGGAGAAGGGCACCAAGGGGGGTTGAGGGGTGACAGGTATTTATGGGGTGCCAGAGATGTCCTCCTAGTCCACTGGAAGGATACAGGCTTGTGAGCGTAGATGCCCAGGCTCTGCCATTGAGGTAAGTTGTATTTTGGGCAAATCATGCCCCTGCCTCAGTTGTTAAGTGTGCAGGGGAGGGGGGGGAAGTTCCACCCCCCCCCGTGGAGATCTGCTACAAGCCAGTGAGGTGCAGGGCACTAGCTGGCACCCCGACTCCTTGACCCAAGGCCAGGGTCTGACGCAGGAAAGGGCAAAGCCACTGCTGCCCCACTCCAACAGCAATTGCCTCTGAGCCCGTGGGAAGCCATACAGGTCTTTTTTCTGCCAGCTGCTCCCAGGGCAACTAGAGCACTGCAGGAAGTGTCCTTATGGCCTTGGCCTGAGCCAGCGGGACCCCACCCCATCCTACCCTACCCCTGGGTACCCAGCACCAGGGACCTGCAGAGGTCTGGACACGAAGGTGGGCTCTGCTCCGAGTGTCCCAGTCTAGGGATCATTGCTGCGGGGTCAAGCAGGCCGAGGGGCAGAGCACGGCGCCTGCCCCCTGGCCAGGGCTTACAGGCTGCCAACTGAAGTGCTTGCCTGCAGTCTGGGGCCCTGGCCCAGGGGATCTCAGTGTGGTGCTTAGGTGCCCGTCTCATGCAGGGGGCAGCCCATGGGGCGCATGCTCCCAATCCTGCCCTTGGGGCAGCAGCACAGAAGCTTGTGACTTTGCCTCTGCCTTTCTCTTGGCGTAGCAAAGGCAAGGCCTCCGTCTCCACCACTCCAGCACCCGTGAACGTGCTCAGCTCCCGCCTCTGCCCTCCCCCGCACACCCTGCTCCTTGGAGGAGAGAAGTAGTGCAGTGAAACCATGGCAACCGTACACAGCGTGCGGGATGCCAGTGCCGTGAGCTCAGTGGCTGCTCCCTGGTGAGGCCCAGCAGAGCCTACCCCAGGTGTCCAGCCCCTGGGTGGGGGCAGTTCAGAGCCCCAAGGGGAGGGCTGTGCTCACAGCTTGCACTGAGCAGGCGTCCGAGGGAGCCGGCCGAGCTCTGGTGCTGTCCTGCTCTGGGTGCTGAGCGAGCTTCCAGATGCTCTGAGTCCTTCTGAGCCTTGGAGCTGGACAGCTGTGGGATCACGTGGCAGGGACCCCTGCTGGCATCCTCGGCTGTGCTGCTGCTTTGATTTCCTCCACTGAGGCAGGGGTGGGCCTGGCTGCCGCTTTCGATGGGAGACTACTTAGAACAGATGCAGCACGAGCCACTTAGGAGGATGCTTCCTCCCTCTGCACCAGGGCCAAGTGTGGGCTGAAGTCTGCTTCTCTAACGAGGGCTGTGCCAGTTGGCTCCTCCCTCGCTCTACATGCAGCCCCACGACAGTCTCATTTATCAGATATGCCCTTCCCAAGTTAAGTACAGTACCACTCAGTTCAAACCTTCTCCATCACACTCGGTAGCCCCTTGACCTCGTGATGCTCTGTGCCCTACCCCACCTTGCAGCTTCCCTGGTCCTCTGTGGAGATCTCCATGAGCTGCAGAGACAAAAAGCATTGTATATGGCCATAGCTGTCCTCGCAGTGTTGCAGAGGGAGCATGGCAGGGCAAAGGAACACATACAATTGATATCCCATAGGACAGGGCTGGGCAAAACATGGCCTGCCAGGCTATTCTGTCCAGTGGGTCTCCTAAAAAAATTTAGAAAATTAATATTTACCTACCCCGGGCTGCTTGTCATGTGGCCCTTGATAGCTTGCCAAAACTCAGTAAGCACCCTTCTTCCTGAAATAATTGCCCACCCCTGCCATAGAAAGAAGAAGGAAAGAGGCCAGTGCCTAAAGTTGTGTGAAGGAGATGTATCCAATAGACTGAAGGAGTAAAGCTCTTCTCCCAGCCAAAGGAGGCCATACTGGCAACTGGTTAATCGGGGAACTGCCTGCTGTGGCCAAAGGGCTCTGATAACATACCATGAGACCCTAGCAGGGGTAAGGGTAAGGGCCAAGCTGAAGGTGCATGGTCCCCATCCCTTGACTCCAGGGGTAGCTCCTGTGCCTCAGTGAACAGCAGGCTGGTACCTCCTTTGTAAGGGTGCAGTGGCAGAGGGGTTAATGTGTCTTGCTGCTCTTGCATGAGTTTGGACTTTACTCTGGACTTGTATCAAAGGCCAGTCCCTAGCAGCCAAGTGGTAAATGGGTAAGTGATGGTTTGGCTAGAAAGGCAGCCTAGCACTACCCTAGCCTCATGTGCTGTTAGCTACAGAAACGTGTGCCTTAACCAGTAGTCCCGTGGGCCACTAGCCTGGGGTTGGCCTTTGACCTGATATGGGCTATACTGGCTGCAGCCCTTGGAGGGAGACGTGATCCCATCACTCGCCTTGGCCTTTCTTGGGAACTGAGGCCTTGACTCCTTGTGTGACTCTTGCCAAATTGCTTTGAACTGCCTGGTGTGCTCAGTATGGCCAGCACTGAAAGCTCAAAAATGATGTGCCAAGCCCCAAATCATGAGGACCATGTTAATCATTGTGCTCTCTGGTTTGCCCCTTTGCTCTGTGAAACCCTCTGCCCCACCCAGTGCATGTGAGGAGCAGTCTGTATAATGCCACATGCTCCTACGGGCAGTGTGGAAGGAAGTTTTGGCCCTGCGGTGTTGTAGGAGCTTCTGCTCTCACATCTGTCCAGCAGTCAGTATTGCCCCTGACCTTCAAACAACCCTGTCTCCTCACATATCAGCTCTTCCCATCTCCACCACCCCATTAATATAGCTCCTGCTCATCGAGTCATAGGGGCAGAAGGGACCTCTCAGGTCACTGGGCCAACCCCTTGGAGATGCCGAATATGCTACTGCTAAGCTACCTTAACCAATGCTACTCCAGCCTGTTCTTGAAAATCCTGCCCAGTGAAGGAGAATCCTCAGCTCCCCATTCTGACAGTAAGGAAGTTTTTTTTTCTCCCTGAGATTGAATCCAAATCTGCTTTGCCACAATTTAAATCCATTGCTTTATGTCCTGCCCTCTGCCGTGAGAGAAAACAGTTGTTTTCGCGCTCCTTTATGGCAGCCTTTCAAATATTTAGAAACTGCTCTAGTGTCTCCCCTCATTCTCCTGTTCTCCAAACTAAACACAACTAGTTCTCTCAGCCTTTCCGTGTACAACTTTGCTCTCCATCCCCTCTATCATCTGTGTTGGTCACCTCTGGGTCCTCTCCATTCCTTCTACGTCCTTCCTAAAGCGTGGAGCTCAGCACTGCACACACAACTCCAGCTAAGGCCTAACTAGCACTGAGCAGAATGGTACAGTCACTGCCCATGTTTTACAAACAGTACAGCCCAAAACCATGCACTTCTTGTGTTGTGGCATCATCTTGCCAACTCCTGTTGAGTCTGTGATCTACCAAAGCCCCCAGATCCTTCTCAGCCAGGTAGCTCACCACCTGCATCTATGCATTTGCTGCTGGTTCCCTAGAGGCACCACCTCACATCTGTGTGTGCTGAATCCATTGTGCTGCCTCGAGCCCAGTTCTCCGATGTATCAAGATCCTTTTGAATTCTAATCCTATTTCCCAAAGCATTTGCAGCCCCTCCTAGTCCTGTGTCATCTGCAAGCTTGATCAGAGAGCTCTCTTTTTCCAGCCTCCAGATAATCAATACAGATATTAAGCAGCACTGGACTTGGAGCAGACCCCTGGGGAACCCCACTTGAAACCTCCTGCCATTCTGGCAGTTATCACTTCTCTTTGCTTGAGGTTATACAGCCAGTTACATTGCATCTGCCTAATGGTTACTGTCTCCAGCCCCATTTTCCCAGTTGACTTAGTCGCACAGAGCAGTATCTGGAGCCCTGCTAAATCCAAAGGTATTACGTCTCATCATCCACCCAACTAGCTACCTTGGCAAAGAAGATCCAGTTGCCTTGGCATGATTTGTTCTTAACAAGGCCATATTGGCTGCTGGGGATCACCCCTTCTCCGTGGGGTGCCCAGGCGACAAATGGTCTGGTTTATAATTTGCTCTTGCATCAATTTTGCCCTCTCAGCACTTCTGCTCTTCTTGGAGCTTCTGGGATTTTTCATCTCTCTCTTCCAGGGACCCTGCAACAAGGTCGCCTTCTCCCCCTACACAGCCGGGGGGAGGAGGGGGTGCAGCTCTGTTCCTCACAAGGGCTGGAGAGGAAGCACAGGTCCATGCCGGCCCCTAGGTGACTTTGCTTAGTGGGGAGGGGGAGGGGTGTGGGGTTTCCTTCCTGCAACAGCTCCGATTGGCTGCTGTTTCCTAGGAGGGGGGCAAGAGGGGCAGGCAGGCAGTCGGATGGGGTTTTCCTCCAGCTAGGCTGGAATTCCCAAGAGAGCTGGCACAGGTTTTGCTGTGGCCAGGCTGGCTCCAGCCACCGCGAACCCTGGTGCTGACAAGGAGGGCTTGAGTACTGGCTGTGCTGCCGGTGGCGCACAGACTTGTTGCTTCTGAGACGCAGCCACGTGCCAGCAGAGCAGAGAGCAGCCCGGCAGGGTTGGACTGGACTGGTGTTGAACTTGGCAAGCAGTTGTGGGGAGGTTCTCCCTGCTGCCGGCTGGTGGCTGAGTGTGAATCTCCTGTATTCATGTGATACGTATTTTATTTTCCAGCCTGGAACTGATGCCAGCATGGAGCTACCCCAGCTACCTCTGCCAGCTTCACCCATCCAGACCCTCTCCACTGCCACTAGACCAGGTAGGGACTGCCTAGCTAGGGCCCCCAACCTGTCCTCCCTGCTCCAAAAACAGAGCTAAGCCCTTTGTGGGGGCTCCCTCTGTCCCCGGCGTTGGGGAGAAGGAGCAGTGATCAATTGTGTCCATTGGCTGCGAGCAGCAGGCTGTCAGCACAGTGATTTTACTGAGACTGTCAGCGGGGCCTTCAAGACTCTGGGCAGCCTGCCGCTTGCACTGGAAACAATATAGCCCTATCCCCATGGTGCTGAGGCCTGGCTAATTAGCATGGGTGTTGCTAGCTGACCTACCCAAAGAGCAATGCAAATATGGGTGTGCTGCTTCTAGGTGGGGGGCAGCTGGCATGGAGCCACATAGTGTCCTGAGGGTACCAGGTAGTAATGGCCTTGGGAATGTGGCCACAGAGACTCTGGAGACCTGAGCACACTTTCTACCAATGTTTGATTCACACAGCACTCTGTCCCTAGGGCACATTGGTCACGGGTGCCTCAGGGACCCAGTTTCCCCAAAGACTTACACCTCCCTCAAAGAGGAGCTCTCCTACGCTTGTGCCTGTGCTCCCAGTGCAAGCTATGTGTCGTGTGTGCAGGCCCAGTGGGGGTCTGCCGTTTGTGCAGAACATGGGAACAGAGGCATGTCACTGCCTGTACAAATGATGCAGCTGGGTGCGTGCAGCAGGGGTTTGTGGGATCATAATCTAGGAGGCTTCCCCCCAGTGTGCAACAAGAATAAGCCCAGGGTTGCACTCGCCAGTCCATTTTGCACCTGTTTGCACTTGATCACCTGAGTCTTCTAGGTTCCTACAGCTGCCTGGGAGGGAGAAGTCTACCTTGGAGCCCCTTTGAAAGGAGGTTTTGAGATTAGTGGGATCCCTGTGGAAAAGCCTTCAGGCTGCGCATGTATATATGTGGGCACATACATGCACATGCTGCAGGCTCCTACCCTGTCTGACACTGGGACCTGCCCCATAACCAGGGGCAGGGGGGTCTCCACACACAGTCTCTGTGGTGCAGGCATGTATGTGACTGGTGGCACCCTTCCACCACGTGCGCCCTGACCTACTGAGCTGTGCTGGGAGCTTCTTGGCAGCGCTGGGGGCATAGAGGATGTGGTTTGTGAGATGGGTGGGATGCAGCTGTAGAGCATCTGAGATGGATTCTGGACTCAGCCGGGCCACTGTGGCTTTTGAGTTTCCAGACTCGGGCCTGCCCTACATAATGGAGCTTTGTGAGCAGAACCGCATGTCCACACTGCGCTGCTCTGGAGAAGCAGTTCTCCTCCTGCTTTCTGCTCTCCAAGGCAAAGGAGGCTCTGCCCCCACCTGGCAGCCAGCAGAAGGCTCATGGAAACAATCCTGCACCTTCTGCCACCACCTGCAGTTCCTTCAATAGCTGGTGCCTTTCCAGGGTGTACTTCCCCCCCTGCCAGCACAGCTGCTGTGGTGGGGCTTTGTGCAGATAGACATACATAGGCAGCTTCCCTGGGGCAGCTATCAGAAGCAGACTGGTTTAGACAGGGCCTGACGGTCTCTGCTGCCTTTTTATCTTTATGGGAGGCACTGCTGCTAGACACCATCTGAAGCAGCCTAACATTGCTTTGCCAGGCCTCAGAGAGTTGTCTTGGACCCGGAAGCATGTAACCTGCATCCCCTGGAGCTGGGAGAGGTGTGACGCTGCTCCACCACAGGTGTCCGACTTGCATGTGAGCATGTGCAGAACAGGTAATTGGCCATGCCCAGCCCCTCCCTGCAGCCCAGGGGATACTTTTCTCATGCCTGCAGATGCTAGTTTGTATATGCCACTGGGAGTTGGCACTGGAGTCTCTCACATTACTGATGGCAGAGGAATGAGCTGAGGAATGTGTCCCTGTCCCATGTCTCTCTGCAAGGTGCTTTTTCTGGTTTCCTCTCAGCTGCCTAAATGGCACGTGTAGCTACTCTCCTGCTGTGAGCTATTTGCAAACTACATGCTCAGGGCCTCCTTTTAGTGGCTGCTAGCATCCAGGGTGACCCCTGGATGACCAAGACTGATGGAAAGGAGGAGAATAAAGGATTGTTGCAGGGGTCCTGAAGCTAAGAAAATATGCTGCACAGCAAGTCATCTGCACTTGTTCATATCCCATGTAGCCACGGTCAGAACAAGCCCCATGCAGCAGGGGTGCTCAAGCTCAGGCTGACACGAATTGGGAGTAATTCATCTGTAGTCCATGGAGCTCCCTGGTGCAAGTGAGCGGGGAGAGAGCAAGCCTGGGGTACATTCACAGGAGCTGGGCAGGGGGTGACCAAGATGGGTTGTCTTCCCATGGTTATCCTCGCCTCCCTCCTGGTGCTCAACGGACAAGGGACAGTGACTAATTGACCATATGAGCAGGTTGGGAGTTTTCTATCATATTTTTCTGGATTAATGTTTCAGTTCCTAAAAAGAAATCTGAAGTTCTCCACAGGGCAGTTTCATTTTTGTCAAATTCTTTTTTTTCTTGGGAAAGCACCATGGCCTTTTTCCCTTTGGGTCACTCCTAGGCTAATTTGTGCCTTCTTGAGCTGCTCCGATGATACCTGGGTACTGGTGTTTGGGTGCCTGAAGCCATCTCTTCTCTGTCATGGGCCACAATCCCTGCCTGGACATCATCTCCCAGGATGTACCAAGCACTGATTGCACTGTGATGTACCATGGGAGTCCCAGGACCACAGTGCACCATGTAGTCTGTGGCCAATGAAGGAGGCTGGGGATATGAGGCATCTGAATTACCAGTGCAGTCTCCAAGAGGCACCAGTCAATGTCCAGTGGACTCTGGTTAATGTCAAAACACTCTAAAACCAAACAGCAGGACATATCTGAATTCCAGGTTTGTTATGAACTGGAAAGATCAAAAAAGATATACTCTCTTTCCACTTTTTGTCCCAATTCAGAATGGAAACTAGTTTGGAAGTATTGTAATTTCTGACCAGATGGAAAATTTGGTTTCCGATCAGCTATATAGCTCCTGAACAGGGCATATGCTTCTGATGTCTTTGTCTAGTAATCCCATGTCCTAGACATTGTATCTGAGCACATTGCTCCCTGAACCAGGCACTCGTGTAAGAAACTTTCCCCAAACTGCCATGTAAGCAGAGCCTCAGTCCCATGAGCACTCAGGAATGGTGTGCAGGTATGAGCAGACCTAGGATTTTGAAAAAGGGGGTGCAGATGGTGAAACGCATCGTCACATATAACACAATGCACAGCTTTCTCCAATTAAAAAGAAACTAGAAGCTTTGCTAAGAAGCTAGAGGTCTAGAGCTATAGTATTCAATTTAAGATTGAAGCAAAAAAACACCAAATACTTTACTGGAGTATGAATTCTTATGCTATACCATAACATATATTGTGTTTTTATATATAATATATTTCATTTGTCCTGTAATCATTATAGTTAAGCATACGTTTTTCTAGATCACAAAACAAAACCTAGCCTTCTTGAGCATCTTGAAGGTGCCTCCAGTGCTTCATTGAAAGTCTTTTCCTCTCCTGAGTTAGTGTTCACTTGATTTAACATTTCCACACCAGAGTTAATGTTTCTAGCTAGAGTTAAAAAAACCAGTCTTCAGGGCTGTGACATGGGAGCTACATTACTAGGAGCAGCTAACAGCCAGCAGCATTGCAAAAGCAAGGATAGCTTGAGTAGTAAAACTATTAAAGATAATTAAAAGGAAAGAAGATCGTTAACACCGGTGGAATGAAGAGATTAGAGGGATTCAGGGAGATTACAATGAGCCCTGAAGTCAGTCGATGCCCTTGCTGCTGCTCGACTAGAAATGTTGCTGCCACTGCCAGGCAGTTGGCTTTAAACTTGGGTGAGCAAGGAATCAAAGGCGGGGTGGGGTGTGACTATACTGTGCACCACCCCTAGGTCTGCCCCTGTTCATAAGGAGACTTTGGCTCCAAGTCACCTGAAGCCCTTTGTGTTCTGAACCCTTCCACCAGCTCTTGTTCTCATGCCAGTAGAGGCATTTTTGCCTCTTTTGCCCATGAGACTCACCTGCGTTGCCAGCCCTGAGTGTTCAGGACTCCCAAATTGGCCCCCTCCAAAACCAGGAGATTGGCTTTTTGGTTGTGAGCTTAAACCATGGTCCCTGGGAGGACCTGCTGTTCCACTTTCTGGAGCTGGACCGTTCAGGAGTCGTGTTCTGTAGGTTTTCCCTGCTAGAAACCGACTGCGTTTCTCTGCAGTGCATGTTGGGATTCTCCCTGTGTCCCGCGATGCCAGAGCCTGTCAGACAAACCTCCTGCGTTGAGAGATTTATGGTTTTGTTGCGAGAGCGAGCATCGCTACTTTCTCCTTTGATCTTCTGTCTTGCCGGATTCTCCCAGAGTGCACTGAGGCTCAAGGCACCTTCTCTGTTCTCTTGCAGGGCTGGCTGGCTTCCACTGAGATGATCTGAAGAGGAGCTGGAGAAAGCAGAGCTACGTTTAAGATGACACGGACCGACCCGCCTGACATACTGGTGTCTACAGTGTATCAAGACATAAAGGTGAACTCCATCGCGCCCAGGGATTCTGTCGTCTGCCAGCCACGGCCACAATGTGATGCCTTCATGTCCAGCTCCCTGCAGCGTGACCCGCAGCCCTTCAACAAGCGCCACTGCAGGAGCTTTGACTTTCTTGAGTCATTTGACGACCAACTGGAGCCTGGCACCACCATGGAGCGCCCCTGCCGGCGCCCAGGCACCCCGGAGCCCTCCTCAGGCTCTGGAGTACGAAAGGCAGCTTTTAAGTCGGATGTTTATAACACCAGGTCCCACCCTCATGGGAGGGAAGGCCCCAAGGAACCGTCTGTCCGGGCAGAGCCAAAGAGGAGAGCGAGGTCAAAGAGTGCCCCCCGTGTGAAATCCACCTTCACCCCTGTTTCCATCCAGATGTCCTCCTCTCCCCCGCCGCCCACAAGGAGAGGGCGTGAAGTGCTGCGTGTTGGCAGGGAGCCTGCCAGGGTGGAGACCTCACCACGCCGGGAAAGCAGCTATGTGCCCATGAGAGCCATGGCCAATGAGGTGCACCCCATCAAGCTCCAGCCCCAGAGGAGCAGTGCCAGCCGCATCTCACCACTCTGTGTCAGCAGCAACTGCTTTGAGGATGCCCCCGGTATGAAGCCAGCTGCCAGCCCGCACGTCAAGTGCCGGATGGACATCAAGCCAGATGAAGCAGTGCTGGTGCATGCGGCACGCAGCATAAAGGCAGCACAGAACAGGATGGAGGCACCATATTGGCCGAGGCCTCCTGGCACTGCTAGGAGCCTGACCGTGCCCAGCAGCAGGCAGGTGTCCGTGTCTCGTACCCCCACACCCAGTGACTCCTACAGTGGGGAGCACCGGGTCGTCCCCTACCCCAATGAGTACTACGAGGGGGACCCCCGGGGGATGGCTTACCAGACAGTGCCTGTGCCCTCCCCTCGGGAGTATCCCGAAAGGGGCTGTGTGACCTTCTCCACCCCAGCTGTACCCACGAAGTTCTTCTATACTGAGGAGCCCGTGGGGTGTCCTGGCATCCCACTGAAAAGCTCTGGCTATGAAGGGTACCCTCACCCCTATCCTGCACGTCCCATCCCTCCACCGCACTTCTACCCAGAGGACATAAGCAAGGGAAATGTGCACACTGTCCCCCCCCGGACTTTCTATGTGGAAGAAGCAAGGACCTACCCCATCCAGGAAGCCCCCAGCCACACTTTCTATGGAGATGACCCTCGGTTTTTTGCCCCACGGAGTGCCCCCATGAAAACCCTGTATACAGAGGACTCCCGGGCCTACCCCGCCCTAAGCTCCTCTGCCCGGGTTTTCTATGCTGAGGATTATGGGAAATACCATGAGAGAGAAGCCATTTCTAGGACGTACCCTCACCCCCGCAGTGTCCCACCCTTGCACTTCAGTGACTGGTACTGCCCAGATCGGGGGGCGCTGCCCTATCAGACTTTGCAGATGTCTCGCTTTGCCCCCCACCCCTCTGGGCACGAGGCTTTGCTTTCCTCCTGGCACGCCAGCTACAGCACAAATCCACCCAGGCTGGGCACTGACAGCCGGCACTACTCCAAGTCCTGGGACAACATCCTGACCCCCAGCATCCGCCGCGAGGATCCCATGTGCCGTGGGCGCAGCTATGAGAACCTGCTTGTCCAGGGCCACCACCAACGTGCCTTATCACCTGATGACCGGCGGCAGCCAGTGGTGATCAACCTGTCCAGCTCCCCAAAGCGATACGCTGCACTGTCCCTCTCTGAGAACTCCCTCATAGAGAGGGTGCACTCGGATGGTGGGAGGTACGCCATGGGCCGGTCCTGGTTCGTCACCCCGGAAATCACCATCACGGACAACGACATTAAAGCCAATGGCCTGGGCAAGAGCGAGAAGCGCTCGGCCAGCTGGGATGTGCTGGATGCGGGGCGGGAAGGGCACCGCCCCTATGCTACACCCTATGACCCAGGGCCCACTACCAAAGAGAGTGCTCAGAGCAGCTCTGCCCGCCAGCGCAGCCTGGAGCAGCTGGATGAGCTCATCACAGACTTGGTCATTGACTACAAGCCACCGCCCAGCCACCGCACCACCGACGGTGACAGCCTGACGGACCAGCTCAAGAAGCTGATCAGCAATGGCGCACCAGCACCTGCCAGGAAGCCGGAGTCCCGGAGGCCAACACTGTCTTCGGCCATGGAGCCCAGGCCGACCAAGGAGCAGCCAGGGCCCAGTTGCTTCCGCAGCGACCTGCGCAAGGAGCACGGTGGGCCCTCTCTGGCAGCATCCATTTCTAGCAGCAGTTTTGAGAAGCAGCTGGACGACTGCTCCCCGGACCTGAGCGCTGAGGAGGACGACATGATGATGTGCTCCAATGCCAAGTGTCGGCGGACAGAGACCATGTTCAATGCCTGCCTCTATTTCAAGTCTTGCCACAGTTGCTACACCTACTATTGCTCCCGGAACTGCCGCCGGGAGGACTGGGACATCCACAAGGAGAGCTGCATCTACGGGCGCATAGGGAGTATCTGTCGGCACGTGCTGCAGTTCTGCCGGGAGAACGCCGAGGTGCACAAGGCTTTCTCGCGCATTGCCAAGGTTGGGTATCTCTCCCGGGGTCGGGGGGTGCTCTTCCTGGGCTTCCCCAACTCGGGCTCGGCTGAAAACTTCCTCCAGTTTGGCTTGGAGAGCTTGCTCATGTCACCCACCTACCTGTCCCTGCGGGAGCTGGAAGGTTACTCCGACAACCTGGGGGATTATGCGCGGGAGCTGCGGGATGCTGGCAACCAGTACGACCCCGATGAATGTTTCCTCTTGAATGTAACTGTGGCCGTTGGCCAAAAAGTGCCTCAGAGGCCATCGCCGAAGATGCAGGTGCCAACGGTTAGGAAATATGCCAAGGTGGCCTTAGCCTCTTCCAGCCCTGAGAAGAAGATCCTGAAGAAGGAGCGGGACATGGAGACGTTGATCCTGACCCCACCGCCCGGCACTGCAGACATCGACAAGGAGGGCGAGGAGGGGAGGAAGGCCCGGGAGGTGTGCTTCATCAACATCCAGCGGGAGCTACGGATCCGTGGCGTCTTCCTGCGCCATGAGTTCCCCAAGATCTATGAGCAGCTCTGTGACTTTGTGGAGAGCAACAAGAGGTTTACACCCACCACCATTTACCCCATCGACAAGAGGACCGGCAAGCAGTTCATGTGTATGATCATGGCCGCCTCGGAGCCACGGACCCTGGACTGGGTCGCCAGCCCCAACCTCCTGGATGACATCATGTGATCCAGCCTGTGGCCACCTCTCTCCTGTCTGGCACCCAGGCCTCTTATTTATTTACCCTTTGTAGATACGTATTTTATTATGGACACACTAGCCTGGCCGGTCAGTATATTCTTATCGTTTCTAACAGATACGTGTTGGCTCACAGCCCTAGGGGAGTCCTGAGGAAAGATCGCTGCCCTGCTGGGAAAGCATGGGTTCGTGGACTCTTAGCAGGTCTCTGGCCACCCACGTTTGTTGCCACTGGTTGGCTAGATCAGGAGCTGCTGAGGTCGCAAGGTCCTGGTTTGTCTGGGTGGAGGTGGGGGGCTGGGGAGTGGGCAAAGGGCATGGCTGGTTGTGGGGTTTGAAGTTTGCCGTGAGGAGAGGAGCCCTGCAAGTTGGGTAAGGTCAGTGCCCTGTCCCTGGGTCTGAGGTATGTGGGGTGTCTGCGAGATCCCATCACTGCCTTTCCTGGTGACCTCTGGCCATGGCACGGGGCTCTCAAGCCACTGGCTCTCAGCTGTTCTAGGAACAGCTCGTCCTGAGTAGGATCCCCAGCCTCAGCCTGTGGCTCCAACCACTAGACAACAAGGCTACCTCTGAGCTTGTATGGACGTGCCCACTCCTGTGACCCAGGCAGCTGGCAGGCTGTAGCCACGCACAGGTGAGCAGCCCTCCCCTCACCCATCCTTCTTTAATTCTGCAAATAGCCAGCAAGAGGATGGGTGTTATCCTGCCCTCTGGGGATGTTCCCGCCAAGGGTGCGAGGTCGCTGACACCCATTCAGCTGCACATGTGCATGGGGCCATGTCACAGTGCCCACGGGTGTGTTTGGGGCTCACCAGGGGCCTGTTTGTGTGGGGCTTACTGCCACCTCCATCCAATATGCCTGTTCCCCTGCCTGCTGCCATGTACCCACAGTTACTCCCCTTGCCAAACCTGCCACCCTCCAGCACCTCCCCAGACCTAGTCATTCCCCACTGCCAAAACAAGGGCCCTATCCTGTGTGGTACTGAGCATCTCCAGTCCTTTACTCTCCCTGCCCTCTTAGTGGGAGCAGGGGGATACTGCACATCAGGAAAGAGCCTGGAGTGGAAACTCTGGAAAGACCCCTGAGGCCCTGCGTAGACTCAACAAGGGAGGTTGGAGGTTAACGTGCCAAGACACTTCCTGCCTTCCCATGAGGCCAAGCTACAGCCCCACAGCAGCAGCACCTGGTCCAGGCCCAGTCTCCTCCTCTCAGTTACACCAGCGCAGCACCACCTCTGCTGCAGCCAGTCCCATGGTGTAGCTGAGAGGGGCCTGGGGATGCTGCCTCTCAGTGGGGACCCATTGTATGGACAGGGCTGCCTTCCCAGTGCCCCCAGTGTGTGTGTCTGGCTCCCCTGGGTGCTGGGAGAGCAGTGTGGGCAAGGCTCAAGCTGGGCTTTGGTGCTAGGTCTGTCTTCGGTGCCAGGATCCGCTTGCAATCGGAGTGAACCAAATGTGACCGTAGAAACAGACTGTGTGAGGGAAGGGACAGGGCCGAGCCCTTCTGGTGCCTCAAGCTCCCCCCCCAGTAAGGATGGGGTTAAACTAACCCCACTGCAGGGCTGTGCCTGCAGCAGCAATGAGGCATTGTGCAAAGCCCCCAGAATTGCAGAATGCCTGGGGGGCAGGGTGTAGAGGGCACAGCCTCCATCCCCTGGCACCCAAGGGGATAAGGTTGGTCTGCCAAGGGTGGGTGGGCTTGTCAGGAGGAGGTGGAGGGGAGCAGGCATGTGGCTGAAGGCAGGCACCTACAGGTAAAGAGCCACATGTGTTTTATAGATGCTCTTCGTCAGGAGTCAGTGCCTTGCCCAGGAGGGCAGGGGAGGGGTTGCGTGAGTGCATGGGGCATAGCATGGGGTGCACGGAGTGTGCATGGAGCATGGGGACATGTGCATGGGGCACTGTGCTGGGGGTCTGTGTGCATGAGGGCAGGGGCAGGTGGGCATGGGTGGCAGCCTGGCACTGGGCATGGGCAGCGTGTGCCCATGGGAGTGAGGAGCTGGTGCTTGCATGCTGGCAGGGTTGCAGAACTTCCCCTTCTCAGGGCTAGGGGAGCATACATGGAGGTACCTGGCATGGGGCACCTGCCAGGGCAGGGGCAGCAGTATCTCTGGGTGAGGGGCTGGGAGCTGCAGTGTAAATCCAGCCAACGGCCTGGTCCTGCCCACATGTGGCAGCCAGATGCCTTTGGGAGCTTCCCTGACCCCCCAAAGGAAGGCAGCCCCCGCACATCCTGATGTGTATGAGGATCCTGTAGCTGGGGCAGAAACCACCTGCCCTAGAGGACAGGGAGGGGAGAGAGCACTGTGATCCCCACCTCCATCCTGCCTCCCTGTCATGGTGCTGGAGCCCCTACCGGCCCCAGGCAGCTTGAGGACACCCAGTCATTGCTACCACTCTCAAGTCTCTCTTGGCCTGCAAGGAGGCTGGGCCTGCATCAGCATCAGCCCAGTGCCAAGGCCTGCTGGGAAGCATCTCCTGCCCTCAGATGGATTGATCTTGGCAAACACAGCAGGGCCTGGGAGCTGCTGGGAGCTCAGGGATGACTCCTGTTAGTGCTGGCTCTGGCCCAGCAGTGCTGCATGCACATGTGTGCTCTCCCACTACATGCACATGCACACATGCTCTCCCACCACACGTGTGCCTTCCTGTCACACGTTCAGATACAGACAGGCATTCCCTCCTACCCACACATGCATGCATGTCCTCCTGCCACACATGCATGTGTGCCCTCCCGCCACACATGCACACACAGGCATGCCCTCCCTCCACATACATGCACTTGTGTCCTTCCAGTCATGCACACGTGCCCACACATGCATGTTCTACTACCACACATGCACATGTATGCCCTTCCACTACACACACGTGCGTGCATACACACACACACACGTATCCTCCTCCCACACCCATTGTAGTTCTTATTCTTGGCAGTATGCAGAGCTGAGGGGCAGGTCTCTGCTGTCTTCCAGACACGCTCCTTGTTTCTCCCAGCATCAGTCACCTATATACAAGGGGCCTGGCCCTCTCACCCCTGTGTATGTGAGCAGTAACTCAGTGGAGCTTCTAGGGCACAGGTGACAGTGACCTGTGAGGTTGCCTGAGTGCAGACAGGGTGGCTGTGCCTGAAGCCAGAGTCCCTGTCCCCTTAGATCCCGTGGGCTGAGCTGTCCAGCTGCCTGCCCCACGGGTGCTGGACTTAGCCTCTCCCTCATGTTAGCTCCCCCATATCCCCTCTGCAGCAGAGGCCCTTGGGGACTAACCTTTCAGCTGCGTGATCTCCCAGCCCTGTGCTCGGGATCTCTGATTCTTTAGGACTCGCGTGCCTCAGGCATTGTTGCGCAGCCAGCCCTGGTGTCCCAGGGAGGCAGCTGCAGCTCTGCCCTGGGCTGGGAGTCAGGCCTGGGCAACAGGACGGCTGTGTTGCTGGGGACGGTATCTCTTTGGAAGCCGCTGGGGATCTGTTGGCTGAGATGCTTCCCTGTGGGATCCAGCGCTGCCATGAGCACAGCACACCTGTTCCCGAGCTCCCTGGAGCAAGGGCTTGTCCTTCCCATCCTGTCCAGCACTGGGATTGTCATGCTAGAGCTGAGCAGTGGGTGGGGGCTCAATGCTGCACTGGAGCTGGAGGGAGATGCTTCCCGCCAGGGCAGAACAAGCTTCTCTGAGTGCAGGAGGGTGGAGGGACCAGCAAGAAGCCTGTTAAGGCTTGGAGGAGGAAAGAGGCCAGGGGGAGCAGCTCTTCAGCACCCCTCACCCCAGCTGTGAAGTGGGATTTCCTTGCTGTGCACATCAGGCACAGGCTGGCCTCACAGAGCTGCAAGGGAACAGGGAGCAGCTGACTTCTCCAGGCTGCTTGCTGCTCCCCGGGGGCTGCTCCTCAGGGGCTGGCAGCAGATGAAGGCTCAAAAGGCTCCCAACTGCTGTGATCCCCCTGGGTATGCTGCAGCCAAGCCCTGGGCTGGTGCTGCGCTTGGGTTGTTAGAGCCACGTGGAGCTGGACCAGCCCCCTGCTTCCCTGCCAGCGGGTCCCTGTCCTGCAGCACAAGCAACACACCAGGCTGGGGGCAGAGCAGGGGCAGGAAGTGTGATACTGGCAGGGTCCCTGCCAAAGGGCAGTGCGGTGACCACAGCATTTGCTGGTGGGGCCCCAAAGCCAGGAGGGCTGGGGAAAGGCCCTGCCGCAGACGGGCTGTTGCTAGGGGGCTTTGTCCCGTGGGGCTGCAGCCGCAACCCAGGCACCTGGCATGTGACATTCTTTGAGCAGCTGAGAGAGCCACGGCTCATAAACATCCCTTCCTGGCTCCCCGACGATGCTCCTCCTCGGAACTGCACTGGCCCGGGGCACGGGCCTGCCCAGGAGATGGGGAGTTGCAACTATTGTGTGCTCGCCATCATTCAGTACCCTTACAGGAGCTCAGGCCCTGGTGCAGGGCATGGCCTCAAGTCATGATCTCTGGTCTGCCTCAGGTAGGGGATGCCTCCTCCCCTCTCCCTGCTTTGCCTCTCTCCTGCTTGGCGCTTCCAAGGCCAGGTCACAGGAGCCCTTTGGCCCTGATGTGTTGTGTGCTGGTCTGATCTCCACCTGGGCAAAGGTCCCCTCCCACCAGGCCCCATCCCAGTCCTGCCTGCAGCACGGAGCCTCCCGAGTGATGCAGAGAGGAAACGGTCTTCCCTCCTAGTTGCGGAGCTCGCTTGCCCCCCGCTATTGAGAAGAGCAGCCAGGAACAAGCTCTTCCCTTGGCCAAGCTGGTATCTCTGGGAGCTGTATATAGTGCCACTGTCTCCCTGGGCACCGCTGGCCCCAAGTGAGAGGCTGGGCTGAATTGCGGGTGCTTGGGCCCCATGCACAACCGCTTGCCCCAGCCTGGGAGGGCTCCAGATGACAGAGAAGAACTGTGGAGCTGTGCAATCCAGAGTGCATCAGAGGAGCTCACTAGTGCTGGGCATGGTCCTGGCACCTCCTTGGCAGGGCTAGAGCTGGGGGGGTGGCAGAAATGAGGCCTCAGTGCCCTCTCTCCCCACCCCCCACTGCCTTGTGCCCTTGGGAGAGCTATGCGCCCTGTGTGGGTAGGATCAGCCAGCCCAGGGTAAACAGGGCTTTGCCTCTTCCACCCTGACTAGGCTGCACTAAGGACTCGCTCCAATGGTAAGGAGCAAAGCCGGATGGAGCAGCAGCATCATGTGAGGCGTCTGCTACAGGAGGTTGAAGCTCATCACTGCTAGATGCTAGCTGCAGCCATCGGCCATGTTCATCCCTGGGGTAAGCCTCTGCAGCTCCATTGCCCTTAGCACTAGGCAGTGCTGCAGGCAAAGGGGCTGCAGCTGCAGGAGAGGGGCACATGGCAGCTCCTGGCTGGTTTTGGAAATGCTGCCCCTTTGCAGTCTCACTGCTGCTGGAAAGTGGCTCTGCCTGTGTGTGGATGCTCAGCAGATAGATCTGCTGGCCCACATGGAGGCTAACAGTGCCCACCAGCCAACACTGTCTTCTGTGGGCAAAGGGCCTGCCCACAAGCACCCACTGCAAGGCCAAGAGAATCCAAGCCATGCGCTGGGGTGATGTGATGAGCGACGTCCCCAGCACGGGGCTCTGGGGCTGAAATTCATCCCATAACTGGACATATCCCTTAGCTCTTACAGTGTCTCAGCCAGCTGTCTAGAGTGATGTTACCAACCTACCTTGGGCACTGGGGAGGCTGTGGAGGTTAGGCCATGCTCACTGAGACCCATACATTAAATGCGCTGTCTCTACATCCTGAATTCCTAGGAAGGGCAGGAGATCAGCCTCAGCCTGTGTTGCCTTCCCAGCCAAACTCAGAAAGGGCCAGTGCACTTTTTGCCTAATTGAAAATGCCAAATGCCACAGAGATGTGAAAGCAGCAAGAGGAGAGCAGCAAGGGGAACTGAATTGGCTGCCAAATGCCTTGTGCAGGGAACTGATGCTAAATGCCTGCCTTAGTGAGGTTGGAAATCAGAGCCTGGACCCTCAGCTGCTTTAGATTAGTGGGTCGATCAAAGGTGACACTGACTTATTCCAGATGAACATTTGTCCCTGGAGCAGCCCTGTGCTGTGGAGAGCACCTGGGAGTGTGGTGGTGGAAGGAATGGCTCCCTTCTCAGCTCTTGATGCTGCTTGCTTCCTGTCAGTGCAGACAGGGAGAGAAACTTGTTTCTCAGAGTTGCCAGCACCATGTATTGCATTGGTTTCTGCAAGCCAGTCCTGTTTGCTGGGGCTGCCTCTCATTCCTGGGAGCCTTCCCTCCCTGTCATCCCCTTTTGTCTTTCCCTACCACTGTCTTTGGAGTCAAGTTTAAAACCAACAGGTCTTGCAGCAAAAATCCTTTGGCTAGAAAGCTCTGAGCAGTGCTTTCAGTGTCCTGAGTGTCAGGTTCTGGCACCACACCTGGGCTGTGATCTGTGCATGTATGGTCCTTGCTTGTGCATGGGAAAATGGGAGGCTGAACGTGTTATTTACTTGTGAGGTGGTGGCTGTGCTAAGTGGGGTAGCAGTGAGAGCTCCCCTGAGGGCAATCAGCTTTTTTGGGCAGAGAAGAAAGAAGAGGAGGCAGAAAGTCACACTGCAATGGAGGGTAGTTAGTACAGTTGGGATCTCCTGGGTGACAGTAACAGCCTGGCCTTGCTCCTGTGGAGCCCACAGGCATTTCTGTCTTTTGGACTAAAGACCTGGATCCAGCTATCTTATCTCTGGACAGGAGTAACCCAAGCTGCTGGGGCTTCCAAGTCCAGATCCAAATGAAAATTGGGGCCCCTGGTGCCAGAGAGTGCAGAGCTGACTTGCTATACAGAGAAAAGCCAGCTGTGTTCTCTGGTACGTGATTTTGTTACAGACCCATTTCCATTCTGAGCACATCGATTAAATTTTAAGCACTAATCCTTTGGCCCTGGGAGGCTGAATTTCCTTGTGTGATGAATCACTAATGCAAATGCATCAGAGCCATGAAAGCACACATTCTGGTTTGGCCCAGTGCCCAGGGGGCGAGTAAAAAATGCCTCTTGTTTTGGCACTAGCACTGGACCTCTTGGTGTGCTCCTACAGCCAGCTGCCTGGGTCAGCAGGAGCATCAGCCATTCCATCAACAGGGGCAGGAATCCCTCAGCTACAGCACTGTCATGGGCAGGCATCCCCCCACCTGGGAAGCACCCACTAGCTGAGCAGTTGGGAGCATTTCTGTTGTAAAAGCTCAATAGTAGGAGCCAGGCCTGCCTGTCAGGTCACTATGGAGAGGACTTTCTTCCCAGTGCCGCTGGGGTGAGCAAGACATCTTTCTCCCAATATTTTTACCTTGGATTTCCTGCTTTCCAACATCAGACTACATTGGGCTGTTTTCCTTTGCTCTCTCAGCGGTGGCACTCCCTTCCCCTCTCACCTGCAGAGCTGTGACTTCTTCCTCCCATGGCAGTGGGGGAAGGCAAAAGCACTTTTGCCCCATTTTTGTAGCTAACTATTCCTTTGCACTGTTTAGGGTCCTACCCATATTTTATAGCTGAGATCTGAGCAGATCCTTTGACCACAAGGTTTTGAGGATTCTTTTAGTGGTGGCCCAACTCTTCCATCCATTCTTCCTCCGGGTCTAACAAAATGATTAATAAATAAAAGAGTGAAACAGCATCTTCTCAGCTGGGCTCCCAGGAGGCTTTTACTGAAACCGGACAGAGTTCTTTGATAAATGCATGTTCTATTTATTTCCTTTTTTATGATGCATACTATTGAAGAGTTGGGTCTCGAGTCTCCTCTTGTGCAGAGCAGAAATACTAGGTCTGTATTTTATGATGTTTCGTTGTACAATTCCCGCTGGTGTCCCACGGCACAGATTCTGAGATATACTTATAATGAGAGATCTATTTCCTTTGAATAACCATAAAGTATAACTTGAATGTACAATGGTGAGGCCTGCCTCTTCTGTCTAGCTTTGGTGGGGAGGGCAGGCAGTGAGGATGAAAGCAGAGGCCTGGACTGAAGCAATTATAGGGCCGATCAAAGGAAGATAAGACAAGAGCCTTGTTAGAACTCTTTGGAGAAGAGGAGCGAGGGCTGGTGATGTTTGAGTGACCATCAGGGCACAGAACTATGATGTGATGCAGATCCAAACCCACCCCCAAAAAGAAAAGCCCAACCTTCCAAGAGACAGCTTCTTAAGCCTCCCAAAATGTTAGGGACCCTACCTAGCTGGGGTTAATGGCCTACACAGCCACACCCGCCTGTAACTTTGACTGACAGCTCTACCCCAGCTAATTAGCTGACAGGCTTCCTGATGAGCTGCTGGGAGAGTAGCTACCCATTTAGTCCCAGCTGTGGCAGCGGGCCAGTACTGACTCAGGTTTGCTTGGATGAGCTTCCTGGCTCCTGAGCCTGGTTTGGCTCTTCCTGCACTCTGGCTTTGGGTTTCCCCTTGGATCTGGTTCCTATTTCCTGGACTCTGCTTGTTCAGTTCCTGGACCCTGCCTTGTTGCTTACCCCTTTGGTTCTGGTAACTTGGTCTTAGCCTCCTGAACCCTGGCCTAGCCTGTGACTGGATCTGGTAACTTGGTTCCTGATTCCTGACCCCTGATGGGGCCTGTGGTTTGGCTTCTGCCCTCCCACAGTGGCCTAACCACTAGGCAAGACCACCTACTTTATGCACCCTTTAGGCGAAGTGGTGGGGCATATTCATTTTGTGGATCAGCCACTAGAGGGCAGCAGTATACACTCAGGGCGGGGAGCTGTGGTGTCCTTATTCCTCTGGACTCTCAGGCCAGGACCTAGGGCATGAACTTGTCCAGAAGAGCAGAAATCATCTAGCATCAACATGAGGCTGATTTTTGAATGCTTAAGCAATGCAGAGACTATCTGCTGGCAGGAACCCTGGGAGCAATCTCAGTCCCAGTGAGGGAACAGGGTTGCTGCTACAGCAGTCAGTAGAGGAGCAGGACCTACCTCTCTAGAGGGACCAGGGCTGGACTGTGCCCTCCACCCCAAAATCAAAGGGATGTTTCCAATAGCAGCAGGCAGTGCCTTGGTTCTTGACATCTCACTGCTGTTGGTTACTGCATTGCACAGCCAAACCAGAGGCTGCATTGAACCTTCTGTGCTTGCTGAATAGGTCTAAATTATTCATGCAAAAATGCACACAACCTTGACAATGCTGTTATACACATAAATAGATTGGACTGCTAATCTGCCAGAGGAAGCAATGAGCTGTCTCTGGAGCTCCATGTTCTCTGCCCTTTTCTGCAGGATGGGAAGCTTGTGGGGTGAGAAATCTATGCCTCCGTGCAAGAGCTAGGTTACAGAGAGACTCGTAAGCAGACAGGCTATGGGATGAGTGAGATCAGAGCAGGGTACAGCAGGCAAAGGGACACAATTTCTGCAGGATTATAGACTCTGGGCAAGGCCTGGCTTCTGATTCTGTGGCTGTTCAGGCATGGTAGGGCTAGGCTTGTAGGGGCTTCCATGAGAGAGATATTACCTAATACCACTGTCCACTCCCTGGGCAGCAATCTGGTTGCACCCATCATTGCAAACAACTCTCAGCCAGCCCAGGGCAAATGAAGCCACATCTGAGCAGGCAGGGTGTAAGGTGCACTGGATACCAGGTAAGTGCTTTCCCTTAATGGTCCTGGGTACCCTGCTTGGCATCAGGCTGGCTGGGACTGCAGCTAGGTGTGCGGATGTCCCAAAGAGCAGCCAGTATGGGTGACCGGCCTGTACTAGCACTGCTTTGTTTGAAGTCAAGTCCTGCAGATGTAGTCAGGAGGGGTCATTTTACCCCCTCCCCCCCACACCTTTATGAGTGCAGTTGCCATGTTATTGTTCCAGACACTATGCACAATAAGAGCTGCTAACCCCTTTCTCTGTAGAAAGGCTCTGTAGCCTGATAGCTCAAACCCAGTGTACCTGTAAAACCTCCCTTGTTTTACAGGGCTTTTCTTGCCTGATAGTAATGGGAGAATGCAGTATGTGAAAGGAAAAGGCATTTCTCCCTCATTTTTAATTGTCTTGTTTACAATATGATTTGGCTTCAGTTCTTAGAAAATAAATCCTCAGGGGTTGTTCCCACAAGCCTGGGCACATTCAGCCAGGGGCCAGGAGCCACTGCCCCTCCTTCAGGCCAGCCCTGGGTTAGTTCTTGTGGTCTGGGCTACCCTGGTCCCCTGAGCTGCACCTGTCCATGCAGATATGGAAGGTGTTGGCTGTGCTGGGCCACAGGCTGGGACCCCAGCTTGCTCCCTGGGAATCCCTGTCCCCCAGGAGCAGTATAGGGTGCATGACATGCATCCTAGACCCATGCCTCCGGCTGTGGGGCCACCTCAGAAAGTGGCTCTTTCAATCCCTAGAGCATCTGCTGAAGTGGACTTGAGCTCACGGAAGCTTGTGCTCTCTGGGCTCCACACGTTAAAGGATGTGGACAGTGAGAGAGGGTCCAGAGATGGGCAACAAAAATGATCAAGGGCTTGGAAAGAGAGTCATCCGAGGAGAGTTAGGGATGGTCAGCTTGTGGGAAAGGTGCTGAAGAAGGGACATGAAAGCAGTCTTCAAATACTTGAAGGGCTGCCATAAAGAGCCGAGAAAGCAGCTTCTCTTTCTCGCTGCAGAGGAGGATGACCACCACTGGCTTGAAGTTGCAGCAAAGCCAATTTAGATCAGATATCTGGAAAAGGTCTTCACCGTGAGTGCAGCGAGCAGCGGCTCAGATGCCCAGGGGAGTGGTGGACTCCCCATCACTGGCCGTCTTCAAGAAGGGGTTGGACTGGGGCTGCCAGCTGGGGATGTCTAGGCGCAGCAATGCCATGTCCTGCCATGGGGATTTCCCAGGCTCCTGGGCTTTGCTGCTTGCCCCCCGCTTCTGCTACTGTTCAGTGTTTTCAAGCCCCGGCAGAGGTGCCAGGTGTTGGCTGCAGCCCAGGCTTGGGGCTCCAGACCCCTACCAATGCTCCTGCTGGGCCCAAAGCCAGAGGTTTGTGGCAACAGAGCCTCGGCTCTGGCTCAGACTGACCCAGATCTGGGATCAGGAAGGAATTTTACCCCATAATCAGACATGGCGGGGGGGGACGACAACTGTCCCCTCTGCAGGGACTCGGGCGTCTCCCGGCCCCGGGGCCTGCCCTGGCAGCATGGGGCAGAGCAGGAAGCTGTGGCCCGCTGGGTGAGGCCTGGTCTGTGGGGCCCAGGGACCGGGCAGCGAGTTGCGGGGCGGTCTGGACACCAGCTGTGTAGGGCCCTAGGACTGTGGGGGGCCTTGGACACTTGGGTCCCATGGGGTGGCACGGAGGGGGGGACCCAGGTGTCCCATTGAGGAGGGGGGTGGCACTGTAGGGGCCTGGACAGCTGGGCCTGCAGGCCTCTCCTCAGTTAGTCTCTAAGGTGCAACCCTCCCTGCCTCTACCTCCCTTTAACCCTAGATTTTCTTGTCGGCAAAAATCTGCCCCATCCACACCCCTTTTAAGGATTTCAGACGCTTTTTAACACCGCCTCTCTCTGATTGGCCGAGGCCGCGGCGGTCCTCCAGCGTCATTGGTGGAGGCGCCGTGCAGTGCCCGCCCCCTTGGCGTCATTGGCGGCGGGGCGGGGCGCTGTGCTGTGCTGTGGGTGATGGCGGATCTGAGCGCGGTGCCGGACGTGGATATCGACGCTGACGGCGTCTTCAAGTACGTGCTGCTCCGCGTGCGGCCCCCGAGCGGCGCCCCCAAGGACGTGGTGCGGGGCTACGGCTGGGCCGAGTACCACGGTGAGCCGCGGCCGTCCCGGGTGTCCCCACGGGGGGGCGGGGGAAGGTCCTGGGTGTCCCCAGGGGGGAGGGTCCTAGGTGCCCCCACGGGGGGGCGGGGGAAGGTCCTGGGTGTCCCCAGTGAGGGAGGACCTGGGTGTCCCCATGGGGGGGCGGGGAAAGGTCCTGGGTGTCCCCAGTGAGGGAGGACCCGGGTGTCCCCACGAGGGGGGCGGGGGAAGGTCCTGGGTGTCCCCAGGGGGGAGGGTCCTAGGTGCTCCCACGGGGGGGCGGGGGAAGGTCCTGGGTGTCCCCAGTGAGGGAGAACCTGGGTGTCCCCACGGGGGTGTGGGGGAAGGTCCTGGGTGTCCCCAGGGGGGAGGGTCTTAGGTGTCCCCACGGGGTGGGGGGACGACAACCCAGTGCCTGCAGTGCTGGGTCCCGGGTGGGGGCACAGCGGGGCCTACCTGCACTAACCCCCGCCCCGCACAGCCGACATCTACGAGCAGGCGGCCGCAGAGCTGGAGCCGCGGGGCTTCCAGTGCGAGTGCCTGGGCGGCGGCCGCATCGCTCACCGCAACGCCGAGCGCCGGATCCACGTCTACGGTTACTCGGTGGTGAGTCGGGACCTGCCGGGCCGCGGTTCACTCCTGGGCGGGGCGGGATCTTCCGTGGCCCCGATGCTGGGGCTGGACCCGCACCCACTGCCCGGGCTCCGGCCTCAGTTAGCTTGCTCATCATCCGGGTGCGCGTGGGGCCGGGAGCTGGCGCTTGCCAGGGCCGTCCCGGGTGACGCTTGCAGGGCGGCAAGGCCTGGCAGGGCTGTGTGCCCGCTGGCGTGGGGCGGGCATCGCAGGCCAGGCTTGCTGCTTTTGTCTGTTTGGATGGCAAAGAAAGGCGGCGAGTGGGGCGGTGCTGGTGCTGTTGCGGCGCCGTGGCCAGAACCCTGGTGGCGCAGGCGGGGGCAGCAGTGCCCTGGCTTTCCCCAGCAGCTTTTGGGCTGGGCTGTTTCTGGGAGCGGGGAGAGCTGCAGGGGCTCCCTGCTTCTGTGAGGGTTGGACTCGCTGTCCTGGGACTCTTCTGCCTTTGCTGCTGCCTCTGCTAGAAGCAGGCCCTAATGAAACCCAGCCAGAGCTGCGAACGTGCTGTGTTCGCTGCTGCGTCCCCTGTGGAGGCTGCCACTCAAGGCCCATCCCACACCGTCCCTCCGAGGCCCAGAGCAGAGCAAGGCTGGAAGGGTTTGCACCACTGGCGACACATAAGGGGTGCACCCCCTGCAAAAAGTGCTGCTGATGGTGGCATCTGGGTGGTTGCACTTGTCACCCTGCCGACACCTCTGCAGCCATCTGTAGGAGCTCCCTGCTCACCGCTGACACCACCGCTGCCGCCTGCAGGCGGTTGCCGTGCCCCCCAGCTTCTGGGGGCACATGGCGTTCATAGCAGGCTCAGCTGATTTGATGCCCACGTGTCTGGTGCCCAGCACCAGGCTGCAGTGTGCTCTGTGGACTGCTACCAGGCATCGATCGGGACTGCTTAGTATTTTTAGATCCAGGATTGTTGCCTAGTTCCTTCTGCCTCTCATCCTACCAGATGCTCTGATGGCTCAGGGCTGGGCGCTGCGGGCTCTCCTGGGATGTGCTTTGCATGGCTACCAGCACCTCCTTCACGGTCTGATTCTTTTTTCTCTTCCTCCAGGGCTTTGGTCGCGCAAAACACTCTGTGTCCACAGAGAAACTGAAAGCCAAGTACCCTGACTATGAGGTTACCTGGGCCGATGAGGGTTATTGACATGACCGTGCCTGGCAGTAGCAGTGCTGAAACTGGAACTGAACTTTCTGCTTCCCTGCCCTGAGGCTCACTGGGCTCTGCTGCCTTGCCTTGGGTTGGAGCCCTCATCTTTAATGAAGCTCCATGCTCTTGGGAAGCTTCTGGTGGGAGGGAGCTGAATCTGGTGCATGGGGAAGTTGTGGGCCTCCAGGTCCTTCAGATCTATGGATCTATGCATTGTCTTAGTGCCATTAACTTGGGTTGGTACAGGATTTTATCCTTAGTGTTGACTGTGAGAATTAAAACATATGGAGAGACCATTCATCCCCATTCTGTGTGTCATACATGTGCTAACCCCTGTCTTACTGGCTCAGCTTGCTAGTCTCATGTGGCCAGCTAACTGAGCTTTAGTTAGCTATGTTTAGCATCTGCATTGCAGTTGATTGTCACACCTGAAGTGCTCAGGCTATGCACAGAAGCTGCCATTTAAGGCCTAGATACAGAGGCCAGTGTCCTGGAAGCTGCAGATGTGAAGAACAGTGTTGTCTTTCCCCATTAAGATTGAAAGATTGTTCCTCATGCAGAAGGAAGTAGGGGACACAGTTGGGAGTGGAGCCCAAACTAGAGATGCACTAAGAGATTGGAAGAGGCGGGGCGGATCCTGGGTTATCCATGATGCATTATGTTGCCCAAGTTGAGAAAACATAGGGAGGAGCTAGGAGTTGCTGAGGAGGATAGAGAAGGTGGAAAGAGTGGTAGGCATCTAGCTTTGCTATCATGCACCCAGGGCAGTACCCACAGGTGACCTCTAGAAGCAAGGAGGCCTGATTGAGCCAGAAACAAGAGAAAGGGGATAACCAGTGAACCGGACAAGGTAAACCACAGGGCCCCTGTACCTGGCAAAAAGGCAATAGAATAACAAGGGTCTTAAGGCCAAAGAGGACCATTGAGATCATCCAGTTTGACCTCCCTCCTAATGCTAGCCATGGACCCTTACTGAGGGACTTGGGCATCAAGCCTAGAGCAGATCTCATAGAAAAGCACCCAGTGTTGGTTGAAAGGCTTCGTGATGACACCACCTCTCCAGGAACCTGTCCTTGTTAGTGTCTCCTGTAATTGGAATTTGTCCATGTTCACTTTGAGCTGCTGGATCTTGCGTCTACCCCTAGATTGAAACAATCTTCTCCTACAAATCTCTGCCCATTACAGTTACCTGTAGGTCACCTTGGAGTTGCCTCTTATCCTTGGATCAACTAAATTTAGATTGAAGCTTCTGGAGTCTCTTGCTCTCTCTGGTATGCTTACCAGACCTGTAATTACTGCTGGAGCTGGAGCTGTTCCTTTTTTGGGGTATGAATGCCAGAAGAGGGCACTACACATAGTGGTAATACCACTCCCCATCCTACGTAAGGTTTACTTGTTTAGATATGCATGGATCTTTTGCCCCTATTGCTTCAGCAGGGCACTGGGAGCTAAGGGCACGGGGGTCTTTAAGACCTTTTTGGAATAATGTCCCAGGATACTGCCTCCCAACTTAGATGGCTTGGCCTTGCATTGGACTCTTCAATAATGTTGCCCTGACCATGGTAGCAGAGGCTTGGAAGAGGTTCTCTGTGGTTCCCTTGTTTGGGGGCTTAAGGATAGGGTAGAAAAACAGCTGTTGGGGATGATCCAAGGGAACTTGATCCTGCCTTGGAGAAGGCAGGTGAGGTCCCTTTCAATTCTACCTTGGGGCCCATCTTGCCAAGCAAATCAGATGTGTGTATATAATAATGGACCTGGTGCTTCACCAATTTTTGTCATCTGCAAGTTTTACTAGCAGTTTTATACCTTCTGTGCCACTTTTTTGGCATCAAGATATGATGAGTGATTAAACTAAATGCCCCATAGGACCCTATTAAGTCAATGCCACTGTCTGAACTTGTTATACCAAACCTGGGATTATTTTGGTCGGCAGACCATATAGCAATGCTGCTTCATCCTTGTAACTGTTTTTTGACTGCCTGTCACAGGAGCCTTCTCATGGCCTTGCCTGGATTGATGTCAGGTTAACTGGCCTACAGTGGTAGAATAAAAGCCTTAGGGTGGATGAATATGACTCATCTTGCTTCTGTCCAGCCTGCACTGCTCAAAATTAGACAGCAAAGCAAATGGCCTCAAGTTTAGAGATGTGGGGTATTTAAGCCTTTTTAAGTCAGCCCACTTGCTACAGTGCTCAGTTAAGGACTGAGTTGTCCATATGAATTGCCTGTAAGCAAATAGGGATAGGAATATGACAGTTACTGCTGGGAAGTTTCCTGTGGTTTTACAGTCCTGAGAACCAATGGTCTCAGTTTCAGTGAGGAGTTTCTTTTCCCTCCAGTACCAACATTCTTGTGTAATTTTGTGAGCCAGCTCATTTATCCCAGGGCCAAAGGGATAGGATTAGCCCAGTGTTAGAACTGTTTTCCTCCATCCCCACCCAATCTCTAAAGGGAGGCACTTTTGTCTGGGGTGGACCCAGTCTATGAGGTTTGGGGAGGGGAGAAAGCAAGATGCTTTTCACCCGGCAGGATCCATATTTCTCCAGCAGAGGGCACTCCCCTACAAGCACTGAGGCTGCCTGTGAGTTTAAGGCCCCTTGACAGGTCACTCGTCTAATATAGTGGTCTCCAAACTTTTTTGATTGCGCACCCCTATCAGTAAAACATTTTTGAGCAGGTACTCCCAATATATGTATATTTATATAAATATAAATAGAAGTTCTAATGTTTTCTTCCTGCACCCCAGTGGATTGTCTTGTACGCACCCCACTTTGGAGACCACTGCTCTGATAGATGGAGTGGCGAGGAGCTGTACATGGTCAGGGCCCCTGGGCTGGTGTGGGAACTGGACAGCAGCGTGAACCAGGGGTTCAGGATCACCTTCACCAGTGAAGTGAAATACAGGTACTTAAGCAAGCAGGGAGTAATGTTTAACATGGTACCCTTTGAATCATTCCAGTGACAGGACCTGGAATACATGGTTTTCACTCAGCAGTTTGCCTTCAAGGCTTTGGTAAAGACCAGACCAAAGCATCATAAAGAAAAACTGCCAGGTTGCAACCCGTGCTGTTGCTCTCACGCTGTGTTAAAAAATCCCAGCAGGAGAGGTACTGCTGGCTGGGGGTCAAGTGCTTTCCCCATCCCTGTAAACACTACAAACGCTAGAGTGCTCCAGTGGAGCCAAGATGGACATCACCCTCATATGCCTTAGTGATCATGTATCATGCACCCCCATGTGCGCTCAAGGGCTTAGCAACTGCACAGCAAATCTTCCCTGAAGGCCAACCTCGCTTTTACCTATAAGGTAAATTTTCTGTTACAGCCCTACACCTGCCTGATCCCCTCAGCCACATTTTTTCATGCCTAAACAATGCATTGACCATGCTGCTGGTATTATATGGGAGTATGCTAGGAATACAGGGGTTTAATCTAGCCAAGATCAGACTAAAGCTTCATCTATTGGAGAAATCACTCTGCAGTGTATTTAGTCAGTCAGTGTTAGCTGCAGCTAATGCAAAAAGGCTTATAGTCTGGCTTCTCATCTTTGGGATATAGCAGTCACCAGTCTGTGGGGTCAAGGTGGCTTTGCATTTCAGGACCCTTGCATTTTTCAGTGAAGTTGTGTTTCTCTGCAGGTTTGGTGTTTGCTGATCCAGCACTTCCCAGCCAGTGCAGGGTCAGGCAGGCATGTTCTTTGATAGCTCAGAAATGCATGGACCCTCTGGAGGCCACATCCTACCCTCACCCATGCTTTCAGTGCAGTTCTGATGTTGGCTCCCATGATGTATATCACTGTAGGTGACAACAGCATCAAGCTAGACATTTATGGCTTGATTGCGCCAGGCTAAGTCCAGTCTAGTGTCCAAGGACATCTTGGAAGCAGCAGGGACATGTTCTGCCCTGAACTCAGACTAGGGCAACAGAACCACGTAGCAGTCCTGAGTTCAGGGGCTGGCGTGTATGTGTGACAGAGAGAGAGAGAGAGAGAGAAAACACCTCTGCTCTATGCCTCAGAGTCCTGTTGTTAGGAGAGGTGCCATGTGCTGCAGAGGTGTCCTCAGCTACATATTCGGAGTCCCTCCAGGAGGACCAGGGAATTACTGTTATTAATGATGGGCAGATGCCTAGACCACTGCCTGTAGGAGACAGGCAGTGGCCCTGCCATAATGCCTCACAACCCTGTGACATTGTGGGGCATGTACAGTGAGGGAGGCCTGTGTACATGGTCAGGAGCCAGGAGAACAGGTAAACTTTGATGACCTTACCTGGAGTGAACCTCAGGTCTAAATACCTAAAGATCCTTCTTTTCACATCATTGTGGGGCAGGGGCCTTAAGAGTGTCCTCAGTGTCCAGGCTGGGACCACTGCCTGGGCTGGTGTTAGTAAGTAAACAATGCATGGCTCTCAAATGCTCTTTATCACCAGCTCTTGCATTATTTGCCAAGGAGGTCAATGTCATTGCCACCACTTTACAGATGGGGAAATTGAGGCACAAAGCATGGAAGTGTGGAAGCCCAGCTCTGTTGAACAGGGTGTAGGGATAGGGGTGACTAATTACTGATAGGAACATTTGAATGGCTGAAGAAGTAGAGAGAGAAAATGTCAAGCCAGCACCAGCCTCAGCCAGGAAATCCCTAGGAACAGAGGTGCCAAGTATGTGGGGGCCCAAGGGCCCTGGTCCCCCTCAGGAAGAGGGCTGTCACCTGAAATGCATAAAACTTTCCACATGTCCATCACCTTAGCGCCCCCCCGCCAATAGTAAAAGTCAGTGCCTATGCCTAGAAACGTGGTCCTGAGAAGAAGCAGAAGGGGAAAGAGCACTTTGGGAATGAGTGGACTTGCAAGAGCCTTGGAGCGGTGCATGCAGCGCTCCCTCTTTTGCTGTTTCCTGTGTTCAGGGGTGCAAGACTTGTGTTCTTTGTAATCTAACAGGCTTTCATCAAAGAGTTGCTGGGCTCCCACATCGATTCTCTTCTTATCAGAAGCCAGCCCTTTGGTAACTGCCTAAGTCAAAAGGAATAGCACTGGTGTGCATAGGCATTTTCCTAGAGGCAAAAGCATGGTATGGCAAGCCTGCTGCCCAAGGTGGGCAAACATGGTAGCTGCTTGCAGAACTTGCAGAGGGTTGGAAAAACATAAAATAAGACCTACAGTATGAGCTAGAAACTTCACAAGTAATTCAAAGCAGCACCTAGTACTGAGGATCTTTATGTGGAGGTGAAATCTCCAGGGCAGTAACTGCAGAGTGCTTGACCAGACAGGTATCCAGCTGCCAGTAGTATGGAAGGGAAATGGATCAATGAGATGACCAGCCAACTCCTAGCTGAAGCCTGGATCTCCCATTCATTAGGAGAGGCCAGGACACTGTGGCCATCTCGGGATGTGCTAGTGGATGCGTTCCAACAAGATTTTACAGACTGAGAACGTGTGTTAAGCAAGGCATCAACATGGTGTGGATCCCACTGGAAGTCAGGCCTCTGGATGAGGGATTGGCCCAGCCAGAGGTGTGGGTGAGACGGGGCATTCACAACAGTTTGCTGTCTTGTTTGGAAATCCACCATGGCCCACGTTGGGGAGAGGCCAAATTATCTCAGCTCCAGTAATGCAGGTATCTGACTATCTGTGGACAACATTTGCTGGAAAGCCTGTTTGGTTCAGTTCAGCATCACAGCCCAGTGAGTGGCTGGGAAGATGCTCAGAGAGAGCGTTCCAGGTGAGTCACCCCAAGGGGACCATGCTGTAGGGTAGCGTTGCCTCTGTCTTCCATACCCAGCCTGGATTTTAGCTGCTAGCAGCCTTCTCCCACCTTGGTCCAGATTTTCCAAACCTCAGCTATACCCAGTTTTCAAATCATCCCCTTTGTGTTCAGGGTGTCTGTCACACCACTTACCATACCCTGTGCTGAAGGGACAGCCTTTGGTGGAAGAGCACTAGGTTCTGCTGGATTATAGCGAATCCATTTGTGTGAAGCCTATGGACTGGTTGAAGGCTCAATGATACTTTCATGACCATACTTCCTCCATGGCCTGTGGAGCATTTTCCCTCATTGCCTCTAGCCACTCTCTATGAGGAGAGGCTGGGGGACCTGAACCTGTTCAGCCTCAGCAAACGGAGGCTATGGGGGGGATTTGGTGGCTGCCTACAAACTTGTTAGGGGAGATCAGCAGCAAATAGGAAGGACTTTATTCCCCCCTGGGGTGATGAAGAACAATGGCCAGAAGCTGCTGGAGAATAGGTTCAGGTTGGAGATTAGGAGGCACTATTTCACTGTTTGGGTGGTTAGGACCTGGAACCAACTTCCTAGGGAAGTGGTCCTTGCTCCTACGTTGGGTAAATTCAAAAAGAGGTTGGACAAACAGCTGTCTGGGGTTGTGTGACCCCAGCGAGTGCTCCGACCAGTGGCGGGGGGTTAGACTAGATGATCTATTTAGGTCCCTTCTGACCCCTAACTACTATGAAACTAGTGAGGTGCCTCTTAGGGGCTTGGTGTCCTCAGTGTCAGTCTTGTGTTGACCCAGTACAACACAATGTAGCTCTCTGGAGCCAGGGACCAGTTGATGCCAAATGAGGAGGTCTCATACTGGTCTGAGCTGGGACAAGTCTAGCCAGAATTCTAGAAACTCATCTCTACAGTCTTTCTCCCAGGAGCTCTCCAGCTGTTGTGACACCTCAGCTGGCAGGCATGGTTCCCTTTCTTGCCAGAGCCATTCAGCAAATAAACTCATTCCTGATCAAATCCACCTACAGCGTTAGCAGCCAAAGCAGGTCTCAATTCTTCCTTACTTCCCTGTGCTGGAAAGCTACCCCCATATGAAGCTGTGATGATGGAGGCAGGAATACTTGCCCCCGCAGACCAACTGACTGCAAACCATTCATATCACCTGGCCCATATCTTTCAAGGGAATTTCCATGGACCAAAGATACCTCCTTAGCAGTGATTTTAGGGCTAACAGCAACAGTGGAATCCAAACTACGTGTTAGGTCAGGCATGAGTGTGGCCTCCCAAAGTTGCTTGCTACAGGTGCTGTTTTCAAACCTATTTTTCCCCATTGTCTGGAAATGCCCAGTCATACCTCCATTTGAAACCAATGAAGAGGCAGCTAAAGGGCATGGCATATAAAAGCCCTGTGGTGAGATGCTGTGGGGACTGCAGCAGAGACGCAGGTCTTTTCCCTCTTGGGCCAATGAAGGAACTCAGCTAGGTGAGTGGCACCTCTCCAAGGGTGGTTACTGCACAGAGCCATGGTCACATACACTCAGCAAGGAAGTGACATGAGCACTGTGTACACCTAGGCACTGGCTGCTATGTTGATGGGTGCTGGTGCTTTCCAAAGCTCCTGGTTGAGAAGATGGGGACTGTGGCTTTGGGGGTCTCAAGGATAGAAGAGGAGGTTGTGAGAAGGTTCCTCAGGGCCCAGGCAAAACATGTGCAAGTTCCCTGTGGGGGAGCCCCAGAAAACCTTGTGCCCTTGCTCCTGCCCTGCCTCAGAATGAGATGGCTTTATGGTCACTGCTGTCCATGACTGGAGATAATGATTCTGTTGCAACCAAACGACAAGACTTGTTTCCAGTCCTAACTGTCCTGGGCTGCAGTGTCAAAGTCACCAGGGAAATTCCCTGCTAATAAAACCTGCTTCCCTGGTGCTGTAACTGCACCGGGTGCACAAGTGCAGAGGCACAGATAACAGTTGGGGCTGAAGTCCACTGCAGGTCAGGTCCTCAGGAGCACGTTCCAGCCTTTCCCGCTGCTGCTCAGCCCCTCCAGCAGCTGTGTCAGCCTCTCAGCCCCACGCCTTCGCCTTCGCCGGGACTGGTGGGCTAGGAGATGCCTGGCAGCTTGTTTCTCTGGTGGGTTCTGGTGCTCTCAGGTAAGTGCTCCCACGCACAACAACTCCGGGCTGCCAAGTGTAACAGGAAACTGTTTCTGAAGCTGCAGATGGGGTGGGGAGACGGGACAAGCCACTGTTTTTTTCTAATCCAACCTCCACAAGTCACTTTTGTGCATCCTTCTTGGAGCAAATCCAGGACAAGTCTTTTTTGCCCTTACCCTGGGGTCAGACTGTGCTGGTATCAGTGCATCTGAGGGGGCGGTTGCCTTGAAGTGGGTTGCCACAGGCCAGGAAGTGCTTTGAGCCATGGCTAACTGCACTGTAAAAGAGAGGTTATTCCCTGAGGGTTACAGCAGGGGACTGGGAGGTGGCAACAAACAACTATTCCCAGCTTTGCTACTGCATCTCTTCAGCCTCCAGCAGGTCACTTAGTGCCTCAGTTTCCCTGACTGTTAAATGAGGATAATATTGAGGTCACGGGGGAGAGGTGTTCGGAGTCTTCATTCACTGAAAGTGCTGTGGGCTAGTGGATACTGCAAAGGGGCAGGAGTCAGGAGAGCTATTGACAACCAAATCTCCTGTGTGACCTGAATAACCTGCATTTTCTTGCTACATCTATGTCCTTTTTACCTGGTGTATTAGACTGTAAGCTTTGCTGTACAGCACTTAGCACAATGTGATCCTGATCTCTGCAGCAAAGTGCCTCTATGTCCTACCCCAACAGAAATAGTGCTGGTCCAAAAATGTCCAATGGAGCGTTTTCCCATTGGAAACACTTGTTGAGTGAAATCAGAAGGTTCCCAGGAAGTGTGCTGATTTCAGCAATGTTGTCATGGGAAAGTCTCAAGATGTTTCATTTCAGCCTTTGGATATTATGTTCTAGTAAAGATCGTAACAGTTCCATGAAATGCTTTGACCTGTTTGAAATGAACCATTTTTGATACAGGGATTTTTGGACTGTTTTGCATTGTGAAAAATGTGAACCTTTGGATCCTGATTGGGATCATTTGAATCCTGCAATCTCCACTTTCTGCAGGACAGAAATGCCAAACTTCCACCAGATCTGGCATCTAGAAGGAGAGAGCACAGTGTGACTAGGCCTGGGTCCTATCACAGTGATTCTACTGTACATCATAGCAACGCAATACCAAGTTCCTCTCAGGGTGAAAGGACTGTGAAATGCATTTCAAACCCAAGCTGTAACAGGAGTTTGCAAATCAATAGATCCCAGCTAACAATCCCTTTCACCTGGCACCTCTGTCTCCAAAGGCCTGTCTGACTCCAGGCATGTGCTGATCAGGCAGGTAACACAGCAGCAAGTGCGGGGCAAGTGGCAGTCCCTTCCTGTTTCATCCATGGTCCTGGGGACTGTAGCATCTGTGCTGAGCAGACAACTCTAATTGCAAAGGACTTGGCCCAAAAGGATCCTAGTCAGCAAACTTCATTCTTCTCCTTCCAGAGGGGGAAGGGCTGTGTACAGGGCTCTTCTGAGGTACCTTTCAAACTTAAGGCATGGACCTATCCCTCAGACCAGGGGGAATTCAACCCCAGAGCTGCAAACCAGATTGGGCCTGTGGAGTCATGTCATCCAGCCAATGGGGCTCCCCACAGGTCAGGAAATTTGGTGATGAAGGAGTGGTGGCAGCAACTGTCACTCCCTTGCTGACAAATTTCCCAAACCGTGGGGAGCCCCTGGGCCAGATAATATGGCCCTGTGGGCTGTATCAGGCACGCAGGGCTGGGGCAGAGGCCGCGTGGCCCAATCCCAGGGCACTGGATCAGGCAGATGTGGTGTGGGACGAATTGGGGTGCTGGACCTACTTCAGGTGTGCAGGGATGGGGGAAGCTGTCTGGGGACTGGTGCCGCAGGGTCCAATCCTGGCAAGGTTTTGTGGGAGGACGATCCTCATGCCTGGGGCCCAATCTGGCCTGTGGACCAGCTCTGCACCATTCTTCCAGCCCATGGGGCCAAAAGAGAAAGCACTGCTGTCTTAGATCTTTGGATGTAAATATGGATGGACTGCTGTCACCGCCACTCACATGTCTATAATAGCCAGCCATTGCTCAGGCTCTCTTGCACTTAAAAGTAAGTGTCATTTCAATACAGCAGCAAAAGGCACCACACCATTTATCACAGGAGCTACCACACTCCTGCCTAGTTACTGGAGCTGGATGGTGGATAGAGACTGTTTTGTGGAGGATTGCAGCATGCAGCTCTCTTCCAAAGGAGCATGAAAGGTGTCATTTCAAAAAGCCAAAAAAAATGGGGGAAACAACTTTGGGGTTAATTTTAACCTTGTGATTCCAGGTTCTCTTGTTTTGAATTGGATCCTTATTTTTCTGACCTACTAGAACACAGAATAAACAAACCCAGTCACAAGAGCGTTGTTTCAAAATTAACCACTGACACATTCATTCTGGCGGTGTTGAAACCTGAGGCAGAGGGCAAACATGACCAAGGTTGCTGGGAATAGACCCCAAATCCCCAGTTTCTTGTGGGTCTCATCCTCTCCCAGACCTGGGACTGGACCCCAGAGCCCTGACTAGCCAATTCCCTATTATAACCTAGAGACTAGGCAGGAGAAGCCAAAGCACAGAGCCAATTAGTTCCTATTCCTCCCCACCACCTCTCCTGCTTCAGCACTGAGATAGGTCAGGTCCTTAGACTGTCTGCACCTCTCAGTGACTTTTCTCCTCCTGGGCTTGGCTTCTGTCCGTGTTCTGCACCATGGCCCATGAATATTGGTGATCTGCTTCCTCAGAAGCCACTGCCTGGAGCCATGGGGTGAAGAGGACAGGAGCTGAACCAAGCTTCAGCTCAGCTGGAAAAAAGCCCTGGAAATGTCAGCTGCTGGCCTGCTCTCATGAGAAGGTCCATGTAGCTTAGTAGGAGCTTTAGCTTGTGGGACAGGACTCTGCATTAGCTGAGCCAGGGGTATGCAATTTCTTCCCCCTCTCAGTGTTGGGGGTCACCTATCACTGATTACTGTGTAATCCCCTCTCTCTCTTTTGGGTAGCTGGGCCTCATCCTCTCAGCCAGTCCATCTTCATCAACAGATGCTCCAGCCCTGCCGAGAAGGTGTGTGACTTTGTGTGCGACTGCAGGGACTGCTCAGATGAGAACCAGTGCGGTGAGTTTCCTGCCGGCCCTTTCTCCTCCTGCCTGGTGCCTTCTGGCTGGGTCTTTCTGCACAGCTGATTTCTTGTGATTAGCCTCAGCCTGCAATCAAAGCAGCTCTGGTTCCCCTAGTGTCCCTGCTCCTTGAACCCTGCTCTGAGAAAAAGGGCTGGGAGCACAGACCCCCAGGTTGCACTGCAGGACCTGACAAAAGGGGTATCCAGCTCCCCTCTAAAGGGCTGCATGTAGCTCATGTGGACACATCCTAGCAGGCTTCCAGCCAGTGCAGGTGCTGAGATCAGGGCAGATGCTGCAGCAGCTTATTGAGCATGGGCTGCAAAACCAGCCCAGGACCCTGGGTAGAGACTTAGGTGGGGAACCTGTGCTGGGATCTGCTTAGGCATTGCTGCCCTGCTGGCAGTAGTGGTGCTGGCTGGTGTCAGGCTACCTACCTGGGCAGCAATCCCATCCTCAGAGTGCAGGAGAAATGTACTCAGAGCCCAATTATCTTTTCCCCCCTGCTGCTTCCCATGATCTGAGTCAGCTATTGGCTGTGCCTTGTGAGACCTAGTTATGCTTTTTACACCCAGAGGGCCTGAGTTTGGTTTTTGCAGCCAGCCCATCCGAGAGTACTACTATTATTCTACCTGTGCAGCAGTGCTGTAGTGTGTGGGTGGAGGTAAGGAGCAGGGAGCTGGCTTCCTGGGTGAGCATGTCTCACATGGTGAATAGGCAACAGTGCGGCAACCCTTAGAGGAGCCCTGTCCTGGTCAGCTAGGGCTGTGTGTGTGCTATGACTCATCCCTTGATTGGTCAAGCAGGCAGGGGGCAGGGGCAGGGTGATGGGCTCATCTGCTTGCCTCCCTTACACCATGGCATTGCATCATGGATTACTGGTGAATGCTTCATGCAGCATTCACCACTATTCTCAGCTGGAGCCCAGGGCAGCCTAGACCCTACAACGGGTGAAGCGAGGAGGGATTTCTCTGACCTCCCATGGGATGTGGCAACTGCAGTGATCCTTGGCTGGGCATGGCCCTGACATGGATCAACCAGAGCTTCAGAGTCATATCCTGTTGCTCTGCTGCTCCAAGTCCTGCTCTATGAGGGGGGTCCCAGCACTGTTTGCTTCCATCAGGGTACCACAAAGAATCCGCCACGCTGGGAACTCCCTTCACCTGTGACTTTGAAGATGGCAACTGCGGCTGGCAGGATGTGAGCACATCAGCCTACAGATGGGGCCGAAACCATGCCATCATCTCCACAGGGAGGACAGGGCCCCACTCAGATCACACCCGAAGCACTAATTTGGGTAAGCCACCTGCAAGCACTGTGCCAAGGTATAGGGGCTGGAAAAATCCCCTTACCCTCTGGTGGTTGTAGCTAGGGCTGGTGCCTGGGCTTAGATGTGCTGCTGTGTTCTCACCTGGGCCTGGAACCCTGGACCCTGCCTGACTGCCAGCCCCTGCGATGGGGCCACCTGGTCTCCTTGTCACTCCTGACCTTGTCTGTTTAAGGCTGAGATGTACCAAAAATGGCCGTTTGGAAGCAGATGCTCTGTTGGTTGGTGGGTGAAAGGGCTCCTAAATAAGGTAGGTGAGGTTACTCCTCTCTGCCCTACACAAGATGTGGGACAATGCAGATTCTGCCTCTGTGCGGTCTATAGTGCCTACATTGTACAAGCACCATGTGGCCACAGCCCATTTCTGTGCCTGGGGCTTGCTTGTCTGTGTCAGTTTGCACGTTCTGCGAGTTCTCGTTGCCGAGCAAACCACAATGGTGAGGGTCTTTTGCTTGGTGCATTAAAATATCTCAGGATGTCAGAATGAAAAATATGGCACTTCATTTCCTTCAGAGACATGAAAAGAATGATACTAGGAGGGACAGACAGGCAGGCAGACCTATGGTGGGGTCCAGCTCCACTGAACACAACCCCTTTGCCATGTGTGTGGTGTCTGTCATGCCACAAGCATATCACAGCTTTCCTGCACACAGTTACAGAGGCACAGGTACGATGGAGGCAGGGAGAGAGTAGGAAAGGCACTGGGATAGTGGGGAGTGGGCACAGGGAGGAAGCCAGTTCCTGGTGCCATGAGCTACAGCAGGGAAGGTCTTTGCATGGACAGCAGTGGCTTGAGTTTCATGTTTCCACAGGCCCGTGTGTTCCTCCAAAACCTGTGTGAATGCCCTCTCACAGGGTGTCATTGCTCCATAATGATTGAAACATTTCCCCCCCTGGAATCTCTCCTCTGATGTGACTTTTCTGCTTTTGGTGCCTGTGAGGACCTCAGAACTGGACCTGTTTTATGTGGCTGTGTAATGCTTCTGGGGAGAATACGCATACCATGGAGCAAAGATGTCTCCTGTGTACATCCGCTGAACTGGGCCAGGGCAAGGACCATGCCTCCTTGTCTGTCTTGACCTCATTGTTCTGTGTGGTCAGTCCTCCCCATGTGTGCTTTTCCCAGGCTGGTACATGGCAGCAGAGATGAGCAGAGGGAAGTTGGCTGTCACCGCTAGGTTAAGGTCCCCTGTGATGCGACAGGCAGCATCCACCTGTGAGATCCATGCATGGTATCACCTGTGGGGAGCAGGTATGTGGCTGTGCACTGCACTCTACTATGTCTGTCTAGAGAGCTGGGGCATGCCCTTGGATGCATGCTGTGGGCTGAAGGGCCTCTTGCTCAGCACAGAACCTAGTGCTTCAGCAAGTACTGGAGGGTAGCTACAGTGGGCTGGGGACCATGCCACCCCTCTGGGGGTATGATCAGCTGGGCTGGGTGCATCTGTGACGCAGGTAGCTAGGACAGGGCCCGCAGGACTCTCAGCTGGTTAGCATGATATTGGCTGGGATGGGAAAGCTGGTACTGGCCCCTTCTGGAGACACGGTCTGGGCTCGGTGGACCTCTTCCCTGATCCATCTGGAATCCTGGGTGGCTCGTATGCACCAAACCTTGCCCAGCATTTCTCAGTCCCTTCTGACACCCGCATTAATGGAATCCCCCAGTTAAAGATGGGGGAACTGATGCACAGGGGGCTGGAGACTACCCACCAAGTCAGCGTACAGAGCTGAGAGCCGGGCCTGTCCTGTTCTCTAGAAGGCCGCTGGGCACAGAGTCACTTCATGCTGCTTGGCCTTCTTGAGTTTGCCTCCAGAACTGTGCCCTTCTACCAGGATTCAAGTGGAATATTTCAGAGCCCAGGAGTCTGGGCTGCCAGTTCCCTACAAGCTATAGAGCCATGTGCCTGTGAAAGGCTGGCAGAGCTGAGGCCTTATCTGTGGCTTTCAGCACTGCTGAATAAAAGGCCCAAATAGGGTGCCTCCAACAAACCCTTGCCCCTTGCTAGGGTGCAGGGGGAGGGCACTGGCTGGAGCTGGTAGTGCTGGGGGTGTAGTTGGGTCATCCGGGAGGCTCTGGAGTGGTGACCAAGTATCTCAGCTTCACTGCAGGTTTCAACGGCTCGGCCCTGCCTGCTCTGCAGATGGAGCTGACTCATGCAAACGAGATGGTGACGCTGTGGCAGAGCCCGGAGAGCAGTGTCTATGCCTGGAGGGAGCTGGTTGCATACCCAGGCCGGGTCCCAGGGAAGTTCCAGGTCAGGAGCTCCTCACCCAGCCTCTGCCTGCTGGGGCCATGCTAGCAGAGACCGGGGCACCTAGTGCCAGTGGCATGTGATGTGCTGCACAATGGCAGCCACAAGAGATGGAGCCAGAGGTGCTGCAAGGTGCTTCTGGTTCTGGAGATCAGTGGAGCATCCGGAACATGCTCCTGGGCTCTTGATTCCTGGCAGCTGGCTGATTTAACACAGAGCTGTGTCTGGCATGAGGGCAATCAGCCTGTCACTAAGCTGTATTAAGTTACGGCTGGTGGAGCACCCCAGGACCTGCTCCCACTCACGCAGGGGGTGAAAACCCCTCGGTTCCTACAGAGCAGGGCTGCAGCCTCCATGCTTGTGGCTGTGGATGTGGCTGTGGATGTGGTGGAGGCTGGGCTCCCTTCAGAGCCCCTGATTCCACCTGATGGGGACACAAAGGAAGGGGTGGGGGTGTCTGCAGCACTCCCAGGCTAGGGGTGAATTCAGTGCAGGACAGAGCCAGGCTCATGTCTATGTGGGGGAAAGTGTGGATGGGCCATAGAGCCCAGATGGGAGGCTTTGCACATTTGTTTTCCCACTGTATTTTATAGAGCAGATCAAGCTGTGGCAAAGCAGAGGGGCTGGTGGGTTCCTCAGAGAGAGGAGACCTGGGAGTCTGGCTGGCAGAGCAAGGACACGATAAGCTCCACAGGGGCAAAGGGAGTTCAGAGGGCAGCATGGGAAGACCTCCCTCCTAGCAGGGGTCTGTGCTGCTCAGAGCTGGCATCCAGCTGGGTCTGCAGTAGGACGCATGGTGGTGCTAGCGGGGCACACTGACTATGCCAGCCTCTCAGGCCACCACAGTTGTGGCAATGTCTTGAGCCACACCAACACCATATTCTCTTGTGTCACGGCAGATAACCTTCTCCTCAACACAGAGCTTCTCGCAGCTGAGAGGCCTGGCCATTGATGACATCGAGTTCAGGAACTGTGGCCTTCCACGTAAGACAGACCCCTCCTGTTCCTACACTGGCCTGGGCCACCTGCCTCTTGCCTGAGAGGAGGAATGAGCCATGGCCTGCAGAGATGAGGTGTCTGAGTGCTGAGCCAGGATACAGCCAAGTCCTAGGCTCTCCAGCCACCACCTCCATGCAGAGCCCCACAGAAGTTCACAGTATCCCTCAGCTCAAGGGTTGTTCTCTTGCTCCCTTCTTCAGTCTGTCCATGGCAGGAGAAGAAGCCTCTTCCACCTGCTTTGGAAAGCTGAGCTTGCTGCCCTCCCACCTTTCCCTTCAATGCTCTGAACTGCCTCCTGTATTGACCACAGCCAGAAGGACATGGCCTCTTGAAGAGGGACATGTCTCTGTGACTCCATCCGATGCTGAGGAAGTGGGGCAAGCTAAGAGAGGGCAGAGGGTGTCCCCCCCCCCCCAAGCCCCTAAAACCTTGTGCAGTACAGAGGTTGGCCAGCTCTACCTCTTCTCACCCAAGAAAGAGGCCTGTCCAGGCTGACCCACCTGCTGAGGGGAAAGGGTCCAGCCACTGTCCTGGCTTCCAGGACCCCTTCCAGTCCCCTTACCCCTTCTCTTCCTGGGAGTTGTACTGTCCTCCTTTACCAGGGAACTGAAGGGACCCACGCCCTGTCATGCTGCTGCATCCTACCCCATCTCTGTCCATCTTGCTCACCCTGGGGCGGGGATCACAGCTGAGATTTGCCCTATCTTCCAGTTCTGATTAACTCTTTCCTTTCCTGCCTGAACTCAGAACTCATGAGCCAAGTGTGTGGGCCAGAGGAGCAGAAATGTGAACGTGGGTCGTGTGTGGGGAAGGACCGATTCTGTGATGGCAGTGACGATTGCGGAGATGGCTCAGATGAGTCTGAGCTAGAGTGCAGTGAGTGTCCCTGGGCCTGGGTGCTGGCCAGAGGAGGAAAAAGAGAGTGGGTGATGCAGGGAGATCTGAAGGGGAGTCTGTGGCCATGCATATATGGAGATGGGAGGCATGGGGACACTGGCAAGCTCTTATCCATCCTGGGACCAGGCTAGGAGTATTCCCCACTATGTGTCAAGGGGTCGGTGCCCTTATTGCTGGGGAGCTTAGATGCTCATGGTCCTGGGCTCAGGCCCACAACCCAGAGCAGGGCATGTTCAGGCCCACGGGAGGTTCTGCTCCTGGGCTGCAAGGAGGTTTCCTGTGTAGAGCGAGATGGCTTGGATAGAAGAGAATCCAGCTGGAATCACTCCTGAGAGCCTGAGCATTAGCTAGACACAGCTTTCTCCCACCCTGGTATGTGAGCTGGGCCTACGCCAAGCCCAGGGACTGCAGCCGGATGGGAGGTAAGGAACAGCCCAGTGCCTGGATCTTCCCTCAGTCCCAAGGCCTTTCTTACCCTGTGAAGCACAACCCCTCCCCGCCATGGAGGTGGAAGGACCAAGAACTTTTAGCCAAGCGGGTCCAGCTCCATCTGCAGAGAGCAGTGATGCATACACAGAAAGTGCTACAGCATCCCTGGGGCTGCTATAAACCCACCCACCTGGAGGAGTTTCTGGCAGAGCTCAGGCCCCAAACCTGGGCCCATATTCCCTGTGTGAAGTGAAGTGTTATATCCAGCTCGATGCTGTTCCTGGTGCCTTGTGTGAACGGCTTAGACACTGCCCAGGCAGAGGAGAACAGCTGTCCTCTTCTCTCCTGACCTCCAGGGCAAGAAGAGCCAGACCTACTGCCATCCTGGTCATACTTACCCATGCTGCAGTGATCATAGGCTGGAGCCATGCTTGCCCCCCCCCCGCCATGAGTGTGCCCTACACAGTGTAGAGCCAGGGCTCCACATGTGCATAAGAGAGAGGGCACCATAAAGAAGAGACTCCCCAGTCTTGCTCACCTTGGGGTGCCCTCCAGAGCTCCCCTGCCCTTAAAGGGCTGAGGGGCCTCCCTCCCTACTTGGTGTCCCCCCCAGTAACATTTGCTTTTTCCTCCCAGAATCCTTCAGGGTCTGCTCCTTTGAGGCAGACCTCTGTGGCTGGAAAACTGTGCCCGGTCTCCTAACCTGGAACAGGAACACCAGCTTAGATTTAGTGACTTTGTATGGCCAGCCCACCCGGGACCACAGCAGCAACAGCAAGGCAGGTACGTGTTGGCCTGCTGGGGCCATAGGATTTGTTCACCTCTGCTTTGCTGCCCTGCATGGTCTCTACACAGAATCCACTGAAACACTCGCTGTCCGGCATCCCCACCACCCTACAGCACAGAGACAAGCCTGCTTTGCTCAGCTCTTTGGGACCTCACTCAGTGCAGGGTGCATCAAACAGGGCCTCCGCCTGGTTTGAAGGGCTGCTTGAGTCACACCCATGTGGGTGCCAGGGGCCTTGGGAGCTGAGCCCTGTCTGACTCTAGCCACAGTGCTGGCTTCCTTGAAATCATTTAGCTGCCTGTTCCCCCAAGCCACCCTTGTCCCTCTGCAGCTCCACAGACAGGTAGCCTTAGAGTGCTCTGCTGGCATGACCTGGCCACAGCCCCTCCCTGTCCTTGGCCTCTCTGTGAGGGGACAGACACAATGTCCTTCTCGGAAGCACCATCCAGTCTCTTGAGATAAAACGGCCCCGTGTTTATTTTAGGGCAGTGCTGGGAAAACAGAACGTAGGAGATTGTAAAGGTGAACTGCTTGACCGCATGTCTGTAAGCAGGTCCTGCACACCTCACAGACCTCCTCAGAGATAGAGGCCGTCTCACCCTACCGCTCCCACAGTGTTCGTGCTGATGTGGCTACTCTCCAGGCAGCAGGGCTGAAGTGTTATTCCTCAAACGCCCCACTGCTGTCTGCACGGTCACTGGGAAGGAAGACTCGTCAGCCCCTGGGGGTGGTTGGGAGCTAGAGCCCACAATCTCCCAGTTCTCCCCAGTTAGAGCACTCTGGCTATGCACTGACTTATTCATAAGTCATGCAGCCATGTCTAGCCCCACTGTGCTAGGTGATGTACAGGTAGCAAGAGCTGGGCTCTGCTCCAGCTGCTTACAAGCCCAGAAGAAGCAGGGTGGGAGGGAAGGTTACAGGGCAGGTCAGAGCTAGGAACAGGCTGCAGGCTACCTGAGAGCTAGGCCAGTACTGAGGCCGCAGGGCTGTACAGCTTCCCCAGTAACGTATGTAATGGTATCTGATTTCTCAGTGAGGACAAAGGGGTCCTCCGCCACAAGGCCTGTTACACAAGAGTGCAGCAGCTGACCACAAGAGAACAGTGTGGCCCACGTACCTATGACTACCCAGTGTGAACGGCCTGGTACCTTTTACAGCTGGGGCAACTAAAGTGGTGCTCTTCAGTGTGACTTCAGGACAAAGCTTACACGCATGCGTGCACACATAATGCACATGTACGCATGTGCGTGCACACCCCCCCACTATGCCACTGAGGCCTGCTGTTGCAGCCACTTTTTAAACTTGGCAAGGCCTCTTTCAAATAGGTCTTTTATGGCTTCAGTGTTCAAGATGTATTTGTTTGTCCAAGTTAGAGCTGTTCTTGTTGACCTTCAGACTCCCAAGATAAAACATATCAGCTCAGTCTTCCTTCCCATGAAAAGGCCTGGCTGCAGGCTGTTTGCCTTGCCTAGAGAGGGGGTTTGCACCTTCTGGAGAGCACTGTTGTTGGAGTACCCATGAACCCATGTGGGGCCTCTGTGCAGGGAAGGTCACGGAGTTAAGATCCCAAAGAGCAGGGGCACAGTGAGGCTTACTGTGTGAGAGCCTGATGTGCTAGGCAGATGTGCACTTTGACCCTGGTGGGCTATTCTTGCCTGCTGGACTCTTGCTTTCTCTGCTACTTGCTTCTCTTCATCCCTCTAGCTGGGCAGTCCCCATTCAAATGTGCCTGGCCTGGGGTGTGGGCAGTCATACCAGCAAGCATTGCTCCAAAGACTGCCTGTGGGACATTTAATATTTAGTAGCTGCTCATTGTCTCCCACAGGCTATTTCCTCCATGTTAGTTACAACCAGACAGACTTGATGAAAAACTTGGCCAGACTGACCAGTCCAGTCTTCCAGGCGACTGGGAACAGCTCCTGCTCTGTGAGTCACTCATTTGCTCTGAGTGCTGCTAGTGTCCCCCGTGTTCCTGGAGAGAGGACAGGTGAAATCTGCAAACAGAAATCTAGGGGCTACAAGCTCGGGCCCTTCCTTGCCTGCACATGCACACATGCACTCCCATACTGTATGCATCAGGATGTGACTGGGAAGAAACCAGCCCCTTGGGAAGTTACAAAAAGCACTGGAATTTGCAGGGCCCCAGGGCCCGTAGCACCTTGTGAGGCCTCCGGTCAGATCTCCAAGCTAAGCAGCGCAGGGAAGGGCTGGTACCTGGCCCTTTGCCTGGAGAGCCTCAGTAAATGAATCTGTTTGCAGTCACCAACTTCTGAACTGAATGGATTGTGAGGAGAGCCCACTGCTACCACAGCCTTTAGGTTGGAGGGAAGCAACCCTTCTCAGCAACTGGGCAGGATTTTCCAGTGCTATGGATGTGTAGGGAGGCTGGGTGCCAGCTGGCTGGTGAAGGGCTTCATGGTGTGAGCTACACAGCATCTTCTTGGGGGTTGGTGGCTCAGGAGAACACTTCTTCTGGAGGATCTGAGATGTATGTGATGCATGGTGGGTTTGGCTGAATGGTGTTACAGCTGAAAAAGTGGCTTTTTTCAGGGGCCCTGAAGAGCCTGCACTGCTTGCCTCAGGCTACCTCATCTTGGAGTTAACTCTGTGTAAATGCCCTGAGCTCTCACATTTTGGGTGCTTGGGAACACATCAGGACACTCTCAGGCAGCTGTGGGGATGAGGGTGCTAAAAGAAATAAGGAGGTTTTCCAGTGCAGGGAGACCGTGGTCCTCACTGTCCATCCGCGTGTCCTGGTTCCAGCTCGTGTTCTACTCCTACCTCTATGGCTCGGCCACCAACAGCATCAATATCTACTATGTGGCCAATGCTACCCAGACGCTGGTGCGAGGCAGGACTGGGGACCTGGGCGATTACTGGTTCAGGGAGAAAGTGGACTTCAACGTGAACAAGGACTTTGAGGTGGGCAGTTAACTCATGCTGTGACGCACTACAGGCCTGGGGGACAAAGCTGGTCACTGTACAGGGTGTGAAAGGTCCCTGTTGCAATGGTGCCCCAGAGAAATGGACAAGAAGCATAATGGTTTTTAGTCCAGGCTCCAGGAGAACAGTGGAGAAAGTCATCACCATGGCTGGTCCCACACCCAGGGGCACAGGAGTGGGTGGGAAATGGAAATGAAATCCCTAATTGGGGAGAAGCAGAGGAGGGGGTGAGGGCCCTTGGCAGGGCAGCATAAAAGAAGCCTGCACTGTTTCTGCCCAGATTGTACATTCCTTGGCCACAACAAAGGCCCACAGGGAAGCCAGTCTGGCACCTTTTCCAGCCTGGCCCTGACTCCCACCACACACCCCATTCACTCTCCGTCCACCTCCTGAACCCTTCAGACCTGGTGCCCTATCAAAGCCAAGTCTCCCCAGGGAAACAAGTTACCACAGAGATCAGCCTTGCAAATCAGGAACCCTTCTTCTTTCCCTTTGGATACGAGGTAGCAGAGCCCTCATATTCCAGCGCACCGAGCCCAGTTTCTGCAAAATGTAATGCAATGCCAGTTCTCATATGAAGCTGGGTGCTGGCCTCGTGCTTGTGCTAAGTGTAGCTTGCTTTTTCCATGCAGATTGTCATTGAAGGGGTAATTGGAACAGGGAAGAAGGGGCACATTGCCTTGGATGATCTGATTCTGTCTCCAGACTGCAAACAGGCAGCAGGTGAGTGGACAGAAAGGGCCCCTCTGGCCACTCTTCACTGCACGGTCTGGGCCACAAGGTCCTTTCATGCACTCCAGCTGTGCCTGGGGTATGTAGCCTGTCTGCTGAGCTCCTGGGCAAACCATCCAATTCCTGTCTCCCCTCTTCAGGCAAGCGAGCTGTTGTTGTCCCTGAAATCAATAGCTCCTGTAGCCCAGAGAAGTTCATCTGTGAAGATGGGGAATGCATCAGCCAGGAGTCGGCCTGTGACTTTGCAGTGGCATGTAAAAATAGCGCTGATGAGAAGTTCTGTGGTAAGGGATCACATGGGGCTGTGCTGGAGAGGGGCAGGCTTCATAATACCAGGGGAACAGAGCAAGGCCTGGCACTTAGTGCTGAGGGGTTGAGAGCCCTGGCTACAGCAGGGAAGGAGTTGGCCTCACAGCTGCTCTGCCCATGCCCCTCAGTGTCAGCTATGGCACACTCTGCTCTTCCCGTTGGGGAATATGCCAGTGCCCTCTGTCTAGTTCTGCAGCCACTTTCCAGTCCAGCCTGGGGTTGCCTGTGCCCACAGCTTGGCCAGTACCCCTTGGTCCTGACCTGCAGTCCCTGCCACTCCAGCCTTGTCTTGCCTTGCCCTGCCCTGCCCTGCCTTGCCTAGTCTAAAGGCTTTGATCACATGTAAGCCCTGCTTTTAAGTCAGCCCTGCCCTGGTAGCTTTGGCAGGAGGGAACCATAGCCTGGGTAAGTGTAGCAGGCCAGGAACTCTTCAAGGCTGTGAGATGCCAATGCTGGGCAGCCTGTAGTGCTCAGAGTTGTGCACTGGCCCCAGACCTTATCTCCCCTGGCTCAACAAGGCCTTAGGGTATGAGAGAAGTGCCAGCTGGCTGCTTGCTCCTGGCAGTGGGAGCTCTCCTTCAGCACAGGCAGGCCTGGGGGGTTCAGTGTGGGTGGCCTGGGGTCTGCACAGCCCAGGCACTTGCTTTGGCACAGACCTTCAGGGCTGAGGCTGCCAGAGCTGCACTCCATGCCCCTCTGCTTCTGGCTGTATGGCTGGGGAGCACATGAATGCTGGGTCCCAGGCATGGGCAGCTGCAGGCTGCTGAGGTCTTTGTTTTTGCAGGAGACACTGACTTTGAGGCTGGGTCTGGGGGCTGGAGGGACGTCAGCGTGGGTCAGCTGCAGTGGGTGACCATGAGAGCCAGCGAGGCCCTGAGCCCTGGCACAGACCATACCACCAATACCTCTGCAGGTGAGATCACCCCAGGTCCCTCAGTGGGTGCCCATCCCTGCTGCCCTCTCCCCACTCCACCCCACTATGGCTGTCTCTGCAAATGAGATCCCACCGCTGCTCCCTCTGCAGTGGACAGCAGGGAGGAGAAGGGCAGCTGCTGGGAGGATAGGAGAGGGGTTAGCTGGCACTGCCTGAGGATGGAGTGGCTGATGTGGGAGTGCCTGATAGAAGGGGCAGGAGGGGGTGGCTGGCACTGCCGGGGCATGAAGGGGGAGGGATGACTTCCCTCCAGCCCTGCCATGCTTGCCCCAGGCTGTTTCTCTGCTTAGGCAGCTACCTGGCAATGCAGCGTGCTCCAGGCCAGATGGTGACAGCGGCAAAGGCACGCACGCCCCCGCTGGGCCCCTCCGGCCTGGCCTGCTCCCTCGAGATGTTCTATTGGCTCCAGAGTGACCCCCAAGGTAACCACATCCATTCCTGTGAGCTGCTGACCTGGTGGCTTCCCAGTGTGGCTCAGCTGCACCCCTGCTCCCGGGATGTGCCAAGATTGGGGCCCTTCTGGGTGGGATCCCCTCAGAGCCTGACTGTCCTGCTGCAGAAGAGACTCCTGGTGCCACAAGGAGAGGGGCCAGCTGTACTCATGAAAGGGGGTTCTCAGAACTGCAGCTCCAGGACAGTCCCCTGTCCCTTCACCCCTCCAAATCCCTGTGAGGCCCTGACCCAGCCTCCTGCCCCCCGCATTCCCAATCATGCAGTCAGTCACTATATCAGAGCAGTAATCCTGCCAAACAGCCCATACCACCCATTGACACTTTTCTCCATCTGCTAGGATTCATTGCTGTCAGCACTGTGGATCATGCACTGCGCATGCACCAGCTGGTCTGGTACATTCAGGGCAATGGCAGCATGGAGTGGAAGAAAGTCACTGTTCCTCTCGGAGAGAGACCCAGACCCTTCCAGGTTGGGCAAGTCAGCTGAGCATGCTTGCCCAGAGCTTCAGGGGCAGGGAGTGGTTACAGGGCATTGTGGGATACAAAGCTTAGGCACCAGTTGGAAAGCCCCCACAGTGCACAACCATCTAAGCTTGGGGGCAGGGGATGGAGCAGGTGCCCCTTTTCCTGAAGGCATTCCTTGCAGATCCACCAAGGGTGGTAGTATCCATAGGTCACTACCATCCCATGGTAGTGGGGTGGCAGAAGCCAGGCTCTCTCTGTCCTGCAGAGACATGACAGCATATTGCCCCTGTTGGGTTCTTGAACTGAGAGGCCAGGAGCTTAATGGTCATTGAGCCTGAGCACCAGCAGGATATTGGGGGTCCCATAAGTGCAGGTGGGAAGCGTAGGAGCTGCTGCCCACTCTGCGGCTGGAGAGCAGCTGTCCCCAAGCTACCCCTCCCAAGCCCCATATCTCTGTGCTGAGTTTTCCAAGACATTAAAGGAACAGGGGAGCTGGAGGTCCTGATCAGCTTGGGATGGGGGTGGTGAGTGTTGGGCTGAGGCCCTGTGGGGTGAGGCATATCGGACTCATGTTTCTTACTAGGGCTCCTTCCCCCTCAGGTGGAGCTCATTGGCTTGGTGAGTCCCCAAGGCCTTGCAGTACCAAGCGTGGCAAGTGTGGCTGTCGATGATGTGAAGTTTGTGAACTGCGACCCTCGTGTTGTGCCCCAAGAGGCCACAGGTACATCTCTCCTTGGGGGTCAGCAGGTGCCTCCCAGTGCCAGTGGGTGACTGGGTGATTTACCAGGACCTGAGCAGCACTTGCTGCAGAGGCCTGGCCCTAGAGCTGCCAGGGATTGACCCCATTAGTGTCCCTTGGAGGGGGAGCAGGCTGTGCTGTTGGTTGGTTTTAGCTGGAGCAGACAGGGCCAATGCAGCAGGTGCCCATGTGTTAGTGACCAGTACAGCACGGACAGCGGGCAAGTCTCTGATCATAGCCAGAGTCTTCCTTGGCTGGCAGGGATTGACTCAGTTAGTGGCTGTTGGAGGAAAGGGACTGTGCTGTAAGGCTTAGGGCCCTGGCATCCTAGGGATCCTGCCCACATTGTAAGCAATGGGGACATTTCTCAAAGCCCAGAGAGTTGGATCTGGGGATACTGGAGCATCTGGGTGCTTCTGCTTTCCCTGCTTGTCTGCACCTGCTGCAGGAGCAGAAGAGCTGCACCATGTGGCCCAGCCAAGCATGTTCAGTGCTTGTTCTTTATTTTCTGCCTAGCAAGAAGTAGGGGGGGGGAGTTAGATTGTAAATGGCCTGGTCCTTTCACACAGGGATGCCCCAGTGCCTCACAAGGGCAGGAGAGTCAGCCTCCCAATGACACGCTACAGATGGAGAAACTGAGGCATGGGTAAAATGAAGTGAGTTATTCAGGATCACACAGGGAATTAGTAGCAGGGCTGGGAGAGGAGCCAGGGAGCTGCTGACTTCCAGGTCGCTTGTTCTCACTGATGGCTTCCCCATCAGGGGAGCAGGGAGCCCAGGAGTCCTGGCTCCCAGCTCCTTACTTTTAACCACTAGTGAGCGGCTGTGTGGCATGGACAGGGAGGTGGATCACAGCAGGCCTAGAGTTGCCCCCATGTGGGGCTCAGCCCAGAGCAGGTGAGCTTAGCCTGGGTGTGCCAGCTACATAGCAGCTGCTCTGGAGCCTCCCCTGTCCACCCCTGGCTGTACTCATGCAGGTGGGGATGGTCCTGCTTTGAGCAGGGGGGTTGGACTGGATGACCTGAGGTCCCTTCCAACCTGCATTTTTTATGATTTCATGATTCTATGTCTTGGTCTTTCCACTTTCTGGACAGAGCTGTCTTGCAACTTCGAGAAGGGCCTATGTGGTTGGTACCAGGACGAGAATGATGACTTCGAATGGGTGCGAGGCACCGGTCAGGGGCTGGGCTCTGACCACACCACAGGCAATGGTAGGCACAAGCCCTGGGGGCCTCCCCCAGCAGCCACAACAGGTGTGTGACAGGGGGGCTTGTCCCAGGACCCCCTGGAGTGCAGCAGGGGGGAACTTCTCACCTTCTCCTGCAATTCAATATGACTGGGACCAGAAACAGGTGGTTCTGTCCATGACTGGGCTGTGAGGGCATTTCCCCAGTCCCAGCAGGGAGCAGGCAGGGTCTGCTGTGGTCGAGCTGTGCCAGAAGAGCCTGGGTATGCTCGGATCTGAGCCTGGCTGATGTCTCTGGGAGGCAGAGCTTTGTCTGTGCTCCTGTGGGATGAGGACGAGGGGAAGAGCATGCAGCTGTCTGGGAGGCTGGTGCTGGGGCATGCAACTTTCTGCAGCTGCCCTTTCCTGGCCTCCCCGCCCTGCCCTTATTGTTTCAGATGCATTTGCTTTGCACAGGGTTTTTCATGGCTATGGATCCTTCTGCCCAGGAGGCCCGAGGCCTCAGAGCCCGTCTCCTCACCTACCTTCTGGATCCAGCTGCTGAAATCCAGTGTTTCTTGTTCTGGTACCGCATGGATGGCCCCCAGATTGGTAGGTGGCATGTGACATGACCCTTGGGGGCTGGGACAGACATGTTCTCTATGGGCCCAGGGAGAGAGTAGTTCTTTCCCACCTCATCTCTGAAGGGTGCACCTGACATCCCCAGTATCTGCCCGTGAGCTGGTGGCATTGAATTTGACGGACACAGGCCTAGCGGTGATACACAGTAGTAACTGCTTGTGGGGTCAGGACTCAGACAGGAGCCAAGGACCAGAGTTGCCTCCTCTGAGAGCTGCTTTTCAGAGAGAACAGTGTTGATGCTGAATAGATCACCCCAGTGCATGCTGGGAGAGATGCTTCCCCCTCTGGGGTGTTGTCCATGCTGTACGTCACCCCAGTGCATGCTGGGAGAGATGCTTCCCCCTCTGGGGTGTTGTCCATGCTGTACGTCACCCCAGTGCATGCTGGGAGAGATGCTTCCCCCTCTGGAGTGTTGTCCATGCTGTACGTCACCCCAGTGCATGCTGGGAGAGATGCTTCCCCCTCTGGGGTGTTGTCCATGCTGTACGTCACCCCAGTGCATGCTGGGAGAGATGCTTCCCCCTCTGGGGTGTTGTCCATGCTGTACGTCACCCCAGTGCATGCTGGGAGAGATGCTTCCCCCTCTGGAGTGTTGTCCATGCTGTACGTCACCCCAGTGCATGCTGGGAGAGATGCTTCCCCCTCTGGGGTGTTGTCCATGCTGTACGTCACCCCAGTGCATGCTGGGAGAGATGCTTCCCCCTCTGGGGTGTTGTCCATGCTGTACGTCACCCCAGTGCATGCTGGGAGAGATGCTTCCCCCTCTGGGGTGTTGTCCATGCTGTACGTCACCCCAGTGCATGCTGGGAGAGATGCTTCCCCCTCTGGGGTGTTGTCCATGCTGTACGTCACCCCAGTGCATGCTGGGAGAGATGCTTCCCCCTCTGGGGTGTTGTCCATGCTGTACGTCACCCCAGTGCATGCTGGGAGAGATGCTTCCCCCTCTGGAGTGTTGTCCATGCTGTACGTCACCCCAGTGCATGCTGGGAGAGATGCTTCCCCCTCTGGGGTGTTGTCCATGCTGTACGTCACCCCAGTGCATGCTGGGAGAGATGCTTCCCCCTCTGGAGTGTTGTCCATGCTGTACGTCACCCCAGTGCATGCTGGGAGAGATGCTTCCCCCTCTGGGGTGTTGTCCATGCTGTACGTCACCCCAGTGCATGCTGGGAGAGATGCTTCCCCCTCTGGGGTGTTGTCCATGCTGTACGTCACCCCAGTGCATGCTGGGAGAGATGCTTCCCCCCTGGGGTGTTGTCCATGCTGTACGTCACCCCAGTGCATGCTGGGAGAGATGCTTCCCCCTCTGGGGTGTTGTCCATGCTGTACGTCACCCCAGTGCATGCTGGGAGAGATGCTTCCCCCTCTGGGGTGTTGTCCATGCTGTATGTCACCCCAGTGCATGCTGGGAGAGAAGCTGCCTTGCTGTGCATTGGGCTTATTCACACCCTGGTAGAAGGGGCCCGTTGTGCATTGCAGGGCTCTGTCCCCAACTTCCACAGCTCCTGCCTGCACCAGGACAGCGTTTCCCTCATGGTGGCCCCTTCCCTCCCCAAAGGCCCACAGGGGAAGGCAGACCCTCTGGCACCAGCACAGCACCTCAGCCCTGCCAGCCTGCAGAGGCTCCTCTCCCAGCTGCCCCAGCAGGCCTCTATTTGGGGGCAGTTCCCTGGGAACAGTCTCCCACGACCTGTGACCGGGGGCCTGACCCACCACAGATTTCAGCCCTCTAGGCTCCTAGGAGCACAGGCTGCTTGTAGACGTGCTTGTTCCCGTTCTAATGAGATTGATGGAGTCTGCTCCGTGTTCTAATGAGAACGCTCCGGCATCGCCTCACCGTCACATGTATTAAGCCCCCTGCATTTCAGAACGGTGGCAGGAGGGCTTTAACTAAACCTTGTCGAATGAGCTTTAGTTAAAGCACTCCCACAGCCTTTTTGAAATGCAGCAGGGCTTAATACACGTGATAGTGAGCTGTTTTAATTAGAGTGGCTGTCTGAAAACTGTTCTAATTAAAATGCCCCCTGCCCTCACCCCCAAGCATGCATATAGGTCCCAACCTCTGATGTTCAGCTTGGCCTCTTCCAAGGGTGATCAGCTAAGATCCATGTGGGTCTCTGAGATGCTAAATCCCAGTGCCCACCTGCTCTGCTTGGAGGGCCCTAGTCCTGCTAAGAGGTGGTGTGCGTGTGCTGCCCTGGAGGGACCCCTCCCTTCTACCTTGCACTGGGGAGGGTGTTCCCACATGGATGAAGGCTTTGGGATCCTTTGGGAAGAGAGTGCTACAGAAGCCCTCCCTGCCCATCTTTACTGGCTTCATCACTCTTTGGGTCTATCCCAGGCACGTTGAACCTCAAGATAAAGCATGGTGGGGAGGCAGAGACAGTGCTCTGGACCAGAACAGGAGCACAGGGCAGTGCCTGGCACCTGGGATCCGTAACGCTCCATCACCAGCCCCAACAGAAATACCAGGTAAGGCCCCCAGGCTCTGCTCAGAGCCAGGAGGACTTGAAGCTTGCTGGCTTCTAGGGCTATGCTCTGGTCACTAGCCTGACGAGGGACAGACCTGAGGATGCCTCAGTGTCCATACAGCACTGAGCACATGGCTGGCATTTAAAGAGAAAACCTCTAGGCCCAAGGCACAGAGCCCAGCTCCAAATCCCCACAGCACTGTCAGGCCCCCTTGGCCTTGCATCCTCCACCAGACCTTGGGGGTGCTCTCTGGACCCACTTTGTCCCTCCCTGGGCAGGCCAAGGCAGGTGACATGGTAGTATGGCATAGGCATGGGCTGATGCTCAGTGCTGCGTTCCTCCTCTCTCCCTTGCAGCTGATTTTCGAGGCTCTCCGTGATGGGTACCTGGGGCACATGGCCCTGGATGACCTCTCAGTGAAGTCTGGCACCTGCAGGGCACAGGAGCACTGCTCGTTCGAGGCAAGTGCTTGTGGCTTCAATGCCAATGGGAAGCATTCATGGGCAAGACAGAGCAATGCCACCGGCACTGCAGTCACTGGCCCTTCCACCGACCACACCACAGGCACGGCCAGAGGTAATGCAAGCTCCATGAGGTTTCTCTGGGGACATGGGGCAACTCCTTGCGGCCTCAGGGTCTGTGGGGCAGCTGCTGACTCTCTGTAGCAGCCCCATGGGCTTTGGGGATCCTCTGCCCTCGTGGGGCTCTGGACTTTGGGAAGCAAAGGCTGCGTTGCATGGAGGTGTGGTGAGGGCAGGGGCTAGAGGACTGCTTTCCCATGTGCCTCTGGGACCAGGCTGCCATGGGAGCTTACATCTGGCTCTCTGGGTTTGGAGTGAGGGTGGAAGCAGCTGTGTGAGTGGCTGGAATGATGCAGCATGGACTGAGCCAGGGTGCAAAGCCCAGTGCTGGATGAGGGATGGGGCGGGGGGTGGGGGCAAAGCCACTGCCGCCATTGCCAACAAGGATGAACCAGGGTCATGTGGGGCCTGGCAATCAATGCAGGGTCATCCAGAGTGTCTCGCTGCCTCCCAGCAGCTTTGAATGTCATAGTGCCAGCTGGAGGTTTTCAGGGCACCCCCCTGGGGTGCCTGCTGCTGCCAGTGCCCATGGAGACCCATTTATTCATTGGCTTTTCATCACTTGGGGGAATCATCAGGTCCCCCTTCTTGCCAATGGAGGGGCCAGCAGAGGCGGGATGAACTGAGTGGTGCCGCTGCTGTACCTTGTGCTCAGGAAGCCAAGTGCCCAGGCGTTCCAGTGAGCGACTCCTGCAAAGCTGGTGGGTTTTGTTTTTCCAGGGTACTATATGATCATCAATACAAGCAAGAGCTCCCTGCCCCGTGCAGCCACGCTGGCCTCTGAGCTGTATGTGCCCTTGACTCATACCCAGTGCCTGACCTTCTGGTACCACCTGAGCACAAACTCAGGTGAGCATGGTAGCCTTGCCTTTGCTTCTCCTCCCCATTCCTGCTGCTGGTCAATGCAGGAACACTGGGCAGTTGGTGTGGCATGTGGCACAGACATGTGGCTGGAGAGGAAACCTGGCTGAAGCACAGGCCTGAGAGTTGGGACTCCTGGATTCTGTGCACAGTTCTGCCACAGACCGGCTGGGGGTGCTGGCAGGGCATGATCCTGCCCCTTTCCAGCAGGGGCTGGGGCACCACGTTCTGAGCTGCATGGGTGTCTCCCCTGCTGTGGGGATGGGGCCACAGAAGAGCTACCTGGGAGCCAAATAAAACTCCTTCCCAACAGTGACTGGGCCAGACCAGACTCTGCCTGTTCTCACCAAGGGATGGCTGGAGCTTGCCTTGGCCACTCGGCTCTGCTCCAACTTATCTGGCCAGTGGCTTCTGGGAGTGGCCACAGCGACCTGGCATGTGGGTTCCTCCTTATGGTGGAGCCTGCCCATCTCTGAAGCTCTTTGCCTCTGCTGGTCATGCAGCATAACATTATTAGCCCCTGGGTGTGGTGATGATAGGCTCAGGCAGGTCCAGTGATAGACCCAAGCTCCATGCAGCAAGTCCAGACTGGAACCCAGGTGTCCCAACTCCAGGAGCCGTGCTCTTCCCGCTGCCCACGCTGTTTCTCTGGAGAAGAAATGGTGTTTCATCAGTCAGTTAGTGCTATCCCTGCAATAGGCTTATCAGTACCACAGCTCCCTTTGGCCATGGGCAGGAACAGAATGGCCTCTGGTCACCCTTGGGACATGCCTTCAGCCTCTGGGTCTCATTTAGGTTCCCTGAACATCTACATGGAGGAGCAGGGTGCACGGAGGCAGCTGTTCAGTGTGAGCTCAATGCAGGGGGATGCCTGGCACTATGGCAGCGTGGCTGTCCAAGCGGATGGGGAATGGAAGGTGAGACAAGGGGCAAAGGGGTCATCTGTATCGCAGCTCTGGGCTCAGGGGCACTGAAGGCAGCAACCTGCCTGGCTCTGGATGCAGGCTGAGTGGGAAGCTGCCATTGTAGAGATCTGAGCTCTGGGACCAGAAAACTGGCCATTTCTGGAGCTGCTTGTCAGAGCAGAGCCACGCCGCACCATCAGAAGTCTTTCATTGCGCTGAAAAGGCCCAACAAAGCTTCTCCACAGGGCAGAGTTGGGACTGGGGCTGGACTGGGCCCTTCTGCCCAGCTGAGAGAGCTGATCCAAGGGCAAAAGTCCTCTGAGCTGTAGCACTATGAGGAGCCTTGGAGCAGGTGTAGCCTAGGCAAGAGGGGATGAAGCTGGTGATATGTTCCCAGGGCATTCTTCCAGGCACTGGTCCAGGAGGGCTGGATCAGAGCACTGTACTGGAGACTCCTTACAGCTCCCCTGGGAGTCCTGAGTCAGTAGTGGGGTAAACATCCCAGTCATCACAGACTCCATACTGATGACTGGCCTGCTCCCAGGAGACTCCTTGAGGTGGCTCCTGCATGATCCTTTTCTTCTGTGTGTCCCGGCAGGTGATATTTGAGGCGGTGGGTGCTGGCAGGGAACAGTCCTACATTGCACTAGACGATATTCACCTGAAGGATGGTAGCTGCCCGGAACCAGGTATAGCCTTAAACCATGCCTGAGCTCCAGCCTACCCCAGGCTGAGCATCTGTACTCAGGAGAGATTCTGTGCTGCCAGGGCCAGGATGTGACCCATCAGATCTGGGCCATCCCTTTGCAGGGGCAGGATGTCACATGCCTCTGCCCATGGCAAGAGGCAGCAGATCATAGCTGGGTGGCAAAAGAGGGGTCATGAAACTGCAACCCCTCTCCCTGCGTAAAGTGTTTAATCAGTCCTTGGATGTGACCTCAAATGCTCCAATCCCAGTTGCTGCACTTTTGCTCCTTTTCCTTTTGGCTTGAGCCCAGGGTTACAGTGTGCTGAGCTATATCAGCAAAAGCCCCAAGCACTTGTATCCAGGGAAAGCCAGGTGCGTAGCTGGCCAGGCCAGAGCAGCCCTGGACATCATGGCTCAGCCATCCTGCCTTTCTCAGGCTGTCTTGAAGCTCAGTGTTTCAGACAGCTACTTCCTTAATCTTCTCCAGGGTGTCAGGGCAGTCACAGGAGATGCCCACAGCTGGGAACAGTGACTAGGGCTGTGAGTCTCTGTGCAACCAGCTTGGGGCAGGGGATTGAAATGGTACTGCATGAGGTGTGTATTGTATAACCACCATAAAGCATTTGGCATTGGTCGCTGTGAGGGGTACAGCAGGTCAGGGCAGGTGGGATGCATTGCTAAGTCTCAGCTCACTGCCTTTGGGTGGAGGTTAACACAGGGGCAAACTCCAGGCATAAATAAATGAGCTGCCCCATGTGCCTCTGGGACAGCTTTCCTCTGTCCAAGGGGAGCCCATCATCCAGGGTTAGGAATGACCCACAAGACTGTGTGGAGGGTCCAGCCCTACAGTCCTGCCTCAGGCAGAAGGGGCCTGGTCCTGCACTGTGGGCAGAGGGATTCTGGTGAAGTGCCACCCAGCCATGTGCTGCTGTTGCAGGGGCAGGTGATGTTATTCCTTGGCAGGTTCCTGTGACTTTGAGTTGGACACTTGTGGCTGGAGAAGCTCCTCTGACCCCCATCTGCATGGCTTTGCCTGGGGCTGGAAGAGTGGGGCCAGCCCCTCGAAGTACCCAGGCCCCCAGGAGGACCACACGCTGGGCACCAAGGAAGGTGAGAGCATGCCAGGATATCCTGGCCAGGCACATGCAGATGCTGTGTCAATGAGGCTCAGGCTGAGGGTGAAATCACCCTCCAGGAAGCCTGGGGGCCCATGGGAAGGACCTGTCCCTCCCCTTAGAGGGGCTGGTGAGTCAGTATATCCCAAACCCCCTCTGTCCTGCACTGATGGCTATTTAGTCTTCCTGGCAGTGGGAAGGGAAGCTGAAAGGTGGGGTGGGGTGGGGGTCAGGCTCAGAGTGGCCTGGGAGAAGGGGAACTGATAGATCTGGGCTCAGTCTGACACAGACCAGTCTAGGGGGAGATGCTTATTTGGTTCAGGAATAGGTTTGGGGCCATCAGCAGTCCAGTGAGTGCCTGTTGGAGGTGGTTTGCATGGGGTGGCACAGTCTCAGGGGGACGAGGGATCCTGAATGGGGCCATCTTTATCCCTAGAGCAGGCACAGCTCAGGAAGCAGCAGGTCCAGTGTCCCCCACCCTGCTAAGCCACCACCACATTTCACCTCTGCCTGGCTCTCAGGGACCATTGGTGGGGAGGGGGTGTTTGTGGAAGAGGATCTGAGGCTACTGAACTTAGTCTGCCTGTCCAGGAGTTGGTGGGGGTGACGTGTTGGTGGGTAGGCGCTCTCCCAGTGAGGGGGAGCAATCTGGCCCAGAGGCCTGTTCCTGCCTGTGCTCACCTGCCCCTTTCCTTTGTAGGGCACTACACCTACTTTGATGCCAGCGTGCTGGGCCACGGGGGGAGCAGGGCCTTGCTGGTGAGCGAGCACCTGCCTGCTACCACGGGTGCCTGCCTCCAGTTCTGGTATCACATGGACTTCCTGGAGCATTTCTGTAAGTGGTGCCAGGTGCCCTGAGTGCTGGAGAAAAGGAATGGGGTGTTCTGGAGGGGCCTTGGGCTCGGCAAAAAGAAGGGCACAGGGAGACGAGGGACCCTTCGTTCCTACCCTGCTTATAGAACCAGCTGCTCAGGGGCTTATGGTGGGCAGAGACTTATGGGTCATACTGTCTCTGGCAAGGCAGCTCTGGGTGCCAAGTGCCCAATAGGATTCATCTGTCTCCAGATGGCAAGAGCTAGGGTGGCACTGAGCATGGTGTATCGTCTGGCTTCCACGTCCTCCTCTGTAGGATGGGACTGGCAGGGCATGCTAGGGCTCTCTCTGCCTCATGGTGGTGAGGTGCTGTGGGGGCCCTGAATGGGAGCAAGGAGCTCAGGAAGAGCAAAGGCTGAGCTCCCACTGCCCACCTGCAGTGATGTCAGATCTCCCCATCTCTGTTCCAGACAGCGGAGAGCTAAGGGTGAAGCTGTACACCCCGGCAGGGCAGCTAATGGTGTGGAGTACTGGAGGGCACCAGGGCCAAGGCTGGAAGAACAGGATGATCCCCCTGCACAGCCCTGAGGAGTTCCAGGTAACATCAGGGCAGGCCCCATCTTCACTAGAGATGCTTCATTGTCCTGCCCTGTCCAGCACCATGGGAGACTCCCACCCTGCTCTCTCTCTTCGCACAGGGCATTTGCTAACAGGGCAACAGGGAAGCAGATTCAGTGCCCAGGTTGGGAGAGGAAGGTGCCCCTGGCTTGCAACTGGGTGCTGATGTCACTACCCCATCCCCCTTCAATTAGGCCCAGAGCCAGTAGTCCCATTCTTCCTCTCCCCATCCCTTCCTGGGCATACTGCTGCTCCCCTCTGGTGCATGCATGGGGCTCAGGCAGGATCCCCTCTTGCCCTGCAGATTGTCTTTGAAGTGACTAATGGAGCATGGCCGATCGGAGGGACCGTTGCGCTGGATGATGTCAAATACAGGGATGGGCAGGGTTGCGATTTGGACCAGATGCTCCCAGTGGAAGGTAGGGGCCTGACACCATAACAGCTTGGAACAACTGTTCTTCTTTTCTTGCAGTACTTGCCCCTGAGCCCAGCCTCACAAGTTCTCAGTCTTAGTGCCCATCTAATGGGGGGTGCCTGGGTCTAGAAAGTGAAATGATTCACCCTAGTCTATAACGGGGCTTAGAAGCACCACTGGGATCAGAGCCCAACCTTCCTGTCAGTCCACACCTTAAGCCCCAGAACACACTTTTTCTGACATTCAACCTCCTGTTGCCTTTCAGTCCTTAAAACAACAGAGCTTTAACACACGCTAGCCCTCTAACACTGCACCTTGTCCACTTCTGGGGAAGGGGAATTGGAGAATGCTTTTCCTGCCCTGCATGGGGCAGTCCAACTGGGGAAGATGCGCTATAGTGTGAGAAGGGGTGTGGGCAAGGCCAGCAGCAGAGGTGGAAAGCATAAAACTGACTGCTCAGGCCCAGGACAGGCAAGGGCCTGCTCTGTCCTTCATGTTGCTGCTGCAGTCATTTAGAAGCTATTTGCTGACCGATAGCTGAGAAGGAGCTACCTATTGCAGCTTAACCCCATGAAGCCCTGTGGCAGGGCTGGTGCAGGGTCACCATCTCTTGGCATGCTCACCACTTGTTCTTGCTTTCAGACAAGACTCCTACCAAAAGCTTTTTAGCAGCAGTGGCAGTTGGCAGCATCGTGGCCCTCATAGTCTTGATTGCGTTAGCAGCAAGTCTACGCTATTGGCTGAAGAAGAGTGGGTCTGTGAGTAGGACAGAGAACAGCATCACCAGCCCAGGCTTTGACAACATCACTTTCAGCGATGTAAGGACCACTGGTTGGGCCATCAGTACTGGGAGAGGGCATATTCAGGGGTTTTTTAAAGGTCTTGGTCATTTGCTGCCTATTGGAAGACCACACAGAGAAGAGAGCCTGCGCAGCTAGCCCCAGCAAGGACAGGGACAGGTTACCAGCTGCCTGCACTGCATTTGCACATAGGTTTACAACCAGTGCATTTGTTTGGTCTTATTGATTCCGGCAAAACGTAGAATCACTTTTGCTTTGAGTTTGCTATTGTTACAAGGCAGCTGATGAGTTTTGTCCTCAGGCAGCAATGCCAGTGAGTCAGCAGCTCCAGATATGCTGGAAGATGGCCCAAGCCCGCCAGCCTCTGGCGGGCACTTCAGCTGTAGCCCAGCTCTTAGGAATCTATTATGGACGAAGAGAAGGTGGAGCATACTGGTATCTCTATGTCAGGCCATGCACCACTGGCTGGTACATTAGAGCAGGGGTGTCAAACACATCCTGTGGGCTGAATCTGACCCACAGAACTGGTCATCTGGCCCACAGACTTTGTCCTGACCCTGGATGCAGTGGGGGAACCTTGCTGCAGCAGCAGCCAAGTACCCAGGTTAGAGCTGTGGTTGGGTCCCCCAGCAGCACAGTGGGAACAAGCTCAGTGCTGCAGCTTGTTTCCATGGCAGCAGCCAAACTCCTGTGATACTGGGTGGCTTTCAATGGTGGCATTGGGGCTCCAGTGATATGCCTCTTGCCCTGGTGTTTGGCTGCTGCTGTGGGAAGCCTTAGTGTTGCTGGGGCTCCAAGGCTTCAACTCTTGCCTGCTCTACTACCATGCATGCAAATGAAAGCAGAAGCCCAACACTGTGGTTCACGGTCCTAGCAGTATCTAGCTCCTTTCCCTTCCGGTATCTAGCAGGGGCCAGCTCCCTTCCCTTCCTCCAGCCCATGGACCTGTCCCACAGAACTCATCTTGTCTGCAGGGCCAGATGACTTTGACATCCCTGCTTTAGACCTCCCCGACTTGACCTGGAAGCAGTAAGTCCATTTCCAGCTAGATCACAGCTGGGCTAAGTGCAACCAGTTTATATCCCCTTTATTTTTCAGGATAGCATCATTATATCTCAACGGCCTAAGGAAGGGGAAGAGATGAACGATTAAGCCAGCACCATCAGCTACTTGCCTGGTTTAGCCTCACACTCCTTTGATTTCCAAGGCTGCTCTTGAACCTGAAGCACTATGCACACTGAATCAAATAGGAGCCACATATACTTGTCTCAGTTGCAGGGAAGTAGACAAGCACTGTATTCTTCCCTGCCTTTTTGAACTGGGGAAGAACATGACAACAATGTTGTCCTGTATGAAGTGGCTTTTCTGTAGCACAATGAAGTAGTCTGCCAGTGTTGATCAGTGTCTGTTACAGTATTTGCTAATTTGAAGATGAAAATTCCTCTAAACTAAATCAGGACATGCATAAACATCTTGTTTTTATGGGTGGCTGGATCTATGCAGGTGTGAATACATGTTCATTTCATCTACACAGTTATAAAGTGTTTGTTTTGGAGTAAGCTGGGTTATCTGTGTATCAAATTGAGTTCTTGTGCAAAGAAACAGCAGGTATTATGTAACATCATGCCAGAGTACCTACCTTGGCATTTTCATAAACCAGCAAAGACCACATGGTCTAGATACAATTGCCTCCAGATGGGCATACAAGACTCCTACCAAAAGCTGGCTGAAAGAATGGCCTAACTAGTTATCCTCTCCCAAGCTAGACACCTAGCTATGGATAGCTCAATTGGTGTCTTACAGAAGTATGACTCATGTCTACTCTTAGCAAGCTGGAGAGTGGGTCACTAAATTGTGAAGGACAGGACCAAAATTCAAGTAGTGGAAAGCAGGTCTGAAATAAGGTAAAAATGAATACAAGTACAGTGCTGTACTTCGGGTATATGCTCTCCTCTTCCTAACATCAAAGCAGGGATATCTGGCTAGCAGAAGCACAGCTGAAGAGGATCTAGAAGTTTAGTGGATTGAGGTGTGACACATTTCAGTTACTGTGCAAATGGTCAAATTCCAAATCTAGATTAGGAGTGGGGAGCCAACTTTTTTGGGAGGGGTGTGACAAATTAGCCCCACATCCTCCCTGAATACCACTTTGATCCCCTGCCCAATCTGCAGTGCAGCCTTCTACTTCCTCCCTGATTTGCTGTTTTTTGCCCTATCTCTTCCCTGATCAGCTGCATACCATGCACAGGCTGCCTGTGCCATATGCATCACAGATTGGCCACCCTTGGACTTGGAGAAAATTATTTTCCTCTACTTGGCACCAATGATGGCTCAGCTGCAGTTCTGAATCCACAATTACACACCATACCACTTTAAGAAAATGTAACTAAATGGGCAAGGCCAGAGCAGTAAGAACTCTGATTACTTTTTTGAAGGCTCTTTAGTTGAAGGAATGTCTTTTCAAGTCATTGACAGAAAACACCTTTGAGATGGGAACCTTAATCTGCAACTCTGTGAGAGGCTTCCCATGTAACCCTGGATAAGTTGTAAGCCATAAAAAGTACTTAGGCTCAGCACCACCCTGCTTAATCTGTAAATTCTTAGCCCCAGGAGGGGAATCCACAGCCCTAAGCATGGAGCTTAAACTTTGAGTCCAGTGCCTAGAAACTGGATAAACACGCAGCTCACGAAGTTGCGGGGGGGGGGGGGGGGCCACAAACTAGCCAGGAGGAAAACATCCTACTTTACACTGCAGCTTGAAAAGACCTTACCCAAACTTTATTCTGAGACTTAGGTGCCTAAGCTATTGCTTTTGAGGATGGAAGACTGAAACTCACTCTTGTCTCTAGGTGCATGCAGACATACACACACACACACACAGATCTGCCAGAGTGCTCCAGCCACCAGGCTGACATGGGAGATTTTATTTCAATAATCTTCAGCACAACATTTCAACTTCAGATTTCCTTAACCTCCAGATTACAGGCTAGTCTAGCTAGGATAGATATTGTCCACCTTCCTGTCAAGGCATTTCTTTCTTTGCAGCAGAGTATGACAGCAGGATGGAACATAACTCTAGAGTCCACCTATTTTCCTGGTGAAGGCTCCAACTTGAGGCTTAGCACCTAGTTCAGGGGGATTACCCATGCATTTTGCATTCAACAGGGGCAACAATAAGAGATTCCAGTCTTTGCTCTGGGGTCTAGAACCTAGAACTCCCATCTCACTGCTCTCAAGTCACCCTTTCACTGTGCTACACAGAGCTGGACTCAGCACCATCAGGGGACTCGAATCAAGGCTGTTCAGAACAGATTATTGTGGATAGCACCACACTTCACCAATCTCTAGAGCCAAAGAACCCAGGAAGAGTAAGTTACCAGAAGCTGTGAAAGCAGCCATGGGGTCTAGTGGAAAGTGTAACAAGACTTTAAGTTATATGCCCAGACCTAAAAGGGAGTCAGAAAGGCAAGACCCTCCTCAATGGAAGACTGAAAACAGTACCAATGGGCAGATCCAAGGAGTGGCTATGCCATTCAACTGAAGGGTATCAAACTTTATTATAGAGCTCTTTAAAACAGGCTGGAAGGAACAGAGTCATTGTGATGCAGTGACTGGGAGTCACTCATTTCCAGTACAGACATGACTAACCCCCACCTCTCCAAAACTTACATATATCCCACCCACCCCCAAAGCTGATTCAATTAAATGATCCCACTTCAGACCACCCAAGTGTCTTAACAGTAGCTGCTTCTAAAACACCAAGATGCATATTTTTTTCTGGCGAAGTTAGATGCAGTGTTTTTGGGTTTAGTTCCTCAATCTCTGGAAAGGAGGAAGGAAAAACAAAATCAGGAAAATCGCTTCTTTAAATTTGCCTTTTTACAGCAGGTAGAGATTCTGCAGATTTCCCCCCCAAGCAAGTCTGAAACCCTCTTGTTCAGCTTGGCAATACGAAGAGAGATTCTGGTGGTTAAGGAGAACCAGCCAGACGAGATCAGTCTGAACAAACTGATTTCGAGGCTTTGTTTTCATTTCCCTTTTGGACCAGCTTCGAGTGGTTTTCCAATATCCTTCCCACGTAGCTTAAGACCTAGAATGAAACAAAGGAAACAGCTTTCATCAAGAGAACTTGAGTTTTCACTACACACCAAAATAAAATCTGAATTTTTAGCTAGCTAGACATGAATGAATTCAAAGTGCTTGGGGTAACAGACAAAAAGAGACAAAAACTAAGAAGAAACAAGGATTAAGGCAGAAGTTTATTCACAAGGCAGTTTAGCAGGCAGTTCAAAATTAAAAAAAAAAATTAATCCTAGTTCAGGTATCTGGGCTAATCCTGTGTGTCCTGGATAATCCTTGCCAGCTATACTACTGGCCAGAGATTGACACTTTGAGGAATTTTTTTTATCATCCCATAAGCACCACTGCTGCCTAAGCATAAATAAGTACAGCCATTCCACATAGTATTAGCAGCAAATATAGCCTGCTATTAAAATTTTTGAGGGGCAGTTCTCTCACTTGCAGGCTACCAGATTTCAGATTTAGTTTCAGGCCTTGAAACACCCCAGTATGATAGCACTTTTCTGGAGGGTACAAAACAAATCCTAGGCAATGACCCAATCTAAAAAAATCCTTTCAGTTCTTGCAAGGGGACGAAAGCTTAAGAGTTTTTGTTTCTGGATCAGCTGGCAGTTAGTTTTAAACAGCAGATGCACCTTGAGAGAAACCACACAGGATACTCCATGAAACAGCAGTGGCTCAGAATCTAGAGTATGACACCCCTGGAGCTACAGTCCTAAAATACTAACTGTTATCCTATAGAGTGTCAGTTTGTTACATGAGAAGCAGCTAACTGTACATGCCCATTAAGGGAAACGATCCTTCCCAGGAACTGTGAATAGTTTAGATATCTTGAGAGTCTGTAAGTAACACTTACCGATGGCCCTTTCGATCTTGCCCATAACCTGATTATTGGGGATTGCTCTTCCAGATTCATAGTCAGCAATAACTTGTGGCTTCTCATTGATTTTCTAAAGAGAAGATGTGCTTTAAACACATCAGTTCAATACACAGTAAACACTCAGAAGCACAAATCCAAGCCACCCCATACAAACACTAATGACAAGATTCTCTCAGAAGCACAAAAGCCTTATGTGACCACAAACTAGTGCAGACCAAAAGTATGACAGGAACACTGTTGTTCAGTAGCTCAGACAGAGATAAGACAAAGCCCTAAATCTGCAGTTACTAGGTCAGGGCTCATTTGACAGAGTAAGAAACACTAAATACCCACCCACTTGCCATATTTGTGCTCACAGTTAGTAGAGAATATTCACAAGTTCTAAACAGAGTACACAGGTCCATCATCTCAGCTGCTAATTAAACTACTGCATTAGGCTCAAAACTTTCCATCTCCTCTCCAGCTGATGCAGTGAGATAGGAGACAAGCAGCTGGGTTCACACTGCTTAAGAGTGCCACACGCGTTCACACACAGACCAGGGCTGGGGAGATGCAGGAGTAAAGGATAGAAGAAATCAATTAATACTTACTGTGGCCAAATCCTTTTGGGTCATGCCCTTGCTCTGTCGACCCTGCTGGATGACTTTGCCTACCTCAAGGGAAACTCTGTCATGGTGTAACTCTTCTGTCTCTCGGTCCAGCTTGGCTGTATTCTTAGTGATAAAATGCTGTTTGTTTTGCCCTGCTGCCCCTGCCATTCAAAACAAGAACAATGAAAAGGTAGGCTTCAGAACTGTACTGATAGGATGAGTACTTTCTAAGTCTCAGCTCCTCCAAAATTTGGAATTAACATCAGGATTTAACATCCCAACTGCTGAAGTGCCCATTGAACTGAATCAAGTCCCTCTGCTTTCCTTGAGTGAAATAGCCAAAGAAATGCATGCATCATTGTCCTGCTCTTGCACACTTCTAAGCATATAATGGAAAGTTGTTTAGAAGGGTTTACTTCCTCTTGGCAGTTTACCTCCCGTACTTCAACCCCTAAGGCACTTCAAACAGTCAAGGCATACAGGTTTTAAAAAGGTGATTTGCAAAGTATTTAACTACTGAATTTGTACACATTTATCTTATTTACAAGTCACAACAAAAGCCTGAGAAGGCTGGTTTCTGTTGTTCTAAATACAAGTCAACTGTAAAATCTCTGCGGATTTTGCTGGTGGTATTGACAGTCTAAATACCTTACTGACAGGGCAAGCATGTTAAAAGTGAAAAGCTTCCCTTACCCAAAGTGTTTGCTGTTGACATTAAGGTCAGCGTTTGTCAGATAAATCTATGGAGGCATCAACATTCCAAATAAGAAGAGTGACATCAAGAGGAAGAGGTAAAAGCATGGAGGGAAATGGATGCTTAAGTTTCCAATTATCATAGACTATCCCAGACCTTATTTTCTCAATATAAGAACACACGCAGAAAGAGACCTTGAAAAACCCACAACTCAAGAGCCCCATATTTTCTCCACTGCATGTTGCCATCAACAGACAAAACACCACATTGAAATCTTAAAGTTATCAGCAGTTTCCTTGTGCACAAAATAGTTTTGCAGACAATACAGTGCTTTGGGACTCTACAAGGCACCAGCTTCCCCAGCCCTCAGCTTTGCCTCTGCAATAGAGGCTGGTCAAAGTTTCAAGTGAGAGTAATTTGATCATTTGTAATTCAAGAACAGTTATACTAGGTTTTCTTCATGATGCTCAAAAAGTATCTTTACTTTTCATAAGAAGCCTGGCAATTAACAAGTATAGTCTATCTAAAAACTGGTTTGGAAAAGATGGAATAGGCTGTATAGGCAATTAGGAAGCACTGACACGGGATTAAATACCATTCTGTACATGAAAAAAGTTGGCTGCAACAAATTATGAAGCTATGACCACTGTTCAGCAGATTGTCTACATCAGGAGGGACTTAATAACTCAAGCTTCCCAAGCAGTGACAATTATAACAGTCAATATTCACCAAAGCTTGCAAAGAACTTTCCAGTTGGTCTAATAAAAGATATCACATCTACCCAAAGAACTTTGTCTATTCAGCAAAGTGTATTTTGTTTCAATGCAACAAGGAGAAAGAAAAATTACCATGGTTAGTTCTACTAGTAAGCATACTTCACCAGGACTTCTGTAAGATTTCCTGTCTTATTTTGTTCCATGGCTCAGTTAGATCCTGAAACATTAGCCCCAATGAAATGAGATGTGGGCAAGTCTTGCCTGTTGAACAATGATTTTTAGAGCACAAAAGTTGTCATATCATACTGAGGGCAGCATGTTTATTTATTATCCAGAAATTAGGTGAAAGCACATAACTGCTACTTCCTAGACAGAAATACATACATTTCTTGGAGGTTTCCACATCTTCTCCTCTTCTCTGAGCTGCTAAGACTGCCTGGAAAGAAGAAAATTTAACTTAATCAAAATTAGCTGCATCACTAATAGTAAGATGACTCTTACTATTGGAAAGCAATCAATCTTTGTTATATAGCCAAGCTAACATACAAATACTCCACAAGCATGTATCCAGACAACCCACAATAATACAGCTACCAAGGGAGAAGGAAGAAAGTAGCTTACTTTGACAGTTGGAAAAAAGATTTATTAGGTTCAGTGGGAAAACCCTCCTCATTATTTAGACATTTTGGATATACTGGAGAAAGACTGGAGACTGTGTGGGTGTGAATGGCTCTTCACCTAGATTTTGAGGCAGGACAGGTAGAACAAAATGCTTCCATGAATGATAAGTCAGTAGATCTATAGCCACAAAAATGCGTCAAACCTCATATAATCAGATTGTTTTTCCCTTTGGGCTCATCTAGTCATTCTGTCTAGTTAAAGAATAACTGCTTGTTGTCAAGCACTAATCTTGCTAGGAATGACAAGTGCATAGGAACAGGGGTGAAGGTTGTAGCTGTGTTGGTCTAAGGATGTAGGCAGACAAGGTTCGTTGGGTAAATCCGACAACTTTTATTAGACCAACTCAGGTAGGAGTGCCCTCTTTGCTCTCCCAACTTTAGCAGTCGGACTGTTTAGATGCAAGACAACAATTTGCTCCAAGGCAGAGTTTCTCGGAGCATGGCCGGCAGACCACCGCTGGTCCACAAACTCCATTTGAGTTATCCCACAACCTTTCTGTGGATCATCAAGAACATCTATACTTGCAAGCTGACACTACTGATATTAAGACAGGAGTGGTGTGCTTCGATCAATGTGCCCTCTAAGCTGCGTGGCTGTGCCTGGCAGCGCACCATGAGTGTGCCCACATGGCTGCACAGCTTAGAACGAATGCTGGCTTCGATTTGTACAACAAAAAAAAGTTTATTCAGCGGTTCGCTGAAACCCTCAGCAATTTTCAAGTGGTCTGTGAGAAAAAAAAAGTTTGAGAACTACTGCTCTAAGGTATTAGGGCAGATCTGGTTATTTTTTTAAGTAACCTATTTTCTGCTTAACCCGTTCCCTGGTCAACTTATTTTCTGGCTATTTCTTTACGTAACCTACAAACCAAAACATAGTGAGCAGCCCGTGACTCAAACCAGACACAAGTTAAATAACCAGCCAGGCATACTTCTCTTTACTGATGCCAAAACAAACAAACAAACAAAAAAACCTGCTCTTGTTTCAAGCTGGTACTTGAATCATTAGAGCAGTGAGTAAGATCAGCAAGAGGGCATTGAACTTTCTCGTGCGTTTCACCGCACGCAGGCAACGAAAGCGACCGGGGGGGGGGGGGGGGGGCCTAAAAAAAACCAAGCTAACACAGGCGGGCTTGCTGCAAAACGGTATGATTTGGGCTCTAGCCCAGCAGGTTGCATCAGCCAGCTTCTTTAGTGGCCCGGGGTTTTCAAAACCACCGGCCACTCTTCAAGTCAAACGGATCCCTACTGAAAAGAGCACAGCCCTGAAAAAAAATAAGAGCAGGGAGGGCTCCAGCACGAGCACGTCCACGTCCACGTCCTCTCGAGTCCGCCTGACTCCAGCGGGAACCACGGGAGCCCGGGGCCTGTCGCGGGCAGCAGAGGAGCTGCGTGAGTCAGCAGCAGCGCGCGAGGGGCGGCGCCGGGGGGGGGGAGCGCCGTTGTGGGGCCGTTGGAATGGCCGTTGGGGGGGGGCTGTTGGGGGGGAGGGGGGGAGCACCCATTGGGAGAGGGAGAGTGCCTGAGGGACCGTGGAGGACCCGGCCGAAGCCCCCTCACCTGCTTGGACTTGGCCTGAGCCGCGCTCGGGCCCTTCTTGCGCAGCACCGTGACGGTGTCCCAGTCGCTCTCCGCCATGGCCCCGACTCCGCCTGCGCCCTCCTGCGCCACGGCCCCAGCTGTCGCGGCTGCCCCGCGGCTCATTCGGCGCCCCGCCTGCCACTCATCCCCTCCCGGTCTAGCGATTGGTTGAGAGAGGCGCCTGGGACCGCTTGGAGAGCTTGATTGGACGCTGCCCACGCCTGTCGTGGAAAGCGCGCTCTTAGTGGAGGAGAGACAGCCGTGCAAGGGGGGTGGGACTTTAGGAGCTTTGGCCTCAGTGGAATTGAGCTTGCAGACCATCCCGGTCACTTATTGTTGACGTTTTGATTTCCCGTAGGGTAGAACGAGCCGTCCATCAAAGCTGTCATTTATTGATTGGCTCGTGTCAACATCATGGAGATTTTTTTTTTTTTTTGCCATACTGATAGGTTGTTTCGCACGTCACTAATTCAATGGCATCCAGTGATTACCCCAAGTAAGGGCCAGTGATCAACCTTGGCCAATCAGCGGCCGGGGAGCATAAGGCTGCATGACACTGGTGGTGGTGGCGGCAAGGGCGGGGGTTAGGGTCGCCGCGTATGCGCAGTTCTGGCGAGCGGGCCAGGTGGGGCATACTCCACCTCGTTCGCACGTGGCTGGTCCCTCGTGCTTTCCCGCGGAACTTGCAGCGATGCGGGTCTGGCGTCCATTGCCTTTGCAGTGGCTGGGTGCGGGTTCCTGTCCTGCAGCCGCTCAGCGGGGGCAGATGGGTCTTGGCGCTAGGTCTGGCACCCTGCGGGGACCCCACACACGCACAGGGGGAGGTTCCCAGAGCAGCTTGCAAAGCTGAGGCTGCTGCGTGTCTTGTGTGGGATGTCCCCAGCCCAGGATGCTGGGTGGTACACCCGCGGAATGGCAGGGCCAGCCGCCGTGTGCGGGCTTGGGAATCCCTAGCCCAGTTGTGGCTGCAGCTCCAGCTTTAGCCCCGCGGAGTCCCCTCTTCCTTGTTTGAGCTCCCTGGCAGGCTGTGGCCTATGTGTGCCAGGAGTGAGAACTGGGTCAGTCATGATAAAAGGCTTGGACAGCGGCCCAGATGTCCTCTTCTAGGAGAACAGAAGACATAAATTTGACTTGCTGTATTGGCACTGCTGTACAGGTGGATGCTTCAGATGCCCTTGGAAGAACATTGTGAAATTTATTGAGTGCATCACTGTACTTTGAGTCCTGGCAGCCCCAGGCAAACTTTTAGTGCACACGCGCGCGCGCGCGTGTGTGTGTGTGTCCCCATTTGCCAGAGATAATGATAACAATAATAAAAATTACATTTTGGGGCCCACTTTCTGTCCAGGCCCTCGGTAGCTGCCCTGTTCGCCCATGTCTATGTCCAGCTCTGACTGAATGCTAAAAATACGTGTCCTGTTCAGCCATGCAAGGGCTTTACGTGGCTTTGCTGCAGATGGAAGTGTTGCAAGCTGCATTGTCCCGCCAGCACCACCCAGACTCGATTTTGATTTCTTGAAGGAAAAACAAGAGTAACTTGGAGAAGAAGAAGAGATGGCAACTAAAGAGTTCACTGACGTGAAGCAGGAACTGGCATTGTGTATTGGGCAACATCCAACAAGATGGTTACAGTGCACGTGGTGTTCTCGTGGGGCAACGCACCCTGTTACGAACAAACAAAGTTATGTTCTGAGGGGTGGAGGTGGTTCTGGTGTCTTCTCAGAAGATAGTTGGATTTGAGTGTTTGTGGAAAAAGTAAAGAGTGAACCTCGGAGAATTCTTTAGCAAAATGGTTAAGTCAGCAGAGGAAAGGATGGAGCTAATGTCTTCGCACACGAATGCTCCTCCAGAACAAAGTGAAAGGTGCATTTGCCAGATCTGATAAAATGACAAGACCACAGAGTGTGGCAGGACAGCGATGGAAGTGGACTCATTGTACACATTGCATAATTTAATTTTCAGAAGCAAAAGGTTCTGATTTTATGCAAGACAATATAGTAGTTATGAATACTGTTTAGTGTAGCTACTGGTCTTATTGACCTTGTTAAGTAGTTTCTGAAGTTGCCCATTTGAAATATATTGGATTCATACATGCCTACACTAACAGATGAAATAATGCCATTTGTTATTTGAGATTGTGCCTATAAAGGAGAATATTTTAATCTTCCCGTGTGCTGATTTTACGTAGTTGCTCCAGCCTGAAGGGCTGGTACCCATTTGTTGCTGAGTAGGTTGAGGGTAGCCTTGACATGAGTCTGAAGAAGGGGGTTCAGATGCCTTTCAAGCTCTGCTCCCATACCCCTAGCAGGATGCTACAAAAATTGTGAAAGTAGTGGCAGAAGGCAAACTAGTGACTACACCTAGGCTGATGTTCAATGCCCGTAGAAGTCAACTGGCAAAGGAAAACATTGGAATTAAGGCTTTTTGTTTAATTCTTGCTTCACGATACACAAAGAGAAGAGCTGGAAAAACTTACATAATTTTTTTTTCTGCTTGTGTTTATATAATTGCAACTTGGGAAGCATCTACCTTGGAACTACAGAAGGGGTCTTTTAGGACACCAGGGGAACCAGAAAAGCACTGTGGAAGAGAGACCATCTTTTAATTTGGTGTTTGCACTGTAACTCGAACAATAGGGCTCTGATCCATGATAGGACCTCTTCACCACTGCTGCAATGATGCAAATAAATCTTACCACTGCTACTGATAATACATGAAGTCTGATTGAAATGGACAGTGATTTTGGCTGCTTAGAAAGCCTTCATTTTTTTGGTTTCTTTGTTTTTTTCTTAAAACCGTTATAGCCCTAATACTCTGGAGAAAAGCTCTCAGCACTTCAGATGCTCCATCCTGGCTCTTCCAACTAAAGGAGTGACAGAGTTCCCAGGCCACACCTCTGAGTTTTCCAAGGAACTCTTCAGAAAAAAAGCAGAAAACCGTAGTTGACATTTCTAAGGTAAACAATCAAGCTGAAACAACTCCCTTAAAATCCTCTATACCCATTTTAAAAATGTCTATATATTGTAAGACTGGCTGACTTCCAGTGCGGCAATGGAACATCCCTTCTTTGATCACTGTGCCCTCTCTCGAGGGCCAAGTCATCTGTCTCTGCAGTGGCACCTGCCTTTTGGTAGCTCGAGATTTAGGAAAGAACACTTTGAGGGGGGAAGGGCGGGGGGAAGGGAATGTAAATCCAGCGGCTTTGGTGAAGTTTCTTTCCTAGCTTGTCCTGCAGCAGTTCTGTCTTGTGGCCAGCAGATGGCAGATGCAGTATCACAACGACAAAGTTACAGTATTATCAGCTGTCCTAATGACTATTCATGGCTCAGTGACTTGGATAAGTGATGGCTTGAGCTTTCCTGGCTGTCAGCATGACTAAGTCCTGGTCTGTATTGAAAAGGTGGCTGTGATGTCTGTTCCTGTTAGGGTGGTAGGGAAGTGCTTGCAATTATTTACTGAAACTCTTATACTAGGAAAATCCCTAGCCTGCAAGCAGCTGTTCCACTAATGGTGGCCTACTGCATAGTTAACAGTATTACCCTTTCCAAGCAGATACAGTATGAAGCAACCTTATAATGGTATAACAGAGGCCACATTAGTTGGCATAATTAAAATGGTACAGCATTCCCACGTAGATAGACCCAAAGTGGGATCCTTAACTCCAACTTCAGTGTATATTAGCTGAGAATCACCTTACAAGTATAGTGTAGCTCTGTGAGAACATCCCTAAAGGTAGAATCAAATAGTTAGAATCAAAGAGACGCTTGTATTTTGAGCATCTGTTTTCAGGCATGAATATATTGGCAGAAAATGTCACTCTTTGGAGCCAGTTTTCTGTGCTTGTTGTCAGGTTTGCCTTTTAATGTTATTTATTACTGCCATCCCAGCTAATATCTAAGGGTTGTAGGGCACTGGAGAACTTGGTCTAGTGGCGTTGGGACTTGGCATATTTGGCACAAGAAAGGCTCAATAAAGCCTGAAGGTCCTTTCCACTGCTCAAAAAGGCTTTTGATATGCTGGGCTGTTCCCAGCGACTCTCCAAAGGGAGTTAGGGAGATGGATGAAAAGAGCTGCATCGTGCAAAAAGAGAGTGCATTGTACACAAAGAGGGAAAGTCTTCCCAAACAAAGCCAAGTTCCCCTGTGAAAAGCACCCTGGCACTGACCTTCCTGAGCTGGAACCACCACATGGCAATCATTTTCATTTCCTTTCTCGGCTCATTTTAAAATGAAACCCCCTGCTGACTGTCCTTCACTGCTGCGTCTCCTTCCACTTTCTGTTCTAAGCAAAGGCCTCTGAACAAGGAGCTGATTTTCTGAGCTGGAATGAGCTATGTCACTTTCCTCAAAGGTATGTGAGGTCTTGATTTGTTTAGGGCAGCCAAACTGATTTTGGTTAAAGAGCCTCAGACTCTCTGTTCTCCTTAGGCTTTAACAGACATGCTTTGGAGTTGGCTATAAAATGTTTGTAAGTCATAGAAGGAGGGTCAAGTTGCCTGTTGTTCTTAATACAGGATTTAAGTGATGGATAGATTATCTTAAGCTGGTGAAAGATGGTGTATTGTCAGCCTATAAGCAAAATTCACCATGTACCTATGCAATAGATGGTAATATCAGTCACAGCGATGACTGATGCACTACAAATGTGGATTAGATAGAAGATTCCCACAACTGCCCTACTAGTAAACCTGACCTTGTTTCAAGTCCTTGGTCCTGCAGTTAGTGGTAGGAAGCTGTGTAATTTCGTTAAGTGTGTTCATTAAGACTGGGACTGAGACCAACAACTCATTTCACAGAGGTCATTCACTTATAACCACTGTGAATCTGAGCTGGATTTGAACTTCTTATATCAGGATGAAAGGCCATTGAGTTGAATGTAGAGTTTCACTTTAAGTGAATGTAGAGAGCTTGATCAAGTCATTGTGAGGCTTTCTGTTGACATCACTGCTCTTTGGAACGGCTCCAGACTGTTCTCAAATGCAAAGTAAATGCTCAGAAATTGTGCAGGGGAAAGGCAGTATCGTGTTTAGTGGTTATAGCGCATGACTGAGCTCAAGGGCAAATCACTTCAGTTTTCTGCCTCAGCTTCAGTAAAATGAGGAATAAATAAGAATCCTAAATCATCTGGATTTTGCTTGTAAGGGGTTGAGATCTCACAGTTGTGATCTTGGATGAAAGGAAGCACCAGCTGCTATTTTCAGACCAGCCATCCCAATTCACACTAACAGACCATGTCCATCTTATTCCCCACCCCCCGCAGCATCCACAAGGGAATTGAGACATGAAACAGAGACCTCAGCATTCACTTTCAGTCTGCCTAGCGAGCATTTCTTTCTTGAATACTGCTGGTAAGAGCTACAGCTGTGGCATGAACGCAGTGCTCTCTTGCATGAGCCGATGGATTACCGTAAAAGCGAGGAGCGGAATTTCTGATTCTGCCTTGACAAGAAGCCGGGAGGGGAAGTGCCGTAGTGAAAAAGAAGCGCTATGAGTGGTTGGGATTTTCAGAAAGCTGCATTTGTGACCGATGTCTGTGCCCTGATTCACACGGTACACCAGGCAGTTACAACACAGTAAAATGACAGGCCCAGCCCTGAGGCGCTTACAGCGCGGTGAGGAGAGCATCTCCTATGACAGGCTGGCACGAGACAGCGTCTTTTGGACACAGCTCTCCCCTCTTTCCCTGTAAGGGCAGCAGCTCCCTTCCCTGCATCCCAGGCAGGGCCCACTGCACACCTGCCACACCGGGAAGGCTGTGCCTGATCCACCCCTGGCCGTGGCTTAGAAAAGGGGGATGCTTTATAGACTGATGTCTGGGGAGACAGGCTGTGCTGCATGGGCACACTGGTACAGTGGTGCCTCCAGACTTCCCTAGGTGCGGAGATGGGAAGGCTGACAGGAATCTGTGCCGCTGGGGCACGGGTGGGCAAAATGCGGCCCAGGGGCCAGATGCGGCCCGCCAGGCCATTCTAGCTGACCCGCGTGGCCCCTAAAACTTTTAGAAAATTAATATTTATCTGCCCTGGGCTACTCGTCATGCAGCCCCCAACGGCTTGCCAGAACTCAGTAAGCGGCCCTCCGCCCAAAACAATTACCCACCCCGCACTAGAGAGAGGAGGTGTGACGTGTGGGCGCCGCCGTAGGGGGTCTGGCCCTCCTGCCCCTTTGATGCAGCCCAAAGCAGCCCCCACCGATCTCCCCAGGGCTGGGGGAGTCACTGCCTGATCTTAGCTCCGCCCCTTCCGGCCCCAGCGCAGTGGGGGCGGGGTTTGCGCGACTCCCTCCTCCCTCGGCCAATGGCGGCGAAGGGGTGGGGCCTCCGGCCCCGCTTCCGGTGTGGCGGCGAGAAGGCTCGGCGGGTGAGTCGGGGGCGCGGGCTCGGGCCGGGCGGTGTGGGTTGGTGACTCACGTCCGCTCCGGCTCGCCCAGCGCCGGGAAGTAGGAACCGCGGGGCCCGGCCGGCCGGGTTGGGGCAGGGCAGGGGTCAGCGGCTTTGCCCCTTCTTCAGCGGCGCGGACCCGGCCCGCCCCAGGTACGAGCCCGGGCAGGACTGGGAGGAGCGGGCGGCTCCAGCGCTGGGTCCCCAGCGGCTGCCCTGGCTGCTCCCCTGCTCCTCAGCCTGCCGGCTCGGGCCCCAGGGCACGGCCAGCTCTTGGGTTTCACCCCTTCTTTGATATTTGTTTTTCTTTTTTTTTTTTTTCTGTTGCCCAGATCTGGGGGTTTCTCATGCGAGCCCCTAGCAGCACTCGCCTTAGACCAGCAGGCTATGACCTATTCCCCTGGCAGTTTTGGTGCTCTTGCAAGGATCTCAAGCTGCCCCCTGGGCTGTGGCTGCTGGGCTGAGCGTGGCTGGCACAGTAGGGTTTGACCAGATTTCCTTCAATCCACCACATCTCTCTCTGTTGTTTGCTAGCCTCCTTGGTCTTTCGTTTCTTTGGTCGCTGCTTCTGTTTTATACTGTGGAGATGTCTAGTACAGGTGCTGTTTTGGCAACACTTCATCCAGCGCAGGTTTGTGTCCATAAATACTACCATAACTATGGCCCAGAATGCTTTTAGCAGGGCGAAAACTTGCATTTTTAAGTTACTCTGCTAATGAAGGGCTTGGTTTATAATTGAACTCAGCCTGGGAATTTCAGGCTAGCTCTGAGTCCCAGTCTCTGTGGGACTGACCCAGCATATCTCATTCTTGGGGAACACCTCCTTCTCAGAAATTGTAACCTCTTGCTACAGCAGTACTTCACTGGAAAATGGAAGTGGTTAACGATGCAACGGTGACCTAGCAGTATGCAATGGTATGTGCATGTGACTGTCTTGATAGTTTGTCCGCAGTTGTGAAACTTGTGTGCAGAGAGCCTAAACTAATACTTGTTTCACCACCATCAGATGAAAGCACCAAAGCCTTCTTTGACAAAGTTTTTTTGAACAGGGTGATCTGAAAGAAATATACAGATAACCTAGTTGTGTGCACCTAAATACAGACAGACACAAATGGTCTCACCCGTTTTCTTTTTCACTTAATTTATTTCTAGAGATTGTTCCTCATAGAGGCCGGGTGCTTTTTCGAATTGAATATTAATGCATATTCTCATGAACAAACTTGTGACTGAAACAAGCTTCCCCTTCTTTTTCTGGATGTGGAAATAAATGGGCACTACATTGCTGTTGTGCTTTTATATTGTTGGCCTGTCTTTGTGTGCAGACTGCAAGAGGCCTATAAAGCAGTAGTATTCGTAACTGGTCTATAGTGTGTTTCATCCAAGTATTATGATGGGTTTTGAGAAGCAGGTTTCTAGCTATATCTGTAAGAACAGTGTCTTTTGGTGAAATGCAGGTAACCTTTATAAAAAACTGGCTGCCCTTAAAAATATACAGTTCTTAAGAAAAGAGAATTGAGCTTAGTCTTAAAAGTGGAGTTTCAGTGAAAAGTCTGGAGGAGCCATGTATGCAGGTAATTCCTTAATAGGAATCTTTTGATGACTTCAGGCAGTAAGGATCTTGGTTTTACTTTGCAGTGAAGTGTAGCTCCCTAGGACCCCATTAGGTCAGTGGTTAAGTAATAACCTTTGGAAAGGAGTGCAGGCTTAGCTAGACTACTGACTTTTGTATGAAAAAAGGGAGACCAATGTGATCATTTAGTCCAGTGTGGGCCAATCCTTTTGGCAGAAGTGCCACAAATTAGTCCTGCACACTCCCTTAGTACCATTCCTTTCCCTGCCTGATACCCTCCTCTGGTTTTGGTATCCTGCCCTATCCATTGCTGTGCTGTTAGTTTTCTCCCTGATCTGCCCTGTGCTACACACAGTGGCTGCTTGTGGCACTTGTTACACAGGTTGAACACTCCTCATCTAGTTTGACATTTGTGTCCCAGGCCAAAATATTTCATCCAGGGCTTTGGCGGGTGACGCAATTATGCTGCTTTAAAGAGGGGGGGAGAGAATTAACCATGGTCTAGCTTAATTCTATAACTATTTTGTCTGCTCCTGTCATCCAGTAAGCAGAAAAGAAATGGCAACAATATACCAGCTGTTTAATTCAGGGGTTAATTATTCCAGTTGAGCTTACTCACTGGGATAAGAATGTACATGTTGGTTACATGTGCTCCTGAGTTGCAAGTCTCCCCCACCAGTAAAGCAGCATAATTGTTTCATGTGTCTGCTCCCCTGGTAGTTCCTGAATTGAGACTGTGTATCTCTTGGTTGAGCTAGCGCATAGCTGCCCAACTCTTAAGCAGCCAAGGACCACAGTCTGTGGGCCACACCAGAGGGGGCTATGTACCATGTGCCAACATGAGCCCTGGCCACCTGCCCTGGCTACTCCCCCAGTGTACCACATAAACACACACAGGTGCCCCCAGTGTGAGCCACAGTTTTCCCTGGGCACTCTAACACACGCATACGGGTGCCCCAGCCTCATCAGCTCTCTGGGCACAGGTTGTGTGCTGCACCACGCAGTCCTGCTCAGGGTGGGCCAGGAACTGGAAGCTGGAGGTGGGAGGGGGAATTTGGAAACCTTTGCTGCTGCTGGTGCTGCTGCAGTTGGAGCAATGAGAGGAGCAGGATTTGGGTGGGAGGCTGGAGGCCACAGATAAACCCCTCAACGACTGCCTGTGGCTCACGGGCCACCAGTTGGGCAGCCCTGGCTAGAGTACGCTTTTGCCTTCTTGGAGCCACCCGGGGGTTTCCTTAAAGATGAACTTCTAGCTTTTTGGTTAAATTCAGCCCGACCAGCAGCAAGGGTTGGCTTATTGCTCTTTACTGTAGCCTTCCTAATTTGTTGTTGTAGGAACTGACAAGTGCATGAAATTTATGTATTACTCCATCCAGCGCAGTGCCTGGGTCAATCTAGAAAGTTTGCATAAGAAACTGCATTGTAGAGTTTGTCTTTCAGAGAAAAAATAAGGCAGCAACACAGAACGAAAAGGGATTGCATGTAGGATTATGCTCTGGGCTTTTTGTCCCTAGAAGTGACCATGGCTGTTGGAGCTATTGTATTGTGGTCGGATCGAATTTTGCTTTCTTTTGCTTCATTGGGAATAGAAGGGAACAATCTAGCATGCAGGGCCATGCTATCCAGATGATGGGGCTCCCCAGAGGTCCAGAAATTTGGCATTGGGGAGCGGAAATTAACATTGCCACTGCTTCCCTGCTGCCTAATATCCACCTGTGAGGAGCCCTGCAAGTTGGATGACATGGCTTTGGGGGCCAGATCTTGAGCACCACTGGTTATGATGATCTTTGCTTCGTATGTGGTACCGCATGCTAATTGACTTTACAACACTTCACAAGTATTAATAAATTAAACCTCTTAATAGTCCTGTGAAGTTACTAAGTATGGTTATCTCCATGTGAAGGGCTGGGGTATAGGCAATGATTAGACCAGGGTTATGCTTTGAATCTGTGGCAGTGCCAGGAATCTAACTCACATCTGACTGCAGTCAATGACTTAAAACACTGCATTAACTTATGGTTATTTGGGACTCTTGAAGGCTTTTAGAGGTTTAATGCAGTTACTTTTTGTACTCTTCTGCATTTGGGAGCATTTGCTGAAAGAGAGAGTTTCCCTGTGAAATGGTACATGTTTGCCAGCCACTGATCATTAAATTGTTGTTGTTCATCTATGCTTCATGCCTGCCTTGATGGTGCCTCCCTTGTCAGTGAATACTAGCTCTGATGTTAAGGCACTATATGCCCAGCTTTCTTTCCTTTTGATCTGGTCCTGCGTAGCTGCTGTAGAGGAGGTGTGGCAAAGCAGATGGTGCTGTTCTCCTTTTTTCTCTTATTTTGCTTTTATTTGGCTGCAGGAAGGTAAGCAATGTCTGGCTTTGGTGGCAGCAGCATCTGCCCTCAAGATGCACAGAAGTTGGGGAGTTAATCCACATGTGCTGCAGAGTTGGGTACACTTCTCAACAAGCAGTCCCATATTACCTGTGCAAGTGTTATGCCTCCTGGCCTTACTTGTTGGGTGGTGAATTCCCTCTCCATGGTACCTTAGATCATAAGAGTCAGGCTTTTGCCTTAAACTGATTTAATCAGAAGATTGTCTTTATCACAGATTAGTTCAATACCCCACCATACCCTGGCTGTTATGGCCACATTCCTAGCATTCCTAATATTTCACCCCCTCCTCTCCCGCACACACCTTTTCCCTATGTCCAGTTATACTAATTGCTTTTTGGCGTTGGACACCTGTGAGGGTGTGAGATTGTGGGGAAATGAACAATCTTAGAAAACCTGAGGGTGTTCAGCACCTCATACAGAGTCATTTTTAGGACCTTCGTTTATAGTAATAAGCGAAAATTACTCTTAGTAAAGAGTATAACAAAAACATACTTGCAACAAGAACACAGTAATGGTAAGATCAGGTTTACCCCATGCTTTTCTCTTGACACAGCTGTCTTAAGAGGGGCAACCTCTTCACAGCCTCTGCTGTAGATACAGTCATGCTGCCACAGCTATACATCCAGAGGTTTAACTCTTCCTTCTCATAAGAAGCAGTTTTACTTTATAACAGTACAAAGAATGATTTGGCCAGTATAGCTGCACCTGTTTAGGAGCACTTTGTATAGTATACTGGGATTCCTATAACAGTAAAGGGATCCTGTTACAGATGCATTTTCATACTTAACCACATTTAGAAATACAAAATGCTTGGAACTCAGTCCAACTTGGGCTAATAGCTGGTTGGACTCTTGATTAAAAAATAAGAGATAGCAATGATCCAGTCTAGTCCTCATATGGTAGTAGTGGGATGTAGGTCTTTAGACCATTATGTGTAGTAAAAACAGATAATCAGCCAAGTCTTTTTCTGATAAGATTATACCATTTTGCCTCTTCATTTGTTTCAGCCCTTCAAAGAACCTCCCTCCCCTCCCCTCCCCTCAGGCATTGCGTGTAAATCTTGGCTTGCAACTGTTCACGTAGGTTCACCTGACTTTATTTGCAGTCCATTCTGCCAATGGGCAGATATAAAACTGTAACATGGTTGTTTTGCCTAATGCCTTGAAAGTTTTGGGTACTCTGGAATGATTTTATACTCTTGATCAGTTCGGCTTTAGGGTAGCATTCGCCTTGGTTTTTGTTTGGAGGTTTTGATATATTAGTGTCTCAGTTAAGCTGAGAAGGGAACCAAGTAAAGATGCTTTATCTTACCCCATTGTTTTGTATTGATTTATGGAGTCCCTGGTAAATAGCAAAAGACAAGCAACGACTTGAACCGATTTTAATTAAAGGGCAGTGTGAACCACCTAGCAATTGGAATAGCTTAGTTAAAGGGGGTGGTGGCTTCCTGGTGCCCTGGTAATGTTATGAATTAAATGCAATGAAAAGTGTAGCTGCTCTGGTAAGAATGAGACCGTAACCAAATGGTTTTCTTTGCTTTTTCAGGATTTCGAGGCACACCGTGGGTTTTTGGTTCACATGGCAGCAGGAAACTTGACTCCACCTGGTTCTTTGGATTTAAACCAACCTGGTTTTTCAAAGGAGATACTAGGGACTAAATTGGAGGGCAAATACCTCTGCTCAGAGTGCAAGAATATTCTGAGAAGGCCATTTCAAGCTCAGTGTGGACACCGCTATTGTTCTTACTGCCTGAAGAAAATTATCAGGTAATTTTATCTCCCTTGAGTCTGAAGACAAAATGTCCAAAAGTAAAAAGAAAGGGGAAAGGAAATAAAACGTTATTATTTAATGAGTTATGAGTAAGGTACTATGTTCTGTGTCTCCAAGATTCATCATCTGTTTCTTCTCTAAGACCTTGTAGATTCCTGAGTTTGTTGTATTCCTCGTGGTAGAGTCAAAGCCTCAAACAAGAGCTCAGAGGGAGCGAATAAGGCCAAATGTGCACACCTAGGTTGGTGTGTTCCACTTATGTGCTGCTGTAAGCAACTTTATTAGCCTCCTTCCCATAAAAAGCTTGTTTGCAGTGCCATAGAGAGGAAGAGGTATTTAAGTACTCATTTCATACTTGCAGACAAAGCTTTGGTTAAGCCTTCTGCCCTTGTAAAAGCAGAGGAGGAGTAAATTGAATTTAAGAACAGCTACTTCTATGATGAAAGAACTAGCATTCATATCAGGAATGAAAAATATATAGCTTTTAAAAGGATCAATAACTGATGCCAAATGCATGTTAAGTAAGAGTTCCATTAGTTTGTTTTTTTTTAAAATAAGTGCCACACATTTCTTTGGTTCTTCAGAGTCTGTTTAGAAGCTTCACTGTAATGGAATGATAAATTCAGCATCATATAGGCTATTTATATTGTGGTTGGGTTTTTTTGGTCTTTTCTGTCAGCTCGGGACCTCAGAAGTGTGCAGCCTGTATTCAGGAAGGAATCTATGAAGAAGGAGTTTCCACTTTAGAAATAAACTCAGTAAGTAAGACTTTTCTAAATTGCTTGTGACATTTCCTGTTTTGGCGTAGAATGTGATGACTGGCTGGAGATCAGATTCCAGCCTTTTGAACAGGTGTGAGAGATTCCCCAACTTCTAAAACTTGGGACATCTTTCAACAGAGAAGCCATTGAAATGCTACAACAAAGATTTGTCTTTCACAGATGCATCTCTAATGATACTCTGTGGCAACTGGTTGGGGATGAGGGTGAGGGGCTGTTTCTTAATGATTCACGAAAATTCAAGAGAGTACAGGTACTCTTACTTAATTTCCCGGTTAACGTTGTTATTACGTCACTGATCTATTAGAGAACATACTCGTTTAAACTCGTGCAATGTTTGGTTATAATGTTGTTTGGCTGCTGCCTGCTAGTAGGTAACTACTGTGACGTAATTGGATTTGGTTAACATTGTTTGGCTTAAAGTCACACTTTTCAAGAATGTAACTATGACGTTAAGCAAGGAGTAGCTTTAGATCAAAGCTGCAGTCCTAGAGTTAATTGTCTTTGTGTGTGTGTGTGTTTTTTCCTCACCTGAGGCTTTTCCAGACAATGCAGCTCGTCGAGAGGTGGAAAGTTTGCCGGCTGTCTGTATTAATGATGGCTGCACGTGGAAGGGGACTATTAAAGAATATGAGGTAAAGACTTGGGTGAGCCTCTTGTTGTGTGTGTCTGTGCTTGTTTCTTCTTTGTGCATGTGTGTGGCAATGGGCAAGGCATTAGCAGTTCAATTTGTTTATGCTGACATTCACCATTACCATCTGAGCTTTTGCCTGCGCTAATTCAGTCCTAATTGCATTTCCCAAATCCCCTGGGTGGTTGTGTGCACCCTTGAGAGTATTGACAGATGAGAGAACCTCAACTTTTTATGAGCCCCCCAAACCAGCTATTTTGTTCCTTCCCTGATGCGAGAGCCATGCACTTTACTTCTGTGACCTCATTTCCAGACTTCTTCTTGCTTCATTGGTTATTTAAAATTTAAATTATCTGGAAGCTGTAGTATGCTGTTTGATTATAACTGTGCCACATGTGGCCAAAATAAGTGTTTAACTTCAGGCCCAAGTAAATAAATTTGTTTGGGGGTGGGGGAGAGAAAAGGAGTGTGGAGTTGACAGATCCTTATCCTTCTAAGTACTCCCTGGTAACTTCACTAGTCTATGGCCTATGCAATAACTGGGAGAATGAGGCTGTCCCCATCATGTAGATGTCCTGACCTGTAGGTTTATGGTATCATGGATTCACTGGGTATACCAGTAACCTGATCTCATGCCATAAGCTTACTGAGCAAAGTAGCCTCTGTCTTTCTCTAGAACTACACAGAGGACATGGCCCTTGATGCATATATGCCTCTCATTTGGAAGTTACATTCTTGTTGAAAATTTAACCACTCTCCTTAATGAGTACATTTTACTGCAGCTATTTACATTGCAAAGATTTATTTGCAATCAGATGGGTTGTGAGAAATTAGAGTAAAAGAAAATAAAGTATATGCTGCATAGGAAATTTGACAACCCATGTGGAATATTTTTTGCTTCCAGCTTTGGAATTGCAATCCAGAAGTTGAAAGCCACTGAGTACAGGGATGGAGATAAGAACTCAGGCTGTTGGCTTCATTGATCTAAGTTAAACCCAAATCACACAGCTACCAAGATATCAGGGTGGAAGGGTGATATCTTGTTCTTGACTAGGTACTTAAGCTTGCTGAATCTGACCCCACATCTTAATTCCATTTGTGACACTACTACAGAGTGATAGGTAGAATAACTTTACTTTGGACCCTGTCTGAGTCCTCTGGCTGGCTTGCTCTGTCCAGAGAGATTTTGCTGCATCAGTGCCTCTAACTGCCCCATCTTCTAGAATATGCTAATATCTTTAGGGTGGGATTTCAACCTAGCAGTTCAATAGGAGTAGAGTGCCTAACCCACTTGGACTGCTTTGACACTCTTGGCTCTGGCTCCATGAATGGCATGTGGTATTTCTGCTTGTGATTAGATTTTTGATTTAATGTTTGTTTCAAACTCTAATATTTGCTGGCAGGACTTTCAGTTTAGGGGGCTGAGACCAGAAGCAGCAGCTTTGGGATATCTGTGTGTTCTACTGAGGACTCGAATAGCATAGTTGGTGCCTTGGATTGCTGGATTGAGTGTGGTCTTTTGCTGTATGAATGGTGACTTGCAGCAAAGCTTTGTGTTCCTATTTAAGGTGCTGAGTCAAATTCATGAGTAGCGTAAGTAAGCCAGCCTCTGCTAAAGCAAATGGAGTCACACCTACCACCAGCTAAAACAACTACAGTTGAGTTTGGAAAGGTGTGTGAGGCACTGCTTTAGGTTGTTAATTCCATTGGATTTTAAGTAAAAGCTTTCAGGAGAGATTCTACAAGGCCCTGAAGAGTCATCAATGGCTAGATCTCATAATTCTTTTGTGTAAGTTCTTTTTTTGTAAAGCTAGCCAGAACTGGGGCTGGTTAGTACTTGGATGGGAAACCCCCCAAGGAAAAGGTGACTCGGTCATGTTGGTGACTCAAGGGATAGCATTTTTCTTTTTTAGTCAGCATTGGATCCATCCAAATGAATATTAGCTGCTGGAAGTAACTCTTTTGGATAAGATGCTGAATTGGAGTCCTGGCTACCTATAGCTGGTTATGGCATTCTAACAGGGTGAAGATTAAGCTGTCATGTTCTGGCTACATTTCAGTTTTGGTCATTACCTTCCACCTCTTAATTGATTGTTGTTTTGAAGCTTTTTTTTACATTCTCTCCTAAACGGTTGTATGCTCTTAGTGTGCTACCACAAATACCATAGAGGTGACCACACTCTGGTGGCGTGTAAAGCTGTGTGTGGGTGGTGGTGGTGGTGGGGGTATGCATGCGCGTGTGCACTTTGGGGTCCTTCTGACTGGTATGTGCTGCATGCATACAAGATGATCTTCCCCAGTCACTGGCCTTTTCCCTTTCTCTGCTCATAGTGCTCAGAAATGTTAGAAACGAGGTAATTCTATGCAAGAGAGGCCAGTGAAACCATTGTGGATCGTCGTGCATCAACTCTGAGCTTGGAACCCCACTCTGAGGGTCTAGCTTGGACTGTAGCTGTCTTGAGTGAGCCCAGGGACTTTCAGCTGTAGGAGTTGATTTGTCTGAGAGCCTTACATCCTTCCCCTTTCCTGGCAAGTGTTGGCATTCACTGTTAGTGAGTGTGGTGCTGGGTTGATGTTGCACCACTGGGAACAGCTCCTTGACTGAGTGGCAGTTCAGAGCAAATAAGGCCAGGTTTCTGTTGTTCGTTCTCCTAGCTGCTTGCAGAGCAGGTCTGGATGTTACCAAGCCTGGCCATCCTGGGCATGGCAGGAAGCCTCATATGTGGGGTTGAAGACTGCTTCAGTAAAGGGAAGTGCTCAGTATATATCTCAATCAGGGTCTCATCCTTATACTGTGGACTTGTCTAGCCCACTGGTCATGGAGAAATGGTCACTAGGTATACAGCAGTTAGAGGTGCTGTGGTGTTGCAGCATTTCTGCCTCGTTTGCCTAAAGCCAGAGTGTATTGCCAACAGCGTGTTTTGCGTTCTGTAGCAGCAGCAGTTCTCCCACTGTGGAAAGTCCCTCGCTGTGCTATTTCAGACAAGCTGTGGAAAGTACCTAAAAGATAATTCATTGTTTGTTCATTTAAAAAGGGCACAGCCTTAGTATTGAGAACAGTCTGTCTGGCTGCACTCTTGACTATAAATCAGAAGACAGGAGTTTCTCTTCTGTTTCAGTAACCTTATGGAGTAGGAGAGAAGAAAAAACTGTTTAACAGCTGAAAATTGATAGTCCTTTACTCGTAAACTCTGCCCCCCCTCCCCTCTTCTCTCAGTTTTGCTTTCTGTTCAGGCTTAGCAAAGTTCACATCTCCATGGCAGTATCTTTTATAAACTAAATGTCTGAAAGTTGAGGCTGTCTCTTACAAAACACAGGAGTTGAGTTCATTCTTCTTGTTGAATACAAGTCTGCATTAGGAAACACGTTTTTCTTTTCATGAGGGTTTGGGTATAGTAGTAAATATATGGACCTTGTAGATATTGCATCCATATTGTTTGGCATGGATGTACCTAAAAACATGCTGTGGGAAGGAGGGTTAAAACCAGATGCCTTGCATGCAAGGGGAAGATCAAACTCATGAAAGGAATGTAAAGATTGTAAAGCTAGGCAGCTGGAGCAAGACAAATAGCCAAGAAAACTACTTCTTCTGACTTGGATACTATGGCAATGAGAACTGGGTACCTTAATGGATAACAGAACAGACACAGTAGGTTCGGCCAGGTTCACAGCCTCACAACTCTCTTCGTACCATGTTAAAATGACACTTTCAATGTAGATTTCAGACTAACACGTCAAGCTACCTCTCTACTTTAAAAGTAGCCTGAGATGCCCATGGAGTAGTGTTATCATTGGTATTGGAGCAGGGAGGAGAGAGAGAGAGAGAGAGTAAAGTAAATTTATTTTGGCTATGGAGAACTGTTTATAGATGTCAGTGGATTTTTTAAAATAAACTGTCGGGAACAGAAGAGCTGGCATTATTTTCAGATCATTCTTCTTGGGGAACATGGGGTTGTTGGAAGAGTAGGAGAAACTGACCAGTTCATCAGGATGTGTCTTTTTTTAGCTTGAGAGCAGCCTTTAAACTGATTCAGTAAATTATTGATTTACTCAAGAAGCACATAAAGACCGTAGGTAAAAGAATCTTTCTGCTCTCAGGGGAGTGTTGCTGACAAGTGTGGAGGAGATGTTCTTGTCTGCTGAGAAGATAACATAACCTGATTCAGATTGGGTATAGCATGTAGCTCTTTCACACCAATTTTAAGAATGATTTCTTGTCACTATCAGGCAAGACCATCCAAAAACTCAGTTAAATATTTGTGAGTGAGAGACCTCTTCTTCCAGAAACACATGAACTCATCCAAAGGAAATAGCTCTCTGGCCCAGGGTAAGATTACAGCTTTGAGCTAGAAAGCCCCACAGATTGATTCCACAGGCTGGAGGTTGAGCACCACTAGTCTGGTGGTCAGTACCTCTGCTCTTTAGAAAGGTGGAATTAAAACCAAATTAGCCTCCCTTAGTACGTGTTTATCTAGCTGGCAACCTAGAGATTAGATTGCTTCCTGTCCAACCCACATTGCAGGACGTAAGATGGGAGGAGTGCCAGAAAATGTGTGTGGGAAGGGGGAGTAGGAAAGCCCCAGCTGTAAAGGGTCTAATAGATTAGCGCTTACTTCTAAAAACAGCTCAAATCTATGAATCAAAGGGATGGCAGTGGCTTGGATAATTAACAGTTTTAGCATATGCCTCTCTGAAAATATAAAGCTGTAACTCAGTAGCTTTGAAGGTCCTTCTCAAGCCTGATGAAAAACCTCTGCCATCCTGGGTTGGACTGAAGACTACTTTGATTTTTATCAGGAAGCATTAGGCTGTCAGTTCCAGGTAGAAATTGCTGGACTCTGCATTTCAGAGAGATACCAAAGCTATCATCACAGTTTGCTGTAAAGTGTTGCCCTTGGCTAGAAGCTGACAAAAGTTATGCTTTCAGTTCATTTTTGAGAAGCTAAAGATTGAGATTTAAAGTAAACCCTGTTGGGAGAGCAGAGGTATCCAAGCCAGGTCAGGTTTTCCCCCAACTTCCAGAGGACTTTGTTCCCAACTGTGTTTTTTCTTTCATGTTCCCTTTCCTGAAAGCCCCCACTGCTTTTTAGTTTATAAAGCAATAACAAATTAACATTTCATGTCCAAACTTCCGCCCTCTTGGGACATGATTCACTTTGCCATTAGCCTTCCCTAGGAGCAGGAGGAGAAGGAATGGAAGTGGGGGCCTTGCTATAACTGGCCAGATGTGGTTCATGGAGTTTTTATCATGTGGCCTCTTGGCAACCTTATCTGTAATGCAGGGGTCAGACCAATATGGGTGGCGAGTTCTGGTATTTGTTGGAAGGCTATAGCAAGATATAAGAACCATGGTTGCACCAATAAAGACTTTCTTTGCTGATACTGATAGCTGATGATTAAACAACCACATAGGCTCATGCTGGTCTGATAACTGATAGTTAGTAATAGTGCAAGGCATTTTAAACTACTGACATAAATGGACCTTTTCTGTTTGTGCATTTAACGCAAGCGCACGCGCGTGTGCGAAGGTGGTAACTGCCTTATTCCCATGCATGTCATCCTCTTATCCACGGCTCCTACCCACAGCCATGCAGCCTGTGTTACTGTCCCAGGTGGGCAGGGGGCAGATCCTCATGCAGACAGCAGTGCCAGATGCATTTGGAGCCCCAGAGCATGTCGCTGCCTCAGCATCAGCAGGCCCTGTGCAGCTGAGTTCCTGCGGCCACTGGAGTGAAGCTGCTTTTGCAAAGGGGCCTGGTGCCTGGTAGAGCGGAATGTCCCTCACATGGCACTCTACCTTGCCCACAGCAGCCCAGCACCTCCATAGCATCCCTGGTGCTCGGGCCTGTAGTGTGCATGCAGCATTGCCATGTCAGCAGCAGCAGAAGTCAGTAATGGTTGCTTTGTTGCTGAGTGTGGCACCCTCCACTGCTCACCAGGATCTGTAGTCTGCCACAGGTTCGGGCTGGTGGCAGGGTGCATGGTCTGGATTGTACTTGCTAGGGTGCTCCATGCACGCGGCCATAATTATTGGCTACAATGACCAAAAAAAACCAATAGCCGATAATGTGATTTCTCCTTTTTATTGGTGCCAGTCTGGTAGCGAACCGATATATTGGTGCACCTCTAATAAGAACCTACTGCTGTTAGTGAGACATTTGGTGTCATGAGTTACTTGGAAGGAGGTGGCAGAGCCTATGCGCAAGCAGTATGTAGGACAGAAATAAACAAGAGCCTGACATGCAGTGTTCAAAGCACTGTGGCTGCAATTGCTGAAAGTGATGATGGCCAGCAGAGCAGATCTGTCTGGAATAGTGGTGCTCAGATTTTTGGCCCTGCAGGGATGATGAATTGTGTAGGACTGGTCCACAGGTCAGATCGGGCCCTGCACTGTCACAACGATGTCTCCACCCAACTGCAGCCTGATCCTGATTGAGTTGGAGTAGTGTGGGGCCCCAGGACCCTATTCCAGTGCACAGGGCCTTGGAGTCCAATCCCAACTAGTCAGAGGTGGCACAGGGCTTTGCACTACCCATGCGCTAGGATCAGGCCCTGGGGCCACAGCTGGTGGGAATCCCTGCAGGATCCTGGGGGAGACCTGCGGATTAGATGACATGGCACTAGGGGCCAGATCTAGCCCACAGGCCAAGATTGGGTACCCATTCCCTACACTGCTAGTTTCCAAACCCATTGACAGATGGCTCCTTCCTTTAGCTAGGGCCCTATGTACACATTCTGATTTCACTGGCAATGCTAATGTAGTCTTGCATTGAAATCAGCTTCATTGATCTGAAGCCAAAAGTGAAGATAGTACACAGGCCACACAGCCTGTACAAGGTGTGGTTGCCTTCCCCATAGTTGAGGCCACCATGTATATATCAGACTCCAACTCATGTCCTTTAACCAGCTCCCAGGCAGTGTCAGTGTAAGACTCTGATTGAAGGATCAAGGACCAGATGTCAAATTACAATGACGGGCTGCCGCCTTCTGGGACAATGGTGATCACAAAACCCATAATGAAGCCCAGGAGAGTTGGGACAAGACAGTCAGGGTCAGAGGGACCTGGCTTTGGAATGAACTTCCAGAGGTTGTGCAGCAAGGTCCTTCTCCTCACCAGGCTCCTGTAACATCAGAACCGCATTAAAAATGTTAATGGCCCTTTCTGCCCAGTAAAACTCAATCAGCCTAAAACATCTTTAAAACCAAACAATTTCAACAATTAAAATAAAAAACAAAAGCCCTCCCCAATCACTGTGTTTATCCTGAAAGGGGAAACAAGTCAGAAACCATACAGAATCCCAGAGACTTCGCTGCTGCTGCTGCTGTCAGTTTTTACATGAACTGGCTTCTGCTGCCCCAGTGGTGGGTGATGATCTAAAAACCTATCATAGCTAAATGCTCCATCCCGATCTCCCTCCTCTGCATGCAATTGAAGCTCCTAGTGAACATGTTAACTGACATACAATTAGCTTTTGGTTCTTTTTGAGGAGCTTTGTAAACATCCTGCCTGAGAACCCCTTGTCCTTAAATGCCCGAGGGCAAAGGGGAACCTGTTGACAGTATTGGTGCTTTTCTGCAGCTGACCCATCTAGTTGTAAACTGGGTTTCAGCTTTCTACTCCTGTGTTGGCATTGGCTTTGGTTGGAGAGCCTACACTATCATCCAGTTTAGTAGTCCATATGGGGAAAGCTGAGCAGCTCCAGGCTGGTTCTGGCAGGGAAGGAACACGGGAAGCAAGCTAATAAATTCCATGGTAATAATGCTGAATTGTGTGGCAGCAAGTTGCAGTCTGATTTACAAGCCATAATCTTAAAGTGCAGGGCCCCGACTGAGATGAATGGAATAAGACCATACCTTGCGGAGTGATTGTTTTGGGTTCCCTGCAAACCTAGGGAGGCATCTGCCTAGTTGCATTGTCAAGGTTTTCCCAACAACCATATGGGCTAGAACCATCCTGCTTTAGAGCGAAACAGGTTCTAGCTCTCAGTTCTGCCATGAGTGGTATATCCTGTGGCTGCAGAATTCAGAAAGCCCTGCCAGTGTCCATTCCTTTCCTGCAACATCCCATCAAAGTTGCTTCCTTCTCTCCACCCCATCCCCTTCCTTTGTTTTTGCTTTTTCTGTTGCTCTGGTGTCTTTGTCTCCCACCCTCCCTGGGAAACTTTACACTCTGTAGGGTGCGGAGGAGAAAAAAAGCTCCATTGCTGGGCTACCTGTGATCTGGCTGATCTGAGAGCTCTGAGAGAGAAGCTTTGGGCAACAGGCTGCTGCTGGTCCTGTAACCAGCTATAGAAAGAGCCATAACAGAGGTGCAGGGTGGCTTTCAGAGAGTACCTTGGGGTTGAAGGTTACGTAGCCTACTCTAGCCCTGCTATTATGCCATGTCCCGTACCTCCCTGCCAGACCTAGTGCAGAAAGTAATATTCCTGAGAGGTATTCAGAGGCATTTGGCTTAAATCATTACATTACCTTTGCCCTGTTTATGCAGGCCCAACAGAGCAGCTCATCCTATAATCCATTAGGATGCAGGCTTTTCCTACCTCAACACATCAGCATCCATTTGACAGGACACCCTCCGTCTCTGTATGTGTCTCTGTGTGTTTTGTCTGTAGCTGTATTGAAATATGCTGCTCTTGTTGTCACAGAGCTGCCATGAAGGGAACTGCCCGTTCATGCTGATTATGTGCCAGGCATGTAAGGGAATGATCAAACTGAATGACAAGGAGCGCCATTCTGAACGGGAATGCCCTGAGAGAAGCCTCAACTGCAAATACTGCAAATTGCTTTTCTACTTTCCTGACATTAAGGTACGAGAGTCACAGCATGAGTACGCTCAGTGAGCTGGACAGGCAGACCCATTCAGACAGGTGTCTGGAGGCGAGTGCCGGGTGTCCCACAGTAGAGCTAGAGCACTGAATGGCACTCCTGATAGGAGGGTCCCATCTGGAGTTAGTAAAGTTCCTATCTTAGCTAGAGTTTGTAGGCAAACTGCAGCTGTCCAGGGGACCACTCCAGTAGCATTCACAGCAGCTGATGAAATAAACTGTAGCCTACAAAAGCTTATTCCTCTCTGAACAAGTTTGTCTATAAGGTGCTGCCCTACCCTGCTTTCTACCTCATTTCTAAAGATGTTAGGTAAGCAAGTGCCTGGGAAGTCAACTAAGTGAAAACAGGACCACACTTTAGCATTGATATCCATCCTCTAAGTGACTTGCATTGATATCCATCCCCCAAGTGACTTGTACAACAGAGTAATTGCTGTGCTGTCGTCTAGTCACTCCTACAGGATGGAAGTTGTGTGTCATCAGCAGGTTTTACTTGAGGGAGAGGAGGTAGGTAGTCTTTAGAAAAGAGCAACTCAAGCTAGTGGTGGTGTTACACTGTTAGTACTGTCACATTCTCAGGGCCTGATCTTGAACCCACTGTGATGCATACAGTTTTGCTGTTGACTCTGGTAGGAATTCAGTGTGCTGAGGAGGATCAGCCTGGTACTGTGTAAGTGAGATGGAAGCCACTTCTCTACTTTGCCTCTCTTCGTGGGTTTTCCCAGTCTGCTTGTGTGACTGCAGTGTAATCAGAAAGGATATTGTGTTCTTATCTAGCCCGCTCGCAGGCTGCTTAAATGTACGTGAGGTACCTGATGTCGACATTAGAAACGCGAACTTGCTCACTGAGTGGGGGGCTGTTCATGTCACAATTGCCACATGTCTGCCTGGCATAGAGTCCAGTCCATCAGTCTTGAATGATGTCCCTTGCCTCTTTGGTTCAAGAGTGGAGTGCATTCCTCCTAGGGGATATAGTACCATCCCTTTTGGAGCTGTTTTCTGTGGTGCTCCTGGTTGGAGTGAAGCAGTGGGGAAATCCAGTGGAGATTTCAGAGGAGTTTAAAAGTACTTGCATAGACATTTTTGGGAACATGCCACTTGCCCAGAAATACTAGCTTTATCTTAGAGACATTTGATACACACGGTCTGGTTTCACGTGCAGCACAGCGGCAGATTAGTGCTCAGTCAGTACTTCCCTTCTGCCTCTCACAAGCACAGCATATCTCTGATAGTGCATCTATGTTTGATTCTATCTGTGGGTGCTCCTTAGAACTGAAATGTTTGCATTTTTTTCCTTTCCCCGTGATGGAAGATAAATGCTGTGTAGCATCTTTGGACTAGATGGGAGGGTGGAGATTGAATGAAGGGAGAGACCATAGAAATGAGGCTTTATTGTAAGTGAGAAACAAAAGCCCCATCCTACCAGATCTTCCATTTCAGATGCAACCACTTCAAAGCAACAAAGCATCTGATTTGAAGAATAGGGGGATTATTTTCAGGGGCAAGGCAGGGGAGCAAGCCAGGCTTTCTAGATGACGAGTAGTTACCATGTAAGGGCCAGGAGAGATCAGCCATCCTGGTAAGTATGTGCATCTCTTTCAGTCATTTTTTTACAGGAGAAAATGTACATAATTCTTCTTCCCTTGAGTATTCACAAACACCATGAGCACTGCCCAGCTGCATGGCAGAATGAGTGATTCATATCTCCAAGGTCTCATGGCAGCTCTTTTGTATCTAATATGGTGTTCCTTTAATGCATGGAAGGGTGGGGGCAATTTAGTGAGACACGAATCTAAGTAATAAATACTTTCCCTTTTTAGTTTGCAAGTTCCTAGGGGTTTTTGACAATATCTGCTTTTATTGTGCATTTGTACAGCATGAACACAACTGACAAAACTATTGTATGTTTCAGATTTCTCATAACAGTAAGTCTGCTTATAAAACAGATGAGGTTTTAATGCCAGATGGGCAACCCCGTCTATTTGATCTTTCTTGATCTGAATTTCAAACTGTGCATAAGTAATAGAATTACAGTAGAATATCAGAACATTTTAATATAAGCTTGTACATAAGAACAGAACTCTTTGACTAGATTTCCATCTTGCTTAAGAAATGATTGTAACTTGGGCAGAATATCCAGTTGCTCAATTCTGAACATTATACAGCTAAAATGAAGAATGAGCTTTCCAGCATGTCAGAAATTAAATTAGAAACAGAGAGAGATGTATTAGCATTCCTATTTTAACTTAGTTTCTTGTGCCTGGCAAAAAGGGCCAACAGTCCATTTTCTGTATTAACTTTTTTTCTCAAATACAATTCTTTTTCTGGCTGGTTGGTTAGAAATCGTTTTTCTATTGAAGTGGTCTGAACATCTAAAAGCTCTGTATCTGTAAGTGTTAAATGGGGCTTTGGGTTTTTGGATCAGCCAGTTCATGCCCATTATGGCAGGCAAAAAGGGCAAGCTGCTTAGTAGAAAGGCAGCTTTTTCCACTTAAGTTGCCTGCTTGTGTGCTTTCCTGGTAAAGTCACAAATGGAGTTTCCTGCTGATTTATCACAGTCCTGTACAGAGAGTAACTTGATTTTCTTAGAATTGCTGAGAGCCAAAATGAATAGGTATTAAATCAAGGCTGAGTATTTGGAAGGGCACAAGAGCACCCAAACACCATTATAGCTTAGAGACTAGAAATCTGATTTGGTATGCCAAAAGGCCACAACTAGGCTGGAGTTTGTCACGCTATCACATGAAATGCTTCCTATATTAGAAAGGGTATTTGCAATAAATCATTGGGTCCACTGAATTGTATTCATTGCAGTGCCCTTATCAGAGTTGTGTTTGATGCACAAATGGTCTCCTCTCAATTCTTTTACAGGCTCATGATGAGATCTGCCCTAAATTTCCACTGACTTGTGAGGGCTGTGGGAAAAAGAAGATTCCAAGAGAAAAGGTATTTGAACATTTATGTCCCACAGTACACATCAGTTGTGGTTTGTGTTCTGGTAGAAGATGCCTTGAATTCTGTGAATGAACAAGGGAGAAGTGGTGGTTAATCTATACGAATATGAAATGGGGAAGACAAAGAAATCCATTTAATTTTAAGTGGCTGCCTCTAGTGCACAAGGAAGATGTTTCATAAGGCTTTTAGCATGCGCGCGTGCTCAGTCTGTGATCATCTATAATTACTTGATGTTCTTGATTGAGAAATGAGTACTGCACATAAATCAGACTCAAATTAATGCTGCATTTGGTGACTACTGTTACAGTGAAGTCCATTTCCCCCTTTGCTCAGTTGATAACCTAGGTAATTTCCATTCTAGAGGAATGAAAGAAATCCCCTGCTCAGGTAAATGAAATCCTCTAGACCTTGCAGTGTATTTGATATTTGTCCAAGGGCAAGCTTTTGGGAAAAGTGAGGAGGTGCCAAGTCCCAAAACCGTGATCAATAGAGAAAGTGAACCTCTCTGTCACTGTCCCATCTGGGAACCAAGAGCTGCCTTGGGACAGCTCAAGTGGATGTGCCACTTCCTGGGAACAACAGAGGTTCCATACTGTTGAATAAAGAAAGAAAGCAGCAGAACGGACCCTCCTTAGAGGGTAAAGACCACATCTCAACTCCTCTACAGCCTTAACACTGTTGTTTTGGGTGATAATCTCCCTGAATTTGAATTCTGAAGCTACTCCAGCAGACCTGAGCTTGTGCCAACAAGATTCTTGTAGCTGATGCCTCGGATAGTTACATTTCCTTTTTTTCTTTCTCTTGAAATGTTTTGTTGTCCAGTAGCAGACATTGTTCTGGCTTAAACAGTGCTGCTGCGTATAGCCCCTGGGTTAGCTTGAATCATGAAGTAAATAAGTCAAATAGGTTTGGGAGTAATTGTTAAATTGATTAAAAACTCCTCTTGTTCCAACATTGGCATCCTGTCTGGTGCATGTAGATGTTAAATGTGAAGTGTAATTGTTGCCTAGAATTGGCCCTGAGTATTTACTTGGTAGAAGGAGGATTAGAAACAGGATGATAGCATGTCATTACCTGTTAATACTAGTTACATAGCACGTGGGAGCCCAAGCTACTACTTGCTCCATTCTGGGTTGTTGACACTTCCCTGAAGGCAGCTGCCGAAAAGATGCTGCTGTTCTGGGAAGCATTAGATTTGGGATTTCTGAGGGACAGAGTTTTCTGCATTTCAAAAAGGGATTTTTGGGTGGAGCAGGGAGCTCTTATAATAATTGAAAAGAGGGCAAGAAGTCCTCTAGTCCAGTCCTTGACTTAAGGCAGGATCTTGCCTATCTAACTCATCCCAAACATATGCTTGTCTAACCAGCACCTGAAAATTCCCACTAACAGAGATTCTTGGTTATCTGTTCTAGTGTATAGCCACCCTTACAAAAACAAGGTGTTTCCTAATATCCAACGTTAATCTCTTTTGTTAATATTTCAGCTCATTGCTTTTTGTCCTGTTTTCTGTGGACAGAAGAGTTGGGTGCCATCCTCTTTATATCAGTTGTTTTGTATTTGAGGACTGTTATCAAATCCCCTCTCAGCCTTCTCTCCAGACTAAATAATCCCACGTGCTTCCAACCTTTCCTTGCTATATTTCCCTTGCTCTCACAAGCATGTTTGCTGCAGTTAAACAGAGAACATAAGCAAGTTGTTAGATCTTTAGGGCTGAGCTGGAAATGAAAATATCAAGCTGTGACATGTCCTATCCTCTTCCTTGCACACTGGGAGCCATCGGTGCATGAAGTCATTGGTTTCAATACGACACAGAGGCAGCCCTCAGGTGCAGGTACACAACAAGGGAAAGGGAAAATATGGGGCAGGAGGAAACCTGGAACTTGCATGGCTTTGTGCAGTTCCAACAAACAGCAGCAGAACTGTTGAGGATGGAAATGTTTCCTTGCCCTGGATCCCTCCTTGCTTTGTTTTGGTCATCACAACTGAACTAGGTTAAGCTGTGCAAGTACAGTGTTGTGAAACTGGCACAGAGGTGAGTAAGTGCCTTTAGAAAAGCAGTGGTTCCACGCCTGAGAAGGCCTGTGTTCACTGTGTAGCAGCACTTTGAGAAGACATTGCGAAAGTCTTGTTATTTCCTCTAGTTCTGGCTATGATTGAGTGGAAGCCCTTACAGCAGGGGTGTGCAGTTATTTTGGGTGGTGAGGTTTGGTGAGCTTTTGAGGGCCACATGGGTAGGGCTGCCCCTTAAGGCTGCTAGCTCTGTTTTGAATCTTTTCCGGGAGGTTTCCAGAACGCCAATGTGTCCACAACGCAAACTTGCCCATGTGGTTGTGTAAATCAGTTATGGATTACGGTGCATAGACTTTGTCAGGAAGGCAAATGCACGTTACTATCACATTTAAAAAACCCACTGGATTACTGTATAAATCAGATTCAACATTCACTATTTATTGTAATGAATGTCCTGTTGTTTATCTCACGGGTGACTCTCAGTTGTCTCCTGAAGATTTGTATCCAACTCCTGGAGACTCCAGGGCAATCCTGTAGGGTTGGCAACCCTACTGCCCCTTGACAGTTGCCCCACCCCCTGGTCATTATGTTGGGACTGGAAGTCCTGTCCCTAACCCCTGACCTTTGCCACTGGAAGTCCCTTCCCTTGCACACGCACACATTCCCTCCATGGCACAGCAGCAGCAGGCGGGGGCACTCATGCCTGGTGCAGGCACTTGATGGCGTGTACTGCCAGCCAGCACTGCACATGGCAGCAAGGGGCACAGCCCCTGCCAGGTGGCCTCTATCTCTGGTACTCCCCGCTCTTCAAGCGCAGCCCCCAGCTATAGCCTGCCCCTCCTCCCCCCCGCCCCGGTGCCCAGAGCAAGCGGGGTGCCAGGGAAGCCGAGCAGGTCCCTCTGCAGCTGCACCAGTGGCAGCAGCAGCTCCACCCAGAAGCTGTGTGCTGGCCAGGCTGGGCCCTTCTGCCCATGAGGGTGGGAGCGAGGCACAATAGGGTATGTTGGTGGAGTGTGTATACGTGGGCACCATGCTTCCACCCTTGTGGGCGGAAGGGCTGGGCAGGGTACAGTTAGTTGGTGGGTGCTGCGGGCCGGATGAAAGTGCCTGGTGGGCCAGATTTGGCCCGTGGGCCTTATTTTGCCCACCCCTTTGTTAGTCATTTTGAAGAGCTTTATTTTCAGTCACAGAGATGTCTTTAAGATACAGTGAAAACTGTGTTTCTGGTAGGGAGCATCCTGACTTAATGATGTACTTGAAGATAACCCCAACCCTTTTGTTATAGCTGTTTGCTTTGTATTCAAGCACTAAACCCTTAAGTGCCCAAGTTGGATGGCTGAGAATGGGTTGGATTATATGGGCAATAATCAAGTGTGCCTTCTAAGGAACAGAGGCAAAATTGCTTTAGTGGGTAATTCCTGCTCTCATGGGGCTGTGTCCATCTCAGCATTTATTCTTATGCTATTTGGGTACTTCTGAAAGATAAAATGACCAGTCAGTGCCATTGGTAAAATAAGATCTCTAGTCTAAACAGATTTAGATCAGATTTATGGATCACAGCTGTGTAGTGATCATCACCAAAGAGTCGCTTATTCTCTAATTTGGTGGGGGGGCAACCTTTTGGGTGAGTGTGCCACAAATTAGCCCTTCATCCTTTCCCGGGGCCACTGTGATCCCTTTCCCTGCATTATCTGCTGCTTTGCTTTCTGTTCACTGTCCTGTGCTCCCTGATTGATCTGCTGCTTTTGCTTTCTATTGCCTTCCCTGTATTTCCTGCCTGATTTGCTGCTTTACTTTATGCCCTATCTGCTACCTGTCCTCTCCCCAATCTACCACCTGCCACATGCACAAGCTGCCTGTGGTACACATGGCACCCACCAGACTGCAGGTTGGCCACCCCATTCCACCTTCCTGTGTTGTTTGGTGCAACAGGACTAGAGTTCCTGTAATTGGTAAGAATTACACTTATATTTGAAGCATTTTTTTTTTTCTTTCTCTCTAGTTTCAGGACCATGTGAAGACTTGTGGCAAATGTAAAGTGCCTTGCAGATTTCAGGCTGTTGGATGCGCTGACATGGTAAGGGCCCATTTCTGCCCATTTATATTGGCACCTGTCTTTATTGCAGTGTTAGCTTAAGATAAATCCTAACCATTGCCCCAACCCCACTCCTGTCCACAAGCAAAACTCTGTAACTCCAGCTAAGTGATACTTTAAACTCAAGGTTCAAGCTGGGCCAGTAGGCTCAGAGCTGCTGCTGCTTAAACTAATAATGTAGTAAGGCAGCATCTTGCATCAAAGATTGTTTCTGTCCAGTTTCACCCAGATGGGGGTATACTGAGAGAAATAACTGATTTGACATAATTGTACCAGGGAAAAACCCCCCCTTCATCTGATGAATGACTCCTTGCACAAAGCTGAATACTCAGCGGGCACCACTGGGAATAGTGACGATCTCCAAGAAATGAAAGACGTCTGGGCTTCTTACGCAAGGTTTACCAGCTAAGAGTTGTTCCTGCTGTTAGATCAGGAACTCATGAGGATGAGAAATGGTTTGGTAAATTTATGAGGAAGTAAACAGGAAATTCCCCACAATGGCCTGATGATAATGGGATTAAAATGTCCAGCATGCTGTGCTGAGAGCAAAGACCTTGAAGAGAGCAAAGTGATATCAGGGAGAGCTGGTTTTGAGTGGCCTCCTGGAAATGGAATCCAGTGTTCATGTGGATGCTCTCTTGCTAGGAGTTTCCGCTTGACTGTGGTTTTGACTTCTGGTGGCGGAGCTTGCAGGATAAGACCTTCTCACTGAAGGCGTCAATCACAAATTATTGCCAGTCCAATTAGCAGAGAGGAATGTGGCTGAGATGTCTGTTTACAAAAAAATCAAGTAATTCAGCTTCTGGATTTGCTAGATCCAGAGCCAGGCAGCTCAGCAGCTTTCATGAAGATGCAAGTGTCAAACACCTTGCAGTAGAGATCCCAGGACTGGGACTGATTGAATTAGATCCTTTTGGTGTTAGAGCCAGGGCCCAAATAAATGCTGAGTACCTGCTTAAAGAAATGTATTTGAGTGGTGAATTCAGCTTGTAGTATCAAGCTAGCACAAACAGCTATAAGGAAATGCCAAAGGAGGTTGGTAATGAATGAAAGCCAGGAACAGTTTTCCATCCTATAAACTCTTCAACCCTTGAGAATTGGGAGAGGAGTCATAAATATCTATTAAGAACATGGTGAAGGTTAGCTGTCAGTGACTTCCTTGTCATTTCAGAGTAGTTGGAGGCATGACTCACTTATTTGGAAATGACCTCTGTAATAACAATCAGGGTTTTTTTCAGTGACTGAGTATATGCTTAAAGCATATAAGGATTCAGAAGACATGTATTATTTGCCCAGTACCTCCGGTGACTGAGTTGGTAAAATCTCTTCTTTCTCTGCATGACTTAATGTCCCTATTGAGAGATGGGGAAACTGAAACTGGTGCCCTCCTCAGAGTTGAAACCTTTCATTTAATAGGGTTTGTGAAATGCTTGGCTAGAAGAAGGTGTTGCATCAGAATGTACAGTCCATTCCCCAGTGCTAAGCATTTGCTGCTGTATAGATGATTATGGTTTGCCCTTAAAGTATCTTGCTGTTGCTGGAATGTTTGTAACTATGCACTTTTACTTTTGCCCTCTGTTAACATCAGTTGAAGTAGTAGCCTCCTTAGGACCAGTTTGCCCTGTGGATGATGATGCCATAGTGGGGATCTAAATTATGAATGGGAGTGAATGAACGTACCCTTTTTCATACAGGTGGAAAATGAGAAGCTGCTGGATCATGAAGGCAAATGTCTGGCAGAGCATCTATACATGCTGCTGAGTTTTGTGCTCAGCCTCAAGGCTGGCTCTGCAGACTTGAAGCACCTTTCTGCCCTTTTGCCATCTCAGGGCAACTCCGTGCTACTGACAGGCAACTCCCTGTGCTCAGAGTCAGAGCTCTCCAAATCCCTGGAATTGCTAGCAAGGTGTGAAGCCCTTGAGAGGAAAACAGTGACCTTTGAGAACATTGTGTGTGTGCTGAACCGGGAAGTGGAGAGGGTCTCTCTGACAGCTGAAGCCTACAGTCGCCAGCACCGGCTGGACCAGGAGAAGATTGAAACGCTCAGTAACAAGGTCAGGAACTTCAGACTTTGCACTGCTGGTGCTTTACTCTCTGTGACCCCTTTTCAAATCATTCATCACTAATTGAAGTGCTTGCCTTCAGTGTTGCCATGGCCACTGAGAGACCAAACTTGGAAGAAAAAATAGCCTGCCTGGCCTGCACAGAATTGGGGAGCTGGGGATTTTAGCTAAGAGGTGTGTTTGCATGCAGCTGATCTGAGCTTAGTAACCAAGGCTATGACATGTCTGAGCTGGAGTGAGGAAAAGCTCTCTGGTCATGGCTTCTTTGAGACATACAGAAATAACAGCATATTAACAGGCTTAGTACTGAAAAGCCACTACTTGCTTTTGTATTGTTCCCTGAACCTAGTTTGCTCATCAACCCTTAGAATAGGAGAACTTGGGTTTCTCCTGTTGTGCATTTGTTCTCCAATGGCATGTCTACACTAAGAAAGATTTTGTGCTTTATATACTGCAACAGTTAATTAGAAAAGCCCCCATCACGCTAGTGTGGACACAGTTAGTCTGGTGTACCTCATTCCAGTTTGTAAAGGAAGCTACAAGACACCTTTATGCAAGTGTTAACTCTGCCCACACCCGGGCTCTATACTGGCTCTACATTTGTTCAGGTAAACTGTTGCTGCCCTTACGAATATAGTTATAGTGCTATCACTACTTTTGTATAAACCAGCCTGTAGCTGTTGGACACCCTTGCTGTAATGTGCAGGTGCCTTCATAAAGACCTACAGAAATTTGAGAGGGAGAAGACTTGTCATCTAGTCTATCCCCCTGTGTGCCTCCAGATCTGCGCAGGGCAGGCTGGGAAGAGCCCCACGCAGCCCCAGCCCGCTCTGCCCCGAGCAGATCCAGGGGAATGCCTCCCCCCATGCCCTTCCGGGTGAGCACTGGACCAGTGGCTCCTGGAAAAGCAGTGCGCATTGGCAGAAGCTGGCCCCCCCCCCCCTTCCACACGACCCTCTGGATGAGCCGCAGCTCGGTCCTGCACCCACCATGGCTGGGCAGTGCCTGCCCCAGAACCACTCCTTCCTCACTGTGGGGACCTTGATCTGACCCCCTTATGCCCCTTCACTCCCCCCTCCCCTTCTACCACACCAGACTTACCAGCCGCACATGGCTCTCCAAGCTGTTGGGCTGTGCTCCTCACTGCCTACATGCTGTGCTGCAGCTGCGCGCATGCACGGGCATTTATCAGCCAAATTATTGGCGTCATTAGGCCAATTTCTGATATGATCAATTTTCTTTATATCAGTGCTGATCTGACATTGGACTGCTCTATCAGTGCACCTATAGAGGACTCTCAACATGAGCAGCACATTTGCGTACTCCAGTACATGATCTGCCAAGCAAATCTTATAGTACTTCACTGTAGCAACGTGCTGCTTCAAGTTCTGCTCAGCTCTCCTAGCTTCTCTGTGTCTCAATTCAGTTTTATCTAAAAACATTGATTTTCCCCTCCCTACCCCTCCAAGCTCTCTTATGTTTCTAAAGGGGCAGAAACCATTCATTGGCAGATGTCTGCCATCCACAGCAGAAGCGTGAACTGTTGCGTCAGTGACACATGACATTGTTCCTCTAGAGCTGTATGAAATGCTCAGATTGTTTGCAAGTTGCCTTATGGTGTTAACATTCTGCCCCTTCTGATCTCTGTCCTATTTGGAGATCATGGCAGACTGAAGTTCCCAGTTTCTTTTGGCTCTCCTTAGCAACATAAGTCTAATCATGCTCTATTGTGTATTCTACTGGCCAGGTCCGGCAACTGGAAAGGAGCATTGGACTGAAGGATCTGGCCTTGGCTGATATGGAGCAGAAGATCCGCGACATGGAAGCGTCAACTTATGATGGTGTTTTCATCTGGAAGATTACGGACTTTGCCAGGAAACGTCAGGAAGCAATAACAGGCCGCGTGCCTGCCATCTTCTCCCCAGGTGGTTACCTAGAAATTAGAAAAATAATGGGAGGCTTCCATGCCCCAGCTGTGCCTCATCATGCTTGCACTGGAAATGGCACATGACACTCACTGTGATTCTTCAGACAGTGGTTTTTCTTGGTTCTTTCCCCTTCTTCCCACAAATGCAGTGGAGACTGATTTGATTTCTTTTTTCCAGTGGGCTAACTGAAACTACCTTGCTTGAAGATGTGTTTTTTTTTTTTTTTCCCTACACATATGACTCTCTTAATGAGAAATGGAAGGTCCCTCCCAGCCCCAGAAATCACTCAGAATAATTCCTTATTTGTGGCTAAAATACATGCACACAGTAGTAACCCAAATTAGGGCCAGTAGCAAATGATAAATCAAAGAAGATATCACATATTCATCTTGTCCTGATATATATGGCAATATGCAATACATCCAAATAAGGGAACTGTGCTACTTAAGCCCTCTGGTATCTCCAGCAAGCTCAGTGGTGAGAGAAGCTGTGCTCTTCAGATCAGCTCGGAGCACTCACCCCAGCCAAGGGTCACTCCACGTGTTCTAAGATGGATCTCTAGGTCATTACTTACAGTGTCCTTATCTTATGTGTCAGCCTGTGAAGGCAGCAGCATTCAAGCACCCCAGACACCTGCTCTCTCTCAGTAGGATGTCATTGCTGTGTGGTAGACTAAGTTTACACTGATGAAATCAGTGTCTGGCCCAACAGGAATGGTGTTAGCTCTAAACCAATAGCCCAGTCCCTCTGTAAAACATCTAGTTCTTGGGCCTGCACATGAGTTAGACTAAGTAGTTTAATGAGCAGCTAACAGTTTTCACAACTGTGTTCACAGTTACTTTCACATGCATTTATGGATGGTGCAGGTGGGTTTTTTTCAGTTTGGGTTTTATTGGTTTGGGGTTTTTTTCCAAACCTTTTCTTCCTTGGAAAAATTGGAAAGGAAAATGTTTTTTTCCCAAAGAACTAAAATATTCCTGTAACCATCTGTGCCCAACTAATGTTTCCTGTTCTAATCTAATGACCAGCTTTTAATCTCTCAGCTTCCCCAGGAGCACAGTTTTCTGCATGTTTAACTTATACAGCACTCTAGGGCTTTGGTTCAGTCCCCTGAACCTGAATAGCTTCACCTTTCCCCTTTTCTGTAATATACTGTGTGCTGGCTGACTACCTCTCTCCACCCCAGAGATGACTGCATTTTGGTAGGGTATCACTTTGGGCTAGAATACAGCACAAAATATTAAGTCCTTTTCTTTGTCGATGAGCTGGGATCAGTGGTAGTCTCCATAGCTGTGGGGTAAGAGTGTTTTGTTTAAACCTTATGGGATCATTACTAGGAGTGGCTTTTCATGTTCAACTCCCAAGGCCCTCTTAACATGACATATATTTTGCACTTGGTTTACACGATAATGAAGGAGCCAAAGGTCTTTTCGCTGGAACATGCTTGAGAAGAGGGTGTTTACGGGGAAAGAAGGATTCTTATCTGCCAGGCATTCTGCATTCAAGGTTGTGTTTTTCCTGTACTACTTGATGTCGCTTGAACTTAATGTAGAGCTGGGAGCTGCCAGGCAGAAACGAGACTGCAAAACAGATTAGTGTTGCTTAAAAGTAATCTGAAGGCTGTTGGGTTTTTACCCATTTAATTAAGTGGGCAGTGAATCCAGACTTTCAGAACACTCTGTCTGTTGCTTTGTCTGACTGGTTTGCTGTCACCTAAAACCTTGCTCTTTGGTTACCTGGTCGCCACCTTCTGCCAGGGATTGTTTTTGAATTATTAATCTTACAGTAATGTGTAGAAACCCCAGCTGAGTGTGCAGAGTGCTGTGTACAAATCTTCATAGGAAACAGGAATCCTCAGAAGAGCTTTCAGTCTCACTAGATAGGCTGGGAAGGGAAACGGGTGAAGCGACTCATGCAGGGTCAGTGGCAGAGCTGAGGACAGAGCCCAGATCTCCTGTATCCCAGCTCAGTGCTGGATCCATGGAACCATGCTGCCTGTGTCTCTGTTCCCTTCAGCTGCCCATTTATAAAACAGCATCCATCTTCTGTGTGCTACCCAAACTACTGAGTCCTACCAGTCCTCATGTTAGCACCTTCTGTGTACCCACAGGACATCAGTCTTTCCCTGCATGCTTGTATGGCTGTGAACCAGCAGCACAGCCCCACATACATGCACCAAACAGAAACAGGATGCATTGCTTTAAAAATAAGACAGGAATACTGGAGCTGAGTGTAATGCTGCCCTCTTCCCCTCGCTGCACCACTCAAAAATAGCTTGGGGCGGCATGGGGCCTAGTCACCATGTCTCTGACTCCAGATCCACACAGTAGGCATATAAGTTAAAGTGGGGAAAGGGGGAGAAGGTGTCTTGCCTGCCAGCCCTGGGATCCCAGGTTTTTCCAGCTCGTACTCTTGGCTAGCAAACAAAGGCAGACTAAGCTCAGAGACACCTCTGCCACCCCATTGCCTCCCATTGGACTGTGTATGTGGGCTAGGTCAGCTCTGTAACAGGTACTTAGTAAAGAATGCCATCGGTGCCCAAATAAAGGTAGGCTCTGTCTCCATTTCCCAGAGCCGTATTTTTATTTCAGGGCCAACAGGAACCAAGAGTGGGTTGAGAGAATCCACAAAGTCTCCCTGCTTCCATCCTGTAACACTGCGCCAAGTGCCTGGTATATTTTTCAAGAGTATATAAAGCAACTGTAACTACAAAAGCTTAGAGTTTGGTTATACAGCTCAGCCTGTCTAGGACTGAGCTTTGCTTTGATGGCAGCTTAGTGAGCTGCTCTCTGCTTATATTGTAAAAATTGAAGCCAGCTGACTCTGCAGAATCTCCAGAAGCTAAAAGGGAATCTGGGAACTACTCTGAGCTTCTCTGCTGCCTCCCACCCCTGCCTTTGTTCTGACCAGGTATTTACTCTCTGTTTTACATTGCTTTGGTAGCTTTCTACACAAGCAAGTATGGCTATAAGATGTGTTTGCGTGTTTACCTTAACGGCGATGGCACTGGCCGTGGGACTCACCTGTCTCTGTTCTTCGTGGTGATGAAAGGACCCAGTGACGCACTCCTACGGTGGCCCTTCAACCAGAAGGTAGGTGTAGGAACGCAAGCCAGAGCCCCTACAGGCTTCATGGTCTAGGGATTTGGTTATTTGGGCCTCAGACCTACTCTTCCAGGCACCGGAAAACTGACATGTCCTGGAAACAGGGAGATAAAGCAGTATGACACCTGTTTGACAGATGGCTTTTATAGCGAAAGAACAATCTGTTGTACACAAGAAAGGAGAGGGGAGGCAAGAACAGAGAGGGAGGCAGAAGTAGAATGGCGATATATTTGGAAAGTGCCTAATGTGAATATGCCTTAGAACAGTGCTTCAGGATTGGAGGTTCATGGCTTCTCACTTACTGTGTAAAATACATTAAAATATAATAAACTGCAAACTGATGCAGTGACAGCTGTCCAGTGAGATGAAACAACCAGGCTGGGAGGTGCAGAATGCCCCGTGTGTGTCAGGATGTCAGTGCTACAGGGGCAAGTTAAATGGATTGAAACGACTATTAGTGCCAGTTGGTGATTTATGTTTGTTTTCACATGCCATTTAACAGAGCCTATTTTCCAGTTGACCTGAGGCTGGGGCATAGAGTAGCAAAATCTCGAGGCTTTGCTGTAGCTCTGGAGGGAGCCTGGCTATAACTCATGCTCCAGGCTTGCAGCTGCTTGCAGGCTTTAGAATATAGCTGCCCCTGCAGCTTTCACAGAATTAAATAGAATAGGGAGAGGAGGTCATCTACTGTGTGCTATCAGCTGCCCTTATATGTTCTCCTTGCCTCCTTAGGTGACTCTAATGCTGTTGGATCAGAACAACAGGGAGCACATTATTGATGCTTTCCGTCCTGACGTTACGTCCTCATCCTTTCAGCGACCTGTCAGCGAAATGAACATTGCCAGCGGCTGCCCACTATTCTGTCCTGTCTCCAAGATGGAAGCCAAGAATTCCTATGTACGTGACGACGCCATCTTTATTAAAGCCATTGTAGATCTCACAGGCCTCTGAAACCTCCTTCCCTCCAGGAGCAGTGAACGCAGAGCTGGCCCCAACTGGGGTTCAGCCTCCCTGTTCTATACTTCCAGCCTTAGGGCAGGGGCCAAGGGTTACAAGAGGAAAAGCCTCATCCCCCAGAGGACCTGCTCCGCTCTGAGTGGAAACCAGGTGTGTGATGCAAACCCTTCCTTGGTGTCAGAAAGACCAGCTGCGGTAGTGCAGATCTTTCCTGAGAAGAGGTTCAGGTTGGCATCTGTTATCTCCGGGGAACTGGAAGATTCCCTTGCAGGACTCAACTCTTCAGCTCTATCTGTACTCAGCTGATACACAACTTTGGTATCCTGTGGTCTTCAGCCCACCCAGGGCCACCACCTTGTGTGGCTGTTCAGCAGGATCTTCCTTCCAGCCTTGTAGGAGATCTCCACATCCAAAGAAGTTGGTTTTGCTCTGGTGTTTTGCTTAAAGGGTTGTATAATTTTGTGCTGCTGGCTGATTTGCTCATCCACATGAAGGTGCTGAGGGAAGACTGATGACATCTGCAGCAGGTGGAGGTGTGAGCATGTGTGAGCCCAGTGACAGGTGGGTTCTGGCTGATGGAAGAGACTTGTTAACCAGTGTAACCGAGTCTCCCTGGGTCCTTGTGCCATGTGTTGCTGCAGAGACGCACTGAATAGTTTTATTTTGGGGTGGAAGGGAGAAGGAGCTGGCCTCCACTTCTGTTTCACAGAAGAACCCAGCCTGGACTTGATCAGTATTGATTTGAGAGAGGAAAGCAGTGCCAGCTGCTGCCCACCTTGTACAGAGCACAGGGGAAGCATCAGCACATGACAAACTTCCTTCCTCTCTTTCTCAGGAGCTCTAGAGAACCTGCCCAGTTTGGGCTCTGGAGGCCCTTGATGTTTTATTTTTCCTGACTTCTTGTAGATCCTGGATTAGCCCAGCAGCTGCTCTGGGTATCCAGGGTGCTGCTCTGTAATGAGGGGTAATTGTTAATTGTGAGAGAGCTGGGTTTACTGAGTCACCAGCAAAGTGGTGTCAGGGCCTCTGGGATTGGTTGGAAGTAAGGATCAGTGTGGGCTTGTTAGCCAGTCCTTACTGATCTCATACTCGGTCTTAGCCTGCATGGTAGTTGGAAGGTGTGGTTTCAGTACATGTAACTGGGTACATCTAGCTTCTAGGTTTCCTAGTGGATGGAGCGCTACGGCCTTCAGCATGGGCTGGACAAGCCTGCCCAGAATCCTGGGTATTTCCCAGCTACCTAGAACTAGTGATGCAGAGATTTTACTAACTACACAAGCAGTCAAAGCCAGCATGGATACATATTCACTTATGGCCATGGCCTGTCTGTTGGCAGTATAGACATAGCTTGAGTGCGTCCCACCCCACTCCCCTGGCAAGGCCCCTCCTGACTTCCCCCAGGTGAAAGCTGTTGGCTCTGCCCTTCCCTGACTACATTTAGTCTTGAATATGAAACCTTGGGTTCTCCAGTTTGTTAAAAGGTGATCTGATTGCCTGCAAGGCTCATGGCAAGTGCCTTACTTGCACTGTGACCCGACTGCTGTGAATAGCATAGACTTCCTCCTCAGTAACACCAGGACCATATGTCCAGCTGAATATTTCCCCCACATTTATCTGGTCACCCTGTAGCAAGCCTGCAGCTGTTTAGTTAGAAACAGTGGAGGGCTGGGAAAGTCCCTGACTAAAGCTTGGTCAGCCCTACAAAGCTTTGCCAGCACATTTCTGTTAGTTGGGGTGGTGGAAAGATCACACCTCCTGCCAACACAGCTCTGCTAGCAAAAACCCTGGGGTAGGTGCAGATCTGCCCACACAAGAGGCAGCTGCCTGTTAGCCTGTGTTATTTGGGGCAGATGGTCTATAAGGTGGACATCCTGTACAAGTTATTTGTCCCCCTTCCTCTCTCTGGGCTACTTATCTCATTCTTTCAGCTTGTCCTATAGCTTCAACTGAAACCAGCTCTGTTTAGTGTCAAGTTTGCTGTAACATCTCCCTGTGGTGGCTAACAGGCTCTTTTAGAGTCACTCTGTGGTGGTCACTTGTAACTCTAGTGACCATTAGCCACTTCAGACCCTTACTCCTCAGGGTTTTTCTCTCTCTCCACATCAATACAAACATCCAGCACAGCCCCATAATATTCTCTTTGGTTAGAGTGCCCAGGTGCTGGCTGCTGATCTCAGTCTTTGGTTGTAGTCAGTGCTGAAAAGATGCCCCGCCCCAAGCCAGCTCCTCCACTGCTCCTCTAGCCTGGAGGACAGGCAAGAGGCTGTGAGAGCTGTCAGTGCAATAGGAGATCCCCACAGTTGGCTGAAGCCCACTGGAAGAGCAATTGAGTAGCATTAGTGACCCACTGCCCATGGATGGGGAGAGTGCATTCTCTCTGGGGTGGGCAGTGGGAGATCACCAATTAGCAAACAATAGACTCCAACATTGTGAAACTGTGGCACTCTCCGTGAAGGAAGGCCCAGTGCCCCCTTGTGGCATGTTCCCCACAGGCCCCAGATGTGGCTGTTTGTTAGTCTGGTGCTAATAACACCAAGGTTACAGGTTCGATCAATGGTTGGACTAAATGATCTCTTCAGATGGTCCCATCCAGCTGTACTTACCTACAGCCTATACCTGGGTGTATGCAGAACCCACTGACCTGCTTTGTCTCTCCTAGTCTTACCTCATGCATGCAGCATCCCTGCTATCTCCAAGCTAGTCTATGCAGGCAGTGGCCTGCTCCAGACCATTAGATGTCCAGTCCCTCCTGCCACCCAGCTGGGGTCAGAAGTCCATCAGTGGAGATGATTCTGACTGGTTGTGGGTACTGGAGACCACAAGAATAAAAGCTGGGGGGAGAGGGAGACCCCCTGGATCACTTGCAAAGGAAAGCAAGCCTGTAGGTGTTTTCTGCCTGGAAGTTGTAAATGCCCAAGCCATTGTCTGTGCTGCCCTCTGAGATCAGCAGCTGGCTCTCTGGAAGCTGGTTAGGAAAGAATCAGCTTTGCATCCGAAGAGGGGCCCATTTCCCTTCTGTTAATGCAGCCTGTCTGAAGATTGACCTGTAGAGAAGGGGGAATGGGACAGGCTCAGAAGTACTAATCAGAAGGACTGCCAGGTTCTGTCATCCCTCAGCCATATATTACCTCATGCTGCTTGTCCCCATGTTCATTTGCTCTCCTTAGCACTGCTGTCCCTTCCCCCAGAAGCACTGATGCATAGTGCTGTGGCTGAAGGAACTGGTGTGTATCTAGCTCTTGTGTCTGAATGGAGATGAACTCTTCAGGAGCCATTTCTCCAGGCCAAGAGCTGTCTCCTGAGAACCTAAAATAGTTTCTACCTACAGCTTCTCTCAGGAGTGACCAAGGCTCTGCACTGGAGCTGGCTCACTCTCCCTCCCTGTGGAGAGGTGCTGGGATGAGTTTTGAGCCAAGATTTCACCCCAGACAGTTTCTGTTGTCCTCACAAGCAGGTCTGATTTATTTCCTATGGGGAGGCTTTATATCATACAGCTTACCCAGGGCCCAGAAACCAGCAGGACAAAGGCTGCACCCTTCAGCTTTCTATCTGCTGTCCCCATGCTGTAACAGTTGTCATAGAGGCCCACACACATTAGAGAGCATGGGTTGGTTTTAAATGTTGTGACTGCTGGAATAAAATACTGCTGTTATAAGTGTGTTGAAGTGAGAGTTAGGTCCCCCATGCACCAGATAAAACTGTTCCACCTAGTATATGTAACAGAGAAAGGGCATCTGTCTGCACAACTGACTGGATGGGAGTTAAATAGCTTCTGCTATTTGGTGTGGTCTTCATGTTCAAAGCCTTTTTCTCTAGGTGTCTGGAGGATTGGCTGCCTCCTGCCAGTAGTCATGGTACATGTGGTGAACACAGGGCTCGCTGCTGCTAAGTCCCCTTTGCTCCACAGCACCTACTTTGTGAAAAGGTGGGCACTGGAGAGCAACTTAGGGCTTCCCAAGCACAGGCAGTGTGTGGATAGGCTTCTTTCCCACTTCTGCCTTGAAGTTCAGCCTGCAGCAGGATGCATATAGTGTAGCTGCATTTTCACTGCTTGCCTTTAAAGCAGCCTGGCTGCTGGCAGCAGTACTTGCTTACAGCCAGGTACCCAAGGAACACTTACACAGCAGAGGAAGGCTCTGGTCTAGCTGGGAACACCAGGCCTGGGAGGGAAAGCAGCTTATGGTTACTTCCTCTGACCAGTGTCAGCTGTAGCAGAGCTCTTAATTTTGGCAAAAACAATTTTTTAAAAAACATGCACTGGTGGTTAGTAGGGCTGTGCAAAGCTTTGGTAGCCAATCTGATTCAGAGGAGATTCAGCTTGATCCGGGGAGCAAGTCTCCAAATTGAATCAGGAGACCAATTAAAAGCTCCAAATTGATTTGAAGCATCCGAATTAATTCGGAAACAGATTTTGCTGCTTTGGAGATTCAGCCATAAACTAAACAGGCAGCTGACACAGCTGGTAAATCTGTTAGGGTTAGGGGAGGAGGAAAGAGGGATTGGGGCTGGGACAAGCTGCCCAGTCAGGGCAGGGGGTGTGGGCCACTTGGAGCAGGGGCTATGCCATGCTGCTGCTTGCCCAGCTGGGGGGTGGGAACGGGGTGAGCAGGATGCGGGCACAGCTCGCTCCAGGCGGCAACGTCACAGGAGGCAAGTGGCAGCAGGGCATAGCCCCCACTCCTAACGGTGCTGCGCCCACATCCTGTGCTGCTCTGTGCCAGGTGGTAAGCAGCAGCAGGGCCTGCCTTCCACACTGGCTGGGAAGTGATGACAGCGCACAGTCCCTGGTCCCAGTGCTGATGTGGGTGCAGCAGCGCTGGGAGCAAGGACTCTGCCTTGCTGCTGCTTGCTCAGCCAGCATGGAGGCCATGATGCAGGCACAGCTGGCTCCGGGTGGAAGGGGGAGAGTGGCAGCAGAGCGTAGTCCCCACTGCTGTGTCCGCATCAGCGCTATGCGCTGCTGCTGGTTGCCAGGTGGTATGGGTGGGCATGGCAGTACTGAGCAGGGGTGCCTGCAGTGAGCTGTGCATCACACTCCCCTCCCCCTCCACATCGGCTGATCAAGTGGCAGCAGGGCAGAGGCCCTGCTCCCAGCGCTGCCATGCCCACATCCTGTGCCCCCCACTCTGGCTGGGCAGCTTGTCCCAGCCCCAATCCCTCCCTCCCTCATGCCCTTTCCCCCCCACCCCTCCAACCCCAACAGACTTACCAGCTGGAGGTAGCTGTGTCAGTGGCCTGTTTAGTTTATGGCTGAATCTCCAAAGCAGCACCAAATCTTTCAGATCTGATTCGGCCAAATTGAATCAGGACAGTGATTCGAATCTCCAGATCGAATCACTGTCCTCCAAATTAGCCGAATCTGAAACGAATACTTGCTGCTTTGCACAGGTCTAGTGGTTAGATGTTGTGAATACTGAACACCTACTGACTGCAATGGGAGCCGAATAGAGATCTATACAACCAGCAGAACCTTGGCCTGAGTTGTTCCTTCATAAGGGCTGGGGTGCTCTAAGTTAAGAATATACATTATATAAAATCAGCCTCATCTATGTAGGCGTCTAGTTTGGAGAATCCCAGTCTTTTGAAGGAACTCAGTCAGGCCAAGCTTCTTTTGTAGAGGCTGCTTTTAATGCAGATTAAGTTTTGGCATTTGCCTTCAATTGCAGCATAGAACCATGTTCCCATTGTGGGTGTAACAGTCAGGGCATGGGGAGTGCCTCGACTAGAAAAATCACCTCGGCTAATTCCAGGAAGGCTAGAGGGTCTCTTACTTCAAAGACTGATTGGAGACAGAAATGTTCCAGGGGAGCAGCAACACTGCCCACAGCAAGCACTTCCCACTATGTTGAGAGTGCCCATATGTTAGCCAGAACATCACTCTTCACACCTGTGAGCCCAGGCATTTTCTCTCTCCTGAAGTCCTCATATACAGACTTGTTCCTGAGCCTCACCCTGTAACCCTAGTTTAGCTGGTTTAATGCTGCACTCTATACCTAGACAACAGCACTGGAACTCGTGAGTGGTTTTGCATTTGTAGCAATATATTTAGCTTTATGGAGCTAATTGGGCACCTTTCAGTGAATCTCAGCTCTGCAGGGTAATAGATGAATGGTAATCAGTTTTCCTAGACCACTAGTACTTGTGACAAGGAGTAAGATTCTCTTAGCCCATTTGATTGCAGCAAATATCTTAGACTGTTATTGTGAACCGGGTTCCCCCCACCCCATTGTCTGAGACCATTAATAAAAACAGTAAGGAAACCAGTCTGCAGTGTCACATAGGAGCATTTGCACAGTAAAATGGGAGAATATTCAGAACCAGCTAGAAAAGGACTGGGCAGAAATGGCCCAGGCACATCTGCTGTGCTCCAGCAGCACTAGGGGCTTGTACTGCTCTTGTGGGAGGCTGGGCAGTTACTTATGCTTACATGGCTTATTCAGTTGCCTTGCACTAGCACCTAGTGGAGCCTGCATGGGGAGGACTTGTCAAGACACAGCCACTCAGAAGTTTCCCTGCCTTGAACTGCATCTTGTTTTGGGGGGGGGAGGGGAGGGGAGGGATGAGAAGAGTCAATATCAGCAATTAAGATATGGCAGCTGTCCCATCTGCCCCTCACTCTTGTGTCCTTTCCAGAAGAAAGTGCCCCAGAAGACATGCCCAACTACTGGCTCCCTCTTTGCAAATGGGAACATGACTTACTCAGAGACCACATTAAAAAAACAAAACAAAAAAACCCTATAACTGTGGCTCAGCTGCTACCAAAGCACAGCTGATTCCTAGCCTGTCCTCCAGCCCTTTCAGCTACTGCTTCCCCATGCAGCAGAGCCAAGATCAAAGTTCAGGACTTCTCACTCTAGTCACAGGAGTAAAATATCAGAGAAGCCAGAGCTAGCTGCAGCCTCTTGTGGTGACTTCTGCTTCGTTCAGTTACCTTCAGTATCCAAAAATAGCCTCTTTGTCCTGCGTTGATGAGGTGGAGTCAGCATTTCTATTCTGGGTCTGCTTCCATAGTAAGACAAAGCCAGTGTGTGCTGCAGACAGACTCACTCCGCAGAGACAGGACTAAGCAGAATATTTATTCAGTGCTGTAGCGAGGAGCAAAACTTGTACAAACATCAACCCTTGGTGGCTGGCTCGGTTACAGTCCATGCATAGGGAGCCCAGAGCCAGAGCGGGCTGGGGTACTGCGTGCTAAACCCAGTGCAGGAGCAGCCCTCACAATACCTGAAAGACTTAAAAATAATTAAGGGGGTCAGGTTAGCGGGGATGTTGTTACAGACCAACATACAGCTGGACTTGCCGTACTCAAGAAGGAAAGTGCCCATGTACTTGGAGCCAAGAGTGGGCAGGACTCCTTCCTTCATGAGGAAGTCACTTCTGCTAGTGACAAATTAAACCCTGAGTACCGGGGCAGGGGTATTAAATGAACTTGTGTAGCTAGGGACAAGCAGCAAGTATGGACATTGATCTTCTGGACACATACCCCAGGAGCAGTTAAAACCCAGTGGTGCACTCTAGTTCAGAAACCTGCAGTTTAATAGGGATAAAGAAAGGCTCCAACTAGTTTGATTTTTGACCCTTAAAGCCTATCCAAGGGGCACAGAACTGCCACATGTGGCAGCCCTCCAGGACAGAGCAGAAGGAGTTTTTAAAGTCTTCTCTCCAGTCACACTTTATAGACATAGTGTTGTTTCCCATTTCAGAGGGACCCTCTGGCTATCTACAGTCAAATTATCTGTTGTTAAAAGTGACTGAGGAGCACCTGCAAAAGAAAGTTAAGAGCTGCAGGTCCCTGGTCTTGCAGAAGCCCAGGCCAAGTGGATTTAGGAGCTTAAGTTAACAAACAAACACAACAAAAACTATGGCTAATTGTTTTCAACACAAACCTGCTAACTTCCAAAAGCCTGTTCAGTTCAAAACACACTCACTGGAGAGGGAGCTCTGCTTATAATGACCCAAGTCCCAGGTACATACAGGTCTTGTATGCAATATGATGACACCCAAGGACCGCTCTAACCCAAGATGGATCAGCCTACATGGCAGTTCTGGGAAACGAGTCCAGCATTCTGGAGAGGAATGTCTTTTGATCTCTCCTTCAAGGATGTTCCTGGAGACTGTATGCACACCAAGAACTCCCAGCTCATCACAATGTGCATCATGCTCTATCAGTCAGACCCTGTGACACCCCCCACCCCATTAGCCATGACATGACTTGTCCTGTTGGGGAGCCATGAGAATGGACAATCTGTTTTAAAGGTATCAAGTACTACAATCATAGCCACTTTGTGCTATTTAGCAGCTTGGATCAGACAATGGGGCACAGACAGCAACAGAAGACACCACTCACTCCCCATGTACTGTAGTGTGGGAACAAAACACCTTGCCCTCCCCATTGCTAATCAGAGGATCCATTCTGCAGCTGGCTGCATTTCAAGCTAGATCCAAATGAAGACATTTACTAGCTGCCACAAACAGGTTCGCATTGCTTAGCTAGCTTCCAGGCATACACTCCCTACTTCCAGAGCCTTAGCTGTTCCAATCCCTCCAATCCAGTACCAGGGACCCAGTAATGCCCCTGCAGGGAGGTGAGCTGCCTCTTGATGGTCAGGGCAAAAGACACATTCATAAAACTCAGCTACATTAAAGAGTCCTGCTGTAAAGCAGCCCACCCTGGAAATGCCTGCCCATGCCCAAGTGCTCTGCAGCCAACTGCTCTCAGTGAGCCCAGCCCCATCCCAAACTCCCCTGGAACAGATCCAAGAAACAGCAGCCTCCGCCTGTGCTCTGCAGTAGCCAAAACCTGGCTGGAAGTAGCTGGAGCCAAGTAGCAGCACTTGTGAGAAGCTGAGGGGGAAAAAAAAACCCACACACACAGCCCTGCAGTGATCAGCCAAAGGCTACATCTGATCAGGCCCAACTCAGCCCCCAGGGCAGGGGCTCAATTTCAGGCCCGACTCACAGCCCCCAGGGCAGGGGCTCAATTATTAACAGAAGCAGATGGAGGGAATAGTTCCCCACCTGCCCTGGCTGAGGGGCTGTGCACAAGCAGCTCCTCTCCATTGTGCAGGGCCTGAGGCTCCCCTCTTCAAGAGCCCCACGAGGGCAGTGACTGGTGTGAGAAAGTCACAGGAGTGGATGCCTCATTTCAGCTCTTCTGGTTCAGGAGCCAGGAGAAGAGCAGCTTCCTGGGCCTGGGCTTCTTGGCCTGCTGGATGCGCACGGAACGGGGAGAGCGCCACACCTTGACGGTGGCATCGTCGCTGGCCGTCAGAAGCAGCTCCTGCTCCATGGGGCTGAATGCCACGGAGTTGACCACATCATCGTGCTGCAGCTTGGCCAGGCAGATGTTGTAGTGCCGGTCCCAGATGTAGCCATGACGATCCTCTGCCCCGCTGCATTGGGCAAGACACCAGTGAGAACCCAACTAGTTGGCTAGTGCCTGCTGTCAGCCTGCCCTACCCTATCAGTGTGCAAGCAGCTAGATTGAATGGAGGTGGGGAGAGGGGGAGGAAGGGGTAGGGAAAACCTTTTGCACAAGAGCACAGGGTCCTGTAGTCCAAGCACCCTCACAGTGGGCAGCTGCAGTTTCCTGTGGAGCCCAACCCAGTGCCCAAGTTGGAGCTGTAGCTGAGAACTGTTCCTGAGCCTCCAATGAGTCACCCCCCACCTTAGAGACTATTGCTGCAGTGACACCCAGGGAGTGGAGAACCTAAACCCATTTCCACACAGCGCTCCAGCAGCAAGCCACAGACCCAGAGCTACCAAGGGCAGAAAGCCAGGGCACTTCCCCCTCCCTGCCCACTTCAGGACCACAAGAGACCACTCCCCCCCACACCTGGCTACGAAGTCCCTGCTGACATCAAGGAAGATGAAGAAGCACTCGTCATTGGGGGTGTAGGCCCGGTGAGCCCGCAAGGCTCGCTTCACCTCCTTCATTGTCTTCATGTCAAACACATGCAGGTCGATCTCCTCTGCAATGGGGGGTGGCTGCATGGGGTCTGAGATGATGCAGTCCTGAGGCCAGGCCCGGCTGTTCACATACAGGTACCTGAGGAAGCAAGAGCAGAAGTCACCTGCCAGAGCCGTGCTGCCAGCAGCCCCTGTAACTCAGTGTGTTACTCCCTTATCTGGAGGAGCTGTTCCCATGAGAAGCCTTTTCCTGTTCTCTCCCATCTCTGGCACCAGGCTGAAGCAGTTGTGCTGGTACAAGACTGTCCAGGGAACAACTGACTCCCAGCCACAGCAAGCTGTTTCCATGGAGTTGTTTGGAATTTCAGCAGGACCCTTTGTAGCTGCACTCAGCTTGCTAAGGGCAAGTCTCACTTCCCCGGCCACAGTCTGGGGTCTTCCCAAGGTCAGGTAAGTGCATGTCGCTGGTGAATTCCCAGGGAAGTTCACAGGCATTGCAACCATCCACTCAGACACAGCTCTGCAGCTAGTGGAACTGACCCAGCTCCACTGGCAAAAGCTCCTCCCCACCTTGGGCAGCCCTTTTGCACTGTTGCTAAAATGGTCATCTCAGTGTAATCTAGACCCACTCCCATCCCCTCCAGCAAGACCCAACAATCCCAGCTACTTCCTCATAATGGCACTGAGGAGGAAGCAAGGCTATTCTAGTTAAGATGTCAAACCCAAGCTCCCACCTTCCTGACAACACCTGTTTTGAGGGCATGGGACAGGCTCCTTGAATGGTGCACATGCCCATGCTAGGTTCATTGCTCTGAGGCTGTGAGAGAAGTCTCCCTACAAGAGAAGAGCTCCTCACAGCCCTGCTCTGGCAGGCATGTCACAAGGGCGGTGCACATCTGCTTCTCTAGAAAGGAGAAACCCAGCCAACTGGTCATGGAGGATGAAAGAAAGGAAGTGAATTCTTTCCTCATCTCCAGCCTGGTAGCTACAGAAATTGGCCTGCCTTGACCACACAAGCCTAAAAGCCAGAGGTCAAGAGGACTTAGGGTCACTACAGAAATGGACCATGGCCCCTGGCTAAGGCTGCAGAAGCCAAAAGGCCAGGAACTTTTTATAGAACCCAAGCTCCAAATTGAGCAGAGCCAACTCACTCTTCAGGCAAGTGCGCCATGTCCCATACAGTCAGCTTCATGTCAGGGGCGTAGCAGGGTAAAGAAGAGAGCACCAAGGTCCCAGCTACGGCCTTCACATACCAGATTCCACGGCCAGGGGACAAATACCAACACATGGCTTGGAAGTGTTACAGGCCCACTGACAGACCACGCTAGGAAATCCCCAGCTGCCTGAAGAAAAGAATCTTGCAACACCTGATGTGACCCCTTGAACAAAGGTAAATCTGCTCTGTTCTGGGAGATTCAATCCCAATTCCAAGGCAGGGTAACTTCCTCCTGGAGGTGCTGTTCATTGGTGTGCAGCAGCCGAGGGCAGTTATTACCCATCTTTGCCCTGTCCCATGGCAGCCCTTGGTGTAGTCACAGCCAAAGGCTCTGCAGGGCTGGAAACCCTTCAGTGTTCTCACAGATAATAAGCTGGCAGCCAGGAGCGCAAAGCCAGTGATACTGCCCTAAAACCGTCTGGCACATGGCTGATGCTTGGCTCCACAGTGCCTTGCTTCTGGCTGTGCCCACCTGTGGTCAGGAGAGAGGCCCATGCCAATGATGTGCCCATGGATGTCAATGACATGATCCAGCGAGTCGAAGAATTCATCCGAACGTCTCTCCTCCCCCAGCACTGGCCCTGCTGTCGTCATCTGATGAGGCAAGATCTGCTTGATCCCTGGAGGGGGTAAGGGGTCAGGAGAGTCAGTCTGCTCTGAGAGGCATCTTGAAGGCAATGTGCAAAGCCCAAGTACTGCAGGGAAGACCCCAGGCTCTGCAGCAAGGGACCTCCTGCAAGCTCCTGACAGCAGGAAACTGACAAAACAAACTCACTTATGCACAAGGATTGGGGACAAAGGAGCTGGCACAGGACAGGGCTCTAGTCATAGTTTCGTATTTGGTAGGGTCAGAAGGGACCCGAGCAGGTCAAGTCCGACCCCCTGCCATGGCAGGAAAGAGTACTGGGGTCAAACGACCTCGGCAAGGTGTTCACCTATCCTCTTCTTGAAGACCCCCAGGGTAGGAGCCAGCACCACTTCGCTTGGAAGTTGGTTCCAGATCCTAGCTGCCCTGACCATGAAGTAGCGCTTTCTGTATCTAGCCTGAATCTACCCTTTGCCAGTTTGTGACCATTATTTCTAGTCATTCCTGGTACTGCTCGGGGGAAACAGGGACTCCCCCAGTGCCTGCTGGTCCCCTCTGACTAGCTTGTAAATGGCCACTAGATCCCCCCTCAGCCTTCTCTTGTGGAGGCTGAACAGGTTCAGGTCCCATAGCCTCTCCTCGTAGGGCCTGCCCTCCGGCCCCCTGATCACGTGAGTGGCCTCCTCTGGCCCCTCTCCATGTTGTCCACATCCCTCTTGAAGTGCGGTGCCCAGAACTGGACGCAGTACTCCAGCTGCGGCCTGACCAGTGCCGCATAGAGGGGGAGGATCACCTCCTTCGACCTGCTTGAGATGCATCTGTGGATGCATGACAAGGTGCGGTTGGCCTTCCTTGATCGCTTCCCCACACTGTCCGCCCATGTTCGTTTTGGCATCGATAATGACTCCAAGATCCTTTTCTGCCTCTGCAGTGACGAAAAGGGAGTTCCCCAGCCTGTAGGTATGGTGCTGTTTCTTCCTCCCCAGGTGCAGTACCCTGCACTTGTCAGTGTTGAATCCCATCCTGTTCTCATCTGCCCACCCCTGTAACCTGTCGAGGTCCGGTTGCAGCCTATTCCTCCCTTCTAGTGTGCTCACTTCTCCCCACATCTTAGTGTCATCTGCGAAGTTGAACAGGGTGCTTTTTACCCCCTCATCCAAGTCGCTGATGAAGATGTTGAACAGTGCAGGCCCAAGGACCGAGCCCTGGGACCCACTGCCCACGTCCCTCCAGGTCGAATAAGACCCATCCGCCACCACACTCTGGGTACGGCCCTCCAGCCAGTTAGTGAGCCAGTCTCCTACTTTTTTAATGAGAATGGGGTGAGAGACAGTGTCAAAGTCTTTCTGGACTTCAGGAAGGTCTATGTCCACTGCGACACTTGCATCCAGGGATTTTGTGACCTGGTCATAGAAGGCCACCAGGTTGGTCTGACAGGACCTGCCTCTAATGAAGCCATGTTGGTTGCCCCTAAGCATAGTCCCTGCTGGCCCCTCGCGGACATGCGCCAGGATAATTTTCTCAAAGAGTTTCCCTAGGACCAAGGTAAGACTGACTGGCCTATAGTTTCCTGGGTCCTCCTTCCTCCCTTTTTTGAAAATGGGAACCACACTGGCCCTTTCCCAGTCCTCTGGCACCACACCAGAGCACCATGAGTGCTCGTAAAGCTGTGCCAGGGGTCCTGCAATGACCTCAGCTAATTCCCTCAGGACTCTGGGGTGAAGACATCAGGACCAGCTGATTTAAGTACGTCCAGTCCCTCCAGAAGTTCCCCGACTAGGTCCTCACTGACCCTAGATCTGGGTGCGCCTCCCCTGGGCCCTATGGGGGTCCCGGTGGGGGGTGACCCGGTTCCTGCTCAGAAAAATGGAGGCAAAGAAATTGTTAAATAGGTTAGCTCTGCTGTCTGGTGTGACTACCAGATTCCCTAGTGTGTCTTACAGAGGCCCCCCCATTACCTGGTACCTTCTTTTTACCCATGCATTTAAAAAAGTCCTTAGCATATTCCTTGTGTCATCACTCCTTGGGTAGTTACTTGGGCATCCTTTTGACCAGGGATCTGGGCTAGGAAGGCAGCTTTGAGTACTGGTCCACTTCATTCTTCACTTCCAGTGAGATTCTGAAAGCAAACTCCACCCCTCTCCTCACTTCCCATGCTCTCCTGTCAGCCACCACTGTGACTACAAGTGCTAGCATGGAATGCTGGATCAATGAGGCACTGCCTAGTGGGATTTGTATTTAGTAATCCAGTGTACAGAGGCCCTCAGGGCATGCTGCATGACTATTTCATCAGCCACCACTGCAAGCTAGAAGGCTACTAGTCAGCATCTCCATCAGCACATGCCACATGCAGGCTGCATCTACATTCATGCAGTCACTGATGCACCCCCAAGCAAAAAAGTGGCAAAGCTAGGGCTGGCTGCAGGACTTGACTCTGCCCCTAGCATGCACCCTGCATAGGGTTCACCCACTGCTTCAAGCCCAAGATGACAGAGGACTTGGAAATGGATTGGTCTCAACTCTGTTCTACAGCTCTGGATGCTAGAGCCCTACATGACTACGCTCCCCTTGGTCAAGCCTTAGCCTGGAAGAGAAAGCAACTTTGGCTGGTGGCACATACATGGTGTTCTTGACCTCTGCATATGCAGTTTTCATTTGCTCAGACCTCCCACCGTATCTCCCTCCCTTCCAAGAAGTGAGGGCATAAGCCTTCACACAACCCACACACAGGACAACTGCTTCATGTCCAATCCAGTCAGTTTTGTTCCAGACCCAAGCCCAAAGTGATCAGAGCTGGAATCTCAGCAGCCTCTTCCCAGACACTAAGCCTAGAAAACCACAGCCCAAGCAGCAGTGTGGTAAAAAAGGGCACAAGAAAAGCTGTCTCACACCCTTAGCTACAGCTGCCCCCCCACCCCAACAGAAACCCATGGTAGGAACAAGAAGAGCAAGCCTATCTGCCCCTAGAACTGCAGCTGGCCTACAGCAGGGCAGTGACCAAACAGGAAGGCAACTTGCAGAGCCAGTATGGCAGATTTTGGAGCCTGGGTGTGGGAGAAGCGAGTGCTGGAATGCGTAGCCCAAGGCAAAGCCACCATGCCAGGGCTTACCAATCTGGTGTGGCGAGTAAGTGAGGCATCCTGTGGTGAAGATCAGGTATTTCTTTTTGCTGTGGCCATCGGTGGGGACCAAGTTCAGTTCAGGTGGCTTTGTCCTGTTCCTTGCAAGCAGCTCAGCCACTTTTGTCTCCAGCTCTTTTTCAGTCATGAGGGGTCTCACACGACCTTCCATGATGTCGTCCAGGAACTGCTGTAGCCCACCCCCTGCTGTCACACTCCCATCCTCTGGGGATTCCTGCGCTGCCAGCTCTGATGTCAAGTTCTGTTTGGGTTTTGCCTCCTCTTCCTCACTGTCACTGCCAAGGTCAAAGACCTGGCAAGGGGAGGTAGAAGCAGCAGCTAACTGCTCCCCATAGTCCAGGAGCAGGTCAGGGGAGTCATACCGGCTGCAGTCTGCCACCATCACCGTCCGGATAGTGCTGGCATTTAAGTTCTGGATTTTAAACAGTCTCTTCACTACATTTACGTTCTCAGACTCTATGCCCTAAGAACAGAGCAGAGAGGTGAAATTAGAGAGCAGGACAGGGCTTAAGATCAATGCCCAAAATCATAGAAAATGAGGGTTGGAAGGGACTTCAGGAAGACATCTAGTTCAACCCCCTGCTCAAAGCAGGACCATCCCCAACTAGGTCATTCCCGCCAGGGCTTTGTCGAGCCAGGTCTTAAAAACCTTTGACGATGAAGATTCCACCACCTCTCTGGGGAACCTGTTCCAGTGCTTCACCACCCTCCTAGTGAGAAAGTTTTTCCTGATATCTAACCTAAATGTCCCTTGCTGCAACTTGAGACCATTGCCCTACCCTCTTACAGCAGGAGACTCCTCAGCTCCTCTTTCCAGAGCTCCTTCCTGCTGTAGGTGCCAAGAAGGAGCCCTGGCTGAGGCCCACAGCCAGAGACTCAGGGTCTCTAATGCAGTGGGTCCAGCTGAGGGTGGGGGAAGCACCCAGATTAAGTGGCCTCGAGCTGGTTGAGGCCGCACCTGGAACGCGTTGTTCAGCCACAGTACAGAGCAGGAGGTGATGTGCCCGATCCGGTGCAGGTTGCCAGAAATCAGGTTGGTTTCATTCAGCCAGCAGCCAAACACGTCGTAGGGTTTGTTTCTCACCCTAGAGAGGAGTAAGAAGTTTTCTGGAAGGGAGGAAAAAAAAAAAAAAAAAAAGTGGGGAAATGAACTGTGCCATTGAGCCTGCTCCAGCAAAAGGACAAGACTCAGGCATGAAATCTAGTCAGAGGCCTGGCTGGTCACTGAAGTAGCTGGACATGGATGGTCTCTCGCAGCTGGCTAGGAGTGGTCACAACCATCGTTCTCTGTCTTTCAGTGATGTTACTACTTACTCAAACTAGTTCTCTGTGCCTCAGAGGCCCCCACCCTTTCACTGTACCATAAGCTCCATTAGTAGAAGACACCACACATCAATATATCCAGCCCTACAAGAAGCCTCTACTTGGGTAGGGAGCCCAGGCCATAGACCACAGGAGAGAATGAAGCTCAGGGTAGGCGGAGTCCTAGGAAGGTGAGGGGGTATGGAAAACAGGTCAAACATACATACACATTCCAGCAGAGCTGTAAGTGCTCTCAGGAACGGGCCAACCAGCACTGCAGGTCAGGGGCATGAGTGCACCAGCTCAGTTGTGTGACAAAGCTCCCCCACTGCTCACACACAGGCTAGCTTCCGCTATCAAGCCCATTGCTTTCCATCAGCACTAGAACAGCGGAAGTGAAATGTAGAGACATCAGTGGCTCTTTCGGAGGTGATTACAACTAAGTGTCATGAGCTACATTTTTAGCTCAGTTACTGTTCAGTCCAGGCAGGCTCAGCTCTTGACTGCACTTCCTGATCTACTGAGGAAGGGTTCAAGCTTATCTGCCTTTTACAGATGGCAGAAACAAGCACAGAAAGGAAAGGCCACATGTTCAGGTTCTCACAAAACCCAGCACACCAGCTCTTGGACCAGTGTCCCATCCACTGGCTCCGAAACCATTCCATCCCATCATGTCAAGGAAGATCCAGGATGGAAGGAGCCTTACCCATACTGATGACAGCAATCTCTCCAGATGAGGAATTGTGAGGCCCCACAAAGACACCTGACACCAAGAGAAGGGAGTCGTCTGAATTGAACTGGGAAAACTGTGTGTAGCTCCAATTGTATGGCCTCATGTTGGAGCTGTGCAGCAAGGAGATGTCCAGCTCATTGTTCCAGATCTGAAAACAGATGGGACAGAGGAAGGCTGTCAAAAGGTCCAGCAATACCAAGAGCATCTACCATTAGCAAGACAAAATTCACAGGGCATCAGCCAGGCAGCTTGGAGGCCAGTGGACAGAAATCCACCAGTACTGACTTTTCTGCCTGGAGCCTGTTCAGAGGAGAATTGGAGGGGTTTACAAAGCAGCCCACTGAAAAATTCTTGGATGAATCCAATACCATGCTGCAGTGCTCAGAAAAATGCCCTTGCTACTGCTGCTCTGGTCACTCTGCTTTACAGTACCAAAAATGGCTGCACACAGTAATTACTCACCCAAGAGGCTATTTTTGCAGCAAGGGTTACTTATTGGACAGGAGGACAGGTCCTGTCAGCTTACAACTGCACAGTACCCAGAACAAAAAGATGGGGGGGGGGGCTCAAGGCACTGACATTGTAGTAGCTAACTCGGGGCTGCTGACTTGGTACAAAGGCCCTGAAGGCTACAAGGGGAAGGCACTACAATTCAAAGGCAATTCCATGGCTTCAGAGAGCACAACGGGAAGTGAAAGCCTGGGAAAGGAAGATTAGGCTCCTTGCAAAATGCCTCCATCCCTACCATGCAGGGGGCATATTCAGCAAACAGGCTAAAGCTTAAGAATTCTGTCCCACTCCCACTGCCCCACCCCACCCCCAGACTGATCTCCCCTCAGGCTGGCCTGCACGTCAGCCTTGCTGCCACACAGCCTGTGCCTGTTTTCCAACAGGAAGATGCCGTCCCTTAACCGAAGGCACCAAAATAAGAGCTGCTCGGGCAGCAGCTGTGCAGAAGTGTCTCTCATGTCGGGTTCCCAGAGCAGAGTGGAGAGGGGACAGAGATTATCCCAGGGTCTAGCAAGCCAGCAGTGGAGCAGGGAGTAACACACAAGCATCCCAACTCCTAGACTCTAGGAGCTGGGATGTGGGGGAAGAGGAGGGGAATAGCAGGCTTGGTTGCTCTCCACATTTTGTTGGTTTTTCTGTTCTTCTACTGTCTGCCCAGCCCCAATACAGAACCTGGGAAGAGCCGGCTTGGGCCACAGATATCAGATCGGATATTGTACTGCAAAGTCACGTCCCCAGCCCTTATGCAATCCTCCCCACAGGCCACAGCTCATCCACACCCACTCCAGAATATGCCCGCCCCAGTCCAGTCACACGCAAGTTATACTCCTCCACATTACATACATTAAATCAGGGGTGGGCAAAATGTGGCCCATGAGCTGGATGTGGCCCACAAGGCCATTTTTTCCAGCCCAAGGGGACCAAAAAAAAAAAATTAGAAAATTAATACTTATCTGCCCCTGGCTGTCTGGCATGCAGCCCTCAATGGCTTGCTAAAACTCAGTAAGCGCCCTCTGTCTGAAATAATTACCTGCCCCTGAAATGCATCAAACCCCCCAAAAGGAAAGGGGCTTGTTGAATGAGCCCAGAGTCTATTATAATGACTAGCTGCTCAGAGAGGCCAAACCAATTAGCTCTGGAACCCACAGCCCCATATATTCAGAGCCCCGTGACTTCTATACCTCTCCTGTGTTTTATGGATGCTAAGACGTCTCAGCTGCAGCATCCCCTCCTCCACAGCGCCTGATCCAAAGGCCTCACTATACTAACCAAATCAGATCAGCTCCCAGCAAAGGAAAGGGAGGAGGAGAAGGAAGAGGAAGATCAGGGTATGACAGCTTGACAGAAGTTTATACAACTGGAGTCAAAGCTTGAGCCTACCTCACTTGGTCCAAGCGAACAAACAAATCATCCAGCACAAGAGCCAGCTATTCCTTTACCTTAACAGTGCAGTCCTTGGAGCAGGTTGCAAACAGGTAGCCAGAATGGGAGAAGCTGAGGTGCAAGACCTGGTCACTGTGCTCCTTGAGGGTCTGTACTTCAACACATGGGATAGTGTCATAGAGTCTCTGGAACTCATCGTACCAGGAAACAGCGGCTGCAACACACAAGCCAAGACATTTGGGACTTGGAAGGTGGCAAGGAGGGGATGGGGGTTAGCCACAGGCAGAAGCCATGGAGCTGGGTGGCTTTGCCTGTAGCAGTTACAGCGCACAATTAAAGATACCAGACCTGGGTGCCGCGGCACTTCCCGAGAAATCCGGTAGTATCGATAAAACAGTTCCTTCCACAAGAATTCATCCCGGGCCACTGCATGCCACTGCCGACACACCAGCGTTGCTGAGAGCACGTCTACATGGTCCAGGTAAAGGAAGATCTCATAGAGGATGCTGTCAGGGAGAAGGGGATTACCCCCAACATCCATAGTGTCATTCTGTCACCAAAGGACTCTGGAGAGACATAGGAATACAGTTAGTTTCTACCCACCTGCCCAGCATGTCACTAAGGAGACACTTGTCCAGAACAGGGAGGCTGCCACGCCTGAGCAAGTGCGGTCACAGGCAAAGCAAGCAATCGCGGCTTCTCACAGGCAGAGGCAAATACATGCGCCCACTTTAAACAGTCATGTTTCCAATTGTAAACACTTGTCAGGAAAACAGTGTTGGTGGGCTGGGGAGGGCAGTTTTAAATTAAACCCAAGAGAAAGCAGTTTTCTCTTTGCTTGCCCTCATGCAGGTGAAGCTTTTTCGAAATAAAGAAGAAAGTTCACTCGTGGCAGCCCCCATGGTCCTGTGTCTGGAGACATACAAAGACAAAGCATTGGGCATGTGCCTGACTTTAGTCCTGTGCACAGTGACCCCAGTGCAGGTCACTAGCAGGACTTGAAAGTAAGACCTTCAGCATGAAAACACTGAGTTGAACCACAGGAGCCAAGCTGAGCGCCGTCAAGCACGGATCTGAACAAAGGGTGCAGACAGAGGCAGCGCTGATGCCTAGATGGAGCTGCTTAGTGGAGCGGTTTGGTGGGTCTGCTCCTGCAGCCAGATCCTCATAACTCTAAAGCCGTCTTGCTGAGTTAACATTACAATGACACTGACCGCTTGCAGCTCCTGTAGTGACAGAGCATAGCAGCTCACATGCACCCCCAGCAATAGTTCCCCCAGCAATAGTTCCCCCTTCCCTTTTAAATCAGCAGAAAGTTAATTGGCTAATTTGGCTGTGGACTGCTTCAACACCAGCTAGCTGCACAGTGTGCAGACCAGGCACAGGGGAGCACGTACAGAGCAAGCTTACTACGCTGTCGCTTTCCCTGGCGAGCGAGAGAGGTCTGTGCCCTGACACTGAGCAGCGAGTCTTGCTGTCAGCCCGCAGCAGCGCTGGCTACGGACTTGGCACCCAGACTCCAGCACAGCTCAGACGTTTGGGATGCATTTGCTCTGCCAGGAGGCAAGGAGCACGTGCTGCATTTATGAAATGCGCTATGTGTCTCGAGACCCACGGAGAAAGCGCCCGAGACAACTGCTGCTGCTCAACGCACTGACTCTTTTGCTCCAACTCTAAGAGGTGAACCTCAGGGGTGCCAGCGCAAGGCTGACAGGGGCGTAGAGCAGCCGGGACCCCAGCGAGGCCGTTCGTGTCGCCCAGAGTCCTGGGGAAGCAGCAGTAAGTTCTGGGCCCGCCGCCGGGGCACGGGTCAGCCCTCAAGGTCAGCGCCCGGCACCTGCAGCGCATCACACGTGGGCACAGCCATCCCGCCGCTCGCCCTGGGCGCCACGGACACACGGTCAGTTGCTTGCCCCCACCCCGCGGGGCAGTTTCTATCCACGTAACGGACAACACGGTCGCACATGACAGGGACCAGGCTGATACTGGACAGCAGTGGAGGACAACCGGCTGCACCCACAGCTTCCCTGAGCGCCACCGCGACGCCTGCCCCTGCCCCTGCCCCTGCCCTGGTCTGCTGTTCTGCTTTCTGCCCCTACCCCGCCCCTGTCTGGCCAGCCGCTCCTGTCCCATTCGCCGCTCTGCTTTCCGCTCCCTCCCCGGCCTGCCCCGCGCCCAGCAAGCGGCCGCCGCGGGCAGGCACCTGCAGGAGACCGGGCTCCGGGCGGCCGCGCCCTCGGGGGCCGGAGCCGGCGCGAGGGGCAGGGAGGCGCACCGGGGTGCTCGGAGCCGGCGCCGCGTCTACACTAAGGTCCCGGCTGGCGCCGCCCCCACGCGGCCTGGACCATCTCAACCGGGGGTCGGGGGACAACCCAGTGCGCCGCCCTCGCCCCGATGGTACCGGCCGCCCCCCGCGAGACCTTCTCCCCTCCTGCTTCTGCGCTCCGCCACACGCCGCTTCCGGCCCCTCCCACCGCACTTCCGCTCCGGCCTGTGTGGGCCGCTCTAGCCCCTCTCCGTGCTCCGCAGCCACGCCCCCTTTCTCAGGCTGGGCGGCTCCATCCCAGAGCGCCGCCCGGCCAGGCCTGGCGGGTAGAGTTCGGCATCATCCATCGCCCCAGGCCGTGCCACGTGTTCCTGCCCCTCTGCGGGAGGTGTCGCGCCAGGGGGGCGCCAAGCGCCGAGGACGGGCTGCCCAGTGGCCAGCACCTAACACCCGGTGCTCAGCACCCACTACCCAACATTAAGCCAGCCCTAGAGCTGCTGTGTTGGGCTGCCCCCATAGGTGATGCTTTATGCAAATGAGACCTCGGTATGCAAAATACTTTGCACTGATTAGCTGGGAGCTAAACATGATCCTTTCTGGAGCTCCACGCCATGGCAGGGAGGACCAGGCTGGCGCCCAGCGGCAAAGCAAAGGCCCTGCTCGTTGCCGCTGCACCAGCGCTAGGAGCCATCAGGAGCAGGCCGGGCTCAGGGAGCTGCAGGATGTAGCCCAGCCCTGCCCAGACTATGGGGCTGCACCTGGATCCGTGACAGCCCTTCCGCTTGCTGGCGTTAACAGCAGTTGAGCATTTGCCTGTGGTGTCTGCTACACGTTACAGCTGTGACACGATCAGGTGAATCGTGTCATAGGTTTAGACCAGCCGCACACGTAAAGCGATCCTTGCACCATAAAAATAACTCCAGCTCCAAAAGAGGCAACCACCTATAGAGTCAGTGCTTGAAACGGCAGCAGCTCCATCCATTGCTGGTCTCCATCCAGCTTTCATTCAAGCCTGTGTCAGGACCCCAGCAATCAGCTGGGTCATAGGAGACAGGGAGTTGAATCACTTCTCCACAGGGTGCTTGTTTCCCCTGCCATCCTTTGTGGGGTGGCCTGTAAGCTCTTTGGAGTGGAGACTGACTCTGTGCAGTGCCCTGCGCTGTGGGACATGGATCTCAAGTGCGAGCCTCTCCAAGCTTATGCAATGACAGAAAATGGTGAGCTCTGCTCTAGCCCTCAACCATTGCATCCCCCAGCCTGGAAAGATGTGCCACAGCCACAGTAATCACTCCACCTGGCTCACTGGGGTGAGAAAAGTTTTGCTCCTAATCCCACACTCTTCTTCCTAGCTTAAGATTCTGCAGAACACCCCCACCCCCATCACCGTGGCCCAGGATTGATCCTCCCACTCATGCTCCATTAGGGCATAGATATTTCATAGTTTCTAGGGGCGGAAGGGACCTAAGCAGGTCATCAAGTCTGACCCCTGCCATGGGCAGGAAAGGATGCTGGGGTCAAATGACCCCGGCAAGGTATCTATCTAGCCTCCTTTTGAAGACCCACAGGGTAGGAGCAAGCACCACTTTCTTGGAAGTTGGTTCCAGCTCCTAGCTGCCCGGACTGTGAAGTAGCGCCTCCTAATGTCTAGCCTGAACTTACTCTCAGTCAACTTACGGCCGTTGTTCCTTGTAACTCCTGGTAGTGCTCAAGGGAACAGGAACTCTCCCATTGCCTGCTGGTCCCCCTTGGCAAGTTTGTAGGCAGCCACCATATCCCCTTTCAGCCTTCTCTTGTGGAGGCTGAACAAGTTCAGGTCTTGTAGCCTCTCCTCGTAGGGCCTGCCCTGCTGCCCCCTGATCATGCGAGTGGCCTCCTCTGGACCCTCTCCATGCTGTCCACATCCCTCCTGAAGTGTGGAGCCCAGAACTGGACGCAGTACTCCAGCTGCGGCCTGACCAGTGCCGCATAGAGGGGGAGGATCACCTCCTTGGACCTGCTTGAGAGGCATCTGTGGATGGATGACAAGGTGCGGTTGGTCTTCCTGACTGCATCCCCACACTGCCGGCCCATGTTCATCTTGGCATCAATGATGACTCCAAGATCCTTTTCTGCCTCTGCACTGACAAGAAGGGAGTTCCCCAGCCTGTAGGTATGGTGCTGGTTCTTCCTCCCCAGGTGCAGCACCTTGCACTTGTCCGTATTGAAACTCATCCTATTCCACCTGCCCACCCCTGTAACCTGTCCAGATCTAGTTGTAGCCTGTCCCTCTCTTTTAATGTGCTCACTTCTCCCCACATCTTAGTGTTCTCTGCAGACAAAGTGCTTTTCACCCCCTTGTCCCAGTCGCCTATGAAGATATTGAACAGTGTGGGCCCAAGGACTGAGCCCTGGGGGACCACACTGCTTACATGTCTCCAGGTCGAAAATGACCCATCCACCACCACTCTCTGGGTGAAGCTCTCCAGCCAACTTGTGACCCATCTGACTGTGTAGGCATTGACACCACAGTCACCTAATTTTTTAATGAGGATTTCATAGATTTCATAGACATCAGGGCTGGAAGGGACCTCGAGAGATCATCGAGTCCAGCCCCCTGCCCAAAGGGCAGGAAGTCAGCTGGGGTCATAGGATCCCAGCAAGATAAGCATCCAATTTACTCTTGAAGGTGCTCAATGTAGGTGCTTGAACCACCTCTGCTGGCAGACTGTTCCAGACCTTGGGGGCTCGGACAGTAAAGAAATTCTTCCTTATGTCCAGCCTGAAACGGTCTTGCAGGAGTTTGTGACCGTTCGACCTAGTCATCCCTTGGGGCGTTCTGGTGAACAAACGTTCCCCCAGATCCTGGTGGTCACCCCTGATAAACTTATAGGTGGCCATCAGATCACCCCTGAGCCTGCGCTTTTCCAGGCTAAAGAGTCCCATGGCTCTCAGCCTGTCATCGTAAGATCTGTTTTCCTGACCTCTGATCATGCGCGTGGCTCTCCTCTGGACTCTCTCAAGCTTCTCCACATCCTTTTCCAATTGTGGAGCCCAAAACTGGACGCACTACTCCAGCTGCGGCCTCACCAAGGCCGAGTACAAGGGGAGAATGACGTCCTGGGATTTGCTCGAGAAGCATCTATGGATGCAAGCCAGCGTTTTGGTCACTTTATTAGCCGCAGCATCGCATTGCAGGCTCATGTTCACCTTGTGGTCAATGATGACCCCCAAGTCTCTTTCTTCTGTAGTGCTATCCAACGTAGCACTGCCGAGCCTATAAGGATGCTGCAGGTTTTTCCTCCCAAGGTGGAGAACCTTGCATTTATCGGTGTTAAACACCATCAGGTTCTCATCTGCCCATTTGCTGAGCTTGTCCAGGTCAGCCTGGATCACCCGCCTATCTTCTGGCGTGGATGCTTTGCCCCAAAGTTTGGTGTCATCGGCGAACTTGGCCAGTCCACTCCTGACTCCAATGTCCACATCATTAATGAAGATGTTGAACAGGATGGGTCCCAGGACAGAGCCTTGAGGGACCCCACTGGTCACAGGTTACCACGATGAGTGACTGCCATCAATTACAACCCTCTGGGTCCGACCACGGAGCCGGTTTCCCAGCCAGCGGATCGTGGTGGAGCCAAGGCCACAACTGGCTAGTTTGGCCAAGAGGTGATCGTGGGATACCAGATCAAAAGCTTTTCTGAAGTCAAGATATATGACATCAATCTCTTCTCCCTCGTCCAGGTGATAGGTCACCTGGTCATAGAAGGAAATGAGATTGGTCAAACAAGACCTACCTGCAACAAACCCGTGCTGGCTATCCCTTAGGATGTTAGCCTGGGCCAGTCCATCAAGGATGGCCTCCTTAATAAACTTTTCTAAGATCTTCCCCAGGATAGAAGTCAGGCTAATGGGCCTGTAGTTAGCCGGATCCACTCTCCTCCCTTTCTTGAAGATCGGCACCACATTGGTCTTCTTCCAGTCTTCGGGCACTACACCAGAGCACCAGGAGTTTTCAAAGATCCGTGCCAGGGGCCGGGCTATGACGCTCGCCAGCTCCTTGAGTACCCTGGGGTGCAGGTTGTCAGGGCCAGCTGACTTGAAGGTATCCAGCTTCTCAAGGTGTTACTTCACGAGGTCAGCATTTATGGGATGGGCTGAGAGACAGTGTCAAAGGCCTTCCTAAAGTCCAGGAAGACTATGTCCACTGTGACACCTGTGTCCAAGGATTTTGTGACCTGGTCATAGAAGGCCACCAGGTTGGTCTGACAGGACCTGCCCCTAATGAACCCGTGTTGGTTGCCCCTAAGCATAATCTCCCCTGCTGGTCTCTTGCAGATGTGCTCCTGGAAAATTTTCTCAAAGAGCTTCCCCAGGATTGAGGTAAGACTAACGGTCCTATAGTTTCCTAGGTCCTCCTTCCTCCCTTTTTTTGAAAATGGGAACCACATTAGCCCTTTTCCAGTCCTCTGGCACCACACCACAGCACCACGAGTGCTCGTAAAGCTGTGCCAGGGGTCCCGCAATGACCTTTGCTAATTCCCTCAGCACTCTGGGGTGGAGATAGTCTGGCCCAGCTGATTTGAACACATCTAGTCCCTCTAGAAGTTCCCTGACTAGGTCCTCACTGACCCTGGGCCTGGCTGCACCTCCTCTGGGACCATTGGGGATCCCGCTAGGGGGATGACCTGGTCCCTGCTCAGAAAAATGGAAGAAAAGAATATGTTAAAGAGATTAGCTTTGTCACCTGGTGCTACCACCAGATAACCAAACATCTCCTGCAGAGGCCCCACATTACTTGGTACCTTCTTTTTACCCCTATGTATTTAAAAAAGGACTTGTTATCCTTGGTCCGGGTCGCTAGTCCCAGTTCCATCTCTGCCTTGGCCTTCCTAACAGCCCCCGTACAATCTCGAGCAATGGAGGTATAATCCTCCTTGGTGATGGCCCCTCCCTTCCACTGGGTGTACGCCTCCTTTGGGGTTTGAGATGTTCCTGGATGCTTTTGGTGAGCCATGGGGGCTTTTGCGTGCTCTTGCCCCCTTTGATCCGTGTGGGGATTGTCACCCTTTGGGCTTGGAAGATTGTCTCGTTAAGGAACGACCACCCTTCTTGGACTCCCAACTCCTCTCCCCTCCTGGACCTCAGTGCCTCCCTGTTTCATTTAATGGATCTTTTTAAAATCAGTTCTTCTTGTGCCTCTGCTACCTGACCAGTCTAATAGCTCATGAGAGGACTCTAGTAATGGATGGCTACTGTCAGGAGAGGGCAGCATTCTGCTTTTGCTGAGAATAGTGTAGGGACTATGTTAAGCAGGTTTTGCTTGGTAGTATCTTTTACTGGATCTGCGGCATAGTTGAGAGACATGTCAGGCAAGCTTGCAGGCACAAAACGTCCTAAATCACCAGTGGAAGAACAGTGTTCAAAGAACAACTACTCCAGCTCTGACCACAGAGTCCTTGTCATTAAGGGAAACCCACACAATCCCTTCAGAACATGGGCCTGGCAATGAAATCCATAACTCTACCAGATAGTGAAAGCCATGGGTTCAACACAGAAAATGACTCATTTTGATTTTCTCCCTCTTCACTTCTGTGTTCTCTGAAGGTAGTGACTGCTCTCATCCCTTTTAAACTGTTTCTTTTTCCTACTTGGGTTGATCTCTTTCAGTTGCTTTTTCTTTGTTTGTAGCTATGACTTCTTTGTTCCTCAGGTTTATTGCCTCCTTCCTTTTTAAAAGGGCCATTTTCATTTCTATAAGGGGTTAAACAAAAATAATTGCTCTACCTGGTCTTTAGCTTCACCGACACCTGGGCTTGCAAGTGGGAGAAGCATGCCCCACTGGTCAACATCCTGAGGGGCTGCGGCTATGACGTGACAGTCAACACACTCTTCGTGGGAATGCTTGGGGCCTGGGACCCCAGCAATGAGGGCATCCTGCGTGCCTGCCACGTCTCCTGCCACTATGCCCAGCTGATGCGCTGCCTCATGGTGTCCAACACGATCCGTGGGTGGGGCAGTGGGAGTGAAACTATATGGACCAAGAAACTTTCTTCAACCTACTTCCTCCACCATTGCGGACCATTGTATGGGTTTGCGTGCATCTGTTAGGGCTGTGCAAAATGGCACTGTTCCATTTTGCCTTGAGTTTCAACAGTTCGACAGAACAGCGTTGTGTTTTGAACTTCATTTAGATTTGAAACAGCTGTTCTGTTCTGTTCCGCCAAAACAGAAAGGCTGTTTTGACGTTTCACTGGGGACAGGGAGACTTGCCATCCCCCGTGCTAGATCGCATCGGAGGCGGGAAGTCAGCCCAGCTGAGCTGACTTCCCATCCCCGGCGCTGCCATCAGGGGCCTGATCGCAGTGCCCCGCTGCCTGATCACAGCGCTGGGGAGGGGAACAGTTCCCTTCCCCTGCGCTGTTATCGGCTTCCCGCAGCCCAGCAGTGGAAGACAGGGAGAGCCCGGGCTGCGCTCCCGGCTCGTGCTGGAAGTGCAACCCTGGTTGTCCCGTCTCTCACCACCTCGCTGGTGGCTTCTTCAAAACTCAGAATGTTTCAAAACTTTTGAAATGTTTTGACTAGCCTCCTTTTGTTTCGAGGCTGTTTCGAAGCCCTTCATTTCGATTCGATTTCACTGTTTCAAGCTCAAAATGAGTTGAAACAGTGTCGAAACGAAACAGCTGGCGAAATTTTGCACAGCCCTGGTATCTATCTTCTTTCTCTCTCGGCATCGCGAACCTGCTCCCTCCCCTTCCCCCACCCTCCGTCCCAGCTTAGTTGGCTAACATTGTATTTTCTGTAACCTAGTTGCATTCTCCTCCTCACCCCCATCCCTCTTATGTTAGTCCCTCACTCAGGCGCTCTGTATTTCCTTACTGGCTTTGTCATCTTTTCGGATTCGTAACTCTTAGCATCTACTAATAAAATTCAATGTTTTTTTTCCCCAAATGTAAAGGGGGCATTTTGTTTCTGAAAGCTTGTCTAACCGCTCTCCCAGCAATACAGTTGATCTAATAAAACACAGTTTGATATCACTAAATAAATCATGGTTCCCTGAGAGCGGTTCAAACTGAGGTTAAAAAAACACAGTATGAAACAATTTCCTGCTGAGATGAACAGCCAAAATCCTTCTGAGAGAGCCTGAAACCACAATTCCAGCTCAGGTGAAGCTGTGAAAAGAAACTGGTCACACCTTCCTTGTGTATTCTGTCAGGTTTATCTCTTCTCTGCAGCCCAACAGGAATGTCTTTGCAGTTTGACAGTATTTAAGCATGAGAGATTTGCAAAGGCCAAGAAAAACAGAGCCCAGAGAAAGAGTTAGGAGTGGTTTTCACTTCAGCCTGATTCGGTCAGTCGGGCATCACTGCTGTACTCTGCCATGATTCCTTGGGGTCAGTCTTCAGACCCAGCATTTCTCCTTCCCTTGGCCCACAACTCTACCTTGCCACAAGGCTGGAAGAAACTGCTTTACTTGTGCATGTGAGTCCAGCAAGATATGCTTGAGATCAAGAACTGAAAGCATTTAGGGGAAGAGTTAGATCAGCCTCCTGCTAAATTTTGCTCTCAGTGGGCACATCTACATATGCAATAAATTTGAAGCAATAAACTCTAGTACTTACTGTGATAGGATTTATTGCTCCTGGGCATCATGTTTGCACATGCACCTGGGACCTCAGCACGTTGATCTGAGTTGGAGCAGCACCGGCTGCAGGGCTGGGTGCTGTGAAGGGGCTGGCTGGGGCATAAGAGTCTTCCAGTGCAGGGCTGGCTGGCAGGCAACCCCCACACTGAAGCAGCCTCTAGCCCCAGCCAGCTGGGTCAGAGTCTACACATACACTGCTGTGGAATAAAAAAAAATTCGCAGCAGGACAGTACTTGTATTTAAAAGTACTATTCTGCTGCAGAGTTTATTAGTTTAGTCCAGCCTAATAGCCCTGTACGTGTAAATGCCGAGACATTTACTGCAGAGATAAATAGACTACTCCACAGTAAACTTCTTGTGTAGATGTGCCCGCTAGCACCACTGTCAATCAAAAATACCTTCAGTTAACCCCATGGAGCTATATGCCAGATTAATACAAGTGTATTAAAGAAGCCCCATGACACCAGGCAGAGAGAGTCTCAGAGTTCAGGATTCCTGTAGCCTGAAATTAAGGATCCAATTCAGCAGTCATCCCATTAACTTCAGTGAGTAAGGTTAAGCACAGGCTTGAGTGCTGACTGGGGATGGGTGTGAGCATGTGTGAAAGTGCTTTTCTGAGCTGCAGTTTATGGCTGACAGGTTTTGGAAGAAAGCCCAGTTCCTGGCTTTGCCCTGTGAACCCCCTCCCCATCCACCCCAGCGGGTCTGCCAGCTTTGGCAACTGCATTTTCCTCTGTAGGATGTCAAGGCCAAACCCTGCCAAAGTCCCCCAAACAGGTTGAGCGCAGTCAGGTTTAACTGGGCACTTGTATTTGGGACAGTCAGCCGCTTCAGACTTTCCTTGCTTTCTCTTGTCCAATTTCCACTAGCAGCTCACTGGGGTTTGGTGCCTTTTGGCTATAGATAGATGTTGATTCATAGATGTGAGGGGCTGGAAGGGACCTCTTTGGCTGGAAGGGACAAACTGTGTGGGCTGGAGAGACCCCCATGGTCCAACCAAGCCCCTGGGAGACCTGCCATGCTGTTGTATTTGCCTGGGGAGGGACTTTGGTAACAGGGCCACTGAGAGGGAATTTGCCCCCTCTGTGTAAACAACCTAAGATTTACAGCAGATCATTTCCAGTAAGAGCAGAGCTGCTTAATAACCAACCAGCTCTCTCCTCCCCAGGCCCCACTGCCCACAGCTGGCTGGGCTACTGCCGGCCCTTTAGACGGAGAAGTCCATGTCCTAGAGAGAGACCATGGCACTCCTTGGGCCTGTTTTCTTCCTTACCCTCCTCCTTGCTTCATCTTCTCATGGGCAGAGACAGAGGAGGCCCCCAGCCCCTGAGGGTCCCATTGAGACGGTCAAGATACAAGAGAACTTTAACCTCCACCAGGTGAGGGGTCAGGGAAATACGGGCTTCCCATTGCCCCAGCACAGGAGTCACAGGGCGTCCAACCTGCTCACTTGCCACACATACCCCTGGGTTTGGCCTTCCTCTGGTTCAAGAGTGGCTTGTGTGATAGCTACTGCCTCTGCTGAGGCAGCAGGGATGATCAACCAGCCTGGGCTGCTACAGTGATGGGGGCCTGTGATGCACATTCACCAATGGGTGCTGGCCCAGGTCTCCTGGGAGCTGAAGGTTGCTGCTTGGTGGCCTGCAGGGTCCCACCTACAAGGAAACAGGAGTGAATGTGCCGTGTGAGGGACTATCACGGGGGGCCCTTGGGGTCCCAAACCAGGCTCATTGCTGGACTGGGAGAGGAGCTTGTTCTGCTGCTGACTTCAGTGTGCTGTTCCCCAGAGCAGCCCAGCCAGGCTCTTCGTCTCCAGATCTCCAGTCTACTGGGGCATTTGCTCAGAAGTCAGCAGACTGGTATCTGGATGCAGGGAAGTGGCAAAGCAGAGAGCCTGCCTCTGCCCTGTGTTTGCCAGATGTCCAGAAAGCTACAGCTGGAAGATGCTACAGTACAGCGACATACACCAAACCCCACCCAGTGCACAAAGAAGAGGCTTTGGGCTGGAGAGCTGCAGCAAAAGCAGATCCTCCTGGGGTACTCTGGCCTTTGGTCACTGTGCCACTTTTAGGTGGGGTGATGGCCAAGTAATCCAGGTGGCCATTGAAACTTTGGCCATGTTACATGTCCTCAACATCCGTGGTTCTGTGAGTGCAGCCCCTTATAGCCCAGCTCTGCAGGGCATGAGGAGTTGGGGGGACCTGGTGCAGTTGTCTTGGTTCTGCAGTTGTTCAGGCCCTGAGCAAAGGGCAGGAGACAAGGTGCATTGTCCTTGTCAGTCGGTTTGTTTGGTGTTTGCTGTTCCTCTCTCCAAGCCTCAGGGTGTCATAGCTTGATCCTACATGCCTCCCACCTGATTGGGGAGCCCTGGGTGAGCTTCCCTGGCCTCAGGCAGGCAGGGCAGATGGTGGGTCTTAGGGCCTCTCAGAGATGTTGGAGTCCATGAATCATACAGAAATGCCACGGGCCTACATCCAGCCCTAGAGATTTCTCGGCTCCGGTCGGAACTGCCTGACAGACCCCTGGCTCTGTGTGCATCTCACAGGGTCTGCCCACCTGGGCCTCACAGCTGGGCATGGGCCAGGGTTTTATTATTGACTTCTTGCTTGCGGGAGATGCCTACAGCTCCTCACCTGTGACCTTGCCCCACTCCCCACTGCCCCTGCCAGACTGCAGTGCAGTGCTTGTCATGGCACAGTGCCACCTCCTGTCTTATCTGCCTGGCACCTGCCCTCCAAGCCACTTAGCAAACTTCCCCAACAAAGGGATCTCAGTGAGCAACACCAGCCTGGCAAGTTTCCATGCCATGGCCAGAGGGAGCAAGGCCAAGTGTGGAAAGCTGGATTGGAAAAATATTGTTCTTTAGCTTTACATAAGAGCTGACACTCCAATGTACAGAGTTTAGCTGCTGAAGCTCCTGACCTAGAAGGACCCAGAGCGGGATGTGGAGGCCTCAGCTAAGAATTGCCATAGCGATTCTGTGTAGAGGTTTCTGTGGGGTTGCTGCCCCTTAACACATGCTCCTGGAAGGGCCTTTACACTGCAACCATCCTGAGGGAAAAATCCTTTCACAAGCAAATAGGCAAGGCAGAGAGCTCCAAAGGTATCAAGAAAGTGGGTGGCTGTGACGGGGTCTTCATGAACAACACACGCTGCCACAGGGAATCTGGGGAGTTATGGCAAGGGTGCAGGGCATGCTCTCCATGGGGGAACTATGTGGTGACTGGGCTGTTTTGGCCAGCAGAGAGCAGGGCCCACTCTCTCATTTCCCAGTGCCACTTGCATGGCGGGCATGTTTCATTCTCTGCCCACAGTGCCCACTTCTCAGAGGGAGCTGAGCATATGCCACAGACCTTATTCACAATGTTATCTATTTGTACGGATTCACTTGCATTTGCAATACCTCCTATTAATTCACAGGATAGTGTCACCTCAGGCTGAATTCACCAGGGAAAACTAGGTGTCTACATGCCTCACTGAGCACCCATCCCAACACTCAGGCTTCACAAGCATGTACAGAACCCCAGCCTGACCCTGCCTACATCAGTGACTAGATGCATTAGAGGACACTTGGGTCTGGAATATGACCTAGACAGAATGTAGGTCCATAAGTCCAGCATTGTGATCCAAAACACTCTGCTCAGCATGTGTCCAATGCTAGAAGTACCTTCCTCTATGAGCTGGAAGTTCCCCAAGAGCCCGCAGAGCTGCTTTGCATGCCCAGAACAGCCCCTGACTAAGCTGCCAAGCACTCAAGCCAGAAAACAGCCGTATAACATGCTGTGTTTCCATGTGGAAGTCTTAGTGCAGCATTAACATGGGAGCTTGCAAAGTGGCCAAAGTACATGTAGGTTGCAATGTACTTTTGCCCAGCTGCAAGCAATGCCTGTTTGGATGCTCTATGTCACTCAAGTCCTGCCTTCAATGTCAGTGGGAGCAGGATCTGGGCTTTGCCTTCATACCATACAGCAGCTCACATGTTAAATCCTTGCTCTTCTCAAAGTGGTCTGTAACAGAGAGCCAGAAGGCTCCTGTTACCTGAGGGGGAAAGAGAAGCAGGCTAAGCTAACTGCAAGGGAAATGATCAGCCAGGAGGAAAGACAGAGGCTAAGAGTGCCTATTGCAGAGCTGGTTATTTTGCAATAGTTCAGCAGGGCACAGGGGCCCTGCTGCAGGAGCTAGCCCATCAGCAGTAGGCTACACTGGAAACCAGACAGCAAGCCTAATTATAAAACACCTTTGGGTAGCTGGGGACCTCACCTGATCAGAAAAGGGTGGGTCTAGGAGGTATATAAATCCAGGGTCTGAGCCAGGGCAGTGAGCCCTGGAGGCTGCAGGGGGGAAAAGCTCTGCAGTGAGATGTCTGCTGCAGGGTGACCGGCTGAGATCCTGTTATGCCTGGGAACAAATGAGGAACTGGGGCAGGAGTGTGCAATTATTTGGAGGGGAGGGCTACTTACTGAGTTTTGGCAAGCTGTCAAGGGCTGCATGAGTAGCCTTGCCCCTTGACAGGAGCTCCACCCGCTACTCACCATCTTGGGACCAGAAGTCCTGGACTCTAACCCCTGACCTTTGCCACCAGAAGTCCCTCCCTTTGCCCCCCAGAAGTACTCCTTTCAGCAAGGGGTTTAGCTGTCTTGGAACCAGAAAAATACCAAATTACATTCTAAAAAGTGAACATCTAAAACATTTATTAACTTGATTTCAAATAATATTTTTGTCCTGGTTTACATGTGTTTCTGTAGTGTACATAGAGATGATTGTATATAATAGCTTAAAATGAAGTCTTACTCTTGTATATTGTAGGGGAGGTGGGTATAGGTTTGTGGGGGCTGTGGGTGTGGAGGGTGTGGGTGTCTGTGGGGGGTGATAGGTATGGGGGTGTGAGGTGAGGGAGCGTGTGGATGTGTGGGGTGTAGGTATGGGGTTTGTGGGGGAGGGTGTCGAGTATGAGGAGGTATGGGGGTAGGGGGTCTATGGTCTGTGTGTATGGCAGTGTAAGGTGGGGTGTAGGTGCATATGTATGATGGGGTGTGCATGTGGGACTCACTCTACAAACACACACACACACACACACACACACACCCAGGGTACCCACATGGCCCTGTGCTCCCCAGTTTGGCAATGCAGTTGGGAGACATCTGGTGCTGGAGCAGTGTAGAGCCAGGAAGAAAGGGAAATGGTGGGGTGTGGGCAGGGCTGGGCTGCTGTATCCTGCTGCCGACTCCCCCTGGGTCCTACTGCCCCTGGCTTCTGTCATCTTTGACAGGCAGCCAGGAGCAGAAAAATACTTTCTACATTTTTTTAGGGGCCCTGCAGGCCAGATAGAATGGCCTTGCAGGCTGGATGCAGCCCACCCATGGACTGGGGGCTGGCAGGGCACTAGGACCCAAATGAATAAGAGTTGGTATACAGCCAGTGAGCTGACAGTTTCATTATAGCCAGAGGGGTTATGGTTTCATTTGGGTTTTAATCAGTGGTCTGGGTTGGGGACTGATAGGGGATGTAGGAGGCCCCAGAGTGCCAGGAAGGCACATGAGGCTGAAGCTTCCTGGAACAGGGTGCAAGCTGCAGTATAGCCTGAGGGCAAGACTCAGGGTTGGGAGCCCAGCAGTAGAGAGAGGTCAAGAGGCAGAGTTGGGGCCAAGGGAGAGATTCCAAGGACTAACTAAGAACGTCAAGATGTGTCGTTTGAGACTGACTGGTACAGGCAGGGTGAAGTGCAGCTGAGCCCCTGCCACTCCGGCCAGGCTCATCCTGTCCTGAGTGGCACATGGCTCTGCAGCCACCACTCCTCCCCGGTGCTGACTGGGCCGGAGCTGCGGCCCAGCTGCTGCTTCGCCTCCCCAGTGCCAGCCCAGCCCGACCTTGCACGGCCCGAGTGGCACAGCACAGCACAACACAGCACGGGGAAAGCCTGCCCAGCAGCCACTTTCCTGGGCTTACCTGCAAGGCAGGGCCCTTCCAGTCCTGGGCAGCAAAGCAGGTGGTGGCCCAGACACTGTCTCCCATCACTGGTGCCACAGGTTCTGGCCCAGCCCCTCTGCCCCTCTCAGGCTGCAAACATGGCCTGAGCCAGGGGCAAGGTGAGGCTAGCTGGGGCAGGCTGAGGTCAGGGTTGGTTGCCTCACAACCAGAGCCCAAGGAAACAGCCTGAGGTGTTGCAGCCAGCAGCTGGTGCCCCTGGAGGCTTTTAGAGAGGCAGCCGCCATTACGTGGGTTTTGAAGGGGCTCCGAGGGCCGGAGGGAAGTGTTTGGAGGGCCTCACAAGTGGGGAGGACAATTCATAGGGTGTGTATTGTGCCAAGCCTCCTTTTGTTACAGCTTGCAGGGAAGTGGTTCCTGGTTGGTGTGGCATCCAAGTGTGATTACCTGAGAGAGTTCAATCACCAGCTGGAAGCAACATCCATTGTAGCATCCATCCCAGATGGCAAGACCCTGGCCATCAGCACCTTCAGAAGACTGTGAGCTCCTCCAGGGCATGTTGGGTTGAAAAGGGTGGTGGTGCCCCAGGGCTGTACTGCAAGGCTGAGGTGGCCTCTTGCTGAAAATCCAGGCAACAGCCCTGAGCCCAGCCCACAGTCTTTCCTTGGAGTCATGTCAGGAGGCCACTCCTATTTGACCCAGCTGTAAAGAGATACTGGGCAACAAGGCTGGGAAATTAAAGGCAGCTCGGTGTGGTGATGTGTCACTACTGGATATGCTCCATGGCTTAGCTCAGTGGGCCCCTGGTTTGGGATTGAGCTGCTCCCCTAACTAGCATGAACAAGTCCCATAGCCCCAACCACCAGTGCAGGGATCTGGAGGGCTTGACTCCTCCTTATTAGAGCTAACAACCCACTGAGGCTGACCTGTGTGCTTGAGGCACCCTGCACTGGATAGGGCTCCAAGGTAGTCAGGTGTTTGGAAGCAACGGGGTTATGTGCCTACTTTTGAGGATCTGAGTCATAGCAAGGCACACTCACAAGTGCTGGCTTGCAGAAAGGACCTCCCCTGGACCTTGCTCACCTCCCAGCTCCCATGGTACCTCCTCATAGTTGTAGATATGTGTTGCATGTGCTCACACCTGCCTTACTCAAGTTAGCCTAAGGCTGGGGCCTTGTGAGTGCCATGGCCAAAGAACTGCCTTTGAAAACCAAGCTCTTACCGCCAGTGCTTCTGAGTCCCCTGGGGTCATAGACTTCAGCAGTCCACTCCAGTTGCAAATGGGGAAGGGAAGGAGGAGCAAACTGGAAGGGACAGCAGCTGGGCCTGATTCTGGACAACAGATGAGCATGTCTTTGACTTCAAGCATGAAGACTGGACTCCAGCGGGACTCAGCTGAGTGTGTTTAATCATTGTGCTGGCTCAAGGGGCAGGACAGCAGAAGCCCCTGACTAATAACCTGCATGGGGGGGGGCGCAGGACATTGCTACTGAGCTAGTGGTGAAGGAAGTGTATTGCAAGGGGTTGGGGAGAGAGAGCTGTCACTCAATAGCTCATAACAGTCAATAGGTTGGCCATTGAATGGAGTATGTTACATCTGAGACCATTGCTTGCCTATTCTAGCTGGCACATCCACTGTTTTCTTCCCTCATGTCCACAGGGATGGGATATGCTGGAATGTTAAACAGCAGTACAACCCCACCAAGACCACAGGACGCTTCCTCTTGAAGGGTGAGTGAGGGGAACAGTGGAGTTCATGTAAATCCAGACCACCTTCTAGATACAGCCTTCCTGTATCTAGACTTTTGGACTCCACTGAAAGCCCTCCCAGATTTTAAACAACCCCATTGCATGTTGGGGCGGTACATTTTGTGGGTGCTTTTGTCCAGCCCTCTAGCATGGATGTGCTTTGTAACCTGGCTACTTGGTTCCCAGTGTATTAATCAAAGCTCCTGGAAACCTGATTCACAAGAGCCCTGCCAGCAAAGGAAGCCAAGAGGCCTGGCATCCCCTTCATACATGGTAGAACTGCCAGTGCAAGCCCTCAGGAGCTCCCACTCTCAGGATGTCTTTAGAAGTGGCAGGTTTTGCTTCTGACAGGAACTGAGCTAAGTCTGAGGATTTGTCCACAGGTGGTAACTGGTCAGGAGAGCTTCCATGTGGACACTGGAGGCAGGTTAAACTAACCAGAGAAAACACGCTTCTTCCAGAACCTGTCCACACAGGGAGCCATTCCAGAATAGCTCGGGTGCATTTCCACTCTACGTTATTCTGCAGTAACCACTCCAGGTAGACAAGCTCTTACAGCAGTTTGCAGCTGTCCTTCTCTGTGTTAGTCTGTCCTCATGTCTTCTACAGAGCCCACTGCAGCCTGGTTTCTGGTACCCTTTTGTGGCCAACTCTTGTCCTTTTGTTCTGAATCTAGTGCCATTTACGTTCTTTTCTTTAAAGCCCCAGCTCTGGGAGTCATGTGAATAAATCAGAATCTCATTTTATTTTTAAAAAGGATCTTTCTAGCTGCTAAGGTCACAGAATGAATTTGAAAAAAATCATATATTTTTAAGATAATCTCCGTATTTCTTGAAGGGGTCCTGATGTAATTTTTTGGAAGGCTTGAAGGTAGGAAAACTGCAGGGGATGGCAGCAGTGTCCAGAGAGCTGGTGCTTTCTGCTCTCTGTCAGTACAGCACCTGGTGCAGATGGATCCTGATCTATGACCTGGGTATCTACTTGCTACTGCAGTGCAAACCGATGAAGCGGTGCTGGCGTAATGCATGTGCTGGCTGGCCTTTGAAGTCTGCCTGTTTTTAGTATGGCAGACAATAAGGAATCTGGGGAGCAGAAGCGGGCTTGGAATCTCGGCATTGCTGAGTTTTGTCCTTTTATTCACAGTTGTCTTTGCTACTTGAGCTCCCAGGGGAGGGGACCCCTTTGGCAGTGAGGGGACAGCTTGAACAGAGAGAACCTATGCCATTTTATCTGTGGTAGTTGTGGAGCCCTGTCTCCTCAGTGTCTCACACTTGAGTATCTTGAGCCTGAGCCCTAGCCTATTCCCCTAAACACTGGACTACCCTTTCTCTCCTCACATCCTTCCTCATCTAGTCAGTGCTCCTGTAGTTATCACAGCACCCAGCACAACAGGGCCCTGATTACGACCCTTAGTACTACCATGAGACCAATCAATGCCAATGACTTACTGTGGCCCTGGTTCCCAGGCCGTGGCTATGGCGGCAACGTGGACGTGGTGGTGGGGGAGACGGACTACAACAGCTACGCAATCCTGTACTACCAGAAGCGCCGGAAGATCTCAATCAAGCTCTATGGTGGGTGTGTGGGCTCATGACCCTGGGGGCTGGTCCCCATAGGCAGATGCTTTCAGAATGGGGGTAGACATTTGCACCTATAGAAAAGTTCCTTGCACGATGCCCCCAAGGTTTATTTTTAGGGTGACTTCTCCGGGGGTTTGATCTGGCTGCCCAGAACTCCAGCTTGTAACCTAGGACTCTGGGGTCTGAGCACAGAGCTATGTGAGCTACCCAGACATAGCTTCCTCTGCCTGCCACAGATGGGTCTGAGACCATGCCTGGTGAGTTCAAAGAGAGCAGGGCTCTTCTTGAGTCTGTTTGGTGGTAAGGAGTGAAGAAAGCAGACTTTTGGGTTTGAGAGCAGGTAGTGGATCACATGGAAGTCTTAGTGCAATGTGCCTAGACATTAGGCTTGTGTAAGCTGCCACTGAAGGTGGTGAGGTTCTCCATGTCCAGGGGCTGGAGGAAGGATGATACCAAAGTACTTAATGCTCAGGTACCAGCTGGGCTGGAGCTGGCTTTCAGGATTTTCCAAAATGCTCCATCCTGAACTTGGATGAAGTCAACATTCAAATAGCTTTCAAGAACTGAGAAGCCCCTCAGCAATTTAATTTGGGGTCAATCAAAACATTTAACTTCAATCATTCTGGAACATTTATCACATCCCTCTTAAACCTTTTCTTTTTTACTGCCATTAGCTTGGATTTTGACACAAAGTCCTTTTGAAATGGAGATGTGGAATATTTTTGTTTAGAAATGGTAAAGTTGAAACAGGTTTTTAAAGACTTTTTCTCAAATTTTCAATTGAAAACACCTCTTCTGCCTTGCTGCAGAAAGTAGGCTTGAAGTTGCCACAAAGTCAGTTTAGATTGGATATCAGGAAGAAACTCTTCGCTCTTAGAACAGCAAGGCAGCAGAATAGACTGCTGAGAGAGGCTGTGGGCTCTCATCACTGGAGGTGTCCAAGAAGAGTTTGGACAGCCACTAGTCAGGGATAATCTAGAGGTAGCTATGCCTATGTTGTTCTATGGGTATTTCCCATGTTTTTTGTTGGCATGGGGCCCAGTGGAAACTTTTTCCTGCCCTCCAACCTCTACATGTGTTGGGTCTAGGGGAGGAAAAAATAAAACCTTTTCTCAGAGGCATTGGCTGTTGCTTGCACCCAAGGCTGGGGTGTGCCAGTGCTCCTGCTGGAACTTAAACCTAGAGGTTCCTGGCTAGAGGATCTTGCCCCTCCACTCTGGGTCAGACCAATCACCATGTTTAGGGTCAGGAAGGAATTTTACCCAGATTGGAATAGACTGTGAGGGATTTTGCTGTCCTCTGTAGCAGGTGGTGTATCCCTCTTCCTGGGATCTGTCCAGCATATATTAACAATCTTTGCAGCAGCAGAACGTTGGCCACTGAGGTCCCCCTGGTTTACCCGTGATGTTATATCTTGGGTTTTGTCAGGGCTGACTAGTTAGTTTGGCTAAGAGGTTAGGCATTGGGTTTGCATAGAATAGTTTGGATAGGGATAGACATGTTGCAGGTGAGAGACTGGACTAGAAGAGATGACCGCTGGAGGGCCCTTCCAGCCCGACTTCTCTATGAGTCTATGAAAGGGCTGTTGGAACTGACCCTTTTCCACAAAACACTTAATTGCTAAGAAATTAGCATTTGAGTGCCCCTCCAAAATCATTTCTTATTAGCAACAAGGAAAAGCTTCCTTCACAATTGCCTGACCAGCTCTGCAAAATACTAGTAAGTTGTGCTTGAGGCTGGATGAGACTGGCTTCTCTGTTTCTCATATCCCAAAGGAAGAAATATTCGGGTCAGCGATGCTGTTATCAGTAAATTTGAGCAGCACGTCACAGACATGAACATGAATGAGGACTTAACCTACTACTTCCCTACATATGGTGAGTCACAGGCTGGCCTTCCACACCCCATGGGTCTACTCTTGTGGGTGGACTTGAGAGGCAAGAGGAACCCCCTTTGTGCTCCATTTCTCTCTGAGTCCCTCTGGTGCTGGTTGGCATGAAAACTTCTCCTAAAGGGATGCACAGCTCAGACTCTGTGACAGCTCTGGGAGCCGAGAGGTGAGGGTTGGCAGCTGCAGGGGAGTGGGAGCTTTGTCATCAGTGGTGGGGCCAAGGTTGCAGATGTCTTCTCAAAGAGAGGCAGGAAGGTCTTGGCAGGGCAATTGGGGGGGCATTAAGGGTCCATTTTTAGAAGGAGCTGGCAAAGTATTGCCCCCATGATTGCATATCCTTATGCTACCTCATACTCACAACATGTTTAGGGGCTGGCCAGCACCCCCTGACAAGTCTGAGGAAGCCTCACCATCCCCAGCACAAAGGATTCTGGTGCAAAAGTGCTTGTGCCATGGGCTCCCATTAGGACACCGAATGGGAGAGGGCCTGGCAATTGTGCTATGTTCCATGGATCTCCCCATATAAAAGGGCTGTGCCCCTCAGCAGGTGTAAAAGGTCATAGCTGGGGTCTTTCCTGGAAGTGGAGTGATGCCAGCTGAAGAGGAATCCCATGGTGGCTACCTGCCTCCTAGCCATAGAGCTCCCGGGACACTAACGCCCCATGGCTTATTTGTTACAGGGTTCTGTGACTCTGCAGATGAGTTCCATATTCTTGATGGTAAGTTGCAAACTCTGGGCCCATTGCTCTGAAACCAGCAATGACCTAATTGCCTCAGGGCTGCCTATGGGTAGGAACAGGGTCTGTTGTACCAGCACCCATGATTGACCAGTCCAAGGGTATCTCCAGTACCCGCTAGCCTGTGTGCTGCTAGCAGCACAGCTGTGGGTGCCCAGAACTCAGCATGAGTCGGCTGCCTAGGTATTTCCCTGGAGATATGGGTGGATTTTGCAGTCTGTGCTGAAACTCAGACTGCCATAGCTACCCTGTTCTCAGTGCCCAAGCAGGCTAGAATAAAACCTGCTGGGCTGTCTCCATGAGCTAGGGTAGACCAGCCCTGACCGCCCCTTGTGACTGGGGTTGACCATTTAACTCCTGCCTCATGAGGGGAGAAACAGCCCTGTGGCACAGGGGGAAGAAGAAGAAGAGTGAAAAGCTGCACTTGGGATCCTGAATGCTCCTGTACTGAGCCAGGGAGGAAACCCTTTCCCCCAGGACAATGGCTGCCATCAGTTGGAGGCTGCTCAGCCCAGCCAGCTGCCACATGTACTACAGATGTGTCAAACTAGGCTCTGTAAGCCTGGGTGTAAGGAGGCCAGTGATGGGGTCAGACAGGGAGGTGAGTCCTTGGGCTGGGGATGATTAGATAGGTAATGCAGTCTAAGCTGGGGTCAGGTGGGGAGGGATTTCCCTGGGGCTGGGTAGCAGGGTCTGTGCTGAGGTGGGGCTGGGAACAGACTCCAGCTCTTTGGGACAGGGGTAATTGCACCTGTCTTGGGAGCAGCTGGTAGAGGCTCTTAAGGGCTTAGTGTAATGGGGTCTGAGATGGGGTCATGCAGGCAGGGGACTTGCTGGGGCTGGTGTGATGGGGTCTGGGAAGTGGAGCCCTCCCCTCAGACTTGTTCTCTGCCTTCCAGAAATGAAGAACTAGGAGGAGGTGGAAGCACCAGAGAGACCCCAAGGAGCCTGCACACAGGGCCTGCAACAATGCTGAGTGACACAGGCTGGACCACAGCACCGTGGGCACAGGAGCTATCAGCAGCAGTCACCCAATGAGTTTGGAGGCCTAGGGGTGAGGGCTGGGGATGCCTGCAGCAGTCCAGGCTGTGCACTGCTCCTGTGAAGTCTCTCGGGTTCTGCCACCCATAGAGGGGGTGGCTGCTTTGTGCTTGGCTCTATGCAGGCTGCCGTGGAGGAGACACATGATCTGTGCTCCCCGCCAATAAATGCTGTGCAGACAGGGAGGGCTCCTTGGCTACACATTTGTGGGAAGTTGGCACAAGTGCCATGGATGAGCTATGCCAGGAGGTCTCCCATGTCTGCACCCATAGTAGCCACACACTGTGATCTGGCCCTTCAGAGTTCCTGGCTGTGCCAGCGAAGGCAGTGCCCATCCCTACAGTAGTGCAGAGCTGTTCCGTGGCTTACAACCTGAAGGACAGGAGGAGCCATAAAGGGGCAGGGCTGTAAGTGAAAGAGGTCTTCCACTGACCCAGTTTGCTCTGAGGGGAGAGAAGGGAGGTACCTCTCCTGCCCCACTGGTTTTGGGATCTCACTCTGGACTTGCCCAGCACTATTCCCTTGTCCCCTCATCAGTCCCAGAACAGGCCTGGCTTGATCAGGCAGCAACTGCTCACGCTTTTCCAAGGTACCTTGAACAGCTCAGCTGGCATCTGGGGACACATCTTTTCAACTTAGGCAGGGTTCAGTGCCTTTTAATCTGAGTCCTTCCCTTGCCACTCACATCCCACTGGGTCTATGAGCTCCACAGACCACAGTAATTCTGCACCAGCATCAACTGGCCCACTACCAGCACATCCACTGACTGCAAAGACACTAGCCACCTAATTATCCTCTGTCACGTGCTCCCCTCTCTGACATGGTGCCAGTCAGACAGTGCTGCCAATGGGGGTACCAGTCGGGCCAAGGCAGCAGGCAGGCTAAATTGCCCCAGCTGACCATGGTTACTTGAATGGGCCTGACTGCAAGAGGCCTAACTACCCACAGCTGGCCCCAGGTGGCTTCATGGGCATGGCTGCCTGCTTATAAACAGCAGCCCTTTATCTTTTCAGACTCAAGGCACCTCTTGGGAAATATTTTCACCTGTTTCTGGTCTATATAACAAAGATAGAGCAATTCTTCTGTTGCAAAGAATTCAGAAAGCCTCAGCAAGTCAGGTTGGTTTTGCTGCTATGGATTCCTTGTTTGAAATGTTTCTCCTGTGATTCATGTAGGTGTTTGCACTCCTGACAGTGCTAATATTCTATAACACCCTGTGGCACCCTCAAAAGGATCCCATGCACCTTGGTGGAGAATCACTGGCTTAGGAGGACACTCATCAGAGCAGATGCTTTATTGCGTAGCCTTGGGCTTCTGATTTCCAGTTCCTGCCTGCTCTTGGCTCTCTGTATCCTGCTTGTTGGTTTCTTTGGCTTCATCCTTGTTCCTGGCTTCTGCCTGTTGCGTGCTGGCTGCTTTCTATTAATTCCTTGCTCCAGCTTGCCTGGCCAGCTCCAGACACCAGTCCTCCAACAGCTGGTTCCTAGTTTATGGTTTCAGATCATTGACTGCCCATGTCCTGCCTGCTCTGGAGCCTCTGGCTAATAACTGTGCTTGGGATCCCTGCTTCCTGTTCCTGACCTGCTTTGCCCCCTGGCTTGTATGTCTATCCAGGGTTACTGCTTATTTCCCAGTTTTCTGACCTGCCTACTCGTGCTCCCCTGACCCTAGTTGGGGCTTTTTTTCCCCTGACCTTGTCTGTCCCTGATCTCCTGGGTTGCAATCTCTAGGTTCAATCTGTGACTGTCTATGTCCTGGTTATACCCCTGACAGTACCACTCTGCCCTCTGGAGAACATCCACCATCATCTGCCACGGTGCCCCAGTCAGTCTGCTGTACTGACTATCCTAGGCCTCCTCTACCCATCCTTAAATCTGAACTCACCTTGCCCCAACACCAATCCCACCTGGACTCCCACAGGCTGCAGACACTTCCCTTCCTGCGCAGCCATTATATTCTCCTTTAAATCCCTAACTTCTGGCATCCAAATGAATCATTGGTACTTGCTAGTGTGATCCTAAGGTCTAGACTTCAAATGACTTCCAGGAGGTATCCCACAATGCACTGTGAAATAAACCCCAGCATGCAGAGCCCAGCAGCAGAATAATGCATTGTGGGCTATCTGCCCATAAGGCCGTGCACTTATTTAAGAAACAAAATCCTGGCTGCCCAGATTCAAAGGGAAGAAGGTTAAGGCAGTGGAGTAGGTGCATTTATGTGGGATCACTGGGCTCCTATACACAATTAATTGAGTCTGCTGGAGCATGGAAATTACTGTACTCCAGCAACCTCCTGCACCCCGTGTATCAGAATCCCTGCACTGAAAAATGGTGGCAGGGTGCTTTAAACTAAAGCTCATTCAATGAGTGCAATGCACCCCACCACAGATGCACGTAATGCTCTGGGCACTCAATGACCATGGCCTTTGGAGCTGTGCTAATTAAAGCATCCCCTCCCCCCCCATGCCTCCCAGAGCATATGTATAAATGCCCAGTGATTCTACAGAAGTGTTAATGCCAGATCTATCCAGTGAGAATATCCCTGTGATGACCACCCCATTACTGGACCTGCTCCTGCAGGATCCTAGGAGGAAGCACTGAGGAGAACAGAAACCTTTAGGGTCTTTCACCAGGTCATAGGATCCTGACAGCACCATCTAATGAGCAGCGACAGTGGATAGCAATAGCAAACATACACACACCAGCATATAATTCATCCTGGCAGCACCAGCAGCTGTGTGAGAAGGAGTTCAATGTGGATACAGGCAGGGGCCTAGACCCTACCAAAGTCATAGGTCCTCTGGGGGAACGCAGTTAAAAGATGCCCAAGTCCTTTCTGCTCAGGAAACGCGAGGTGTATGTGACCAGAGCAGGGCTCTGGCAAGCTGTGACTGGGCCTGTGCAGTCTGGGCTGTGATGTTTCCATGCGGATGAGTGCAGTGAATGCTCTCCGTCCCCGGGGCTGGAACATTCAGGAGGGAGAGGGGCCCTGCCGCAGGCCAGGGAGGTTTTGCTGAGCAGGCAGAAGGGCTGAAAGCTGGTAATATCCAGGATCCCGTATGAGGGGTGAGGCTGTGGTTTGCAGAGCGAGCCCTCCCCATCTGGCTCCCCCCAGGAAACAGCACAAGGGTCACTGCTCTCCCCACATCATGGGGGTTTTGCAATCCTTGCTGAAAACATTAACACATGTTGTTTATCAAGGGAGCTTATGTAAGGCAGCACCGCGTGATCCTTCCACCACGTTCTCTTCCAGATCAAACCCTCCATTGTTCCTGCTGTCCACGTGCGGGGCAGTGGTATCCAGCTGGGATCAAGCCATCTCTCCTGGGCATCCCTGTTTTCCTGCCCTGGCAGGTGAAATGTCTGGGATCAGCCTCCAGCTGGGCACCATCACAGCACTAGGTTGGAGGCATATGCAGGCCAAGGGCTCTTGTATCTTCTCACAGCTAGTGGCTGAGACGGGGTGGTACCATCCTGGCCCAGACGCTGGTAGGACCCTTGCCAGGTGCTGCATGTGTTTGTTGCAGCTCCCTGCACTTTACAGTCTCACGGCTGTATCCTGTGAGGTGGCTGCCACACACCTCCCTGGAGGTGGCTGCATTTCAGTGAGGGGTGGAGTGATTCCAGTACACACGCATGGGAAATACCATGACCACCAAGATGCTTTTCCTACTAGCAGGGGAAAACCATGACCGTGGCAGTACCCTGACTGAGGTAATGCAATTAAAATGGCACTGTGTAGTGAAGGGTTGCACCTTTGTTTGCTTGTGGACAGGAGTCCCTATGAGACCCTCATAGACAGCCTCCCGTTTTGACTTCCAGTGGGAGGATCTCGGCTACATGCCAACTTTATGGAAATGGGAGACTCCTCCCTAGCTTGCTCTGCAGCCATATGGTTGAGGGCAAGGGAAACTCTGTGGTATCGAAACCCCAAGCCTCCAGATGCCCACCAAGGGATTTGGAAGTATCTGAAGCCCAGGCAGGGGTGGAGGATGCTTCCTGGTAGCAAGGCCACATGTGGTTCTTGAATTATTCACATGGATTTGGAATCGATTTGGCTGTTTTGACTTGGGACATGAACATTTTCCCACAAAAGCAAAACAAAACAAAAACGTATGCATCAAGCTCCTGCATAGCTAGCTGCAATGTAGAAGTACACATCAATCTCTTTCTTTGGACCCACCCCTCCAAGGGCAGTTTGTTTCTTGTGAAACAGGGTCCCTGCGGTGATCCAGCTCTGACGCGGTTAGCTGAAGAGGATGTTAAGGAAAATTCTGCCTTGATGTAAGCTGGCGCAGCTTGCTTTGGTTTTAAAGGATGGCCGCTTATTTATGCAAGGGGAGAAGGCGTGTGTGAGTATGTATATGTGTGTGTGTGTGTGTGTGTGTGTGTTACCATAGCTGTGACATTGTTTGAAATGACAAGACAATCCTTTCTGCTTTCATAGGACCCATGAAAACACAGGGTTTCTTGCTCCCTCTTCTGGCTCAGTAGCCCCAGTTAATTAATCATCACTGCTTCAGGGGCTGTGCTGGCTTCTGGGCTGACACTGATATGAAGATAATCCAGTCTGTACATTGAAGTCATTGTTACTCAGCCTGCTACTCCAGCCCTGGGCTGTCCACGTGTAACTGTGATGATGCCCCAGGCTTAGGATCTCCACTGCCTCAGGCTCTGCCAATGTCCCTCAACCCTGTCCCAGAGTCATCTTGCTATTCCAGCTCTAGACCCCCTGGCATAGGTGTAACTGGTAATTTTGGCCCCCTGAGGATGCTTTTGCCGTGGTATGAACTCCCTGAATATTGGCTGCTGCTCTGGCAGCAGGGCAGGCCTAGGGGAGCTGACATTTTGGCACCCTTTCTAAGTTGGTACCCTGGGCTGATGTCCAGCTCACTCATCCTAATTACGCTTTTGCCCCTCATCTCCCCACAATACTGGTAGCACTCCCCAGTCCCTGTTTGCCACCCTGGATTATTTCAGCCCTAGGGGCTCCATGAGCACCTCCTGCAAACCCCACCAATGCACTTCTGCCCTCCCTGACATCCCAGGCCTGTCCCCACCCCACATGGACATGTCGCTGCTTCTCAAGCCTGTCCTGTGGTCTCTCCTGTTACACAGTCCTGGGTCTTGCTAGAAGACAGATTAACAATGGTGGTGAATTGATAAGGGGACAGGAGGGAGGACTGAGAGGAGAGCGCTGAGGAGCTCCAGCCTATACAAGCGAAAGGCCCTCGCACTAACACTCTCCCCCAACATCCAGCTTGTCAGCAAGCGCCATGGCTGGGAGCTAACAGCTTTGGAGAGGCTACCAGATCCAACCTTGGAGCAAAGAACAGACATGACCTGCCTTGTTTCTGTCTGCACTTTTGCTCTCTGCTGTATGACCTTCAGAACAGTTCAGCTGGGCGTCATGAGCCTGACATGGCTAAGTGCCATGGGAAATCTCCCTTAGCTGAAGTGGCAAGGGCAAGAGGGTCTGAGTTCCACGAGGGCGAATGGAGGAACATCTCTGAGTTGCTAGACACCATGGTGACAGAGGCCCATAAAATAGAGGGGGGCTGCTAGTGACCCCCGGGACCCCTGGCAAGGATGAGCCAGAATGTCCAGTGAGTCTCTGGGCTGAGGAAGGCCATGACCTCTGCCCCATCCTGCTCCCCCTGATGCCCAGAGCTCTTGTAATGCTCATCCCTGCCCTTCTTGGCTTTTGTTTTGTTTTAATAAAAGACAAAGCCTCTGTGCTGACTTCTCCTTCCCCACAGGCATAGTCTGTAATAAACTGGTCCCAGCTGGATGCGGGGAATGTGTTTGGGGAGGCAGGACAGGGGGGTATGGAGAGATAAAAACAGCTGTTATGAAAACAGGGTCCTTACATAAAGATCCATTGGCAGGGATGCAGTTCTTGGAGGGAGAGGCTGACCTTTGGGTGGAGCTGGGATCATGACAAGAGGTAGGGAGCCTAGCCAGGACATGGCGTTGCTATGTAGATCTCATCTCAAAGCGCGCAGGGGTTCTCCCACGGGTGCTGTCAAAACCTCACCAAACCCAGCTGGGGGAAGGGTGGCAGGAGCAAAGGCCTTTACTGCCCTATCGCAAGCTTTTACATGGGGTTTCAAAACCTCCCAGATAAGATAAGCTCAAGTTAGGACAGCTCAGAGATGCAGCCGGTTAATCGGAGCTTCCACAGAAGATAGGGGGGGACCGAGCTGTGAAAGCGAATGTGTCTCATTGCACAGGGGTGCTGGGGTAGAAACCTTTAATGGCAGTGACGGTCCTTTTGCCAAGTGACAGCAGATTCTCCTAGGTTGAATACAGGTTTGTGGATCCTATGGCAAGACCTTCAGTGCCCCCTAGAACCACAGTACCACAGACTGAGAATTCACTGCTTGAGTTAATGCATTTGTTTCCACAGATACAATTGCATAAATGTTTTGAGGCTGAAGTCTCTGAAAGCCCCAGATCAGGTGAGAGCTCCTAAGATCAGTATGTATGAAACAAGGCAGCCAACGAGATAAATGGAACAAAGAAGTTTATGGCTGAGAAGACACAGGGACCTTGGGGTTATTTAGTCTCCAGAGGAGACAATTGAGAGTTGGCCTCACTGAAATATTTTAACTAGCAGAAGGGTTTCTATTGAAGCAGCTGCTCTCTTGGAGATCACTGGATAGGAGGCTAGAGCTGGGGAGGTTATTGTCTTAATTCTTCCTACACAGGAGACATTGTTTTAGAGAGACATTGATGATTCCTGAGCCAGGCCCCCCCAAATAATGGGATTGGCTTAAAAATCCCAGGATTTTTTAAAGCCGTTGACAGGCTTCTGCTCATTCATCATGAGTTCTTGAGCATTAGGAATAGCATTTTCCATTTTTACTTCACAGCCACAAAGACCAGAAGCTGCCTTTTAAAAAAAAATGCAAGAAGAGATTCTCACGTAATCCCAGGATTCCAGGAGCTGGAGCTTCAGAGAAACATCCGCTGGTGTAAGAGTGTGTAAGGCACAGAACGGACCCTGAGCATGAACTGATGGACCCCAGCAGCATCACTTCAATCCACAAAAGGGGGAAGGATTCTGTAGAAATGGGCAACGGGTCAGCCAGTTTGGGTGGAAATTCATTGCAGCATTGGAGGCTTGTGCAAGCATGAAGGGGAGTGAGGAGGTGGATAGGGTACCTTTAGGCTGGCCTTGTTCTGGGGTGCACCACCTGTGCTTTACATCTGTGACTAGCCATAATGGAAAGGCATGCTCTGCTGGTTGTTTTTCATGTGCATTTGTATTTGAAAGGGCTGGTGCATCTTTCTTGCAGCTCATGGCCAGAATGGAGCCATGATCAGAGCTGCACCTGCCATGGCACGTCTCTTAGAAGCACATGCAGAAAGCAAAGCTTCCTGGTTGCTGCGAGAGCCACTGGCAGTCTGTAGATATCAGTCCCCATTAGTTCTATATGCAGGGTTGGACTCTCTTTTTGTTCTCTCTGCTGATGTGTCTAGCTGGGGCTCTGGCATAGCGAATACAAACAGCTGTAGGTGCCATTGGGATCAAAATAGAACAGCTCAGAGCAAACCTGTCCTGCCTGTGCATCAGACAGAGCTTCAGTGACTGTAAACTGTGCAAATGCCACTGGGGCCAAGCTTAGATAAGCCACTTTTGACATGACTGCTCTGCATTGCATCAGCTTCAGCCCTGGGCTCACTCTTTTGGGTGACAGAGAGGATCTTCTGTAGCTCAGTTACTTGTTTTGAGGGGCAATTTCAAACTTTGCTCATTTGGGGCTGTGAGTTGTAAGGCTGGGAACTCCTGGGATCTGATTTAGTAAGGCACCAATGCAGTAGGGCACCTTCTACACTTCTGAGCATTCCTCATGACCTAAGAGGACAAGCTGATAAGCTTTCCCAGATGGGCAAACCCATCAGGCCATTCCTTTCTGGGGGTGCTGGGTACAAACTATGTATGTGGACACGGTCGCAGTGAGCCCTTAGCAGCAGAACCCATCGCCAGGGGCCTACACTAGAGCGGTTCTGCTTCCTTGTGGCCATGCCCAGCTTTCTGAGCTGAGTTGTGAGTTATCTGTAACTCTGGGACTGGTAGAAATTTCATTCTGCATTTTTAAGTATCCAGGGGCCTGTTTGATTGTGGGAGCACCTGCCAACATTATGGAAATGGAGAAGTGATTTTGGCAAACAGAAAGTTATCGCTGAAAGACAATGGAGGATAGAAGTGAGTGGTCAAGGGACAGGGCCCAGTGGAATTGCAGCAAAAAGCCACTTTGCTCTAATCAAATGCTCGAGAAAGCATTTGAATGATGACGAACAGGAAGGGGTTGGTGCACAGGGAAGATGCTCATGTTTGTTCATATAAACCTGACAAATTTGAATCAAATGCTCTTTAAACAGCTCCCTGGTATACGAGCATAGCACATGCAGCCCAGTAGGGCAAGATGCACACACTTTACTCTCCTTCCTGCAGCCTTTCTCTCTGTCCTGTCTTGCTTTTGTCATTTCCCTGATTCTACTATAAAAAAGAAGAAGTGGGGAGTCGATGGGTTGCTCTGTGCACATGGAGAAGTACGGTAAACTCTCCACCTGAGTCAGGCAGGAGCAATCTGATTCCTTCACCCCACTCCTCCCTAGGGAAAGATTTGGTGGTGCTGTTGTTGCTCATGTGGTTGTTTTACTTGTCTTTATTCTTCTCTGCTGGCCAAGTCCAGTTTGCCTTTCCATGGAGGCAGAGACAGCTGCAGAACTGGCTGCAATCCACTCTTTCTGCTGCACGAATTCTGGCATTTAGAAGCAGATGGCTAAAATGAACAGCAGGGAATGGTTTGTGGGTTCCCCTGCCTGGCCCAGCCCCCAGCTTGCCCTTTGGATGTCCCAGCTCACTCACGCTCTTTGTCTCTTGCATAACCTAGCTCAGCAGGAGAGAGATGGGGCTGGTATTTGCTAGTACTGTCCTCCTCTGGGATATTGCACTGCCTGCTGGCTAATAAATAGGGGGCTTGGCTGTGTCTCTTGCACTCACACGCACAGCCTGCCTCGTCTGTGCACAGCCCTCCAGTGAGCTCAGCTCCACAGGATCACAGAGGTGAGGGTGAGAAGAGTCAGAAACATGCAGACAGCGTTGCTCAGCATCCTGGGGCTGGCCCTGATCGGTTCGCTGCGTGCACAGGAGGATGTCCCCGTGCAGCCTGACTTCCAGCCGGAGAAGGTAACGTGGCCCCCAGACAATCCTGCGCTCCAGCCTGCTATGGGGGTGTTGGATCAAATCCCTTCCTTCTACTTGTAGAGATGGGGTTGGAGCTGGGCCAGATTCCAGAAGCTGCTGAAGGCAGGGCAGTGGAAAGAGGCAGGATTGGTTCAGCCTGTTTTGGATGGCGGGGTGGGCCAGCTGGGAATCTAAGTCCCACACTGGGTGTGGATACTGAATGCTCCCCAGCACCATTATTCAGAGCATACTGGGGGGACTTGAGGTATCATCAGACCATTGTAGGGCAGCTGGAACATCTGGATTTGGGTTCAGATTCTGGGCTGAATGTGGGTTGGGGCTGTGACTTCAGTTAGGGCCTGTGGCTACAGTAGTGGCTGAAGGGAGGTGCGTATTGTCTTTCCCCTCTGTGCCTGGATTCCCTGAGCAGCATCCCCTTCCTTTATTGTACCAGTAGCAAAATCTTGCCAGCAGCAATATCCCTAAAGCTGGTAGGGCAGACTGTCATAGGCAGTGCTGGCAGCTGATACTGAATAGGAAGACCCATACAAGCCAGGTCCTTCTCTCCTATGCGTAGGGCTAGGGGCATCCATGGAAACAGGAAGGGAATGCACCATATAGAGTGATTAAAGGAATCTTTTTCATATAATTAGCTGGTGGAACTCACAGCCCCATGATTTAATTGAAGCAAAGTATTTGTAGTGCTGAAGAGAGCACCAACAGTTATGGGAGATAGAACAAGAACCTCCCACTGCTGTGCATGCACCAATCCCAGCTGAGAGGGGGAAAAGAAAGAGTTGGTTATTCCATAATGGCCTAATTTCCTGCCTCATCTTCTTAGGTAGCTGGTTCTGGCCCCTGTTAGAGGTTGGGACACTGGGATGGGAGGCCCAGTGTTTTACGTGTACTGCCGGTGCCACTATTGCTGTGGTGAGAGGATGTCGTGTGCAGTTGACAGGGAAATGGTACAGTATTGGTCTGGCCTCCAACGCCAAGTGGTTCCAGGACAAGAAGGCTTTGATGAAGATGTGCACCACTGTCATTGAGTCCACCCCAGAAGGCAACCTGGATGTCACCAGCACCTACCCCAAGTAAGGCAGGTGCCATCAGGGAGTGCTGCTGTCAGTGCCAGGAGGGGGGACAACCCACTGCCCTTCTCCCCCAGAGGGGCTCAGTGGGGCCAGGGGTGCCCTTTCTTATGTTCCTCTTCTGCATCTGTCATGACACCCACAGCGAGACCAAGGGTGGGCCCCCTGGTCAAGCAGGCTCAGTGTTGGGATGTCTTAGAGTGGGTTTAGTGCAGTGATGCAGACTTGATGCCTCTAGAATTGTTCCCCTTAGGATGGGAATGAGTCAGGCAGAAGGATCTTGGGGGACCTCAACTTTCCCTACAGTGTCTGTGGGGAGCTCACCAAGGTCACTTGAGGCCCAATCCTGACTTCATCCAGTTCTATGGAAGCTTGGGGAAGCTGGAGGCTTGAGTATGAGGGCTGTTGGGGTAGGGAATGCCATGTAGGAGACACTAGGGTCTCTCCTCAGCCCAGGATGTGCTGCCTTTAAGGGCACTGAGGGCTTGACTCAGCTTTCCCTTGTGCTGGTGGAGTTCAGTGGTGGCAATGTAGAAGTCAGAGGAGCTCCCCGACCCAAGCTCAAGGGTCACAAACAGGAGCAGAACCCAGGAATGGGGCAGCCTTGGCCGTCTCCTGGAGCCTGAGGCATTGGTGGCACGCAGAGCCCTGGCAGAGCTTCCGGCTCTTGTTCTTTGTCTCCTGTTGTGCCCCTGCAGGTCTGATAGGTGCGAGAAGAGGAACAGCCTTTACATCAAGACAGACCAGCCCGGCCGATTCAGCTACACCAGCCAGCGTGAGTAAACGTTCATTGGCCATACCCTGAGTGAGGTTGTGGTCTGGGTGCAGAACAGCACGGCCCTTGTTGGGCAGGATGGCTGGAAGCCATCAGATAAACCCCTATTCTTCATGTTCGAGGCACCTTCCTGCTAACAGAGTCCCAGGCAGTTTGTATATCCTGAGGACTTGGCAGGTCTGGTACTTACTAATCAGAGCAAACAGATTACAGGGCAGGGAACTGAACCCTCAGCCTGGGCAAGCGCTCCAGGAATACGTGTCTAATTGCCATTATGTGATGCTGAAGTACAATGGGAGAGGGCAATGCCAAGGTTCTTGGCAGAGGGCATCAGCCTCAGCCAGACTGCGGGATCCTTGTCCGTTCAGGCAAGTAAGACCCTATAAAATCACCAGCTCAGTGACTAAGGAGCTCATCCCATCAGAACCCCCCAGGCTGTGACAGATTGATGGGACAGCTCAGACTGCTGAGCAGAGCAAGGAGTAGGGTCCTGATTATGTATTCAGAGCTAAATATTACCTTCTCTTGTAGACAGAAACACAAACAAGGGCACAACTGAGATCAATGTTGGTGCAGGGAAGCAGCAAAGTGTGACCCATGCCACCCTTGATCCACAGCACAGAGCCCAGAGCTGGCAAACAGGGATTTGGGTAATTCCCAAGAATAAGACATAGGCCAAGGATAGTAGCATAGAGCTATAGGGCCTGATCTTGAGAGGGACTGAGCACTTTCAGCCTAAACTGAGTCACAGGATGAATTAAATCAGCCTCTCAGGAATGCAGGGAGGATGTGCACATAGTGAGGTTCCTTGCTGGGTTCTCCATCTGACCTTGGGAGCAGGAAGGAGTGTAGCCAGAAGCCCCTACTTCTTTCTTCTTGCTCCTGCTTTCCTTCTGTCTTTCCTCAGGCCCCTGTTTGTAAGGGCTCCGGTGCAGGGGGATGAACTAGCTGATCTCCTAAGGTCTCTTGACAGCAATTCTCTGGTCCTTTGGCTTTCCCTTCTTTCTGCCTTGGGGAGGTGCTATGGGAAACATGGAGAGCACTGGATAAACCCAAAGCCTCAGTAGTGTTCTTCTCACTCTCTGCTTTTCCTGCTACTCTTTTTCTCCCATTTTTCCAGCTTCTCCTTTCTTTGTCCCTCGAGGGAGGAGAGACCTCCCCTGCTTTCTTCCCTTCCATGCTCTGACCTCTGCCCAGCAGCATCAGTGGAAGGGATATGAACAGACAACAGCTGCTAAGGAAAATGAATGAGATTGCATGTAGCTGAACCTGCTGGTGGGGATTGAGATGGATGAGCCCAGTGGGCTTGGTGCTGGGGGCCTGAGACCCAGAGTGGGGCTAGCATCCAGCTGCCTGTTGCACTCAGCAAGAACTAAGTCACAGTCATGGAGCTGTGCCCACAGGTCTGATGGATCCTGCCCAGGGCTTGGAACCTGATGTGCATTTTACAACTCCCCATAGCACTTTACGTCTGCCTGTGCCAGGTCCCCAGGTGATGAATTGGCTGCATTCTGCTGGAGTCAGTGACCCAGATGTCCAGTTGGAGAAAACTGGGTGCTCTCCGCTTCAGCCCACAAAGCAGTTCTTCCAAGGGTGCTCCTGGGCCCTGCGCCACCACCATCCATGCCAGCTCACAGTAGCCAACAATGTGACCCTTCTCTTCTGCAGACGTTCCAGGCATAGGCCTTAGGCCAGCGGTTCCCAAACTGTGGGTCGCAACCCCCAATAGGGTTACAACATTAGCAGGCTGGGTCATGAAAAACAGGAATCCGGGTTTTCTGTTCACTGTGGAAAAATGTGGATTTCCTCCTTTACCAGAAAAAAATGTGGGAAAATGCAGGGTAACACTGGCAGAGTTCCAGCCTGCAAGGGGCTGCTTGAGACTGGGGGGAGCAGGCAAGGGCAATCAGGGGAAAGGGGTGCTACATGCATGTGCACGCCCACATGCATATGGCATCCAAGCAGCTATGGAGAGCAGCTCCTGCAGCTTCCTCCAGGTCAGTCTATAGGGGTGGGAGGAGGGGGCACAGGCAAGGCATTGGGGTGGGGGAGCAAAGGTGATGTGGCAGGGAAGCATGTGCCTCTGCACCCACAGCGGGGCATGGGGTGTGGGGTTGCAGTGGGGCCGGACCAGCTCCAGGTAGGAGCGGCCTCCATGGCCCAGTGGGTGACTCCATGGTCACCAAGGTGAGGCACGGCAGTGGCACAGAGTTGTGCCCCCACTGCTAGATGGCAGGGGGTGCTTCAGCTTGATGGCCATGGCAGCGTGGTGCTCCCGCCTGTGCTGGGTCCTGCCTACTGGCCCATGGAGCCTCCAAGGGGAGGCAGTGTGGTGGGGAGCCCTAAGCCCAGAGCAAGCATACCACATCCTACCCCCCACGGACTCCTTTTCAGCTGTGCTGCTCTGGCTGCAGCAGCTGCCATGCCCTGTGGGCAGCAGCTGGGGCTCAAGCACTGCTGGGGGAGGCAGCGGACTGCAGGCCCTGGCCTTGGGGCACCTCAGGGAGTGCTGCAGGTTGGGAGCAAGGGGCCATGCTGAGGAAATGGGGTCATAAATGGGGTCAGGGTGAGGAAAAATTTGGGAAGCGCTGCCTTAGGCTGTTCCCCTGCCAGCAGGAATGCATGGTGATGCCAGAGGTCTGTGAGCCAGCGCTCACCCTGCAGTGAATGGACAGGGGTGGTGGGAAGTGAGGCTGAGTGAGGGGGGTTCTCCAGGGCTCCCCACTCCCTCATACGAAAGGATCAAAGAGGTCTGACCATGAATATCAAGTGCAACAGAGAGAGCCAGGTTTTGAGCACTGCCCATGGACATGTCCCTGCCTGGGACTCCAGCTGGCTGCTTTCATGTATGTCCTTTGCTTCCTCTGGCCCCACAACCCCCAAGCCCTGTCTGTGACTCCTGCTGCCCCAGGGAAGAGATCACAGCAGGCAGTTAACCCCCTGCAAGCTGTAAATTAACCCTTGCCAGGGCAGCCATAAAACAAGCTGGGGAAGGTGCTTCCGGCTGCAACTGTAAAGGGAGGCGGTGGGTGCATGTGATCTCTGCTTGTCTCAGCCATGTTCTCCTTGTCTGTGCCCCTTCAGGCTGGGGCAGCCAGCACGACATCCGCGTGGTGGAGACCAACTACAGTGAGTATGCTCTGGTGTACACCAAGAAAGTCAAGGACACCAACACCTTCACCATGGTCCTGCTCTACGGTACGTCTGGGCCAGGAGAGCAAGTCTTGCTGCCTTGGCCCTGCCTCTTGGGTGTCTTTTCTAGCTGGGGCCCCCCTCCCGGCCTTGAGGCAGGATCTCCCACAGAAAGAGCATGTTCAGCTCTAGCCCCAATGCTCTGGGAAGCAATTGGCAGAGCCAGAAGGCTGGATGCCAGCCCTGGGGTCCCTCACAAAGATGACTATACAGTGGATTTTGCTCAGGAGGATGCCGGACACTGGGAGACCCTCTACTTCTCTCTAGTTCCCATAGCAGCCTGTCCCCAGCACACCAAGTACTGCCACCCAAGGGCATGCTGGGGTCACCAGTGCAGCTGGGTGGACTGTACCGGACCATGGTGCTACTTATTTCCCTTCCTTCTGAGATGAAGGGCTCATGCTCACTCTGGAGTGTTTTGCTTCCTTGGATCAGGCAGAACTAAGGAGCTGAGTCCCGAACAGCTGGAGAAGTTCATCCAGTTCTCCAAGGGGCAGGGGCTGCCAGAGGACGCCATTCTCATCCTGCCAAAAACTGGTAAGAAAAGGTCACCTGTAACAAGGACACAGAGGACAATGGAGTAAATTCCATGCCCAGCGCGGGAGTCAGACCTCGGTTCACTCCGCCTGTGTGCGCTGCACAAGCTCTGCCTTCCATTCCCAGACCCCAGCGCAATGACCCTGGCGTCTGCCTATACAGACACTTAAATTGATAGCTGCATCATTTTGGGCATGTACAAGCTTTTGGACATTGCCTAATTCTCAAGGTGCTGAACACTTACACTTCCCATTGCCTTTAGCAGGATCTGAGGAAGCTCAGTGCTTCTGCAACTGACTCTTCCCTGGCTGATTTCCCTGTTTATCCATAAAGTTGGCTCTTAAAAGGAGAACAGGCCTGTTGGGCTAGTGCAAATAAGGGGCTAGTATCCAATAGCATTATCAAAGCACTGAAGTCTTCTTGCTATTCCAACCCTGGGCTCATCAATAGTCCTCCACCCAGATCCTCCACACCAGTACATCCCACCCCCCAGCCCATCCTGCACCCTTCAATCCCAGCTTGCAACCCTCTTGTCTCCTGATTTTCCTCAAGTTTGACCAAAAAGCCCTCTACTAGCCATTCCTGCCCCTACCAGCATTGCTGATGCCCTTCAGTCTCAATCCACAACCCTGTGCCACCCATGCTGTCCAAGCTTGGGTTCCTCTTCTTCCCCACAGCTCAGCTGGTGCCTCTCAGCCCTGTCCAACCTCCTACTCTTTCAATTAAAGGCTAAGCTGGACTCTCAGGTTGATTGTGACCAGAATATGTGCACCCTTTTAATGGCCACAGAAGAGGCTTCTCCCACATGGCCTTAAATGGACATTAGCTGCTTGTGTCCCACTGTAGTATCACGGCAGCTCCTTGCCAACAGAGTGGCCCCTGTATTGGTTTTTGCTGCCCTTAGTTCCCTTCCCAGTGAGAGACAGCACTTTGTTTTGGGCTTATGCCCCCCTGCAACTCTGGAGCCACAGGGCCTACCCGGGATGGCTGAGAACTGCAGCACACCTGGCTGCACAGTCCCTGTCCTGAGGACTGATGAGGGGGTGCTAGGCAGGCTCTGTCAAGGCAGGTTTTGAGCGGTGGGTCTGCGCAGCGGGTGCGCAGGAGCTGATCTCTGTCTTCTCTCCCCAGATCAATGCATGGAAGTTGCTGTTTAGGTGAGCTGGACGTTTCCTTAAGGGCTTGTGGTTTCTGGCAAGACAACACCACAGGGGTGTCTGCACCGGCTGGGACTTCAGAAAGTGCCTCTAAGCAGAAGCCATTCCCACTGCTGCAATGCCAGTCCTGATTTACCCTCTCTTGGGCCTTGCTTTTGACACAGGAATTCACTTAATGTTTAGGTTAACCTTTGCTCCAGCAAGGGCTGCTCCCAGAGTTCCTCTCTCAGTGCTATTCAGCTCTTCCCCTAGGTCCTCTGCCCAGAGAACTGGTCTCTGTCCCCTACCTCCATGTGAGGATGGGAGTCACCTGCTTCAGAGAGCCACTTCTTGGCCCAATCCTAGCAGGAGCAGCACCTCTGTATGGTCTGGCTGTCTCAACAGACACTCACACAACTGAGCTTATGCAACAACTTGCAAGGCATTCATCAACCCCTCCATGGGCTGGAATTACAATGGGGTTCTGGGTTGACCCCTTAGGAAGGACTGGGAGGGGCCCCTGAGAGCACAGCAGAGACAGGCCCTAATTGTAATGAATGGAAAGGGCTCTCTTCATGGAGCAGGCTGGACACAGCCGGACTCTGTTGTTATTCGTCTCAGGCTCACAGACTAATCCAGCCCTTGCAGCTAGGCCCTGCATCTCCCTAGGCCCTGGCTGGACTGTGGGAGGACTGCTGGCTGCACTGCTGGTGCAGGGCTGGGGGGTTGCACAATGTTGTCAAGGCAAAACTAAGCAGCATTTCCCTTCCAGGCAGAAGCAGCAAGACACTTGATCCAGGTTTTCTTGCAAGAGAGAAAATGACTTGCTAACCCACCAGCCTTCCTTCCCACCCCAACACAGCTCTGTGCACCTATAGCCGTGTGAGCCACCTGGCTTAGCACTTCGGTAACATCCCCCTGCCCCCTGATTAAACCTAAATGTAAAACACCAGGCTGTTTGTCTCCTTTGCTGGCTTCCTCAAGGACCTGCAGGTGCTGAGGGGTCTCCCATGGTCGCAGCTTTGAGAGACCAGCTCATCAGATTCATACAGCATTGGCCTCGAGTTTGTCAGGAACAGCTCCTTTGGGATTGATCCTCAGCTCTCAGCCCTGGCTGTGAGTGTTGCTTCAGTCCTTGCTTGGGGGTCTTGTTGTGCGCATGATGCCAAGGGCTTAGTGTCCCTGCCAGCCAAGTCCATGCTTGTGGTTGTGTCCTGGCTGCCTGGCACCTGGGAGTGACATCTTCATTTCACCATCATTTCCCACAGGACTGGACAGTGAGGTCATTTACTTCCAGGGTCCTGCTTCCAGTGCAGCTCAGTGACCAAAAGCCAGTAGCAGGGGGTGACAGTTCAGTTCAGCAGCCTGTGTGGATGGGGCTCAGGCCAGTCCCAGTGTGCGATGTCCTTCCTACCATCTGGCAAACCTTCTCCGCACCCCTGGGTTCACCTGTCGCCAGGCGAAGGGGCAGGGAGCAGCAGAGGTGAATCTCTTTTATCTTGCTTCCACTGTGGCAGAGCTCAGCATTCCTGTGCTCTGCAGCTGCTGCTACCCACTGAAACCAGATAGGCAGCTTTTAAACTCCCGTCCTTGCCTCAGCTTGAAAGGGATGGTCCCCTGGTTAAGAGGCCGGGGAGAGGGGGGTTGAGACTCTTGCTCTACCACAGACTTTCTGTGTGACCTCAGGCAAGTCCCCCTGTGCCTCAGTGACCCATCTCTAAGGTGGAGATGATAGCACTGCCTGGCTAGTAGATAAACATAGTTAAACATTTGCCTGATCTAAACAGCCCATCAGGCTATCCTGGTAGCAAAAACCAGCTTTATAGCCAGCTGCACTTCAGGAGCCATCCTGCCCAGCTGCCTTAGACTCCTCTGCCTGACCAAGGAGGGACACGGTCAGCATGGCTGGGACTATGCTTAGCCAGAACGAGGCTTGGCACGTCTGCCTCCTAGAGCCATGCTGAGATTCCTAAACCACTTGGACCCACAGCCCAGCTTACAGGGGGCCAGAGGATGGTAAATATGGGAGCAATTGGAGGAGCTTAAGTATGATGGTAAGAGAAGATCACTCTCACCCCAGTTGTGCTGCGGAAAAAGAGGGGGAGACGGTGCTACTATGAACTGGTCAGGAAGGGTCTATGGAAAGCAGGGGCTCATTTTGACCCTTTTGGGATGCCACAGGCAAAACCCTGTCTCTGGGATAAGAACCCTCTGTTGAGTTATGAGAGTGCATGAGGTGGGGCTGTCCCCGACACAGAGGCTAATGCACACCATGACACAGGCCCCTGGGAAGGGAACTAAGGGCAGCAAAAACCAATTTCCCTTTTGCCAGTACAGCATAGCAAGCTCTTCACCACTGCAACCACTGGGTGTGGGAAGTCACTGCAGCTAAAGCTGGGCTGAAACTGGTCCAATCAAAGGCTAAAACCCCTGTCCAGCGTAAGTGAGTGGGAGAGTCCGCCCCAGAGACAGAAGGGAAGGGGGAGGCTGGTGGCCATCCGGGCCCCTGTAGGGCAGCCTCCTGGATCAGCTGTGGGCTTTACTGCCAGCTGCCCCAGCCTCAGCTGCAGTGCAGTGGTGTGGCCTGAGCAGTCAGATGTCCTCTGCACCAGTGTTAGAGCGTGGTCTGCAGTGTTGCCAGCCTTGGGGATTTCATCAGGACTCTCATGATTTCAGTGTTTCTTCTTAAATGTCACAAGATCATCTCAAACTTCAATTTAAAAAAAGACTTTAAGGGTCAGACTCCTTTCATTGGGTGTTGGGGCAACCTGTACTGCGTGTGTGACTCAGCACCAGATGCCCAGTGCAAATGCTCTGCACAGTGCAAACATCTCAGTCCCCATAATGTCCACATCAAACCAGGGCTGGGGGGGTCTCTGTCAGTAAAGATATGGGCTGAGGAAGCCCAGTTTGTGAGATGCTTTCTCTCACTCTAGTGGTGGCTGGGTCCTGCCTGCTACCACCTTAGCCAACAAAACCTGGTCTTTGAGCTCTGCTGAAGGCCTGTGACTTTAGAACTAAATGTCCCAGGGTCCATCCCTGCCACTGACCCTATCCCTAGGGGTACAGTGTGACAACAATGCCAGTTTGTCTAACAGCACCACTATTCATTCGTACTGTATTTGCTTAGATCGGGGCATCCCGGAACAGAAGAGAAACACTAATTTACACTTGCATACAAAGGACTCTTTGCACTTCCCTTTTGGATCATAACTCTGCTATTTGATGGGGTTTTAGCTGCCTCAAAATCCAAAAGTTCTGTGGTCCGAGCTGCTATTTCACAGCATCCAAGGAGATTGTTCCTTGTTAGATGCTTCTGAGAACCCCTCATTTAGTTGTGGTTCAGGAATTAGACAAAACCCAGCTAATGCTGTCACCTAATACCCTGAATAATTATATCAGTAGTGCTCTTACATAACCTGTTGCACAAACCACTGGTGGGGGGTCAGAAGTGACTGTGGTGGTGGCTTTGGCCTGCCCCCTGAAGAGGGATATAAAGTTGTGCACCATGTGGAAGCTGGCGTGGTCCTTCAAGTCACCTGCAGATTCTCAGTGTGAGCGCAGCGCTGTGAGGATGAAGGCCATGCTGTTGAACATTGGGCTGGCTCTGCTCTGTGTGCTGAAGACCCAGGCAGAGGTCCCTGTCCAACCAGACTTTGATCTCAAGAAGGTAATGGAGAGGGAAGATGCAATGACACATGGGTGGAGGGTGAATGCCAGTGAACATGTCTTCCTGGATCTATGAGGGACACTCCCTTTTGCTGGTTTGGTACCTGCAGCTGCCCCTGTTACAAGAGTTGACTCTCTAGGACACCCTTAGCAGAGCAGGGTGGGGGAGACACTCAAAGACGCTGACTCAGTGACTTGGAACCATGGACTTGGGCCACCTCCAGCCCCCACAGGCAAGTTCTCCACTGCTTCCTGGGCCCACCCCAACCCAGAGACCCTGCAGAGTAGAATCCTTATAGACAACAAATGGATGGTGTGGTGAGACGGTAGGGGGCAGTACTCTGCTGAGCCACCCACCTCACTTGCCACACCCAAAACCATGCTCTGGGAGTCTCCCTTGGGGAGCCTACATCCAGCTGCCCCCTTCCTGGAGACCTCCTGTAAACCTGGGGTAATACCGCCACCACCCGGGCACTGGTCTCAGTTAGGGCTCTGTGCAGCCCGGGATACACAGACCCAGTCAGCCTTGACAGTGCTTTGCCCCCTGGTAATATCTCTGGGTGCTCCTTATAGCCTTGGGGCCCTTCCCCACCAAGATATCCTCAGGTAGGCCTGAATTAGTTAATAATCAGCTAAAAGCTGCTAGGAGCGAAATGCATCTCTGACACCTCTCCCCTCAGGCATCCACAGCTAGGCGTGTTGAGTCAGATAGCTTTTTATTGATCAGAGAAAGAGAATGGGGTTGGGTAGAAAGCAGAGGACGTTCAAGAGAATAGCAAAACACCTTGAGCAATACAGAAAAAAATGAGCCTTTCATTAAATATTAAGTTTAGAGACCCTTTAATACACATCTAAATTATTTATATCTAACTTTCTATCTAGTTGGCTAGATACCTGCCTGGGGTATTGGATAAATATCTGGCTGGGGTATTATGATACCAGCACTCGCTCCTGCCCAGGGCAGGGGGTCGGACTTGATGATCTGTTCAGGTCCCTTCCGACCCTAGAAACTATGAAACTAGTTTTCAGGCATCCTTACTGATTCATGTAGTCAGCAGCCTGAGGTCTCTGCTCGAGTCTGTCCAAGATGCCTGCTGGAGGAAGCAAGCCCCCCAGACCAAGTGTCCTGACTCTTAAATAACTTCTCTGACCTCATCACTTGCTTCCAACCAGAAACAGGCATTATTTGAACACTGATGATGCAGACCAATCATTTCAAACAGTGGCAATGCATAGGGGGTGCATGTGGGTGCATGTGCACCCCCCGAGCACGATGGTGAACCCCCTACAAAAAGGTGCCGCTGGCAGCAGCTATGAGTGGTCACTGACCCTTGGTGGGCACTCGCCACCTCCCACCTCCCCGCTGGCAGTGCCAGCAGTGTCTGTGGGAGCTCCCTTGCTTACCGCTGCCATGCTCCCACTGCCGCGCTTCCACTCTCGCCATGCCCCGCCAGTCGCCAGGGGCACGCATTGTTCATGATTTCAGAAGCGGTCAGCAGCCCCTGGTGAAGTGGCTAGAGTCACCATACTAGATCCACAGGTTCCCTGGAGGGAAACTTAAGACAAAGGGCCTGGACACAATAAGGGGGATAGGAGGTGGTCCTCTCCAGTCCCATGGGAAGCAAAATATACAGCACAAACAAGAAATAGAACAAAATAAATCCAAAACACACTCGGCCAGCAGCTAAAAGGGAGATGCACACCCAATGGAAGGGAGGGGCCATCACCAGGGAGGACTATACCTCGGTTGTGTGGGGTTGCAGGGGGGCAGTCAGGGAGGCCAAGGTAGAGATGGAACTAGGACTAGCTACCCAGATCAGGGACAACAAGAAGTCCTTTTTTAAATGCATAGGGGGCAAAAAGAAGGGACCGGGTCATGTGGGGCCCCTGCAAGACACGCTAGGAAATCTGGTCGTCACACCAGATGACAAAGCTAACCTACTTAACAATTTCTTTGCCTCCATTTTCCTGAGCAGGGACCAGATCACCCCCCCCACTGGGCCCCCCTCAGGCCCCAGGGGAGGCGCACCTAGGCCAAGGGTCAGGGAGGATCTAGTCAGGGAACTTCTGGAGGGACTGGATGTATTTAAATCAGCTGGTCCGGATGATCTCCACCCCCGAGCGCTGAGGGAATTAGCTGAGGTCATTGCGGGACCCCTGGCACGGCTGTATGAGCACTCATGGTGCTCTGGTGTGGTGCCAGAGGACTGGAAGAGGGCCAGTGTGGTTCCCATCTTCCAGAAAGGGAGGAAGGAGGACCCGGGGAACTATAGGCCAGTTAGTCTTACCTTGATCCTGGGCAAGCTTTTTGAGAGAATTATTCTGGTACATGTCCACGAGGGGCCAGCAGGGGAGATTATGCTCAGGGGCAACCAACACGGGTTCATCAGTGGCAGGTCCTGTCAGACCAACCTGGTGGCCTTCTACGACCAGGTCACCAAATCCTTAGATGCAGGGGCAGCAGTGGATGTAGTCTTTCTGGACTTTAGGAAGGCCTTTGACACCATCTCTCACCCCGTTCTCATTAAGAAACTGGGGGACTGTGGTGTTGACACCCACACAGTAAGATGGGTCACTGACTGGCTGGAGGGCCGCACCCAGGGAGTGGTGGTGGATGGGTCATTTTCGACCTGGAGGGATGTGGGCAGTGGGGTCCCCCAGGGCTCAGTCCTTGGGCCCGCGCTGTTCAACATCTTCATCAGTGACTTGGACAAGGGGGTAAAAAGCACCCTGTTCAAATTTTCTGATGACACTAAGATGTGGGGATGCTAGAAGGGAGGAATAGGCTGCAATCAGACCTAGACAGGTTACAGGGGTGGGCGGACAAGACTAGGATGGGATTCAACACTGACAAGTGCAAGGTGCCGCACCTGGGGAGGAAGAACCAGCACCATACCTACAGGCTGGGGAACTCCCTTCTTGTCAGTGCAGAGGCAGAAAAGGATCTTGGAGTCATCATTGATGCCAAGATGAACACGGGCCGGCAGTGTGGGGACGCAGTCAGGAAGGCCAGCCGCACCTTGTCATGCATGCACAGGTGCATCTCAAGCAGGTACAAGGAGGTGATCCTCCCCCTCTATGTGGCACTGGTCAGGCCGCAGCTGCAGGACTGCGTCCAGTTCTGGGCACCGCACTTCAGAGTTAGAGGGGACCAGCAGGCATTGGGAGAGTCCCTGTTCCCCTGAGCACTGCCAGGAGTGATTAGAAGTAATGGTCACAAGCTGGCAGAGGGTGGATTTAGACTAGACATCAGGAGGCGCTACTTCACGGTCAGGGCGGCTAGGATCTGGAACCAACTTCCAAGCGAAGTGGTGCTGGCTCCTACCCTGGGGGTCTTTAAGAGGAGGCTGGATGAACACTTTGCTGGGGTCGTTTGACCCCAGTACTCTTTCCTGCCATGGGAGGGTGTCGGACTCGATGATCTGCTCAGGTCCCTTCTGATCCTACAGACTATGAAACTATGACCACTCACATCCCAAGTGTGTGTGGGTGTTACATTCCCCACCCCTAGCCCAGAATGTCTCAATCCAGAGGCAGCCAGAGGGTATGAAACAAGGTGCTCTTGCCCAGCTCCTGGTCCATAGTGACCCAGGTGGAGGATGCTCACACTGCTCATGGAGTCTTGTATATGTGCCTTGCTCACCTTAGCCCACTGACAACATAGTAGGTGTAAAGAGAAAACAGAAAATAGAAGTGCAGGCTCTAGAGAAGCAGCAATCAGAAGGGATGGACATTCAGCTGCCAGCCTGCCTTGTCTGATGGCTTGAGTTGAAGGGCACCCAGCTGGACCCGCAGGGAGCCAGGCCCTGTTCTGAACACTGCTGGTCGGTTAGCTGTGTCTTATGTCTACACTAAATAAGGGCCTTGAGCAACGCATCCTTTTTCTAGCAGCAGTGTGGGCAGGGACTGCTGGCCTACTGCTAGTTCCCAGAGAGCAAGCGATCTCCCAGCCTAGCCCAGAGCATTCTCATGCCTGCAGAGGAGCTGCTTTCCCACACCCAGGGTGAGCATGGCTCCTTTGCAAGAGGAGACCCAGGTTCCTGTGGACTTCCCATGCCCTTTATATCACTGGGTATGTGCAGTTTGTTCACTGGAGTCACAATGCAAACCTGATGCAGGTAGAAGCAAGGCCCCTTTGAGACCAGCCAACTCTAACCATGTGTCTGTGCACAACAGGTCTCTGGTCTTGGCTGGGCTTTCCGTGCCGGCAGGAATGGCACTAGCACAGGTTGCTCGGTGGGGTGGGAGATAGCAAAGTGTTGCTGACCAAAGCCTTCATTTGCTGTACAATACAGATGTCTTGAAAGGCTCCTTTCAAACTGTGGTTTTGCCACAGGCTTCTGGTGAGGCTTTGGGCAAGTAATGCTAGAGAGGCTAAAAGTCATCAGGCTCCTAACTCTCCCAGGTGTGATGGACCATCTGCCTTTGGAAATGCAGGGAGCTAAATGATTAATACCTTGAAGGGTCTGGGTCTCTGTGCCGCAGCTCCCTGCCTGTGAAATGAAGCTTACTGCACTGCCCCACTAGAAGGAGATGCATGAGGGTCAATGTAGTAAGTAATGACTGTGAACCGCTTGGACACCACAGAGATGGAGGCCATGGACGTATGCGTGATAGCCTGTCACAAGGAGGCAGGGCCCAGCTGCAGCACAGATATGCTGCATGCATTTCTGTCCTCCCCATAGCAAACCCTATAGCACAGTGGCTTGGCTCTACTACCACAATAGCCTGTTAACAAGCAACAGACCAGCTGGGAAAGCCTCCCTGGGTGCTGGCTCCTGCCTGTTCATTGCCGCACAGCCAGGGGCTTCTGCTGGGAACTGCGAGGGCTGCAGTTGCTTTCGCAAGATCTCACCTGAGTGATTCTCTGCAGTTTACAGGGACATGGCACATCGTGGTTGCTGCCTCCAACTGCCCTGTGTTCCTGAGCATGAAGGAAATCATGAAGACGTCTGTTGCCATCATCACAGCAATGCCAGGCGATGACTTAACTTTAACCGTTGGCTTCCCTTTGTGAGTACAGTTGTAGCCTGCTGACCTGACCCATCAACACGTGGTTCTCCTGGGGCCTGGCACAGTCAGCAGCCTGGAGAAAGCTGACTATAGTGCAGTGGTTGAGGCTGATTTGGTGCTAAGGTGGGGGAGATATTCTTGTGGCTTTCCCTGATGTGCCTCATCTGTAGCTGGGCCTTCATCCTGGATGGGTTCTCCTGGTAGGGATGAGGTGCTGGGAGAGTGAAAATAAGATGAAATTCAAATCAGGAGGAATCTTCTTTGATTTATCCTGCAGCGCGCAGGTCAAGACAGGCTCACACCTGTCTTTACACTATGCCAGCAAACTCCCACTGGGCTTTGCTTTCCCCTCTAGCAAAACCACATCCCCCCACCCAGTCAGAACAGACTCACCTCTGCCTCCCACCATGATCACACATTGCCCTCCCATTGCCAGGATAGGTCTGCCTGTTACCTGGGCAAACTAGGCTCTCCCCAGCTCTTTGAGTGGCCCAGGTTCTGGTTTAGCCTGACCTTGCTTTTCCCATTGCTTTTTCCCAGGTCAGATGCTTGTCAGAAACTAGAGATGCATTTGAAGAGCACTGGGCAACCAGGTCACTACACCAACTCAGGTACTTCCCCGGCTGTTTAGTGCCCCCTCCCTTCCCAGGTATCACGGTGCACGGTGGCAGGGGGCTCTTTGGGTCTCAGCTACCTTGTTTTGCTCCTTGCTGTTCGTGTACTTTCAAAGCTCCTGTGCCCAACGCCAGGATGGTGCCTCCAGGCACAGCAGTAGCTTGAGGACAGCATACACATGTGGTACCTCAGAGGGGCTGGAGAGGATGCTGTGTTTAAGGGGAACAACCCTGCCAAAGCTGAACATCAGTCAGGGACACCACAGAGAGGATGGGACACAGATCCCCTCCCGCCTCCTTGCTAGTCCTTTCTGCAGAGGCATAAGGGTGAGGAGTAGTTCCTTCAACTTCTTTGTTCCCAAGCAGCGGTTTGTCTCCTTTCTGTGAGCCATGGCTCAGGGTCTCAGGGTGGGGCAGGTTGTCCATACTATATGAGAACACATGCAGGTGCATGCCGTGAGATGGTGCACCAGTGAGCAAAGCTTTGCAGGCAGATTTGCAGACTGGCCAGGCAAACTGACCTCAGGCTCTGGGAGTGGTGAGGCACGTGTGGGTGCAAGCCCGCTGCGCCTCCGCTTCCAGAAGCCTGCCCCCCAGCAACTCCCAGCAACCCCCAGCACAGCCAGAGGTAAGCGGGGCCGTGGTGGGGGAGGGTTAACCCCCGACAGCTGAGAGGAGGCGGCTGAGTGGAGCCAAGGAGGGTCTCGCCCTGACCCAGCTCCTACTTGGCTCAGCCCGCAGGGAGCCGCATGACCGGAGCGTCCTGAACAGGACCACAAACAGGCGCACTTGTCTGCCCAGCGCGTGAGTTAGCACGCAGTTTGCGCAGGAGGGCCAGCGGGAGGGCCCAAGGCCCTGCCAGTGTGTCCTAGGGAAGGCAGTCCCAGGCGTAGCCGGCCAACCAGCAGCACCATGAGGATGGGCACGCGCCACAACCCGAGCGTCCCCTCAGAGTCTGTGGTCCCCTCCTCTGGCGCCTCAGGGGCCTCCACCCCAACGGAGCCCATGGTCCCAGGCTCGACGTGGCCGGAGCCCCTGGCTCGCAGTTGCGCGGGCTGCCTGTCCCTTTTTCAGGCTCTGGGGCCTGGGAGCATGGCCACCTCCCCTTGTGGGGTCTGCTCCCTTTTGGGGTCTCTGGCATGCCCGCTGGAGGAGCTCCAGGCCGCAGCCCGGAGACTGTGTGCCACCAGGGACTGTGAGCAGATCGACTGCTACTGCCAGGCCCTTCTGTGCAGAGGGTAGACCACAGTCTCCCTCCAGGACAAGGGAGGACTTGGGGACCTCCCTTACTGTCTAGCCACGGGGTTGGACTAAGGTGGTCAAGGGCGCCAAGGCCCGCCGCACCAAGGCCCCTGCCCTACTGGAGCTTTGCAACAGGTACAAACCTCTTGCAGCCCCAGCAGAGCCTGCCTAGCTGCCAGCTCCTGCAGGCAACACAGACGATACTGTAACTAGCACCCCCGCTCTCCCTAAGACAAAACGCAAAGTGTTTTTCATGGGAGACTCCTTCCTGAGGGGGACTGAGGGGGCAACCTGCCACCCCGACCCCCTAGCCCGGGAAGTCTGCTGCTTCCCAGGAGCCCGTATCCGAGAGGATCCCTGAACTCCTCCAGCCCACTGACCACTACCCTCTGCTGCTTATCCATGTGGGCATGAATGATATGGCTCAGAGCAATCCCAGCCAGGTCATGAGGCACCACAGGGATTTGGGAGTGGGGCTTAAGGGGTTGGGGGCTCAGGTGGTGTTTTCCTCGATCCTCCCAGTTCTGGGGTACAGGCTAAGGAGGGAGAGGAGGATTGAGGTAGTGAACCAAAGACTGCGGTGCTGGTGTCATCGGGAAGGCTTCGGCTTCCACGACCATAGTCTGCTCTTTAGTGAGAGAGGCAGCGAGCTGCTGGGAAGAGATGGCCTCCACCTCTCTCCCCTGGGGAAAAGGCTCTTCTCAGCCAGACTGGCTGACCTGTTCCACCAGGCTTTCAACTAAGCCTGCTGGGGGATGGGGGAACTACTGCCACTGCTGGCCCGCTGAGCAACTCTTGCAAAGCCAGCAGACCAAGGCACTTAAGGGAGCCCACCCCTGCCCCAGCCCTGGCACAATCTGTGGGCAAGGCAAGAGCCCCCAGGGGGACACTTTCCTGCCTGTACACAAATGCCAGGAGCTTGGGGAATAAACAGGAGGAACTTGTCCCCCTGCTAAACGCAAATAATTATGATGTCATAGGGATAATGGAGATCTGGTATGACTCCACCCATGACTGGGCCACAGGTACAGATGGCTATACCCTGTACAGGATGGATCGAGTGGACAAAAGGGCCAGGGGTGTAGCTCTCTATGTCAAGGAAAACTACGTGTCCCTGCAAGCTGACATTGGCACCCAGAGTGCACGACTGGAGACCCTCTGGGTTAAAATTCATGGGGAACATGGCACAGGGGACACAATGGTGGGAGTCTACTGCAGACCCCCTACCCAGGGTCAAGAGCTTGACCAGGAGTTCACTAGGGAATTGGCTGAGGCTGCACGCTCTTGGTGTATGGTTGTCATGGGAGACTTCAACTACCCAGACATCTCATGGGAGGATCACTTGACCAAATCTGAACAGTTGCAAAGCTTCCTCACATGTGTGGATGAGCTCTACCTGACGCAAGAAGTCTACGGACCGACGAGAGGTAAAGCGCTGCTCGACCTGGTACTGGCAACCAGGGACAACCTAATCAGTGGCCTAATGATCGAAGGGAAGCTGGGTGACAGTGACCACAAGTGATCACTTTCACCACCCACCATAAAGCTGGCAAGTCAGTCAGTAATACAGAAGTCCTCGACTTCAGTGGTTGTTCCTCAAGGGAGCAATCCTGGATGCAAAAGCAAAGTCTATCCCATCTCGGAGGAAAGGCAACCAAAGGGCATAGCAGCCCCCTTGGCTCTTCAGGGAACTAGCCAACCTCCTGTGTCTAAAAAGAAAGGCCTACAAAGGATGGAGGACTGGATCCACCTCCAAGGAGGAATACTCTGCACTGGTCTGGACCTGCAGGAAGCGAACCAGGAAAGCCAAGGCTATGATGGAACTCCAACTAGCTACAAATATCAAGGACAATAAAAAGTCCTTTTTTAGATATGTGGGGAGCAAAAGCAAGGGCAACATTGGACCCCTGCTGAACCAGATGGGGCAACTGACAACTGATGCCCAGGAAAAAGCTAGCTTGCTAAATGGGTACTTTGTGTTGGTCTTTCACCAGTCCCATGGGATGCCCCTGCCCATTATGGGACGGGAAGGCCTGGGTGAGGGAGATTCCTTACCCTCCATCAATGCTGACCTTATGAAGGAACACCTTGGGAGGCTGGGCACCTTCAAGTCAGCCAGTTTACCTTCAAGTGACAGTTTACACCCCAGGGTACTTAAAGAGCATAGCCCAGCCCCTGGCTCAGATCTTCAAGAGCTCCTGGCACTCTAGTGAAGTGCCCAAAGACTGGAAGAAGGCCAATGTGGTGCCTATCTTCAAGAAAGGGAGGAAAGTGGATCCGGCAAACTACAGGTCCATCAGCCTGACTTCTATTCTGGGGAAGGTTTTAGAAAAAATTAGGAAAGAGACCATTCTTAACAGACTGGCCAATGGCAACATCCTGAGGGATAGCCAGCACGGGTTTGTTGTGGGTAGGTCTTGCTTGACCAATCTTATTTCCTTTTACGACCAGGTGACCTATCACCTGGACCAGGGAGAGGAGATTGATGTCATATATCTTGACTTTAAAAAAGCCTTAGATTTGGTATCCCATGATCACCCCTTTGCAAAACTGGTCAACTGTGGCCTTGGCTTCACCACGATCCGCTGGCTGGTAAATTGGCTCCACAGCAGGAGTCAGAGGGCGGTGGTTGATAGAAGTCAATCGCTGTGACCAGAGGGGTCCCTCAAGGCTCTGTCCTTGGGCCTATATTATTCAACATCTTCATCAATGATGTGGACATTGGAGTCAGAAGCGGACTGGCCAAATTCACCGACGACAACAAACTTTGGGGCAAAGCATCAACACTTGAGGACAGGAGGGCGATCCAGGCTGACCTTGACATACTCAGGAAATGGGCGGACGAGAACCTGATGGTGTTCAACACCGAAAAATGCAAGGTTCTCCACCTTGGGAAACAAAACCGGCAGCATGTTTATAGGCTTGGCGGTGCTACGCTGGCTAGCACTACGGATGAAAGGGACTTGGGGGTTATGATTGACCACAAGATGAACATGAACCATCAATGTGATGCTGTGGCTAGGAAAGTGAGCAACATGCTGAATGGCATCCATAGATGCTTCTCAAGAAAATCCCAGGACGTCATTCTCCCCTTGTGCTCGGCCTTGGTGAGGCCACAGCTGGAGTACTGCGTCCAGTTTTGGGCTCCACAATTCAAAAAGGATGTGGAGAAGTTTGAGAGAGTGCAGAGAAGAGCCACGCGCATGATCAGAGGTCAGGAAAACAGACCTTATGATGAGAAGCTGAGAGCTATGGGACTCTTCAGCCTGGAAAAGCACAGGCTGAGGGGTGATCTCATGGCTGCCTGTAAGTTTATAAGGGGAGCTCACCAGGATCTGAGAGAACGTCTGTTCACCAGAGCACCCCAAGGGATGACAAAGTCGAATGGTCACAAACTCCTCTAGGACCATTTCAGGCTGGACATAAGGAAAAACTTCTTTACTCTCTGAGCCCCCAAGGTTTGGAGGTAGTTCAGCACCTACTTTGAACACCTTCAAGAGTAAATTTGGTTGTTTATCTTGCTGGGATCCTATGACCCCTGTTGACGTCCTGCCCCGGGGGCTGGACTCGAAGATCTTCCAAGGTCCCTTCCAGCCCTAATGCCTATGAAGTCTATGAAACTAGCAGGTGCTGCCATTCTACCAGGATCCTGCATCTGCCACCATACACTGTTAGTGCACATGAAGCACTTGGCTGCATGCTTTGCAAATCCAGGCTTAAACGAGCCCTGTGCAACACCTGGTTCAGAGGTCTGGGTTGGGAGATACCATGACTACTAAAGTGGTTTTCCTAGTTGCAGGGGAAAACCACTTTCTTGGCAGGGGGGTAGTACCCTGACTGAGGTAAAACAGAGTTAGCTTCCCACTTTCACTTCCAGTGAGAAGATCTTGGCTGCACACTGACTTTATGGAAATGGGAGACTCCTCCTTAGCTTGCTCCTGCAGCCATATGGCTGAGGGCAAGCAAAACTCAGGGGCATCCAAACCTCAAGCCTCCAGGCTTGGGTCTGCACGTAGGATGCCTGGCCTGTCAAAGAATTTGGGAGTATATGAAACCCCAGCTGGGGTGGAGGATGCTTGCTAGTAGCAGGGCCACGTAAGGTTCTTGAATGACTCGCAAATTTGGAATTGATTAAGCTGGTTTGATTTGGGACACAGAAATTTTTCCTTTAAAAAAAAAAAGTCTGGTTTGGATAATGAATCCAAACAGCTGTATTTTCAGCCAGGCTGGTCAGAGCCAATAGCACCGGCAGCCATAAAGCACAGGTGTGATCTCTCTGGTTTCAGCACATGTCATCCAACTAAGGTAGCCAGAGAACCAAGTGGTACTAACAAGGCTGGGTGGTGAAGATGCCCCTTTTACTATTAGAAAGTGCCTGATCCTGGCTATTTGAGGGTGTACGTTAAAATAAGGAAGGTGTTGGGGGCCTTCCTGGATGACAGCTGCCCCAAATTGCTTCAATTCTGCAAATAAAGTGCCACTGTGTGCCACCAGCTAGTACCCACACAGTAATCAAACAAAATACCCTAGCTCTTATGTATAACTTTTCATCTTAGCTTTCCAAGTGTTTTTATAGAGAGAGAAACCAATATAAATAACTCAATTCTACAGCAGGAAAAACTGAGGTACAGAGCAGGGAAATTATGTGCTCTGGGTAGAGACCCGGTTCTGTACCCTGGGTGGTGACTATAGCATAGCCTGTGATGGCAGTTTCAGTGGTCTGGACAGCAGAAATGCCAGCTGCTATTCTTGCACCCCTTCTATATAGATGCCTTGGACTGGTGCCCCATTTACCACCCTGAGATACACTACAGGCAGCAGGTTACTCAGCAGCCCAGCAGTAGTGCAGGGTATGGGACCAGTCCAATGTTCTCATCACCCTAGTGCCAGCCCCAGCAGGTAGCTGTAGGCCCCTGTTTGCTTAGGAGAGGAGCTGAGACATTGTTGTCATTGAACACCCTGTGGTTTTTTTTCAGAGATGGCCAAGAGAGACATGCGTGTGGTGGAGACGGACTATAATCACTATGCCATCGTGTACATGTTCAAGGACCAGGGTGGCGAGACCAGCATCACCCTGCAGCTCTTTAGTAAGTGTTGGGAGAATGGTCCCCACCTGAGAAAATGATGTTGGCATGAGATGTGGGTGAGGAGGGGATTTGGGGCTACCCTTTGGCAGCTGACCTGTTTTCTGTGGCTTAGTAAGACAGGGCCTTGGTTCGTAAAGCAATGCTGAGAAGTTTCCATGACCGTTTCCCTACTGTTGGCTGTTTCACAGATGCTTTCCCTGAATTACCTCCTGTGAGCCAGCCCCAAAGAGCTGCACATAAGGGTGGTCCATACAAAGGAAGACTCATGGTCAAGCTTCTAGCTCAGCTCTGTGCTCTACCTGAGGGGTGAATGCTTAAAATCAAGGGGGGCCCCTCGGGTGGTCATTGGTAGAGGTGTCCATCAGGCTGGCTTCCTGGTCCTCTACATCTAATTGTTGGTCTTCACAGAGAACCTTCCTTTCTCTCCTAGCCCTCAGCTGATCCCATGCCCACACCATCCCCTAGAAACCTCTCCCATTGTAGCTGGTCAGGATTGTGTCCATGTGTCCAGCCGCAGCCGAGCCGTGCTGCATAACAGGCTGGAAACACCTGGCTTTAATTCTGATCTTTGGCTGCAGGCAGAAAACAGGAAGTGGACACTGAAGCCCTGAAGAGGTTCGAGGAGCTGTACCCAACCATGGGCCTCACTAAAGACATGATGGTCATGCTGCCCAAGTCAGGTAACTGCTGCCTGCTTGGGGATTTTTTCCATTCCCATCTGCACAGCTAAATTTGGAAAAGAACTGATGCCATTGGCCATGACGCATGCATCGTGGCAGGATTTGCTGATCAGGATCCCAGAGGGATTGGGCCATTCTAGATCCCCAACATTTCTCTCTGCCTTTGAGAAGATCCTGGAGCAATGAGCTTACGCTGAGCAGTGACAGCTCTCTCTTTCTCTTTACAGATCTGTGTGCCAAGGCCCTTGGGTGAGTTTACTATCCCTGGGTTTCCACTGAGCTGGGGCTATCTGAGTAGCCAGGCTCCAGCCTGATGACTGGGGGTCAAGAATGGGGAGGCGGGTGCTTGCTGTTCTTCTGCCCTGCAGTAAGTCTCCACGGAGAGGCATGTGTCCCCGCAGCAATAGTGCCTGGGAAAGCTGGCACTTGGACTGCCTTGGCATGGCTCCCTGGTCAGGATGGGGCTGTTGTGATCCAGACTGGACTGTTTTAATAAATCCTAGTGCACTTGCCTCTCTGCCCATCCCCACTGTCCCCTCTGCCCGGGTATTCATCACTCGTACTGTCTTACAGTGTTTAAACGGGAGCCACCCCATCGGCTGCAGCTCCTCCAGCCTCCGCGGCTGGATCACAGAAGCATCAGTGATCTGGAAATCCAGGCTGCAGCTTGGCGCCTCCTCACTCTCCTTCTCCACTTCCTTTGGAGGGATTTGCTCCCTCTCACTGCACCCCAGGAGGTAGCTGTGCAGCATATACTGCTTCGCAAGGGACCCGTCCTCTCACCGCTAAATAAATAGATGCAGATGCAGAACCTGCTTCCAGAGCCGCGTGCGTTTGTCTGGGGAAGGCGGGAGCAGCTCCGGAGCCTGCTGTGCATCTCAGGGCCCTGGAGCCCTTGGGGGACCTTTCAAGGGGGCCTCTTCCCTGCTGACCTCTAGCAGCTTTCAGGAAGTTACTTCGGGGGGACAGACACATGAGAGTGCTCAGATGGGATAACATGGAGCAGGATTTCTGAGTGCTTCAATGGGCTGTATTCAGTCCGGGATGACTGCAACCCCAAGCCAGATCTCTGCACAGCAGGCGACACTGCGCCAGGCAGAGATGCTCTGACAGAAGGATGGAGGACATGGCTGGGCCTGTGGGAGCAGTGCCGAAGCAAAAAGATTTGGCACCTGGGGAAGAGGCCACAGCAGCAGCCCTCGCGCCACGCTCAGATCTGGGGGGCAGATGTCCCCAAATGATTTCTCAGGAGTGCATGCAATGGCAGAAGGCACCCTTCCCTTGTCCTCATGCCCCCCAGTAGAGCCACTTACAGCTCCGTCCCATGCCTCACCCTGGCTGGGCACTGCCTGTTGGCACTCCTTCGCTTTGGCGCCCAGGGCGCTCGCCCCTCTGGTCTCCCCGTACTATGACAGTGTCCGGGAGGGGAAGGGTTATGGTGTAGGAGGCAGGGGAGGGAAGGGGCTGGCTGGGACTGTGAGTGATTGGAGCAGAGGAGGCAGGAGTGGGAGCCAGGTGAAGACAGGGGGCAGGGAGTTGGCACCACATGTCACTGAGTTCACTGGAGGTGGGGCCTGAGGCAGACAGCCATTGCACTGAGGAGGTGGCTGTGGCCTGGCTGGCTAGCAGGCTCTCACCTCCCTCAGGCAGCTCAGAAGCCAGTTTGTGCCCCCCAGAGCCTCTCAGGATGCCATACCCTGCTCCCCCCCAGCTACTGCAGCACTGACCTATGCCACAGTACAGCTGTCTCATCCCTCCTGCCCCCCTGTAGCTGCTCAGCATCACTGCTCTCCATCGCGCTCTTGGGACTAGAGCAAAAATACTGATCAAAGCCTTCTGACTGCACTAACCAGGCATTTCCTTCCCTCTGTCCTGATCAGACCTTAGCCAAGTGCCTCCTTGTTCTAGCCTTCCCCCAAGCCTACTCATGGTGTCAGCCCCGGGCAGGAGCTCTGTCCTCCTCTACTGCTGGAACACTGCTGTCGATGCAGCTGGCACCCTTCCCTTACATACCACCAAGGGCAGGGCCTGTTTGATCCCTCCTACAGGACCCTCCGGCCTCCTCCTTGTGAAAGGTACTAAAAGGAGCTTGTTACACAGCTGCAAAACTTCCCTCAGCTGCCGGACCCTCACCTGCACCTGCCCATCCATCCTGATCCTCAGTGCCCCTTCCCCTCACCCAGCGCTGTCCCCTCAGCCCCTCCAGGGCTCCTGCTCCCTGCTTGTGTGTGTGTCCCTGTCAGACACCTGCAGCCGTCTTGTATTGGATGAGCTGTGCTGCGATTAGGATGCTAGAGTTCAAAAAGGTGGAGTTCGTCCTACTCGAGGAGCTAATGGGCACGGTGTCCTGGGAGGACAGATGGAAGGATAAAGGTGCCCAGGAGGGCTGGGAGCGTCTAAGGGGCACAGTAGTGGAAGCCTGACAGGAAACTGTCTTGACATGATGGAAGCACAAGAAGAAGGGCAAGAGACTAATGTGGCAGCACAAGGAGCTTTTAAAATAACCAAATACCCAAAGGAAAGCAGACAGGCAATGGGAGAATGGGCAGGTCACCAAGGACGCAGGCCAGGAAATAGCAAGAACCTGCAGGGACAAAAATCAGGATGGCAAAGATAAAGAAGGAGCTGCACTTGGCAGAGGAGGTCAAGGACAACAGGAGGCTCTATAAGGAAGTTGGCTAGAAAAGAAGGACCAAGGAAGTTGTGTGCCCTTTGTTAACAAGGCAGTGGGAAGGGAACTCCTAACTGAAGATACAAAGAAGGCAGAGCTAGTCAACAGCTACATTGCCTCAGTCTTCACGAAGAAAAGAGCCCTCCATTGAGTTATAATGGTAAGAGTGAATGAGGTGGGGCTGTCCCCGACACAGAGGCTAATGCACACCATGACACAGGCCCATTTCCCCTTTGCCAATGCAGCGTTGGCAGGTTCCTCACCACTGCAACCACTGGGTGTGGGCAGTCACTGCAGCTAAAGCTGGGCTGAAACTGGCCCAGTCAAGGGCTAAACCCCTCTGTCCATCCGTGTAAGTAGTGGGGAGTGTCCACCCCAGAGAAGGGAAGGGGGAGGCTGGTGGCCATCCAGGCCCCTGTAGGGCAGCCTCCTGGATCAGCTGTGGGCTTTACTGCCAGCTGCCCCAGCCTCATCTGCAGTGCAGTGGTGTGGCCTGAGCAGTCAGATGTCCTCTGCGCCAGTGTTCGAGCGTGGTCTGGTGGGACCAGTGGGGAAGTGGAGCCCATCATTTATGGCTGGTAGCACATCTGGGATCAGAACCAGGGGGCTTCAGCTCCTCTCAGAGATAGAATGGCTTCTCCTGCTGCCATGAAATATGTCCTCTCTCCACCTCTACAAAGGCCTCCCTACTCCATGCCAGATGACAGGAAATCCTCTGGAAGTGACTGATCCCTCAGGTCTTCCTTCTCTGGAGAGGACCTGCACGCTTCTTGCCCTCCTGGTCTGGCACCAGCCTGCCAGCTACCCCTTCCTGAATTCCACCGCATGTTGGTGATGATAGGTGGCAGGCAGGTCCCCACCCAGGGCTAGCGCTGGACACATTGTCTGGGCAAGTGTGGGCTCTCTGCCTGTTTCCACAGCATCGACTAGCAAGCTAGGGATTTCCTGAAGGTCTTGTTAGGCTTGTGGCTTACTCACAATCAGCTCCCTGCTGAGACTCACAGTGTCCGAATGCAGGACAATGCTATGAGTGTCCCACCCACTGTAGACCTGTTTCCTGTCTGCAGTGTTGCCAGCTTTGGGGATTTCATCAGGACTCTCATGATTTCAGTGTTTCTTCTTACATGTGACAAGATCATCTCTAACTTCAATTAAAAAAAAAGACTTTAGGAGTCAGACTCATTGCATTGGGTGTTGGGGCAACCTGTACTGCGTGTGTGACTCAGCACCAGATGCCCAGTGCAAACGCTCTGCACAGGGGACACAGACCACATTCCCCACAATGTCCACATCAAACCAGGGCTGGGGGGTCTCTGCCAGTAAAGACCTGGGCTGGGGAAACCCACTCTGTGGCATACTGTCTCTCCCTCTTCCGGTGGCTGGGCCCCAGCTGCTGCCATGTTAGCTAACAGAACTGGGTCTTTGAGCTCTGCTGAAAGCTGGTGATATTAGAAGCAAATGTCCTGGGGGCCTTCTCTGCCACTGACAGTATCCCTAGGGGCACAGGGTAATACCAACACCAATTTGTCTAACAGCACCATTATCCATTCACACTATGTTTGCTCAGATCAGGGCATCAGGGAATGCAGGAGCGGCACCAGTTTACGCTTGCATACAAAGGACTCTTTGCACTTCCATTTGGGATCATAATTCTGCTATTTGAAGGAGTTTAAGTTACCTCAAAATCCAAAAGCTCTGTGGCCCAAGCTGCTATCTCACAGCATCAAAAGAGATTGTTCCTTGTTGTATGCTTCTGACAACCCCTCATTTAGCTGTGGTTCAGGAATTAGACAAAACCCAGCTAATGCTGTCACCTAATACCCTGAATAATTATATCAGTAGTGCTCTTACATAACCTGTTGTATAAACCACTGGAGGAGGGTCAGAAGTCAGCGGTGGTGGCTTTGGCCTGCCCCCTGCAGAGGCATATAAAGTCATGCACTCTGAGGAAGCTGGCGTGGTCCTTCAAGTCACCTGCAGGTTCTCAGTGTGAGCGCAGCGCTGTGAGGATGAAGGCCATGCTGTTGAACATCGGGCTGGCTCTGCTCTGTGTGCTGGAGACCCAGGCAGAGGTCCCTGTCCAAGCAGACTTTGATCTTAACAAGGTAATGCAGAGGGGGGATTAGTGATGTACCGTGGGTCTCCGGCGCCTGGGAGCCAATGCTTGCATTTGCGCCCCCCCTCTCCCCCTACCTCCATCCTTCTCATAGCAATACTTAAAGGCACGTCCCATGATAAGAACACTGGAGGGCCTAGCCGGTGCCCCCCACCCAGGTCGGTGCCTGGGGGCCATGGCCCCCTCCTGCCTCCACTGTTGGTCTGCCACTGGGTGGGAAGGAGTGACACAGGAGTGGAGGGTAAATGCCAGTGAACATGCCTTCCTGGGTCTGTGAGGGACACTCCCCTTTGCTGGCTGGTACCTGCAGCTGCCCCTTCTACTACAGCTGACTCTCCAGGCTTTTGACACAGTCTCCCACCCCATTCTCATAAAAAAACTAGGTGACTGTGGCATTGATGCCTACACAGTCAGATGGGTGGCAAATTGGCTTGAGGTTTGCACCCAGAGAGTCGTGGTGGACGGGTCCTTTTCAGTCTGGAGGGTTGTAGGCAGTGGGGTTCCCCAGGGCTCGGTCCTTGGGCCTGTGCTTTTCACCATAGTTTCATAGTAGTTTCATAGTTTCATAGTAGCTAGAGTCGGAAGGGACCTAGGTAGATCATCTAGTCCGACCCCCTGCCTTAGCAGGAAAGAGCACCGGGGTCAGATGACCCCGGCAAGGTGCTCATCTAACTTCCTTTTAAAAATCCCCAGGCTAGGAGCCTGCACCACTTCCCCTGGAAGCTGGTTCCAGGCCCTAGCCACCCTGACTGTGAAGTAGCGCCTCCTAATATCTAATCTAAACTTACCCTCCGCCAGTTTGTGACCGTTATTCCTGGTCACTCCTGGCAGCGCACGGGGGAACAGGGACTCCCCCAATACCTGCTGATCCCCCCTGACCAGTTTGTAGCAGGCCACAAGGTCCCCCCTTAACCTTCTCTTGTGGAGGCTAAACAGGTTCAGGTCCCGTAGCCTATCCTCATAAGGCCTGCCCTGCTGACCCCTGATCATACGAGTGGCCCTCCTCTGAACTCTTTCCATATTGTCCACGTCCCTCTTGAAGTGTGGCGCCCAGAACTGGACGCAGTACTCCAGCTGCGGCCTGACCAGTGCCGCATAGAGGGGGAGGATCACCTCCCTGGACCTGCTCGAGATGCATCTGTGGATGCATGACAGGGTACGATTGGCCTTCTTGACTGCCTCCCCACACTGCCGGCCCATGTTCATCGTGGAGTCAATGACGACTCCAAGATCCTTTTCCGTCTCCGTGCTGGCAAGAGGGGAGTTCCCCAACCTGTAAGTGTGGTGCCGGTTCTTCCTCCCCATGTGCAACACCTTGCACTTATCAGTGTTAAACCCCATCCTATTCTCATCCGCCCACCGTTGCAACCTGTCAAGGTCAGCTTGTAGCCTATTGCACCCTTCTAGTGCACCCACATCCCCCCACATCTTAGTGTCATCAGCAAACTTGAACAGGGTGCTTTCTACCCCCTCATCCAAGTCACTGATGAAGATGTTGAACAGTGCAGGCCCGAGGACCGAGCCCTGCGGAACCCCACTGCCCACATCCCTCCAGGTCGAGAAGAACCCATCCACTACCACCCTCTGGGTGCGGCCCTCCAACCAGTTGGCGACCCATTTGACCGTGTGGGCATCGACACCACAGTCTCCCAGCTTTTTGATGAGGACAGGGTGAGAGACAGTGTCGAAAGCCTTCCGGAAGTCCAAAAAGACTACATCCACAGCAACCCCTGCGTCTAATGATTTGGTGACCTGATCGTAAAAGGCCACCAGGTTGGTCTGACAAGACCTGCCACTGATAAACCCATGTTGGTTGCCCCTGAGCATGCATTCCCCCGCAAGGCCCTCCTGGATGTGTGCCAGGATAATTTTTTCAAAGAGCTTACCCGGGATTGAGGTCAGACTAACTGGCCTGTAATTTCCCGGGTCCTCTTTTTTTCCCTTTTTGAAGATAGGGACCACATTGGCCCTCTTCCAGTCCTCCGGCACCTCGCCAGAGCACCACGAGTGCTCATAGAGCCGCGCCAGGGGTCCCGCAATGACCTCAGCCAGTTCCTGTAGAACCCTAGGGTGAAGATCGTCCGGACCAGCGGACTTGAACACGTCCAGCCTCTCCAGAAGTACCCTAACTAACTCCTCGCTAACCCTTGGCCCAGGCGTGTCTCTCTCGGGGCCCGAGGGGGGCCCAGCAGGGAGGTGGCTGAACTGGTCCCTACTTAGGAAGACAGAGGCAAAGAAATCGTTAAATATGTTAGCTTTGTCATCTGGCGTGATGACTAAGTTGCCCATCGTGTCCTGCAGGGGCCCCACATTACCCGGGACCCTCTTTTTACCCCCTATGTATTTGAAGAAGGACTTCTTATTGTCCTTAATCTGGGAAGCTAGTCCTATCTCCAACTCTGCCTTGGCCCTCCTGACTGCCCCCCTACATCCTCGGGCGACTATAACATAGTCCTTCTTGGCGATGACCCCATCTCTCCATTGGGTATATGCCTCCCTTTTAGCAAGGAGACATTCCCGGATGCTCTTAGTGAGCCATGGGGGTTTATGTGCCCTCCTGCTCCCTTTGACCCTTGTTGGGATTACCTCCCTTTGGGCATGGAGGATCGTCTCCTTAAGGAGCAACCACTCACCTTCGACATCTGATTCCCTTCCCCTCTGGGTCCTCAGCGCTTCCCCAACTATCCTCCTTAGCTTGTTGAAGTCAGCCCTCCTAAAGTCTAGGGCTGTTGCCTTGCTGCAGCCCTTTGCCACCTTACGCTGGATGGTGAATTCCAGCAAGCGATGATCACTGTCTCCCAGGTGGCCCATCACCCGCAGCCCCCTCACCAGGTCATCACCCGTGGCCAGCACTAGGTCCAACAAGGCGTCTCCCCTGGTGGGACTGTGCACCTCCTGGGTTAGATGGAGGTCCTGCAGTCTGGCTAAGAACCGACGTGAGCGATCAGACTTGGCTGACTGCTCCTCCCAGCAGATGTCTGGGAAGTTCAGGTCCCCCATGATGACCACATCCTTAGCCCTCACTGCCTCTGTAAGCTGACCTAAGAATTCCAGGTCGAGCTCTTCTCCCTGGTTGGGAGGTCTATAGTAGACTCCCACCGTTAAGTCTCTCTCCCCTGGACTGCCTTTTACTCTAACCCAGAGCACCTCAGAGTGCCCCCCCTCTACCCCCATGCTAATTAACGAGGAAGTATATTCCTCCTTGATGTAGAGTGCTACTCCTCCACCTTTCCTTCCTATCCTGTCCTTCCTGTATAGCCTATAGCCCTTGACACTCACCGCCCAGTCATGCGATGAGTCCCACCACGTTTCTGTGATCCCTACTATGTCAGGGCTGGTGACAGCTAGGAGGAGGGCGAGTTCCTCCTGCTTCTTCCCCATACTTCGAGCATTCGTGTAGAGGCATTTGAGGCCTTCAGCGGTTGTGCCCACTGACCCCCTAGTCTCAGCAATCTTTATCAGCAACTTGGAGGTGGGCATGGAAATCACACTGTCCAAATTCTCTGATGACACAAAGATGTGGAGAGAAGTGGGCACACTGGAGGGGAAGGACAGAATACAACTAGATCTAGACAGGTTGCAGAGGTGGGCAGATGAGAATAGGATGGAGTTCAATGCAGACAAGTGCAAGGTGCTGCATCTAGGGAGAAGGAACCAGCAACGCACCTGTAGGCTGGGGAACACCCTTGTTGTCAACATGTGGCTGAAAGGGATCTTGGAGTCATAGTTGACTCCAGGATGGACATGAGCTGCCAGTGCGAGGAAGTAGTCAGTAAGGCTAACCGCACCTTGTCGTGCATCTGCAGGTGCATCACAGGCAGGTCCAGGGAAGTGGACACTCCCCTCTATGCGACACTGGTCAGGCCGCAGCTGGAGTACTGCGTCCAGTTCTGGGCGCTGCACTTCAAGAGGGATGTGGCTAACCTTGAGAGGGTCCAGAGGAGGGCCACCCACATGGTCAGGGGGCAGCATGCCAGGCCCTATGAAGATAGACAAAAGGGCCTAAATCTATTCAGCCTCCATAAGAGAAGACAGAAAGGGGATCTGGTGGCCATCTATAAACTCACTAGGTGGGGACCAGCAGAAAATAGGTGAGGCTCTGTTCCCCTAACCACCACATGGGATAACAAAGAATAATGGCCACAAATTGATTGAGAGCAGGCTTGATATCAGGAGGTATGACTTTACGGTTAGGGTTGCCAGGCTCTGGAACGGGCTCTCAAGGCAGGTGGTGCTGTCCCCTACCTTGGGGGTCTTCAAGAGGAGGTTGGATGGATATCTGGCTGGGGTATTATGATCCCAGCACCCGTTCCTGCCCAGGGCAGGGGTTGGATTTGATGATCTGTTCAGGTCCCTCCCAACCCCAGAAACTATGAACTATGACACCCTTAGCAGAGCAGGGTGGGTGAGACAGTCAAAGACACTCACTCAGTGACTTGGAAGCATGGACGAGGGCTACCTCCAGCCCCCACAGGCAAGGTCACCACTGCCTCCTGGGCCCATCCCAGCACAGAGACCCTGCATAGCAAAATCCATATTAGTGGTGGCTTTAGTGTTGTTGGGGCCCTGGGCAAGAGATTCATTTGGCGCCCCTTAGATGCTTAATTTTCATGACCTATATGCAAGTCAGGCATTTTCAATTTTAATATCACTTGGCCCTATCCATGAAACTGCAATGAAAGTATCTTAATACAATATTGATAATACCAATATTCAGTGTAATTAATTTTTATTTTTATACAGAGTGGGTCCCAGGGCAGTGGTCCAGTTTAACCTCCCCTAAGTCTGCTACCGTTCCTATAGATAACAAATGGATGTTCCCACCTGAGTCGGGGTGTGGGGGGGTGACTACTCCTGGTTCTGTGTCTCCATCCCTTCTGGGCCACTTGAACAAGGGGCAGTGCAGCAGAGGGAGAGGGGCTTGAACAACCCAGGGACTGGTGATGGCCCTGCGGGTGTGGAAGACCCTTCCATTGGTCACCAGACTGAAGGCATCCCAGAGAGGGCATTGCAGACAGATGGGTGAGGGCTAGTGAGATACAAGGTGCTCTTGCCCAACCCCTGGTCCATAGTGACCCAGGTGGAGGATGCCCACACTGCTTATGGTGTCTCGCACGTGTGAGTGCCTTGCTCACCTTATCCCACTGACAGCATAGTGGGAGTAAAGAGAAAACAGAAAATAGAAGTACAGGCTCTGGATCTCTGTGCCTCAGCTCGCTGCCTGTGAAATGAAGCTTACTGCACTGCCCCACCAGAAGGAGATGCATGAGGGTCAAGGTAGTAAGTAATGACTGTGAACTGCTTGGACACCACAGAGATGGAGGCCATGGACATATGCGTGATAGCCTGTCACAAGGAGGCAGGGCCCAGCTGCAGCACAGATATGCTGCATACATTTCTGTCCTCCCCATAGCAAACCCTATAGCACAGTGGCTTGGCTCTGCTACCACAATAGCCTGTTAACAAGCAACAGACCAGCTGGGAAAGCCTCCCTGGGTGCTGGCTCCTTCCTTTTCATTGTGCCACAGCCAGGGGCTTCTGCTGGGAACTGCGAGGACTGCAGTTGCTATCTCAAGATCTCACCCAAGTGTTTCTCTGCAGTTTGCAGGGACATGGCACATCATGGCTGCTGCCTCCAACTGCCCCCAGTTCCTGAGCATGAAGGCCATCATGAAGACATCTGTTACCATCATCAAGCCAATGCCAGGAGGCGACGTGACTTTAACTATTGGTTACCCTGTGTGAGTACAGTTGTAGCCTGCTGACCTGACCCATCAACATGTGGTTCTCCTGGGGCCTGGCACAGTCAGCAGCCTGGAGAAAGCTGACTATAGCACAGTGGTTGAGACTGATTTGGTGCTAAGGTGGGGGAGATATTCTTGTGGCTTTCCCTGATGTGCCTCATCTGTAGCTGGGCCTTCATCCTGGATGGGTTCTCCTGGTAGGGATGAAGTGGTGGGAGAGTGAAAATAATAAGGTGAAATTCAAATCAGGAAGAATCTCCTTTTGGTTTATCTTGCAACGCACAGGTCAAGACAGGCTCACACCCATCTTCACACTATGCCAGCAACCTTCCACTGGGCTTTGCTTTCCCCTCTAGCAAAACCACATCCCCCCACCCAGTCAGAACAGACTCACCTCTGCCCCCCGCCCCCATTGCCAGGATGAGCCTGCTTGTTACGTGGGTGAACTAAGCTCACCCCAGCTCTTTGAGTGGCCCAGGTTCTGGTTTAGCCTGACCTTGCTTTTCCCATTGCTTTTTTCTAGGCCAGATGCTTGTCAGAAAATGGAGCTACCTTTCAAGAGCACTGGGCAACCAGGTCACTACACCAATTCAGGTACTTCTCAGGCTGCTCAGTGCCCACTCCACTGCCAGGTATCACAGTGCATGGTGGCAGGAGGCTCTTTGGGTCTCAGCTACCTTGTTTTGCTCCTTGCTGTTCGTGTACTCTCAAAGCTCCTGTGCCCAATGCCAGGATGGTGCCTCCAGGCACAGCAGTAGCTTGAGGACAGCATACACATGTGGTACTCAGAGGGGCTGGAGAGGATGCTGTGTTTAAGGGGAACAACCCTGCCAAAGCTGAACATCAGTCAGGGATACCACAGAGAGGATGGGACACAGATCCCCTCCCGCCTCCTTGCTAGTCCTTTCTGCAGAGGCATAAGGGTGAGGAGTAGTTCCTTCAACTTCTTTGTTCCCAAGCAGCGGTTTGTCTCCATTCTGTGTTTCATCTGAGCTGGATGTATGCCCAGGCCATGGCTCAGGGTCTCAGGGTGGGGCAGGTTGTCAATATTATATGTGAGCACATGCAGGTGCATGCTGTGAGATGGCGCACCAGTGACCAAAGCTTTGCAGGAGGATTTGCAAACTGGCCAGGACAACTATCAGGTGCTGCCATTCCACCAGCATTCTGGATCTGCCACCATACACTAGTAGTGCACATGAAGCACCTGGCTGCATGCTTTGCAAAACCAGACTCAAACAAGCCCTGTGCAACACTTGGTTCAGAGATCTTGTTTGGATAATTAATTTGCAAGCTGTATTTGTGGCCAGGCTGGTCTGAGCCAATGGCACCAGCAGCCATAAAGCACAGGTGTGATCTTCCTGGTTTCAGCACATGTCATCCCACAAAGGCAGGTAGAGAACCACCTGATACCAGCAAGGCTGGGTTGTGAAGATGCCCCTTATACTATTAGAAAGCACCTGGTCCTGGCTATTTGAGATTATAGGTAAAATCAGGAAGGTGTTGGGGGAGTTCCTGGATGACATCTACCCCAAGATGCTTCAAATCTACCAATAAAGTGCCATTGGATCAATAAAGACCCATTGGGTGCCACCAGCTAGTACTCACACTAATCAAATAAAACAAAATTCCCTAGCTTTTATGCAGAACTTTTCATCTTAGATTAACCCCATTTTACAAATGGGGAAAACTGAGGTACATAGCAGGAAAATGATGTGCTCTAGGTTCTGTACCATGGGTGGTGGCAGTGGCACAGCCAGTGGTGGAAAATGCAGTGGTCTGGACAGCAGTAATGCCAGCTGCCACTCTTGCACCCCTTCTAAATGGATGCTTCAGGCTGGTGCCCAATTTGCCACCCCCAGATACACTCCTGGGAGCACAATACCCAGCAGCCCACCAGCAATGCAGGGCATGGGAACACTGCAGGATATGGGACGAGTCCAGGGCCCTCATCACCCTAATACCAGCCCCAGCACATAGCCTGTTTGCTAAGGAGAAGAGCTGAGACATTGTTGTTTTTGAACAACGCCTGGTTTGTTTTTCAGTGATGGCCAAGAGAGACTTCCGCGTGGTGGAGACAGACTATAATAAATACGCCATCGTGTACATACGCAAGGACAAGGATGGGGAGACCAGCATCACCCTGCAGCTCTTTAGTAAGTGTTGGGAGAACGGTCAGGACAGAACAGCCCCACCTGAGAAAATGGTGTTGACATGAGATGTGGGTAAGGAGGAGATTTGGGGAAAGCCATTGGCACCTGAGCTGTCCTCTGAGGCTTAGTAAGACAGGGCCTTGGTTCTCATAGCAACACCAAGACGTTTCCATGACCATTTCCCTAATGCTGGCTGTTTTACAAATGCTTTCCCTGCATTACCTCCTGTGAGCCAGCCCTAAAAGGCTGCACATACAAAGGAAGAATTGTGGCCAAGCTTCTAGCCCAGCTCTGTGCTCTACCTGAGGGGTGAATGCTCAAAATCAAGGGGGGCCCCTCGGGTGGTCATTGGTAGAGGTGTCCATCAGGCTGGCTTCCTGGTCCTCTACATCTAATTGTTGGTCTTCACAGAGAACCTTCCTTTCTCTCCTAGCCCTCAGCTGATCCCATGCCCACACCATCCTCTAGAAACCTCTCCCACTGTAGCTGGTCAGGATTGTGTCCATGTGTCCAGCCGCAGCCGAGCCGTGCTGCATAACAGGCTGGAAACACCTGGCTTTAATTCTGATCTTTGGCTGCAGGCAGAAAACAGGAAGTGGACACTGAAGCCCTGAAGAGGTTCGAGGAGCTGTACCCAACCATGGGCCTCACTAAAGACATGATGGTCATGCTGCCCAAGTCAGGTAACTGCTGCCTGCTTGGGGATTTTTTCCATTCCCATATGCACAGCTAAATTTGGAAAAGAACTGATGCCATTGGCCATGACGCATGCATCGTGGCAGGATTTGCTGATCAGGATCCCAGAGGGATTGGGCCATTCTAGATCCCCAACATTTCTCTCTGCCATTGAGAAGAGCCTGGAGCAATGAGCTTATGCTGAGCAGTGACAGCTCTCTCTTTCTCTTTACAGATCTGTGTGCCAAGGCCCTTGGGTGAGTTTACTATCCCTGGGTTTCCACTGAGCTGGGGCAATCTGAGTAGCCAGGCTCCAGCCTGATGACTGGGGGTCAAGAATGGGGAGGTGGGTGCTTGCTGTTCTTCTGCCCTGCAGTAAGTCTCCACTGAGAGGCATGTGTCCCCGCAGCAATAGTGCCTGGGAAAGCTGGCACTTGGACTGCCTTGGCACGGCTCCCTGGTCAGGATGGGACTGTTGTGATCCAGACTGGGCTGTTTTAATGGATCCTAGTGCACTTGCCTCTCTGCCCGGGTATCCGTCACTCTTACTGTCTTACAGTGTTTAAATGGGAGCCACCCCATCGGCTGCAGCTCCTCCAGCCTCCGCGGCTGGATCACAGAAGCATCAGTGATCTGGAAATCCAGGCTGCAGCTTGGCGCCTCCTCACTCTCCTTCTCCACTTCCTTTGGAGGGATTTGCTCCCTCTCACTGCACCCCAGGAGGTAGCTGTGCAGCATATACTGCTTCGCAAGGGACCCATCCTCTCACCGCTAAATAAATAGATGCAGATGCAGAACCTGCTTCCAGAGCCGCGTGCGTTTGTCTGGGGAAGGCGGGAGCAGCTCCGGAGCCTGCTGTGCATCTCAGGGCCCTGGAGCCCTTGGGGGACCTTTCAAGGGGGCCTCTTCCCTGCTGACCTCTAGCAGCTTTCAGGAAGTTACTCGGGGGGACAGACACATGAGAGTGCTCAGATGGGATAACATGGAGCAGGATTTCTGAGTGCTTCAATGGGCTGTATTCAGTCCGGGATGACTGCAACCCCAAGCCAGAACTCTGTACAGCAGGCGACACTGCGCCAGGCAGAGATGCTCTGACAGCTAAAAAGCACCCTGTTCAAATTTGCTGATGACACTGAGATGTGGGGGGATGTGGGCACGTTAGAAGGGAGGAATAGGCTACAATCAGACCTAGACAGGTTACAGAGGTGGGCAAACGAGAATAGGATGGGATTCAACACCAAATACAAAGTGAGGCACATGAGGAGGAACAACTGGCACCATACCTACAGGCTGGGGAACTCCCTTTTTGTCAGCACAGAGGCAGAAAAGGATCTTGGAGTCATCATTGATGCTGAGATGAACACGGGCCGGCAGTGTGGGGATGCAGTCAGGAAGGCCAACCGCACCTTGTCATGCATCCACAGATGCATCTCGAGCAGGTCCAAGGAGGTGATCCTCCCCCTCTATGCGGCACTGGTCAGGCCGCAGCTGGAGTACTGCGTCCAGTTCTGGGCGCCGCACTTCAGGAGAGATGTGGACAACATGGAGAGGGTCCAGAGGAGGCCACTCATGTGATCGGGGCAGCAGGGCAGGCCCTACTAGGAGAGGCTACGGGACCTGAACCTGTTCAGCCTCCACAAGAGAAGGCTGAGGGGGGATCTAGTGGCCTGTTACCAACTAGTCGGAGGGGACCAGCAGGCACGGGGAGAGTCCCTGTTCCCCCGAGCACCGCCAGGAGTGACCAGGAATAACAGTCACCAGCTGGCAGAGGGTAGGTTTAGGTTAGATATCAAGAGGCGCGACTTCACGGTCAGGGCGGCTAGGGTCTGGAACCAACTCCTAAGAGAAGTGGTGCAGGCTCCTACCCTGGGGGTCTTTAAGAGGAGGTTAGATGTGTATCTTACTGGGGTTGTTTGACCCCAGTACTCTTTCCTGCCATGGCAGGGGGTCGGACTAGATGATCTGCTCAGGCCCCTTCCGACCCTAGAAACTATGAAAATATGGAAGGATGGAGGACATGGCTGGGCCTGTGGGAGCAGTGCCGAAGCAAAAAGATTTGGCACCTGGGGAAGAGACCACAGCAGCAGCCCTCGTGCCACGCTCAGATCTGGGGGGCAGATGTCCCCAAATGCTTTCTCAGGAGTGCATGCAATGGCAGAAGGCACACTTCCCTTGTCCTCATGCCCCCCAGTAGAGCCACTTACAGCTCCGTCCCATGCCTCACCCTGGCTGGGCACTGCCTGTTGGCACTCCTTCGCTTTGGCGCCCAGGGCGCTCGCCCCTCTGGTCTCCCCGTACTATGACAGTGTCCGGGAGGGGAAGGGTTATGGTGTAGGAGGCAGGGGAGGGAAGGGGCTGGCTGGGACTGTGAGTGATTGGAGCAGAGGAGGCAGGAGTGGGAGCCAGGTGAAGACAGGGGGCAGGGAGTTGGCACCACATGTCACTGAGTTCACTGGAGGTGGGGCCTGAGGCAGACAGCCATTGCACTGAGGAGGTGGCTAGCAGGCTCTCACCTCCCACAGGCAGCTCAGAAGCCAGCTTGTGCCCCCCAGAGCCTCTCAGGATGCCATACCCTGCTCCCCCCCAGCTACTGCAGCACTGACCTATGCCACAGTACAGCTGTCTCATCCCTCCTGCCCCCCTGTAGCTGCTCAGCATCACTGCTCTCCATCGCGCTCTTGGGACTAGAGCAAAAATACTGATCAAAGCCTTCTGACTGCACTAACCAGGCATTTCCTTCCCTCTGTCCTGATCAGACCTTAGCCAAGTGCCTCCTTGTTCTAGCCTTCCCCCAAGCCTACTCATGGTGTCAGCCCCGGGCAGGAGCTCTGTCCTCCTCTACTGCTGGAACACTGCTGTCGATGCAGCTGGCACCCTTCCCTTACATACCACCAAGGGCAGGGCCTGTTTGATCCCTCCTACAGGACCCTCCGGCCTCCTCCTTGTGAAAGGTACTAAAAGGAGCTTGTTACACAGCTGCAAAACTTCCCTCAGCTGCCGGACCCTCACCTGCACCTGCCCATCCATCCTGATCCTCAGTGCCCCTTCCCCTCACCCAGCGCTGTCCCCTCAGCCCCTCCAGGGCTCCTGCTCCCTGCTTGTATACCCGGTGTGTGTGTCCCTGTCAGATACCTGCAGCCGTCTTGTATTGGATGAGCTGTGCTGCAATTAGGATGCTAGAGTTCAAAAAGGTGGAGTTCGTCCTACTCGAGGAGCTGATGGGCACGGTGTCCTGGGAGGACAGATGGAAGGATAAAGGTGCCCAGGAGGGCTGGGAGCGTCTAAGGGGCACAGTAGTGGAAGCCTGACAGGAAACTGTCTTGACATGATGGAAGCACAAGAAGAAGGGCAAGAGACTAATGTGGCAGCACAAGGAGCTTTTAAAATAACCAAATACCCAAAGGAAAGCAGACAGGCAATGGGAGAATGGGCAGGTCACCAAAGACGCAGGCCAGGAAATAGCAAGAACCTGCAGGGACAAAAATCAGGACGGCAAAGATAAAGAAGGAGCTGCACTTGGCAGAGGAGGTCAAGGACAACAGGAGGCTCTATAAGGAAGTTGGCTAGAAAAGAAGGACCAAGGAAGCTGTGTGCCCTTTGTTAACAAGGCAGGGGGAAGGGAGCTTCCAAAAGGGAAGACAAGGCAGAGCTAATCAACAGCAACTTTGCCTCAATCTTCACAAAAAAAAGAAGCTGCCAAACACCTAATAGGTATTATCTGGATAATGAAGGAGGTAAGATAAGGGAGGAGATAACAGTAGAGGCAGTCAAGCTTTTCTTGGATCTTAGTGAATTTGAGTCAGCAGAGCCAGGTGAGCTTCATCCCTGGGTCCTGAAGAAGCTGGCAAAGGAGATCACAGAGCCCTTGGCAATGATCTTCATGAAGTCATGGGAGAGAGGCCAGGTAGCAGAGGACTGGAAAAGGGCCAAGGTAGTGCTGCTCTTTAAAAAAAAGCAAGAAGGCGGATCTGGGGAACTACAGAGCAGTTAGCGGCACCTCAACGCCTGGGAAGTTACTGGAGCACATCCTAAAAGAGGCTATTTGCAAGCATCTGGAGGAGGAAAGGCTGATTACAACCAGCCAGCATAGATTTATGAAAAATCTTGTCAAAGAAAAGTGATCTCCTTCTTTGACAAAGTAGCTACTTGGCTGGATGAAGGGAAGGCTGTGGATATAGTGTATCTGGACTTCAGCAAGGCTTTTGACAACGTCCTGCACAACCTTCTCATAAACAAATTGCAGAAACTTGGCCTGGATAAAACTAATACATGGTAGAAGATAACTGGCTCAACAGCCATGAGCAAAGGATAATTATTAGCAGGTCCATGTCAGAATGGCATGAGGTTTTAGGTGGAGTCCTGGGTCTGATGCTGTTCAACGTGTTTTATTAATGATTTGGATGCTGGCATTGAAAGCTTCTTGAGCAAGTTTGCAGATGACGTATGCAGGCTGGCTGGCTTGGCTGCTCCAGTCCGGATTGCCCAGTCCTAGTGAGTGGGGTTGACCGCAGGCAGGCAACCGGAGCTGTGCCCAGCTCCTGCCAGGAAGTCTTCTGGCTGGGGTCTGGATGGCCCTCAGGTTTGGCCCTTACCCGGCTCCGGCAGGCCTGGGCAGTTGCCTCTGGCTCACCAGCTGACAAAGGCGGTGGCAGGGCGCTTCAAGTAGCAGGAAGTGTGTCCGGTGCCAGTTGTGGCACACAGATGCTTCCCACCTGGCTTGTGGCCTCCAGGCCACTTTTCTGTGTGCAGCCACGGGGCTCCAGCTGCAGTGCACCAGCTGTACCAGCCATGTCTGGGGCACCTGGGCTGAAGTGACAATGTAAGTTGGTCAGGGACCTTTCACAAGGGGGCATGCAAGCAGTCTTCAAATACTTGAAGGGCTGTCATAAAGAAGAGAGAAAGCATCTTTTCTCTCTTGCTGCAAAGAAGAGCACTTGAATAAAGGCTTGGAGTTGCAGCAAAGTAAATTTAGATTGGATATCTGGAAAAAGTTCTTCACTGTGAGAATAGTGGGGCAGTGGAATAGTGTGCCTAATCAAGCTGTGGACTCTCCATCACTGGAGGTATTTAAGAATAGGTTGGACAGCCGCTGGTTGTGGATGATCTAGGTGTAGCTATGCCTATTTTCTACCATAGGTATTTCCCATGCTTCTGGGCTTTGCTGGTTGCTTCCCACCCCCCACCAAGCTTTTTCTGCTATATAGGTGTTTTTACACCTCCTCAGAGTCTGTAGTATTGGCTACAGCTAAAGCTGTGGATTTCAGGTGGGGCGTGCCAATCCTCCTGTTAAGATCAAAGATTGCCATATGTGGGTAAGGAAAGAATTTTACCCCCAGTCAGATTTGTGTGGACTGGAGAAGTTTTTGCCTTCCCCTGTAGTGAGGGTGATGGCCTCCTACCTGAAACCTCTTGTGAGTATATTGACAGCATTTTATAGAAGCCGGACTTTGGCGGTTGTGGTTCCCCTTGCTTTACCTGTGGCAGGTTAGGGTGTTAGGTTTTGTTGTGTCAGGGTTGAGGGTAGTCTTAGGCAGAGTTTAGATGGGATGGTCTGGATAGGGATGATCCTGCCTCAAGCAGGTGGCTGGACTAGATGACCTCTGGAGGTCCCTCCCAGCTTTACTTCTCTATGACTCTATGACGTGTCCCAGCAAAGCTGATCGACTTCATTGGGCAAAACATGTCACCTGTTGTCCTGCCCATGATGGTGAGAGACAACAGATGATTCCTGTCAGGGCTTGAGGAGCCTGGCCCTGTGCATCCCAGGAATACCCAGGCAGGATCATCCTAAGCCCTGGGAGTGCCTGCCTGGCTTTCCTCACCTACCGAGACCTGCCTCTGGGATCTCCAGGGATGCATCTGGGTAAGTGGACAAACCCCAGCTTTATCCACTTTCCCAGAAAGGTTCCCAGAGATCTTGGGGGTGGATGTGGTACGTAGGTCCTGACATGGAGGAACAGGGCACTGGGGATTCCCTGGGTTCCTTGCCTCCATGCTAGGACCTTCCTGGGCTTTCTCCACTTATGGAGAGGTGCCTCTAGAGATTTCAGAGCTGGTCTCCATAAACAGTAAGCTCCAACTTTCCCCACTTACAGAGAGGTGCCCTGAGATTCCTCAGGGATGAGATGTCCCATCCTGACCAGGGAGCCCAGCCAACGAGGGACATGCACCCAGCGTTCCCAGCCCAAGCTGCCCGCACTCTCCTGCAACAGAGCAGACAGAGGGCTGGCACAATATAGTGGCACAGTTTATTATTAACTGCTATCCCACTGCAGGCCCATGGCATTTGTGCTGCCTTAACTATTGTTATGGTAGCACAAACACTAGATGAATGGAGGTCCCTCCCTTTTGTCATGGATGTGGCACGACAGAAGTTAGTAATAAACTGTGTCACTTTAGTGCAGCTGACATCTGTTTCTAAACACAGAGACAGGTGGGGTAGCATGCCCAAGGGCACTTGCCTCCTCCTCACTTCTCCTCCTCACCTGGGCAGCTTCCAGGGCAAATGCAACACAGATGGGAGAAGCAGAGACAGCAGCAGTCAGTGTGCTAAGGAGAGGAATTGTGCTCCCTGCCGCTAGAAGGCAGCTACCTTCACAAGGCTGAGAATGAGGGGAGATGTGCCCAGGACTCCTAGGGCAGCAAAGGGGGTCTGGAGTTTGCAGGTAAACAGAGCTCCAAAGATAAGGAGAAGCCTGCTTTGCACATGGCTCCAGTCCTTCCCAGGCAGTGAAACAGGCAGCGCTGCCAACTATCCCCTCCATGGGCACCGTTGGCCCACAGGGACCCTCAGCCACTGCCATGACTATGGAGACCCCTTTCTCCAGAGCCCTCTGCCCTCCTGTGCCAGGCCGCCCACTTCGGATCTGTCAGCCCACGACACTCACACAGCGCCTCCCATGGCCCAGACCCAGGGCAGAGGCCCAGTGGCCTCCCAAAGACCCAGGCTAGTGCCCTAACCACTGGCCCACTTTTCTCCTCTTCCCAGTCACACACCTCCCTGGGAAAGACCAAGGCCCACCCTGCTCCTCTATACAATGTTGGCGGGTGTCACCCAAATGTGGAACCTGTGACTCTTACCCTGTAATTCAGGGTGAGTTCAGGAGGGCCGCATACTGAGTTTTAGCAAGCCATCAAGGGCCACATGACAGGCAGCCAGGGGAAGATAAATATTAATTTTCTAAATTTTTTAGGGGCCCCGCAGGTCAGGTAGAATGGGCTAGTGGGCCACATCTGGCCCACAGGCTGCATTTTGCCCACCCCTGCTCTAATTGCTGGTCTGCATATGGCAATAAGAGCCTACTACAGCTGCCTGTTAATGGAATTACTCAAGGGGGGAAAGCAACTGTGTGTAGTACAACCTCCTCCCTCCTCTCCACACCAGCCCAAGCTGGAGTTGTTATACACACAAACCCCCACTGACATTGCTTATTTTGGTTGTATGTAGGTGCTGTTGGAAGCTAGCTCTCCTGCTAGCTGAGGACAGCTGATGTGCCCAGATCACAAACAGATGTGTGGAGGAAGAAGGGCTGCTGACTGGGCCCAGATGAGAGCAGGGATGGTTTCTGCTCCCTAGGCGCCTGGCCCAGAATGCAACCATCGCTCCAAGATGCACTTACATCTCCCACAGGGCCATGCTCAGGGTCCTTATGTGCTCAAGATGCTGTGCTAGCAGACCTTGTAATCCCTGCCCCAGATGACAAGGGATTTTCCTGCCCTGCCTGCATGGCTGTGCTCAGGCTCTCATGTCCCTGAGCCAGATGCCTCTTGAACCAGGAAATTCCCACTTTTGCTGGCAAAGCAGTGGGGCACCCGGATTGCAGGTATAAATTCTACGTGGTGCAACCAGAGCGAATGGGATGGGGTAAGGTTTATGCCAAAGGCAGAGGAGATATTTACACTAAATTTGCTGGCCCAGGGGTGGGCAAAATGTGGCCCGTGGGCCGGATGCGGCCTGCCAGGCCATTCTATCTAGCCTGCGGGGCCCCTAAAAAATGTAGAAAATTGATATTTATCTGTCCCTGACTGCCTGTCATGCAGCCCCTGATGGCTTGCCAAAACTCAGTAAGCGCCCTCCGCCTGAAATAATTGCCCACCCCTGTACTGGCCCCTGTGAGAGCTGGCACTGGATATTTCAGTTCTTCACAGATGGGCAGTTGCCAGTTCCTGTGACTTCTACACAGGCTGGACCCTTAGAAGAGTCCAACATGGCTTTGGGATGTGCCCCAGCTTGATTCACAGGCTGAGAGGCAGAACACACGCTGTTGGCTTCCCCATTGTGGATAATGCTCTGGAAGACCCTTTGTCCCACTCTCTAGTCCTTTCAGGTCCTGACCCCTGAGCAGGTGAGAATGGAGAAAGTCAAAGTGAGCTGTTCTGTTTTTGCTGCTGCCTGCCTTGATGATCACAAATAGCCTGAGGAGATCAAACCAAGCCAGCATCCTATTAACCTACTGGCAAGTCTCCTCACCCTCAGGATCTAAACGTGCTGTACTTTGTCCTTTATCGGTGAGTGTTTTGGGAGGTATTAAAATATTTCAGAGATACATGATGTGCTGACGCTGACCAGGGCCATGTTACTTCCTCAATTGCACAACTTACAAAGGATGGGCAGGATCCATTTTGCTCTGTTCCTATGTCTGGGAGAGAGAGACTGTGCTGAGGCCTATAAAGCCAGGAGCCCTTCACGTGCCAGCTCTGAATTCCTCATCTTTGCTGAGAAGCAAGAGGCCTGCATGATGAAGATTGCACTGCTGAGCCTGGGGCTGACCCTGCTCTGTATGCTCCTGGCTGAGGCTCAGCCAAGGGCAGAAAGGGTAGACAAGAACAAGGTAACATCCATGGTCCTGGGTAGGGGAGGGCAGCACTCACTAGTGTCTGACTGCTCCAGTTATAGGGCTCAGCAGAAAGCAGGAATCCCTGCATTCCCCCTGGGAGCTGGGTTGAATGGATCTGTACAGAGTCCCTAATGGCAATTACACCCTTGATTCAACTGCAGCCCCAAAAGCAAAGCCACCCTTGTAGCCCCTTAGGCACCTGGTTCATTTAACTGCCTCCTATGACTGGTTGGGGTCACTGAGCTTGACTGGGACATGGGAACGAGGGAGGAATTTTTGTGTGTCGGTTCCAGGGAGAGTATTAATTTCCACTGCCCAGCCCTTGTGTTGGTGGGCCCCATTGTTAGCAGGCCTGTATTTCATCTTCTTTCTCTCCGCTATAAGGGGAGAGAGGTTAAGAAAAAGAGCTTGCAGCAAACTCAGCTTGGTAAAGCTTGGGCTTGGTTAGTGCCTGGGGACAAGTCTGACAGAGCAGACTCTGAGCCCTCGCCTCTGCGCCTTGACCTGGGCACTGATGCTTTGTGATCTATGCCCCTTGAGCTTCCCTTTCAGATTGAGAGGGTTCTTTGGTGCCCAATTTGGGGGCCTGGGAGTCTGAGGGCAGGGCATGCTGACCCCCTCGTCCAGATCCACAGGGAGCTGCTGTCTCTAGCTCACAGGGAAGTGGTATTTCACTGGCGTGGCGTCGACCTGCAATTGGTTTCAAAAGAGGAAGTGGGACATGATCATGATGCCTGCTGATGTCTCGCTCACGGAGGAGGAGGAAGTGCTTTTTTCATTGGCCTTCTCCAGGTAAGAGCTGAGCATAGTCCCATGCCCACTGGCTTCCCTGTTCCATCCGCTCCCTAATGAACCCTATGTCAATGGAGTGGGACTGACAAACCCCTTGAGAGACCTGCTGTCTGATGCCACAATGATGGGCAGCTTCAAAAGAGCAGAGTGAGGTAGAAAGACCCCAGTGCCTCCCAGTGCCAGTGGGTTGAAAGCGGCTGGGGAAAGGCAAGTAGTGGAGCACTGAATGTCACTGTGCCACCTCTGAGGAAGCTGCACCATTGCCAGGTCAGAGCACCGTCCCCTCCCTTCACTTGTGTAACAAGCCCCTTTTAGTACCTTTCACAAGGAGGAGGCCGGAGGGTCCTGTAGGAGGGATCAAACAGGCCCTGCCCTTGGTGGTATGTAAGGGAAGGGTGCCAGCTGCATCGACAGCAGTGTTCCAGCAGTAGAGGAGGACAGAGCTCCTGCCCGGGGCTGACACCATGAGTAGGCTTGGGGGAAGGCTAGAACAAGGAGGCACTTGGCTAAGGTCTGATCAGGACAGAGGGAAGGCTGGGACTAGTCAGAGCTCATTCAAAGGAGTAAAGGACGTTTTGGGAAAAGACTGGTGCTGGAAAAGACTGCTGAGACTAAAAGGCTCTGACTGATAGGAATGAGTCCTGCAAGGGTGGTCAGCAAGCCCTGAGGGACTTTGCAAAGGGGACAACCAGCTGCAGGAGGCTGCAGGCTAGAAGACACCAAGGGGTCCTGATCCTGGGGGGTGGCTATGCACTGTCAGCCAGGCTCTTCTTTCCACCTCCATAGGACCTGCTTCCTGATAACATCAAGGTGTGGCAGGAGGGATCAAGTGGCGGAAACCAGCAGTGAGGAAGGCTTGAGGTCTACGGGGGCTATGAGGACTTCACTGTGTCTGGAAAAGGGTGGGGGCAGTGGTGGGTGGTCACAGCTTGCCAGTAGAAGACTGACCCTGCAGTATATTCTCTGCCCACTTCAGATGTCCGCTCTTAGGTGCTGTGATAATGCACAGTGTCAAAGGAAGTGAGTTTAAGCAAGACAATTGGGAACTACCTCAGTGTCCCCTCTTTTTTGCTGCTGTGGTTTGGGTGGAGGAGGCATGGGGCAATGCATTGGGATGGTGCCTTGCTTACCGTAGGAGCAACACCAGAGGGTTATGGGGGGAAGACAAACATTGCTTTGGCACACAGCAGGTGGAGACTGAAAGACTGGCCTTTCTGGAAAGGCACTGGGTGAGGCAGAGTCCCCAGCTTGGCCCAGCTTCCAAGAGAGCTGAACTAGGAGCTACTCAGCAGGCACTACGTTAAACAGTCTCAGCTTTGATAAATGCACAGCTGAGGGGAAGACTGCTCCGATGACTTGGGCATATGGCTGAACCTTGGGAAAGCTGGCATCAGTCCCAGGCTCTATCAAGATCACATAGTGCCCCTTGTGCCATCCCAATGCCTCATTTTCCCTAAATAGTGCTAGTCCTTGTACCTGCCTCATTTATTCAGATGGCAAATCCTAGAGATGAGGGACTGTTTCTTTTCTCTGGACACGTGTAGCAGCTAGTGCAGTGGAGCCCCCATCCCAGCGGCTGCTTTAGTCAAGCAATAATATAGTAAAATCTGCAGGAAGAAGAAGAAAAGCTTGCAAGTAATGTGTGTTCCTTGCTCCTGGACTGCCCTCCCTGATGTCCCTCTATCACTATTATGGGGTCTCTGCTTTTGCCTCGCCTACTTACCTGGGGTTTTCCTGGTGCCTGGGGCTCTGTCTGTCTCTGTGGCTGGATGGATGAAGCATCCCTCCTAGGATGCCTTTTCCTGATTTAGGGGAACCCTCTCTGAGTGGGTCTCAGTGGAGCCCAGTGACTGCATTTCCTTTGCATTGTTTTCTTTTTTTTTTCAGCCAGGGAAAATGTGAAAAAGTGGAAATGACCTTTGAGGAAGCAGAGAAGCCAGGTGAATTCTACTCTGGTGAGTATGTGGGGCTTTCACCAATTGAAGCCCTGAAGAATGGCTGCCAATTATCAATTATCATTCATCCAAAGCATTGGGATCATCTGTAGAGAAGCAGGTGCTCATGGGTGGCTGGCTGTGTTATAAAAAAGGCCCAGCTGTCTGGCATCACAGTTACCAGCTCCTGTGCTTGTTGCAGAGTGTGTCTATGGTGGGTGCTATTCCCAGATAGCTAAACCAGCCACATGGAGTTACTCCACAGGGCTAAAGCATGTGGAAGTAGGACTGAGAGTGCCCATACACAGAATAGCACCAGGTCTTTAAATTCATACCCACCTTAATTCTAACCACCTTTCCAGTATAGAGAGGCCCTGAGTATCGCCTGTACAATTGGCAAATTACTGTAAATGAGTTCTGTGTACTTTCTTTATTCATGGGGGACAGTTGAAGATGTTGAGGTGGCATTTATATGGCCCTAATACATGGCACGAGAGTCAGACACTATGGCAAGTTACCTCGATGCAGGAATCTATAGGGTTAATGGATACATGTACTAGGTTACCCCAATGTCTGTAGTGGCCTCACTCCAGAAATTCTTATAATCACCTAGGTTTTATTATATATGAGTGTTTGTGTGGCCTATGCTGTATCTTGGCATCAGCCATGTCACAGGGCATCTGGCTGGCACTGAGCTAACTGGCTGGCGCTGAGCTCTCTAACTGTGACTCATTGGTGTAGCTGGTTCCCTTTTGGTGGGCACCATAATGGTAAAGAGTGTTTTGCAGTGCTGTTCCCTCCCTGGGAGTGGTGATACTAACTTTGGGGCCCTTTCCATTTTCTCTTGTAGAAGAGCATAATAAAACTGTGCAGGTGATAAAGATCGACTATGAGCACTATGGCATTTTTTATTCCCTCTGGACGGTTGATGGGAAGGGCTGCAGAGAATTGAAACTCCTCAGTAGGTATCTGGAAGCCCCTTTGTCATGGTTCTCAGTCTTTCCCTATTCTCTAGCCACTTCTTGGCCATAACTTAGGTCCTCAAATCTCTTGATCTCACTGTGAGCAGCTGCTGTTCTTCACATCTCAGGATGGTGCATCACAGTGAAGCACAATAGACAACCTGCACTCCTGAAATTCTACCAGCTGTTTATCAGTCCTGGTTGAATGTGTTTGCATTGCCAGAGCTGCCATACTGCCATAGACCTGCTACCTGTCTTAATAGTGTGAAGGTTCCCGGAATACAAACTTTCTGGGTGTGCTCAGTCCTGCCATCTGGGAAATCCATGCTTGACTCCAATGCCAGTGTCTTACCTGCAGAGGTGTGACGCACAGCTGTACTAGTGGAGGAAAAGAAGGTTAGGATTTGGCATCCCTGCAGACTCTGCATCAACAGACCCAAACCTTTGGAGAGTGGAGGAAAATGAGACATCCAATCCAGCCCCCCCTGACTGAAGCTATGCTAGATCCTTCTGCTCTTCCCCGGTAGCTGCATGTCCTAGGAATCACCTCCTGCTCTGGGTGAGGAGTGGGTCCTGACGTGTCTCTGAGTGGTGGAACTTGCATCTGAGCTCACTTGAAGACTCCAGTGCAGCAATGTGGCACCAGTAGGCCGCTGGGAGAATTTAAATGGTTGGTGATTAAGTCCTGTGCCTTTGCTAAGACCACCTGCCAAAGCATCCCTAAGAAACAGCAGGGATTTGAGCCTTTTGGGCACTAGCTAAAAAACTAGAAAATGTTCTGCATCTAACTTCCTCTTAACAACTAGATTCAGCACATCCCCTGCCCCTGTCCCCTCCCGCCCCGTTCCCAGCAAGGATCTAAGGGCCAATGCCCCATTCAGATCACAGTAGTGGGAGCGCCCTTCCCTTCCTGCTCTAGCTGCACTCAAAATCATTTGAACTCTAGGTATTTTATCCATTGATTTATTCCCTGCTGTCCACACAGTTTGTTCTTTTCCTCATTGGCTCTGCTCTACATGCTCTACATCTTCAACTGTTTAAAGACCATTTTACCTGTCCTGGAGCCGTGTTGATGGTTCAGACTCAGCAGGGGTGCCTGAGTTACTAAGAACTGGTGAAATCCACTATATTTGTTTCTTTAAAAGACAACACCATTATTTGGGTGAAAGACTGTGTTACACTAGGATGCTCTTATTCCAAAGTACCCATGCACTAAGCAGGGGGTGAAACATGAATTCAGGCTCCTCTGTAATTCCTAGATTAAAAGACGGGAAGCTGAATCTTATATCAAAGGTGACATCGACTTCTGTTCTAAATATGTCAGCTCATGCAAGTGCAGGGTCTAGAAGACAGTAGCTGATCCTTAACTGGATCTGGTGCCTGCTGGCTGTGTTTCATTGATACTCGCCATTGCCCTGGTGAAAGATGTACGAGATTGCCGGCTGTGCTTCAGAACCTCGGAGAGCCCCAGAGCACAGCCGGCCCTTCTTCCACCATTTCCTCTATGCCTTCCTTGGCTCCCCCAGTGACCCATTCACATTTTCTGGGCCCCCCTCCCCGCCCCCGTCCCTGTACCCATCACCAAGCAGACGTCAAGACACCTGAATATTTCCACAATGGTTGGAAATACACTCAGACAAACCTGGCTCTAATTCTTATTTTTGCCTCTAGCCAGGATCCAGGAGCTGACCCCTGAAACAGAAGCGGTGTTTAGACAGGTGGCTGCGGAAAGAGACTTCAGTGATGATCTGATTGCCATCTTTTTCAACAAAGGTGAGAGCAGTGGTGGCTTGATGTTCCTGCTTCTTCCTGTCCACACTGGTTGGGTGGAATCTGTCAGTACTTCAGTTGGGCGGCACTGGTCACAGTTTGAAGGGCCAAAATAACAAATTGCTAATAATGAGATACTTGCTGTGCTGGAACTTCAGGGATTTTGTCCTGCTCTGCTTTGTTGCCATGTTGCCTCCCTGATGTTTCCTCTGCTAATGAGAACCATTATGCAGTACTCATTCCTTCCCTTTATTTTCACAGAGATATGCACCCTAGACGAAGCCTAGGTAAGTCTTGACTATGACTACAAAAGTTTTTGTGGTGTATCTTCAGTGGGAATCTACAGCCCTCTGTATCTGAGGGAAGGACCACCTTAATCCTCTCAGGTTTGTCTCAGAGAGGCTAGACTTCATTCCTATATCCTTGAATCTTAATCATTAGAGAGTTAGAATCCTAGCACGAGAGAGTTAGACCTCCTGGATTTTGTAGACAACAAGCAGACAACATCATTCCTTGTCCAGCCAGCCATTTGCATTTGCCATGCATTTACAGACATAATACACTCTGGATCACAGTCCTCCACTGAGATTCTGGACCTAAACTTTGCTATTTTTGAGGGTGTTGATGTGCTTAACTCCTACCAAAATCAGTTGGAAGCCAAGCACTTGATACATTTGGGGGATCTAGCCTAAGGTCTTATGTAGCACTCTTCACCTATAGCTCAGACGGTGTTTTACCAAGGGGGAAAGCAGATTAATAGCATGGGGAAACAGAGGCATGGTGTGGAAAGGACCTTAACTGCTTCACTTGGGAGTACAGATGAAAGCTTAGCCCATGGTAGGGAACCACACTCTACTCAGCCCATCATGCTCTCAAACATGCTACGAGGGTATTCACCTTCCCTGTGGTTGTTTCATAGGGGATGCTGGGCCACACAGTTGATGTTGTTCCTGGCTGAAGAAACAGCGACTCTTTGGAAATCCAAGATCCAGCTTCAGGCTTCCTCTTCCTCTTCCTCTCCTCCTCCTCCTCCTCCTCTCTGCTCTTGGTGGTGTGGTTTTGCAGTATCTTTTGTTTCTTGGGAGTAATACTTTTGCTTGCTGAATAAACAGACTTGCAAATAAACCCTGAGCTTGATGTGCTCCTTCAGAGAACTCAGAAGAGATCTACCCTGGAGTTCTGGTGGCATGTCACTGCCCAAGTCTTTCTCAAGACTGTCTTGTCACATAAACACTTAAATTTCTTCTATGTGGGCAGGGCAGAGTCATGCTCTGTTGATCTCTATACAGGAGAAATTCCCCAGTTGAGATGAAATGATGGAAAGGAGAAGAGAAAAGTATGTTCAGAAAGGCCAAGGCGCACTTTGATATTTGAGTTTGTTTGGAGGTGAGATGGCAGCTCTAAGGCTTGCAGCAGGCAGGTGTTGTAGACTGGGAAATGGATTCAGAGGGATGTGGGGGCCCAAGTGAAAGAGGCAACATGGAAGGAGGCACAGAGGTGTTTGTGGCTTCACTGGAAGCAAGGGAAGGTGAATGTTCAAGCAGCCAGGGCTGAAGTGAAGGGAGTGGCTGTGTTATATGATCTTGAAACCAGGGACAAGAAGTGTGAGATATGATGCAGTGGAGAACCAGAGAAATCAACCAGGAGTTAATGGGGAGTTACTGTCAGTAAGGCGGCAAGAGGGATAGTTTTAGCAGTGGTATTTTGCATGCTGTCCAAGTGGCACCGAACAGGGGAGAGCGCAGCTGCAAGGCATGGATGTGATCAGTCTGGACCACTCATTTGCCTGGTGGCTTGGGAAGGAAAAAGCATATATTTTAGGTATTGTGAAGGGAAATCTGAGTGGATTAGGCCTCTGCTTGGATGTGTGGGGAGGAGGACTGTAGCAGCTGTCAGGGTTATGGCTGCAGTGTTGGAGGGGCATATGCTGGTGGTGGCCCTCCCAGTGAGCAAACCCACTCACTCTTCACAATCAGCTTGAACAGCCACTTGACCCTGTCACTCCTGGAACAGCTCATGCCAAGTGGGGAGCTTCTCAGCCATCCAGCCCCCAAGCCATGCATCCTTAGCCCTGTCTGTGCTAGGAAGTACATGGCAGGGAAATGGTTCTTTACAGTATTGGGGTTAAACTGGCTTAACTTTTATGGGGTAATATTGAGTCAGTTTTGTTACTTACTGCTGAGAGGAACCCCCTAAACATCCTCCCCCCAAAAGCCCCTAGACATGGGTGTGATTCTGTTTTCCTTTCCTCCCCTAGAGAAGCACAAACATAGCTTCTGTCCCTCGGTGCTCCACACTGACACTATAATCCCATTGCAACCTCTTTAGAAGTTAAGTCTGAAGTGGTTCAAACACTTTTTAATAACACCAGGTGGGACCCATTAGAAATGAGGAAAAATTGTGCATACCAGGAGAATAAACTAAGTGATGACTTGTGGTCATAGGTACTGAAAATTGTTGGTGGTCAAGGCTCCAGCTATGTTGAGGATCATCACTGGAGATCGTAGGACAGCAACCCTGGTTCTGAGGCCTACATAGCGGGAATCTTTGGGGTTCCTCCCAGACACCCCTTAAGTTATGTATATAGGACTAACTGGAGACCTAGCCACAGCTAGTGTTGCTGTAGCCATGATGCCCCTGAAAATATGTGAGAAACAAGGGGTTTTTGGCAATGGTTTTTATTCGACCAAGTGAATAGGTAGGAGAGATGTTAGAGAAGCTTTCAGGCACCAGGTGCCTTTCTCCAGGTCTAGGAAAGAAGAAGGCACAGCCAAAGATAAGTAACAGCTGAAACAATGGCTTGTGTATAAGAGTTACGCGGGAGATACATTCCTGAAAAACACTGTGTAAGTTGAAAATGTGTAACTCGAGGCATTAAGTCAATGGAAAACAGGGGGATAGGGACCTGGGACTGAGATTTGATAACATTATTTCATAATAAAAGGATATTTAAACACAAAATAATGGAATTAATAGCCTTATTAAAACCTTTACTTCTGGCTACATGCTCATACAGAGACAAAGTTTTAGCCTAGTTTTAGTTTTTTCTCTAATTGCTGCGCTGTCGACAACTGCTCCTTTTGTATTGGTCATTTCGTTGATCCAGAGAGAAAGGAGTTTCTCAACCTCATCTAAATAAGGAATTCTAGTCACCAATGACACTCTCGGACTCACAGGAGTTGTCGTTTTCACACAGTCTCTAATTTTTTGCTCACTTTTTTTAACGGTAGACAAAGTTGATTCACTTAAACTGTATTGGTGAGCAACTGATGCAGCACTATTGCCTTCTCTTAATTTATCAAGGTTTTCTATTTTCTGGGCCAGGGTGATAGACTTACATGCTCTTTTGGGCCCAACATCAAAGGCTTTTTTTGATGCCATTTTCACAAATATTCGTGGGTTAATGTAACCAAAAATGATGGACAATCTTGGAGGAGATGACAAATGATGCTAAAGCTGTGTAAGCAGACTCCAAACTAGCAACCACTCTTACCGCAAATGGTGTAAACATGAAGGAGGGTATCGCATATGTTGAAACATGGTCACATTATGTAAAGTGTGTATATGTGAATCAGTGTAACTTGAAAACTAGTAATGGGGGGTCCGACTGTACACGTGCATGAAAACAGCCACTTTAAACATTCCTTTATTCCTTTCTGTGATTATTTTAATTTATCCCAAAATGTGTTGAGGGAAAAACCTGATTTTTCCTGAGTCTATTGAGAAAAGAGGCCTAGAGCCTGATTTTCAGCGCAGAACTACCAACAGGAGAGGAATGCATTTTGGTAAAATCTAGTCCCCTTGTTTCATTAGATTGCCAAGTTGCTTATTTGTAAAATCAATCACTCTTCAAAATGGGAAAATTCTCTGACTTCCAGTAAGTTGTGTCCCGCAGTCCTGGACAGGATGTGGGAGGCTATGGAACTTTTCACTACTAGGTGACGGGCTCAATGGAAACTGCAAAGCACCCTCGCTCATGGCTGTTTTGTGGCAGGCATAAACTGAGCAAGTGGAGAAGGTTTTGCATCTCAAATGACAATTTCACAGAGGCTAGAGATCAGTGGTCCATGGTTTTGAATTCCCAGCCCATCCCTGAAAGCCTGGATGCCTGTATCACTGGGGTCTTTCAAACAACATCTATCAGACAGAAAAAGGGGCATAGGCACATTGTCAGGGGAGGGTGGCAGTGCCTTGCCCGGCTGTTGCCTGGGTGGTCTTTGCTCAGTGGCACTAGAGGACTTCATTCTGCACAGCTGCTGATCAGAAGAGGGAAGAGTCCTGGCAGTGTAATGCGTGAAATCCCTTCCTGACAGTCTTTGTTGGTGTGATTGTCAGGATCCAGGCAGACAAGCCCTCAATTAGCCTTGGCTGCCTAAGGGGGACTGGCTGCTGAGTGCCCTCAGCTGAGCCCTGTTAGATGGCTTGGTTGTGGTGGCTGCACATAAGCAGCAGCCCTGGCAGGGCTCTGCAGACTCTCAAACTGGCATGGCTGCAGCCTGGACATGGAGATAATGGTTACAGCACACAGTGCTATAATGGTTACAACCTGGAAGTTCAGAGCTGAAGATCTAGGTAGAGAGCAGGCTAGGAACTATGCAGAGAGGTGCTTGCGGAGTAGGAACCAGGCTAGGGAACGGGAAGCCAAGGATCAGGAATCAGGACTAGGAAGCAAGAGCACTGGGGCCAGACAGAAGGGATGTCTTCTTGATCGAGGGCCCACAGAACATGGCACAACCAATGGGGCCCAGTTGAAGGCCTTGCCTGCCTTCCTCCTGACACTGGTAGAGTATCTGCATTGCTGACAGGTCAGCCTCAGTATCCCTAGCTCATGTGCCAGGCCCACTCAGCTCACATTGCAACAGAGCAGGTATGTAAGGATCTCCTGGAGGACACTGGATGGGAGAAGGACATTACCCTCATCACACCACTCTGCTGTCCCAAGCTCTGGAGACAAATATTCTTGTCTTCATCATCAACATCACTGCAGTTGTGTAAATCAGGAGCCGCTCTGAGTGTGCCTGGGATCTGTGATTCAAGGATTATCCAAAGAATGTTGCATTGTGCCAAAGGCCATGCTCCTTTAGAAGACTTCACAACGAGCTGTGGTGGCCTGTGATCATGTACAGCTGGCTCAGTGAGGGGAGACCTCACCACAGTGCCTGGCTATTAAAGTCTGGAGGAGCTGGGCAGCCTGGTTGCTTTCAGTAGCACAATTCTCCTGCGTGAGCAAAGTTATCCAGAGCCATCAAGGAAGCAAAAAGTGCTGTCCCCTCTCCCTTGGCCTATCATCATCATCTGAACATGGGTTCTGCCCTCAGTTACCTCCCATGGGCTTCAAGAAGTCTGCAGTGGCGTAACAATGAAGAATCTTGCCCGATACTACTTGTTATCACATTGTTTTTCCACAGTCCCAAACCATCCAAAACTAATGTACCCAAGAGAAGGTGTACATGCAATTATAGATTTGGTTGTGTGCTGGAAGATCTTCTCCCATATGCCTTTGAAGACTATATTCACAAGATTTTTGCATAAAACCTCCTCATTCCTCATACACACATGCTGTTGGATGTGAGATGCCCTTCTTGACAGGTAAGCACTGCAAATGGTGAATCATTATTTCCACCTGTCTTCCCTCATATGTGTATTCCTTTTATTAAGCCACCCTCTGGCATTTGCTTTTACACCAACTTAACAACAGGTAGAATCTGACCCGTACTGTTTGAGACTCAAGCATTCCCAAACCTATGTTGATGCCAATAGGCTACAGTATTATATTTGATTTGAAATTAAATACAGTTAAATCAGTGGGAATGAAAACACACATCGGTGTGTGCATGTGTGTTGTGTTAAGGCCTTGAAACATCCTACTTTTGTGTGTGTTAAATATGAATAGGACCAGGCCTATAGGGCCAGGGCATCAATACTGCTATAAAAAACGAGATAATTCCTTTCACTCTGAACTCCTTCTGCCCGCTGTGTTTGTATCCGGAGCCAGACAGCTGGGTTTCTGGGTTCCAAAAAAAACCCTTATAAGTTAAACTATGCACCTGTAATATGGGCATACTGTGAACACTACAGAGCATATGCATATGTACAACAGACACTTTCAGAGAACAGAGAGGTGCTCCAGTGAAAGCCTCAGAGGGTTGTTCACCTCAGTAGGCTATGAGGAGTCTAGCAAAATGCAATGGCTGTGAAGATGAAACCTCAGAAGAGTGCAAGAAACCCCCTCTTAACTGGACCTTCCTCTGCATCCTCTCCCCTTGCAACTGCACTATCCAAAAGTGCCAATTCTGCATTTTTGGTCACTGCAATGTCCACTTCAAAGCCTGGGCTTCTCAGTGGTGGGTACCCAATAGCACATAGGTCCCTGAAGCAGAGTCTTGCCAGAGACATACTCCTTCCCCTGTCTTGGTTCAGATCTTGCACAAAGCATCATCTCATTTTCTGCCCAGGCTGGTTTTAGATTAACCAAGTGACGAGGCGTCTCAGACACTCCTAGGTAATACTTGTTCACTAGTAACTCCAGGTGACTGACTGAGAAGTATGTCCAGTTAGATTATTGGATTTTCACCCTTTTTGGAGAAAACACACAGCCAGTTGGCCTACAGCTGTGTAGGCCCATCCACCTATTCACTGCTATCCATAGTCATGATGATCTTTCTCCCCACTGATCACCAGAAGTCCCTTCTTTTTCAAGATCATTGGACCAGAGAAGATAAGAAAAACAAATCTGATGTTAATCTTTACCAAGTAGGAAGCTTAACACTATGCCAGCAGCTCCCACCCAGGAGCAGCAGTTAAACCTAAGACCAAAAGAGAGAAGTATTTCCTTTCCCACCATCTCTGACACTTCATGGAAATTTTGTTTTCTTGCCCGTACCTATTACGGGAGCTGCATGAACCTGGGAAAAAAGTGTTGAGCATTTTATTTTTAAAATACAGAATCCATCAAACAAATTACCCAACAAGCGGTGTTAGATTCTCCTTCAGCCATGGATGATTCTTCAACTCCACATAGCTCTACTTGTGGTGACCCAGGACTTTTGGGAAAAGCCATTTAGATCAGGGTCTGATTGTCCAGCACGGCTGAAGCCGGCTGTAATCCCACCCCCACTGCCATCTCTCAGGATCTGAAGAAACTGTTCTTACAGGGATCCCAGTAGGAACACTCTGTTCACAGCAGTCTAGGGCTGGGAAGTTAGAATATCTGGTGAGACCAAAAGTTTTATTATCTCTGCAGTTGCACAACCTATCATGTAAATGAGCAGGGGGTGGATTTGCCCTGCTTCCTGCCAGGACGCAGGGATATATAGTCAGGAGCTGGTACGTTCCTTTGATCTGTCATCAGAGTCTCAGCTGAGACAAAGGGACAAGAGAAGTGAGGTGTGAAGATGAAGGCTATGCTGCTGGTCCTGGGGTCAGTTCTGTTGCGCATGCTTCATATGCAGGCTGCCATCCCAACGCAAAAAAACTTGAACATAAGAAAGGTAATGTAATTCAAAGAGACCATCTGGAGAGGGTGGAGGAGGAGGGATTGTAATGCTCAGGCATGAATAAGACACAAGAACAGTGGTAAGATGGATCTCAACATTTTTTGGATGAGACATATTTATGCACAAGAGCTAGGACTTTGCAAGGCATCTAAGGAAATAAAAAGCCCAATTACCATAGTAATTAAACTCCAGCTCCCTTAAATGCTTTAGTTCACTGCCATGGTTTTGACACTGTCCCTTAGATGTATGTGGTAAAGGTTTGAAGGAACATCGTTGAGACAGTCCTGGGGGCTGCAGAATTTTTGGATTTGTTCTGAACGAATGGAGTTTACTCTGAGCCTTTGTAGCTAAATATTAAGGACAGATACCTCCCGTGTCCTGGGAAAGGCTGTTTTTAACCCCACGCACCGCACAAACTCAGAGGGAGATATGGTAGGGGGATGTGGTAGGAATCTGCTGAACATCAAATCACATTCCTAGCTAATCGTTGGATTCTCTCTAGGTTGAAGGGTTGTGGTATACCTCTCTCATGGCTTCAAAATCCAAGACTTTTAGAAATGATAATAGAAACAGAAAGATGTGGATAAATGTCCTACGTTTCAGAATAAATGGTGACCTGGTCCTCAGAACGTTGGCTCAAAAGTAAGTGATGCTCCCGTTCTCCACAGCTTCCAGTTCAGATCACTTTTCTGTGTCTTGCTTTTTCACCAGAAAACCTTACACGAAAGAGAAACAGAGCAAGGTCTATTTTTCTCAACTCCAGCCCTGAAACCATATTTGACTTGTTTCTCAGTTGCCATCAGTTGTTAGCACAGCTCTGTCAGCTTGTCAGGATGGGGAACTACTTGTTCCAAACAGTGGCTGAGAGCTGTGCTCCAAACTCTTTCCTGAACTGATGATCAGAAACAGACCTTAAAAACCGTTTTAGGACCTGGGACATATAGTGTGAACATGGCTTTAAGGAGGTGATATGGGACCTCTTTTATTAGTGCTCTAAAACCAAATTGGATGCAACATAGAATAGGAAGTAAGAAGCTTGGATTCCAGCTCTTGCTCTGATTCTGGCTCCGTCTGTAGTGTTGGTGAACTCCCTTAATGATTTTGGGGACAACCTTTATTTATAATCACCAGTTCCCATGCTTGAAGTGAGGCTGGGAAGGGAAGGCAGGCTTAGTGTAAGCTACCTCCTAGGAGAGAGGATTCCTATGAACTCACAGATTTAAAATAGTTCAAAGATGTAAAGCCAGACCAGAGAAGTCCACCCAGTTATCCCAGTCCTGTGCCCAGTAACTTGTGCTTGACTACTGCAGCCAGTCTTGACTTGAAGACATAAGAGCTGGAAAACTCATCCTTTCCCTTGGCAGTTTGTTCCAATGGTTAATTGCTCCTAATGTTAAAACTTGTGCTATATTTGTCATTCAGATTTGTCTGGCTTCAGCTCCCAGTGTTGGTTCTTATTGTGCTTTTTCCAAAAGCTTGAAAAGCCTGTTATTTTCTTCAGGTGAAAGGACTGAACTGTAATCAAGGCATGTGGTACTCTTCTTGCTGAACACTCTGAGATGTAACGAAGCTGTGTCGGACGATCAAAGGGTCTGGGGGGAACTGGGGGTCACAGTGTATTATTAGCCCGAATCCGATTGTCTTTAATCACTTCCCAGCGGTTCGACATGTGAAGAAAACGTCATGGTCTTAGAAAGAACTGGGGTGCCAACTGCTTTCAGCATCTCCAGTAAGTATATGTAATCGTAGCCAGCTCACTGCACTCATCAAAAGGGGCAGATGAGACTGGCATTTCACTAGCTTTAAACAGCATTACCCACTAATTATCTACCTCTTTTCAGTTTGGTTAAGACAGTCTCCAACCTAATTACTACATGTGTCCCTGCACAGGAAACCATTTTGTATAAATATTGAACTGGGCTGTTGTCTACACTGCAGGTTGGTGGGTTGATGCTTTGGCACTGATTAACCTGCAGGATGGAAATCCAGGGAGATCCTGATTTTTAATAGCTTAGGGCTCTGGAACCGTTGTCTTTGATGTTCTGCGTGGGAGCTCTGGTGCGTCCCAAGAGGGGGCTGGGAAGCAGGTGAGGGGAAAGTTTTGGGGTGAAGAAGAGGACTTACAGATCAGTCCTATGTTGAGACAGAGCCTTTTGGTTTTTGTTTTGGGGTTTGGTTTTTTTGTTTGTTTTCTTTTTTTGAGAGTGAAGGTGAACTGGGACTCAGGGTTAGGTGTTGCAGGTAAAATAGCCCTGTGTCTGTCACTCGGAGTAAGTGTGCTTGTGGGCACTATGCTGTTTTAAAATCTCTGTGAATTGTTCATTCTTATGGCTATGGAAGCAGTATTGCACCTCTAATAGAATAGCCTTGGATTGCCGAATTCCACTGGTCACGGGCTCCCAGAGGGAAGTACTGCAGGTAGCCAAATGTAGTCAGACTCGCAGAATAAAATGAGTTGCTAGGCGAAAGGTTGTAACTCAAATCCTGTTCAGAGAGTGGGAGGACTGAAGGAACTTCACGCTGAAGATGGGGAAGGTACGGGGGGTGCCCCTTGAAAAGACTGTGGGGAGGACAGAGGTGCAGCCAGATCTAAAGCTATGACTCGGGGAGGGGATATCCAGTGTGGGATGCAATGTAGAGCCACATCCCAGAAGGACTGCTGGGAAGAGATGGGATCCACCTGACGAAGAGAGGGAAGAGCGTTGTCACGGACAGGCTAGCTAACCTAGTGAGGAGGGCTATAAACAAGGTTGGCCGGAGGACAGAGACCAAAGCCCTGAGGTAAGTGGGGAAATGGGAGACCTGGAGGAAGAGCAAGCAGGAGGGGGCAACAGGGGAGGTATTCTCATGCTTCCTGAGAAATCAGGGCAATGGACTACTTACCTCAGGTCTCTGTACACAGATGCACGGAGTTATGACACTGTGACGTGACTGGAATGACAGAGATTTGGTGGGAGCTTGCAGGACTGAAGCACTGCTGTGGATGGGCACAAACTGTTTGGGCAGGGGAGAACAGGAGGAGGCGGAGTTGTGCTTGATGTAAAAGAGCTGTACGATTGCTCAGAGCTCCAGTATGACGCTGGAGACAGGCCTGTTGAGAGTTTCTGGGTTAGAGGCAGGGGGGAGAGCAACAAGGGTGATATTGTGGTGAGGGTCTGCTATAGACCACCAGACCAGGAGGAAGTCATGGGAGAGTCTTTCTTCAAACAACTAGCAGAAGTTTCCCAACCATAGGCCTGATCGTGGTTCTTGTGGGGGGACCTTCTGCTGGGAGTGCGCAGACAATCCAGGAAGATTTTGGAAACTACTGGGGACCACTTCCTGGTGCAAGTGCTGGAACGACCAACTAGGGGCCATACTCTTCTTGACCTGCTGCTTACAAACAGGGATGAATTGGTGGGGAATGTAGCGGTGGATGGCAAGTTGGGCAGCAGTGCCCACAAGATGATTGAGTTCAGGATCCCAAGGAAAGGGAGGATGGAGAGCAGCAGAATAAGGACACTGGACTTCATTAAAGCAGACTTTGAGTCACTTGGGGGAACTCCTGGGCAGGATCCCCTGGGGCAGAGGTCACATGTAGGGGGTGCACGCGGATGCACATGCACCCCCTGAGCGTGGCAGTGCACGCCCTGCAAAAAAGTTGGCAGCCCCCGTGGGTGGTCACTACTTACCACCACCGCCGGCGGCATCTGTGGGTGGTCCGCGATTCCCGCTGGCTACTGGTGATGCTGCCAGTGGTGGCTGTGGGTGGTTGTTGACCCTTGGTCGGTGCTTGCCACCCCCCCCCACCTCCCTGCTGATACTGCTGGTGGTGGCTGCAGGAGCTCCCCTGCTTACTGCTGCTGTGCTCCTGCCACCCCCGCCCTTGCACTCCCACTGCTGCCGTGCCCCCCCGCTCCAGCTGCCAGGGGCATGCACCGTTCATGCTCTGGGAAGCCAGTCTGAGGGGGAGAGGAGTCCAGAGGAGCTGGCTGTACTTGTACTTACTGAGAGTGCAGGAACAAACCATCCTGATGAGCAGGAAAACTAGCAAGTATGGCAAAAAAACAGCTTGGCTTTGCAGGGAACTCTTCAGTAAACTAAATCACAAAAAGGAAGCTTATAAGAAGTGGAAACTAGAAGAAATAGCTAGGGAATAATATAAGAGCGCTGCACGGGCATGCAGGGATGAAATCAGGCAGGTCAAAGCACAACTGGAGTTGCAGCTAGCAAGGGATGGGAAGGGGAACAAGAAGGTTTTCTACAAGTATGTCGGTAGCAAGAGAAGGATCAGGGAAAGTGTGGGTCCCTCACTGAATGGGAAGGCAAGCTTGTGACAGAGAATGCAGGGAAGTCTGAAGTGCTCAATGCCTTTTTTGCCTCCATCTTCACAGGCAAGGTCAGCTCCCAGACTACTGCACCAGGCAGTACAGTTTGGAGAGGAGATGAGCAGCGCTCAGTGGTGAAACAACAGGTTTGGAACTACTTAGAAAAGCTGAATGTATGAGTCCCGGGGGCTGGATGGGATGCACTTGAGGGTGCTGAGGGAGTTGTCTGATGTGATTGCAGAGCCACTGGCCATCATTTTTGAAAACTCGTGGCTAACAGGAGAGGTCCTGGATGATTGGAACCATAGTGCCCGTATTTAAGAAAAGGAAAAAGGAGGATCCAGGGAATCAGCCTCGTCTCAGTCCCTGGAAAAATCAAAGAGCAGATAGTTCCTCAAGGAATCCAGTTGTAAGCACTTGGAGAAGGTGACTAGAAACAGTCAGCATAGATTTACCGAGGGCAAGTCATGCCTCAGACCCACCCGATTGCCTTCTATGATGAGGTGACTGGCTCTGGAGATGCAGGGAGACCAGTGGATGTGGTGTACCTTGAGTTTTAGCAAGGCCTTTGATACAGTCTCCCACAATGTTCTTGCAGGCAAGCTAAGGAAGTATGGGCTGGATGAGTGAACTGTAAGGTGGATGGAAAACTGGCTGAAACATCAGGCTCAGAGAGAAGTAATCAATGGCTTGATGTCTAGTTGGCAACTGCTATCTAGTGGAGTGCCTCAGAGGTTGGTCCTGGGGCCAGTTTTGTTTTAATGTCTTCACCAGTGACCTGGAAAATGGAATGAAGTGCACCCTCAGCAAGTTTCCAGATAACACCAATTTGGGGGAAGTAGTAGATACACTGGAGAGTAGGGCTAGGATTCAGAGTGACCTAGACCAATTGGACAACTGGGCCCAAAGGTATCTCATGAGGTTCAACAAGGACAACTGTGAAGTCCTGCACTTAGGATGGAACAATCCCATGCATCGGTACAGCCCTGGGGGCTGACTGGCTGGGCAGCAGCTCTGCAGAAAAGGACCTGGGGGTTACAGTGGACGATAAACTGACTATGAATTAGCAGTGTGCCTTTATTGCCAAGAAGACTAATGGCATACAGGGCTGCATTGGTAGGTGTGTTACCAGTAGGTCAAGGAAAGTAATTATTCCCCTCTATTCAGCACTAGTGAGGCAACATCTGGAGTACTGTGTCCAGTTTTGCCTCCCCCCTTTCCCCCTGACAGAAAGGATGTGGACAAATTGGGGAGAGTCCAGTGGAGAGTGACATATGGTGATGGGGTTGGGGGACATGACTTAGGAGGAAAGACTGGGGGAACTGGGCTTAGTCTAGGGAAGAGGAGACTTAATGGCAGCCTTCAACTACCTGAAAGGGGGTTCAAAAGAGGATGGAGCTTGACTGTTTTTAGTGGTGGCAGATGACAGAACAAGGAGCAATGGTCTCAAGTTGCAGCAAGGGAAGTTAAGCTTAGATATTAGGAATAATTTTCTCACTAGGAGGGTAGCAAAACACTGGTTGCCCCGAGCGGTGGAAGCTCCATCCTTGGAGGTTTTTAAGACCCAGATAGACAAAGCTTTGGCGGGGATGATCAAGTTGGGGTTTTGAGCAGGGGGTTGGACTAGATGACCTCCTGAAGTCCCTTCCAACCCTCATTTTCTATGATTCTGTCATCAGTCATCAGTCAGCGTCCTGCTTCCAGGACTTTCCTTGTGGCAAAGGATGTACTAAGGTAGTGCGTGACTTTTGCTACTGGTGAATACCGAGGAAGAGAAGAGACCTACATAAAACACTTCAAAGCACCCCAGTATCCCAGTCTCTTGCTACTGTCACTTTATAGCGTTACCTGTGGGAAGCTGGTAATGCTCCTGTTATTGCTGGAACATTGATTCCTGTTCTGCTGTGATAGCATCTATCCTGTGTCGGGTCTCCAGTACCAAGAACAGAGTCAGACTTATCCCTTCACTTGGGTTAGCACAGTGCTGGTACTGAGAGTGGGAATGGCATATAATCACAGGAATGCTTGCCTGCAATCTTCAATGCCAATTCTATGAGTTATCATTGTAGCTTTGAAAATCTCAGCTCAGATGTTGGGTTGGAAAAATGATTCCATGTGCCTAAACCTCCTGGCTGTTCCAAAGAAAGGAAGTACCCTTTCTGTTAGCAGGAAACACAGACTTCATTTCTCTCCCCATTGCTTCCTACAAGATAAGGAGGGCATGGATGCTACGATTTTGAATGCAGCCTGATTTTTTTTTTTTTTGCAGGGAAACCTTCTAGTGACTTCCATATATTAAAGACAAACTACAAAGACGTCCTGATTGTCTATGCACACAAAATCTACCCTTGGCAAAATGACGACCCCATACTGTTCCTTTACGGTAGGTCTTGGGAAGAATGACTTCCCTAGTATTCTGAATGAGGAAACCAAAAGAGTATGAAAGGTAGCAGACAAGAAGATGATTGGGTCCAGCAGCTGACCAAGCCATTAGATGCTGCAGTCCAACCAAGGCAGGATTAGTGCCTTCCCCTTGTTGCAGCTCTGAGCACCCATATCCAGTGCTAACTGGTCTCGCTAAGCAAGGACAATGATCCTTCATAGACGGCATATTATTTTACCTATTCGCAGTGGGAACTGGCTCAGGCTTCTTTCCTTCAATACTACCTACTACTACTTGGGCCAGCAGTATTTGAACGTGTGGTGGAGGCCTTGAGCTCATCCCTTTGTGTGGGAACAGGGCTCTAAACTTCTCAGTAGAGTTTGCATTTGATAGCTAATGCACCCTGCCAGGAATGGCACGTTGCACCTATCCTGGCATTCTGGCAAATGCTGCAGTCTGACCCTGTGATCTAAAAACAAATGCAGAGCTTCAGGCATCACAGAATTTATCTTCCTACAGCTGGACAATGCCACGGAATAATGTGAGATAAGAACACAGCAGAAAGTGCTCTTGGAAGCAACCTGAGATAATTACTCCAAACCAAGGGGATAGTTATTAGGGCTGTGCGAAAGAGCACTGTTTTGTTTCAACTTCCATTTTGATGTTTCGACAGGACAGTGTTTCGTTTCCAGTTGTGTTTCATTTCGAAACCACTATACTGTTTCGTTTTGCCAAAGCTGTTTTGACACTGTTTCGATGTTTCGGCCATAGGCTATAATGGGGAACCATGAAACTGCCTATAACTTTGTCTGTTCTTGCCTGATTCAGGTGGAACTTGCAGGAACAGTAGCTCTTTCTGAGGCCATGAAGCCTGCCAAGTTTCAAGGACATAAATGCAGGGGTTTCTGAGAAACTGTACCTCAAATTCTTGAAAGCAAAGCTCATGGCGTGTGTGTGTGTGTTAAGGCACAGGGGGGTGAAAACTGCAGGCACGGTAGCCCTTGCTGAGGCCATGAAGCCTGCCAGGTTTCAAGGAGATAGATGCCAGGGTTTCTGGGAAACTGCACCTCAGGCTGCTGACAAGCAAAACTCGTAACATGGGTGACAGAAAGCAGGCCAGTTCAAACACTGCTGCCTTTTACGCTGCTTTTCCACCCCTCCCCCAGAGCACTGGGAGTGGAAGAGACCTCAGGGAAGGACCACAGTCACTGGCCAGCTACCCATGTCAATATGAGAGCAGTCCTTGCCCCTTTTCCCCCCTCCCTCTCTGTACTTTCTGTTTCCCTGCAGGCAAGCCCTGCTTGAGTTTCAAAACTCAAAACATCTAGACTGTCCTCGTTTCATTTCAAGGCCGTTTCGAAGCCCTTCATTTCATTTCAAGTTTGAAACGAGTTGAAACAGTGTCAAAATGAAATAGCCGGTGAAATTTCACATGCCCCTAATAGTCACGGCATTGAACACAGCAAATGGACCATGCACGAAATGACTCCTTGTCTGCTGGCCGGATATTCAAGACTGTGCTGCACTTCCAAGCATCAGACTGAAAACAGGGGCTGGGTCATATTCATTCTACTGTAGCTTGCTTAGGTCAAGGGTTTTCAAGTTCTGGCCTACAGCCAGGGCCCATGGGGCCTGCATGTCAGGAAGTTTGGCAGTAGGGAAGCAGTGGCAAGTAATACTATCACCTTCCCCAGCCGTCAAATTCAAAAACTCCAAGCTCTGCATGGTGGATCAGGGCTGGGCTGTGCCCCCTCCTTCCCACAGCTGGATCAGAGCTGGGCTGTGCTCCCTCCCCCCTGTGGCACGATTGCAGGTGGGCCACACCCCATCACCCCAATTGGGCTAAATCAAGTCTCCTTCCCCCCCACCACCATCACAGGGCTGGGTTGCGGTTGCCCCTCCTCCAAACACCTGCATGGCTGGATGGGGTCCTATCATGACCGCCCTGGGTGCTGGATCAAGATCACTGGCCAGATGTGGTCCATGGACAGACCAGGTGCTGCTCAGTTGGCCTGCCAGCCAAAATGGTTGAGCGCCGCTGGCTTAGGTGATCACTTGTTATTGTATCCATCTGCCTGTTTCTTAGCTTACATCCTCCACCTGCTGAAGGGGCATCCTTTTGCTTCTTTATATGCACATCCACTTGCTCACTTTTCTCCAGTGAACACCATTCTGTGTAAACTCTCTTGTGTTGTCTGCAGGCAGAGCAATATATAGGGGCATATGCGTCATGGGACTCTACCGATCCCTTGTTAGGAAACTGCATCTCTCCAAAAATAGCATCATCAGGCTGCGCAAACCATGTAAGAACAGCCACCAGCTCCATCCTGTGTCTCTCTGGGGTGGGTTGGGAGGATGAATGAACAGGCCATAAAATGCTAGAACAAGACCTGATGCAGGCTCAGACCTCAGCCACACCAAGTCAAAGCTAAAGATGACACGAGGCGGACCAGCTTCCAGTGCAAGTCAGCAACCATGGGAGTTGCTATTAGCTGTGGTGATGCCCTAGGGAGTGCCCTGCCCATAAGAGGCTGTCAGAGTGCCACGTGCTACATGTGGTACCCCAACCCTCAGACAGTGACCTATGCAGCAGGCGGTGGTGGGCACAGCCCTAGTTATACTGGCTTTGTGTCCATGCAGGATTCCCCTACTGTGGAAATCCTCAACAGCGTGGCTGTTAGCCTTCTTTGAGCTGCTTGAGTGGCCAAAGAGGGGAGCGGGGGCCTCAGCCTTTTCTCTGGGTAGAGGTGTTCCCTTACTGTCCCCTCTGTATTTTCAATACAGATCAGAGTAAGCTTGAATCAACCAGCCCCTTGTGTGGGACTCATCCCTTCTCTTTCTCTTACAGGGAAGTGCCTCGATGTTACAGGTTAGGTGAGTTATATCTCCTGATGATAGAAAACTTTGGGCTGGACTCTGCACAGCTCAGCGGGGCTGTCTACTATATTCTGAGAGGCCATCACATGGAGCACTGTGTTGGCATAACTGTGGGTCAGTAGCACCCTGGAACCTGTCTGGTTGTAGGCAAATGGGGTCCTGCTTATCTAAGAGTCCTAGAAAGGCAACTGTTCCTATTGGTTCGAAGGGGTAAAGAGGGAACACTTGGAAAACACAATCCGAGCTGCCTTCTCTCCAGAAGAGCTACCTTCAACCCCATGCATATTTGGGCTACTAGAAATTGGTCATGGCCCTCACTAGCTTTGTGATAGGCTAGGAGTGCCATCATATGGTGACAAGAGGTAGCATCTGGTGTCTGTGTGGCTCCCTGTTGCTGAGAAGCTGCCAACCTTTCACGCCAGCTAGAAAACTCGGGGACTGTTAGGCAAGAAAGAAACAAATGTTGGACTTCTTAGGGGCAGAGTAGGCTGGTCCACTTTCATAGAATCATAGAAGTCGGGTTGGAAGGGACCTTGTAGATCTTCAAGTCCGACCCCCCGCCTGGGCAGGAGAAAACTGGGCTCAAATGATCCCAGCTAGGTAGGCATCAAGCCTCCTCTTAAAGACCCCCAGGGTAGGAGCCAGCACCACTTCCCTTGGAAGTTGGTTCCAGATCCTACCCACCCTAACTTTGCCTCTGAGTTGTGGGGAATATCAACTCAGGCTTTTCCTTTAAGTACCTTTATCAGCACTGAAGAAGAAAAGGCCAAGAAGGGCCCATCTCTAGCATTTTCTCTCAAAAAGGACATTTCCAAGCCTCAAGACTAATTTTCAAAGCCAAGCCGAACCCCAGGTTCTGTTGTTCCTTCATGCTTGACTCTGTCCAACATTCATGTGTAGCCCTTTGAACGCTCCCCCCACCCAAACACGCATACCAGCACAATTTGACTTGCAAAGCGCCCCCTAGTTTAACTTTGTACCTGCCACCCTGGGTAGATGAATGAACCAGGGAAATGGACAACCTTGTACGGAGAAAGAAAGGGCAGAGTGTACAATGAAAAAGGGAATCTGCCACATGCTCTTATCAGCACATGCAGCACGTTCCATGCTACACCCCCGTATGCCACTGTGACAGGAGTATCTCTACTAGAGTCTTTCTATCGGTGACTCCACCCTCCTGTTATTGGCCAACCACCTGTTTACTCCTCTGCCACACCTTGATCTTAATTGATTGATTAATTGTTGTAATTAGCGTGAGGCTGCCCATTTTATTTGCCCCGGTGCCAGGGGGTGCTATCTGTGGCTCCTTTTCCTCCCCTACACCACAGCCCAAGCCTCACAGATGGTACTGACGTGGTTTTGACCTGGACCTTGCTGTAATTTGGCCCTCCCTGTGACTTCCCTGGGCTTCCACCACCCTGTCTCATCCCGTGCCTTCCTGGCAATCTGCTGCCCCCTCTTGGTGAGGCTTCCTGCTGTCCCCCTCTGTGGGACTTCTTGCTGCCCTCTCTGCCTGGGGCCTCTCCCTGTCCCCTTGCTCCAGGGCTTCTCGCCGCCCTCTCGCTCTGGGGCTTCTCGTCGCCCCCTCGCTCTGGGGCTGGGGCCAGTGATGGAGGCAGCAGGTGCATTACTGCAGTTGTTGAGAGTCCGTCTCCCTCCACACCTCTATCCTTCTCCAATCACCATTTGCAAGATCTTGAATTTCCTTCTCCTGTCTCCCGACTGGGAGGGTCCAGACTTGGAGGGGTCACCTGGCCTCCTAGCAATGAGGTTAGGGTTTCTAGTTACATGCCCCCCTCTCTTCTCCTTTGTCTGGAATCCCCCTGTTTCTCCTGGCCCCGCTTCTTCCTCATATTGTCTCAAGAAGAAATTGATACTTACGTTTTGGGTTCCAGGGCAATGCTTTACCGCAAAACAATATGGTTGCAGACTAAGGACCCATCTCATCAGTCTTGCGTTAGCTGTCTTCATGCTCTGCAGCCAGCACAGGGGCACGTGATCGGTGATCAAGGTGAACTGCTGCCCTAACAAGTAATATCGTAGTGTTTCAATAGCCCACTTAATTGCCAAACACTCCTTCTCTACCGTGGTGTAACTCTGTTCCAGTGGGTGTAACTTCCTACTTATGTAGGTGTGGCAGGACGTGACCTAGGGGGTGCCATGAACTCCCCTAGCCCCCTGCTACTGTGCCAAATCAGTCTTAAATGCACCCTCTTTATCTCTCCTGCCACGTCTTTGATGTTGATATAGTAAAAGGGAGGCTGTCTTTCTACCCTCTTTGTCACAGTGCCTTGATGTATCTTGGCTCGGTTTAGTCGCCCGGTGAACTCCAACCTCTGGGCTGCATGTGAGTCTCACCGTCACCCGTGCCCTCACGGGTCCCCGGACTTGTCTCCGTTGCCCACCTGTGCCCTCGCGGGCGCCTCCTGGCTTCTCCTGCAGCTCTCGTAGCCCGCACCGGGGCCTTGCCTCACAATTCCCTGCCCACACTGGGGCCTTGCCTCGCGATTCCCCACAATTGAGGCTCAGGTGGCCACAGTTGTGCCTGGCCTCCAGACCCCCTTTCCAGGTCTTGCTCCCCACTGGGGCTTCTCGCCTGCGCCCACACTGGGCTCCTCCCAATACTGCCCACACTGGGGCTGGGGTTGGGACACCCCAAAACGCAGTGCCCTCTCTGGCACCAGGAACCCCCCCACTACTGGGGAGCTCCTATGAGGCCTCCTCCAACCCCTACAGCCTCACCGGGTCCTCTGGTGTAACAACAAACAAAACAGCAAACTCCCACTCCTGGGCTACAACATAAATTCCAAGCCAAACTGGCCAACCTTCCTTCATATCCCTACCAGGGTTTCCTCCACCCAGTATCTTCACACCACAACTGCTCAGGCCATCCGGCCTCCCTGCTATGTTTGCCCTGCTTGCTCCAACAGAGCTCCACCTTCCTTGGCTGCCAGAGGGGAACTGACCTTCTGGCCTCAGCCTGGCTGTTTATATAAGCCAGGGCCCTGTCCCCTTCCGGTCAGCTGACTAAACTGGTTGTCTTGGCAACCCACACCTGTACTGCCCTGGTGACTGGCAGCTGAGCCCATATTACTACTTGGCAGTAGCAGGCACCTTAGTGCCCTGCTACAGTAGGCTATAGGGTGCTCTTCTTCTCCTTCTCTCTGAACCAATACAGCTCCAATAGCCACATCTGATGCATTGGTCTGCACCAGCAAAGGTTTATTAAAATCCGGAGTATATAAGAGTGGTTGTAGGCACAGCACATCCTTCATCACTTAGAATGCCTTTTCTGCCTCCAGCATCCATCTCACTTTGGTTGGAGCCCCTGCTTTTAACATCTCCGTCAAAGGTACAACTACATCCATGAAGTAAGGTATAAACTTTCTATAAGAACTGGCCAGCCCCAAGAAAGCCCTCACTTGCTTTTTAGTATGAGGTGCTTGATATCTTCGCAACGCCTCCACTTTGCTCAACAAAGGTCTCACCTTCCTGCTTCCTACTAGGAAACCCAGGTATCGCATTTCCTTTTTCCCTACAGTACATTTCTTGGATTGGCTGTCAGCCCGGCCCTTCTCAGCAGGGAAGTCCCGGTGCAGGGACTGGGACTTCCCTGCTGTGATGCCAGATGGACTTGAGGGGAACGCCTCCAGACCTCAGGTCGGGGAGGACCGGGTTAGAGAGCTTCTGGAGGGGCTGGACGTGTTCAAGTCAATGGGTCCAGATGCTCTCCACCCCAGGGTGTTGAGGGAGCTAGCTGGGGTTATGGCAGGGCCCTTGGCACGGCTTTACGAGCACTCGTGGTGCTCCGGCCAGGTGCCAGATGACTGGAAGGTAGCTCACGTGGTCCCCATCTTCAAAAAAGGGAAGAGAGAGGACCCGGGCAACTATAGGCACATCAGTCTTACCTCTATCCTGTAACTATCTTATAGTTTTTAGCAAAGACTTTATATTATTTTCCCTTTTCTGTATAACTGCCACACGGCACTCTCACATTTATGTAACCTTGAAGTCTTGACTGTTAATCAAAATGAACGCTTTATACTTTTCTCCACTGGCATTAAGCTACACATGCGCATTCTGTAAATTTCATTTCTTATCTAGAAGTGTCGTTTCTGCAGAAATGAAACTTATGTAGAAAATCTGCCTAGCAATAATTATGTAAAAGAAAATTATCCTACCTGTGTATTATAGTTAGTGTCATACAGGCAGTCCAACAAACATCTATAAAAGAGGCAAAAAAGCAGGAAGTAGCAGAGACGACAACTGGAAAACTCTGTGGGCCTGATCACCCCGCAGACCGGTTCTCAGCCTCCCCGCCTGGGCGAATCCCAGCGAAAACAAAGGCCTCACAAATCCGACAACTGACAACGATTCACCATGTTACAGTATTGCTTTGTATTTCCCATTCATGAGCCGTTGACCAGTTCTGGGACTTAAGGAGCCGGCAGCCGCACCTAGCTTTGGACTAGCTCCATTGTTGGAACGCAAGGGCTGGCTCTGGAACCCCGTGAACCAACGGACACCCTATAGAATATCTCATTCATGAGCTGTTGACCAGTTCTGGGACTACGGAGTCGGCAGCTGCTGGCTCTGGAACCCCGTGAACCAACAGACCCCTTTAGTATCCAGCATACTGTAACTGAAGAGACATCGGAGACTCCACTTCTCGACTGCCTCTCATCATAGCTTAGATAGCATACCTACGCTCACTACACTTGTATTTACTGCAACTTCGTTCCAACCAGCCTCCCTTCTTACTTGTAAGAGGGTGAGGCCAGGTGAGTGAATAAATCTTTTTATTTTACTCTATATCTACTCTGTAATAACTTTTATTACTAACATTCCATCTCAATGAGCCATTGACCAGTTCTGGGACTTAAGGAGTCGGCAGCCGCACCTAGCTTTGGACTAGCTCCACTGCTGGAACGCAAGGGCTGGCTCTGGAACCTCGTGAACCAACGGACACCCTATAGATTAAGAGACACTAACTACTTACTTTAAGTCGTCTACTTGTGCCAACGCGAACCTCGAGGGCGGCTAAAAGCTACCTCAATTCTGCCCCACAAGCCGTGCGCTCGCACAACTCCGCAAAGCCCGCGGCTCCCCTAAGCGGTGCCGGAGCCGCTAGCCTGGCATTTCGCCACATGGCGTCACGAACAGGATCCCAAGTAGACGATCAGGCCATGCTAGTCTGCATGTGTCCCTGGCGACTGGGACACCGTTCACCCCCATTAACCTCTGATGATCTTTGGAATCATCTTGCCTATCATGCGGCAGGCGATAGCGACCCTAAGACTCAAATCTCTGGTCGCATTTGGGTGAACGAACCAAGAAGTAGAATCTGGACATGCTCACTAGCTGCTGCTGCTCTGGGGTGTGTAATGGCCGCCCCCAAAGTCATATTTTCCCCAACAAACGCAGGGGGAAACGGAGCCCTTGCAGGTATTCTCCCTTCTAAGGGAGATGCATCACTGGCCAGTGAAGAACAAGCCTCTATTCTAGGGCTCCTTCATAATGTCATAGGAAAGCACCCCCCCAGCCAAATTAACCCCCAGCAAATACCTGAAACTGGGAAGGCCTATGATAGTCTAGTCCGCCGCCGCCGCGAACTAGAAGCCGAGAGGGGAGCTAAGAAAAGACTCTTTAACAAAACAGACATAATACCCAGTAGAGTGACAGAAGTTTTGTTGCGACACTTCATAAATGATGTCGGAGCTATAGGAGACTTAGAGTCGCAGCTCCACACTGCATGCCGCAATGCCACAGAACTAGCAGCCGCAAAGGCATCAAGCACGCTGACCAACTCGGAAGAGAGCCCTAAGTGCTTAAAGGAAGCGAAGTTACTTCCATGCCTTCCCCCAACTGCTCCAACCGCTCCAGAATATACATTCACCGAATGTAAACAACCACCTCCATATTCAGAGTCTAACCCTCCAGTTGTCATCGCTGCAAAGCTCCTCTACCCCCCAGTCGTTGCTATTGTACCGCTGTCGGCTGCCGCTCCGCCAGCCGCCGCTGCCGCTCCGTCAGCCGCCGTCCTGCCAGCCGCCTTCGCCGCGCCACCAGCCGCCGTCCCACCAGCAGCCGTCGTCGCTCCGCCAGCCGTCGCTGCGCCGCCAGCCACCGTCGCCGTTCTACCAGCCATCGCCGCTCCGCCAGCCACCGTCGTCGCGCCGCCAGCCGCCACCGCGCCACTAGCCACTGTCGTTACTACAGAACTTAACCCTCCCGCTACTACTACCACGCTAATATCGCCAATTTATCCACCATTGCCGCTGACAACTCCACCATTAGCCGTCTTACCAGTTACCACCCGAAAAGCTACCTTACCAGCTGCCACTCGAAGAGCTGCCTTGCCTGTTACCACCCGGACTCGAAAAGTTATTACTAAAGAAGAAGATGGAGAGGAGGATGACACATTTTTATTTTCTAGAGACGAAGGGGAGCAAAAGGAGGGCAAAAGAGGAGAAGGAGAAGAAAGTATAAAAGAAGAGAATGAGGGCAAGAGCAACCAACGGCATACAGAAATAACAAAACTAAGGGAAAGTCTTGCGACCCCATGAAAACAGAACGTACAACCATCGTCTTCAGAACGCGCGACCGAAGCGAGTTACGAGAACTCTATTTAGATACACGAATCAGCCCAGATGAAACCCCCGCCATCTGGTTAGGCCGTCTCATAGTCGTACACGCTATGGAGACACTTAACAAGACAGAAGCGCGGTATCTAATGCAACAATCCCAGTGGAGTGGAGGAGTCTGCGTGAATACCGAAATTCTAGATGATGAAGGGTTACCATTGTTATTGCCGGCTGCCTTAGCTGTCGGAGCACTTCTCAACTGTCCCTATAGAATCCATGACGGACTCTCTACTCTACTTGAACAACCAAGAGCTTTGTCACTTATTTATGCCATGATAGGCTACTCTTTCTTGCGATGGAATCCTAGAGAAAACCCAGTTGGTAACGCAGATTTCAGGGCCACTATGGACAAATGGCCACATAAGTACCTACCAGATCCCAGTAAAGTCCAATTACCCTAGAAGGAGTAGAAGAAGCATACCAAGTTTATGGAGCCGGGTTTGGGCAAGCAGCTCGCCTAGTAATGATTACTGCTGTCGACAAGCCTAGCAGTACTGTTCTTCATTTACAACACCAACTAGACTCCCCTGCCAGTCAAACATTAAAACGATTTGCTCTACTCGCAGAACTGCAGTCCTTTTTACCCACCGGAGCTGTATCTCAGTTGCCTTCTCCATTTCCCCCAGCAGCCCTTACAACTCAACCAGTATGGACACAGCCCTCGATTCAACAGCCAAATCATCCCTCCGCCTATAATTTGCCCCAACAACCACCAGCCCAAGGACCACCTACTCGAACGCCATTAGAGCGAGCAAGATTCGGCTTCCTATTAGGACGATCCGGGTTAGACAAAGCAACTCTTCGAAAGTTATCAGAGGGAGAGCAACTAACCCTCGCCATCAAACTAGGATGGGATCCTAACTGCCAGTCAAAGTCAAAAAACGAGTAGAAGCCGCCAAGGCAGTTAACCTCGGTGGCGAACCTCAACAACTTTATAATCAACGCCCCTATGCAATTGTTTTCATCAAAAACAACTCATCTAATAAGACGGCAATAGCAATTAGGTTCCTCCTAGACACCGGAGCACAAATTTCAGTCATCCAACCATCTATGCCCCACACCCCGCTTAAAAAAAGAATCCACGTACAAGGCCTAAACTCCATCGCCAGCGTCAAGTTAGGCCGTTGTGTACAACACCCAACAAAAAAGTCGTTCGTAGCAGCAATAGGAGATGTCAACCTACTCGGTGTCTCCGAAATCCTCAAATTCGATCTCAAGCCTACACTTATACAAGCATTTCCAGTCGACCCCTGTAAAACATCAAGCATCGCACCCCATACGCCGAAAGTCATCAATCATCTGTCGTGGCGCTACACGCCCATCCCTACAAAGTCACATCTCCGAGAGTCACTCCAGAAACTTCTCAATGAACTACAAGAAGCAGGCCATATCTCCAAAATTTCACATGCTAAGTTTCTATCACCTGCATGGGGCATTGCAAAACCCAGAAGCCCTAACGAAGCTCGACTCGTAGTTGATTATCGTCGTGCCAACAAGCAAGTAGAACCTTTATCGCAGGCCAGCCTTAAGACGCTACCACAGACTTTAAGCGAAATGATAGCCTACCAGGCAACCCCCTGGTTTGGAAGTACCTTAGATCTCAAAAACATGTTCTTTTCTATCCCTATTATCGATGACGTTGGGATACTTAACATGTGTGTAAACGGACAAATGTTTAAATGGAATGTCTGTCCCCAAGGGTACTGCAATTCACCAGCAGTAGCCACAGCAGCCATCAACGCTACCCTTGAGGCCTTCTCTACGTCTGATGACGTCCGCATCTGGAGTTATGTAGATGACATTACTATCATAGGCAGAACTCCAGAAGTAGTAACCCAGACTACAGCAAAATTAATACATCACTTACAAGCTCATAAATGAACTGTAAACATGCAAAAATCTCAACTCACTGCAAAGCCACACATTTTTTTCCTTGGCAAAGTATTCGATCATGACACTCGCAAAGCAACAACACATACAACTCCAACCATCCCCTAGATCAAAGGTACTACCCCAACGAAAAAAGAGATTCAACAATTTCTAGGCCAGCTAAACTGGCACAGAGCTCATGTACCAACAAGTCATCTAGAAGTCATCGCATGTCTACATCAGCAACTACGCGTTAAAACTAATACTCGAAGCATATGGGACCCCACTCACGACTATGATAAGTTACAAGAACTCACTGTGGGTTTTGCATATGATACCTTTCTCTAGCATCATTGCAATCTCTGTTTTTATCTGGCTTTGGAGTAGCTGGGGAATCCATCTCCAATTCTCACATATTACCTGGCCCAGAGGAGATTTTATCCAGTGTACCACACCCCAAGCTTCCCCAGGGGTTCCCTGGAACACATCTCCATACTCCTTGACTAGCTCAGCAGCCTGTCTTCTCTGTTCTTCCAACAGCTGCGGGGCCAGTTCTACATCACCCGGCCCACTTCCCTCCATTAACATGGGTCCCAATTCTAACTCCTTGGGATGAAATGCTAAGTACATACACTCCCAGTCTTCCCACTTCTTCAACATATTGACATGGTATACTTGCTTCTTTTTCTGCTTATCTATCTGGTACACCTCATAGTCCATGGGCCCCGCTTGGTGTATGACTTCATCGGGTCCCTGCCACCGGGCAAGTAACTTACTCTCACTGTCCGGTAATAGAACCAACATGCGGTCCCCCAAGTCAAACCTCCTTTCCCTGGCGCCTCAGTTGTAATGTCTCACTTGTCATTGCTGGACTTCTCTGAGATTTCCTAACACCATGTTCTGAGCTGCTTCAAGGCATTCCCGCAGTTGGATCATGTATTGGATGATGTTCTGGTCTTTACTCTGCTGTTCTTCCCAACTCTCTTTAATCAGGTCTAGGATCCCCCTTGGCTGCCGGCCGTACAATAATTCAAAGGGTGAAAACCCAGTTGAGGCCTGGGGTGCCCCTCTTACAGCAAACAACAAAGGTGGTATCATTTTGTCCCAATTCTGCTGGCTCTCAACCACACACTTTTTTAGCACCTGTTTCAAAGTCTGATTAAAACTTTCCACGAGCCCATCCATTTGGGGATGATACACGGCTGTCTTCAGATGTTTAATCCCCAAAGCTTTACTTACTCCCTCGAACACGTGTAATGTAAAGTTCGCTCCCTGATCAGTCAGTAGTTCCTTAGGGAGTCCTACTGAGGAGAAATCTTCAAAAGTTCGTTTGCCACCTTTGGCATGGACACCGTCCGCATTGGCACTGCTTCTGGGTACTGAGTCTCTTAATCCAATAAAACTAGTATGTACTGGTTTCCAGTGCTACTCCAGGGAAGTGGCCCTATGATGTCCACCGCCTCACCCGGTCCTCCGGTGTTATAAAACTACAAATAGAAAACTCAAACCCCTGGGCTATAACATAAAATATAAGCTGTCTGGCTAACCGTCATTCAAATCCCTACCAGGGAATTCTCTACCCTGTATCCGCGAACAGAAGCTGCTTGTGCCGTCAGGCTTCTCTACTGTGCTTGCTCCAGCAGAGCTCCTTCTCCCTTGGCTGCTAGCAGAGAACTGCCCTTCTGGCCTTACTCCTGGGGTTTATATGTGCTAGGCCCTGCCCCTTCCTATCAGCTGACTCCCCAGTGGTTGCCCTAGCAACCCACACCTGTGCCTCTGCTCTGAGAGTAGCAGGCGCCTTAGTGTCCTGCTACACAATCTGTTTTTGCAGAAGATAATATATTTCTCATTCAACTCAGACTGGTTATGGGTAGTTACTGCTTTTCTGCCTGATGGCATCCAGGACATTGTGTTAGAATAAGTGAAGTCCTTCTTGATGGGATGGATGCATCAAAAATGAAGTGAAGGAGAAACTGTGCCTTCATCCCCTGGCCCCTGCTTTTGTGAAGTCATACCAAGATCAAATCTTTCTCCAGCATGCAGCCAGCCATAAGATGAACTGGTCTGATGACTTGGACTCCGGGGCTGAGGGGATTAAATGAAACCTGGATCTACTTAGCCTCCATCACACATGACCAATACAGTGATCATGAAATGATCCAGTTTGCTATTCAGAGAAAGGTGGGGAGGGTAACTAGCACAGCGCAAATGCTTGACTTTAGGAAAGCCAACTTCGATGTGCTCAGGTCAGTAGTAAGGGAGGCACTTGGAGCCCAGGGTGTAGTTAGTATGGGGGTCCAGGAAAGGTGGTCCTTCCTCAAGGAGGCTATCCTGGGGGCGCCGCAGGACACAATTCCACTGTGCAGGCAGGCAGGAAAAGGGTCCAAGAAACCTTCATGGCTGAGCACAGATATCCAGGCTGTCCTGAGGGCAAAGAAAAGAGCGTACTGGCAGTGGAAGCAGGGTGCAGGGACAAAGGAGGAGTACACCTCCCTGACCTGAGCTTGTAGGGATTTGATAAGGGAGGCTAAAGCAGCACTGGAGCTTAGATTAGCTTCTGGGATTAAGGATAACAAAAAGTCCTTCTTCAAGTTTATAGGTAGCAAGAAGAAGTCTCGGGGTAACATTGGACCCCTACAGGGCAGGGCAAGGCAGGGCAGTTGGTGACGGACACGCAAGAGAAGGCAGAACTCTTTAACAAGTTCTTTGCCTCTGTGTTCCTGTCTGCTGACAATGGGGTGGTCTCGGGTGATAGCATAGAGAGGCCCAGGAAGGATGCAAGTCCCCCGACTATTAGTTCAGACCTAATTAAGGATTACCTGGAGGGCTTAGATGTATCCAAGTCAGTGGGCCCAGATGACCTTCATCCACGGGTGCTGAGGGAATTGGCTGGTGTCATTTCGGAGCCATTGGTACAGCTGTTTGAGGACTCCTGGTGCTTGGGCCAAGTCCCTGAGGACTGGAAAAGGGCCAATGTGGTCCCTATTTTCAAGAAGGGGAGGAAGGAAAAGCCTGGCAACTACAGGCCAGTCAGCCTCACTTCTATCCTGGAGAAGGTCTTTCAAAACATTATCAAGGGCCACATTTGTGAGTGCCCTGCAGGGGAAGTGATGTTGAGGGGTAACCAACACGGGTTCATGCCAGGCCGATCCTGCCTGACTAACCTGGTCTCTTTCTATGACCCGGTAACAAAGAGCTTAGAGGTGAAGGAGGAAGTCGATGCCGTCTTCTTGGACTTCCAGAAGGCCTTTGACACAGCGTCCCACCCAATTCTGGTGAGCAAGCTGAGGGGCTGTGGCATTGACGAATGCACAGTCACATGGGTGGCAAAGTGGCTCCAGAAACGCACCCAGAGGGTGGTGGTGGACGAGTCGAGGGTGGATGTGGGCAATGGAGTCCCCCAGGGCTCGGTCCTAGGGCTAGTGCTGTTTAACATCTTCATTAGCGACCTGGATGAGGGTGTGGAGAGCACCCTGTTCAAGTTTGCTGATGACACCAAGTTGTGGGGTAAAGTGAATACACCGGCAGGCAGGGACCGCATCCAGGCAGACCTGGATAGGTTAGAGAAGTGGGCAGACCTGAACAGGATGTGGTTCAACAAGGACAAGTGCAGAGTGCTGCACCTGGGGAGAGAGAACCAGCATTATGGTTATAGGTTAAGGACTGACCCTCTTGGCAGCACAGAGGCAGAGAGAGATCTTGGAGTCATGATTGACTCCAGGATGAATATGAGTCACCAATGCAACGAAGCAATAGGCAGAGCCAACCGCACCCTGTCATACATCAACAGGGGCATCACTAACAGGTCCAGAGAGGTCTTGCTCCCACTCTATGCGGTGCCGGTCAGGCCACAGCTGGAGTACTGCATCCAGTTCTGGGTGCCACACTTCAAGACGGACATGGAGAACCTAGAGAGGGTCCAGAAGAGGCCACTCATATGGTTGAAGGCCTCCATGGCCAGCCCTATGAGAAGAGGCTGAGGGACCTGAATCTCTACAATCTCCACAAGAGGAGACTCAGGGGGGATCTTGTGGCTGCCTACAACCTTATCAGGGGCCAGCAGCAGGGACTTGGGGGAAGTCTGTTCACCAGGGGCCCCCTTAGGGTCACCAGGAACAATGGCCACAAGCTGAGGGAGGACAGGTTTAGGTTAGATATTAGGAAGAACTACTTCACAGTAAGGGTGGCCAGAGCCTGGAATAGGCTTCCCAGAGGGGTGGTGCTCTCACCTTCCCTGGAAATCTTCAAGAGGAGACTGGACAGGCACCTGGCTGGGGTCTTATGACCCCTGCCACCCCCAGTGCTCATTCCTGCCCATGGCAGGGGGTTGGACTAGATGATCTGTCCAGGTCCCTTCTGACTTCTTGATTCTATGAATGTCAAGATAACATGTGGACAAGACCAATTCATGAGTGAAGGACAGGAGGAATAAGACAAGAGTGATGTCAGGGGACAGAGGAAAGTACTTCTTCAGAGTTCATGGGTGTATCAGGGACTTCTGTTACTTGAAGGAAGAAAGAATAACGTTGCAGAGGGCAGGCTGGGCAATGCAGTTTGGGCTGCTAATGAGGGGAGGAAGAACCCCTGTTGCTGAGGCATGGCAAGTGCAGCATGTAGGAAGACTAGCAGCAAAGGCAACAGGGGGAAGTAGCAGAAGTTAGGTTAATGATTGAAATCATTAATAGCCCCTGGATCCTGTTGCAAGGGAGTCACAGGTTGGGTGACCAGAAAGGAGCCATATAAAGCTGAGCCCAGCCCACAGGCTTAGTCAGGCCCATATCCTCAGGAGGAGCTCTGCAGAGCACCTCACAATGTAAGTAGTTTATGTTGATGTCTTTAAGATAGTTGGACTGTGAGGTCTGAGTGTAGCTTAAAGGACAGTCGGATGCTGTGGTGGGGTGACAGTGAGGCACCTGAATTTTGGAGCAGGGGCAGGAGCACTGAGGCAGGGCTGGAGGCCTAGTACAGAGTGATGGGAAGAGCAAGGAGATGGAGGCCAGCCAGAAAGAGCAATACCTTGCTCAGTGCAGAGGCTGGGCCAGATGAAGGCAGCCCAGTGATGGGCAGGACAGAGGAGAGCACCCCAAGGCTCACTCTGGTTACCTTTATTAACATCAAGGCATGGCAAATGAAGACAGGGTGGGTACTGTGGGACTCCAGAGTAGATGATGAGACTAGGGCAGCTATTGGAGGCACCATGGCTGCTTACAGAGGCAGGATCTTGCCAAAACAGGAATGATGCCGTCTCCTCTGGCAGAAGGTGCCTGCACCCATAATTGCTTCAGCTCAGCTCACTGTCAGAAGCTCCTGCAGTCCTTTCTGACTCTAAGCTCTCACAAGGCAGCCTTGTGAGTACAGCCACACTGTGTGGTTTTTGAATGGCCAGGAGATCCCTTCTTATCCTGGCAAACAATGACCTTGCCTAGGGCGTGCAGACATTTGGTACCTCCCATCTTGACCACAGCAATATAATATACCTAACATTCCCCAAGGGGGCATTTCTTGTGCCTTATTTAATGCATCTCCCTTGACCTCCTCTATAACCTGCACTCCTCAGTAACCTTCAACTTATTCTTCCACAGGAAAAGAAGAACCCCGTCAGCTAGAGCTCCTCTCTTCGACAGAGGCACCAATGCTCTGGAAAGCCAGGCTGTAGCTTTATGCTTCTTCATCCTTCTCCTCCTCCTCCTCTTCCTCCCCAGATGTTTACTCCCTCTTGCTGCCCCTGGGTGTGGGCTCTGCAGTACCTGTTGCTTTACAAGGCAATCCTCCTCTTGCAGCTAAATAAATAGATGCAGAACCTGCCCCTCAGCTCACTGTGTTTGTCTGGGTAGGGAAGGGGAGGACCTGGAGATGTCAGATCCCAGAGACCTGGGAGAATACCCTACCCCAGGGCATGAGAGGTGTGATGGGCCAATAGGGGGCACTCCTGCATTGAGCCACCCACCTCACTGTGCCCGACCACCTTCCAGGCTCTGAGTGCCTCCCTGGGGGCGCCTCGCGTCTGGCTGACCCCCTTCCTGGAGCACACTCACTAGCCTGGGGGTAACGTAAGCTGCCATCAGCAGCTTAGAGAAGGGACTCTCTAGGCCCTGTGTCCTCAGGGAAACACAGGCCTAATAGTCATACAGGTACTCGACCCAGTACAGGCACTTGGGCCACTTTCCCAAATCGGGGGCCAAAAAGGAAAGTCTCCCTTAGTCCACAGACCTAAGGGCCCTCTTAGGCATAATTTAGACCCACCCCTCAATAAGTCTCCTACACCAGTCACAAAGGAGAACTTTATTGATTACAGGGGGTAGGGTGAAAATAGGGTTCAGGATTGGGATTTCTATGATATTGCTCTTCGACAAAAACAGTGTGGCTGAGGTAGCCTTTTGATCTCGCATCTGAGTTACTGCCAGCAATATATTTAGTGAGATCTCGAGTAGCTTACTCACAAGCATCATCCCGAGGCTGTTGGAGATTCCCTCTGGAGGCAGGCCGTTCTTAGCTCATGAGCTATGGGGGAGAGAGCCAGTTTCAGATGGTAAAACTCCTCTCTAAGTCTGAGTCCCCCGCATGGCTGCTGCCCTCTCCTCCTGGGCAGTCTTAACTTATATAGCCCCTGTGACCTCATTCACCTGGTCCAGTGGAAGCCAGCTTCGGTTGGCTGTCGGCCCACCAATTTGAAATACACCACTGGTTACCGGGCAGACTCTAGCCCACCAGGTAGATGCCCCTCACCCAGGTAGCTGATACCAGTCATGTAGGCAGAGGGAGCAGGTTTCCCCCCTCCCTCAGGAATGTATCCATCTAAGGTTACCTAAAGAGAAAGGGTAAAGGTGTGTCTCCTCTGCTGGGCCCATCCTAATCAAATTGTCACAGAGCAGAGATTTTGGGGAGAAACAAAGGTGGCTTCCTGCCACAAGAGGCATATGTCAAGGTCATCCCTTCCCTGAAAATGGCTCTGAGCGAGCTCCAGACCTACTACCAGAAATCAGTAGTGGAGGATGGAGAGGACATGGCCAAAGCCACCTGGCACAGAGACATGTGGCACAAGACCCTCCAACTCCCCGAACAGAGAAGGGGGCAGTGACAGCGAGGAAGAGGAAGGACCAAGTGGAACTGAGAATAGTGTCAGCGACAGCAACAGCGGGTCCTCCAGCTGGAGCGACAGTGATATAGAGGACAGGTGAACTGAGCATGTGACCCCGCAAGTGGGGTGGGGTGAAAGGGAAGGGTTGCCTGGTTTGAGGGACCAGGAGGTGTTTGTGTGTGTAGCATGCCATGCGGATATTGTAATGGGTTTGGGTGGCTAGCAGGCCTTTCTACGGGTTCGTGGATGCAGGTTTTGTAACAGGTGAAGGTTTTCTTTGTGGAGTGATACTAGGAGTGTAGATATATAGATATAGATATAGATATTTTACAAAAAAAAATCTCTTCCCTCCACACCAGAACACCTCCAAGCCAAGTTACTCTAGGAATCCATGGACTGGATAATGGGGAGCAGGTTGGGGCTTCTCCTCTAATCCAGACATCAGCACTGGGGTGAATTTATTAACCCAAAGAGCAAAAACCAAACAGAACAGCCTGAGCAGATGTGCTGAGAAGCACTGGGTGTTGCTTGCTTTCCCTGAAACCATGCATTGGACATATCTTTCAAACAGGAAGGTGTGTCCAAAAGGGGTTTCTTATTGAGGGACAGGGATGTGCCCGCACTCTGTCTTGCCATTGCTTGACGGGGACCCAAGTGAAGCTGTCATGTTTTCACAATCCCCCTTGGGGACTGAATCTCTTGATTTCTACTGCAATAGAGGCCTGTTGGTTGTGCCTCACCTATTAGCTATGCCAGTGGTGGCCAATTATTTCAGCTAGAGGGCTGCTTAACAAGGTTTGGTGAGCTGTTGAGGGCCGCATGGGTAGCCCCACCCCCGGTGGTTGTCCCAACCCTTGTTGCCATCTTGGAACTGGAAATCTTGCCCCCTAACAAGCCCTATGAGGAGGGACTGAGGGACCTGGACCTCTTCAACATCTTTGAGAGAAGGCTACGTTGTGATCATGTGGCTGCCTACAAATTTATCTGGGGGACACAGCAAGGGATTGGAGATGCTCTGTTCACCAGGGCACCTCACGGGGTAACAAGGAACAATGGTCAGAGAGCAGATTTAGGTTAGACATCAAGAAAAACTTCTTCATGGTAAGGGTGGCCAAAATGTGGAATGTGCTTCCAAGGGGGGTGATGCTCTCCCCTACCTTGGGGGGCTTTAAGAGAATGCTGGATAGGCATTTGGCTAGGGTCATCTGACCCAGCACTCTTTCCTGCCTAGGCAGGGGGTCGGACTCTGATTTGTTGAGGTCCCTTCTGACCCTAGCATCTATGAATAACCCCTGACCTTTGCCACCAGAAGCCCCTCCCCTTGCCCTGGAAGTACTGCTTATTTTAATTTTATTTAAACAAATATTTTTGTCCTGATTTTCATGGTTTCACAGTAGCTAGGGTCAGGAGGGACCTGAACAGATCATCTAGCCTGACCCCCTGCCACAGGCAGGAAGGAATGCTGGGTTCACAAGACCCAAGACAGGTGATCACCTAACTTCTTTTTGAATTTGCTCAAGGTAGGGGTGAGGACCACTTCCTTAGGAAGTTGGTTCCAGATTCTGGCCACCCTAACTGTAAAATATTGCCTTCTGATCTCTAACCTAAACCAATTCTCCATCAGCTTATTACCATTGTTCCTTGTCACCCCAGGTGGTGCTGGGGAGCTTTCTATTTGCTGATGATCTCCCCTGATGAGTTCGCAGGCAGCCACCAGGTCCTCCCTCAGCCCCCTGCTGCCGAGGCTGAATAGGTTCAGGTCCCTCAGTCTCTCTTCATAAGGCCTGTCCTGCTGCCCCTTCACCAAATGGGTGGCCCTCCTCTGAACGCTCTCCAGGCTGGCCCCTTAAAGTGCAGCGCCCAGCACTTCAATTGCGGCCTGACCAAAGTCGCATAGAGGGGGAGTATCACCTCTCTGGACTGGCTTGAGATGCATCTCTGGATGCATGACAAGGTCTGGCTGACCCCGCTGGCTGCAGTCTGGCACTGGCGGCTCATGTTCATCCTGGAGTTGACAATGACTCCAAGATCCCTTTCCACCTCTGTGCTTTCACCTGTATGCATGCCGCGGATTCCCTCCCCCAAGGTGCAGAACCCCGCACCTGTCTATGAGAACCTCATCCTATTTTCATCTGCCCACTTTTGTAATTTCTCTAAATCTAGTTGCAGCCTCTCCCTTCAAGTGTGCCCACCTCGCCCCACATCCTAGTGTCATCAGCAAACTTGAACAATGTGCCTTCAACCCCCTCATCCAAGTCGCTGATGAAGATGCCAAACAGTGCGGGCCTGAGAACCGAGCCCCAGGGTACCCCACTGCTCACACCTCGCCAGGTTGAGTAAGACCCATCCACCACCATTCTCTGGGTACGCCCCATCAGCCAATTGTTTACTCATCCAACTGTGTAGGCAGTCACCTAATTTATTGATGAGAATGGGGTGAGAGACAGTGTCAAAGGCCTTCTAGAGGTGATTGCATAATAGCTCAAAATAGCAGGTGGGGTGTGGCAGGTATGGGGTATGGGTATGGTGAGTGGGGTGTATGGGGAGGGTGTGGGCTAGATATGGAGGGGTGGAGATGTGGAGTTTGGGGTGGGAAGCAGGAGTGTATGTGGGGGCTGTGGGAGGGTGTAGGTGTGTTTGGGGATATGGTGAGGGTGGGGTGTGTGGGAGAGTGTGGGAGTGTGTGTGGATATGGTGGGGGAGGTGGGAGTGTGTGTGGAGTTATGGTGTGGGGGTGGGGATATGTGGGGAGGCTGTGGGAGGGAGTGGGTGTGTTGGGGGTATGGTGGGAAGTAGGGAGCCAGCCCGGCTCCTCCCAACCCTGCCATCCCATCCCAGCTGCAGTGTGCAGTTCCTGGCTGCGAGGACAAGTGCTGGGGAAAGATCTTGGAGGACATTCTTACAGAGGGCCCCACAGGTTTCATAGATTTCATAGGCATATAGGCTGGAAAGGATCCCAGAGGATCATCGAGTCCAGCCCCCTGCCCCGGGGCAGGAAGTCAGCAGGGATCATAGGATCCCAGCAAGATACACATCCAAATGTGTCTTGAAGACTTTCAAAGTGGGTGCAGTCTATTCCAAACAGGTACAGTCTTGGGGCAGTCTTGAGCAACAGTTTATTCCAAACCTTGAGGGCTCAGACAGTAAAGTTCTTTCTTATGTCCAGCCTGAAACGATCATGGTGGAGTTTGTGACCATTTGATCTTGTCATCCCTTGGGACGCTCTGATGAACAGATGCTTCCCCAGATCCTGATGAGCATCCCTGATAAACTTATAGGTGGCCACTAGATCACCCCTGAGCCTGCGCTTGTCCGGGCTGAAGAGTCCCAGGGCTCTCAGCCTCTCATCATAAGGCTTGTTTTTCTGACCTCTGATCATGTGCGTGGCTGTCCTCTGCACCCTCTCAAGCTTCTCCACATTCTTTTTGAATTGTAGAGCCCAAAACTGGACACAGTACCCCAGCTGTGGCCTCACCAAGGCCAAGTACAATGGGAGAATGACATCCTGATATTTGCTTGAGAAGCATCTATGGATGCAAGACAGCATTTTGCTCACTTTACTAGCTGCAGCATCACACTGAAGGCTCATGTTCATCTTGTGGTCAATCATGACCCCCAAGACCCTTTCATCTGTAGTGCTAGCCAGCATAGCACCACCAAGCCTATAAGCATGCTGCAGGTTTTTCCTCCCAAGGTGGAGAACCTTGCATTTTTTGGTGTTGATCACCATCAGGTTCTCATCAGCCCATTTCATGAGCCTGTCAAGATCTGCCTGGATTGCCCTCCTGTCCTCAGGTGTGGATGCTTTACCTCAGAGTCTGGTGTCATCAGCAACTTGGCCAGTCCACTTCTGACACCAGTGTCCACATCATTGATGAAGATGTTGAACAATATGGGTCCAAGGACAGAGCCTTGGGGGACCCCACTGGTCACAGGACACCATGATGAGTAACTGCCATCAATTACAACCCTCTGGGTCTGACCACGGAGCCAGTTGCCCAGCCAGCGGATCATGGTGGACCCAAGGCCACAGTTGGCTAGTTTTGCCAAGAGGGGGTCATTGGATACCAAATCAAAGGCTTTTTTGAAGTCAAGTTATATGACATCAATCTCTTCTCCCTTGTCCAGGTGATAGCCCACCTGGTTGTAGAAGGAAATGAGATTGGTCAGGCAAGACCTACCCGCAACAAACCCATGCTGGCTATCCCTTAGGATGTTGGCGTCGGCCAGTCCATTAAGGATGGCCTCTTTAATAAAATTTTCTAAGATCTTCCCCAGGATAGAAGTCAGGCTAATGGGCCTATAGTTAGCTGGATCCACTCTTCTCCCTTTCTTGAAGATCGGCACCACATTGGCCTTCTTCCAGTCTTCGGGCACTACACCAGAGCACCAGGAGTTTTGAAAGATCCGTGCCAGGAGCTGGGCTATGACGCTCAACAGCTCCTTGAGTACCCTGGGGTGTAGATTGTCAGAGCCAGCTGACTTGAAGGTATCCAGCTTCTCAAGGTGTTCCTTCACAAGGTCAGCATTTATAGAGGGCAGGGGACCTCCCCCACCCAGACCTCCCTGTCCCATAGCAGGCATGGGCATCCCATGGGACTGATCAAAGCCAACGCAAAGTACCCATTTAATAGGTTGGCTTTTTCCTGGGCATCAGTTGTCAGTTGCCCCATCTGGTTCAGCAGGGATCCAGCGTTGCCCTTGCTTTTCCTCCGGCTCTCCACGTATCTGAAAAAGGACTTTTTATTGTCCTTGATCCTCGAAGCTAGTTGGAGTTCAGTTGCAGCTTTGGCTTTCCTGGTTTGCTCCCTGCAGGACCGGACGAGTGCAGAATAATCCTCCTTGGAAATCAATCCCATCCTCCATCCTTTGTAGGCTTTTCTTTTTAGCCTCAGGAGGTCTGCTAGGTCCCTGGAGAGCTAGGGGGGCTGCTGTGCCCTCTTGCTGCCTTTCCTTCGAAATGGAATAGACTTAGCTTGTGCATTGAGGATCACTCCCTTGAGGAGCAACCACTCTTCTTGAACTCCCATCTCCCTGGGGTCATGATCCCTTAGGGCCTAACTGACAAGCCTCCTGACCTTGTCAAAGTCAGCTTTTCTGAAGTCAAGGACTTCTGTGTTGCTGACTGATTTGCCAGGTTTACGGCGGATGGTGAAGGTGATCAGCTCGTGGTCGCTGTCACCCAGCTTCCCATCGATCACTAGGTCGCCGATTAGGTCATCCCCTGTAGCCAGTACCAGGTCTAGCAGTGCTTTGCTTCTCGTTGGCCCATAGACTTCTTGAGTCAGGTAGAGGTCATCCACACACGAGAGGAAGCTTTGGGCCCGCTCAGAGTTAGCTGAGTGATCTTCCCACGAGATGTCCGCGTAATTGAAATCACACATGACAACCATGGTCCTGGAGCATGTGGCCTCAGCCAGCTCCCGGGTGAACTTCTGGTCAAGCTCAGGACTTTGGGTGGGGGGTCTGTAGTAGACTCCCACTGTTGTGTCCCCTGTGCCGTGTTCCCCATGGATTTTAACCCAGATGGTCTCTAGCCTTCCATCCTGGTCTCCAATATCAGCTTGCAGGGACATGTAGCTTTCCTTAACATAGAGAGCTACACCCCCACCCATTTTATCTACACGATCCCTCCTGTACACGGTATAGCCATCTATACCCGTGGTCCAGTCATGGGTGGAGTCCTACCAGGTCTCCATTATCCCTATGACATCATAATTATTTGCACTGAGCAGGAGGACAAGTTCCTCCTGCTTATCCCCCAAGCTCCTGGCATTTGTGTACAGGCAGGCAAGCCCTTGGGGGCTCTTGTCTTTCCCACAGATTGTACCAGGGCTGGGGCAGGGGTGGGCTCCCTTAAGTGCCTTGGCCCACTGGCTTTGCAAGGGTTGCTCAGCAGGCCAGCAGTGGCGGTAGTCCCCCCGTCCCCCAGCGGGCTTAGTTTAAAGCCCAGTGGAGCAGGTAAACCAGTCTGGCTAAGAACAGCCTCCTCCCCAAGGGAGAGAGGTGGAGGCCATCTCTTCCCAGCAGCTCGCTGCCTCTCTCGCCAAAGAGCGGGCTGTGGTCATGGAAGCCAAAGCCTTCCCAATGACACCAGTGCCGCAGTCTTTGGTTGACTACGTGGATCCTCCTCTCCCTCCTCAGCCCATAGCCCAAGACTGGGAGGATCAACGAGAACACCACCTGTGCCCCCAGACCCTTTAGCCCTGCTCCCAAATCCCTGTAGCGCCTCATAACCTGGCTGGGAGCGCTCCAAGCCGTGTCATTGGTGCCCACATGAATAAGGAGCATAGGATAGTGGTCAGTGGGCTGGAGGAGCTTTGGGATCTTCTCTGCAATGTCCCGGATGCGGGCCCCCAGGAAGCAGCAGACTTCCCGAGCTAAGGGGTTGGGGCGGCAGATTACCTTCTCAGTCCCCCTCAGGATGGAGTCTCCCACAACAAACACCTTATGTTTTGTTTTGGGGAGAGCAGGGATGGTAGTTGCAGGTGAGCCTGTGTTGCCTGTGGGAGCTGGCAACTCAGCAGGCTCTGCTGGAGCAGCAAGAGGTGTGTACCTGTTGCTAAGCTCCGGCTGGGCAGGGGCCTTGGTGCGGCGGACCTTAGAGCCCTTGACCACCTTGGTCCATGCCCCTGACTGGACAGACTGGACAGAGCGGGAGGTCCCGGAGTCCTCCTTTGTCCTGGAGGGAGACGGTGCTCTACCCTGCGGCTCCCGGGGGAGAAGGGCCTGGCAGTAGGAGTCAATCTCATGCTCACAGTCCCTGATGGCACGTAGCCTCTGGACTGTGGCCTGGAGCTCCTCCAGCTGGCGCGCCAGAGACCCCAGTAGGGAGCAGACCCCACAAGGGGAGGTGGCCATGCTCCTGAGCCCCAGAGCCTGAAAAAGGGACAGGCAGCCCCCGCAGCCGAGAGCCAGGGGCTCTGTCTGTGTGGAGCCTGGAACCATGGGCTCCATCTGGGTGGCCATCTCTGAGGTGCCCGGGGGGGGGCTGCAGAGCCCGAGGGGACCTTTGGGGTACGGCGCGTGCCCATCCATGTCATGCCTCTGGTAGGCTGGCTATGGCTGGGACTGACTACCCCAGGGGGTTCACAGGCAGGGTCTCAGGCCCTCCTGCGCGAACTCTGCGCTAACTCACGCGCCGGCAGACAAGCGCGCCTGTTTGCGCAGCCTGGTTGCGTGGCTCCCTGGGGGGCTGGGCCAAGTAGGGGCCTGGGCGGGGGCTTGACCCGGCCCAGCTCCACGCAGCCACCTCCTCCCACTCAGAGAGGGGTTAACCCCTTTCCACCACAAGCCCCGCTTGCCTCCGGCTGTGCTGGGGGCTGGCAAGGGGCTCTGTGGCTGCTGGGGGGTGTCTAGGGTGTCTGGGGGGCTTTGGGGAGCGGGGGTGTGGCAGGCTTTTACCCGCGTGTCTCTCGCCACTCCAGAGCCTAATTGGGCTTTTTTGGCTGTTTGGCAGGCCCTCTTAAACTGCGCACATGCGCAGTGGGCCTGCCGTCAAGGAAAGCTGCTCTCAGGCAAGGGGGAGCCCTGCCCAGGATTTGGGGGGCCCTGCCCTACTGGAGGGGGACTGGTGAGTACCCCTTCCTACTTTTCCTGGGTATCTATAACTTTCTTTTAAAGGTGTAATGTACTATAGATACCAAGTCAGTCTTTAAACTTTTTTTTTTTTAAGCGAAATGCTCGGACTGCTAGAATTGATCACCTGAACATAATTTCATGCTATAGCATGCTTTTATTTTAAGAGTAATGAAGCTTGCATATAAACATGACAACTCCATTTATCCCAGGTTTACTGCATTTTGGTTTGTGGAAGCCCACAGACTACCTAGGGAGGAAACCTCAGCCTGAAGCAATTTGATTTAACACATTTACACCCAGCCCTGAGATTTCCTGTATCTCTCTACAATGCCTCCTTGGTGACTGGGATGGTGTGCTCTTTGCACAGCTTGACACCCTGACAGCTCTGGTGGCCTAGTCTCTGATAAGGATCAATCATTTCCCCCTCCATTGTGGATGGCAGGCAATGATTATCAATGGGTTTTATCTCCAAATCTGTTTTGCTATAAGTACAACTTTATTTACCTGAAGATTATCTATGAGGGGGTGGAACCAGTAGATTTTTGTGGGTTTATTGTGTTCCTCTAAAGTGGTTTTCTTCTGGTGGGGGCATGGGAATCTGGTGCTTCATTTGTGATGACTAATAGACACTCTCACAGACCCAGAGGGACAGCCTTCCATCGTCAGTTCCCTCTGTGCAAAAATGAAGTTTATTTCCTACCTATGGGGACTTTTACCATCTTGTACCATCTATACTTTTCCCAGACCCTGACAAAGGGACTTTGATCCGAAAAGCTTGCAGAAAAAGCCAATTTTCTTACCATTTTCCAGTTGGTCTAATAAAAGGTATCATTTTGCAACAAAGAGTTCTAGTTTTTTGTATGTCTTTTTGTCTCATACCAACACGGCTGCCAAGTACACTCCATTAAAACTTTTAACATTTATAGTGTCACATTTGAGTTTATTTGACATCACAAGGACAACAGGTTGCTGCCTGTTGAATTGTTTTCTGTGTATTTCTAGTTTTTACCTGATTCGTTAGTCCTTTCTCTTTGTATCTGTGTTTAAACTCTAAGATTTTTTTTCTTTTCTGAAGGATTTTTTTTACTTAAAACATTCTATTGTTACTCCCCATCCCAATGTACCCACTCCATTTTTCTCCCACCCCTTCCAACAAAAATCAAACACTACCTTTACCTTTAAACACAGGAATATTACCAACGCTACAGGAACAAATTTCCCAGCCACAAAACAAACCTCAGAAGAACACCACCAATACAACAGTCCAACATCACACTTGTGGTAATAAATTTAGTCGGGCTTCTGGCCTACTTGACTAGAAAAACAGACAGAGACCAGAAGAGCTGATACTGCTTATTTCAGTTACACGTTCTGAGATAAGAAATCCTGCATGCCTTGGTCGTCTTGATATATTAGCCTGTGCATAGACGGTTTGTTTAAGCAAACTTCCTAAATGTCTGTGTAATTTACTATTGTTTTGTTTCCCCAAGGTCGGGTTTTTTTTCCCCCTTTCTCTGTCTTAAGTATAAATATGCTTGCAAACTTAAAGAGTCGGAGAAATCCTTTGAAACAGACAAGTGGGCGATTCCCCTTGCTGTATGGAATTCTCCCTGTGATCACAGTAGAGCCCTAAATAAAGAAAAGCTGGCTCTGTCAGTTCTGATTGAACCACAACGCGAAGTTTGATTTCTTCCACAATTTGGTGCCATGACTCGGATAGAGACGCCCAGAGTGATCAGTTGGGACACAGACATCTTTTCAATGAAGCCCTGGTGCCAAACCAAGGTAAGAGACCTTTTGAAATCTCTACTGGGGCTTTTCAGTGAGAGGCTGTCTCTTTGTCTTCCTGATTCACTGCTTGAGGATCACCCTATCCAAACTTTTTTTCTGCCAGAACTGTCAGACCCACTGTGTAACTGTGAGTAGAAAGAGTTAAGGTTAAAGACTCTGTGTTGCTGTTGTCAATGAAAGTATTTCCCCATGTGAATTGAGTTAAGTTCTGTAAAGTACTATGAGGTCTCCCTGAGGCCAGGAGGGGAAACCTTGTACAGCCACCCCAAAGACAAGAGATTTGTTCTGTGTGCTGTCTGAAAGCAAGGGTGCAAAGTGAAAACTCTTAGAGTGTGAGTGTTTTCCACAATAAGTGTTGACCAAGGCTGAGACTAAAGAAATGCTCTTGAACTTCGTGCCTCAACGCAGAAATCCCTGTGTGTGAATTAGGAGTATGAATTAAGAAATATGAGCCACTGACCAGGTCTGAGACTAAGGTTGGGTTCAGCTGCCCCAAGACTGTCCGGAAGGGCAGTTTTGAATGCAAGGGGGCCCAACTGCAACCTCGCGACCCAGTGGACAGGTTTACCCTTTCCCCACCCTCATAAATGAGCTGTGTCTAACCGTGAGTAACTGCATTGTGTGTCGTTATTGCCGTGGAGTTTTGTGCTGCTAGCCAATCTCACAACCTGACCGGACACCCTGAATAAGCCATTTCTGTATGAAAGACCTGTGTGAATTGAGTTTAAAGATAAGCAGAGAGTCTAAAAGACGTACCGGCTCTGCCAAAAGGGACTCCAGCATTGTACACGTACACACACTATGGCCATAAAAGTTTTAAGTTTCTAGACAAATGGAATTGGTATACCAGAGATGATTTTAGCTGGCAGTTTCCCCTGGAGGGAACATTTGATTTAAGTAAAATTATTCATCTCTGCAGACCTTGAGTTAAGAGGCACTAGTATACCACAGACTCAGTGGGACACATTTTTGATTAGTATAAAGAAGCTTCCAAAAGATGTCCAAAAAAAAAATCTCAAGTCCGGAGTCTTAAGGACTCCCAAGAGAAACTGAAATCTCAGATAAAAAAAAAATTAAAACAGAAAAGTGCACCAAAAGGGAGCCCCCCATCAACAGTACCATCAGCACCAAAACAACTTTATCCACAAATAACTGAGAATGAATCTGCAGAAGATATAATTGATTTTCTTAGTATGCCACCCCATATCAGCCCCAGGCACAATCTGAACCTGAAGAAGTCCTAAGTAACCAAATAGGCTCCTCCAGCAGGATTAGCCCACCTCACCAGGAAACTATCACTCAACAACTGTCACCTGCCCCCGGGGCATGCCCACATCCACTGGAGGCATGGCATCTGTCTCCTGAAATCTCAACCCCCTCCTCTTGTTTAAGGTCTGGTACCCAGTGTGGTCCAGCCCCTTCTTTAAAATCTAAAAAGGCTCATCTTATGCCTTTATGACAACTTCCAGGGCAAGGTCCAAATGGGGAAACTACAGTCACAGTCCCTGTCCCCTGGACTCCAGGAGATCTCCTAAACCTTGTTAAACAGTTTCCCAACATCAGAGAGGAGCCCCAGAAATTTAGAGATGAATTAGAAACTGTAATCCATTGTTATAATCCAACATGGGCAGATTTGAACCAATTAATGAGAAGTGTTCTGCCCTCTGAGGTCTGCAACTGCCTCATCGCACAGGCTACTTGGCCTACTCAAGACCCCAGACTAGGAGATCACTTAGCAGATGCCTGAAGAGGCCTCCTTGAGGGTGTGCTTAAAATTTGCCCCAGGAAAACTGACTGGGCCAAAATACATATCTGTAAACAAAAATAAAGGAGAATCCCCAGCAGACTACATGGACCACTTGAAACTAGTATTTGAAAGACATTCTGGTATTGAAAATGCAGCTGAAACTGCCCCAGATGCAGTTGCTTCTACTTTTGTCCACGGACTTCTTTCTAAAGTCCAAGAACAGTTGTGCACAATTGCTGTAGGTTGGCAGACTAAGCCACTTGCAGAACTGGTCACCATTGCAAATCATTGTACAACCTGCCAGGAAAAGAAAAAGGAATCCACGGAAACTAAGCTAATGTCATTACAATTACAGACTTTAGTCAGGGGCAGAAGCCGAGGTTTCCACCAAGGACAGTTCAGGGGCAGGGGATGTGGTCATGGGATGGGATGAGGAGGATTTCAGTCCCAAAATAATGACAATTGTCATTATTGTGGCCAACCAGGACACTGGAAGGCTCAATGTCCTCACCTGCCTGGCCAGCTGGAGATGACGTGTAACACGCCACCACCTCCTCTCCCTCAATTTTCTGTCCCGAATCAGGGAGCTTCCTGTTAGGCCAGCCTGAGGAATAGTAACATCATCACAGCCCCACTTCTCCCACTTAACCAAGATGTCCCTTCGTTTCCTGCGTGATAAATGGCATCTCTACAAAATGTTTAGTAGACATGGGTGCAAGCCGCTCTACTCTTCGAGCTGAAGAATTTTCCACATCTCCCCTCTCTTCTACTGTTGTAAACGCTGTAGGAATTTCAAATCAAATAGTTTCTCATCCTGTTTCCCAACCATTACATGTTTCTCTTGGTCCTGCTTCTGATCAACATGCCTTTCTCCTTAGTCCTTTTTCTCCTGTTAATTCATTAGGCAGAGATTTGCTTTGTAAACTCGGCTATACTATCTATTGCTCTCCTATTTAGATGTCCCCTGTGATAATGAGATAGCAGTACTTGCCGCTTTAACTAGCTCACCTCCTGAGCCTGAGTTCCCTGATCTTTCTGTCTTGCAAGAAGAAATCATAAAAGCTGTCCCTCCATTTCTCTGGACCCAGCATGCTAATGAAGTAGGACAAATCCATACTGCCCAGCCTGTAAAAATTAGATTAAACCCAGCTAGGCCTTTACCCAAAGTTACTCAATACCCTTTATGTCCAGAAGCCGAAGAAGAGATATGCTCTGTTATAACTGCCCTTTTAAAGCAAGTTTTCATTGTCCCGACTAAGAGCCCTTGTAATACACCTATTCTTCCTGTAAAAAAACCTGGAAAGAATACCTATCGCTTTGTACAAGACCTCCGTGCAGTAAATTCTGCAGTTTTACCTACTTTTCCTGTTGTACCAAATCCAGCTACTATCTTGTCCTGTTTTCCTCCTAATGCTTGTTATTTTACTGTTGTTAACTTGTGTTCTGCATTTTTCCCTATTCCTATACACCCTGATAGCCAGTTTCTCTTTGCATTTACCTATCAAGGACTTCAGTGTACCTGGACGCAATTGCCCCAAGGCCATACTGAATCCCCTTCTCTTTTTTTTTTTCTCAAATTCTGAAAAAGATCTAGATGACATAATATTAAAAAAATAGAATTCTGTGCTTGTGCAATATGTTGATGATTTGCTCTTGGCATCTACCTCCCTTAAAGCCTGTAAAAACAAAGAAGGCAGCACATCCCCCATCTTGGGGACCATTTGTAATTTACAGTTAGATTTTATTCAAATGCAGAAATGTTGTTCTTATGAATATGTTCTTGTTATTGTATGTATGTTTTCTGGATGGGTAGAAGCCTATCCATGTGCAAAAGCTGACACCATCACTGTAAGCAAAAAGTTGCTCAGAGATTCTATTCCAAGGTTTGGTATTTCTTTACCCCTAAACTCCGACAGAGAAATTTATTTTACTGGACAGATAATGAAAGAAGCCTGCAAACTCCTGCAGATCCAGCAGAACTTTCATTGCCCATACCATCCTCAGGCCTTGGGTCAAGTGGAATGCCAAAATGGCATTCTGAAAAATAAACTGGCCAAAATTTGTCCTGAGACTCACTTCAAATGGCCAGATGTACTTCCCATAGCCCTTATGAGTATGAGATCTACTGTCAACTGAAAGACTGGGCTTAGCCCACATGAAATTCTAATGGGAAGACCCATGAGGCTTCCTGCCTCACCACCTGTTGCCTCCCAATTTTGCAATTTACATTCACTTCATGGTACTATTCTGGACTATTGTAAGGCACTAATGAAGTGTTAAGGCTTTTCATTCACAGGTATAGGCAGCTCTCCCCAAAGAACCAGATGAGCCATGCCATTCTATCCTGCCTGGAAATTGGGTCCATATAAAAGTCCATCAGTGAAAGTCATCACTGGAACCTTGCTGGAAAGGCCCATTCCAGGTACTCCTGACCACCAACACTGCAATAAAGTGTCAAGGGCTCCAGACATGGATTCAGGCTTCACACAGTAAGAAAACAACAGCCCTGTTAGACCCAGAGTTTCCTCCATATCAATCTTGTAATCAGCCTCTGCAAACTGGTAGTGAGTCTAGCCCTTGCCAGCAGGAGAGCTCAAGACCAGTAGTGAGCCAAGTGCCTACTGGCGAAGAGGATTTGCCACTACAGAGCAAAGAGGATGTGCCCCAATGACACCACTCTGCCCTTCGGGACAGGAAAAAGGCCTCTACCTCCTTCCTGGCGCCTGAGGTGGTGTTGGTTAGTCATGATTTGGGTAGTTCTCAGTATTTCTTTTTGGGCCATCTTATATGAACTTGACTCATCGGTTATAAGAAACTCTGTAAACCAAACTACACTTCTGCACCGACAAAGAAGATCATTTCATGGAAATATGTTCTTGTCTTTAGTTAATCAAATTGGGATAGATTTAAATTTCTCTCATTGTTGGATATGTAGTCATGTCCCTATCTATTCTACCAGAGGAATAGCCATGATACCGGTACCCTTGAATGCAACTCAGATGTTAGCCCCTTACTATTCAAATTTTCATGGAAACGAAACTTGGCAGAATGTTAAATTGCAACCGGCCTGACTACGTATGATTAGCATATGCCACCCCTGGAAAGTTCTGTTGGACCTGTAATGGATCTCTTGTTGCAGTAGGAGTCAGTAAGTGCGAGGTAGAAGTTAAGATAAATGGTGCTTGGTTTTCTAATGGTTCCTGGATATCTAACTACTCCCCTGCAGGTCAATTTTCAGGCTATTATTCACAATGGACGATGTCCCCATGCTGTAATACAGGTGGATATACTGCATTAGCTGGTCACTGTTTTGTGTGTGGAGATAAGGCCTATAAAAATCTTCCCTCTGGTTGGAGAGGAACATGCTATGTCTCCACAGTGTATCCTGCCTTTACTATTAGATCTCACTTACCTAAAGGAAGAATTCTCAATGTTTGCGAAATTACAGAAAATCAAAGGGTTGGGGGTATAATGTTCCCCAGCTATGGTACAGGCTTAGGTATGTCCAAGATAAAGAAAGTTGCAGCATCTCTGGAAAAGATTGCTAATGCTACTGCTGATAGTTTTGATAAAATAAATACAGAAATGAAAGAAATAAGGCAAATGACATTGCAAAACCAACTTGCATTAGATTATGTACTAGCCAGCAAAGGAGGAGTCTATGCTTTAATAGGTAAAGAATGTTGTACTTACATTCCCAATAATTCAGAAGAAATCCAGGATTTAAGTAAACATATTCAAAAAGAAGCAGCTAAGTTGCATGAGTCAGATAGCTGGAATTTGAATTCTTGGTTTAGCTCTTTTTTCAGTTCCTTAGGCTCTACCATCATTCCTAGTTTGTTGAAATAGTTTGTTGTTTTTATTGGATTATGCCTAGTGTTTATGATAATACAATGTTGCTTAAGTTGTGCTACCAAGCAAATGCGAAATAGCTCATCAACCAGAAACGAAGTATGTAATTTGTATGTTGAAATAGCAGAAAGTAAAGAGAAAGAAAAGCTAGAAGTTGAAAGGCTAATGGCTATAAATATCTAACTTGATAGAAAAAAACAACAACAAACCCAGACAAACAAAAAAACAACAAAGGTATGTGGTAAATAAATTTAGTTGGGCTTCTGGCCTACTTGACTAGAAAAACAGAGCCAGAAGAGCTGATACTGCTTATTTCAGTTACATGTTCTGAGATAAGAAATCCTGCATGCCTTGGTTGTCTTGATATATTACCCTGTGCACAGATGGCTTGTTTAAGTAAACTTCCGAAATGTCTGTGTAATTTACCATTGTTTTGTTTCTCCAAGGTCGTTTTTTTTTCTCTTTCTCTGTCTTAAGTATAAATATGCTTGTAAACTTAGTCCGAGAAATCCTTTGAAACAGACAAGTCGGTGATTGCCCTTTCTGTATGGAATTCTCCCTGTGATCACAGTATAGCCCTAAATAAAGAAAAGCTGGCTCTGTCAGTTCTGATTCAACCACAATGTGAAGTTTGATTTCTTCCACGTCCTCAGTGAAACAGAAGGAACCAATCAACTCCCTAAAATTATCAAAGTCTCCATGTACACACTTACCAAAGCTGAAACGTACACACTTACCAAAGCTGTCCTCTCTAAGGCCTTAATTTCTGTCCAAAAAAACACCCAACTAATATACTACAATGTGAAGAGCTAGAAGAATTTGTTCAATGCCTCTGTCTGAAGGAATACTTCCACAACCAAGAGGAATCCACTTTCAACACGAATTCATCTGGTGACAACATCGAAGAAAAAACTGACTCCAAAAAACCCTCAGATTGGACTCCTAACAGTGGATAAATTCAAGCCTCGATTGCTACATTGACTGCTTCAGAGAAAGAATGAACAATGAAATACTCAACAACATACACCACTCTAACAACCTCTCCCTCTCAGATAGAAGGGCCAGAGAATCTCTAAAATCCAACCACCAAATAGTAATAAAACCAGAGGACAAAGGAGGAGCTATAGTCATCCTTAACCATGAAGACTACATAAAAGAGGCCAACAGACATCTCTCTGACACCACCTACTATAAAAAACTAGAGAAAGATCCAACTCCCCTTTTCTTCTCAAAACTCAAAACCACCATTACATAATTTCCATTGGAACTACAAGAAAAACTTCAGACCCTGATCCCTCCACTATCCAATCCAGGGACTTTTTACCTGCTCCCTAAAATCCACAAACAAGGAAACCCAAGCGGACCTATCATTTCAAACCATGTAACCCTAATGGAAGAAATATCAGGTTTCATTTAATCCATCTTAAAACCGCTCAGCACCCAAAGACCAAGTTTCATCCAAGACACAACAGAATTCCTGCAAAAACTGAAAAACATTGACTGGCTTCTCAGCAATACCCTCCTAGGTAGCATGGATGCCACCAGCTTATACACCAACATCCCACACCAGGATGGCATCCAAGCCTGCCTTACATATCTACAAGAACAAGATTATAACTCAGAGTACAAACCTCAGGATATCACTGAACTCATATACTTCATCCTCACACATAACAACTTCAGTTTCAACAACCAATACCTCCTACAGACCATGGGCACAGCTATAGGCACTAAAATGGCCCCACAGTATGCCAATCTTTTTATGGCCCACCTAGAAGAAGAATTCCTTAAGATCTGTATCATTAAACCTTACTATATACCTGAGATACATAGGTGACATCTTCATCATTTGGATTGAAACCCTGAAGTCTCTGATTGATTTCCACCAAAAATTCAACAATTATCACCCCTCCATCAGACTATTGCTTGAATACTCTAACACCAGCATTTCCTTTTTGGACACCATGATCAATATCCAAGATGGTAAAATTCAAACCACCTTATATAAGAAACCCACGGACCAACATACATATCTACACAGAACCAGCAATCACCCTAAACGCACCAAGCAAGCTCTGTAATTTACAGCCAAGCTCTCTGATACCACTGAACTTGCAGTGAGCAAAATACTCGTGATTGCCACCTCACAAATCTCAAAAGAGCCTTCAGCCAATAAGGACACTCCTCCAGAGTGATAGATCACCCTTCTGAAAGATCCACCTGGATACCACATAAAGATTTGCTGCAGTACAAAAAGAAAATCCCCACAAATCACACACCATTAGTTTTGACATATCATCCTTCCTTGGAACCTACATGGACAATCCTCAAACAATTGCAACCCATACTAGAAGACGGCTTAATTCTTAAAGAGACCTTCCCAGAACCCCCCATCCAAGCGTTTAAACAAGCACCGAACCTTACTAGCCTCAGAAGCAAACGTCCTGTGACCCAAACCATACCCAATGGATCCAGACCATGCCAGGCAAGAAATGTAAAACCTGTCAACACATCTCTACAACTTCCACAAAACTACACCCTACAACAGAACCATCATTTTTCCTGGATCTTACATCTGCACCTCCAGAAATGTTATATCCAGTGCACCAAATGCCCTGATGGAAAATATGTAGGAGAAACCAAACAACGACTGCGTACCAGAATGAATGCACATCGGAAATCTATCAAAGACAAGAATACTTAATCGCCTGTGGGGGCACATTTCTCACAAGACAATCACTCCCTCTCCAATCTCTCAGTCCTGATCCTCAAAGGGAACTTACAAAACACCTTTCATAGACAAGCCTACAAACTTCACTTCATAAATCTACTGGATACAAAGAATCATGGATTCAATATAACCATTGGATTAATGACACATTACAACCTGCCTGACATCTGATTCACCAGGTGTCTGCCTGACCTGACCTCTTACATTCTTCTTTTCCCTCACCTTTTCTTCCCTCCCCTCCCCTCCCCTACTTTTCTGCCCTTGGTCTTCCTGGTTTCCAACTATTTCCTTTTTTCACTGACAGCCACTTTCCTACCTTGTATTACTACCACTGTAGCATCTCTTTTTTTTTTACCTTTTTTTCTCCCTTCCCTTTTTTCCTTTTAAATTGGGTTCTCCCTTTTTCAAACTTCACCTAAGTGTCTGTGTCTGAATTACTTTGGGGAATTTTCCAAATAGAAACAAACTCTGCAGAAATTCCTTCTAGTTAGAAATGCCATTCCTATTATCCATTTCCACAGGGGCCTTTTGCAGATCAGTCGCTTGAAAATTCTGTTTCAGGTTTCCTATCTTTAGTTTTCAAGGTCTTCCTTTTTGTTGTTGACCACTTTCCATGCCACGTTTTAACAGCTGTCTTGGTCATGCAGAATAGTCTTTTAGATGCTTTAATCTGCAGGGTACTTTGACTCCTTCAGCCTCATCTTTAGTGATGTGCTGTTGTTCTCCCTGAGCAAATAGGAGTTTAAAGAGATAGCACCGTCTGTACTGTATTTTTGCTTCTCTGAGACAAGTGGTAATCTTTCACCCCTCACCCACTCCCCCACCTCACTTCCCCTCCCCCCTCCCGCCTGTTTCCATGGCATCCAGAAAGTCTGTGCACAGGAAATTATGCCCATGCCCTTGCAAATTTCTTAAGTATCAAAGATCCTTGCTCCAGATGCCCCAGAAAAGCATACAGGAGTAATTTTGGCAATGCCAAGTGAACCACTTCTACCATTCAGGTGCAGTTAGAGGTAAGTTAAATGCCTTTCTTGAAAGGTAAGTTATGTAGACAGTACATATTAATTTCTGTTTTTGTTCCTTAAAAAAGTCATGTATTTTGGTAGTAAAGGGTATGACCATGATATATGAACATGATTATACATTTCTGTAATATTAGAGGCAAAGGGCAATTAGCACTGGACAAGGAAAATCTGCATACACTCATGTGACGTATTTCCTCCTCTTTGTTGATGTGCATTGCAGCCCATTTTGCAAAATGATTTTCAATTGCTCTATAGGGCATTTTAGAGCATTAGGGAAATTAGTCTGGATCTCTATTGATCTGACTCGTACTGTTTGTTAATCAAACTCCATTACCTTACTTCACAGTAATCATTTTCCTTAGACCTCACCACTTGCAAATCAAAGACTCAAATGCAATTGAATGGCACAAATAGATCATCAAGATGATGGGAATTTGCTGCTTGGTTAGTACTCTTCTTAAATAGGCATGCTCACTGTGGAATGCGTGGGAAATAGGAATAAGGCAACACTGATAAAAGCAGCCTAGTAACCACATCATATGCATACAACATCCTTCCTCCCTCAGTGTGGGAGAGCCAAGGAGAAGAAAAAAGTAAACCATGACACATTTTATCACAGGAGTGACTGTCAATGTGCTTGGACTGAATTTACCAACTATTTGTCTGTTGCTTTTCAGATAAGAGTAACAGTCTACCAAGGAAGAAATACTCAGGAAAAACACTGGCCATGAGGTGGCACAGTTACTCTTTGGAAAGGTAGCAGCGATTCACTGTTACAGCTGAACCATAAAAACCTTGCTTGTTAGGTGTGGGCTGAAAGGAAATCCTAAGCAATGCAAGACCCTTTAAGAACAGCCAACAATGACTCGTTTAAACACTTTACTGATTAGAGACAGAGAACCCCTTTCCATTTGGTGTTTCATAAGTCTCCTAAGTGGCTTGGTCTTGTTTATACCTGTGATTGGGAGGAGGAATAAAATCAAGAAAATCAATAAGCGTTGTAGTTGTACAACAAGGTTGATTGTATAGTTTTAGGAATAGGCTAAACAAGGACTTGTTTGAGATGGTTTGATAGGGATGATCCTGCCTAAAGCAGGGGGCTGGAGTAGATGACCTCCAGAGATTCCTTCCAGCCCTACTTTTCTATGGCTGCATGATTCTAGAGGAAATGGGTAAATGTTTCCCAATTTACACTTTTCCTTTTTTTGGTTTCTGTTATTGCAGTTAGTAAATGTGCACTATATTTGGGGGAGGGCAAGTGCTTTCCCAACACACAGCTGCAGTAGATTGGGATAGAAGTAGATTTCAGGCCTTTTGGGCACCATTTAGTTCAATCTATTTTTCCTATCTCCCACTCTGGAGGGCTCCCAGAGTCCTCTCTTTGGGAACAAATCCTGTTTTCATAAGATTTCATAATGAAATTTCTGTCTTCCTTGCCTGTTAGGTTTAATGATTCACCTGCTAAGAGAATTGGCTCATCCTCTAGACCAGAGTTATGGGATCCTTTTTCTCTCTCCCCCCTTCCTCTCTAATGGTTTTTATATGCAATTGCTCTTTTTCAACAAAGCTGAGTCTCAGTATAAGACCACGATGCAGAAATACTGGATATGGTAGAAATGAACAAAATGGCAAGTCATTTTCCTGTCTGATGTTCTGGACATGACAATCAAGAAGTAATCCAGTTTGCAGAGGGCTTTTTAAATAATTTTACGGAGTGTAAGGCTCAAGCCCTGGAAGGATCAGTCCCTAGATAATTGTGTTTTGTATATCGAAGGGGAAACTCCTAGTTTAAATTCCAGGGGGAATGGATCTTGAAATAAAGGTAGTTTGCCAATGAAAAAAAAAAGATAAAAAGATAACCACACTGCATCTGAAAGGATTCCCCAGCACTAATGGAAACTCAATGCTCACTTTAACACAAGGTTTAAATACCGTTTCTGAAAAAAAAAGAGGCATCAGATACTTAGAAGCATGTGTAGAAGAAAGCCCTGTGTTAAAAGGTGGGGCCCACAGGCAGCTGTTACAAAAGACAACATGGCAAGAAGAAAAGGAGGGAAATAGAAAGATAAGATGAGGGGGTAAGGAAAAGGAGTTCATGGACTCCTATGGGACTGATTCTCCTCTGCGTGTCTTAGCTGTGATTTTCTCAGCATCGCTGACCTCACACTAGCATAGCAGAGTGGAGATTCCAGCCATGGGGGCTGATGGACTGTAGTGCTGAATACAGACTTCACCAGGTTTCTTAGTTAATATTGTCTCAGTGACCTCGATCAGAGCTGTCCATCTTATTTGGTCCCGTGGACCGGATGACTTGCCTCTAGCAGCGAGATGGCAGCTTGTCAGTGTCGACACCAGAACTGCTGCACTGGCACAGCTCCGGAACCTAGGTGGTGAATGCAGCCACCACTTGCCCCCTCTTCCCCTGCCGCTGATGTGAGTCACCAGTGGAAGAACCTGAATTTGGCAGCAAGCGAGGGAGTGGGGGGTGAGCAGCAGCAGAGCAGCACAGGTCACAGTTTATTGCCTCATGGGCTGCAGGAGGCTCACATACCACCATTTGAATAGCCCTGATCTAGATGAGATGAAATCTTGGCTGCTTATGTGTACAGATAGCACAAAGTTTGGGGCACTGAAGGGGGAGGAGGAGGACAGGTTACTGTACCAGTGGGATCAGCCATTGGGTAAAATGGTCCCAACTGAACATTTCAGTGCAGCAAGCTGAGATTTATCTGGGAACAGAGGGCATCTTTACACATGCTCTGAGGTGGGGCTTGCAGGGGGGTATTTTAATTTGAGTGGCTCTCTGGAGCTGCTCTAACTAAAGCACTCCCAGCATCTGGTGTATTCAGCATCCCGCCCTTTAAAATAGCAGCAGGGGCGCTTTAACTAAAGCTCATTCAAGGGACTCAGCAGACTCTCAGTAATCCAGCAGACTTGATTAATTGGGTCTACTCTGACACTTGCTAATTAGCACACATCGGAGCAGGCATAGGGTACGTGTATGTATAGGTGCTCAGAAATACCAGCTTGTACCTACTTCAGGGGAGACCCCGTCTTGGGAAGGACTCCATAACAGTGACTTCAGGAAGATCTAGGGCATGTACAAAAGTTGCTTTTTTGCCATGGCTTAACAGAAGTGCATGGCTTTACAACACTTTCAAAATGGGTACAGCACTTTAAATGAACTCTTCTTAAATGAGATATTAAATTTGAAGCACTGTATTTTACAGCACTTTGGCAGCCTACAGCGTTTGAAATAACTTCTGTACACTGATCAAATTTCTGACCAGTGGAGAAGTGCCAGGTAGCTGCAGAGAACCCCGCTGCCTCCTAGCCTGGAAAGTGCCAGGAGGCTCAGATGCTGCCCCCCACCCCCACTAAACACTGCACTTCTGTCATGTTTAAGAGTACTGTAACTTTACAGTGCTATAAGAAGTGCTGTAAATTAAGCTCTGTAAAACATACACAGAGCACTTCTGTACACACCCTTAGGGCCACTGACAGCCAGCTGAATCCATGTGAGTGCACAGTTGTAGCTAAAAATGGCTAAAGCAATGGTTCTCAACCTTTTTGGACTCAAGGCACCATCCATAACTTTTGTGAATTGAGTGGCATCTAATTTTAATAACTAATTTATATATTACAGTGCTTTTCTCCTTGTAGCAGGTCCAGGAAGTGGGGGTGGGGGACACTGGCCAGGTAGAAACAAGCCTGAGCCTGAGGTTACATGCTTATGTCCTCATACCCTGTAGCAGCCTTCAAAGCATCTGGTGAAACTCCAGGTGTCATGGCATCCTACTTGGGAATCACTGGGCTAAAGCAATCCTTGAATATATTAAAAAATGCCGGTAGAAGTTGGGAGGTGATCTTGCCTAATCATACGGCACCAGTGAGACTGCTAGTGGAGCACTGTGCAGTGTTCAGGCCTCAAGAAGAATGTGGAGATACTGGAGTTAGTTCAAAGAGGGGTCATACAACAAAACAGGAGTCAGAAAACAAGTCTTACAACATAAGCCTTCAGGAGCTCAAGTTATTCAATTTACGGCAGAGAACTTTTAAAAGGGGACTAGATTACTCTGCACAGGGACCTATACATTGAGGCAGAGAATTGGTGGCAATGTTGAAGTCTAGCAGAGACAAAAGAGGATCCAGTGGCTAGAAGCTGAAGTTAGGTTCCCTAACAGCAAGGGTAGTGACATGCCTAGGGAAGGGGTTAATTCACCACTGCATGGAGCCTTTAAAACACAATCAGACATCTTCTCAAAAAGGTATGCTTTGATTCGGTATCTGAGAAAAAGTCTGTGCTCTGGGTATAGATTTCATAGACATTAGGGCTGGAAGGGACCTCGGAAGATCATCGAGTCCAACCCCCTGCCCCAGGGACAGGAAGTCAGCTGGGGTCATAGGATCCAAGCAAAATAAACATCCAGATTTCTCTTGAAGGCATTCAAAGTAGGTGCTTGAACCACCTCCAATGGCAGGCTATTTCAGACCTTGGGGGCTCGGACAGTAAAGAAGTTGTTCCTTATGTCCAGCCTGAAACAGTCTTGGAGGAGTTTATAACTGTTTGATCTTGTCATCCCTTGGGCGCTCTGGTGAACACACGTTCCCCCAGATCCTAGTGAGCACCCCGATAAACTTATAGGTGGCCATCACATCACCCCATAGCCTGCGCTTTTCCAGGCTGAAGAGTCCCATGGCTCTCAGCCTCTTGTCAAAGGTCTGTTTTCCTGACCTCTGATCATACGCATAGCTCTCCTCTGGACTCTCTCAAGCTTCTCCACATCCTTTTTAAATGGTGGAGCCCAAAACTGGATGCAGTACTCCAGCTGCGGCCTCACCAAGGCCGAGTACAACAGCCTTGGTATGCAGAAGGTCAGCCTTGATCAGTGGTCTCCAAAGTGGGGTGCGCAAGACGATCCGTTGCAGTGCGGGAAGAAAATATTAGAACTTCTATTTCTATAAATATACATACGTTGGGAGTGTGTGCTGAAACATTTTTCACTGACAGGGGTGTGCGATCAAAAAAGTTTGGAGACCACTGGCCTAGATGACCATAGCAGTCCTTGCTGGCTTTAAAAGCTAGGAATTAAGAAGACTTGGACAAATTTGGAGCTCAGTTTTATGCTGCCTGCATTCTGCAGCAGTTGCAGCCCAAAAGGACTTGACTTCGTGCTACCTTGGTGTCATCCAGATTCAGAATAGCCGCTGGCTTAAGGTAAAGCAGTCCCTGAAGGCTACCATAAATCTACAGCATCCTTACTGAGCTACTTAGAAGCTGCTGCGTAGTTCAGTACCTCTCAGTACTGAGTCCTAGAAGCAAGCACAGCCCCACCATCTTCACTGCTGGTCCAACACCAGTTTTCAGGAGTGGGCAGCGTAGGACTATATACTTCAGTCCAATGCACTAGGGGGATTTTTCCCATGCCCCTTGCAGCATGGTTCATAGGGGCAGGAACAGGGATCAGATACCTGCTGTTTGTGTCTCTTCTTGCTCAGACTTTGGGTTTGACTGCAGAGGCTACGTACGAAGTACATTTCCAGCCCTCCAGACAGGTTGGGACAAAAGTCAAATCTAGGCTCTGAATTTGGTTGGAGACATGACTGTAATAAGTATTACCATGGAAACTCACTTTGAGTGTACTTAAGGTCCTTTGTAATCATTTTTCTTGTTCTGCTCTTCAAGTCTGATGCAATTTGCCTTTTCTATTTCAATATATAGCCCCCATTGCTGGTATCTGGTCTGCAGACAGGTTTGACTTTTTTATCCATCTCGTCTACCTTATGGAGCCACATGTATCTGTATACATAGCTCCGGTGAGGGATAACTAATATGCCTGCTTTTAGAGCCACTGTTCAGTATGATAAAAAGCCTCCAGGAGACAGCATTTAAAAAATATAAATGCTTTAAACAAGGGTAATTTGGTGACAGCAAGACCTACTTTATTTTACCATATATTGAAAAGATTCTCATTGCATAATCCATTATGATCAACATGATAGCAGGTAGAGAGAGAATCCCAAACTCAAGGCAAGCCCCCAGAGCCACTAATGGAACACCTCTCCTTTACTTTTCTAATGGCCAAAGCCCTTAGTATTCAGACCGGGGGGATAGTCCCTTGCCAGGGTCCTGATATATGAGAGATATTTGCATCCCAGCTCCTAAAAGCCACTTATTCTCATGTCAGCTGCTGCCAGCTGTCCTATGGTACCACAAGGAGCAGTGCAGGACAGTGGAGAGAGCACAAGTACAAGAGACAGGATCAGAAGAACTGTTAGAGCCTTGTTACAAGGCAATTTTGAGTGGCTCCTGGAGCCTGTAACCACTGGGCTGTCCGCATATTAAGACCTTAAAGTGGCTTAAAACACTTGTTATGCGGCTTAAAGTTATGCCACTTCAGGGCAGGATTATCTCTGATCCGCACAACCCAGCTCCTGTTCCATTAAGGTGTGGCCACTCCCCGCGGATGTGCTGCCCAAGTTGAAGGTGTAACTGCTCCAAACCAGCGCTAAGCAGATCAACAGTTGTGCGGCTCACAGCATATGGTGTAACCAGGCCCTTATGGCAGATCCAAGCAATGGCGCATCTACTTTAGTGTTCTGTCGGATATGGGCCAGTCCCAGCTGCTTCAGATGAAGGGGAAAGAAAAGCCCTCAAGTGAGCAGTTACAAAACAAAGAAACGTCAACGGGCTTATGTCTTTCCGGGTTTGATTTCTTTTTTTAGCCATTCCTAATGTAAGTTGGCATATTCTTAGCATTGATGTAACTATGTAACCGTTTGTTCAAACCTGCTGAGGTCTCAGCTCCCCTACTGCAGTGAGCTCCCCTAGCCTGTTGTGCATTTCTTTACCCTTTTAATCCATTTTAAATATGTTGCCTGGTTTTGCCATTGACTCCTCTGGCAGTTCTGTGCCTTGCAAGGCTGTAGGTACATGGACAGGCAGCTTCTGAAGGGCAGCACCAGGGGTGGATGGGGGAGTGGGGGAGGTGAACTGGTGCACCCTGCTTTGACTCCTGCTCAGCTCAGTTTAAAGTCTGGCCAGGGCAGCCGTAGGTTTAGGCAGGCAGTGCTGAGAAGGTCAAGTGACTTCACGGCTCATTGTCAGCTCCCTGATCCCTTCTAAATGTTCATCATGATGCTGTCTTCTTTTTAATGGCTTTGATGTTCCCCCAGCCATGGCAGCCTTTGTTCTGCAATTCTTCTGTCTGTTAGCTGCTCCTGAGTATGCAGCTCCTATTTTACAGCCCTGCAGTAGGGTGGCCCTCATAGAGGACATTTTGGTTTTCTGCTACTCTGTCCTCTCTTAATACAAAACCTGATGCCTTTATGTCTTCTATTTTTCTCTTCAAGACAAATAGAGGACATAAAGGCGTCCGGTTTTGCATCAATTGAGGACGACTGGACTGTCCTCTATGATGGCCACCCTACCCTGCAGGCTGCTTTTAGCTCATTGCAATGAAGCTACATTTGTTTTTGCTTCAATCTTAAATAGAATAATACAGCCCCTGGCCTCTTAGTGAAGCTCCTAGTTTGTATGTAACTGGAGAAAAACATACGTTGTTTCATATGTGCTGACGCACCTCACACTCTGCACCCCATTTCCAAAATCCTAGATCTGCCCATGGCAGCAGGAACTGGGACTGGCCCCATGCTGGGCACTTCAGTGTCTTTGAAACCTGACGGCATTCATAGCCAGGCCTGTGACGAGGAGAGGCCGAGGGAACCAGAAGAGAAGCCTGAGAGAGGATTTAACAGTGGCCTTGGACTACCTGAAGAGGATGGAGCTGGACTGTCCTCAGTGGTGGCAGGTGACAGAACAAGGAGCACCGGTCTCAGGTTGCAGGAAGGGGAGTTTAAGTCGGACACTGGGAAAAACTTTCTGCCTAGGAGGGCAGCGAAGCACTGGAACAGGTCACCCAGCGAGATGCAGGATCCCCATCTTCGGAGGCTTTTAAGCCCCGTGTAGACGAGCCTGGGCCGGTCCTGCTTTCTGCAGGGGCAGGACGAGGCCTCCCCAGGTGCCTTCCAACTTGCACGTCCTGGGAGCCGGTGGGTGGCGCCCCCCGGCCCCGCCTGCCTGGAGCGCCGGGCCGCTGCCTCCTCCTGCGCCCAGGGGCGGCCGCGCGGAGCCGGCGGGATGCGGGGCGGCACCTGCTCCCGCCCCGCCCCGCCCCGGGCCCGCAGGTGCCGGGGCGGCGCTTGGCCGCCGCTCTCCCCGCCCAGCGCCGCTCGCGGCAGCGTCTTCGCAGCGGCCGCCCGGACCCTGCTGCCGCTGCCATGAGCCCGCGCCGCCGCTGAAGGATGGGCGCGGACCGCGGAGCGCTGCCCCCCCGGCTCGGCCTCCTCTTGGCCGCCTGCCTGCTGCGCGCCGGCGCCGCCAAGCCAGGTGGGTGGCGGCCCGGCCCGGCCCGGCCCGGCCCGGGGGCGCTGCGCCGGCCCCGAGAGCGGGGCTGGCCGGGGCGGTGGCCGCCCGCCTCGGCCTCGGCCTCGGGCTGGGCCGCGCCCTGCCCCGCGGGGCCTGCGGTCTGTCCGAGAGCGGCGCGGGGGGTGTCTGCGGCAGGGATGGAGCCGGTGCCTTGATAGCCGCGCTCCTGCCGCCCTGGCGGCTCCTTCAGCGGGCAGGGACCCGCGGAGCTGGAGGCCGTGGCGGGGAGCCGGGGCCCCAGGGAGTTCTCGAGCCCCCGGGCTCGGCAGCTGGCCCCGGGCGCCTTTCCGGCTGCCCGGCCGCCACGCAGCGCGGCGCTGACCAGCCAGAGCTCTCTCTGATTCCCGGTGAGATTCACCAGTGGCCCAGATGGTCCATCCAGTAGCTAGCGTGTCTCCTGAGCTCGGAGGAAAAGCGCAGCTTCTTCCCCGCAGGTTTGCCTGGACCTTGTGGCTGGACTGATGTAAGGATGTCCTGCCCATTTAGAAGCTAAGTGGTTTTGGCCTAGAACGGCTTCTGGGCTGGGGCTGGGGGTGTCCGTGCACTAGGCTGGGGAAAGAAGTCAGGCTTACGCAGAAGCTTTATTTGTACTTGGTAATCTAGGGCAGGAGTGGGAAACGCTCATGTGGTTTGGGAGCGCAAATCCCAGAGTCAGTCACATAAAGGCTTTGGAAAATTCTTTGTGGGTACTGTATCCCCTGCTTTTCTCTGGGCTTCTGATGCTTCTGGCCTTTTATTGAATACTACCTTCCTCTGAGTCACAGCCTGCAGTACTTCCAGCCCAAAGAAAGGTGACAACGTTTGGCTCAGGGTTCTGTGGTTTTCTTCCATTCCCTCTCTTTTTATTTTACAGAAGCTTGATCGTGACTGAGTGGCTTGGGCGGCTGCACCTAATGGTGCGTGGTGCGTTGATGGTTGTGGTAGTAGAGTGGCTAGTGGCTTTCCCTGGGTCTGGTCCTGTTTTGAAATCCTTTCTCCACATGTATCTCCCTTGAATGAAACTTCTTTGAAATTAAGATCATTGTGTGCAAAATAAGACCTGGAGAGGAGACTCTCCACCGAAACCTTGAATGAATTTAAGGGGGTTATTTAGAGGGACGATAAAGCCTAGTGATCTTGGCAGTCTTGGGTAATTTAGTAGAAATACAAGCTCCCCTTGTGGCACGTTTCTGTGGGCAGAGCCTGGTAGGTGCCGCTGGCAGTTGGCACTGCCTGGTGCAGACTCTTGCACTTGAGTACAAGCATCTTTGTCTTTCAGCAAACAGAATTACCTACCCATGGGGAGAGGGGGTGTTTTGAGATTGGTGAGAGACGATTCATTCTTCACTGGGGCAGATTCTCCTTGGGCTTCAGTGCTGGGAAGAGGTCTCTGGCAGATCTCTTTAATAATCTGAGTTCAAATTGTAGCAATTATTTTAATGATCTAACAGTCCTGAGTTGTCATGAAAATGTACCCACTAAAGCACAAAGGGTGTTCTTCTGGTCTGTGCTGTGATGACTAACTGTGGACAATATATTTACTTCCCTGTCAAAAAAACAAAAAGAAAAAAAAAAGAAATGATTCAACAAAAGCATTACTCAGTTTGGGGGAGTGTAAATTTACAAAGCTTAAGTAATTAACAGATGCTTCTCCAGTGTTCTTGTTAGGAAAGTCAATGGGCTTTTTGGCCACAAAAATGACTGTGCTGTCTTTTTTGAGTGGTGGTAAGTCTGATGAAGAAGCTTATTTTTCAGGGTTCAAAGTTGTTTGGATGTTTACAGGCATAATGCTCATTTGAAGAAACCTAATGGCTGCTTTGTGGCAGGCTCATCTGGTACATAGAAATAGAATAAAAAATAGATAACTGCACAGCTGTGCTTGCAAACTGTAGAGTGTGTTGCAATGCAACTGTACCAGTCCTCTGACAGCTACTACTGATCCCAAGAGCGGCTTAAACACTGTCTTTAGAAGCAGTGACTTGAGATGAGCTTTCTACTGCTTCCTTCGCTTGCACTGCAGTCAGATTCTGATTGCTGTACACAGTGTGTGTAACTACTGGTTAATACCAGCCACAGAAAGTCAACAGAAAAGGCCTTGCCTTGTGGGGAGCAGCACGTCTGCAGTGGAATGTAAGCAGCTTCTGTTTTAGATGTAGAAGGATATAAAGAGTAGTCTTGGGCAGGGAGTGCCATTGACATTTCACAGTGCCTAGTCACTCGATGTGGTGTATGGTCTAAGCAATCCTATCTAGCCCTGCTGGAAGGATGGGCATCATACCTAGAAAGGAAGGTGGTGGTAAGGAGTGGTGTGTGGAGGGCATTGGTTGATGAAGTAAAGAATGGGTGGAATAGATCTCTGGAGTCTTGTCCAGTTCATGGATGATTCCTCTCTCTTGATTAGGCTAGCAGGTGGCTGCCCTGCTTTCCAGCCAGAGGAGGCTGTGCCAAATGGGAAAGGACACTGGGAGTGAATGCTTGAGGATGAAAAGACAATAGCTCTGTTGCCTCGCTGGCCACTGCTGCTCCTAGGTTTTCCCCAGTAGTGTATTTCTCTACTTCCCAGATTCTGGAATACTTCTGTCTGCTATTACTGAGGAAAACTCAGCAACTACACATGTACAGGTAGAGGCCACATGTGGAATGTAAATGGTGAAGCCTTCATTTTTTAATTTTTAAAGCTACCTACCTCTCTCTGGGGAGTTCTAGAGCCTTGTTTGTTGAGGGTGAAGAGATCATACCAGTATCGATATATGTGGTATAAGGACATTTGCAGTCCCTAGTGGGTTTTGCAGAAAAGCCTTGTAGTTGCTAACTACAGCAGGAAAGCAATGAAAGCCCACGTTGCACATTTCCCGGTAGAAAGAATGCCAGGGATCACAGTGTTTAAAATCAAGTTGTTGCTGTAGCAGCACTTGCTGGTTTAAAAATGTCTCAGGATTTGACATAATCTCAGCAAGCCACAAGTCAAGGTCATTGCAGAACTGTAAAGTTTCAGCTGGGCTTATAGGCTTTGAAACAGAAACCTTTTCCCTGCCAAGCTTCTTCCTAAGCAGTTTTTCAGGGGGAATAGGCTGACTAGGCAACAGGAGCTTCACCTCTCTGGCACCTCAGCTTGCTGATGTGACTTCCCTTGTGGCATTGCTGAGAGAAGAGAACCTGTTATGAGGGCTGTCTCAAAGCGCTGATTGTTAAGACTGTTTTTAGCTGCAGCTTTGTTGAAAAAGCAGGGTAGCGTGGAAGAGACTTGCACTCGGGGCTTGACAAATCCATTTGCCCCTTGTACATCCTGGAAACATTAAGCTATGCTCTGTTTTGAGCCATTTTTTAAAACACACTGTTGCTAGCCTCTCTTTCTTGGTTTCCACATCAGAAGCTGCCCATCAAAAAGCGAACCAGTGTTCCCAAGAAAGCAGTATTTCTGCTGCTGCTAATGGTTTTATGGAACATGCACAGAGACAGATTAGACTGGGCAGTGTCACTGGTGTTGCTCAGAGCTCTGTGGGCAGCTGTCACTTTCACTCCACATCTGGTTGGGAAAGCTGAGCCACAGCATGGAGCAAAGGGGACAGAGGAAGTGGAAACTTGTTCTTCTGACCAACTAGTAAGCATAGAAACCTTGACTCTTTAGCTCAGTGCACCTGTGACTAATCAGCAGCCCAGGGATGGGCAGTTATTTTGGGTGGAGGCTGCTTACTGAGTTTTGGCAAGCCATCGAGGGCCTCATGACAGGTAGCCAGGGACAGATAAATATTAATTTTCTACATTTTTTAGGGGCCCTGCAGGCCAAACAGAATGGCCTGGTGGGCTGCATTTTGCCCACCCCTGAACTAGCCACTACTTGACAAAGTGGCAATGTGGGATCGCTGCCAGGGGTCAGGTGCTGTCTGGGTAGGAGTGATCTGGAAGGAGAATGAAGGCTTCTGAAGGAATTACCGTGGGAGGGATGAAGGGTCACGTATAAGGGTGAACACAAAGGTGAATCTTGGATAAAGCTGTGCAGCCTTAGGTCTATATCTGGGGCCAGATGGGGTAAAATACTTTCGTGTGCACTTTGAGAGTGCTGCCTAAAGCCTTGCAAAGCCCAGGTAGGGCAGGGAATACTTGGTGCCTCTGTCAGAGGAAAGGTAGAGTACAGAAGAGAGCCTGTCTTGGTTGGGAGCATCAGCATCCACAGTGGGGCACTTGTCAGGGGTCCCCACCTCCCACTACCCCAGCATCTGAGCTAAGCTGATCTCTCAGGCCTGGCTGATGGTTCTGCCAATGCAGTCGCTGAATATTCCCCCCACAACGCCTGCTTTAATCTCTGCAGAAAGGTTTGGCATTGGATTTGAGTTGACTGGCAGATGTGCAGGATGCTTGTTTATCTCTGGCTATACCCGGGAAGTATCAGGAAGCAGTGGAGTCCCCAGAATGTGCCTACATCATGCTGTTTCCTGAATATATGAGAGAGCTTTCTTTGAGCTGCATGTGCAAGGTATTTCAAAGCTGTCTACCAAGATCAGACGTGGCTTTTCCTGTATTTAATAAAGGACAGTCCAGACCACTGAAAATATCTAGTGGAGAGAGAAATATTTGTTCTCGTTTAGAGGCAGGGGATTGCTTACTGAGTGATCTTTGTCTGCTCCTTCTCCACTAAGTCACTGCCAGACTTAAACGCTCAGTTAGAAAGGACTGATCTTTCCCCCACCCACGGGCTTGTCAGACCAAGCTGTAGGTGCCCGGGTTTCCTCTTGGCGGCTCCTTGTGTGCAGGGTGTGGTCTCGTCCCCGTGGTATTTGGTTGTCATCCTCTTGACATCCGAGTCTGGGGTGTGGAAGCTCAGAGATAAAGATGCACTTGGTTGCTTGAAAACTGTGATTGTTATTGAGCCTGGTGCTGCAGAGAGAAATGCTATGAAATTGCAGCTATTGGGCAGCAAGTGTGAGGCTCCAGGAAGGAAGTTTTTGCTCTAATGAAATATTTCATGTTGAGCCAGTGGAGCTTGGAGTGGGACAATGAGCGTGGAGTTTCATGGGGAAGGGGAGGTCTGTTCTGATGCTCTTTGCATTGTCACTTTCCCTTTAAATGTTATAGATAAATCCTCAGCAGAAATCTGGAGAGGGGAAGCCTAATCTGAGGAGCAGGATAGAACAGGTGCTCAGTATTATTTCAGCAGAGGCTTGTTTTGCAGAAGAGGTCTGTTGGTCTGTCCTCATTGAGCTCCTGCTGAGAAACGAGACCTGAACTTCTTATAATAGTGCCTGATACATGCAAAGGGAAGGGGCTTCCACATGGCAAGGAAAAGGAATTCTTGGGAGCTTTCCCCCTTTTTTTGGAAGTTCTGTGATTTGTGCTTTTTAGGGACCTGATTACAGCCCCTGCCCCAGTTAGTGTTAATGCAGGTTAACTTCAGGTACATCTTGTGTCTGCATGTGTGTCCCCTCAGGAAAGGGGATTCAAATCATGGTACTTCCCAGCTCGCCCTGAGTGCCACTCCTCTGCCTGAATCTGACAATTTGTTGCTGGGCAGGGTGGCCAGTAACAGGTGTGTCCTGTGTTTGCTTTAGGCCCTGGCTGCCTGCCTCTGCCAGCACGTATTGCAAAAGTGATCTAGCAACAAGTGTACCTGCGTGCCTGGCATGGCCTGGGGTAGGGGTGTCAAACTTGGAGCCCGTGGGCTAGATCTGGCCTGTGGAGCCCTGAGATCCAGCCCGTGGGCCTCAGACTGCTCTGTGAGCCTCATGCAGAGCTGGTTTGGAGTGTGGGCTGGCCCCGTCACTGTGCACCCAGTGCAGGAGGTCAGTCCAGAGCATACGAAGCATGCACCCACACTGGACCAGCTCTGAGTACTCGTCCTGGTCCAGCTCACAGACTGGCCCAGGGACCCTCATCCAGCCTGTAGGGCCGGATGAGTTTGACGCCCTTGCCTTGTGGGATACTGCCTGCAAAGGGAGCCAAAAGCCTGCTTTCAGAATGGTGGGGATGGGAAATGATCTCGCCCTGGGCCCGCCTGCAGCTGTTTGCACAGGTCTGGCCTTGGCAGCACAACACTTACGAGAGTGTGCCAGGGCTTTAGTGCTTCGTGGGCTAACTAAAGAGCAAGGGGGGTTGGACTCTGTTCCAGTTAGGATGTCTGTAGCCTTCAATTCTGTCCTAAAGGAAGAGAGTGCCTTATTGCCAGGAAGCAGTTGTTTTCCAGTGAAGTGTTCACAAGGGTGTGAGTATTGGGTTCTGGGGGACAGCGTATGCATTTGCTGGGAAAGGGGTAGGTGCTAATGTAACGTTGTGCATTCTGGTTGTTTTATGAAGACCCTTTGAACAACTGAAATGCCTTAGCAGGAGCATTTCCTGGATAGTAAAGTAGGGAAAGCTGTGCCTTTTTTTAATTTTCCCTTCATCGGCCACCTCATGTTGGAGAGCTCATCTGTGCATGTTATGGGCAGAAATTACTGCAGCTCCATGGCAGCCTTAAGTTAAAGGATAACTGGCTTGAGACCAGCTCTCGTCCTCCTGGAACGTGTCTTGCTCACTAGCCTGAGGGAGGTGGCAGGGGTGAGGGTGGAAAATGAAGTAATAGACCTTTCCTCCCACGTGCAGGCCCTTACCTGTGAGAATGGGATGCTCCTGTGCCTTCGGTTCTTTGCAGCTTAATAGAAACAAAATGCTGCTGGTAATTGCTGCTTTTTGAGTCGTGGGCCAGGCTCTGTCCCTGGTGATATGAGGGAGGCCAGCTCCATGGTTAATTTGAGTCCCTGGGCGGTGAATTATCTGGGGGCAGGTCATGGTTCTAACACAGCCTGGATGATCTTGGGCAAATCATGTCCCTGCACTGCTGTAAAATGGGGATATTTCCTCCTGTTCTATGAACCGTTGGTTTAGATGCAGAGCAGGGACTGTTCCTATTGCAAATATAAGCACCTAGCGCAATGGAGCCTTGATCCTAGTCAGAGTGGTTAGCCGCTGCTATAAAAACGCTAACAACAGGCAGAATGGCAGGGGAAACGGCAGTTGGTCCGGAGCTACAGGGTGTTGGGTTCCTGCACTAGGCTGATTTGAAGGCTGGGGATCAGCACTGGAGGAGCAGGAGACTGGGAGCCGGGAAGGGGGAGGAGGGAGCCGTCATAAGCAGGAACGTTCCTGAGATGAGTTCAGAGGACATTTGGAACTGGGAGAATCAAGGAAACCCAACATCATCCCCGGGGAAGGGAGATCAGACTGATTTCCAGCCCACCAAAACAGTTTCATGTAGGGAATATAGCTTCAGTTTTGGACTCTCTGAACAATCAATTGAAGTGGCCTGAAAAATAAGAAAAAAATTAGTGTTTGCTGCCTTGTTTTGGCTGTATCCTCACAATTGTGTTTTTCAAAAAAACTCTTTTTTTTTTTTTTTTCTTTTTATCCTGTTCTATACCTTCCATTAGAAATTAATATAACACCTAACCTGCTTTTCTGGATATATTTCCTGGAGAGCTGCTGCAGTTATGATATTGGACACCACAGAGAGGTAACTTGCCAAGAGAACTTTTTTTTTTAAATTGAGACTTAAAAAAAAAAACCCTTTTGGTTATCTAGTTTAACTTGTAGTAGACAACCAGTGATCCTTCTGGATCGTCGTGTATGCATGAGAGGTCACCCGGACCTTTGGGTGCCGAGGCAGGAGTGTGGAGGAGCGGGGGCCGCCCAGACCTTCCATCCGCCGTAGACCATTGAGGCAGAATCCAAAGGCCAGACTGAATCTGGATGTTTGGTGCCTGAATGACTGCAGTTTGTGTGTGTCTGGGAATTGAACCCAGATCACCTGGATGGCAGACAAAGATTCTACCTCTGAACTGCAATGGTAGGGTATTTTAACTTGAATGCCCCCCAGAATGGAAAAACTCTCATTGAGAAATATTTTTCAGCTCTGCTGTTTTGTAGTAGGGAGTCCTCCCAGGCTTAGGCTTGTGGTAAATGAGGTTGAAACTAACTGTGTGCCTCTTCACCATATGTAGTCTTTATTGCTCATCTTGCAGTGGAGTTGTCAGCCTCGGTACCTTTAATCATGATGCTTTAGACACCCTGTTGGCAAAGACAACTTTTTCCTGTGATTTGTGAGCTGAGCAAACTGGGGCAAGAGCTGATGGGAGCATGGAATCATAGAAAATTAGGGCAGGCCCTACGAGGAGAGGCTACGGGACCTGAACCTGTTCAGCCTCCACAAGAGAAAGCTGAGAGGGGGTATGGTGGCTGCCTATAAACTGGCCAAGGGGGACCAGCAGGCAATGGGGGAGTCCCTGTTCCCCTGAGCACTACTGGGAGTAACAAGGAATAACAGCCACGAGTTGAGAGAGAGAAGATTTGGGCTAGATATCAGGAGGCGGTACTTCGCAGTCAGGGCAGCTAGGAGCTGGAACCAACTTCCAAGGGTGCTCGCTCCTACGCTGGGGGTCTTCAAAAGGAGGCTAGGTAGACACCTTGCCGGGGTCGTTTGACCCCAGCATCCTTTCCTACCATGGCAGGGGGTTGGACTTGATGATCTGCTCAGGTCCCTTCTGACTCTACCAACTATGAAACTATGAAAATTAGGGTGGGAAGGGACCTCAGGAGGTCATCTAGTCCAACCCCCTGCTCAAAGCAGGACTGTCCCCAACTAAATCATCCCAGCCAAGACTTTGTCAAGCCAGGCCTTAAAAACTTCCAAGGATGGAGATGCCATCACCTAAATGCCACTGTCCTAGGGTTTCTCTTATGGCAATTTGTTTACCTCCAAGAAACAACACGCATAGGAGATGCTTCCAGTTCCCTGAGTTAGGCGATAGCCGCCGGGATTGGGGCTTCTCTGAGCTTTTGCTGCCAAATGTAGCCTGCATTGTAAATTGATCCTATTCTAGGATTCTGCCTTTAGTAGCAGGGTGGGGACCAACACTTTCTGGAGAGTAGCCTCTGACTGTCTGTGGGGCTGCTTCCCTTGCTGTGCATCCCCCTTGAGAGGCCAGGAACTGGAGCTGGGTGTGGGGAGGGGGAAGTTGAATGGCTCTGAAGAAATGATGCAGGGATCACATGGACAATCAGTCTCTAAGTGTTAATTATGGCCTTACCCCTGAACCACTCACTACATTTTCACTGCAGCCCACCAGTCCCCTGGGAGAATGCCTTGCTTGACTCTGCATGCGTTGTCATGTGCAATTTGGGATATCCCAGACCTTTCGCTGCCTGTTTCAGTGTTAGTTAGTTCGGGCCTTGGGAATTTTTTGTAAGTACTTTGGGGTTGTGTGGCTCGTGTTTAGGGCAATGGGCTTGCAGTCGGGTTCCATTCTTTGCTCAGTTTCTCGCCTGTTGTGTGACCTTCCCTCTGCCCCCCATCCACTGTGGTTAGACAGCAAGGAATATCCATACCCTGAAGAGCTTGCAGTGTTTATGTGCAATATCTAGCATGATGGGGGGATGAAGATAATTTCCCAGGCCTCTTTGTGCATAAGTGCAGTGTAGCTATCTGTTAGGATGTACCGCATATGGTTTACTGTTGCTGGAGTGCAGCTATTCAATTTAAATTTAGTTTTAAAAAAAGGGTGCTGGCCAGAGGGGCAACCTTGGAACAGCTCTCATGACCGCAGCCTCAAATGGCCATGGGGGACTTCCCAGAGCAACTTCACTGTCACATTTCTGGGGCTGGAGCATGTGAGAGCAAGTGCTCCTAGCAGAGCAGGGGATGCATATGCATATGCAGTGTAGACATACCCCACATGATCAGCCCAGTCATGTACCTGGGGCGCCCGTGCCCTGGGCAAGACCCAGCTGCTAGACCATGGGCAGGCAATTATTTTGGGCAGAGGGCCGCTTACTGAGTTTTGGCAAGCCATCGAGGGCCGCATGACAGGCAACCCAGGGTAGATTAATGTTAAATTTTCTAAATTTTTTAGGAGCCCCACGGGCTGGATAGAATGGCCTGGTGGGCCTCATCCGGCCCCTGGGCTGCATTTTGCCCACCCCTGTGCTAGACAGTCCTTCAGCCCTGCTTGTATGTCGCAACTTCTTTCTGCACTGGAAATGCAGCATCCTATGTGCTAAGGGTCACAGTAACCTTGTGGGCTCTTAAGCTTGGGTTCGTAAGCACTTGAGACAGGCCAGCAACACAAGTAATTCCCTCTGGGCATGGTGAGTGCTGCTGTCAGCCTGCCTGGGCACTGGTGCATGGCTGGGATTTTGGCAACATGCAGCCCTCTACAGCAGAGAAGTGCAGCACCATCCACAGTGCTCTGCAGAGGGGGCGGGAAGCCTCACTCGCCCTGCACTGTATACGAGGAAACCCAGGCACCAAGGGAGACTAAAGCCTTATGGAGAGGCGCCTCTGACGGTCTGTGGAGCTACTTTCCTTGCTGTGGGTCCCTCTTGAGGCACCGGGGACTGGATCTCTCAGGAGGAGACAGGAGGATCTTCTTCCCCTGGAGATCAGACCTCAAGCATCTCAGTGATGGTTACAACATCAGAGGCTGCTTCTGGCCATCCTGGCCATTATCAGGGTGCCAGGGTCACACAGCGAGTGTGGGGCAGAGCCCTGGTAGAACTGTGATCTCCTCTTGGCTCTGGTTTCTGCCATCTCCCCTGTAAAATGAGTTTAACACAGGCCAGGGGGAGGAGGGAGCACTTGAGATGTTTCAAGAGGCAAGGATTTTTGTGGGTGATACCCCTTATTGGATGAACTGTGTGGCTGGGGTAGGCCAAAACAAGCTTTCGAATGAGGCATCCTTCATTTAAACGTTGGGTGACTACATCCTGGTTTGACTGGAACAGTCCTGGATGTCGTAGCCCGGTCCTGACAAGCTGGTGAAGATTAAAATGAGCGTCCTGGAGTCACAGGGATGCAGGGCACAGTCTGGCAGGGAGGCCGAGTGGCGTGGTGCGCCAGGCGGGCAGGTACCACTGCTGCCCACCTGCCTGGTGCACCATGCCTCTCTCTGCCTCTGCCTGCAGTGGCGCTGCTGAGTTTGCCGGGGGGGGGGGGGGGGCAATGTCCTGGATTTCCCATGGTCCCATACAGTTACCTTACTTAAACATGTTGCTTTTAAAGGATTTCTGTCTGAAGAAGCCTGGGGAACTTTTATCTTTCTCAGAGACAAGATAAAGGAAAAAGTGTGAAAGCAAAAGGAGCTCCTGAGAATTGTGCTCCAAGTCTGTTCCCACCCCCTTCCTGTCCTGTCTCATTGTTCCAGTGAAACCGGAAGGAAAGTGCTGCAAGGAGCAAAAGGCTGCGCCTGCAAACCCACTGGCTGGGATGCAGCTGCCTCCCCTCTCTTTGCACTGCAGCCTCCTCAGAGCAGGGATCTACTTCCAAGACCTCTGCAGCGAAAAAAACTTCGGCCTCCTCCCCCATGGCCTGTTCTCCCCTGTTAAATGGTGGCTAAGTCCAGCCTCTGCAGATTGATTTCTTTTAAAGGGCCACCACTCTTGAATGCTGAACATATGAGGCAGCATTTGGTTTAATTGACAGATTTCCCCTCCCCAGCAGAGTTTCAATTTCTGCACCAAATAACTCCCACTATCCGGAAGGACCTATCAGCACAAAGCAAGGGAATTATCTGCAGAGAGAGAATTGTACCACATTATGGGCATTTTAAACCTACGTCTCTCCATAAAAATTCCCTAAAATGATCCTTTATGTCTGCCACAGGTCAGTTGCTGCAGATAAATCAGGAAGTTTCCCTCCTGGCTTGTCCACTGGCATATGTTTTGATACAAAACGATGAGGCCATGGTTAAATACCAGAGTGAATTCTGTGGCAGCTACATCTAATTATAATTTGTAGGGAGAAGCCCTTTAAAATGTGTTGCTGCCTCCAGCGCTTTCTTGGGCAGATGTACAGAGCATTGCATTTGCCAGTGGATGATATCTCCTAGGAGTTCAAAGGCTGAAAAATGGGTGCGTGTGTGTGTGCGTGCTAGTAATGAGCAGCTCCTTTGCAGTAGAAGTTGATAGATCCTGTTGAGCTTAAAGGTGAAAAACCTGTAGGCTGTGCATGCTTTTCTCATTGAGGGAATTCCTCTTGGGTGTTACCATTTTAGCAAAACCCACTCCCCCATCAGGTTTGTGTCTGTATGTGTTTGCCAAAGCTTTTCCATGGCTTCCCATTTCCCTGCAGCATATCTCCAGAATGCCAGGGGCTGGGTCCTCTGCTGGTATAAGCTGTCATAGCTCCACTGACTGAATAGACTAATAACCGTTTGCATCTGTGGAAGTGATGCCCCATAGATGGCAGATTGTCACTGAAGGAGCTGGTGGCTTGAATTCCCTCCTGTGCAGGCCAGAGGTGGTTTTCTGGTAAGGGATTTCAGCAGGGAGATGTGGATTCCCCTGGGCGTGTTTGTAACTCAGCAACACTGGCTTATGCTCTGGTGATGAGCAGGGCACAGATGGAGGGAGCCGAGGGACGCATTGTGCCCAGTTCTTGTTCAGCGTGCGTGCACCAGAGCTGCAGTTTGCAGTGAGCTTGGCAGAGGTACCTTGGGAGAGCAACACTGCAGAGCATCTGCTGTCAAGGCACTGAGGAGACAATTCTGGCTTCCTTCATCTTCCCGGGGCTTTAAGTGTTTCTGACAGTGAGAGCCAGAAGACATCAGGCCTGTCTCTGCAGGGATAGCTGTAGCCTGTTAGACCTGCAGAGAGAGACTAGGCAAAGCCTGAAACAAAGATGCTGTAGGGGACCCTACTGACCTGGTCTCCAGGGGCAAGTCCAAGTGGCTAGTTAGGTGATTCGTGGATCCTTCCTTTCACTGGCGATTGGATGCAGGAATGATGGGATGCTTCAGAGCTCATCTGGCTGCAGGAACGTGTTGAGTTTCTGATGTGCTGCTTATTGCTGTGGCATAGGACCAGCCCTTTATGATCTAAGCACTGTCCTTTTCCCTGCTCCCCCCTTCCTAAGAACAGGGTAACTAATGCTCCCTCAGGCAGCTGCTTGAGGTGGGCGGCAGTGGTAAATTAGCAGCAGCTGTTAGGAGGAGAGAGGGTAGGTGGGAGCAAGTGGGAAGCTGATCCTTAGGCTTAGCTTGTTTGCTTGGGCTGGGGGAGGTGGGAGAGTCATCTCTGGGAGATGTGGCATGAGGCTTAGATTAATGCTGTCTTTTTGCAATATTGGCCCTGGGTGGGTGGATGTGTGCGTGTGAACAGTGCTCTGACTTAGAAGTAAGCTGGCTCCTGATACGTGAGAGGAAAACCAATTACTGCTTAGGTCTATGAAGGTATATTTTCATTATAGTCCTAGCATAGCCCATTAGTGGCCCACATGAATCTCCGTTGCCTGCCTGCTCTGGCCTGCAGGTCTTTCCTTGGCTGTTACCTTTGGGGCAGCTTTGCCACCTGCCTGCCTGGGTCTTTCCAAAGCAAGTAGTTTCATGTGGTCCTGCCCTGACATCTCTGCGGTGCCTTTGATCTGGAGACACTTGTCTTGTATCCTTCACCAGGTGCAGGCACAGAAGCACATTAGCTGGGAGCGCTGGCCTAGCACAGCGCTTCTTCTGGGGCATGGGAGCATTAAGGGACTTAATCAGCTTTTGTGTCTCCTTGGTGCTTATTTGGGGCAGAGAAGGATTTAGCGCTGGGTTTCCTGGGTGTGGGGAGCCCGGCCTCTTCTTCCTGGCTGCTTTGCAGCAAATCATGTTTGTGCCATGCCATGCCATGGCTTGAGGCAGGTCTGGGTGCCGTGGGGGACGGCTGGCTGCCTGGTGCTACTGAAGACTGCTCATGGTCAAGTTCCTCAGGAATAGGCCAATAGTCTTCCGGCTCCCAGGCGTCTCCCGAGAGGTTCCACAAAACCTGGTGCACTTGCTCGTCACCTTGCCTCATCCGTGGGGTCCTTAGATACCAGGGCTCCCAGCAGCAGTCAGGCAGGGCTGGTGGGGAACCTTTCTCCTGACTTTGCCCATGACCCACTGATCTACTCCACTGCATGCTTTGCCTGGGATCCCAGAGATGACAGCTTAGTCCATTCCAGGGCATTGATCTTGCTGTGGGCAGCAAGCTGGCCCTTCCCCCTGCTTACTCCCTGGCAGTGTTTCTGGAATCGGGTCGCGTTCAGCTTCACCTCCCGAGACGCTTCACCTAGGGAAGAGATGTGACCCCGCCTTCAGCGCAACTGCAGCTATTACAAACACAATAGAAACGTGAAGCAGAGGTGGGAGCCCTATAATTAGCAATTTCCCAGTGTAGCAAGAGCTGTAACGAGTATAAATCGAGAACAGCAACTGCTGAAGATGTGTGGTAGCTGCTAGTCTCAAGCACCGGCTTTGTCTGGATGGGAGCTTAATCCCACAGCTTGTGCAGAAGACCTCTCTTGAAGAGTCAGATCTTGTACCTGCAACCTCTGTCTTGCAGTTGCCCAACCCTGCAAAGAGTGCTGATTAAATGGTTTCTTGATTGGGTCGATCTTTGTTGATATTGGCTCCTTTGTAAGCATGTTTGCTAGGTGCTCTGCCAGCAGGGCTGTTGAGCCAACCAAATCCTTAACAAACTCACCGCTGTAGAACTGGAGCTGTTGTTTTGAACCAACCAAGTCTCAGGGCCTCTGATTTCAAAACAATATTTTCAGGTTCTGGGTCATGCTTGGAGCTGGGTGTTAAGTCTGAATTTTCCATCCCATGAAAATCCTGTAAACTGGAAGGAAAATGCCAGATAACACATTCTTGAAAGTGAAGAAGCAGTCTGGTTTTTTTTTGGTTAAAAAAAAAAATGTTGAAATTAAGAGTTTTGATTATAGGAGAGACCTCTTGAGGTCGTTTAGTGCAACCCCTGCTCAAGGCAGTCATCCTTGAATAAACCATCCTAGTCAAGTGTTTGTCTAACCTGCTCCAAAATTTCCAGGGGTGGAGATTCAGCAACCTCTCTAGGTATCCTGTTTCAAAGCTTGACCACCCTTATAGTCAGAAAATTCTTCCTAATCTCCAACCTAAAGTTCCTCTGCTACAGTTTGAGGGCAGTGCTCCTCCTCCTGTCCCCTACAGGCACTGTAAATTGTCTAACATTGTCAGATCTGTTCAATTTTAAACTTCTTCCTTCAGTGCCTGGTAGGAAGTGTAGTTCTGGAGCCTTATGCCCTCATTCCTCCTATAAACTAGGCTCTTTGGTTAGACTGAGGGTTTTTTCAGTTTAGCAGAGAGAGAGGAGTAGACTTGAGGATGGGTAGGGTAGAGCTGGGGCTGGGGCTGGGGCTGAACTACTAAGAAACGTTGGATGAAGAAGGCCATAGGGTCCAAAGCTGGAGTCATGGAACAGAGACAAACGTGGGGGCTGGAGCTGGGCATTTGGCTGTGAGACAAGGATGAAAGACAGGCTCATCCAGGTATAATGTTTGTATACCCGGAAGAAAGGGGCTTTGGTGGGGAGTGCCAGACTGTTCGTGGGAGTGGCAAGAGTTTCCAAGGAAATTCCGACCAAGAAAGCTTCACTTACCATCAGGGTTTTCATGTGCAGTTGGAGGGAAAGTACAATCGTCAAGTTGTTTTTCTCCATTTGTTCCAAATCTGGCTGTCGGTATCTGAGTTACACATGCCGTTCTAGTTCCCTTGTTGGTGGCCTGTTCCCCTTGGCAAACCACCAGTATAAAGGAGGTTTTGCCATTATTAAACCAAATGCAGCTCTCCTTATAGGGCAGGGGGAAAATGTCCTTAAATGTTTACCTCAAAAAGCTAAAGCTGCATTTAAAACCAGCCTTAATTCTTTTCAGAGACCATCTGATATTTTAGAGCTATCAATAATTCAGCAGAATTGCTCACAAGGTAGAGCATTAATGAATAGGCAGCCAGGATTAACGAACCTGCGGAGCCGGACCAGAGAAAGAGAGTAGTGTTCGGTGGAAGGGGGGTAATTCTCTCCCTCTGAAGATTGCCTTGTGGAGTTGTAGCGGGGAGGGGGTTTCACAGCAGGGGTCCTAGCTGCTCTGCTTTCTCTGACACAAAAATAATCCCTGGGCTGTAATAGCCAGCGTGTGGGATTGGTTGTTGTTGGGGATAGCTTTTATCTGACGTGGCGAGGGGAGAGGCGAAGGCATCTGCAAATCAAAGATCCAGTTGGTCCCAAGGCTGTTTTCTGGTACTTGCATGCTGTCCCTGAGTAGAAATGGTCCAGGGACAAGAGAAGAAGCTCTGTGTGAAGTGCTTGGTACTTCTGCCTGAGGTGTAGGGAGGTGAGGTAAAGTGTGACTGTCTTGGTCAAAAGCAATTTCTTTGACTCGAGGACCTCACAAATGGGAGAGGAAAAAAGCAGAGTTATTTTTAGGGCATAACTAGCGTCGAGTACTTTGTCATGTCCTTTCTAGACTGAATGGACCATGTCTCTGGTAGACCTAAACAGGCAGTGGAGTTGCATTAAATACATGCAGAAAATAGGAAAGTAAGATCCTCTGGTTTAAAGGAACAGGAGGGTGAGGTAGGAAGAAAACTAATGTTCAGCTAAAATCCTTGAAAAAATGTTTTCCTGTGTGTGCTGTCTCTCTTCCAGGCCTTCTGTAGAAATGTAAATGAAACAAGATTTCCTAAGAACATACCCAGCGTCCACTCTGCGCTTTTCTGCACTTTGGCGCCTGGCAGGTTGGCTTCAGACATGTGCTGCCACTTGGCAGAAGTTTGGTGATGGTGAAGAACAGGTCACTGGTCTTGCAAGGGGACCATACTTGGCCTCTTCTTCTTTCTCCTTTCTCCTTCTGGCGTGAGGGACAGCTATCTTGTTTAGTTTCCTGATGTCTCCAATAGCATCCTTCTCCCCTCTGACAGCTTAGCTGGATGGGGCGTGGTAAGAAAGGCCTCCACTCGACTTTGGTGGCCTTACTGAATAGGTGCTGGGGGTAACATGGTACCTCTCACAGTTGAGCAACCCCGGGCACAGAAGAGCCATCTATTAAGATGATGAGGGCGAGTCGTTGATGGAAGCATCCCTTGTATAGCACGGCCCTTGAAGGAAAATACTGCTGAGCCAGTTTAAGTCTGTCCTCAGTGCCCTCTAATTTACCACACTGCTTTATCCTCTGCCCTTTCTGGTCCCTTGTTCCCTAATATCTCTCTACTGCAGACACTCAAAATTAAGTGAATAAGTTGTCTGGGCACTGTCTTGCCTTTCTTTGTGCCTTCTGTGAGCTTGAGAGAAGCTTGTGTCAGTAAGGGAGTGGTCTGTAGGATGGCAATGACTGTCCACTGGTGTTTAGGCGTGTCAGGGATGAACTAGCTCCTTAGCTTCCTGTGAACTAGCTCCTTAGCTGAATGAGTCTCTGAACCTAGTACGTGGCAATGGCCTGGCATTTCTGTGACTGGTGACTAGCCCAGGATGTTCTGCAGGGTTGGGAGCAGCTCCCTGTCCTGTATACCCGAGAAGGACTCGACACCTTCTCTCTGACCTGAAACAGGGAAAATGGGGCTTTTTCCCTGAGAGGTCAGACAGGAGAAAATGCTTCTGACAGAACTGTGCTAGCAGCTGCTGCTTGGGAAGGGGAATACCAACCAGAGGAGAGGGTCTGAGGGAGAGAATAGCCAACGAGGCTGACAATAACCGGGAACAGTAGAGACTTCAACTCCGGTCTTTAAGAGGAGGCTGGACACATTTGGCTGGGGTGATATGACCGTGGCACCCGTTCCTGCCCAGGGCAGGGGTCGGACCTGATGATCCAGTTAGGTCCCTTCCAACCCTGATCAGTATGAAACTATAATGTGACTCAACCAGGCTCTCCTGAGGATCAGAGCTCAGAACCAACAAGCAGAGAGTGATCCCCAGTTGGTTTAGTGGTCTGGGCATTGGATTGCGAACCCAGAGCTCGCAGGTCAGTCCTAGCAGTGCCACAGACTCTTTGAATGGCCTTGGCCAACCATTTCACCTCTGTGCCTCAGTTCTCCATTTGTGATACAAGCGTGATCGTTTCTTTGCCGTGTCTGTGCAGATGGTAAGAGGAGTTGTCTTGTGTGTGTGTACAGGGCCTAGCAGAGTGGGTGTTGTTAGTCTTGACTGCAGCAATCAATTGTTAGTCTCTAGGTGCAGCGGTGTCTCGGCCTAATAGAGGAGTCAGGGAGGCTTATAGCTGTGCTTGCTGTCTGGAGAGCTCATTGTCTCTCATCTGCTGGGGATTATTTCCAGGCAGCCTGCTAAGCTGGGAGAAAAGGGGACGGTGCTATCTGCCTGTAACGTGACCCTGCCTGGTGGCGCTGGGCAGGGCTCAGGGAGAGCAATCTGCTTTGTGCCTCTGTGATTTCCTTGACTCCGTTTCTGGAGACAGGAAGACGTCCATAAATAATGTACGCTAAATTAAAGCATAGATCTGCTGCCTTGAGTCTGTGCAGCTTAGAGCCCACTTCCAAATCTCCATTAGTCCTAGTTTTTTGCCATTGATTCAAATAAAACCTTTTGTGTTTGGAGCAGTCCCTTTTTTTGCCTTTATCGCAAGAATAATCTAGACGTAGTCACTCATGGGGCAAACCCCGGTACTGCCAATATTGACTCTGCATTGATTCTCTGTGTTGGTTGTCTGCCAGGAACAGGTATGTCTACCAACTACATTGTCAGTTAATGTATATTACCCTAGAAAATCAGTGCTGGAAGTCCGGGTTTGACTTTGTTGCACTCCAGCACCTCTAATCCCCAACAAATTACCAAGTGATGACCTAGGACATGAACTTGGAGTAACTGCTCGTGTATGTTCTTAACCCATGGTAAATGTGTTAAGATAGGTGCTCCTCAGTGAGCACTTACTGTTCGGTGATTGTGTGCCCGTGACCAGTTACCACAAGAATAATTTTATATGCTGTAGTGTCACATTCTGATAGTAACTACATGTGGACCCTGCATCACTATAAACCAGGTCTTAGACTCGGCCTATGCTTTAGTTTTGTGTCCAGGTATGTATTTCTTTTAATGTTATGACTTTATACTGATCAAATCTAGATGCAATTATATACCCGTATAAATGCATCTTTTATACTGGTGTAGTTTTATTCCCTTTGCCTCTGGAACTAAGCTAAACTGGTGTTCATGGGCTGTTACTGGTGCTCCTGTGCCCATGCTAGGGGTATTGTGCTGCTTGAATGATACTGGTAGAGTTCAAACTAGCATGTACGGGAAACCATTTCCCCTGCTCTTTGGCTGGAGCTGCTGTTGGGGTGCCTCTGTCTCCATTTTGGTTTTAAGAGTAACTTTGTGCATTGCTGCCCAGGAGAAGACACTGCTTTCCCAGGAACTAGGAGGTTTGCAGGGACTGAAGTTAAGCTCTGGATCTGAGATGGGCCAGGTCATGCAAAACCTGTGGATGAAACAGAAGGTGGTGATGAAGTAGATTGCTATCAGCAGGCGAGTGTTTCAGTGATGAAATGGACTATCAGCATTGCACTCAAAACACCTCTGTCTTAAACAGAGGCTTCATAACACCTGCTGATGTTCCAGGTAACTTGTAGAACCGGTCATGAGGATGAGGGTGCCAGCAAATGTTTGGCCACTCTTGGGTCAGCTGGTGGCATGGTCTCTTTAGATTGTTCTATGCGCTCGTAGTCCCAGATCGTTCCATTGTTACCATTGTGGGAGCTTCATTGTTTGTGTGCTAGTTCAGGGAAGCTAATTGCAAACTAGTTGAAATATAGCAAGGACTTCAATACCTTTGCATTCCTGCTCTGAGAGACCAACTCACTCACTCCTGTTTGCTTGCAGTCTCGTCGTGCTGCTCCTGCACCGATGTTAATTTTTGCACTAAACAATCATCACTTAAACTGCAGCCACATCATATTCCTGCCCAGCCTGTCTCTTGGTGGACTTGGTATTTCAGTGGCTTTCAAGGTAGGCTGCTACTCTTGTGTGTGGGGCAGCTTTTGAAACCAGCTCTGCTAAGTGTTTTCTGTGGGTTGCTTCCCAGATCAATAAGAAGGGACGGAGCAGAATCTTCCTCCAGAAGAAAACCTGCCCCTGATGTGGGTTGGGTCCTTTTGGGGAGGTGCTGTTCTGGAAACAGCCTCCTTGCTCAGCCTGTGCTTACAGTAGCAGTGCTGTTGTCCCAGCACAATACAGCAAGGTCACTAGTGTACCAGCAGAGCACCCTGGTATGGGTCCAGCCATGCCAGCAGAGCTGTGCTGTGCGCTGGAATAGAAAAACTGCCTCACTATAAGCAGAGCCAGGTATGGCTTTGCCTCTATAACAGCTGTCCAGGCCCCAAAGAGGGAGTTACCCTGCCTGATGGCTGCGCTACTGAGGAGGCTGTAGTATTGCTCCCAGTATACGTTTGGACTAGGGTCCCCCTGCTCGCATGGGAGAGGGTGCAGGGAAGCTGTGGGTCTAATGTCTTCCTGTTGCCAATTTTGCAGAGTCTAGGGGTGTGAACTCAGTTATTCTCTGGCTCTGGGAGTCTTTCTGTTGCCAAGGAGGCCAGGTGCAGAGCTGCTTGTATAAACCCTGCTGTCTTCACAGACTGCCCTCTGAGAAGCTGTGCAACCTCAACCAGAGGCTATGTGGACTCGATGTTACAGTCCGTGGCTGTGAGCCCAAATGACCTGGGGCTGGCTCACCCCCCCCAGGCTGGGTGTGCAGGCCAGGCAGTTAGAGAACTACTGCTCGCTTGCAAACGGAAGGCACTCGCCCTGAAGTCTTTCAGGCACAATGGCTGTAGAGCAGGTGTGGGCAAAATACAGCTTGAGGACCAGATTTGGTCCACCAGGCGCTTTCATCTGACCCGCGGTACCCACCAACTAATTGTACCCTGCTCAGCCCTTCTGCCCATGAGGATGGGAGCGAGGCACCCATGTATACACTCCCCCCTGCCAACATACCCTAGAGCACCTTGCTTTCACCCTGGTGAGTGGGAAGAGCCAGCCCTGGCCAGCAAACAGCTTTCAGGTGGGGCTGCTGCTGCCATTGCTGCAGCCGCCAGGGGATCTGCTCAGCTTCCCCAGAGTCCTGCTGGCTCTGGGCACCAGGTGGGGAAGTGGTGGGGGCAGGAGCAGAACTGCAGCTGGGCAGAAGCATGGGGCTGAGGCTGGTGGCAGCGTGGAGCTCAGGTGGGAGGGTGTGGAGACCCCCCTGCACTCCCCCATGGTGCACAGCGCTGGCAGGCAACAGCAGCAGCAGCAGCAGCAGCAGCAGGAGGTGGGGTCACTCGGGGCACTGCCCACCCCGGCTGTAGAGAGGCCTCTGCACTGTGACCTGGTAGATGAACCTGCTTTTCTGGGGGCTGCTGTTGCCCTACATTTCTCCTAGAACTGCAGAAGCCCAGCAGGGCCGGGTAGTGGTTCCCTGCGCGGTCCTGCTGTGTGGCATCTTCTTGTAGGAGTCCCGGGTTGCTCTGAACTCCAAAGCAGGGCAGGCTCCATACTTTGCTCTTGGGGCCCCTTTTACTGTGTTTTGCCAAACTAGTCCAGCCTGAAAGGGTTTCCCTTAAGAATACGGTTCCTGGAGAGGTTCTTCAGTCTGGCAGCATCTGCGTACAAGAGCTGAGCAGCAGCCTCTTGTCCTCGCCAATACAGTTCCTGTCTTTTGTGCTCCTTTCTCATTTGCAATGGCAGGATATCAGCCAGGCGTGGCAATGTCGGGCTCTTGGATTTACTGCTGCTTTGGGAGTTGGGGATCTGCTGAGCACACTTTGCTAATTAAAGGAAGGTGCAAGGTTGGAAATTCCCATCTGCTAATGGGGGGTGGGGGGGGGAGAGAGAGCACGTGTCTAGGAACCGAAGCTGTTGTTTACCATTTTTACTCATCAACTCCTTCCTTTCCCTGTCCCTTTTGAGGGGTTGCTGCTTGCCCATCCCTTATGAGGGGAATGCGGCACCTTCATGTCTTGAGGCAGGTACTGCTTTTTCCTCCCCGAATGCCGATTCCGGGTGAGCTTCAGACAAAGCAAAACTTTGCTTTTTCCTATCTTCTGAAAGCAAGTGATTTTGTTAAAGGCCTGTTTCCAGAGTCTCCTGCAGCAGTGATATGAAGGGGATGTATAACCTTGTGTGAAATTAAACCTCACCTGGCAGTCCACAAAGAACAAGTGGTTGATGGGAGGGAGGGAGTGGGCATCAGACTCCAGAAAGTCTCCCCAGAAAAACACAATGGGATGCCTCAGAAATGGGGATTTCAAAACACATCTGGCATGGGGTATGAAGGGAGTTGGTAGGTCCATGGGCTTGAGGCAGGCTTGGCTGGCTTAGCAGGATCAGCATGGCATTAAGTATGGGATATGACCAGAATCCTCTCTGCTGGCTTAGGACATTTTGCTTATATGAAAAATTATGAGATGGAAACATTTGCTGCAACTTGCATCTTTTCCATTTCCTTACCAGTTCATATCCAGCTTTTGTTCATCCCATCATGCTAACGGCTGTGTCTCCAGTGTGACAGTGCTACGAGTCCTGCATTCAGAGGTCAGGAATGTTTGGTGCCATGTGCAGTACAATAGGGGCATAAAAGGGCTGCCTGTGCCCCAAACAGTTGCTGGTTTCAGGGCTGAGTGTGTTGGTATCCCCAAGGCATTGCTGAAGGTTTAAAGGCGCCTTCTGAGCAGACTGCAGCTACTGTGAAGTACTGGGGGAGGGGACTTCAAATAGCTCTTCCAAGAAGAGCTGGAACTTATTGCTCTGGCTGGCTTCCTACAGGGGAGTTAGCTTGGAAATGATGGGGCAAGGGCTGTTGATTGCTTTCTTGTGCAGCTGTGCAGTGGCTGCTGTGATCAGGTAGATCCATGGTTCTCAACCTCTGCCAGTCCCATGGACCACATGCCCTGCTTACCTCTCCCAAACCACATACACAGCTCTAGAACGCATCTCCTTGATCCTGCTGCAGAGACTGCCAAGCTAGCTCTGCATAGCTGCATTCGCAATCCTGCCTCTGGGCTGGTTTGCACTGTCTCAAGGTGAATTATCTCACCTGCAGCCCTGTGCTAAGGTGGCTCAGCTGCTTCCCACTTTAGCTAAATTTGTAGAGCAGCCTATTCTGGGAATGTTCACAGGGGGTGAGTGACCCTCTTGTCCCCCACCACAGTCATCCCTGGAGTCCATCCGTGGCACCTCTGTGGCTCAATAGTTGAGAACAACTGATGTAAGTCTAAGGATGAGCTTAGCATGGTGGAGTCAGTCCCAGACACTGAAGTCCTGCTTAATGCAGGTGCTTTAAATAAGAGCTGGCAGAAGCGAGCAAGTCTGGAGAAAGAGCCAGCAGCTTTGGCCAGGGTCATTTGTCCTTCTCTGATGCTTTCAGCTATTAAGTGGTGATGGCCTTCTAGTCTTGCCCGGGACTGATGAGGTAGGAGCCCGCTGGCCTTCCTCTGATGGGACAGAGGTCACCTGGATACACTGCATCCTGTGATGTGCTGGTGGGGAGCTCTCTTCCCCCTTCCAAGTCTAAGGGTGAAATAGCCAGTCTCCAATCTGTTTCTGCAATGGAGCTTGCCCTGCATTTCAGATGCTACAGCTGCTAATCCAGAGATTTGAAGGGAGGGGGACACAGGTCATTGTCATTTGCGCCTCTGTAGCTGTGTGCTTCTGCATTTAACAGCCAAACTTTTTGCCCTGGTGGATTGGGGATCTGGCAGGGTCACGGGGGTTGGGTGCTGACCTTCAAGGCTCCTTCTGATGCTGGTGCTGTGGTTCACAGGAGTTGTTTGCATCCCTCCTGGTGCTGCAACCCCTTTCTGAAGTGCCCATTAATCCTGCTGCTGTTTCCTTAATGCGTTAGGCCAAATGCCAAGGCAGCCGATAATCATCCAGTAAAGGTTTTTAGTGGCAATGATATGAAACACTCCTGCTTCTCTTTGACGTAGGGAGGCTGCTGGTTTTGAGGGCTGAATACTTTGAAAGGCAAGAGATGCCTGGTGGTTTAAGGGGTATGTGGCAGTGGGGTCTCATGCCACTTGTGCCTTCTGAACCATGGTAAAGGCATTTGCCCCATCTGTAGGGGAGTTGCTTCATTTTAACCAAGAAATTAAATGTGCAAAGAAGCAAGGTCAAAACACCCTGTTCAAGTTGTTCAGTGCCCATGGTCTGTCCTGCCTCCTTAGTGCTCCTCTCTATCCTGGCTGGAAAGGAGCCTATAAAGTGATTTCAGTATCTGTTTCCTGATGCCTAATTGAAGCCTGCTTCCCACCTTGTTGTGGCTGTTCACTTCCAGAGCCAGATGGGGGATAAGCTGTCCATATTGGGCCTGTGGTGGAGACACCAGCCACCTTTTGAGAAGCGTGAAATTCTGCTAATAGCAGTGTTCCTTGACCAGACCACCAGGTTGTGGCACTGGTGTGTCACGTGTTGCAGTGTCTGGACAATGGGATCCCCATAAAATACAATGACAATGAAAAGGGAGTTTGCCTTGATTCATTTAGACCTTTGCCTCCTCCCAAATGGCTTGTCCAGTTTGACTCAGACTTTCCAAAAAAATGTTTCCCAGCAGGACCATTCCAGGAAGTTTCTGTGACTGGTGCATACATTGAAGGTAGGGCTGAAAAAGTGCTGCTTTGCTGCTTAAATTCCAGGGCTTGCTCTGTGAGAGATGAGTTTAGTGGCCGTTAGACATTGCCAAGTCAGGCAATTAATTTCTTTGTCCTCTCGTAGAAGGAACAATTTCCTCTTCCACACATAATGGAAGAGCAGGTGCAACCTTAGCATCCTTTTCCAATGGTCTAGGGCAGGGATAGTCAACCTCAGGCATGGGTGCCAGAGTGTGGCATGGGCAGGCATTGCACTTGGCACAAGCGCCTTGGTGGGGAAGGGGCTGGGGCTGTGCTGCCACAAGGACTGGCTCCTCACTGCTCCCCCGCTGTCTGCTCCTGCCACACCAACAACATACAAGACGAAGTTGCAGGTGTTTTTGGCATGCTTCTCAAAAACATTGCCGAACCTTGGTCTAGGGGCATGTGTGCGGCTGTCCTCCAAAGACGTGGTCAGAAATCCTGCTGCAGCTGCATCTCTGACTGACCCTGGAAGGGACGAGGGCATTTGCATCCACACTAGCTGAGGGCTTCAACTTCTCTGCTTAGTCCCTCTGGTGCCCTCATCACATCAGACACAGTCTGGCTGCCTTTAGCATAGTGCCTTGCCCTGGAACGGGTCTGAAAACAAGGGTGACAGGTTGACATTCACAGTGACATTGGCTGCTTTATTTTTCCAGTTTAGCAGTAATTTCTTTTTCTTTCCTCCTGCTCCATGCTTGCCATTTCCTCCGTTTGTTGAGGTTGCATCCACAGGTACCAAGAGACCTGGTGTCACAACATGTCATTCTCTTGATTAAACTGCTAGGGAGGATTCTTGTGCGTGTCCCTGCTCTTGGATTTGAATCCTGGGGGGGAGACCAGGCATTAGTGTGACTGACACTTTCCTCTGAAGGGGGAGAAATACTGAATGGTGGAGAGAATGCACACCACCCATCCAGCTGCCTGTGGCAAGCCAGCCAGTCTGAATGATTGCAAAAATGTTGTGGCCGTGGGGGAGGGGGGTTGGTTGAAATGTAAAACTGACTTTGGAGGAAATCTCTTGTGGTATTAAGTAGCCCAAAGACCTTTCTAGTGAGATAAAATTCTCTTCTAGCTATTATACTGTTGGGGGAGCTTGATGAACTGTTGGACCTCAATGGGAAAAGGTCTGCAGACTCTCATAGGAGTGAAAACTACCGTATTGAAATTGTACAGTATTGACTATTGAAATTGCTAGAGGCAGGGATGGTTAGTACTGGGGGCACTAGATAGGACTTGTAAGATCTGGGTTCTGATCTCTGGCTGGTTTGCTTGAATGACTTTGGTCAAGCTATTTGACCTGTCTTTTTCTGGCCTTCCTGTCCATAAAAGGGCTAATGATACTGCCTTCTTTTTGTAAAGCACTTACAGTTCCAGAGATGAAAAGGGCTCCATAAAGGGTAGTGGTTATTGTTGTACCAGGGTCAGAAACCAAAACAAATGTGCACAAATTTGCCGGAAATTTTTGTAACTGGCTTTGGGAATGGGGCCAAAATCCTGTAGAACTTCAGACTGCTATTTTTGTTGCAGAATTGCACCCCGTGTACTGCTTCATGGCAGGGGCAGATGTCCTGTTAGGGCCTTGTTACAGGATCTTATGCTGAAAGCTGCACAAATGTTAATTGGCTTAGTGTTGTTCGGCTTAGTGGAGCAGTCGCACCTTAGAGCAAAAAGCCATCTGATTGTCCTTCACCTGCACATCTGTGAATTGCCACTGGAGGCCTGGCGAGCAGGGGCAGGACTAGGAGCCTATGTAAAATGTTTTTTAGGCACCTCCTGGCTTGCCAGCAGCCTGGGCGGGGGCAGTGTGGGGGGCTCCAGAGAGAAAAAATTTGAGCCTGAACTTGGAGAGGCCTAATCCTCTTCCGTCCCCTTCCCCAAAACCCTGGAGCTGTCTCCCATGCCACCCCGACCTGGCATGAGTCAGCCAGGTGTTGCTAGGGCTCCAAGGGGTCCAATCCTTTTTTCCCCCCGTCTAGAGCAGTGTTCTCCAACCTTTTTAGGTACCAGATCACTTTTTGAATTCAGGTGCAACCCAGAATCTACCGAGTGCCACCCCCTCACCCCCAGCAAGTCAGTCTGGGGCGGGAAGGGTGCAGACCGGGGCCCCCAAAGTGAGGGAGGAAGGGGCTGGGGTGAGTGGGCTGGGTGATGGGAGGATCAGAGCTTGGGTGGCTTGTCCAGGCATGGGGGTACTCCTGCTGCTGCACACACCCCAGCAGAGGCCTCAGGGGCACGTGCCCCCCCCCCCCCCCCCAGTCCATGTGAGGGGCAGAGGTGGCTGCTGCTGCAGGCTGGGCTTTGTGCCCTGAGTCCCACTGCAGCTGTCCTGTGAGTGACACGATGCCACATGCATCCTGCCACTGGGCCGAGCTGTGCCCCCTGCCTACCTGGCAGTGGGACGTGGAGCCTCTGACGGTTGATCAGACTGATATAGACTGTCAGAGGCTCCACAATTGACTAGTTGATCGTGATTGACTGGTTGGTGGCTACTGCTCTAGAGCTTGCCTCCCTTCTGTTGCTGCTGGCAGGAGCAGCAAGCTGGTCCGTGTGGTAGCAGACACTGTAGCTGCCAGGCACTCTGGGGCTTTGGCACTCGCTCTGCCCAATGCGCCTGGGGGTGAGGTGCCATGCCCTAGGCCTGCTGAGCCCCAGCTTTCCTGTTGGCCGTGACTTAGGAGAGACCACTGCATCCTGGGATGCTGGAGGACTTCAACTTGGGTGGAATCGCTGTCTGCAGTGGCCACATCTTAATAGGACAGGAGCAAAATTGGGCGGATTAGAGATCATCCTGCCCTGGAGTGGTGTAACTTTAAAATGAATAATAGGTGTTTTAAGACACTTAAATGCGTTAATGTGCCGCTAGACCAGGGGTTAAGAGCTCTGGAAGTCAGCTAAACTTACTGTGTAACAAGGCCCTTAATTTCTACAGGTATTTTCCATGAGGGTGCTGATGTATGTATTTCTTTTCCTCACCATGTGAAGGGATCGCTCTGTATAACCTTCCAGCTTGTCTTTCTCCCATTGTTACAACACCCCCTTCAGCAAATCTTCTTAATTTATCGTTTCCTTTTGGCAAAGAATTTTTTTTTTCCCCTTTCAATCTCCGGCCAGCATGGCTGTTTATCTGCTTTCTTATATAACAGCTGTTTCAGTAGTGTTAAGTATGCTAGTAACAGGTTTGGTTCTGCAGACTTGTGTTGTTCCAGAGAACTCGGGCAATAGCAGAGAACAGCCTTTTGTATGTTGAGTGGTTTGGTTCTTTTGTCTTTAAATAAAGTCTACTGTTAAAGTTAAACAATTGGCTGGACTGCCTGAGGTCACTAGGGGATATTTTTTTCCAGCTCTAACAATTGCCGGGAAACTTGCAATTTAGCTTTCAACTGCAGTGTGTGTATAATATAGATAGTTAATGGTATCTAATTATATACACGCACAAATATTTTGTGTGTCTGTATATGTGTATATAATATAAACTTAATTCTTGTTTCCAGTACTTGATCCAAAAATGGGCTTAAGTTGTTGAGTAAAAATGATATAGAAAAGAATCAATATTCATCTTCAAGGGAAATAAATAGCTGTTGGACCCTTCAGAATCCCTCAGCCTGGTGGGTGCTGGCAGTGATGTTGATGTGGAGCGAGTTCTCAGCTTGAGCACAGAGGTGGATAGCCATGCTCATCCAAAGTCAGGCAGAAGGCAGGGCTGAGTGGCTGGCACCTTAGGAAATCGTTAGTGTCTTAAGGTGCCACTCTGCTCTGCCTGGCACCTCTTCTCTGCGTGGGAGAAAAAGCCCATTGATATCCCACTTTGAGCATCAGAAAAAAGCCCAGTGCGTGAAGATGGCAGTGCAAGAAGTACTTTGTTAAGAAACATGGCACCAATTTAGAGTAACAGCAGAAGATCTCCTCATGATGGATGATTTCTCCGATTCTTTTGGCTTGTAGCACACAGAAGTCAGCAGAACATAAGTGGTCTCGGTTAGTAAACCGATGCTGAGCAGAGCCTTCTCTGTCAGTGCAGAACAGCTGTTCTTCATGCCACACGTGGATTCGTGCAGCTGTTTGTCCCCTGTGGTGGGTACACTGCAAAAGTATCTGTGATCTTGTGCCACGTTAGCATCTGACATCTCTGCTTCGGATCAGAGAAGGGCTGGTTGTGTCTCACTGGCCCTGGGAAAAACTGCTCAACTTTGGCTAACCGTGAGCCTTTGTAAGATGGCTGGTGACTGTTAACGAGTTGGTTTTGAACACACTCCATCCCCTCATGCACTCTCTGCTCAGTGCTGAGAGCTGTGTGCTGTCCTTGTAGAGCAGTTCAGTCTGCTGCAGCCCATGGCTGCAGGGCAAAGCTGGACTTGCTCTCCATTTGCTGCTCTGGGATGAGGTGGGTGTGGGCACTGGAACTGAGAGTGGGACCTCTGCCACCACTGGCCCCCAGGCAGCAAGAATGAGATATCTGGCTATCAATGTAGGGGGGTAAACCCTGGACTTGGGTGGGATGGAGTAGATTGGGACAAGAGGTCTGGGCCTGGGAGTTGATGGGAGCCTGGGACTGAGATCAGAAGTATGGTAGGGAAAGGCCTTGGGGCTGGGAGCCAATGACCTTGTGGAGTGGGAACTCTGTTTCACTTGCCCATTGCCTCAAAGGACTGTGGAGACGGGTTAACTGTCTGTGAAACAGTTCAGTTGCCTTAGTGATGAGCCCTGTAGAAAAGTCTTTGAAGAGGCTAGTAATCCAGCCTTTCATAGTTTCATGGTTTGTAGGGTCGGAAGGGACCTGAGCAGATCATCAAGTCCGACCCCCTGCCATGGCAGGAAAGAGTACTGGGGTCAAACCACCCCAGCAAGGTGTTCATCTAGCCTCCTCTTAAAGACCCCCAGGGTAGGAGCCAGCACCACTTCTCTTGGAAGTTGGTGCCAGATCCTAGCCGCCCTGACTGAAGTCGCACCTCCTGATATCTAGCCTAAATCTACCCTCTGCCAGCTTGTGACAGTTATTTCTAGTCGCTCCTGGCAGTGCTCGGGGGAACAGGGACTCTCCCAATGCCTGCTGGTCCCCTCTGACTAGTCTGTAACAGGCCACTAGATCCCCCCACAGCCTTCTCTTGTGGAGGCTGAACAGGTTCAGGTCCCGTAGCCTCTCCTCGTAGGGCCTGCCCTGCTGCCCCGATCACATGAGTGGCCTCCTCTGGCCCCTCTCCATGTTGTCCACATCTCTCCTGAAGTGCGGTGCCCAGAACTGGACGCAGTACTCCAGCTGCGGCCTGACCAGTGCCGCATAGAGGCGGAGGATCACCTCCTTGGATCTGCTTGAGATGCATCTGTGGATGCATGACAAGGTGCGGTTGGCCTTCCTGACTGCCACCCCACACTGCCGGCCCATGTTCATTTTGGCGTCAATGATGACTCCGAGATCCTTTTCTGCCTCTGCACTGATGAGAAGGGAGTTCCCCAGCCTGTAGGTATGGTGCTGGCTGTTCCTCCCCAGGTGCATCACCTTGCACTTGTCAGTGTTGAATCCCATCCTGTTTTCATCTGCCCACCCCGGTAACCTGTCTAGGTCTGATTGTAGCCTATTCCTCCCTTCTAGTGTGCCCACATCCTCCCACATCTTAGTGTCATCAGCAAATTTGAACAGGGTGCTTTTTACCCCGTCATCCAAGTCAGCAATGAAGACGTTGAACAGTGCAGGCCTGAGGACCAAGCCCTGGGGGACCCCACTGCCCACATCCCTCCAGGTTGAAAATGACCCATCCATCACCACTCTCTGGGTGTGGCCCTCCAGCCAGCTGGTGACCCATTTGACTGGGTGGGTGTCGACACCACAGTCCCCCAGTTTCTTGGTGAGAACGGGGTGAGAGATGGGTCAAAGGCCTTCCTAAAGTCCAGAAAGACTACATCCACTGCTACCCCTGCATCTAAGGATTTGGTGACCTGGTCGTAGAAGGCCACCAGGTTGGTCTGACAGGACCTGCCGCTAATGAACCCGTGTTGGTTGCCCCTGAGCATAACCTCCCCCACTGGTCCCTCGTGGACATGTGCCAGGATAATTCTCTCAAAAAGCTTGCCCAGGATTGAGGTAAGACTAACTGGCTTATAGTTCCCTGGGTCCTCCTTCCTCCCCTTCTTGAAGATGGGAACCACATGGGCCCTCTTCCAGTCCTCTGGCACCACACCAGAGCACCACGAGTGCTCGTACAGCCGTGCCAGGGGTCCCACAATGACTTCAGCTAATTCCTTCAGCACTCGGGGGTGGAGATTGTCCGGACCAGCTGATTTAAATACATCCAGTCCCTCCAGAAGTTCCCTGACTAGATCCTCCCTGACCCTTGACCTAGGTGCCCCTCCCCTGGGGCCTGAGGGTAGCCCAGTGGGGTGCTGATCTGGTCCCTGCTCAGGAAAATGGAGGCAAAGAAGTTGTTAAATATGTTGGCTTTGTGTCTGGTGAGATGACCAAATTTCCTAGCGTGTCTTGCAGAGGCCCCTCATTACCTGGTACCTTCTTTTTGCCCCCTATGTATTTAAAAAAGGGCTTCTTGTTGTCCTTGATCCGGGAAGCTAGTCCCAGGTCCATTTCTGCCTTGGCCTCCCTGACTGCCCCCCTGCATCCCCGCGCAACCGAGGTATAGTCGTCCCTGGGGATGGCCCCTCCCTTCCATTGGGTATACACCTCTCTTTTAGCTAGAGGGTTGGAGGGTTTCAAGCAGGGTTGGAGTACAGTAGACCCCCGTTTTATGCATATTCGACTTACCCATGTCTCATGTTTATGCAAATTAATAATAACACCCAAACAGAAAACTGCACTCCAAGATGCACATCATTCCCGTATATACGTGAATGCCTTGCGAGATGCGCAGACTGAGTCAAACAAGTTATGCGCAGCTTGGGTTCCCAAGCAGGACTCTGGGGGCTCACTCAGTCTCAGTATCACCATTGCGGTACCAGCATCTCCTCTTAAATGTTCAAGATGAGTGCTTCTGAGAGTGATTCTGCAAGTGCTTCTGCTTTTACAAGGAAAAGAAAAGCTGTAACTTTGGAAGAAAAACTTGAAGTTGTGAAGACATATGAAAGAGGCGAGAAGGCAGAGGAAATTAGGTGTGCTACAGGGCTCAGTGAGTCAACTCTCTGTACAATTAGGGACAACGCGGAGAAAATTAGGGAGTCCTGTAAGAGTGCTACACGTTTATCTACTGCCCGTGTTTTGTTAACAAGGTCAGCTATCATGGAGAAAATGACAACATGGATTGAGCACCAGAATCAAGAACACGTGCCACTTTCGACCCAGCTGGTTCAAGCAAAAGCATGCAGCATTTATGAAGTGTTAAAACGTGATGATCCTGAAGCCAAGCCAGTTAGTGCAAGTGTCGGATGGTTTGATAGATTTAAAGCACGCCATGGGTTTCATAATCTCAAACTGATGGGCGAAGCAGCAGCTGCTGATAAAAGTGCTGCAGATAAATTTCCTTCAATCCTACAGGCTGCCATTGAGGAGGGAAGCTATGATCGAAGGCAAGTTTTCAACTGGGATGAAACCAGACTCTTCTGGAAACAGATGCGGAGTTGAACATTTATCTCAGTCAAGGAGAAAACCACCCCATGGTTCAAGGCAGCGAAGGATTGCTGCATGCTGCTGCTTGGAGCGAATGCAGCTGGCGACTTTAAGCTCAAGCCATTGATGGTGTACTATGCCGAAAACCCTCCGGCACTTAAGGGTTATGCAAAGGGACACCTGCCTGTTTATTAAAGAGCAAACCGGAAAGGATGGGTTACTGGATCATTGTTTGAAGATTATTTTTCCAGTCTGCTGCATTTGGAATTGATGGCTTATTGTGACGGGCAAAATCTGGCTTTCAAAATGCTACTGCGTCTCGATAATGCTCCAGGACACCCCCAGTGAGGACATTACGGTGCTGTTCTTGCCACTGAACACAACATCGCTCATCCAGCCTGTGGCAGAAAGCCACCTTGTTTCTCCCCAAAATCTCTGCCCTGTGACACTGTGACTAAAATCTCTGAGCTGCAACCATTTGATTAGGATGGGCCCAGCACATGGGGGACCGTACCCTTGACCTGTCTATTTAGGTAACTTGAGCTGGTTGCATTCCTGAGGGAGAGGGGAAACCTGCTCCCTCTGCCTACGTGACTTGCATCAATTACCTGGGTGGGGGGGTTTCTACCTGGGGAGCTGGGATCTGCCTGGTAACAGGTGATGTATTTCAAATTGGTTGGCTGGCAGCCAACGGGGGCTGACCTCCACTGGACCAGGTGAATGAGGTCACAGGGGCTATATAAGTTGGGAGGGGGAGGAGGTTCTCTCTCTTCGGCCATGAGGTGAAGCAGCAGCAAAGCAGGGGAGACAGAGAAGCCTTATCATCTGGACCTAGCTCTCTCTTTCACCCCAAGACTCCAGAGGGGAAACTGGAGAACTCTGGAAGATGCTTGTGAGTAAGCTTCTCGAGATCTGATTAGATATCTAGCTGGCAGTAACACAGATGCGTAATCAAAAGGCTACCTCTGCCACACTGTTTGCTCTTTAGGATTTCTAAGATATTGCTCAACCCTGTACCCTAGTTTACCCTACCCCTTGTAATCAGTAAAGTTCTCCTTTTTGACTGGTGTGGGAGACTTACTGAGGGGTGGGTCTAAATTACGCCTAAGAGACCCCTTAGGTCTGCGGACTAAGGGAGACTTTACTTTTTCGCACTGGGGGAAGTGCCCCAAGTGCCTGTACCGGGTCAAGTACCCGTCAGACTATTAGGCCTGTGTTTCCCCGAGGACACAGGGCCGAGACAGTCCCTTCTCGGGGTGGTGGCGGCGAAGTTACCCCCAGACTAGTGAGTGTGCTCCAGGAGAGGGGTCGGCCAAGCATAAGGCGCCCCTAGGGAGGCATTCGGAGTCTGGAAGGTGGTCGGGTGCAGGGAGGTAGGCGGCTCAACGCAGGAGCACCCCCTACTGGCCTGCCACACAGCCCATGAATCAGGGTATTATTCAAGTTTTCAAGAGCTCTTATCTACAGAGGACCTTCAAGAAGCTTATCAGTGGGACAGAGTTAAAGGAAAAGACAAACGTCAAGATGGCCATAGACATCATCGGAGATGCCTGGAACGGTGTTCCGCAGCAGTGCCTTAATGGTGTCTGGAAAAACATCTGGCCTGCTGTTGTGAATGATTTCTTAGGCTTTGCTGCTGATGAATTCATCAGTGATGCAAGGCATGAAATTGTCGAGATGGCTAGGAGTGTGGACTTTGAGAAGGTCGATGAGGAAAATGTGGCTGACCTGCTCGATTCCCATAGGGAAGAACCCTCAAATGAGGATCTTCTTGAGCTGGATAGGGAGCACCATGAAGAGAGAGAGCCCATGGAAGAAAATGAAACGCCCTCCCCCCGAGTTCTCATGATGAAAGGCAGGGCTGATGCGTTCAAACTTTTGGGTGGCTACCTAGCCTTCTTTGACAAAAAGGACCCCAATCGTGAAAGAAGTGCTGAGGTTGCCAGGCTGATGCAGGAAGCCAATGCCTGCTACACGGAGCTTTACAGGGAGAAGCGGCGCTGCTCAGTGCAGTCTTCCTTGGACAAGTCCTTCAGGAAGCGGGGCAGCACTATCTCGACTCAATCAATCGACTCTCAGCCCTCCACTTCTGGGGGAGAGATATCACTACCATTGTTTGACGTGTTCGACCTGGATGAAGACTCGGCTCCCCATTGATGGATGGATTGAAGATTGTTATACATTCATTTTGTATTTTTTGTGTTTTGTTTCTTATAATGTAACTGAATAGATATGTTTACAATATGTTTTTGTAACGTAATAAATAAGTATTGGTTGAAAGGTTTTATTTTGGTACCTTCGGTGTCATAAATGTGAGGTCTAAGGAACAGAACCCCTCGCTTTTTCTATTTTTTCCTATGGGAAAGTTCACCTCCTGTCATGCAAATTCGACATATGCAAGGTTTCTCAGGAACACAATATACCGTAATTCAGGAGTCTACTGTAGTAGGCAGTAAATAAGGCAGGTCCTATGCCTTGGACAAGAAGAAATCAAGATCTTTAATCTCAGTCACAGATCAAGCCCTAATCATTCTGCACACTAACAGAAGCAAGGGTCATGCAGGGAAACGTGAGCAGGTAATTAAGGGCTGTATAACAAGGTGCGCACCCTAGGAGACAAACGAAGGTTGAGCATTGGCTTGTCCAAACCCTTCAGCACTTGACTTTGCATCCATAGACTATTGGTCATGCACAAAAAAAAAAAACCATGAAAAAAGCATTACTAGCACCCATTTGAAGTCTAGTTGCCAGGCTGAGGGCTATGCCACCACTTGCTTGGAAAGGTGGACAGACAACCAGATCTGAAGTTGCCTTTTGACTGATGTCTTTTGCTTTGCCATGTAGAAAGGGCCTGTTTGGGAGACCAGCTGCACCGTTCAGAGTTTGGGGCCTTGTCTCAGCTGGAGCGGGCAGGATTGTGAATCAGAACCCAACTGAGAATCAAAACTGGGATCTCTGAATCTTTTATATAAATGCATCACAAGGGTAGGTTGCTGCCCAGGGAGCAGGAAGTTATCTAGCCCAGTTGTAAAAGCGCCTCTATGCAAGAGTGTCATAGCATAAGATAATGCTCTCTAGCAGCTGGGTGGGCCTGTGCTAATGTATGCTTCTGCTAAACATCCAGTCTGAACAAACATGTGCACACCCTTGGTGAACACTCAGATACCAGGCTCCCTCCCAGCTTCACCAGGGTGCTAGGTGTGTAGCAAATAACACCTTTCCTCTCCAAACCTTCATTTCTTTCCTTTTTTCTAGCTGCAGTCTGGAAGTCAGCTTTGTCTCTGGCTGATACTCTGCAGCATAGGCAGCTTGGCTTTCCCTTGCCACATGTGCAGGTCTTGGGGCCAAAACTGTCTCAACCTGTTCTCAAACTCTAATGGGACGGAGCCGGGCGTGGAATGCGAGTGCCTAGAGGGCCACTTGGTAAGCAGAACTGGTGCCGTGGGATGATCCGAACCCCAGGTTAAGGTGCCCAATGCCGATGTTCATCAAACCCCAGAAAAGGTGTTGGTTGATATAAACAGCAGGTCAGTGGCTTTGGACACTGGAATCTGCTAAGGAGTGTGTAACAACGCCCCTGCCAAATCACATGCCCTGCAAATAGATGGCTCTGGAGCTTCGGGCCCCTACCAACCATCACCAGTGAACAGGCTTGGCAGATCAGTGGGGAAAGCAGACCCTGTTGAGCTTAACTCTAGTCTGGCACCGTGAAGAGATGAGAGGTGTAGAATAAGTGGGAGGCCTCCAGGCCACTGGTGAAATACCACTACTCCTATCATTTTTTCAAGTACCTGCTGAGGTTGGGGGGCAAACCCCAAGGGTCTCTTGCGTGTGGCTCCACGCACCTGGGACTTGCTGGGTGCAGCCTGCTCCAGGGACTGTCAGGTGAGTTTTTTGTGGGGCTGTACACCTGTCAAACTGTAACACGGGTGTCCTAAGGTAAGCTCAGGAAGGACAGAAACTTGTCATGGAGCAGAAGGAGGAAGGCTCACTTGACTTTGATTTTCAATATGAATTTGCACCATGAAAATGGGAACTTGCAATCCTTCTGACTTTTTAGGGTTTTAAGCAGGTGTCAGAAAAGTTACCGCAGGGATAACTGGCTTATGGCAGCCAAGTGTTCAAAGCAAGAGCCCTTTTTGATCCTGTGATGTCAGCTCTTCCTAAGGTTGCGGAACAAGATTTACCACACGTTGGATTGTTCACCCGCTAATAGGGAACATGAGCTGGGTTTAGACTGTCGTGAGACAGGTTAGTTTTACCCTACTGATGATGTGTTGTTGCAATAGTAGTCCTGCTCAGTATGAGAGGAACTGCAGGTTCAGACATTTGGTGCATGTGCTTGATGAGCCACTGGGGTGGAGCTCCCATCTGTGGGATTATGACTGAATGCTTCTAAGTCAAAATCCCCCTTAAATATAGTGATACTGCAGTGCCTTAGAGCCTTGGTTGGCTGGACAATATCTGGTCATCCCCTGTGGAGGGGCAGGGCCTGGTGCAGGGAGCCGTTTGTCTTGGGAGCAGAGCGTGCACAGAAGGAAGCTGCCTCTCACCCATAGCATGTGCCATGTTCCTGGGGACCCTACAGCCACATCATTCCCAGATACCTGATTCTGGGTCAGGGTTTCATATGCAGCATAGCAGGTGCCTTGCTGTGATCTATTGAACATCAATCCTTGCTACAAGCTTTTGTCTTGGATCCTATGCCTACATCTCTCCCTGCCTGGAGTAGCCACCTATGCCTACCCCAACAAGGGCAGACAGTGGTGCAGGGGGAGGGAGAGGGCAGGGGGCAAGGTAATGCTTGTGTAGGAAGGGTTGGGCCATTGTCTTGTTTCCCCCGCTCCATCCTGGACTGTCCCAGTGCCCATGTGTGGCTCCCCAGACTACAGGTCAACCCGCCATAATTGCATGTGGTTGACCCGCTGCCCTGCCACAGCTCCCCTGACTACAGGTCAGCCTGTCATAGGAATGTTTTGGGTTGACCTGGTGGCTGGCTACAGCTCCCTGGACTAGACAGGACAACTTGCCTTAGGAATGCATTGGGTTGACCTGGTGCCCATATGGGACTTTGGGGTTTTTCATAAAAGAAATGTTTTTCTTAGGAATGTGTGGGGATTGACATGGTGCTGGGAGTGGGCACCACAGCTGCCTTAGCCCTTTGTGCCCTACCACCCCTGCCTACTCTCTGTGACAGGGAGGTGGGCACGGGTGAAGCATAAAGCAACACCAGCTGGGTCGTGGCGACAGCCTTCTATTGGTGGTACAAGCTCCCCAAAGTGGGTGCTTTGGGGCGGGGGGGTGGTGGTCAGGGGCCCAGGCCACCCATTTCCCTGGCATGGGGAAATAGGAAAGCCTTGGACCACCCCATTTGCCTGCAAGAGACCCCTGTCCTGGAGACCAAAGCATGCAGCTAGCTGCCAGCATGGTCGACACACAAGCCAAGGGATCCGTTGCTAAGACTTGTCATGAGTTTACCAATGGCTTCTCCCACTTTGGCCTGGATTGACACATGGCAAGGTGACCCTAAAGCCACGTCGGGGGGGGGGGGGGGGCGGCTTCTGATCCACACCAGGTAGGGGAGGAGGCGGGTCCCCAGGTTGGGTATCCGTCTCTGGCAACAGAGGGGTGGGGAGGCATTCCTGCCCAGCTGCTTCTCTCCCTTCCTTGATGGAAACCAAAGGGCCCTTACAAACATGGTATGGGAGTGAGGAAGGGAAAGGGTGATATGGGTTGCCACCCCCTCCACCTCCAACTTCAGAGTCGGTCCAGTTATTTGGCTCGGAGGGGCCAACTGGCCATACTGGGGGCTCCTGTGGCTTCACTGTGTATGCACATCTGCACCCACAATCCTCCTCTCCTGACCTTTGCTGGGCAGCTGGGCAGCTTGGCTGCTGGGAGGGTGGGGGTAGGGATGGACCTGGGGGGGCAGAGTTCAAGGTAAGGGTGGTAGATGCCTCTGGATATAGTCCAGCCCCCTCCCAGCTGCTGGGCAGGAGTAAATCAGGGGAGAATATGGCAACTGGGTGGGAGCTCCTGGGCTGTCTGTTAACCCTTTGGGGGCTGCCATTTAGACAGCCCTGCCCTAAACCAGCTCCCAGAACACACATCTATGTTGCTTCTTTTGATTTTATGCTTTTCCTCCCCAAAACATCAAGACTCTTATCTGCTACCATGTTTTTTCTCTTGCAAAAATCCATGTGGACTCTGGGCCTTCTGGGAAGATTTCTTCCCCAAGACAGCTGTCTGCCCTGGAGGGTCTGGCTTGTAGCGTGGCTGAGAGAGGTGGCTGTGGCGCCAAGCCGAGCACAGTGTGTTGTGGTCTCATCTGATCTTGTTTATTAACTGCGCTTCTCTGTTTCCTTTAACTTCATTCATTTTTGCTGCAGTACTTTTCAAGGAGGTGCCTGAAGGAGATGGGCTCTGAGATGCAGCAGCCTTGCTAAAAGGTATCAGCTGCACTTGTCAATAGGGGAGGGAGCTTCACACATTCCCTCCACCCTTATCTCCAGCATTTACTTTCTGCAAGACCATTAACCAGTTCTGAAATGAGAAGAAAAAAGCAACTGAGTGCTTTGTCTGCACTTAACTCTGCTTTGTGCCTTAATCTTTTCAGAGATGTCACTTCTTGACCAGCAAATTCTAGTCTATTGTCACAAGCTACAAGGGATCTCGGCCTCTTGAAGGCTCGGATCGAAAACATTTTCTCTCCTATCTGGGATGGACCAGGTTATTGTGGGGGCTGCAAAGGGCTTCGGAGGCCTTCACAATGAAAGGAATCAAAGCCCTGAAGGGGATGCTGTGTCTGGGCATGGTTTCACTGGAAAGCTATCCTGCGTGGGCAGCACCTGGCTGTGGGCAGCACCTGGCTGTGAGCAGCCACCATGCACAGCCCTGCCTAGTCTGTGTCCCCACGCCAGTCTCTGCTGGGAGCCCATCCCATAGTTCTTTGTGTGGCAGTAAACTAGGCCAATCTTCTTTCCAAGTGAATGGTAGGGAAACTCATCTGTCCTGAGCGTAGGCAAGGAATTGTGGGAAGGCACTGGAGGACTGTCACTAGTCTCTGCTCAGGGAGTTTAGCCTGTATCTTTGCTCACTAGACAGGATACCATCTTGTGGGGAAGGAACCCCCAGTCTCTAGCCTCTGCTCCCAGCTAAAAAGGGATATGTGAGCCTGGACAAACTGGGGTGTGGATGGAAAGGGTGTGAAGGGGAGTATGATCCCGGTTGAGCTGTGTGGGGCAGACCTATCCCCAAGTGGGTATTGTGTTAACCCTTCATTGAACACCTGCTTTCTATTTTGACTCCACAAAAGACACCAGAAAATGAGCTGTCTGCGCTGGCTGCAAACCTCGCTCTGCGGTAGTAGCACTTCTGTTCAGCGTAATGTGTATTGATATTGCAGCCACTGGGGTGCAATGTTCTCTGCTGTCTTGTTGTGGCCAGCGGGCTTAGGTGACAGAGGTGGGGAGGGACACTGCCTCTATGCTGTCCTTCGAGGGAAGCAGTTCTTGCAGGCTCTGTGTGGTCTGTGGGAGCCGTGACTGGTCTCAGGCAGGAGCCTCGATAACCCACCCAGCAGAGTAGTCTTTTGTTTTCCTACCTGATTCCTGTGCCCTGTTTCTTTTGTGCAGGTATCTAATGTTGCTTGTGCTAGGCCATCAAATACTGCCTCTGCACGTGGCACTCCCAGGGATATTGGCCCAGGTCTTGACTCGCACTAGGTCTCAGCCTAGCATTCCTGCCCCTTGACATTACATGCCAACACTAAATAGCATGTGAGGGACTTAGAAACTGGCTGGAGGTGGCTGTTCAGAATAAGAGCAGCTTTATATGATGGTGAGGAAGAGATGGTGAGGATGGGGTCTGAGTGCTTGCTAAATTAAATAGGAGAGCAAAGCCCCCTCGCTGGGGCTTCTTGCAGTATCATAGCTGTTAGCTTGGTCATAGTCATATTGATCTCTGGTATAATCACTAGCACAGAAACAGACTTCATCGCTGGCGCAGCAAAGACCTTTCTGTATTGCATTTAACAGCAGAAATGAGCCCCCTTCCCCCTTCTTTTTTCTCTTTTTTTTTTTTGTACCCTGGAGCAACTTCCACTGATCTCGGCAGTAAACCTGATTTTAAAAATCCTTCGTTGGAGCCAGCTGTTCCCTGAGATCACAGAGGGTGGGATATAGGGGATGATGCTGGACTTGCGGACAACAGCATTAGATCGGCAAAGGGATCACAAGGCAAGCAGAGGGAATCCACTGTGATCTGGAAGCCTAGTGTCATCTAGGAAACTAGGGCAGGAACGGGTCCCTGATCTCATTCTCTTTTGGCATGCTTACAGCCCATATATGACCGGAAGCTGTAAAGGAAGAGGAGGGAGCTCTTCCTCAACCTGTATCTGGCATGATTTAGTTGGGGGCAGTCCTACTTTGAGCAGGGGGGTTGACCTCCTGAGGTCCCTTCCAACCCTAACTTTCTATGAGTCTATAATCCTTTCTGCTACAGTGTTTGGGGTGGGGAGGGAGGGAGACTTTTTTACAGGGGAGCATCATCAGCACCTGGAGAGTTTTCTCCAGTTAAAATCAGCTCTGACCTCTGCCAATCAATTGAAGTTGGCAGCCCCATTTGTACGTGCTGCTCTGGATGTGCCAGATCTTTTATCCCAGAGTGGAGATGTCTATGGTTTTGTCCCTCAGTGGAACCGTGCTTGCTTGTGGATTATCCACATGAACATGTTTCACGTGCTAGCTAATGGGGGTTTGTTGGCAGCCAGTCGACATGAGTAGGGGAAGCTCTGCAGAGGGGGTGGCTGCAGCATGCTGGGATGTAATGGTGTGGTGCCGTGGCTGAATAATTCCGGGCTGTGGTGTCAAATGCGTGCAAGTGTCGTTGCCCCCACCCCTGCAACAGAAGTGAGAATTACAAGCCAGACTAACTTTTCCATTGCAAATCTGGGTGTGGGGGCTCCTGCTTTGGCATGAATGTGACTAAAGCTATAACATTTCCTTTGGCTAAACTGACTTTAGCCATTTTTATTCTAAATCTACTGTTCCTTGCCTCCCACCACCTCGTGCACACATGCAGATATGTGCTGGAGTAATCTGTTGGGATCAGTGCAAGTTTGTATGTTGGTCTGTGTTGATGGCAGCAACTAGCATCTGTCCATGGCCATCCTCTGAGTTGCTGCTATCCAGGAGTCTGAACGGGGAGCTGGTGAGTTCCCCCGGCTTCTGGTGTGGTACTTATACAACATAGGACACTGTTCAGACAGTATAAGATTTGAGGTCTGTTGTAGCTGTGAGAGGTATCTTGGCTGGCACATGGGGCTGTGTAGCTGTGCTTGCTCGGAGCCTGCATGTCAGGGTGCAATTGTGCCTAAAACATGGCTGCTTACAAGTCCCTACCCAAATGTGGAAGGTTTCAGATTTCAGCCCCCAGCCAGCAGAAGGATCTGCTTGGTAACCAGTCCTCTGTAGACAGAGGACTACTTCAGTGAAACCTGCTTGGATTGGTGCCGGGTGCCTCTGCCCTGCCTTCTGCCAAAGCCCTTTAGAAACGAGCAGTGAGCTGGTATCTTGGGATCTGGTTCTAAGTCGGGCTCTTTTCACACCACCTCCTGCCGCTGCCCCCTACGGCAGAGAGTCCCACCAGCTCTTCATCTTCTCTTGGCATCTATGTGGCAATGAATTGCCCCTGTAGCTGGACAACCAGCTGCACCCTTGTCCTGCATGATGCAGTTCCCCGAGTGCAGTGCCTTTGTGGCTCAGGTAGGACGGACTAGCAAAGTCTGTTCTTTATAGGAGTAGCCTAACACGTGAGGTGGCCTTGCCTTGGGCTGCTCGGGAAGCAGTAACAGAGGCAGGGGGGCAGGAGTGTCTCTGGGTTGCATTAGTGCTAATGTAGAGTGTGTGGCTCTTGTTCATGGAAGGTCCTTACTTCACCTGTTCTTATTGGAAATGTGCTCGGGCAGGTGAGCTGGGAAGTGAGGAAATAGTGCAGGCCTGCCTGCTGTCCATAAAGAGCGCACACCCTCTTCTCCTGCCTTGTTCTCCATCTCTCCTCCCCTGCTCCTTTTTTTACACTGAACTTGGTGACTCTGAACCTAGAGAAGAGCTGTCTTCCGATGACATGCCGAGCTTCCTCTGCACGCAAGCTGCCATTGCCGGTGGAGCTGGGGCAGGGGCTGAGGGTGGGCATAGCTCTCTCCTGGGAAGCCTTTCCACTGTAACTGGGGGAAGGGGCTGGGGCATAAGCAGTGTAACCTGTTCTGGGAGCGGCAGGAGTGTGAAGTGTTATGCATAGACTGCAGGAGGGACTTTTGGTTCTTATATGCCCTGCCTTGCTCCAGCGCTTACGTGGCAAAGCCCTCTGAGGGGACAGTGGGAAAAGGATTTGGCTTTTGATACCCCCAACCCTGAGTATGTGAGAGCCCCGTGTTGGACCCAGACGGATAAGGCTTGCTTTCTGGGGTTTCACTGTGAGCAAGAAACGTCTTTTTCTTAAATCGAAGCCAAGATTCTCACCTCCCTACATGGGTCCAGGAGCCGTGGCATGGGAGGCGGGAAACCATCAGCATTATGAAGTCTTGATCAGACCAAGGGCTGGCAACACTTCTTCAGCCTCTGAAAGCAAAATGACTGCATCGAGCCAGCCCATGTCGCTTTGCCCAGTCCTCCTTCCAGGGAAGAAGGGCTGCTGTGGGACTGTGTTGCTGGGCCAGAGCTTGAGGTAGCTCATGCTGGAACTGCCTTCAGGCAATAGCCAAACACAAGGCTCAGCTGGCAGCTTTCTGATGCCCCATAGCTCTTATTTGTGTGTTTGTTTCCCAAGTTTTTCCTGGCTTTAATCAGCAGAAGCTTTGGTCCATCTCCAGACCTGAGAGGTAGCATCCTTCTCTCTTCTCCGGCTGGCCTCCAGGCTGAGTGATTGGAGACGCAGTTGGGCCATTCCAGCGTTGCAGCAAGAGGCGGCATTGGGAAGGGCTGTTGGACCCAAGGAGAACAATGTTGTGGGTGGAGAACAAGACAGCAAGATGGCTGAGGCAGCGGGAGGACAAGTGCTGGGCGCAGGAGGCAGGTGGGCCAAGGGAGGGATTCAGCATATTCTCAATCCTATTATTCTGCTCCCAGAAGGCCCCGGCGAGGCGCTGGGGTGGTGGCATGGCTAAAACGATTGCAACAGTAAAACAAATAACTTGGGCTTTGAAGTTGGTTGAGGAGCAACCTGCCAAGTTGTTGCGCTGGAAACCTTGACTCCATTTCCCAGGGAGCAGGGGTAGTGAGGCTGTCTAGGTTGCCTTACTGTTCAGCTCTTGCCCTGTGCACGATTCGTAGCCCGCTTTCACATCAGCCTTAACCTGTCGCTGAGAGACAGCCCTGCTTGGGGCATCTGTAAGGTGGAGTCATCGGCAGCTTTCAGGTGTGTGGGAAATCTCTGCCAGTGTCTGAGCCACGTGGTAGCAGCTTGGCTTGGCATGGGCCTGGCTGGGAGCTCTTAATCTTTCCCTTTTTAGCAAGATCAGGCTCCCAGTATGGCAGTCAGCCTTGAGAGTATCCACTTCACTTCTGTGCCTCTGTAGGCATGAAATGCATCAGGGATCTGAGCAGGGCACTGCTTAGAGCAAAGAGCATCCCTTCCTTCCTTCCCCGTTTCTAATTTTACTTGAAAAGCCAAGGGTCCCAGCTTAGTGCCTTAAGCATCTGATTTGAAATGCTGAAACTCCCTGGGACCCCGTGATCTAATCCCAGCACAGTTGCTCAGCCATTTGGCCTGCCCAGGAAGATAACGTCCTTGGAGTCCCCATGGGTCTGTTGCAGAAGGGGTTGGAGGGCAGGTACCATAGTGTTTAAATATGGGGCCCTAAAGTAGGGCTTCTAACCACTCCATGCGGGCACCTTCGTAAATGGACTGAACAGCTGTTCCTGCAAGTGGTTATCATTGAAAATCAAGCCACTTGTACAGCTGCCCAGCTAAGTCCCTGGGTTGAAAAATACAAGGCCTGGTTAGTCTGTGCTCAGCCAGCCCCTAGCATCTCTCATAAGTGTAAGGCTTGTTCCGGCTGTCCACACGTCATAATATCCCCTTCCTATCACCTCCAGTGGCCTGTACTTGATGCTGACTGTTGTTGGGCCTTCCTAAACTGGCTACAGTTCTAGCAGCACCTGCAGACTTCAAAACGATTTGGGGAACATCCCTTGGAACAAAGGGCAGGCTTCACCCTGATGCTTTTCACCCTCCCGTCCTACACACCTGGTGGCACGGCCCTTATTGCTACAGGCTTGGTCCCACCTGCCTCTGAAGCAGATGCCTAGACCTGTCTCAGTACAGGAGGCCTCCCCATGACATTAGCTGCTAGCCTCCATGGGTTTTGAGAGACTGATGTGGCGTAGGCCAGGCAAAGACTTGGATGCAGTCTCCCCTCAGAACTTGTATAAAGGAGCCTTTCTTAGCTACTGTGCAGTGGCAGCTTTGCCTTTGGGCATAGCTGTGCTGAGCATTAATTGCTGTGATTGCTGCCCATGTGGAAAGGTCTGTTGATATTCAGGTAGCTGGACCCAAATAGATGGGAGTTAGGACTCGGATCTCTGTTTCAAAGCACTCTGATTTCTTTTCCTATATAGCATGGACTTGTTGTGAGACGTGGATGCATCTGCCACAACACGGAGTGGCTGGTGCCCTTCCATTTGCTGTTTTTCACCCAGTTCCTTCTTTTAATCCTAAAGCTGTTCTGTATTCAGGACTGGCTCTGAGCTGGTTGAGACTTCAAAAGCGACCTGTCACCTTGATAAGCTGCCCTGGCCAGAGGTGAAAGAGAAGATCACAGTGGCTAACTACAGACGGTCAAAAAGCCCGAGGCTGAATCGATTCAATCTTTCCAGGTTAGTCTGAGCTGCAAAGATTGTACCAATAGGGAAATGAACACACGTTCCCTTTTGATTCAGAAATGCGGCCACATGCCTGCAGTGGCTCAGGCTAGAAGCCAGGGATGCTAAAGCATAGCTCTCTGGCATGTAGCCAGCATGGGTTGTGTGTTTGCCGCTTCGTCCTGCTGCCTCTGAGGTCTCTGGGAGTTGCACTCCACAATCTCAACAGCAAGACTCTGCAGGGTTGTTTATCACTGCCTCTTCCTGCTTCCAGGTGTCTCTGTGATTTGTAATCCACCATCACAGCCATTGGCAAGTTTAGCAGGGTAGGGCAGCTATGTACTCAGGGTTTGCCTGGGAGGCTGTGAGGCCAGTGAGCCAGCCTTCGCTGCTCCAGCTAGGGAGCAGAGGGATGGGACCAGCCCTGCTCTCTGAAGCAGGCAGCACAGTCCAGACCAGGGCTGCAAGATGCTGGGATACTAGGGGACTCTGATTTAACCTGAACCAGGAAGGGGTCTGGGACAGAAGTTTCATAAACCCATTTGACCTAAATCAATTAAGTCTGATGCTACATTCAACTAGGTTTATCTTAAACCCGTTTCTGATCACTTGGATTGGTTTGTCTAACTTCTGTCCCTAGCCAGTGAGGCAAGGATGTTGCCATGTCTGTCTCCCATGAACCTTGATTAATAGGGACCCCCCTGAGGGAACCCCCCACTGGATACCAGGCTCTGCTGCATAGTTGTTGTTTTGTCTCTTTATTTACCCTTCTAGAAAGGTGGTCATCATGCACCAGCCTCTTTGGGAAATGAGTTGAAGAACCTGGTTTTGAGTGGCTGGGATTTTGGCTGGGCCAAAACTGTCTGGCAGGCAGGGCAGGAGATGCTGAAGTCTTTTCCAGGCAGGACCTAAGAATGGGCCCCAGCCCTTGCTCAGATACTCCAGAGAGTTAATTTATTTTATTTATTTTTCATATTAAGAATAATAAAGAACAATGTCTCAAGTGGTCTGCCCTTCTCTGCCACTGATTTGATTGGTGCCATTGCGGCAAGTTACTTGAGCCAAATCATCCCTGGAGAAGCAGGGACCCCCACTACCTTGTAGATTGGTTGAGAGTTAGTAAATGGCCTGTCTGGTTCTCCCACCCCTGCCCCCAGCCCCTGGAAAGGGCCCGCAGAGTGAGTCAACTTATCAGTTGCTGCTGAACTGCTGAGCCAAGCCCTGCATGGTACACGCGTGTGCAGCTTCTGATTTCCAGGCTGGAGAGGATTCACCCAGGGCTCCTAGGCTGGAGGGATGAGCCCTGTGAAGGGCTGCAGACCTGCCCTGGGTGCAGTCTGTTTGTTTGCATTTCCTGCGTGTCTCCTTCCCCAGATTTCTGGGTGAGATGGGTGAGCATGCCAGACCCATTTCCAGACCAGAGTGCCTGTGCCTGGCTGTATGCGGCTGTTTGCAATTCAGACACAAGCACTCTTCTCGCCTACTCCGCAGGGCTACAGAATGCACTCCTTGAAAGGCTGAGATGCAGCTTCTGTGTTTCAGATTGCAAGGGTTTACTTTAAAAGCCACAGTGTGGTCAAGCTGACTCCTTTTGGCAGGGGCATGTGTGTAACAGGGTTGACATGACCATCAGTCCTGGTAACCTGAGATATTAATATGCTGGACAGAAGTACTTCTCCAGGCTTTCTCACTGTTGTTGGGTTTTAATTACCTGGCTTGTTATCTCAGCATTGCTGTTCCCATTTTATCTGATCTGATTAAATACCTGGATTACGATAATGTTGTAATGTCTTGTGTGTGCCCTTGGTTAACTACCAAGATGTTGTATTTTTCTGCTACAGCACTTTCTTCCTACTGAAGGTATGTTGTCATTGTAAAACATTTATGTGCTGCCTTAAATTTGGGTGGGCCGTTCATTACAAAATGGTACCAAGGCATGTCCTTTGAGTTTACAGTTTTAACCTATGCTGTGGGCCTGTGCGAGTAGGCAGCTATTCAATCTGGCTTCGGATGGCAGCGATCCGACCCAGGACTCCGGACCAGGTTCCTGCTTTGTCCCAGCCGAAGGCCTCAGAGATCCGGCCATAGGGTATAATGGGGAATCAATGCAATATGTATAACTTTGTTATTTTTTGTCTGATTTGGATGAAATTTGCAGAGGTGGAAGCCTCTGCTGAGAGCATAAAGCCTGCCAAGTTTCAAGAAGATCAGTGCAGGGGTTCAGGCGGAACTGTACCTCAAATTATTGAAAGCAAAACTCATGTCATGTTCATGCCACCGGGAAGGGGGCAAAAACTGCAGGGGTGGTGGCCTCTGCTGAGGCCATGAAGCCTGCCAAGTTTCAAGAAGATCGGTGCAGGGATTTGGGGGGAACTGCACCTCCAGTTGCTGACAGGCAGAACTCATGACGAAGGTGACCCTGTGTGTGTTAAGGCACAGCAGGCTGAAAATTGCAGGGATGGTGGCCCCTGCTGAGGCCACGAAGTCCGCCAGCTGCCAAGGAGATTGGTGCAGGGGTCTGAGGCCCTGCACCTCTAGCTGCTAACAGGCAAAACTAATGGCATGGATGCTTGTGCAACTGACTCTCTCTGTCTTGGGGTGGTTGATTGTCTGTATTGATGATTTCCTCTCCTTAGCCTGTGGTTTTGTAGGTGTTAATCCTTGCTAATTAAGGTTGTTATGAGTTAATTAGCAAGGATTAACACCTACAAAACCACAGGCTAAGGAGAGGAAATAATCAATGCAGACAATCAACCGCCCCAAAACAGGACAGTCAGTTGCACGAGCACCCATGTAACAAGTTTTGCGTGTTAGCAGCTAGAGGTGCAGGGGCTCAGAAGCACTGCAATGATCTTGACAGCTGGCAGGCTTTGTGGCCTCAGCAGTGGCCACCATCCCTGAAGCTGTCACCCCGCTGCGCCTTAACACACACACTGTCACCCATGTCACGAGTTTTGCTCATCTGCAGCTTGAGGTGCAGTTCCCCCCAAACCCCTGCACCTATCGTCGTGAAACTTGGCAGGCTTTGTGGCTTCACCAGGGCCTACCATCCCTGCAGTTTTCATCCCCATGTAGTGTAACACGTGCACATCACATGAGTTTTGCTTTCAAGAATTTGGGGTGCAGTTCACCCAAACCCCTGCACTGATCTTCTTGAAACTTGGCAGGCTTCGTGCTTTCAGGAGAGGCTACCACCCCTGCATGTTTCATCCAAATCAGACAAAAACCAACAAAGATGTAGATATTTCATTGACCCTCCATTATACCCTGTGGCCAGATCTCTGAGGCGGCTCCAAAGCTTTTCCGAAGCAGTTCGGGAGCTCCGAACCGCTTTAGAAAGCCGAATGAGGCAGTGCTTTGACCCGGACATGCTGCTTTGGACGCCAAAGCATCCAAAGCTTCTCCAGATCTGAAGCTTTGTCCAAAGCCTCGCACAGCCCTACTGTGTTGTACCTGTATCATAGCTGTTGATGTACCCAGTTGCCTCAAGGATAACTAGAAGAGTCCAGAGGGTCTGATGGAGAAGGAAGGTAAAGAAAAACGTGGAGGGGCAGGAGCGGTCAAGTTGATCGGAGCTGAGGCTTGGAGGCTGTTAGAAATCTGGCTCTAAACACAAGAGCTTAAGTTGCAGCTGGCTGTTTTCTCCCTCCCTACTGCCTTGCTGCACTTCAAAGAATACAGAACATGTCTGCCTATGTAAGCGTTTCCCTGCTGGGTTTGTGGTGGTCTCCGGTGAGGGCAGAGGGGAAAGAATCTCTTTAAAGGGTCTAGAAAAGTGAGAGAGAAAATTAACAGGGGGATTTGGGGATGGAGGTCAGGTTAATAACCATCAATATATGAAGAGAAGTTTGTAGGTCTAAGTGACTGTTGGCCCTTTCGGCTCCGTGGGGTGCTAACCTAGTGCGTGCTGCCTGGGCTTCAAACAAGTGGTGTGCGTGGCTTGCTGGTCCCCTGGGTTTGAATGCCTTATGGCTGGATTTTTTTCCTCTTTGTAAACACAGCCCCCGCACCACACATGGGGGAGGCAGTCAACAGGCTTGACTCATTCCAGGAGCCCCAGCTGCTGTTTGTTCCACGCCGATGACGGGCTGTGCGGCACACGTAGGAAGCGCTGTGTCCCAGAGGAGAACCAAGTGGGTCAATGGGGTTGTTTGTACCACTTGCCTATTACACGAGTGTGCATAAATAGGAGCTGCATTTGCATTCTGGCCTAGGCAAGTGTGTCATTGCCTGGCTCCAGGGGTTTCTATTTCAAAGGGCTCTAGCGTTGAAATTGAGGCATGTTCTTATGCTTTGGTCATGCAGTGTTTAGCTGACTGGATCAAGCAGGTGGGCATCTCCTAGGGCACCGTGGTGGTCCTTGCTTACAGAAAAGATTGTAAAGGCTGAGAGCAGGGACGCTAAACTCCATCTGCAGCAGTAGGTCTCAACAGCCTTTGCCAAGGTTATTGTTTTACCACTGACAGTGCTTCGGCTGCTGGTGCACTGATACCTCTGCCAATAATGCTCGTAACGTCTCGTTGCCTTGTGCTCCCCCATCCTTCTGTATCCTGTTCATTCTTAGTTTGTGATCTTTGGGGCAGGGCCTGTTCTGTTCAAACAACCTCTGGCATAGTGAGGTCCTGAAGCATGTCTAGGGCTCAGAGGCACAGATGTGGAAGCGGCTGTTCTCAAGGCCGACTGCCAGACTGGTAGCAGTACTGGGGGGAAAAAACCTCAGGTCTCCAAACTGGCGCTCCACAGACACTTCCTCCTGTGATGGAGCGTTGACCTCCCCATTTGAATCGGGAATGCAATGGGCATTTCCCCAAAGCATCCTATGCACAGAGGTGGTTCCAGCAGTTGCTGCTGATGGTCACCTCTGCTGAAATAAGCAGCAAAACATTTAAGATGCATGCTTGATGGGGGAATTGCATTGGTTGTGAAAGAGCCTTTCTGCTGGGCAGGTCATCTAGTGGAGGGGTGAACAGGGACACTTGGACTAGTCAGGAATTAAACTAGAGGGAGGGGGACTTAGGGCAACAGGATCTCTGTTACTGAAGTGATGAATCCCATGAGGCAGCAGCAGAGAAGGAGGTGAGCTTTGAAGGATGGTTTCCAAGGGGTGGGGTGTTGTCCTTCCTCTCTGCACACCTGTTCCCTGGTTTTTTCCCTTCCCTTTCTCCTCACCCCTGCTCTGATGTGGAGGGTACACTCAATCCAGGTGTGATGGCCCCAGTTGCAGGCTTACAGGGTGGGTGGCTGTGGGAATACTAACTGCTAGTGCAGGCCCCATCACTGAATGAGCTTTCTCTTGGGAGCACTCATGGCAGCTTGGCACACCAGAGAGGCTGGTGTCCAGCAACCAGAAGCTCCTCTCGACTCTAAAACACATCCTCAGGATGCCGCTTCTCTGCTTTTGGAGTGGCATGCTTGGCGCCGGCGTGGGCCGAGTCTTCCTCCCAGTTCCCAGAGTTTGTGCAGCTTAATGATGCTTCCCTTTTGCAGCATAGTATTAGTCACTGTCCTGGTTGTCAAGGAACCTGTTCAGTCATTACCCAGGCATTGTCCTAGCAATAAACCTGTCTGTCTAGGCTGATGAATGGCAGGGAGCTGTGGAGTAGTCACTGGGCAGCTCTGAGAAACAGCTTCTAGCAAAGAGGGGGTGGCAGGACCCTTTGTTCCCTCCCTTGCAGAGGGTCTGTTCCCTTCTCCATGCCCTCATGACTTTTCTTAAGGGGACATGCATGCTCGCACTCCTCTCTGCTTAATTGGAGTGTAGGTGCCAATTCATACAGATTCTAGCGCTTGTACTGGCTAGGGTGCCTTTGGTTACCACATTTCTTTACTATGCCCCCTCTTGCCTGTCAAGGACACACAGGTCTCTGCTGCCCTGATCTCCTGGGCACATGATGAGGACAGAGCTGTCCTTGCTGTCCTCAGCCTCTCTGCTGCCCCATGGGCCTGCCTTGCCACTCTTTCAGGCTGCTGCAGAAAGGATCGGAAATGCTGTTCCTGAGCTCTGCCGGGGACAGGCCTGCTGCCTTCCCCATCGCCATGGGAGAATTACAGGTTTTCCCAGCTACACAGACTGCAAGATGCATGCCAGTATTGATGCTCTTGCGTAGCCCCTGGTCAGCCAGATGCATCCTGGGCAATTATATATATCTATAGATCTAGATGTATATTTCTAATATTATAAAAGCTTACGTCTGCCTGTCTGTCTGTCTGTCTGTCTGTCACACTTTATTTGTGCTCTGATTGGCTGATGGAAGCAGCTAATCTGAGTGCTTCGAGCGTGAGGGAGCGCTGCTGTGATTCCAGCGCTGTGCCGAGGACCGGACGGAGGGTGGGGGAGCCGAGGTCAGCAGCGCTGGCCTTGGCTCCCCGACCCCGCTCCCTGCATGCAGCAGAACAGCGGCAGCATGGGGCGTTAGGTAGCAGCGTGCCATCCCAGCCCCCCCCACCAGTCATTCTTGACAGGCAATTGGCTAGCCTCTGGGTCATGAGAAATGCATTTTATGCTGCCTGTGACTGTTGCTGAGGACACAAATGTGCAATCACCCAAGGGCGAGAGCTGCTGGCTTTTCACATGGGAGTCTGAGAGCTGATTCCCTTGTGATATGTCAGGGAGATGGAGCCGTGGTTCCTGTGCTGAACCGAAGAGCAGCCCGGAAAGCAAGAAATGCAGATGCAGAGCTGTTCAGGGGGAAAGCAGCTAAGGGTGTAGTTTGGCAAGGAACTCATGAATAAGGAAAGAGCTTTCTCTGAGGCTTGCAGAAATGCTAAAGAACTAATCTGTATACACTGCATGTAACTTCAGACGTTGGGGACATCAGGGGATCAGACTCAAATCCCCCAGCCTTTCCATTTTATAGCCTGTTTTTTCTAGCTTTTCTCCCCCGTTGCTCTGTCTGGCTGTTGCACCCCATCTAACATCTACATTGTGAGCTGCCTGGACCCCTTTCTGTGTGCACGGCAGTTGGCACAATGGGGTCTGATTCAGGAGTGAAGCTGAACATCACCTTGATGTAACTTAGTCATACTATCCTCTAAGGTGCTTTTCATTTCTAGAGTTCTGCATGGTGTACAAATGAGCCCATTTTATGGATAGGGAAACCGAGGCATGGAGTTGCAACTTGACTTCCCCTATGTCAACCAGCAGGTCAGTGGCAGAGTCAGAGATAAACTTGAAGTTTCCTGTGTCCATGTCCAGTGTTCTGTTCATTGAACAATACTACCCGCATGCAGAAGTGTGAGCTGTACTCTCTGAGAAGGCTCTGAGCGTGTCTCATTCCTGTGGGCAGTAATGGTACATGGGGCAAGTGCTGCCTTGGGGCAAAGCCTGCCCCTCACCTTCTGGAAGGGCCACTACTGAGCTGATCCCAAGCTGTGCATAGAAAAGGGGGCCACCTGCACCTGGCATCTGTGCCTTTGCAGAACTTGCTTTCCTGGGATTCTGGTGCAGAAGGACTCCTCTAGACCCTCTTCCCACCTCCCTCATTACAGAGAGAGCTAACTTCTCCATGTTGCTATGTAGTTGTCTGTCTCTTTCTCCCAAACGGTCTAACAATATGAATAATCTCATCAATTGAGTTGCCAAGGTAGTGCTAATGCACTTGCACTTCAGCCTACACCAGGGCATTTGTGTTGTCTGTGCAGACACTTATATAAGACTCTTGTATGCATCTTCACGCAGCTCTTGGACACAAGAGGCATTCTTGCCTGGGCACACCTAACTAGAAACAACGAGCAAAAGACGTGACAGCCAGTTGGACCAGAAGCCTACCGTGGAGGAATCTTTGCAATCTCTTTAATATTTTGAATGGTCTTTCTCTTGATTTGATTGTACTCAGGGGATCCCTATAATTACTAAACTGTTCCCCCTTGTCCTTCTCCAAGATGATTATTATTGTTACTGGATAGCTCCTGCTAACAAGATTTGGAAACTAGAGCTTTATGTAGAGATAAGAGTTTGTTTAACAAAGCTGCTGCGCAGCTCTTGGACCTTTAACAAAATGGCTGACCCAAAATATCAGATTAACCAACACGACTGTTTGGTTTTAGCTGCCACTCACTGAAAGATTGTTGCACAGAAGAAGCTAACATGTGAGCTCTTAAAACAGCAATTGATAAACCATGGGGAGTTTAATCTGATCATTAAATGTCATTGACGCTGTTAATCCTCTGACCTGATGTACAACCCCAGCTCATTCTTTCATCAAGGAGAACTATTGCCCCCTATTTCAAGCACTGATGTTTGTTTCTATCTTTGTCCAATATGTACTGAGCACATGAGCTGCTGCCTTGGGCTTGCATCTGTGCTCTTGTGGAAATGCACTTGGATGCCAAAAGTGTACAGTCCCTAGACTCTACAAGCTCTTCATCAACCACCTGGACGTCTGCTTGCCATGCAGCTGTGTTAGTACTGAGCTCAGGGCAGGCTACCAAATCTACCTGGGAACCCAGATAAATACTGGGGCAGTTCATCTCTCTTGATCTTAGTCGGCTGCAAGTGGTATCTGAGCTAGCTGGCGTGTGCCTGGTAGACATGCCCTAAGGCAGTAGAAGCGCAGTAGCTTTGCTTCTCCCTTCGCCCTGGGTGCAGGATATACAGGTGGAAATCTCTCTACTTATTCCCTACCCTTCTAAATACATGGGAGGCCTATGAGGAAAATTGCAAGGATCCTTTAAAAAGAATTCAAGCTGGCAGTGACATCTCATTTAGTTTGTCTTCCTTAAGCCTTCTGCCAGCAAATGCTTTAATCCATTTTCATTTTCTGAAGCCTCTTACATCTTCTCAGGGCAGAGACTTGCAGTGCCTTGTGTACAGTGCACCATACAGGGCTTTGGAAAGCCTGGGATCTGTTCCTGTCTCTGACCTTGGTCTCGGTTCCCCTGCCCCTGCTTCAAAATCTGTGCTTTACAGACATAGGAAAAAGCTGCCGCTGTCCTCCTATTCTATGAAGCACTCTGAGCTCTAGTGAGAGAAGAGCCATAGAAAAGCTAGGGATGGCTATTGTTGGGAGGCAGGAAACTGGTAGGACTGTTAGTGCCCTGTGTAAGTGGCTATAGCAGGATGTCTCTCTTCCAGCGAACTAGGGAAGGATTTCTCCTGTGTGTGTAGAGAGGGATGAAACGCAGGCAGTTTGGCTCTGCCACTGCTTTACTGTATGCCTTGGGCAAGTCATTTAACAGAGATGGCTCTCCGGTGACGTGTGCAAGCGTGCTTTGGAGTCTGAATGGGAAGAGGGATGCAGGGCACAGAACGCGGCTTCCGGTGTTGAGCCTCATGTTGCATTTCATTGCAAACTAAAGCTCTTGTGCTATTTATTTCTGGCAGCCCTGACTCGGGCGCCCTCGCCTCTCTGAGATGAGTCACATGAATCACTTCTAAATGGGCAAAAAAGCTTTTTCATGCGCCTAACGCCTCCCACGTCTCGGAGCACAAATCCAGCGCATCTCTTGTGTTTCCATGCCAAGTTGGTCTTGTTTGCTTTCCTAAGCGCAAATGATTCCTTCCCCCCTACCAGCTCCAAGCCCCACAGCAGTTTTCAGCAGCCTCCTTCGCTGCCAGCAGAGAGGGGGTTGAAGCTACTCTCAGGAGAGTGTGAGAAGTGGACAAATTAATGTAAATTGCCATCATTTTGAGCGGCTTTTTGACCAGAAGTAGCACTTACTGAAAATCTAGCTCCTGCTGTGTGCCAAGCCCCAGATCAGAAGGTAGCTTTTGGAGCCGAGCTTTTGACAGGTTTATTGCTGGCTCCTGCCACCTCAAACTTCCGTGAAATCGCGCCAACTGTACACTCGCTGGCCTGGGTCTTATGGCAGCACTTTCTGCATTGCTTTGGGGTGGCAGGTCTGCAGATGGCTAATATCCAGGCCTGGCCACTTGAGCGCTCCTCTTATGTAGCATTAAAAGAAAGGCACAACTTTCCTGTTCTCATTTATCCATGTAAGCTGTTGTGGCAGCTGGCCTGGGGATATTGTGGTATATGTCTGTAGGGACAAACTCTCTCAAGGTATAATCCTTTCTGTGGAGCGAGATTAGAAGCAGGCATTTTTGCAGCCAAGGTAATAAGATGGGTAACTGCCCTGTGTTTTCTTTGTTACTGGTTTTCCTTGGAATACGATGGATCCATCCTCAGAGCCCTCTAGCCAAACACAAAGCATGAGAGAGAACTGCTGAGCCGGCCTCTGCTGAAATACGGGAACAAAACCTACTCGCGTACAGGAAGTCTTCAGGAGGAGCTGGCACCAGAGGCGTTGCTGATTTGAGGACTTTTATACTTCAGCTACCTACAAAATGCTTATAAACTACCACCGCACTGTCCTGGGAGACTGGATAAGAACGGAGACCTTCACTTGAGAAATGTTGCCGCTCAGGAAAGCCAGAGAGCACAATGTAGCTAAACTACCACACTCTTTCTACTGGTTGGGTTTCCCAGCTGGACCACAGAGCACCAGGCCGGCTCACAGGGGCTGTTTCCTGGTTCGTCTAGGGTTGCCCCAACCTTGCATCAACTTGGCCGGCTTTCTTACTGCTGTAAATGGGTTCACTTCCACCACGTGAGTGGCATACTGGTGTCTGGGAGTCGACAAAAGCACCTAGTCTCCCTTGCTGTGGAGACCACCCACTGGCTACAGACCTAGATTAGGGTGGCTGTCATAAAGGACATTCCAGTTTTCTGCTACTCTGTCCTCTATTGATACGAAACCCAATGCCTTTATGTTCTCTGTTTTTTCTCTTCAGTTTTTCATTTTGGACACAGTTTTATACTGTCTCCCTGCAAGAAGACACTTTTTTTTTTTAGGGGGTATGGGAAGAGAAAACTAGCTTGACTTACAAGTAGACTCCGGCTCTGCCTGTCCCCCATAGCAGTGCTCAGCCTGGGCATGTGGTCTGTTATCTTAGCAGTTGGCCGCTGCCATTATCAAGTCAAGGATAAACTGTCTCTGCTTCTCCTTCTGTCTTGTTGCTGAGTCTTCTGGGCTGTGGCTTTTCCTGCAGGCACAGCTTTCTCTGAATCGCTCTCCCTGTTTCATGCAACTGCATGGGAACCTTGTTCAGAAAGAGCAGCCCTGGTCTCCATGCTGGTGTTTCATCTGCGTGCAGACCAAACATTGAAAACACTATTGCTTCCCATTGCTTTCTGCCCTGCGTGTTTAAGCCTGCTGTTGCTTTTATTTCTTTTAATAAGCAAATTATCAGGCTCTGGAAGCAGCAGTGACTTTGTTTTCACCCCTTTTAATGCTCTTAAACTCTTTGCATTAAGCGCTCCCAGCCTTTTTTTCCAACCATTGCGTGCGGAATAACATTATGAGTAAATCACATCAGATTAATTCTGCACGCTCAGTGCTGGGCTTTGGCAGAGCCTGGCTACTGTTTCTAATGGGGCCTAATTGGAAGGCGTTGAGAAAACCACCACCTGCAAAGCAAACAGTTCCAAGAAATGCAGCTCCGGGTTATCATAACTTGAAATGATGGCAGGTTTCTTTGCTCATTGGCACACCCTTCCTGCTGTCTTGAGAATGGCAATAATCTGGAAGATACAAGCACTTCCTTGCTCCAGATAGGACCTTACACAGAAACAAGGTATGCGCTGGGAATGGATGATGATCAATGATAGAGATGAAGCATCAGGGGTTTCTTGTCTCTGTCCTGGGGAAGGTGTGGAGGGAGGAGCACAGAACCGTCTGGCTCCACTATAATGTAGGGAACATTAGTCTCAAGTGAAAGCTCAAACTGAAATAGATATTCATAGTAGGATCTGCTGCTCTTCTGGGGCTAATCAGAAAAGGGTTGGCACAGGAGCCTGGGCAGGGTTGGAGGTAAAGCTGTGCACCATGCTTGCTGGCAAAATAGCTGCTGGCCACATGCATTCCTGATGTGCACCTTTCACTGTCACTGTCCCTTCAACCATGTCCCAGCTAAAGTGAAAACTCTGGTTATACTTCAAGTTGTGAGCAAGTTTGTTTTCAGGATTCTCTCCTCATGGTGTTGGGGGTAGGGTGGGGGGCACTTTAATTAGAGGGGTTTGAAGAGCTGCCCTAATTAAAACACCTGGAGCATCAAATGAGCTTTAGTTAAAGCACCTCAGCCTCCGTTTTGAAGTGCAGGGACACTGGTACATGAGACGGAGGCTGGCTGGAGTCTGCTCCGGCAGGTTTTAATTACAGCATGTGGGAGCAGCCTCCCAGCTCATGTATAGGCACCCTCGGAAATAACTAGGTTGCTGCTTTGTTGCTGGCCCTGGTGTTCGTGAGACTACCCAGAAGCAGGCAAGGTGGGTCTCTTCCTGACTTCTGGCGACATGGAGTTAAGGGACAGCCCTCTGCCCCAGCAGCCGTGAGTTTCACCTCTGGGATGTTTGAGCTGGAATTGCCTTTCCACATAGGGCCCTGTTTGACATGAGCTATTTCCCCGCATGAGCCAGAGCACAGCCCTGAAGTGACGGTATGGCTCTTGTTCTGAACTTGGCAAGAGCTGACATACTGTCCTAAATGACAGATGCTCACAGAGGGTGGCTGGCTTCCTATGACAGATCTGGACCAGACCAGAATTTCGCAAAGACCATACATCCCTGAGGAGCAGACATGGGAGCCCCTGGAAGTCGTCTTGTGATGCATATATTGCTATCTTCAGTCTTATCTGCAGGGAGAGTATACACCAAACACCAGTTGATATTTTTAAATCCTAAAACAATCCTTTTCCAGCTGAAAGAGTAACCTCTTAATGCCCTACATACAACCTGATAAGCTCACAGGTGAGGGTAATTTTTGCCAGCTAAGCAGGGTCATAACTGATCGGTACACAGATAAACCACCCCCTTCCTCCTTTATTCCCCTCCCAGGAAAAATGCAGTGTGCTCAGCAAAGGGCAGGTCATCTGGGAATAACATTTTAACCACCATCCGTTTAGGATCTGTGCACAACTCAACAAAGATCTGCTGGAACAGGTTCAAAGAGGGGCCACTAAGGTGGCTACGGGTGGGACCTTTTGGTATGAAAGAAGATTAAGGGAGCTTGACTTGTGTAGCTTAACAGATTGAGAAGGGATTTGATCGCGTTTTACAAACATATTTGTGGGGTGAGTATTAGAGGGGGAGGAATGTAAGCTGAAAAATGCCAGCCCAGGACCAAATAGCTGCAAACTGGCTATGAACAAAGATAGACTGGAAATTGGGAGTGACGTTTTGGAATAGTCTGGTGAGCCAACCAGTGAGGGCAAAGGACCTGAATGGCTCTGAGCCTGAACTGTATGTTTTATGGCTGAGAGAGTTTGACAGGAACTGGGAGGTCTTGGTTCAGTGATCAGCAGGTGCGATGTGTGGAATCTGCTATTTTATTATCTCTGTGTTGGAGGATACAAGTAGCTTGCAGTGTGTTAAGGACACGGTAGTCTCATGCTCCAGGGCTTTTGCTGATTGCCTGTGCGGCTTTGAAGGAAGTCCCCCCTCCCCCCAGCCTCTTATGAATGCTGCTGTCTTTGGTTTGGTGGGGAATTCTTTCTCTGGTTCCCTAGAGAAAGATGTTGGTCATGCCTAAGGCTGTGAATGGGATGCACAGATGCTCCTCCCCATATTTATAAAAACAAAACCCTCCGATCTGACCGATAGGGACCTGTTCTGCTCAGGGCTGACTGGTTTGTCAAATTTAGGGTCAGGAAGGAATTTTTTCCCTAGGACAGATTGGCAAAGACTATAGTGCATGTATGTGGGTACAGCTTTGTTTGCTTCGGTGCTGCACTGAGCTTTGGCAAGTACGGGAGCTGTTTGCCTCAGTAAGCAGCTGTGCTGGTGGGAGGGACTGTGATAAGTAATAATCCACCTGGATGTTTGTGACTGACAACAGTGCACACAACATTACTTGGACTCCTGCAAGTTTGAGGGAGGGGGGCTGACGTGGCAGTTTGGAGCTCAGAGCGGTTCCACCCTCCTGTCGTGCTTCCAGCTGGTCACTTCTGGGCTGCCTGATAGTGGCCTGCTGCCACCGAGGACAGCTCCCTGATGGGCCATCATGGGCTTACTTGACTCCACGGTGAACATTCATAGGGACCTCTTCCCATAAAGCTGAGGTCTTAAGTGCTATTCAGGAGCCAAAGACTTGCTGTGAGCTGCCCTAGTCCTGGAGCTGGACTACATTAAGTTTGGGTCCTGCGCACTAGGGCTGTGTGAGGCTTTGGGACAGAGCTTTGGATCCGGAGAAACTTTGGGCGCTTCAGGGTCCAAAGCAGCACATCCAGGTCGAAGCGCTGCCTTGTTCAGCTTTGGAGATCCGGCCATAGTGTACAATGGGAAAACAATAAAATATCTATACCTTTTGTTGTTTTTTGTCCGATTTGGATTAATTTTTCAGGGATGGTAGACTCCGCAGAGAGCATGAATCCTGCCAAGTTTCAAGATCGGTGCATGGGTTTGGAGGGAACTGCATCCCAAATTCTTGAAAGCAAAACTCCTGTCACATCTGTGTTACAACACCGGGGGGTGGGGGTCAAAACTGCAGGGCTGGTAGCTCTTACGGAGGCCACAAAGCCTGCCAAGTTTCAAGGAGATCAGTGCAGGGGTTTGGGGGGAACTGCCCCTAAAGCTGTGGACAGGCAAAACTCATGCCATGGGTTAAGGCGCAGCAGGGTGACAGCTGCAGGGATGGTGGCCCTGCTGAGGTCATGACGCCTGTCAGCTGTCGAGATCGGTGCAGGAGGGATCTGGGGCCCTGCACCCCTAGCTGCTGACAGGCAAAACTCGTGCCATGGGTTAATAGCCCTCCTTCACAGAGGTGGGGCCTCAAACAAGAAGATGCCCAGAGTCTGCAGTAAGGGGCAGACAGACGGGGTGGACACAGATTTGGGGTGACCAGTGGAACGTCTCAGTCTGGACTTCTTGCTCCCCCACCAGTGGAGGCTGTTCTTTAAACAAAGGTGCATGGGTAGAAGGTGGTCAAACGCATCTCCTCCCTCATTATCCCACATCCTAGCCTTTGCCTGGGGACTGCTGCTAGTGTGGTGAGAGGCACTGTGCTCCAAGCCCCCTAATTCGTGCCAAGCAGAGCTCTGTACCTAGCAGCACAGCTGCGCTCGGTGTCTGGACACTGCAGCGTGGGTGGGGATGCAGCTCACTGGGCTTATTTATCAAGTGCGGGAACCTGTTCAGGTTTGTCATGAACAGTCTCTCGTGGTGACTCATCGCTCTTTCTCCTGCAGGCAAGGGGCAAGGGCTGCTTCTCTCCCACTTCCCTGGCTGTCCAGAGGAGACAGCGGGGTTTTCTTTGCAGAGGCTTCAGCCCCTACTGCCCAGGAAGAGGAGCCTCCCTGGAGTTGCAGTTTGCATCCCTGAATGCCTGTTGCCTTTTTTTTTCTTTCTCTATTGGGAAGGAATGAAAAGGGGGTGGGTGTAGACATGTCTCCAAGGAGGCAGCTGGGAATGGAAGGAAGGGCTACCAGCTTCTTGGGACAGGATCCGTCTGTTTTGTTCACGCAGCGCCTGGCATGCTGGGGTCCTGGTGTGTGCCTGGGCTTCTAGCACAAGATAAGTGAGAAGTGTTCTGGTTCTTAGCTCAGAAGTCCCCCAAAGCTGGGGTAGGAGTGTCAAGACTTGCAGTAAATAGCTGGGTCAGCCTGGTTTCCAGTGGATGTGTCTACCCCACAGAGGCTGGGCTGGGAGTGCTGGCTATTGGGCACTTCGTGAGCACCTCCATTGCCACTGGCTTCTGCAGCAGGCTGTAGGAGACCAAGGCCTGCAGGGGTCTGTGGTCTGAACCAGCTCCAGCAGTGTCACAGGGAAGGGCACAGGGCAGAAGGGCAGGGAGTCGCGCCCAAAATGAATTAAGTACAGTCCTCAGGGGCTTCTGCTTCTGGGCTGTCTGAAGGGGTTTTGTTGTGTTGGACAAAGGGGGCAAGGAGCAGTTCTCTGTCCCCTAACTCCCCACCCTGCCCCAGCACCCTGATAGGAAATGAAAGCAGAGCTCTGACAGGAAAGGTGCTATGCCAGCAGCATCTATTTTACAATTTCTTGTGTTTGCCTTTGTGCTGCTGACATGTTGCCCAGCTGGTGAGCACAGATCTAAGGCTGGGGGGTAGGGCACAGAAGCCAAGCAACAAAACTGAGAAGTCCCTCTGGTCCTTAGCTCAGAAGTCCCCAAAAAATGGGAGGAGGGGTGGCTGGCTTATAGTTGAGGAGGGAGGTGGATGAGCAGTAGGAGAGAAGAGAGTGCTCCAGCAGCATCTCCCTGCCTCATGGACTGGCTGCTCTGTAACCTGCACCCCCTAAGGGATGCCGCAGCCCTGCTCACGAGTGACTGATTTATTGCAGGTGCCCACAGGATGAATCGTGGTCTCCTCACAACACGCAGAACCAGAGGGGGAACATTTTTACTGGCTGAGATCCATTCTCGTTGGCACCCAAACTCTGCTCAGACCTTGGTGCAGCTGGCTAAAAAATTAGTGGTGCCACAAAGATGCCAGCCTTACTCTTGGCGGGAGGAAGGGGAGGACAGGGGGTTGGTTGTTCTTTATGCTCATGATCAAAATGATGTGTATAAACATGCCCCAGCTTTCAGCTGCAAAGGCTCCGAGGAAAGCTGTGACTCTTTACTGTCATTAGGATCTTGAGGAGGAGACCCAGCCGTGAGCTGTTAGGTGCAGGCTTTTTGAAGCACTGAGCGCTCTGGGTCTTCCAGCAGTGGCAGGGAACCTCGTGGGGCAGAGTTCAGTTTAGTGCTGACATCTGGCAGCCTTGTAGGATTGTGGTGGTTGATAAAAGCCGTGCCTGCCCCTTCTTAGTGTCTGGGTGATTGTGTATTCTGCCCTGGCTTTTAAGCCACCGCTGTGCTCTGTTGCCATGTGAGCTTTGCAAACTTGCTCTTAGCTCCGTAGCAGGGAGTGTGGCTAATTACATCTTTGCACGGCCCTCCTCCAGTTCAGTATTGATCTTCAGCAGCATCTGGAGCGTATGTAGTGAGCATACTAGGCACGTAACCCTCATTGTCACCACCCTGGAGACTTGAGTTGCTTTTGTCCTCATTGGTACCCTTCCCAGTTGTGTGGATGTGCTCCTCAGGTTGTGCTTGGGGTACAGGGCTGTGGAGCATGGTGTGTGAGTATGCCAGGGAGCTCCTGCTACCCAGGAGAAGGATGGCTTATTCAAGCTGGGGAGGGAGCATGGAAAGGCTTCCCCCCTCATCCTCATCCTCCTGGGGTGGGGGGAGTTCTTATTTCACTGTTGGTCCCATGAGATGCATCAGATATATTCAGGAGCCCCCTAACTAGTGAGTGCCCTTTCTTCCTCTATCCTGTCTGCTGCGTACAGCCCCTCTTTCCCCCCTGAGTTGTCCAGTCACAGTGAGATACAGAGAGATGCAGTGAGGTTGGCCAAGGGGGTGTCAGCTGGGTATGTGGAGTTAGCTCTTTGATGCATTTCCTACGGCGGGGGGGACTTACTAGGGGACAGTCCCCTGAGGGGCAGGCCAGCGATAGGGAAAATGTGTAGGCCATGCAATTGATGTCCCCAGTTTTTGTGATGTTCAGATCCAGGCCACGAAGCCTTGTTAACCGGGAATGGGTGAGGCCTGGAGCAGTTAGAGTAGGTGTGAGGTTCCTGCTGGGATTGTTTGTCATGATGCAATGTATGATTAACAGCCAATTTTGTGGCCTCGGCCACTCTGCATGTGCCTGGTGTGAGCTGTGCCTCTTGGAGAGAGAATGCACCAGAGCTCCAGGGACAAGGATTAGGGAACCATAGCGTAGGTGTGTCTGCCATGGTCAAGCTGCCTCAGGCACTCGTTAAGCCATGCATTAATCTCAGTGACTAATCTCTTAGCTCTCAGCATCTGCTGTTGCTGCAGCAGGGAGCTCTACTGGTGGTGGGTCATGTGGTCAGCTAGAGAAATCAGGCATGCAAATTGGTCACACCAGTTAGGTCTACAGAAGTTAAAGTGGCTCCTAGCACACAGCGCCAAGGCAGGACTTGTGTGTTAGCATTAGTGCATCCTGTTACACAGTTGTGTTTCTCTCCATTGTATGGGCGTTCTCCAACAGCGCTCGGACCCCACAGTTGAGCATTCCACATGTGTTAACAAATTTATCCCCATAGCGCCTCACTATAATGATCCCATATTACCCACAGGGTACCCGAGTCACAGAGCTGCTAAGTCACTTGCCCTTAAATGTAGATGTCACAGAGCTGTGGTTTGCTGTTTTTAACCACAAGATCCATTAACTCAGCTCCTTTTCAGCCAGACTGAGTTGGCAGGGGCTTGATGGCACTAGCAGAGTGAGTCACCCTTCTGCTCTGGTACTGTGCTATTCTCCAAGGGGTGTTACTTTTCCAGAAATGGCAGTGTTTTCCCCTTGCGGCTCCTGTACCCAGCAGCACTTCCCCACCTCCAGGGGCATCTGAAGGACACCAACCTCTTGTGACACTGCTTTCTCTTCCTTTTCCCAGCAGAGTCCTGCCCACGGAGCTTGGACTGTGCCCTGCAGCGGAGGGAGTTCTGTCCGCCCGGCGCCCACTCCTGTGGCCCCTGCCTCCTGCAGTTCGTGGAAGATGACCAAGGGAGATGTGTCCAGAGGAAGCGCCTACCTAGTGGTATGTATGTGTGTTTGTGTGTGGTCCTTCCTGCTAACTTGTAGGCTACCTAGATGAGTCCCTGTCCCGAGAATCTTCTGGATTGCCTTGAAAGCTCCTGGGTATTTCAGGGGTTTGAATGAAGGCATGCTGACATGGTACCTTGTAAAGAGAAGCCATGCAGGCAGAGCTAGCTGGGGTAATGCAGTTGCTGCACTGGCTAGCTTAGTGCAGACTACCCTTAACCCAAGCCTAAATGCCACATTGAGAAGCAGAATCTTCGCCCACGTGGAGCACCAAGGGGCTAGACGGCTTCCAGCACCCGAGCAAACTTAGGAGTCTTTGCCTGGCACTGCTTTTGCCATGTAGATACATCTCCAGAGGGTCTTCAGGCTGCCCTCTTGAAGCAGGATTGTGGTGCAGAGCACACTAGTACTCTGTGTACCCAGGAGCCGACTGTAGCCAGCTCTGTCCCAAGCGCAGATGCCCTTCTGAAGCATCGGAGCTGTGCTGCTCTGCTCAAAATCTCCATCTGCTTTGTTGTTAGGTCATTTGTCACAGCACAATAAAAACCCCCATGCCAGTAGGACAATGCCAGCAGTTGCGTCATTGAACATTGAGAAGCAATGGAACATGTTTGGGAAAGGGACGGGGCCTCTTTGTCCTTGACCTGGACACAGTAGCTCGGAGATAAGCTTGTAGCTGGAAGCATGAGTAATGGGCCTGTGCTAGTGGCAAAGAGGGCTTTGTGTGGCTGAGGGACGCGTCTTTGGCTATGGCACCCCCATCAAGTCGCCCACTGGCTGTGTGCTGAATTCACCAGTTGAGAAGATGTTGGCCAAGAGGAGGATCAGCCTTGGGAGCTGGCCTGTTGGAGTCACCGGTTACCACAGACTAAACCGGGGTGGACAAAATACAGCCTGCTGGCTGGATCTGGCCCTCCAAGGGATTTTATCTGGCCTGCAGCAAGTCCCTTGGTCCCACCCGGCCTAGACGTAGGGGGCAGCATATGGGCTGTGGCACATACAGCTGATCCCACTTCCCTCAGGCATGCAGTGGGGTGGGGTAGCACAGAGGCCAGACTCAGTTCCCAGCAGCCCCCATAGCTTTGGGTCCTTCCAGCTGCCACTGCCGGTCTGCCACTGGACCTAGCCACACCGCAGGCACCCTGGCCCATCCACCCCACTCCCACTGCTAGGGGTGCCAGACAGAACGGGTGGGTGGAGTCTCCTAGGAGACTGGCCTGAGACCCATGTGGGCAAGGTGCACTCAGTTGGCAGATGGGATGGGTCCATGGGCAGGCAGGGAGTGGCATCCAGGAGAAGGACAGGCGGGCAGGGCCAGGGCCAAGATTGGGATCACAGGGCAGTGACCGTGCAGGGCCAGGGCCCAGAGCAGAGCCATGATCCATTCCTGCACATCCCTGCAAGGGACACAGGCAGGAGCATGCCGGGAGTGGATCAGGGCTTTGTCCCAGACCCTGGCCCCATGCTCCTGATCCCAGCCCTGGTCCTAGTCCATCCCGCCCCTGGATGTTGCTCCCCACCCACCCTGGCTAACAAAACCACTTAGGGAGTTTTGTTGAGCTGTTGTGGGTGGGGGGTGCTGACCTGGCCTGTGACCGCTTACCAGAACGCCCTAAGAGGCCCTCTGGTCCAGATAACTGCCCACCCCTGAACTAGACTGTTTCTGATCTCATCTGCACAGGGAAGTTGCACTAATTTAATGTCAGTGGCTCTTGCAGTGATCTTCTTCCCTCTTCTCCACGGAGCACCGGTGTCACTTGCTGTGAGGCGGGTCTGACCATGTCAGTGGTTGGCAGATGAGGCATCACTTCTTTCTGACAGAGACATTAGTCACTGCCTGCACTCTGCTGCCCTGCATGCTGTGCCATGCAGGGATTGAAGGAAGGGGGATGTGGTAAGATACTGCCTGAAACTGAAATCACCCAGGTAGATTGAAACTCATGTTCTCCTTATCTGTGAGGGATGCTTGCAGCCCCTGTGAGAATGCAGCTCCCAAAAGCTACCAGGCCACCTGTCATCTAGCAAGCCAGCACTACAGGAATTGTGACACACTCTCTTGATGACAGTGAGAACAGGGGGTGGAGGATAGCTTGCTGCTCTCCCTTTTTGAGGTTTCGTCTAACACCTCAAGCCATTAAGGGGGTTCTTCTGGATCATGAGTGGACTCCTTTTAGCTACAGTGGCATGTATGAGCCTTAAAGTAGAAACTGAAGTTTATCCTTTCAGGAAAGACAAGCACCTATCTACTGTTGTATCCAAGGGCACCTATACACATGCACAGAGGCTGCTGTAACATGCTGTAATTACAGCATCTTGGAGCAGACTCAATCAAGTCTGCTGGAGTGTGGTAATTACTGTGCTTCTTCAGATTCCAGTGTTGTGTGTATCAGTGTCCCCACGCTGAAAAATGGCGGCAGGGGCACTTTAACTAAAGCTGGTTCTACAAGTTTTACTTAAAGTGTCCTGCTGCCATTTTTCAGCATGGGGAAACTGATGCACGTGACATTCAGGGTGCTTTAATTAGTGGCTCTTGGAGCTGCTCTAATTAAAGTGCCTCCCCAATCCCCTCCAACTTCTGGAGCACACCTATAAATGCCCCAAGCTTTTATTCACAACCCAATTAATCTGCAAAGTATCAAAACATGTTGCTGGCATTGGCATATTCCCATCCCTTTGGGCCAGCCTTGGTGCCTCTCCACCATGTTGTCCCCTTGGTTTGTAGTGTCCTGGTGGGTGGGGTCCCCGGGTGGGTACCAGAAGCCTGTTTGCAGCTGATCTGCCTTGTGACCTTGAGCCAAATCATTTAATTTCTCTTTGCCTTGATTTCCCCATCTCTAACCCAGGAGAAATAAGGATGTACCTTTCTTGGCAGAGCAGCCTATGGCTGCCAGAGCGAGGTAGCTCTTGGCCCACTTGTCACAGGCTTGGCATTTGACTGCTGTTCCATGCCAGTTTGCATTCAGTTTAAAAGCTGAGCTAGAGCAGACGTGGCTTTTCAAATATACCAGTAGGTTTGAGAGCCTTAACCCGCTGCCTGTTTTTACACTGTCACACTTGCCATTCCCCCCGGCACTCCTGAGCATTTTTCTGCAGTGTTTTACTTTTGGCGGCTTTCAGGCTTCAGCTGTCTGGTCCCTGTAGACCAGTGGTTCTCAGCCTGTTTAGACTCAAAGCACCACTGGATAGACTGGAGCCACCCATTGGAAAATGATGGCTGTGAATGTTCGCTCTTTTTTAGGCTACAGAAAAACAATAGAGAATTTTTTTCTGTTACAGAATTCATAAAGACAACAATTAAGGATTTCTATTTGAAATCTCTGGATTTGTCTTGTAAATCATGTTTGTGTGGCACCTTGAGGCACCCTTGAAAGGATCTCAAGACACCCCAGGGTGCCATGACACCCTGGTTGAGAATCAGTGCTGTAGACACTAAATCTCTTCTTGAAGATACCCTGAAAGCCTCCTGGTCTGTCTTTCAGCAGCTATGGTTCATACTATTGCATCACTCCATTTCTGGCCTCTCCTTGCACTTTACCCTACCCCACTCCTTATCCCCAGCCCTGGGAGGAGTTTACTGTCAAGGTGATTGGGCCATCTGCCTCCTTCATCCTCCTTGGATCCATTTCCAGTGCCCATTCTTGATGTTTTTGGGAAGCTGATGACAGTTCAGTGAACTAACTGTAGCTGGGGTGTTCACCCTCTGTGCCTTCAAGGAGCCCTTTGGGGCAGAAGAAATGAACCTACTCACATCTGCAGTGTGTCACCCCTCCTAGGAAGGACTTGGGGTTCCACCCATGGAGGAAGAAAGAAATTGGGCAAAATCTGGTAGTTGCCCATAAGGCAGTTTAGAAAAACGGCTTGTCCCAGCATGCTTCCCTGAAGTGATCCTGCCACCCCAGTTCCAGACAGACTGCCTCCATTGCAAGGTTTAGAAGGCTGGTTACTGGCCTGGGACCCAGGAGATAGACCCACCTGCTCCTTAGAGCTCATACGATAGCCTGGTGCTTTTGGCTGTCCTGTCCAATGTCCAGTTCTCACTGGCTGCTATCCTGTAATGACCCTTGGATGATTGAGGACAGACCAGCTCAGCTGAACCCAAAAGGAGTTGCTTAGAGCTATAGTGCATTTCAGCTGTCATGTGACTGCCCAGACAATGTCAGGGTGCTGGGATAGGTCTAGATCAGCACTTGTACACCAGCTGAAGATAGCTTTGCGTTTAAAGTACAAATAAGTGCACAAGGTTGCTTGTGCCTGCAACAGTCACTAGGACAAGGAGGTGACTGATTAATGCTCTGGAACTAGCCACCATACAACTGCTGTGTTAATACACCAAATTTGCAGAGCCAGATGGCTTGCAAACGTATTGCTTGAGATTTACCTCTGGCAACTTGGTGGTGACTCATGTTGCAGTTCGGAAAAGGGAAAAACTAGCTTTGCGTCATTGGTTTATTGCAAACTTAAATAAGAATGCAAACACGAAACTTAATTAAAGTCCTAACTAAACGAATTGTCTTCAGTGAACTAAGAACTGAACAATGGTGTTGCTCGTTTAAAAGGACTTTAAATTAATGAGCTAACAATAGTTTTGGAATGATGCTAACAAATGGTTAGGTGGTTAGATGAGCCCAAGCAGGGGTTGAATGACAAAGTTAAGTACTGTATCCATCATACTTCAGGTTTCTAGGGTTCAGGTTTCTTAAATAAAATGTCTTGCTTAACCCTCAGGCTCTTGAGGCAATAAGTAGACCCCTCAGGGTTGCCGTTTAAGTGACTTGTGTCAGTAACTCTTATTTTGTGTTACATTATTTAGGCAAAATAACTTACAATGTTCAGTGTTTCTGGCAGTGAGGTCTGTGTGGGCAATCTGCTGCAACACACAATGACTGTAGAGCGATTGAATTTGTATTCGCTGGAAATCTGGATGCACACATGCTATCTATTGTATGTAAGTGTGCAGATTATGCCATATTCCTTTGATAATAGGGTGCCCTTGAATTCAGAGTACACCCATGTTTTGACTTTCAGCTTAAAAAACAAAACAAAACACATTTGCAAGGATATAACCTCTACAATGCATATGAAGGTTTTTTTTTTAAATTAACTCAAATATTTAAAGTGGGCCACTTTTAGAAGAAATATTTATTTTTAAAGTGTCTTTGAAGGAGTGTGGCATGTATTCATTCACACAACAAGGCAGCACAAGAAAAAGAGAAGCTCTTGGCAGTAGAGAAGTTCTTTATGTTAGACCAGTAAAGTCAGATGGGGGATGCAAAGGATGTTCTCTTTGGTCAGTACGTCCCACGGGCAGGCTTCCCTTGAGCAAGCGATGGGTCAGGTTGGCTTGTAGCTTCAGGAGTGGTGGTCTCCTCTGCCTTGCCTTGTATCAGGACACTGCGAGCATGAACAATCCTTGGTACTCTAATGTTTCTGGAGGCAGCACACCTTCAGCAGTTATCTGCACCTTATAGTTGTGATTGCAGCTTATTCCAGCTCCCTGCAAGCCTAGTGAGTACATTGGTGTCTAATTCTGGTTGAAGGGTGGGAATTTAGGTCCTTTTGGCACATTTCCCACATCACCATCTCTTGGATTATAAGATTCTTATCTCCTTCATTTAAAAAAAAAAAAAAGGAGCAGATGTGTTTCAAAAACATGGGAGTGAGAAAAAGGATGTGGCCAATGTGGCTTTGGATGCCCCCTCCTGGGACTACAGCTGGAGTACAGATGACTTCCGTTCCTATGCTTTGGAGCGTGATCCATGGCACCATTGCCTTGTTGCTTGTCAATTTTTTTCATTCATACTGTATCTTCATACACTTGGTTCCAGAGATTTTGGTCCCTTCCAACAGGAATTTCTAAAGCAGCCAGCGAGGGCTGCTTCTGTCCCCTGCAGAAGTGAGTTTGATTTAGGCAGGGCCAGTGCTGAGTGTTGTCCCGTCACGGGCATCCCTTTCCAACAGCGGTGGCCAGTCCTGGGTGTAATAGGTTGTGGGGTCCAGAGCCTTGTGTGCACATACAGGGCTTCTCAGCTTGCTCTCTCACTCACAGCCAGACCTGATTGATCCTAGTAGCTTCAGACTGGGAGAGAGAGAGGCTTTGCATGGCCCAAGTCAGACAGTTGAGGTGGTGGATTGGTCTTATGCTCCTTTAAAGCCTCTCTGAAATGGAGGGAGAGCTTAAAATAAAATTCCCCTCCTTCCACTCCAGTAGCAGTCATGATCCCTCCCTGCATCACTGCTATGAGTGTGTGCTGCAGAACAGTGGGAGGGCACTGTCAAGCCTTAAACACAAGAGCAAGTGAGTTGCCAGCTGCGTCAAGCCCATCACATGATGTCTCATCCTTGCTCCTTGTTGCCATCTCCCGCTCAGCAGGTCTCCTGGTGACGAATGCACTAGCCAGGAGTTCCTGTGGTCTCTGCCCCTCAGAGATGTTCAACGCACAAGCCTACAATAGCACAGCGCTCGGGCCCAGAGTCTTCACTGATTAATCTACTATAAAATTGCATTCTAGTTCCCACCTTGACCCCAGCTTTGCTTCCCTGAGCTAATGCAGCGTGGTGACAGGCTGCACTGTAGCATTCGTGTGCTAGACCTGTTCTGACGTACTTGCAGTTCACCCAGAAAGCTTTGCCCTTTTTTTGAGGTGATGAGACCATTTGAGTGTAATGGTGCATGGTTTGACCTGTTGGTTCATTGCACTGATCTAGTGAGACATAAGCTCTGTCTGTTCCTCATTCTTTCAGACTCCTTACCCACAGAGATTGCATCAGGGAGGTAGCAAGACAAATGACCCCATCACAGACCTTTCCACGCCTTCCCCTGGATCTTGGTTCCTGCTATTGAGTGTCTACTGCGTGTTGGGGTAGTAGGAAGAGGGAGATGCACTGTGTGGTAGAAAGACTTGGAGAGTCTTTGCAGGAGTCTGTACCAGATGCTGGCATTTTGGTGTGCACCCCCACATTCCCATGCCTGCATCCTAGTGAGCTGCTGTTTGTGCACCCCTCTCCCTGTGTGCCTAAAGTTTCTGTCCCAGTCCTATGGGCCCAGGAGGTCATAGCTACTTCATGAATTAGCCAGTAAGTGGTGCCCAAGAGGCATTGAGCATCTTGCCCCCTCCAACCTTCCCCATTACTTCAAGACTACAGGGCTTCCTGGCCTTTTCTCTGTTTGCTGGTAAGGGTTTTTTTAGCAAGCCACCAAAATCGCAGAGTCCACTGCTTGGGGATGGCCTGAAGCCGCAACTTAATTACCCTGATTAAGCCTGGGGAAGCCATTAATCCACACTATATAACGTGGATTAATGGCTTCCCCAAGCTTAACAAGGGTAATTAAGCCATGGTTTCAGGACATGTGGCAATCTGCTGGACTGCGGGGGCCCCTTGGCCAATCAGACGTGTGGGGCGCCCTGCCACGCTCAGCCTATGAAAATAGCAGCCAGTCCCAGGATCTGCTTGCAAAATCATCCTTGAGTTGGGTAGACTAGATCCCTACCCATGGAGCAGGTGCCAGATGGATGTTGCTGTTCTTGGCCTCCTGTGCACAGATACCAGGCAGTCCCCTAGGAGGCAAGCCCTGAGCTAGGTCTCCCACAAGTGTCTTTGCCTCACTGTGACCCTGGACACGAGCCATTTAGATTTGCTCTTGTTTTGGCCTTGGCATTGGTGGTTTCTCAGTGAGATACAGCTCTGCTCCCAGAACCCCAAACCCCAGAGCTCCAGCGCCAGGGCATTAACTAGCTACGCTCCATTGAGGCCAGTGGCACATACAGCCCTCTGCATCCACTGAGGATCTGGTTGTTAGCTGTTTGGGCCCAGTCCTGGAAGGAGATGTGCCTGGCTGAGCGCTCAGTGCTGCAGACTGGGTCTCTGCTACAGTCATCCTGCCATCTACTCCTTTGCAGTGTAATGCTCCGGGGGCAGGGAGGAAGTCAGTTTTCTCTGAGCTTGCAGGACCAGCTGTATGTCTCTGTCTCTTTGAATGCCTCTGGCTGGGATTTCACCGGAGATTAGTGAGGGCCACATTAGTTACTCTATCCTCAGAGCTGCAGTATCAGCCAAAACACTGTTCTCATGATACAGACCCAGCCACTCTTTGTTCCTTGTGTGTTCCCACCTGCTCCTTTTGGTTTCAGTGTCTGAAGCAGGGACATGTAAAGCCACAGGGGACAGCTGCCACCCCATGCCAGAACTCCTTGCATACTGCTCTGGTCTAGGAGTAAGGGGAAGGTGAGAGCTGATGGTCCAGGATGAAGTCTAGTACTGTGGGTGAACTGCTGGACTTCATCCTCTGTGCAGCTGTTTGGTGTCCCCTGCTGGGAAAAATGCTCACTGCAAACTGTGCCAGGGAACTGAGAATCCCTTGTTTTATTATCGGTTAGTGCAGTGGTTTTCAACCGTTTTTTTTTTTTTCATTTGTGGACCCCTAAAAAATGTTGAATGGTGGCATGGACCACTTTGAATTGTAAGTATGGGTATTAATATACTTCTGATTAATCATATTCGTCTTTGGACCCCTTAATATAGCCTGTAGACCCCCAAGGGTTCATGGACCACAGGTTGAAAAAGCCACTGGGCAGCCTGTACTCAGTGAAAATCTGTGCCCTGTCCCATGTGTAGCCAGTTTGAAGGGCTCTTCACTGGTGTCTGGGCCATGCTGGCAAAGGGGTTACTTTACTAAGCTATGGGCAGCTGAAGATGTCATGCTTTCGAGGTTTGCTCTGCCCACAGCACCATACAGGTACACCAGTGGAGTCTTGCATGAGACTGACCCTGCCAGCCGCAAGACACTTGGAGACGCCTGCCAAACTGTTCCAGGCCCTTCCTGCAAATTGCTGTAAAGAACAAACAACTCGCCCCCACCCTTCCTCCCTACAATCCACTGATGGGCAGGAAGTAGTGGAACAGCTGCTACCTCTGATCAGCTGCAAAGGTCTGTTGTTGCTTTATGCTTCTGACTCTGGCTCTGCTGCTGTTTTGTCTCTTATCAGGTCTGACGCATGCAGGGGACAGGGTCCTTTTCAGACTATTTGGATAAAGGCAGCTGCCTATCTGCTCCCTGGTTTGAAGGGCACAGGAGAGCTCTGGCATCAAAAAGCAACAGACAACAATCTTGGGTTCTTTTCTTTTCTTATGCTTCATAAAGTCATGCAGCATTACGCTGCTATGGCCAGGATCTTGGCCAGCCTAGGGGAGATGAGATGCTTGCTTGAAGACTGGTAGGGACTGGAGAGCTGCCATCTGCTTTGGGGAACCAGGCTGCAGTGAACAAAAGGTCTGGAAGTGGGATGCCCTACCCCCATCCATTATTTCAAGCTGCTTTAATGCACTGAACTTTTTTTATATGCAGGGAAACACGACAGGCCCATGAAATATTCACAGGAGCTTTCAGGAAATGCTCTGAAGCCTACATGAAATTCTCAGTTCTTTATTTTTCATGCAGCCTCTTTTGGATTAAGGGGATTTGGGGAAAAGAGTGAGTGTGGATCTGGGTTTCAAAGACCCAAAGCAAACATCAGGTGGACTCCTTCTCTGGTATCAGAGCCCCAGACCCTCTGGAGATCCATCATCAACCAGATGTAACCACTCATAATGAGCAAAGTGCTGGTTTCTGCAGTGAAAGGTCTCTGGAATGGGGTGAGGGCTCTTCACTTTATTTGTTTCTCTCCTATAAATGTGAAGGCCTGATGGTGTGACTGATGGATCCAAGTTTTAGACATGCTGGTATCCTCTCTTCCACCTTCTGTATGTCCCCAAAGCCTCTGTGTGTACGTGGTATAATGTATTGGTGGTGGGGAGAGGAGCGGGGACATGACAACATGGGAATCCTGCTGGCAACATTATCTTAGTCAGAGTTACTCAGCCAGCAAACACACTCCCTGTTTTGGCCATAATTTCTTAGAAGAACTGCACTGTAGCCAGCATTGCTGTACTGCTTCTCAGAGCCAACTGCCTGTGTGTGCTGTTAAATATTTGAAACTACTAACTTGCATTACAGTAGCACTTGGGAGCCCCAGTGACAGGCAGGACACATTGTGTTCAGTGCTCTATAACCTGGGACAAGAACACTATCCCTGCCCCAGAGTGAGGGCAGTCTCTGCAATAGTGCAGTCCTGTGACTCCCCAGTAATGTGGGCCCTGTATGGGTGCTCTAGTTGAGGCTGATTGCTGAAATAATTTTTGGATAGTGGAAGTCACTTCAAAATTAAGGCTGCAGCTGTGAATGTCTTGGCACACTATGACAGGCAAGGATATTTGTGGGTGAAATCCTTTATTGAACCAACTGCATAGTTCGGATGGACTGAGACCAGCTTCTGAATATAGTGCTTTCTTCTCCAGGGCTGAGGAGAAAGCAGGCACAGCAAAAACTATAAGCAGACTAAAGAGATATTTAGTCATGGCCACAACATGAGCCCAGTACAACCTTAACACCGTGGGATTGATTTGGGAGGTGAGGGGTGTTTTTTCTCCCATGTTTAAAGGAGAGCCCTGTTTGATCAACTCCTACCTAACTACAAAGGAGAAGGCCATCATCCCTGCCCTCTGTTTGCAGTGCCAGACAGTGACAGTGATTTGGAAAGTGCAGCACATTCTTTGATTGCCAGGTAAATGATCCCAACCAGGGGCATAATGAGCTGTTGCTGACAGTCTGATGTGGTCTCTGCTCATGCTTGTCCCTGCCCCTTTGGTGAGAATCAATAATGGGCAATACCTGTAAAGTACATGTTTATATACGTAGGACACAGCCTCTCTATGCCCTGCCTAGAATGCCAACAAACGCTTCTTGGATGGGAATGCTAACAACACTCCTTGGCAAGTGCTCATCTCTTTGTCCATCAAATCCCTTAATCACTCCCTACTTCATTTTGCAGATGTAAACTGGGGACAGAGGCAGCACCCTGTCACACCCACGGGGCATTTGGGAGCTGAGTGGATGGAGATGGTTAGATACTATAGTGCTGAAGCAACACAAATCTCCGATATGCACAGAGTCCCCCTAATGGACTTGTCGCCCTTGTGGAGATTCGCCAATCTGATGTGATGTTGTGATGCTGCCAAGCTGTGTGGAAGCCTCTGCATCTCCGCATGGCATGATGGCATCCTGCCATCATGATGCATGGCCTAGTTTCTCTTGCCTGAGAAGTCTTCTCTCCAAGCCCTCAGAGAGCACTTACCAATTCTTTCCCTCTTCCCCATTCCCTGTCCCCAGCAATTGTCACCTGTAATGGCAGGTGCTTCCGTGTAGTGATCTTCAACCACTTGGCTTTTTATGGAATAGCTGAGAACCCAAGTGCCTGGGGCAGGTACAGTGTTTCCAGTTCAGGGCAAAATGAAGCAGAAATTGCTGTCACTGATGTTGCAATGAAGCATGGAAAAAAGCCTCCATGGCAGTAAGCCTTTGAAGACATGGCTCTTCTCTGCCATTCTCCTGTTTTGCTTTTCAGCCTGGCTTTTGAGCTATGCTGACAGGTCTCAGGGTTTGGGATTCCTTCACCTCTGCTTGCTTCTGCAGATTGAAGTTTGCACTTCGGGCTCTGGCAATTCTGTAACATGAAGGTCATGCTGTGCATCAGTTGGGAAAAGATCCTGGTCTCTGAGTCTCTCTATGTCCCAGAGGAAAGGTCTTGGGAAGGATTTGAACTGAGAGCTTTTCACATCCAAAGTGGGTGTAAGCTACTTTGCCCTTAGGCAGGCTGGCTGTGTCCTTACAATAACAGTCTTAAAGTATATTTCCAGATACTTGAATTGCCTGTGTTCAGACAGGTTAAAAACAGTGAGGCAGCTGTCACCATTGTCCTCCCCCACACAGCTTTTCTTAATCCTGTCACCTCAGTAACTTGTGCTCATCCTTTCCAGGCGGAGACTCTTCTGGGTGCCCCAACAGCAGTCAGTCCTACTGGTCCTCCATTGTCCCCACTGTGGATTCAAGGCAGAGAGATGAGCAAGTTGAATAACCCACCCTTGCTTTCTTTTTGTACCCCCGCCTGAGAGCTAAGCGGTGGGTTCTGCTGGTGTTGAAGGACTTGCTGGAGTAAGGAGAGAGGGAAGAGATGGTGATGATGATGGAGCAAGGGAGGGTGGAAGAAATACAGCAGGATTTCTCCCTCTGGGGGTGGCACCTGAGAGCAGGTGGCAGGGGCAGGAGAGGCTGGGGGAAAAGGAAGAGTGTACTTCCATAGGATCTGCCCCAGGCCCTGGCTAATGGCAGTGGGCATTTCATGTTCACATAATTTCCTGACCATGTTTTGTATAAGCTCTGTGGAGGAAGAGTAGGGTAAGATGCATGTTTCTCCCCATCCCCATCTCCATGGCAACATGCCTTTGTGTCTGCACTGCCATAGCAAGTGAGGCAAGGATGTCAGCAGTGATGCACGCTTCCAGGGCTGGATCCGTCTGCTCTGCACAGGACCACTGGGTAGGGGAGCCCCACACCAATGAGCAGTGCTTGTTCTGTACAGTGATGGGACTGCCGCTGTGTCAGCCACAAGTTACATCCAGCTGGCACTTCAGCTCTGCTATCTCCTAGCCAGCCTAAAGGCTGTCTCTTCATAGCACCTTATAAAGGGTGGGTCATGAAGTGTGCTTCCTTTCCTCTCTATCCCCCCTCAATCACACATACCTCATCGCTAGATCTGCCTAAAGAAGTTGAGGTTATTTGGGCACCCCTGTGGGTTAGGCATCCAAGCCCTGTTGAGAATTGATGGCATTTGAGCATCAAATTTAGACAGAGCTCCTTTAGAAATCCCAGTCACAAACCAGCTCTTTCTTCCTTTCCCCATCTCTGGCTGATCTCCCCATCCCTGCATTGGTGGCAGGAGCTGTGACACTGCTTGCAGCACCTGCCTCCTTGCCCCCAGCCCAGCCGTAAGACGGACCCACCCGCACCAGGTAGGTGTTGTGCCCTCATTGGCATAACTGCAGGAGCCCTTGATGAGGCTGCTCGCTGTAGCACATCCAGAGCTCAGGGGGGGATGAGAGATGCAGCTCCCACGGAGCCTGTTGCTGCCAGCAGGGATCTGCTGATTAATGGCAGGATGTTTGTTTGGGGAGTCCCTGTGTAACACCATACATGGAGACACTTGTGCATGTGGGGAGATTTCTGGGAACACCGCTTGCGTAGGAAGGCTCTTAGATAGGGGGCTTGTTATACAAAGGCTCACACTTTACCCTGGGGGCTCATCATGACTCATGTACAACACCGATCTGGCTTCCGTGTTGTCACCTTCCTTTCCCTCCTTCCCCAGCCCCGTTCCTGTCATTGGCTGCTGCGTCTGGCGGCACAGCGTGGGAAGGAGCAAATGTTGCTTCCCCCTCAACTTAGACACCCGCACACAGGCACAGGAGAGCTGGGAGGAGAGCACGCTGCCTGCACTGCAGAGGTGCTGCCAGTGCCTTCCCTCTGCTGCCTGAGAGCTCTGCACACGGGGCCTGGGATTCCCACAAGGAACTGTTGGGCTCGAGATGAAAGTGAGTCAGGTCTTCCTTCCTGAGTGCCTGTGCGTCCTGGTGACGGTGTCTGTCGGCTCCCCGGTGTATGCCGGGTGGCGTGCATTGCACCACCATAGAGGTAAGGGGGGGAGGGAGGGGGCAGGACTTCAATGCATGCACGAGACATCCCATTTATTCCATTTTGTAGGCAAGTTTGTTTCTTCCCCGAGTCAGGGGTTGCAGCAGGTTCCTGTAGATTAAAACGACTTGGCCTGCAAGAGATCAGTGGGTCGGGGCCTTCTTTCCATCCTGTGTTTGTACAGTGCTTAACACAGGGGGGTGCTGGTCCATGACTGGGATTTCCAGGTGTTACCCCTACTGTCAGTTGTGTGTGCTAACAAAAGAGCCCCTGGTCACTAGATTAGCTTTGTACCTCCCAGCCTGAGCTCCTCTGTAAATCCAGGCTATTGGACTTGAAAAGCAGTTTGAAGAATGACTTGGTAGGGGGTTGTAGTGTGTGATAGAAGAGCGAGATTCTTGGAGCAGGCATCTGGCGGGTGTAGCAGGGGCAGGAAAAGCCTGCCTAGTTTTGTGATGGGGCTTAATCAGTTCCTGGTGGGGATTTGGAGATGTGCCTGCCCGCCACAGTTCATTGTGTTCTCTGCCACCGAAAGCCTGTACACAGTCCGGTGGTGTTTGCTGCATTCAAAGAGCTGTGGAGAAAATGGGGCACTGGGATACAATAACCCTGGCAACTAGGTCATGAGTGTCGTCAAGGGTTGCCAGGTGACTCTGTAAAAAACCCAAAACAGCTGTCAGGTAAACAGAGCTGTATCTCAGTCAGGTGGATGGCTGTTTGCACTGCCTCCGTGTTTGTGTAGTTGTTTCCCGAAAGCAAACACTGGGCTGCTGCTGGGCTGTCTTACTGTGTGCTCGGAAAACTTGCCTAACTAGGGCTACAGGGGCGGCCCTCCTGCATCCACTGAGGTCCAGGCACGTTCCCTGCCCAGGGGTGGGATTATACTAAGCGTGTCAAGGCTGAGCAATGGCCAGCCTGAGATGGACACTGGTGTAGCCCAATGTAGGAGTCTGATCCTACTATACAGTTCTCATACCCTCTTATCTATTAACTGCCCTTTATTTTGGAGAGAGTCCTGCTCTCCTGGTGCTGTAGGCTGGGCTATAAGTGTCTGCTTTGATTTCAGTGAAAACTGAGAGCCAGTTTGTCTTGAGCTCACAGGGAAATCCCAGTCCTGAAGTATGAGCTTGGCAAGTGTGGAGTGAGAAGGGGCATCAGGGGTTTGAGCATCATTCCTATGTCTATAAATCATGCACCTGCTTTTGCTCCAAGCAAAATACTTACCTGGCAGGTGAAATATCATGACCACTAGGGTGGTTTTCCTACTGGCAGGGGGAAATCACTTTCTTGGCAGGGGGTAGTACCTTGACGAGGTAAGGCATAGCTAGTCTCCCAGTTTCACTTCCAGTGGGACGAACTTGGCTGTATGCCAACTTTATAGAAATGGAAAACTCCTCCCTTGTTTGCTCCTGTGGCCATATGGTGGAGGGCAAGCAAAACACAAGGGCATCTGAACCCCAAGCCTTTGGGCTCAGGCAGGCACGTAGGACGCCTGCCAAAGGATTTGGAAGCGTCTGAAGCCCCAGGTGGGGGTGGAGGATGTTTGCCAGTAGTAGGGCCACATATGGTTCTTGAACAACTCGTGGATTTGGAATTGATTTGGTTGATTTGACTTGGGATACAAAAAAATTAAAAAACAAAACAAACAAACAAACAAAAACCAGCAAAAAACGTGCTTTTGCTCCAAACATCACTTGGGATGAGATTTTTTTCTTGTGCTGACTTCAAGCTTGGGGTAATTAGGCTTTTTCCATTGTGCTCTGCCCTGCTCTTTGCATAGATCTGTCATGCGTAGGGGGTGAAGAAGGGAATGTGTAGACAGAAGTACGGCAAGGAGAAAAAGGGAGACTCAGGCAGGTGCCAGAGCTGGAGCCCTGTTTAGCTCCTTTGTCCTTTTTCAAATTGGCACTGTGCTGTTGATGAAGTACATGCAGCCCTCCACCTCTGGTGCCGCTCAGTCTGGGTAAGACCAGCCTGCAGTTTTCATTTCATAAAGGCCACTTCCTTTCACTAATGAGCAGGAAGCTCTGCTTAGAGCAGTGGTCCTCAGCCTTTTCAGAATCGGGGCCCCCTCCCACCACTCTTTCAAATGTGGCAGCATCCCCACTTGAGAACCATGGTTGTGCTCAACTAGACCTCAGTGGTTTTCAACTGAGTGCTGCCACCGCCAGATAAAGTTGCCCCATGTATCGGAAAACCCTAGTGCAAGAGGAGTGCGTGTGCTCCAGCCCTGTGTGGGCAGTTCTGTTCTGGGCACTGCTGTAGAAGTGCCTGTTGTGGCACTCCTGAGGGGCTCTTGCATCGCCCTGGTTGAGAACCACTATCTTTGAGGAACTCGCAATCCATTAGCAGACGCACCTGACCCTGGAAAAACCTTGTGGGATGGGTGAATAAACCCAAGAGAAACTACATGGGAAAGAGCAAAGGTAGTGCAGACCTACTGAAATGCATCCTCTCCGTGGCAATTTTCCTCTGGTGTCTGGAGGGGGTTGGTGGTACGTGACTCATGCAGCCAGTTGCTCAGAATTTACTGAAATGTATCTAAGCGGCAGGGAGTAATAGAGTGCTTCAAAGGGACCCGAACATCAGGTGCAATGAACCCAGCAGCATCGGAAATGTCGCTGCTAGTGGCCTCTCAATCCCTGGTGCTCTGAGTTGTGAGTGGGCACGTGTGTCGAGAAAGTCCTTAACTCCCACACACAAGCCATGGTGGTAGGAATACAAGGGAAGCTCTTGAATTGGATCTGTTCTAATGTCAATGCTCTTATGCTACCTAAAGGTTGTTTCATAGAGCTACTATGAGCCGCTTCCCTTAATAGGTGGACACGCTGGGACTGAGGAATGCCTCTGGCCCAGCCGGCAGGCTCCCTTCCTGAGAAGAGTACATCTGTATCTTGCCTCCAGTATGCATGGCTAGTAAGTCCCTGATCTAGGCTTCACAAAGTCTCAGCAGCCCTTACCTTGTTGCTGCTATTTTAAGGGCAGGGGGACTTTTGGACACAGACAGAAGATGACTTTCACAAGTCACCCAGGCCGTGGCAGCGTCCAAAATAAAATCCCAGGTTTCCTGTCTCCCATTTCTGTGCCCTCTTCCTCCTGCAAATGTATGCTGGAGCATAGGAGTCTGAATACAATATTGCCAGCCCTGGATTTCTGGAGTCCTCTCAGCTTGGAAAATGAGTTACTGTACTTTTCAAACCCTTGCACTTACTACTGGAGCCACGGGGTTTGTAGCACAGCAAAGGACCTTTGCATCTCTGCCAGCATCCTCTGTAATCCCTTCAAGTTCTGCTGGTCGCTAGAGGTCTCCCTTGACTTCAGTATGTTTCACTTCTCCTAAGGGTGAACTTATGCGAGGCCCTCGGGTTCCTTCCAAGCAGGGTTTACAGTTGCTTTCCTACTTGGACAGGATCTGTTCTGCTCAACCTGTTGAGTGCACAAGTTGGGGTCTCCTTTAGCTTGTTGCTTCCTGAAAACTTGCCCAGTTTTAAGTGCCGACTACATTTCAATTTCTAGGCTTACAAGCAGCTGGGCAAGAAAAAATTAGCATGTATGTGATTCCTGCAGTGCAGTGTGAGGCCAGAGACCAAATATTCCTGCTACTCTTCTTCTCTGTGGCTTATATAGACAAATAAAAATGCAGCAGTTATGATTAGAGATGACCTAGGAGGGAGTTAGGATGGACTTCTCCCTGCAGGTGCAGAGCTTGATTAGCCAATATGGAGAAGCTTGAACACCCTTTGAACAGGGGTAAGTAGGACTAAAGTTTACATGCAAATATGGGGCTACTCCAACAACGCAAACATTGTGTACAAATGTAGAGGAAACTTTCAGACTGCAGAGCATCTGCTGGCCTGCCCACATGTAAGGGGAGCCATACACCAACGAGGACCTCTCTAAGGCTAGACATGGAGTGATAGCATGGGCCCATTTCCCAACCTAAATTTGAACACAGTAACAAGACATGAGAAGATGATTTAGACATAGTTGCACAGTTTAAATCCACGTAAAACCTGAATGTCACTTTGCTTCGATTTCCTGCCTAGGTGCACATCTTGATTTGAAACCAGTTCCATTAGTGAAACTTGTTCTAAGTTTTTAGAGGTACAAGTTTAAATGGAAGCCAGACTTTTATATTTGAGCAGCCACCCTCAGAGTTGTCCCTGAAGTTTAACTAAATCGCTTCAGTGTAACACCTAGTTAAATCAGTGCAGCTTTATATGTAGGCCAAGGGTAGTCGATATCACTGTAACTAAGCAGACTGTGAGAGCCCTTCCTTTTACGTCTGCACTGATTTCATTACTCTGTTTGTGGAGCTCTGTGCCTGCATGACACAGTAGACACAGCTCTGTACACAGTGGCCTACCATTGTGTTGCTATAGGCGGACGCCCTTTTTGGCATTCAGCTTTGGCTAAGAGGTTTCTGCAGATGTTGCAGAACCCACTTGGAAAGAACATCCATGACCAGGAGTTAAAAATCCCTTATCCTGTCTCCTCCCTACATCACAGCTCGCTGCTAATGATGGCCCCTTACAGGTCTGAGTCTTGCAGGCGCAGGTGCAGCCTCCTAGAGGCCTGTGGTTACCACATTTATTGTCTTCCTTAGCCTCTCCAGCACAGGCTGCCTTTGCAGTGACAATAGCCCTTGCTTTGAAGGGTGCTGCTGTTGGAAGCCCTGACAAGTGCTTGCTCGGGGCAGGCAGCCTACAAAACAGGGTTGTCTGTGCTAGAGGAGATATTTGTGGCCTCTGGAAGGAGGTGTATCCATGGTCCCAAACCAGGCCCCGAGTGCCAGATGATGTTATGGATAGCCCAAGCTGAGCCATCAATACAGAATAAGTATGGAGGGCAGGTGACCCTGCCATTGCATTGTCCTGCCAGCGTACCTGGCAGTCAGCATCCTAGCACAGCGTTTCTCAACCTGTGGGTCATCAGGACCCAAAAGTGGGTTGCAAGAATATATGGAAAGGTCACAAACAAACTTCAAAAATTTGGTTCTCCTTTAAAGGAGAAAAACATGGAAAAGTGTGACTTTTTTCCCTTGCAGGCTGGCAGAGTTCCAGCCTGTGAGTGGCTTTTTGGGGCTCCCCTGCCCCACCCCCCACCCCTGTCCCCACACACTGGGGGGGCTGGAGCCTGGGGGCAGGGAGCAGCAGTTCAGGAGTGAGGAGTGCTAGGTTGGGACTGTCCATTGATGTTTACAAACAGGTCCCGGTACAAGAAAGGTTGAGAACCACTCTCCTAGCAGTGCTGTTGTGGGAAATGTGTTTCCACTCATCCTCCTGGAATGGAGCAGTCCCTTTTTAAACAGGTCTTACTGAGCATGTGGAAATGAGAGAGAAGTGGAGAAAAGCTAGAGAATCAATGAACAAGAACACGTAACTTCTGGGTTCTACCTTGTGTAGAGCACTTGGCAAGTATGTGAGTCTGGGGGCACTGGTAGCCCTTTAAAATAGTTGCAGTGATGGTTTTGTTACAGTGGTTTCTAACGTGGCTTGGATCCCTACCAAAAACCTGCAGCTTGGGTTAAAAGTTTCTGAAAACTACTTCTGCAATATGACCAACTGATTCATCAACAGTTAAATTAAAACACTAGCCCTTAAAGGGACAACGCCAGGGCAAATTTGTCCTGCAATTTAGTACTTGTAAATTTAAATGTGAAACCTAGAAGCAGGGAAGAAGTGTCTGTAACTTTTTTTTTAATTCCAGCGGAAAGGAGCCGAGAGGTGAAACCACCCAAATCTACTGTGAAATTAATACAGTTTGCTCATTTGAAGCAACAAGCAAAGGGCAGAACTATGGTAGCTCTAAACAAACTTCAAGCGTGAAGCATGGTAGATCTCGATTTCTGCCCCCTGTGAAGCAATCCCCATTTGTACTCCAGTGGCACAGAAGCAGGCTAGGACTGTCGGTACTCGAGAAGGCTGATGGTATTTCCTAAGATGAGATGCATCCAGAATGTCATCTCCATACCAAGTTGGAAGTCCTTGACCTCCTTCCACACCTGCCCTTACAGATTTGTGGCTGCAGTATTGCTGGCAGATGGGTGCTAAATGTGCTTGTGTAGATTTGCCATCCTTCCCTTAGCAGCTACTTTTAGCTTTGCTTGTGGCAGTTTCTGGCTGGAGGGCCCAATTGCATCTTCTCACACCTCCTCTTTCTTCCTATTCAGCTGGTTAAGTGTCTTACTATCCTGTCGGGAATTGACTCTGGCCCTTTCTTCAGTGTGACTGTTGGTCCTGCAAACAGGACCCCTTTTGTCTGGGAGACAGAAAGCCTTTTTCAGATCTGGACCTTATTAAAGTTCCATTGAGTTTTAAAAGCAGCAGCCCCAGCATTTTCTCCAGTCACTCCTCCCTGTTTGGTTTGGTGCCTCTGATTAATCCTCCTTGAAACACAAACTCCAATAGTAACATCTGGCCAAAGCAATGGGTAACAAAGAGGAATTGCAGAAAACAACAATGTTTCCTGTTAATAGAACTATAAATAGAACTAGGTTCCCTTCTGGTCTAAGTGGAAAACATTTTAATAGGAATGAAGTGTCTCTCCTTTTGGATTTACCTTTTTAGAGCATAAATGAGGAAAATAATGTATATGAACGCTCCACGAACAAGCCATGAGCTGCTTTTGTTTTCAGGGGCTTGGTTTTCATGTTCTCTGCTTTTAGGAGATTTCATGCTTAGATGTAAAACTGTACTATATCCTTAATTCATTGCTGCAATGTTGCCTACTAACCCAAGCACACGTTTTACCAGCCAGGACCGCACATGCTGTTTGCAAAGTACCTTGCAGATGAAAATCGCTGTGTAACTATAATCCAGTTTGGCAGAGAGATGAGCGTTCCTCACTTTTCTAAATAGATTATTGACTATCCAGCTACAGAAAGGTTTATTCTTCTAGCTCCTCTGCAAACATTGCTTTCTGATATGATCAAAGTAAATATGCAATAGATGAGTCAACATGACTTCTTTTTTTTTCCTCCTTTTTTTAAGAAAAGGAGAGAACCAGTTATGCTATGTCAGGTACTCCACTCGATGCTAGAAGCAGCTGCTCTTGTGCACAAGTGATGAGATTGCAGATTTTAAGATTCTAATTAGTTCAGAAGCCTTTAAACCTTTGCTTAAATCCCCACCTGTGACTACTTTAAAAACAAAATCAAAGTGGAAGCTAGTCTAATATAGATGAGGCCACTGAGGGGCAGCAAAACTTTTTTTTTCTTAACTCCATAGATTTTTAAACTGACCTTGTTCAATCAGAGCAGAAATCTTGCATGAGGTACCCAGTTAAATGTTTGCTTAAATTAGTGTGACCTTAATTTAGATCAAGTTGCAAACAAAATTGCAACCAAGTCATAATCAAGTGGGTTACATTAAATAAAAAAAAAACCAGCTTAAAATCAAGTGGGTGGTTGGTTGGTTGGTTTGATTTAATACAGTTGGGTCTCTGTCTTTGCCTCCTGGTTTCTGAGCTGTTGGGGAGCACTTGGCAAAATATTTCACATTTTCCTCTGAAAAAGGTCTAGCTTGGCACTTTATTTTTAACAGAAGCTGAGAGTCGCAGTTAAATCACAGGATTCCAGGAGTTGGGGCTTCAGGAAATACTCCACGGAGGAATCTGTAGTAAAATCACAAGACCTAGGAACACTCCAGGCACAAACACTGGATCCTCCTCGTTTTCCTATGACTGAGGTCTGTGCCAATTGGGACAAAATCAGTTTTTACAATCAGCTTCATTACACTGGTGCTGCTTTACTGGCCAGTGTGCATCTGATGTTCTCTTGTGCTGTTTTATTTTTAATGCAACTGGTTTCTGCTCCAAACTGCAAGGAGAAGTCAAGTCAGCTGGCCTGCAGCGCTGAGATTAGGCTGGGGGGGTCAGGAGCTCTATTGTACAAGGACCCAGGGAGGGGATTGATGTTTATTTCCAAACATTCAAAGTGACAACAAATTCCAAAGGAGCCAGTAATTGCTATAACCTTGAATTATCCAGATGCTGAGCTGCCTGGGTCCCACTTCCTCCTTTGTGTGTCGTGATTCATCCTTCAGGGCTCCCCACTGAGGACAGCCCTGGCTCAATGAAACAATTGAAGGGTGGGGAAGAAAAAAAAAAAAGAGAGAATTTAACATCTTCTGACTTTGAAGTTGAATTTAATCCTGTTAAAAGGCCAGTGCCTGAATTGCAGGCTCTGATATGCGCCTGGCAAAATGTTCTGTGTGGTTGAAAGCAGTAACAAATGGTGTGGGTGGGTGGGTGGGAGATGTGTGTGTACACACAGTTACACAGTTGTGTGTACTCTGTGGGCAAGGTTTGAAACGATGGCTGTAGCAGTGAAAGCAGGTCTTACACAATGTACCTTACTGTCAGATAAATGTTTCTCAGCACAAGTTGCACAGTGCTGGGTTTTGCCAGACTATTATTACAGTAGCAGCTTGCTCTTGGGTCACTGACTTGAGCACATGTTTTATTTAAAGCTCCAAAGATGGTAGTTCACTGCAAACACATCCACCTTCTGATAGTGGTACACAGTGATGCCTGGGAGGCCCAGCACGTCCCAGCCACGAGCTGGCTGGGCTGATTTAGTTGGGGATGATTCTGCCTTGAGCGGCAAGCTAGATTAGGTGGCTTCATGAGGACCCTTCCAGCCCTGCTTTCCTGTGATCAGGCCTCCCTGTGCCGGGGGCTGTACAAACTGATAGCAAAGGTAGTCCATACTCTCCCCCTGCCCTCACCCCAGAAAAAAAAAGTTTCTATTCTTAAATGCAAGCAGATTGGGATGGGAAGGAGGGGACATGGGAACATGGGCATGATTTCTTATGACTAGTTGGGGCCTTTTGTATTCCTGGGAGCACTTGAGAAGTTTGTATGTCTAACAGGCAGCTTGCTTTGTGAATTCTTTTTTTTCCACTGAGTGGGAGTTAAAAATGCTGCTTTACAAGGCATCCTTTTCTTTCTGACAGGGTGTCAAGGGCCCGAGTCTTCCCTGTTGGAAGCAGGTGTCACTCCATGGCCGTCAAGGCAACTTTGTCAGTTTGGCCTTGAGTTTATTCTCCGGGCCTAGATACTGTTAATAATTGAACTGCCTTTAGCCAAAGGCTCCTGTTCCCCTTGGCTCAATGTCCCCCCTCTCCCCGTCACCATGCAGCTCCTGGAGTAAGACTTATCCATGGTGCAGGCTCTTGTCCAGCTGTTGGCTCACAAAGTTTACCTGCATGTTTAGCTGTTGCTTGCAGTTCAAGGCTCAGCTGGCTCTGAGCTGGACTCTCCAGGGACCTCCCCTGTGTCATGCAGTCCACCTGGGGCAGTTGTGTGGGAGGACCCCCTGATGTCACGGAGAAGGGAGGCTGGGTTTGAAATGCCCCTTGGTCCCACCAGTCTGGCACTGTGAACTTTCTTGACTTGCCATTGCCTCCCACACCCTGTTGGTGGGATGCAATAGAAGAGGCAGCCTCCTAATTGCAGTTGGGCTTTTTACAACAAGTACCATATGCACCATGTTTTATGGCTGTAAATACAGGGAGCTTGGACAGATGCTTAAAAAACAAAATCCCAGAGCCCAAAAGAGGCTGGGTGGTGCCAGCAGGTGTCAGAGGTGAGGATCACAATGCAAACCTTTCCCCAGCACCTCCTCAGGTCTGAGGCAAATCTCCAGGTGCGTATCCTCCTTGCTTGCGATCATCATTTGGGGTGGGGGGAATCCAGTGACTAGACAGGCCAGGAAACAATGTGCTTCGGGGCAGACATTGCTGTGGATCGGTGCTATGCTGCTGGGTGTGTGAGAACAGCACGTACTCTGCTGAGCAACAACCTTTGGGGAAGCGGGGTAGCATGGCAGAGAGGGCACAACGTGCCAGGCTGCCACTGGGCAGGGGGGAGGGAAGGCTGCAGAGCCCTTCGGGAGGTGGTAGCCCAATCTGGGCTGGGGCTCCTGGTGCCAGGGCAGCGCTGGGTACAGGCTGTATGGGCCAGGCCTCCTCTCCAAGGGCACTTTGTGCCCTGCTCCTGCTAGCAGGCAGAGAAGCTCCCCATGGAGCAGCCCCTCATAGATACTCGGAGCAGCTCTGATTGCAGGGTGGGGAGCTGTCACAACAGCCATCCATCTTGGAGCCTGCAGCGTTCGCCCTCCGGCACCGCTAGCTCATTAGCATGTGTACAGAGGGCTCTGGGCGGCCTCTCACTCACTGCCTTGTCACTTCTGAAGCCTTGTTCCCTCCTGTCTGAGGGGACCATGTGAGGTGATAATTTAGCTGAGAGCCCCTGCCGGCTCATGCTCCTTGCTCCATGCAGGCTGGTCCACGGTCTCCATAGGATACCAGCCTGGCTGTGTGGCATCTCGGGCTGACACCCTCCTGAGCAGGAAAACTAGACACTATTATGCTGGTTTATAGCCCCCTCCTTGTACCCTCTAATGGCCCCACAGTCATCAGGAGCACAATGCACTCCGCAGGCGCCTTCCCCCTGCACATCCGAGGGCATGGCCCAGGCCCAGGCGGACTGAGGGGGGAGAGCGGGGAGGGTGTTACCTGCCTTCCCATGTGCTGGGCACAATGTGGGCTCACGCCCTTTGGATGGCAAGCTGCCCTGTGAGCTGCCAGCTTCTGGGTTCAGCACAGTTAGGGCAAACCCCACCTAGACAGTGGCTCCTGGTGGGGGGCTCAGTAGGGTGGCTTCTGGCCTGCTGTGTGTTTGCAGCTTCACAAGCTGCGCTCTGCGTTGCAACGCTGGGATGAGCTGCAGGCAGTGTGTCCCCCCCCGGGGCTGTGAGTGCCACCATTCCTGACCTGCCTGCTTCCCCCCACCTGCCGCTTGGAGCCTGCCCTGACTTCCAAGCAGGACCAGCCTCTGGGGTGGTTGGAGCAGGGGTGTTGCTGGGAGAAGCACCAGGGAGAGGACCCTGCAAATGCCGGTGATGGTGCCTGATTGTTGAGCCAGCTGGGAGTCAGCAGGGCAGTGTTGATGCCCATTTTTAGGGCTGGGGGATGTGAGGCCAGCCACGCTGCACAGCCAGAGCTTGCTGTTTCCAGTTACGCTTTGCTCCCCATTAACTTTTCTGCCCCCCTTTTTGGTCTGTCACTTGATAGTCCTGGCTGAGTCACCAAACTGGGAACAGATCACCGCCTCTATGCTCTGCAGCCGTGGGCAATGACCAAATGGTGCCTCTCCAAGCACAGCACAGAGTGAGGTGTCTGCTTAGCTCAGCCTTGCCAGTCCAAGTCAGCATGGCTGAAGTGTGAAAAGCAATGGGATAAGAGAAGGTGATGAACCTAAATGGCTGTCTTGTGCAACACTCACTTAGTTCCCATTTGAGGGAAAGGCTGTTTGCTGTTTCCAGGATGCACAGCACTGCTACATACTTTCATCACTTTGTTTCCTCATCCCAGCTCTGTTTCATCATGCTTCTCTTTTCACTTACTTCCTCCATGATATTCAACTTAGTGATTGTTCAGATTTTATATGTAGCACAGGATGGGCTTGTGGCCCTCTGAGGAATCAGATATGCAAGAAATATCACTTTTCTATCCCCTACCCACCGCATGATTCTATCTGGGACTAACATTGTAAATTCAAAATAGTTTTCATTTCCTTTAGTGTTGCTTTGGTTTTTCTCATAAGAAATGTAGCTGAGCTGTTCTCAGAGGACTTCAGCCCATTTCTCTACCTAGTCTTTGGTTGTTTTCAGATGGCTTTTTCTTGCCCTTGTAGTTTTGTTTAAGATTGGGCATAGCATTTACCATGTGATGCACCCTCCTGGATCAAATCCAGTCACATGTGGGTAATGGGGTTTTCTGTGTAATTAATGGCTATGGCCCTGACGTGGGAGATAAATAAGGCTGTCTCAGTTGTGAGTTCCCCTCCTGCTTCTCTCAGCCTTCTCAGTCCATCACTGGTGAATGTACTGCCCAGTTGGAATTTTTTTCCAAGGTCTCTTCTGCTTATAGGTCTTTTCACGATGATGGGAGAGGGGGGCAGGGAGGGGCTATCCCTGGATTCTTAATTCTGGGATCATCTGTGTGTTTTGGGAGCAGTGGGATTGAGGATACAGAGTTGGAATTACAAGGCTGAGTGGGTGCAAGTTGGACAATTAACTGCCCGGTGTCTCTGCTTCTTGGGGAGGTCCCCAGTGAGTGGACGCTGAGGTGCTTAAAGGGAGGGGGGGCAGGTGCTGACTCTGCATTTCTTGCACAAGTGATTCCCTTTCCAGCTAACCTATCTTACAGGCCTCGTCACATGGCTCAGTAGCTGCATTTGGAAAAACACTTCTCTAAGGGCTGCAAGATATAGCATGTCTCTGAGCTGGCCCTGCTTGCTGGAGGAGATTGCTCAGGCGGGATCCTCCTTGCTGTAGCTTATTGGTCAGACCATGGAGCTGGTTTCTCTCACCCTGTGCAGCGCGATACAGCAGATACATTGCTGTGGGATGGGCAGGGCATGGGGTGTTGAACTGTGTTCCTTTGGGAGGTATAATGTATCCGGCTCCATTATGCTGTTTTTTCTCTCCTTAGGGAGGACTTCTATTCCCAGCTTAGAGGAAGAAATTGACTTCTTAGCTGATGTGCTGTCCCGGCAAGATGCCACTTACCAGCATCTGCAACAGGACGGTAAGTCCAGGAGAAGCCTCTTGCTCCTCTTAGCCAATGTGCTAGGCCACTTCCATGCAGCTGTGTTGTACCTCAGGGTCAGGAATTTGGGGGTCAGAGGTCCCCATGTTCAGTGGAGACGCTTGTGACCGATCTATCCGGTGTCCTCGCAAAGGCTTCCAGGGGTAGGAAGGAAATAAACTTGGGCCCTCTGAAGAGTCCTCCCAAGCCTGACTGTCCCGGTGGCTGTTTTGAGAGGTTGGCACGTGTGTGCTACACTAATGACTTTCCAATCCAGCATTGTTTGGCATTTCCTTGGTGGCGGATGCATCAGGAAATCAGTGACTGGACCATTCACCACTGTGGGAACATCTGTCATTCTGGTTTCTGATGAAGGTCCTGAATTGAGTAAGACCAGAGCCAGGGGCTAAGTGAGCACTTCCCTTCATCAAGCAACAAACAGTGTCCTGCTTTTTGGGCATGTTGTAGCGCCTAGTGGCTTGTGGTTAAAATAGGGAACCAGGACCCAGGGACACTTGGGTTCTATTTCTGGCTCTGCTACCAGTTACAAAGCTTGAGGGAGCCCCTTTTTCAAGCTTCATGACTGGCAGCAGAGCCAGGAATTAGACCCCCGGTGTCTCAGTTTCTGTCATGGTAAGACAGGTGGCTCTGCCTTGAGTTTCTTCAATAACAGATGATTCTCTAGACGCACACACTGTTTGACTGGAGAGAAGGGGAGCTGGGGGGCTGTTTTCTGGTAAGAGGAGCTGGAATATTCTTGTTTCTCCCTGCTCCATCCCACGACCTGGAATTTCTTGGCATTTATCCTCCTTTTTGGATGAACCAGAGCCACATGAGCTGCTGATGGTTCTTATGGGTGGAGAAGGGTGTGTTTGGCTTTGCACATCTTCTCCAAGGGATTTGCTGTCCAATTAAGGCCTGCCCCGGACTACAGGAGCAGCCAAAATCTGGCTCGTGGGCTGGATTGCGCCTGAAATGGACTTCATTTCCTAGCTGCCCCTGCCTGTGTCACTGTGGCCAGCTTCCATGGACACCCCAAGAGCAGCAGGGCTGTGACAGCATGGGACCAGGCTTTCCATGGAGACTGGCCCCAGCGGTACTGGCAGGGCACACAGCTGGGCAGAGAGATGCCCTGGGGCTGGGATCTTGCAGCGGTGACAGCATAGTCCAGAGGCAGGGCAGAGCTGTGGTCTGCTCTCCGCATGCCCTGGGCAGGGGAGTGCAGGCAGCGGATCATAGCTCTGTCCCAGCTCTGGACCATGCTGTCACCTAGCCTCGGAGCAGCTCCCCTCCCAGCCGTGCACCCTGCCAGTGCTGCTGGGGCCCTGGCCCTGTGCTGTCATGGCCCTGCCACTGCTGGGGTCTCCATGGAAACCAGCTGCAGTGATGCTGGCAGGGGTTGCTGGGAAATGGAGTCCAGACAGATCCACCATTTTGCCCACCCCTGCTGTAGTCCATACACAAGACCCAAGCTCACCCAAGGGCCGGAGGAATTAGCAGCTCCAAAATGGATTGTTTTATCGGCTTTCCAGTGGCTGCATCCTCCCAACTGGAAAGATGGTGTCATTTAATGCACTGAATATCAATGAGAATAACACGCACTAAGTATCTTCAGCATGGAGCTTTGTTCTTTTTCTTCTCCTCTTCAGACATCTGTTTGCTTCCTTCCCCATGTTAGTAGGCCCACCCTGTCTCTGCTGATACTTCTGTTCTCTCCTCTCTTCCACAGCAACGCCAGCCCCTGCAAGGAAGCTGCCTGAGGCCAGTGTGCTCAGAGGGGAGCCCTTGCAGAAGGACGCAACAGGCCATAAGGCAACATCTCATCCCACAGCTTCCACCAAGCCAGTACAGAGCGCTCCAGTTGAGGCATCCCCTGTCCCTTCCAGTGACATCCTGATACTTGGTAGGCCCTGACTCTCTGGAATTAGAAGTCAGAAATAGGCCCAATCCAGCCTTGGGTGGTAAAGGAAAAGGTTAAGCAACTGGTGCCTTGATCTCTGTCTATGGTGGGCCAGCAAGTCTGGCTCGGGACTGGAGTCCTACAGCCCATGCTGAAGACTGGCTGGAAATTTAATACATGTTGCAGTACAGCAGGATTTTTCCCCTTCAGCAGGGATATCAAAGGTGCAGCACACAGAGCCCTCGTGCTGGCCCTGGGTCTTGTGTGGATCCACATGTGGTATGCCATGCGCACAAGACCACCTCATATACAGGACCTAGGACATGCCTCGCATGGTACACGCTCCAGGACCCACACTACATGCAGCAGCCACTCAAGGCGAGTCCAGGCCCCCCGCACCCCATCACTGTGTGCTGGGATCCAGTGCCCATGGCACCTGCTTTGGCCAGTCCAGGACATGAGCCACATGCAATACCTGCTGTAGCTAGTCTGGGGTGGATGCTGTATGCATCATGGGATCTGTAATGTGCACAAATGCAGCACACCCCTGGACCAACCAGAGAGTGCAATGGGTCCAGCATGCAGGGGAGGGGGGCGGTCTGTGGGCCTGATCCAGGCTGCAGGGCCAACTGACTCTGCTCTGTTCATCCAGCCTATGGACTGGTTCTGGACCGATAATCTGGCCCATAGGGCCAGATGAGTTTGACACCCTTACTCTAGAGTGTCTTGCAGAGAGGCTTTATCACTAACAGGTCCAAAGAGGTCTTGCTCCCCCTCTATGCGGCGCTGGTCAGGCCGCAGCTCAAGTACTGTGTCCAGTTCTGGGCACCGCACTTCAAGAAGGACGTGGAGAACCTGGAGAGGGTCCAGAGGAGGCCACTCGTATGGTTGAGGGACTCCATGGCCAGCCCTATGAGAAGAGGCTGAGGGACCTGAATCTCTTCAGTCTCCGCAAGAGGAGACTCGGGGGGGATCTTGTGGCTGCCGACAACCTTATCGGGGCCAGCAGCAGGGACTCGGGGAAAGTCTGTTCACCAGGGCCCCCCTTGGAGTCACCAGGAACAATGGCCACAAGCTGAGGGAGGATAGATGTAGGTTGGATATTAGGAAGAACTACTTCACGGTAAGGGTGGCCAGAGCCTGGACTAGGCTTCCCAGAGAGGTGGTGCTCTCACCTTCTCTGGAAATCTTCGAGAGGAGACTGGACAGGCACCTGGCTGGGGTCTTATGACCCCTGTCACTCCCAGTGCTCCTTCCTGCCCATGGCAGGGGGTCGGACTAGATGATCTGTCCAGGTCCCTTCCAACTCATTGATTCTGTGATTTATGGGATTGCCAACTGACAGAGACCAAGGTCAAAGCTTGCACATGTGAACCTTGTGTCACACCAGCTTTGTTCCCCTCCTATGCCAGTACCCCTTGTAGTGCACATCATTAAGCATCACAAGACCATGCACTCGTGTACCATTTCTGTGTGCCTGGCAGAAATGCATTTATCAAAGTGGCTGCATCTTAAGTGCATGTGTATGGTACCCACAAAAGCTAACTTTGGAGGTATGGGGACTTGGCAGGAAGGGCCACCCCCTTCTCTCTCAAGCAGGTATCTTAGCCCATAGCTTTCCCCTCAGTCCATTTCATGATATTCTGCCCAGTAGCATCAAGGTGAACTGGACTGACTCCCTCTGATCTTTCTGCTTTTCCCTGCAGGGATGATAGTGGCATGCACAGTAGCTGGGATATCTGCTTTAATCGTGGCTGCCATCTGTTGGTGCAGGTAAGCTCATCCTGGCAAACTGCGGAGTCTCCCCTTAATGTCAAACATGACTTCTATGAGGTGAAGGGACAGAACGTTTTAGAGCGAGAGAGGTAGCTGTCATCAGACTAGTGACTTGAGACTGAGCCCTTTGCTGGCCAGCCCCCAAGAAATGCTCACTCGTGCACATACATGCACCTGGCAGAAGACACTAGTATTCTAAGGCCGAGCAAATCTGTGTGCCTGAATAAAAGGCTTTTCCTTTTATTCAATCCAGTTAGTACCATCCAATTAATATACCCTGGCAACAATGTTGGCAGGAACCTCTCGGGTCTGCTAAGATGTGGGTTATGGTGGCACAGGAGCCCCTGTCACAAATAGCTCATAACCTAAGTGCAGAGGTGTCAAACACCCTTGACCTTGCCAGTTGAACAACTTGCCACTGGTAGGAAGTGAGTGGTAGCAGCCTTAACCCCCAGCTATCCCTCTGGCAGCCACAGAGTTAATTTAACACTGTTGCAGCTCATCCCACCCCCACAGAGTTGTGTCCCAAAGGGAAATCTTGACCTGTAAATTTGGGGGTGGGTGGGGGTGGGGGTTCACTCTTTCCTTGTTATTGTTTAATAAAGAGGAGACGTGAAGTGCCCATATCGGGACAGATGGTAAAAGGGGCATTATCAGAAATAGAAGGATGTTCATTTTTAAAGCATCTTTATCTACTGCTCTAAAATAACAGCTCCAGTTGTGCTGGGGGCCAAGTACTTCCCAGATGAGAAGCACCCCACAGGGAGGGACTCTCTAGAAGAGCAGTTCCCAAACTCTGACAGATTGCGCACCACCAATTTAAAACGGTACAACTTTAAGTACCACCAGCAAATTTTTGTAATATAAAGTAATTATAAAAAATCTGTTAACCCGTACCACTGACAGGTTCTCTGCGTACCACTGGTGGTACCTGGACCACAGATTGGGAACCACTGCTCTAGAACAAAGTCAAAGTGCTTAGCCCTGCTGTGAACAAGGTGAAGCTCATAGGGACATAGTAGGTGCAGACAGAAGTGACGTTTTTGCCTGATCTGGCCACAGAAAGCACTTTATAGCTGTGACCAAACACAAGTGCATAGCTGCAAACAGCTTAAAAAATAGCCGATTGGGTGAAAGTCTGACCCCTCGTTGCATGAGGTATCAAATAAAGATGTTACAAAATGTAGGGTCTTTTGTAACTTGTATTTGCAGAGCTCCCAGCCTGTCCCTGTTTTCAAAATGGGAGTGGGGAAAGGGAGGAGAGGGAGTTCAGTTTGGGGGGTTTTCAGCCCCCCTGAAGGGTGGGGCAGGTGTCTAACCTCCCATTCTGAAAACAGCAAGCACTGGCAGAGAGCCTGGCCATAGCTATGGGATCCTGGCTGCAGGCTGATTCCCCTCTCCCCTGGAACCAACAGTGAAATTCTGTTTCTTCTGGGGTAATGTTGTAACTCGGAACACTTTGCAGAAATGTTCTGAGTTACAGCTGGGAGCTGCACTTCTGTCTGCACCCAGGAACTGCTAGATGGGATCAGCCCCAAAGTCCATCCAGCCCAGGCCTGGCCTGCACTACAGAGTCCACGTTCAGAGCTCCTCTGCAGTGGCAGAACGCTCTGTGCTGCCTGCAAAGTTGTGCCCCCTCTGCTGAATGGAGCAAGGTTTCCATTGCCCTCCCTTTAGCAGCGGGTGCCCACCCAGGGTTCACTTGGCATCGTGGCTGCTGAGTGGAGCCATGTAAAGTCACCAAAATGCACAAATGTGCAAGGTCTCTGGCTGCTTGGCAATAACACCTGTCTGTCTCACCAAAAGTTCTGCCAACAGATCATGCTAACTAATCAAGGTCCCAGTGGGTGGTGTTGGCCAGTGACCAAAGGAGGAAAAAACCATACAGTAGGCAGACGTAGGCCTCCATAATTGTTTCCTTGTGGTTGGTGCCACTGAGGGACTGGCCTAGGTGTTGAAGCTTGACATTTTTCATTTTTCCTTGTGAGCCTGTAAGCATTAAAAGTCCCTTACCGTATCAGTGTCCCTGTATCTGTCCACTCCCTCTTTGAGCCTTCCTAAGGTCTTGGCCGCCTTGCCACCTTGTGAGGGTGAGTTCCACACTTAAATCACATCCAGTGCAAAAAGCAGCTCCTGTCACTTGTTCTGAATTTGCAGTGTGTGCTTTCACTGAACATCCATGTATCTTGTACGATAAGAGAGGGAGAGCATCCTCTAAGCTGTCCATAGAAGCCCACTGGCCCAAGTCACCGCTCTGCCTCTCTTCAGCTACAGGGGGCCAACAGGCAATTGAAATGTTCCGGCATTTCTCTTTCCAAGCGTGTCAGAAAGCATTGGGGTTTTATGTATTTCCGTGACCCTGCGTGCCCAGTACCAGCAGGGAGACAGATGGGCTGGGAAAATGTCTCAGCATGCACTCAAATACCTGCCAAGGCGGAGGAAACCAGGCCCTTAAACTGTTCCATGGCAAGCTTATTACATGGTAGAGGCTTGATGTGCTGCTGCAGTTGCAGCCCACAGGTGGGGTGGGTGGGTTTATTTTGCAGGGGGATGGCACCAAAGGCTGACGAAAACAGTGAGTAAGATTGAACTTTGGGCCTGTCCCTGCTTAACCAATGTCTTTCCTCCATGGCAGGCTGCAGAAAGAGATCAGACTAGCTCAGAAAACAGACTACTCAGCTCAGAAGCTGTCTGGCCCCCTGCCATATGACAAGATCTCGGTAAGACATTAGGCCCCTTCTCCCCAATCTTCTGGCAAGGTGGTTCGTTGTTAACCCCACTGAGTTGTGCCTGAAAATCAGCAAAGTAGAAAGCGGGGGGAATATTGCTACCAAGATACACTTGAGTGGTGGAGAGTCTGGGCTTCCAGTCATGTTGAATTTGGGCCAGTGTGCTTCAAAGTGATTTCCAGAGCAGTCAGTGCAAGGCACTGTGGGACTGCTAATGGAGGACTGCTACAGTTGTTAGAAGCAAAGCACTGTCCACACGTGCTTTGTCAGGTGCCCTATGGTAGCAGAGGGCTTGTGTTGCCCCGGGAAGTAGTGTTACAGCCACCAGAAACCTGGGGTTTTGTCAGTTCAACTTTTCTGTGGGGATGCAGGTAAACTTCCATCAGCAAAGCTTTCTACTGTAGAGCGGGCCTCAGCTGCTCTCTGCAACTTTGGGTTCATTGTTGCTGTTTTTCTTTTTGTAGCCAGGGGATAAGAAGCTGGCTCAGAGTGCCCAGATGTATCACTACCAACACCAAAAACAGCAAATGCTCTCCATGGAAAAGTGAGTGACTCTTTTCTGCTTACAGAGAAGGCAGCACCTGCTCTGCATGTTGCCACTGTTAACAAGCCTCAGCCCAGACTAAGAATTGCCCAAAAGCCTAAAGCCAAAAGCCAACCTCTCTGAAGGGGTTCTCAGTGCAGGTCGTGAGGGGCCAGAGCAGGGAGCAGGGCTTGAAGATGATGCAAATCCCCACTGGCTTTGCTTAATAGCAGGAGGTCCACTTTGCTAGAGAGCAGGCTGGGCTTCCACTGTTGAATCCAAGAAGAAATTACCCCTCTGAATTTCACATACACTCCTCTATGTGCCTTCCACACTGCAGACATAAAGAAGAACCCAAGCTGCCAGACTCTGCATCATCTGACGAAGAGAATGAGGATGGAGATTTCACTGTATACGAGTGCCCAGGTCTGGCTCCGGTAAGTTGGCAGCTTGGGCATTTGATAAACCAACTCTTGGAAGAACTGGTATCTCTGTGATATATGCCCAACTAGCTGAATCCATGGCTGTGGCCAGTTTTGGTGGAGAACTCTACATTTACAGGCAACTATGAGGAAGTTCTGTCCTATCAGGGATTGTAGATTTTTTTTCTCTTTTTTGCAATGAGACCTTTAAAAAGGATTTGCAGGAGTTAACCCCTCCTTTCATCCTCCCTTCACACCAGCTGGGGTATGACCATCTCCCAAGCCCAAAAGTACCTCCCAAAAAAAGTTCGCAGACCCCCTGTTCAGAAACAGTGCTGCTTCACTTCAGGCTTCCTTGGAAGTTTTCTAACATAGTGACTTTCTACTAAAAGATCCTGATTTGCCAAATTATAAACACTGGAACATACTGCTGTGAAGCTTCCCTGGGAAATTGTCAGTAGGATCAAAATATTTATGTTAGGGTTTTTGTTTTTAACATTTTGACTCTTCATATTTTAAAAGTCCAGACTAAACATTTTGTCCATGTTGATGCAAGTTTTTGTTTTGTTTTGTTTTGCTTTTAAATTTTTTGGAGGAAAAAAACAAGATTTCTTCGTCTTGGTCCGATTTGGGATCTTGCACAATTCTGAAACTTGACTCTGTGCTGGATGATGGTTCTTGTTTTCACAATTTAGCTGTCTTCAATGGGTTTCCACGATCAGCTGTTTCTGAGACCCAAACACTCGCTGGCTGTGCCTGATCAGTGATCACTGGTTTTGAATCTTTGCACCCCCACACCTTCCCAGAACAGAAGGGGTGAGCACTTCCTCCCCAACTCCTCTCCACGCAGAGGCAGTGTGGTGTTAATTAGGCCAGATAGGAAAACTAGATCTGTTCTTCACCCCCTTCCCCAGGGCACTGACCAATGTAAAAATCCAGATGAGTTTTTGTGACTCATTTCTAGGGGACCTGGGTTTGCCTCCCTGGACAATGGCAACTCCTAACAGCCCTGTTACAAGTTACCGTGTAAAGGACACAATAAGTCAGAGGGGAGCTTTACTGCAGCTTTTCACATGGTAATAGCCATCCCTGCCAGGCCATCAGGACCTAGATTAAGGGTCATCATTACATCTTTACAGGCCCATTAAAGAGCTGTTTATCCCTCACTGGCAGTCTGGGGAATGCACAGTCAGTTCCTGTCAGATTTTTCAGCAACCAGGCCCTGCCTGGCTGTGAAGCTGACTCAGGATTTAGTTTTAAAGCTAACCAGAAGTAGCTTTACCAGAATGGGACAGCAGTTAGGTCTCTGCAGGGCAGCCATTTCCTTTCTCCTCCCCCCCTGCTGAGAGTCAGAGCCATCTGCCTTGTTCTTCTAAGAGATCCCCAGCTGTGTGGGCTCTGCCTGCCCAAGCCCTCCCCTGACACGGCCTGGGGCTGGTTGAATTGCATCTCTTTTGTCACTTGGCCAAGCCCAGGTCAAAACACTGGGATCAGCCTAGCAAGCGGTCGGCCAAAATACTGCCACTGCAGGGAGGAGAGGCAAGCGTTTGGCAGCCACTGGAGCCTGTAGCACTTCCACGTGTGTTACCCCATGCTGGGAATCTAGGAAAAAGTCTGTGTGGTTCCATCACCTACTCCAGTCCGCCCCAGAACGGAGCACTAACATCTCTAGGGGTGGTGGACAGAGCACCAGGTTCAGGACACCTGGGTTCCCTACCCAGCTCTGCTACTGACTCATTTCCCATCTCTGTCTCTTTCCTCTTCTCTTTTTGGTCGGATGAGTCTGTCTAGGCTTTGTGCTGTTTGGGGCAGGCATTGTTTCTTGTGGCCTGTGCACAATGGGGCCTAGCTGGGGTTTCTAGGGAATGCTGTACTGAGGAGATGGTGTGCGGGGGGACTGCCCTAATAAATGCTGTGTTAGTATGCCATGAGGCTGAGAACATCTTGCTGTGAACTCTAACCCCCTGGTTTTTCCCCAACCGCTGCAGACCGGAGAGATGGAGGTGAAGAACCCCCTGTTTGATGACTCTTCCTTACACCCTCCGAATACCAAGCTACATCAGTAACCGCTCCCTTCTGAGCTCGCTACGGACTTGTATGCACAATGCCAAAAACCAGCCTGGGCAGAACTCCAGAAACTCCCCTCCTCCCGAGGGGCTCTACAGATGAGGCCGCCACCGCTGCTCCCACCAGGATCCACTGCCGAGCTGTTAGATGTCCACCGAATAAACACCTGCTCACGGCTTGGGGGAGTCACTCTTGGCGTCCAGTTTCTCATTGTTCTTTCTGTTGTGTTCATGTACCACCCCTGCCCCAATTTCATGCCCCATGTTCTCTGCGCCATCCCAGCTGCTTGCTAGTTCCCAGGCCTCCATGGGGCCTCTGGTTCCTCTGGGGGACAGGGAAGGGCAGCACAGGAGGCAGCAGTGTCCTCACCTTGGGCTTCTGTTAGTCCTTCCTCACTTCTGGTGAAGAGAGAAGAGTTGTTTCAAAGCACAAGGGTCTCTAGAGAGGATGGAGGGAACAGGGAGACACCGACCTTGCTCCATTGCCCTTGGTTCCATAGAGCATCTCACCTTTGCCAACAGCTCCAGTGCTGGCACCCACAGGTGGCACAGCTTAGATCTGGCACAGTGGAAGACTAGCTCTGTCTAGTGACTTGGGTTCCCAGATTTCACCCCCTCCTTTGCTCCACCAGCAGAAATCCTCCCAGGCCCTGGGGGGCTGGAGCAGAGTCAGCAAGCTGGAAACAGGAGCAGAGGGGAGGTTAAGAGAAATGGCAAGCAGCCCTCCCCAGAGCACCCTGCCCTGGGCATGCAGATTTTCTTGTCGCAGCCACCAAGATTGTCCCATCCTATCAGCTATTGGTGGGGGGCACCCGTGTCATCCCAATCCAGGCCTGGTTTTTGGCCTCCCTGTTTTGGGCAGCCCAAGGTCAAAAAGGTTTAGATGCCTTTTATCCCTGGGGGCTGATGGTAACAAGCTTGCCCTGCTAATGGTTGTAGCCTGACACAAAAGGTTTTATAAACTCATTAATCCATGTTTGTAGGACTTTTTGACAGAAAACCTGGCCAAGACTTGCCTTCTGGGACTCCTTCTGTCCTTTGTATCAAACCATTTGTCCAATAAACCAGCTGTTTGGGTTTCTGATGGTGGGTTTCTCCAACAATTGCTGGCTTGTTTTGTTCTTCAATATAAAGTGATATGCCTTGGCCTCTCCTGCTGTTTACAGGGGCATTTCTGGTTGCTTATCAACTGCTAAGCAACAGAAAGCCAGGTGCAGCAGGTCAGGTGCATTGCTAACCTCGGACAACTATGGATGGACATACTGCTGCATTGGCTTATTGTCAGAACCCGCTGTCTGGCCACCTTGGTCATTTTCGGGAGCAAGAAAGGAACCCGCAGAGACATTTTGTTTTCCTATGGAAAGAGTATTGTGAATTTTACTGATAAACCCCAGTAAGAAATAACTTTACCATGTGTAACACCATCAACATGACGAGCATACTCGGCCTCGAATGGGCAAGTTGCAAAGTTAGTTGTTCAGAAATGTTAAATATGTTATTTTTTGGCAATTATTGCTCCCTGGTGCATGCTATTGGGAGTGTGGGGGAGGGGGGAGAGGAAGGGGGCTCACCAGCTATCAAGAAATGAGGTAGAAATCTCCACTTACTTCTGAAGTTTTTTCCTTTCCCACCTCCTGCAGTAGAGAATGGGGGAAACCCAAAGTCCAGCCACTTCAGAAGTGCTAGTAGCAGGGCCCAGAGACTATTCAGCTTCTTGCCCACTTTTCACCTAAATTCCTAGCCAGGATCTGCTGCGTCTCATGGAAATGAACCTTTTCTGTTAGTGAGCACATGGTGCTTGCCCAGTCCAAGGCTGCCAGGAGCCCAAATGTTGACAGCTGGTTTGCACAGACTGCAGATTTAATTTCTTCATCATCTTTAACTCACAAGCCTGGCCTATTGCATGCTGGGCCTTGCAGTCTCGGCAGGAATTGCCTCTGTACTGAAGATGAAGATAGTCTTGGGTGCTGCTACAGAATTGCCCAGGCCAGATCTACCTGGTGGTTCACAGGTGTCACGGATGAAGCAACCTCCTTGCGAGTGTAACAGGCAAGCACAGTCAGTCCGTAGGAAAGCAGGCCCTTCACAGCTCGACTCCGTTGGGAGGGCAAAGTGGGGAATGGTGGGTTTCCTCTCCGTGTTGCTAACTGCCATTGAAGCATCCTTGTTTTGTTGTAGTGGTTCTCCCCATGGCTGGCCAGATCCAGTACGTGGAATCGGCAAGGATGTACAGCCCAGCGTTGAGCCCCAGGTCATGTTTTGCACGTGCGGGTCCATGGTAGACTCCCACGGGTGGAATGCCGAGTTCTCTTTGTGATTTCCTGCCCTCGCTTGTCCATACGCAGCCCCCACGTTCTCTCTCCAGAGAAGAGTTGTATTGTTTGCATGTGTGTGATGCACATACAGACTTGGAGATGCTAGTGAACCGGACTGCATGAAGCTGCCACAAGGCAGAGCCTGGCTGGAGTTTGCATAGCACCAGTGACAGCGTGCGTGTGAACACCTGCGTGAAGATGGCACGTCAGTCCTTAGATTAAAGCCTCTCTTGTTTTAATAGCAGAAACTGTCACTTTACAGTTCCTGGTTCTTGATTGTACTATGTTCAATGTGGTTTCTTCCTGCACCCCAGCCCTAAATGTTGTATGGATTGTAGTAATTTTAAAAGAAAATTTTATTAAATGACCATATTTCAAACTGACGTCCAGTGCGTGGTTTGGGAGGGGAAGGTTCTTTATTGCCATGTGGGAATTTTAGTCCTAAAAAGAATTTCACCCCAAGTGCCAACAGCTGCTACGGTTGGGATTCAGAGCTGTGAGCATTTTTATACATACCAGTGCAGGGTGCCAAGGCCTTTCCAGTCAGTGCCTGCACTGTTATACAGGTGTGGGGCATCCTTCCATCAAATAGGGGCCAGTTAGTTTTGCAGAGTCCTTCCCTGTACTTGGCACACATAGCCAGTCCTTACAGTTGTTTTATTCCAAGGTGGGCTTTTAAAGTGTTCCCAGCTGTGTCACTTGTAAATGGGCATCCCATGCCCTTAGTGAGCAACATGGAACAAATCCCATGTCAGTTCACATGGTGGCTCCCTTTATGAGACTGCAAAGGCTGTACTTTCCCAAAGAGTGGGGTGGGAGGACCACAAAATGCATGTTGGGGCTGAAGTACCTGGAGTTCTGTCCCAAGTTCAGGTGGACTGGGTTCTGCAGTAGTTTCAGACCCTTCTGCTCCTGTTCCTATTTCCTATCACATAGCCCAACTCCCTGCCAATTAAGTCAGGCTATGTCAACCTTTTCCTCCTTACAAGCTGAATGTAGTAACTAAAAATGATCTTCCATAGAAAGTGCTGGGCAGTCCTTACAATAGGTAGTTTCAGCACCAAGAGTATGAGAGAGAGAATTCCCTGTTCAATTCTGTGTCTGGAGCCATGGTAGCCCCAGGAGGTAGAGATGCAATGAAACCCCAGCATAATTAAATTGGAACATGCTCTGCATAGGTGGAATCTTAGTTTTCTGACACTAAACTTCTGAACAGGTAGAAGCAGCAATTGCTGGCGACTTGAAATGTCTACATTTTGGGTGACTTTCATAGGGATCCTAACATGCACCTCCCTGATCCCAGGCAAATTTGCAAGTCCCTGCTCTAAATTTCAGAATGGTCACGGGGTGACTTGTTATACTCCCCTGTGTCATTCTCTGAAACATCTGAGCAGACTTGGCTGAAACTCTCCCAAAAAGTTTAACGTGAGGCAAGCTCTAGTAGTAGTAATAAATAAATAAATGTTGAGCTCAAATACTGTTAAATTTGGCAAAGTTACAAGCAATTAACTCGACTTTCCAACGGAAAGCCAACACAAGCATCAGCCAAACAAGAGCTTCAAATCTGAAAACTAATTTTTTCTCCCCCTAATTCTCAAACATGCATGGGAAGAAGAAAGAGAGCCAGGAAGGATTTGGTAGATAATCTGCTTAATCTATATTCACAACCCAGCTTCTGCTTCTGTTGCTTATGGTATGTCTACACTGCAAGCAGAGTGGGGAGGTGCCTGAACTAGTTCTCAACAAGCTGGCTTGTTACTCAAAGCAGTGTAGCTACATCTACATGGAGATGAGTGGGTTATTTTACCCAGTTTAAGAGGTAAGTCTGGTATCTACACCACATTATAGTGCACAGTATATCCTTAATCCACCCCATCACTGTCCTTTGAGTGCATGCTTTTCCCTGTGTGTGGAGGATATTGGAGCCTGTTGCATGCACATCAGTTGTAATAGCTAAAAGGGGCTTTACTTTCCATCGCAAAGTACCACCCAAATCCATGACCAATGAATAGTGCAAAATGATCTTACACAGACTTTTCTAGAGCCTTAGCCAGCCTATGTCTTAACTGTGTATCCATCAGATTCCCTGGGACACCACATCACTGGCTGGTCATTTGGTCACCATCAGCACATTGCCCCCAATATTCAGCATGATTTTCCTTCCTTCAGTTTAATCTCAGTGCCTTGTTATACATCCCTCAGCCATCCCCTTCACTCCCAGGGCTCTATCTCTGCATTGATAACTATCATGTCCCTCACTTCCTTCTCTAATTAGTCATTGTTTAGCCAAGCTAAACATATTAGTTCCTTTATCCTTTTGCTCCAAGTCAGTTCCTTCTGCCCTTTGATCATTCTAGACCAAGTCACAGCTGATACCATCTTTATGATTTGTGCCACCGTTACACTTAAAGGGCATGATACTATTGTCTGCTATTAGTGTATCAGCTCTGTCTGTCTTATAGTAATACACCTTCCTAGACTGTGTTTGCAAAATCTGTGGGAACTTTTCCTTTAAGTCTCTGTTCCTTGGCATTTTACATTTCACTGCAAACTCTTCCACCTTTTCCCCCAAATCACTTGTGGTTGCTATATAAGCACCTGGGTGGTATTGTTAGCTGAGGGACTCCTGGATCTTTTTGCATTTAAGTGCTTTGTTTCTAATCCTAAACTCATGCCGCTCTGGATGAATTGGTCTACAAGGTGTCACTGTGCTGCCTAACCACCACACCAGACAATTTCTTGAGAGCCAGCACAAGAAAACATCAGGGAGAACGCAGGTGGAGCACATCCATTAGCAGTCTGTGTTTCTGGGGCAAATGCAAAACTAATTGTCCCAATGCATTTGGTTTACTCCTGGCTCACAGGCAACCATCATCCTGTTTTTTTTAAAGGCAACCTGCACCAGAATAAATAACTTGATGTCCTTTTTTTGTTTCTTTGGATCAAGACTTGGAAAGGATTTTCCTTCCCTCCTCCAGTGGAAGGCGGGTGTGTGATGATGATGCAATTTCTACACTGGATGTGGTTTTACAACTAGGAATTCAAGCAGGGTCCACAGTGAGGCTCTTCATCCCTAGTAGCTATGTTAATATAGCTGCATTGAGCAAAGCTTGAGTGAAGTGGTGTTGTACTGATGCATTTTTTGCTGCAACACTCGCAAGTGGGTTTTTTTATACCAGTGCAATATGTGTCATCTAAGCATTGGTAGATGTCCTTATGTGGGACCTACCTGGTAATTTCTGTACCAAGCCCATAAGATGGGAGCTCAGACATGATTTCTGGGAAGAGATCTTACATACTTTTCAAATGGTTAATAGCTTTTCTGTTAAGAACTTGCTCCTTATTTCTAGCATGAACTTGTCCAGCTTCCAACCACTGGATCTCTTTGGTCTTTTGCTCCTGAAGAGCTGGCTGGCATCACATATATCTCTTCCCTAGCAGTTAGTTGAACATGTTCGGGTCCCATCTTAGATATAAATCTTTGTATGGAAGACTAAGGATCATGGTAAGACAGGGTGTTTGGATATTGTTTTTGGACCCCTCTTCTGAATCCTCTCCAGTTTTCCAATCTTCTTTTGAGGGTCAATATTGGAACTAGACCCGGTATTTAGGAAAAGTTTTGCAAATACCATTTGCAGAAATAGTACTGCCTCCTTACTCTTGCATTTCTTTGTATTAGCCCCTCCTGCACTGCCCTGGGAAATTCCTGTTCAGTTGGACTCTCCCATTGCCCCAAGTCCTTTACAGAGTTACTGCTCTCCAGTCATCCTCCAACTTGTATGTGGGGCCTGTCTGTATTCTTTGTTGCTGAATCAATCACTGTGTCTTCAACTGTCAAAAGGCATATTCAAGTACATGCATTTGACTAAGTGATCTATGTAAAAACCATATTATTTATTGCTTTGTCAATTTGTCATCTCCACATTTCATGGGTAAGGAAGTTTGGTTAACCTTGGTTTTCTTTTTTTTTCTTTTTTTTCTTTTTTTAAGACGGTCACCTTGTTTCCACTCTGATTTTTCCCTGATCTTTTTTGTGGTGCTGCTAACGCACTGAGACTCTCTCTCCAGTTGAAATGTTGGAACCGTGTCTCTGAACAGGGGTTTTACTCTGTGCTGAAGATCTGTGAGCTATTATGTTTGTCTGACTAACCTCCTATTAAGTGCTTCTGTGCATTGTCCCATTCACCCTACTCCATCCAGCAGTTCTGCCTGCAGTAAGGAAATTCATACTTCAGTACTTAATCCAGTAATCCATGCAAAGCACACCTTAGTATGGAAGATGATGCTTTGCACCAGGACAGTACATCTATATTAAGGGGTTGTGTGGGTGTAATCAGGATAAAAAAACCATAGGACTTGAGCCCTGGGTTCAATTCTCTGCTCAGCTGCAGACTATGGGTATGATCTTGGGGGAGTCACTTAAATCTGGGTTGTGGTTGCCCACTTGTGAAAACGGATAAGTCTATCTCTTGAGTGCAGTGGCCAGACACTTTACTGACTTGGGTCACACGTATATCTAAGAAGATTATAGAGTCACATCACTGTGAATTGTGCATTTGTCAGAATTAATGTATAAAGTCCAAGCTATAGTGGACCAGCCTCAGTACTTCATCTTGCCCCAAGCTCAGAAACTACCAATATTCCTTTCTTCTACCAGGTGCCATCAAACTGCATCTTCTCAGCTGAACCCCTCACTTAATCTTTCCAGAACAAAACAAGAGCTGAGCTCTGTCTGCAGAGATCACCACCACCTGCTTGAGTACAGCAAAAGCTGGGCATCAGGACACAGCAGGAGGGAGGAGGGGTGGAAGGGGGAATTTACTGCTTTCCTTTGAAATGAGTCAGTGGGAAACTTGAGGGGACTATGTGAGAGTGGCTGTACCTTGCCTACCACTGGCCTGTGCTTGCTGTTGTCCTAGGCTAAGGAAATGGCCTTGTTTGAGGGACTGGCCCCCATGTCCAAGCACAGGCATAGCCACACTCCAGGTCCTATTTCTACTCCTGGTGCACCCCCACGTGCCTATGGTGAGGGCATCTGGGAACAAATCCCATCATTCTTTGCATTGCAGAGCTGAGCCACTCTATGGTTTTTCTCAGTGAATTCTTGGAGAGCTTGTCTGTCTTTCTGGGCACCAAAGGGAACTGTGGGAACACAGTGGGGGACTAGTTTAGCTTTACTGGAGGTGGGCTGGTTACCAGCCTGAGGGAGAGTGGAACCTGAGTATTAACCTGTGCTCCTCCTAGCCAGGTTGGCCAGCTCAGGTCTAAATGCCACAAAAACTTAGATAAGAGGTGATGGAAAAACCCAGATCAGAGAGCTCTACTTTCGTCTTACTTCCTCTCCCTATTTAATTGCCTTCTCTTCTTGGGGACAGGTGGATAGTGTTGCTTGGCGGGTCCAGTGCAGTGCCATTCACACTAGAGCCACGTGGATCTAGATAAATAAAGCAGTCCAGAAGGCCAAAGCCAGTAGCAGCGGCTTCCTGGACTCAGCTTCAACAGCTGTTTGGTTAGTACACTGAGGCCAGGCCTACGTTTGGGGGCTCTAACCATGTCTGCTTGAATTTAGCAGCAGCTACTAGATCAGAGATCAGGAATGCCAGGATGGATACCTACAATGCAGCGCTACCACAGCTGTGTAGGGATTGCCATGCAAGTTCGTGGTAGGTGCTGTGCCATCACAGCTGTGCTGACTAGTCTGGTGGCTCTGTGCCATTGCAGCGCATGCTGGTTCTGTGGCATCGGTGTGGTTTGCAGTGGTTCTCTAAGCAGCAAGGCAGGGTTTTACAGCAGCCCACATTAGCGTGCAGAGCTCTTGACGTACTTGGGACAGAAAAGTGAGATGCTCTTGAGTCTGCTCCCTGCTGCTGGCTGGGCAGAATACTTACTCCTGAGAGAACTTCTTGAGGTCCTGGTCCAGAACTGGGGCTTCCTGAGTGCTAGATGTTGGTCAAACAAAACAGTCCCCTTCCTGGCTTGATATGTATGGGATTGAATGTGAGAGAGGAAGCATCTGTTTTGTGCGACTCATCTGTTCTCTGCACTCCCTGGCAGAAATCCATTATGTGGCATTGCTTGTAAGCTTTGGGGTGTCCTCTCAGCCCCACAGCACTGGAGCTGCCTCCATCCCACCCACAACATGCATTTGAGGACATATCCCCTGGCAGTCGGTGTCCCCCTCCTGCAGGTGAAAGTCAGATGTACTGTGCCAGTGCAGTTCTTGGGGGTGACCCACAGACATCACAGCTCATTTCCCCACAGGCCATATTTTGCCCACCCCTGTTCTAGCACCATACAAGATCAATGCAGCTTCTCCCTCCTGCAGAGAATAGACTATCCTGCCCCTAGCACCCTCAATGACTCAGGCAGATAGAGCTGCTCTAACAGGTTTTTTTGACTGCTATTTGTGTTCACTCATCACCATGGTAGGTAGATGCAATATAAGAGTTAGAGATAATAGTGTGATTTATCAGGGAAGACCAGGTATTTTGTACACAGATGCCCTGCCATGTGGAGCAATTACTTCTGTTGTGTGCAGAGAGCTTCTATCATTCCTAAGGCTGGTAAGCCTGAAGGGCTTGTGCTTCACAAGTGTCTCCTTATGCTTCCCTACCCTATGTATCTACCTATTCTGCTGTCTTAGGCCTGGACTAGAAGCTCCCTAGAGCAGGGATCATCTCTTTGTTCTGTGCAATGGGACCCCCATCCATGGCTTTAGCTCCTTGATGTGAATGCAAACGATGGTGTAAATGCTCCTAGCACAGGACTTTATGAGAGCTCATTGTAGCTACATCCAGGGAACTGGGAGGCTGGAGTAGCTAATTACTTCACTGAAGCTTGAAATGCCTGATACCTGCCATACACACCACCACTGCCAGTAGGCAGAGACATCATGGTATGCTGCTGCATGGAGCCTTGTTCCTAGCAGCCAAAAGAACACAGCTCCTCTTCTGCAAAACTTTCATCCCCTTTTCTTGCATCTAGGAACTGCTATTTTGTGTTAGCAGAAGAAGCAACCTGGTCCAGAGAACCACACTGTGGTCTCAGAGGCCTTCCCCTCAGTTAATTAATATAAACCATTCAGACTAGTTATGGCTTATATCCTATGTTGTTACTGGGTGAGAATTCACATTTCTAATGTTGTATGAGATATAGCCTCAGACGTGGTGCCTCCGGTAACACACTAAGTTCCTGGTAAAAAGATGGAGAAAAGGATTCACACAGTGTGGAGGGAGGGAGGGCTCTCTGCCAAGGCCCCACCAACAAACTGTCCCTAGATAGTTTCCAGACTGGAAAGAGCTGCTGCTTGTATCCTGCTTCCCGGTCCAGCAGGCTTTGCTGGAAACCCTTTTGTTCATATGCTCTTGGGATCTTCAAATCCTACGACAGAAGCACAGGGCCTAGGACCTCTCCTTCCAGAACAAATGCCTTGGTTCAGAATGGCCTGGAGTTCTCTCCTGCAACCTGTCCATACTGGGGAAATGTTACTAAACAGTTCCAGCTGCTCAGGGGTAGAACTATTGGAAGCCATAGGATAGGCAATGGCCCTTCATTTCTACCTCTGGTCAGACAGACCAGGCAGTGAGTAGCTTTAGCAAGCATGGGTGGGTTGTCTTGCAAGAGCCTCAGCTATAGAATGGCTCTCAGCAGTTCAGCTGGTAGGACTTTGGGGGCCAGTCCCTTGCTCTGTAAACACTGATGGTAGCTGAGATTTTCAAAAAAAAAACCAGTGATATTTTCTTTTAACCTTACTTTTGAGTGCCAAACTGGAGGGAACTGATTCTCAGAGTAGCTACCTTGGCAAACTAAGCTTGTTTTCTTGGGGGCACCCAAGTCTGCTTTAGAAAGCCTGGACTTTTACAGCATCCCATGTGCAGGGGCTTTAGGACACACACTGATGTTCTACTGAAATAGGTTCCCACTTGTGAGCATGATAACAAACCAAAATCTGCTGTCATTACCCTAGCAAACCCCACAGAGGTAACAGCTGGGTTTTGACTTGTATAAAGACTACAGAATGTGGCCTGCTAGAAACAGCTGTAGTTATATAGGACAGGTCTCCAGCAAAAATGCAGGGCTTTTTTTGCAGTTATATAGACTATATAGACTGTACCTCTAACAACCTGTCAAGTGACCACTGTGATTCACTTGGCAGACCAAAACACACTTTGCCAGTCAAACTGTTTTAGTCCTGTTATACAATTTGCACTGCATGCCCATGCACCATTCCAGTGCTTTCACTCGTCGTTCTCTTTAGAGGACTTGCTTCTCAAAAGTCTATGCCAGTCCCCTCCACACCATACGAAGTCTGCTATTTCTTTCCCGTTGTCTTCTGTCTTCCTGTAGTACCAGTATATTTAACTGCAAGCCTGCAGGAGCCCTGGCTTTACGGAAATGCCCCTTTAAAAATCTTTGCTAACCTGGAACGTGCAGCTTTTAGCAGCAACTTCTCAAAGATGGTCCAATCAGCCAGCCAGAGGGAGCTGAACCCACTGATCCAGCCACACAATGACCCCATGACAATGAGGAAAACACCTTCTGTAACCCAAGAGAATCGCTGCATTGAAATGGACAAGGGCCTTGTGAGGAACCCCACTGACCTGCTCCACATCCCCAAGGAAAAACATTGCTCTCCACAATGGGCAACCTCTCTACAAAGAGCCAGTTCAAAGTCAACGTCTCCCCTTCCCCCTGGTACTGTATATGAAAGGGGAGCTGGAATGTGTTTGAGCTCTTCCAGGCAGGATGGGTTGATGTGCTTCCTGGGGGGATGGAGTGAAAGAGCAGGTTGGGGCAGGAGGAGGAGGAGGCCAGGCAAAAGAACAATAAATCAAAGAGAAGGGGGGAAGGGGGTTATTGTGGAGCTGAAGGATCTCCTAAACATGTCCCAAGCCCAGCTGGAGCCCGGGAGGAGCAGAGGTGAATCACTGGCAATTGGGATCCTGCAGTGTTACTTCCTCCTGGACCAGGCCCCAGAGCTTCCTGCTTCAGGGACAGGCTGGGGACGTGGCCCAAACCGCTCTGACTGTTGCATCTCCAGAGGCTTCAGCCATGCTACACAAATATTAAACTACCACCCTTTCTGAGGATGTCACACCAAGATCCAAAGCATGGGGCTTGAGTTTTACGGGTATCAGAGTTTCATTTCATGCCATTTCCACGTCATAGGTTTTCTAGGAGGCCAAATAGTGTAGCCCAAGGCCAGAGTCTGCATCCATAGGTGCCCCAGGTATTGACCATTAAATGGAAAGGAATTGATGCAAAATAGATCAGGGGCATTAAAAACAGCACTCTTTCCCACCCTGCTCCCAGTCAAATCACAAGACTCCATGAAATTCTTAAGAGTTAGTTATTTTCTCCCACTCTACCTACTTTAGGCAGGAGTCTTAGGGAAAATAGCATGGGGTCATGTAATTAGTTACCATTGTCATGCACAAAGGGGCCAATTCAAGTGATACAGTATTTAACTCAGGCATTTTATAATCTTAAGAGTGACTGACCAGGCAACCTCAATATACTTTCAAGATTGTTTCTTGGTGGACAGAGCATCCCTTATATTACAGCAATGGCAGTTCAAGCAGGTCTTGTGCTATGTATAAATACTTTGGAAATGACAGTCTATGCCCCACTCCATTCACAGTCCACACATTTTGGGCTAAAACTTGGCCTTGCTGGAGCCTGTTCGAATTCTCCTGGGGCTGGAGTTTCTCCCTGTTTATGGGGTATAGGTTGTACCCAGGTTGGTCTAAGGACATAGCAGATACCAGATCTACCCAAAAAACCTTATCTCCCTCTGTTTCTGTTATTTTATTTTTTAAGTGCAATGACAGAATTAGTGCCTGGGTTGCCCCCCACCAGTGTCTTGTGGTATGAAACTCATTGACCCGAACTAGAGCTCAGGATACTTAAGCCCTTTGGAAACTCAGGCTTTTCTCAGGAACTACAAACTGTAGTTGCTGTAGTCACAGCCCACCAGCTATAATCCAAAGCCATTGTTTCATAAATCAGTGACAAACTACCCTCCATTCAGGCAGCCCTGTCCCAAAGACAAAGGAAATGGGGCCTCTTCAGACCTATCTGTTTGGCCTATCTCAGAGTGAGAGACTCCAAAGCCAATTGACCAGCAGTTATCAATGAAACAGGTTAATCAATAGGTAAAAATCACTGGTAGCCTGGGACCCCTCTCTACTCCACAGTGCCTCTGGAGAGGAGATCTAGCCCACATGCTGCTGGGGTCACCCCGCGTCTGCCACCTGATGAGCCCTTGCTGCAGGGACTGGCTGTTGGAGAGGGCTGTTGTCAGTTGCATGTTAATTATTTAATGGGCTGAAAGGATAGTCCCACTGGCTGTAATCAATATGATGAAGAGGAGATGGGGGCAGGGAGGGCTTGGTGCTTAAAATAAGCCAAGGTGCGACAGCACCACTGTAAAACTGGGCAATGGGGAAGAAAAGCCCTTTGAGATAGAGACAACAGTGCTGCTGGCTTTTCCTTGATTAGATCAGCCTCAGTGATAACAGGGTCACGATCAGCTGAGTTCAGAGACCAGCCAAGCAAAACCCCTCCACCCCAGGTGAGCACAGCCCTCAAGGCTGCCCGAGAGGAGCTGGGATGCTGCAGCTAAAGCCCTTGGGCCACTGGGCAGGGTGGGGAAGAGGAGGGCAACACTCGAGCCATCAGGAGTGGCGCCAGCCCTGTAATGTGCCACCCCTCTCCTTATCTAACCCTGGTTTCTGCAGGAGGCTGCCATCAAGCCCTTCTCAGCCGTTTCGGCTCTTGGCCTCCAGCTAGCCAGGAGCAGGCCCTGCCCAGCAGTGACTCGCCCCGATGAACTGGGGCAGTCTGGGTTGGATACGGGGAAACAACCCGCCTCACGAGGAGGGTGGTGAAGCACTGGAACAAGTTGCCTAGAGAGGGGGTGGCATCTCCATCCCGGGCCTGTCCTTACAACGCCCTCCTGGCATGACCCTGCTGCGAGCACGGGTGCCTTCCACCCCTCGCCTGCGATCCCGTGCCCGGGCCGAGCCCGTCAGGCCCGCTGTCCTGCCGGGGGCGGCCCCGGCCCCCCGCGGAGGAGCCAGAGGCCTTGCGAGGGCGCGGCCCCGGCCCCGAGGGAGCCCAGGTGTGGGCGAGGGGCCGGGCCGCCCCGGGCCACGGGAATCAAGTTCATTTACGAGCCATTGGCGCCCATTGTCTCGGCGGGGCCAATCGCGGGCGGCCCATTACCATAGCGGCCCAAGCCGCGGGCCGCCGCCCGTCGGGGCTCAGAGGGGGCCGCGCCGCCCCTCGGAGCCAGGGCGGCAGCGGCGCGGGGCGGCCGGGCCGGGCCCGGCTCATGGCGCGCTGAGCGGAGCGGAGCGGAGCGGAGCGGAGCGGCCGCCACCATGTTCAGCCCCGACGGCTTCGGGCTGGCGCCGGACGGGGGCGGCTACGGCGCGCTGCCGCCCCAGCAGGGCTTCTTCGCCTTCCCGGCCGTGAAGGTGGAGTACGGGGCCGAGCTGGCGCCGGCCGAGCCCAAGCCCTGGTACCCGGAGCCGCAGCTGGGGCTGGCCGGGCCGCCGCCGGGGCCCGCCGCTGCTGGAGGGGCGGCGGGCGGCCAAGGAGGAGCCGGCGCCCGAGGCGGAGCGCCCGGCCGGCTCCCCCGACGCCAAGGGCACCCCGCCGCCCTGCTGCGCGCCGCCCTGGGCCGCCCCGTTCTGGCCGGCGCCCGCCTGCGGCAGCCCCGTGCCCAGCCAGCCCTTCCCCGGCCTCGGCGTCTTCCCCGGGCCCCGCGCCCTCTACCCCGGCGCCCTGCACCAGGGCGCCGCCGCCCTCTCGGGCCCGGGCAGCTCCAGCGCCAGCTCCAGCTCCAGCGGCGCCGCCAGCGAGGGCGGCCACTCCAGCGACAGCGGCGACGAGGTAAGCGCCCGGCGCTGGCCTGTGCTGCCTCAGCGCCTGGCCGCACCTGCCCGCCTCGTGGGCTGCTCTCTGCTTCAGGCCTCCAGCAGGAAGTTTGTCTGCAGACTCTGCCCGGGCTGTCTCCCTCCGAAGGACCCGTGATCACTGGGGTTAGGGCACTGAGAGCCAGCCGGCACGGAGCTGGGAGCAGGGGGTTTAAAGATCAAATGAGACGCTCCAGTCCAGGGAGAGCGCGGCTGGGCCCCGTGCCAGGAACGCTCTGTGGCAAGCGGCCTGGTTACAAGGCTGCCCTGTACCGCAGGTGGGATGTTTCTACTAGCCTAAACCCTCCAGGACTCTCTCTCTCTCTCTTCCCTCAATTCCCAACTTTCTCATCTCCAGGCTTTTCTTTGTTCTCCTTTTGCTTCTCCGTGAGCCTCTAGTTTTTCAGCCTCTTTGTTGGTCTGCAGAACTTGAAGCCAGAAGAGGCGGTGAGGCGATGTGGTCTGATCACCTGCACGACGCAAGGCAGAACCTTTCCCGGGGAGTTACAGAAGGAAGAGGCTGCAGTGGCAGGGCTGAGGAGCTCGGGGTTACCAGAAGTTGGGTTCAAACCTGCAGAGACTCATGCTGCTTGTTGGGACTTGGGTCCAGTGCCAGAGCTGCTCAGTGGTCTTGGCTCTGCGGTGATGGCCTTCCCGTATTCTCCAACAGGCGTGCAACCCTCCTTTCTTCCTCCAGTCTTCTTACCCAGCTCTCTCAGGCAGAGTTTCAGTTCAGCCCCCTAAGGGCTTTATGGCCTTGTGTCTTACAATAGCCATAGATGGAAGAAGCTGATTACAAACACTGATTCAGGAGTCTTAATAGCAGAGGATGTCAGGTTTTGCAACCACATGCTTTCACCCAGGCCCAATATTACCCTACTGCGCTGTATTTCAAAGCCATTTTTCCCTCCCACATCACCTCCTCTCTTGCCTAGGTTCAGCAGTGGTGTTAAAGTCCCACCCAAGGTACAGGATGAAATGGCATAGCGGCCACGTGCTCTCCAGAGTGTTCTGGATGCCCTTCAAGGAGGGGCCTTACCGGTTTTGAAGGGCTTGTACGGGCTACACTGCCAGGCTGACGGTGGGTTTCTGGATCCCATCCTGAGCCGTAACAGTACTGTTCAAACTCTCTTCTGATGCTTTGAATGGGGCTTGCTTCCATATTTCTCTCTGGCTATCATCTAAACCTGGCCGATCTTCAAGATAAGAGCGTGACTTTTCCTTGGGGTCCCTCTGCTGGCTGCTGCATACCAGAGCTGCCGTCTCCATATCATTTTCCAAGGAATGTTTCAGATTCTCTGGATGGCATGCCATTCTTTGCCTCTTCTGTGCAAAAAAAGCCATCAAGCCTCATAACACTTGCTTTTATGTTCCCCCTCCAGCTATTGTTGTTGTTTTAAGTGGAATTTTTAAAAAGCCAGCTACTGTGACTGTAGAGGTTGGATCCCGTCAGGCTATCATAGCTTTAACCTGTTCAGTTTCTTGATTCACAGGTAAATCAACCTCAGACTATTTTAGCTTGGTGCAAATTGGCTTAAGCTTAAGCTCACCTAGGGTTTGCATCACTAACTTGGGGGGGGGGGTGTATGTTTGGTGTAACTCAGTACGGAGAAGACTGGAGGTCTCTTGGTGGATCATTCAGGAAAGTTGGGGACAATCAGCATCTCTGATAATTAAGGCGCTCCCTCCTCTCTTAAAAAAAGAAAAAAGGCGACAGAAGGAAGAACTTTTTTTTTTCTGGATCTCTGGGATGGATGGAGCATCTGAGAAGGCCCAACTGTGTGCAGCTAGCCTGTGCATTACTGGACCCCTATTTAAAGCGAGGAGGGTAGTGATTACGTGTGCCAAAATAGCTGACTGGTCAGAATATTTGGGAACTGAGGCAAGATTCATAAGCTGTGCCACAGCAGATCTGGGGAGGGCTGCTCTGAAAATGGTGTGTAAATGAGAACCTGAGCATGGATGGGTGGTCTGTTGTGGCTCTCCCTTCCTTTATAGTTCTAAGTGGTTCTCAACCTTTTTTAGACTCAAGGCACAGCTCTAACCTGGGAATCGAGTAGCACCCAACTTCAACAATTAGCGTTATGTATTATAGTGCTTATCTCCTTACAGAGGGGACCAGGCAGTGGCCATGGGGGATCAGCTAAGCAGGGACAAACCTGAGCCTGCATCTTATCTGCTTATTTCCTCACTTCCCTTACCACCTTGGCATGCCCTCAAAAGGATCTGGTGGCACTCTGGTTGAGAATCGCTATCCCAGAGAGGTTGTTCACCACCTTTGACCTTTATCTCTAGGTCAAGCAGGCGTGAAAAGCCATCATGTTGCTTGGCTAAGTTTTGTACCCATTGTACCAGTGTATGTGATAATGTAGGTTATAGATCATTAGGCCTGTAATGTTTTCATCTTTGGTGTTAAGAGCAGGCTGCTGTATCCTGAGCATTTTAGAAATTAGGCCTTTGGGCAGCAGAGCCAGCTGAAAGGCGGATATGGACCTTCCAATAGCAAATATTTTGTTGCGTGGGACACTGCACCTGCTGACTTTGGTTGCACCCTGTTTCTTTTCCCCATGGGAGCACCCAGTGGACCAGGTGCTTGGTCTTGGGAAGCACCTGGAACTGAAGCGGTTTTAGAGCCTCTAGTGACCTCCTTTGCCCCAGAAACAGGGTTTGGCAGTAGTAGATCCACACTGGCTGCATGGTATGTTTCAGATGAGACTGGGGGTCCCTTAGGCTATAAGGTAGTCTCATATGTAGCAGTCTGGGGCTGGGTGGCTGCTGTCAGTGCATTGGTTGTGGTTTAGTGCAGAGGTAAGGGTTAGTTTGGGGGTATGTTGTTGGACAGAGTTAGCTAATGCATCACTCTTACATTTTTGCACCCCAGCTTCTCACTAGAATCTTGGTGGTGCTGTAAGTGAGTTAACTCATTTAACTGAAAGCATTGTCTAGAGCAGTGTTTCTCAACGCATGGATCGCGACCAAAAAGTGGTCACAAGAATATACAAAAGGGTCACAAACTTCAAAAATGGATTCTCCTTTAAAGGAGAAGATCGTGGGAAATGGTGGCTTTTTCCTTGCAGGCTGTCAAGAGTTACAGCCTGTGAGGGGCTGCTTGGGGGCCCCTCCATGCCTTATGTGTGGGGCAGAAGGGTGTGTACCCTTCTGCCCCACACACTTACCCCCTGCCCCACATGCTGGGGGGTGGTATGTCAGGAGGGAGGGGCACTGCGTTGGGACTGTTCATCAGTTTTTTACAAATGGGTCCTGGTGCAAAAAAGGTTGAGAACCACTGGTCTAGAGTTCAGAATCTGGTTTCATTGGGCTGGTTAGTTTTCCCACCGTTCCCTGGGTCCTGCAGCTCTGGTAAGGCTGCAGTAACTTGAGCTGGGCTTAGCAGTGTAGCTGCTCACACCCAGGGTTGGCTAAGCCACATGCTGATCACCCATGCTATCTGCCCATATTTGTAGGCAAAGTGCAAATCGATGCATGCTTAGGGCTGGTCTTTTCTGGCAAGGGAACACTTAACAGCTATGTACTTCCTGTGGTGGGGAGATGCTGATGAGCCAGCTCCCCAGCCAGTATCAATGGGTGTATCTCACTAGGAGCTCATCTATGGCTACTGTGGAGGTGCCTCCAATCTCTTCTTTACTTGTCCCCTCCAGCCTGGAGCAGGGCAGGATCCAGAGTAGTGGTGGAAGGGGAGGGCCTTGAGGAAAGAGATTGTGCAGTGGGGAGGAGGATGGTGTTAACAGGCTGGCTGGTGAGTCGAGACTTGGCGCACACCATATCTCAGTCCAATCTTCCTATGCATGGCTTATGCAAACTTGTTGCTTTGGTTTTTGAAAGCATGTACTAGCTGCAATTTTAGCTTAGATCACTGAGTTTGCTAAATGTTGGGAATTCAGGGATTGAATTCAAAGAGTAGTCCTGGGCTTGGTACAGAAATTGAGGTGAGGTTCTGCAGCTAGTCTGCCAGAGGTAGTGTTAAACCAGAGGTTCTCAGCCTTCTCTGTGCTAGGAGAGCTTACCCATTTGTAAACATTGGCCAGTCCCGATGCAGAAAATAGTTTTAAGTAGAAACCAGTGCTCTGGCCCTGCAGTGTGTGGGGCAGGCCCCCCCCCAGGCAGTCCCTCACAGGCTGGAATTTGCTAGCCTGCAAGGGAAAGCCCATGGTTCCCCAAGTTTTCTCCTGTTAAAGAAGTATCCATTTTTAGTTTGTTTGCAACAATTTCATATGTTCTTGCAACCCCCTTTTGAGTCCTGGCCCAGGGGTTGAGGACTATCATGGCTCCATTCTGGTTTTGGACCCCGTTGAGCCAGGAAGTTATCAAAGTAGGTGTGACTAAATGCCCCTAGGGCTTGGGGAGCCTGTTGAAATTATGCTAACTGGTGCCAGGAAGAACAAACTGTTGTTGATGGAGACTCCAAATACTGCAAAGACTAAGTGGGTTCAGAAAGAGGATGGTGGTGAAGATAAAGTAGTACTTTTACTAGAAAAAAAAAATAGACAGAATCTGCACTTGTTATTACTTTCCTCTACCCAGCCTTGAGCAACTTCTCCTGTAAAATGGAGGCTGCTTATCCCTGCCTGGTATGGAGTGAGTGAGGATTAAATTACCCATTAATGATTGTGGGCAGCTCTGGTACATGGGTGAGGAGGGTCTCTGTCCTGTGGTGGATAGGGCAGGTGGGTGGGAAGTGCTGTCATTGCTGGGGAGAAAGAGGCATCAAACTGGCTTCTGCCTGTCTTGGTGACTCCATCCCCGGGGCAGGCTATATAGCAGGGGCGGGCCAGATGCGGCCCACCAGGTCGTTCCATTCAGCCTGCGGGGTCCCTAAAATTTGAGAAAATTAATATATATATGCCCCTAGTTGCCTGTCATACTGAGTTTTGGCAAGCCAATGAGAGCCGCAAGTGGCCCGCCCTCCAGCTGAAATAATTGCCCGCCCTTGCTATATAGAATAGGTGGCTCTGTGTCTAATCCATTATCTCAGAGGACACTTGCCTAGGGTGGAATGAGAAGCTGACCCTAGGGAGTGGGGATGTATGTGGTGGTGTTGTGGGGAAGGAGGGTATGCCTCAAAGACACAGAATTTGAGTCTGTCTGCTTTTTAAAAGTTACTGTATTTATCAAATCTCTTTTATATGGTTTAGCTCTCATCTCAGGCCTAACCTGCATCACTGGCCCCTTTCTTCCTACACTTCCTTTCCCCCTAGTCTTGCTGTTCAAGTTTTACACTCTCTGCAGAAGTTGACTTCAACATCATACCAGGCTATGTGAGGAAGACAGACAGGGCTATGAGAAAGAAGTGGGTGTTGCACACTCCTTGCAGACTATACCAGGGCAGTGGGATATGTAGGTCAGCATTTCTCAACCTGTGGGTTGCAAAAACATATGAAAGGGTTGTGAACAAACTTTAAAAATGGATTCTCTTCTAAAGGAGAAAAATGAGGGAAACTGGTTTTGTCCTTGCCTGCAACTAGCCGCTTGGGGCCCTTATGCCCCACACACCCACCTCCCGCCCCACACGTTGCTGGTCTGGGGGTAATGGGTTGGGAGTGAAGGGAACTGGGTCTAGACTGGCCATCGGTGTTTTTACTAATGGTTCCTGGTACAAAAAAGGTTGAGAACCACTGGTCTAGGGGACTTCTGAGACAGAAGTTCTGCTGTGAAGCAGAATGAGATGGAGCAACATGGAACAACCGTTTCCTGCCGCTAAATTGGGTTTCCCAGGAAGTGTCCAGCTAAAGGGATTCCTTCTGGGGTTCTGCACCATGGCTGAATTGCAGGGTGAAGGCTTGCTGAGATAAACCACCTAGGACCACGGCCCTTCAGATGCCTGTCACAGCTGCTGTGCTGAAACCCAGAGGCAGCTGCAGAAATGAAACTTGTATCTCCAGGGATTGCCTCATGCATCCGTCTCTGCTGTCTGAGCAAAGCCACCTCTCTCTCTTTCTCACCCCCTTGCATCACACTCAGGGTTGTGGGTATTTCACTGAACACTCACAGAAATGTTTTCTGCTGCTTTATTTAGGACACTCCCACGTCAGAGGAGCTGGAGCAGTTTGCCAAGGACCTCAAACACAAACGCATCACATTGGGGTTCACACAGGCTGATGTAGGGCTGGCTTTGGGGACTCTCTACGGTGAGCGTCAGCCCTTTCCTCCTTTTGCCTCGGGCCCCTCTGGTGTTTCTAGGGTTGTCTGGGTGGAAAGATGATTCATCTAGGGTAAAGGAAGGCAGGAGCAGTCGCATTCCTCTCAAAAAGGGGCAGCTTCCTCCACAGTTTGACAGTCAGAGCAGCTGGAAGGTCAGAGCCCTATAAATACCCTGAGGACTCAGCCTGATGCTTTAGCCAGTACTTCTGAAGTAGTTGAGGGTAATCTTTTAATTGTCATTAAATGTTTTTTGAGAGGTGTCCTAGTACCTGATCCCCCTGGTGTGACTTGATTTACTCCCCAGTAGATGGTAGAAGATAACAAAACTCTGTGGAGTGGCACTAGGGACTGCCAGAACCCACGGGGGGGCAGGGTAGGGAGGGACCTCAGCTGCTAAAAGATCTCTCAGTTAAGGAGAGGAGCAGGAGAGGACCCCCCCCCACTTTCCATACCAGGGTACAAGGTAAGGGAGCAGATGACCATGGCCTGTCCCAGAGGTGGGGAGCCCAGCTGCACAAGTTCAGATGGGGATTTCCCAGATTTAGCAGCAGCCCAAGCATCATGAATGCTCCATAGCTAGGTCATAGTGTGTGGTGTGTGCGTGGGGGGGGGGGTAGTTCTTTTTCCCTTGACAGTCTTCCACCTTTACCTGTGCAGGTTAGGGTGTTGTCTTGTAGGTGTGTCAGGGTTGACCATCGTTCTGTTTCTAGATTGGACAGTGGATTTGTACAGGGTAGATAGAGATGATCCTGCCTCTGGGGGGTTGGACTAGATGAGCTCTAGAGCACAGGTTCTCAAACTGGTCCGTGACCACCACTGGTCCATGAACTCCATTGAGGTGGTCCGCAGAAAGGTGACCTAAGGCTAAAGCTGACAAACATCATACTCGACTTCCCAAAACTTTGCTCAAAAAAACACCCATTGCACTAGAAAGGTTAAGACTACTGATATTAAAATATGAGTTGTGTGCTTTGATTTGTAGAACAAAAAAAGTTTTTTAAGTGGTCTGCCAAGGCCCTTGGCAATTTTCAAGTGGTCCACGAAAAACGAAGTTTGAGAACCGCTGCTCTAGAGGGTCCTTCCAGACCTAACTTTGATTCTAAGCTTGGAATGAGGGATGGGCCTGGCAACTTGTTCCTCCCCTGCTGTATGAGTTACCTCCTTCCATGCTCCCCCAGGGAAGATGTTCAGCCAGACAACCATCTGCCGCTTTGAAGCTCTCCAGCTGAGCTTCAAGAACATGTGCAAGCTGAAGCCGCTGCTGCAGCGCTGGCTCAATGAGGCTGAAAACAATGACAATCTGCAAGAGGTAAGTGGGGGTCAGGAGGGACAGGATTAGGCCTGCTGTCTTGTCCCAATGGTCAAGACCCACTGTGACAGAGCTGAGGGCAAAGTGTTCCAGTGGTGTGGCCTTGCCATTCCACTTCAATTCATAGATTGTAACGCTTGGAAGATCAGCGAGTCCAGCCCCGTGCATCAGGCAGGAAAGCCAGGTGGGATCAGGTGACCCCAGCAAGGTGACTGTCTAATCTCCTCTTGAAGATTTCCAGGTAGGTGATTGCACCACCTCTGGAGGGAGCTTATTCCACAGTCTGGACACCCCGATTGCAAAGGAGTGTTTCCTAATGTTGAGCCTGAATCAATGTTCCAGGAGTTTGTGGCCGTTACTCCTGGTTTTCTCTTCGGGTGCCCTGATGAACAGTTGCCACTTGAGTGGCATCTGGTACCTGTACTGTGGGGAGTGCACACCTGGCCTCCCCTTCTCCCTTGTGACCTGAAATCCCAGGATAAATGTCTTGCCTCTGTCAGGTCCAATGGCCAGCCCTATGAGAAGAGACTGAGGGGCCTGAATCTCTTCAGTCTCCGCAAGAGGAGACTCTCGGGGGATCTTGTGGCTGCCTACAAACTTATCGGGGCCAGCAGCAGGGACTCGGGGAAAGTCTGTTCACCAGGGCCCCCCTTGGAGTCACCAGGAACAATGGCCACAAGCTGAGGGAGGATAGGTTTAGGTTAGATATTAGGAAGAACTACTTCACGGTAAGGGTGGCCAGAGCCTGGAATAGGCTTCCCAGAGAAGTGGTGCTCTCACCTTCCCTGGAGATCTTCAAAAGGAGACTGGACAGGCACCTGGCTGGGGTCTTATGACCCCTGCCACCCCCAGTGCTCCTTCCTGCCCGTGGCAGGGGGTCAGACTCGACGATCTATCTAGGTCCCTTCCCACTCATTGGTTCTATGAAGCTGCAGCAAAGTCTGTTAAGGTGGAATATCGGGAAAAACTTTCACTGTTAGTACAGTGAGGCAAATGAATGGACTGTCTAGAGAAGTTGTTGAATCTGTCTTGCTGGAGAAGCTCAGGAAGAGGTTGGATAAGCCTTGGTCAGGCTGCCTGCCTGCTGTGGGCTCGGGTAGGGCCGGCTCCCGGCTGCAGTGTGCACTCCTGAGGGACAGAGGGGACCCACACCTAAGATCTGTGGGGGGCAGGGGCAGGGTGTGTGGATGCTGCAGGATTGTGCTCCTCACCCTGCTGCCTTCCAAATTACAGTGTGTACAGCCTGGTGCAGCAGCACGATCCTGCAGCATCCACACAAGAGGAGACTGGACAGGCACTGCCCCCATGCACACAGAGGAACCATGGCCAGGGCAGCTTTCCCGCATGGCTCTGCCATGCCAGTTGCACACGTTGCGATCTGGAGGACCTGGAGGAGGGCAGCAGGGTGTCCAGCTACCTGGAACTCTCCCTGCCCCTGGTCAGAGAGTGCCCAAGCTGGCTGGGGGCTGAGGGAGTGGGTAGGCTGCAAACCCCCTGCCTCTTCCTGGTCGGAGTGCCCAGCCAGCTGCAAACCTCCCCACTCTGTCAGCCCCCAACCAGCTTGGGCACTCGGGCTGGGAGTGGGGGAGATTCGTAGTCCCTCGGGTACTCCAGCTGGGTGTGGCAGGGGTGGGTTTGCAGCCTCTCCACTCCCTCAGCCCCCAGCCAGCTTGGGCACTCCAGCTGAGAGAGGGGATTTGAAGCTGGCTGGGAGTGGCAGGGGTTTGCAGCCATCCGGACGCTCCAGCCAGGAGCAGGAAGGCTGCAAACCCCCCCAGCCAGAGTGCCTGGCCAACTGCAAACCTCCCTGCACCCCACAAGCCCCACTTATCTCCAAGAAGAGTGAGCCTGAAGCAGCCTCCGGTAAGGTCGATGCTCGCACCCCTCCCTTCCCTTCTGGGCAGGGTTTGGGGGGTTTCCTTGCCCCTTTGCAAACAGCTTTTGCAGGGTGGAACTCAACTAGCCTGAAAAGCCCTTTGCAAAAAGGGGGGAATCTGTGGGTTTCTCTGCTAAAGACAAAATCTGTGTTTACTCTGATTTCAGAATGGGAAATCCATGGTTTTCTCTGTTTTGTTTTGTTTTTTTTCCATGGGAAATGGAAAACCTGGATCCCTGCTGATCACCATGCTAGGGGTCGAGAAGGAATTTTACCCCATGGTCAGTTTGGTACGTCCTGGGGGATTTGCCTTCCTCTGTAGTCAGGGGAGGCATGGTCCTGTTCCTGGGGTCTCTCAAGGTCATTTTAACAGATCTTTTGCTAAAAGGCTACACAATGGATTTGGATAGGGTAGCTTCAATTGGGGTGATCCTGCCTTGGGGAGGGAGTTGGGCTAGATGACCCCTGGAGGGCCTGTCCAATACACTTTTCTGATTTCTAGGTCAGAGGGCTGGAGTGGAGTGAAGGGGCTCTGAAAGTCCTGGTTTCAGCTGGGGAGGAATCCCTTCCCATACAGGCAGACCTGGGCCCAGCTGTGAAGCTGTCTTCTGAGTCCATTATACCCCCCAGGACAGGGGGTCATGCTAAGGTGCATGACTGCACAAAGCAGCACTGCAGAGATTTTTGGAGTATGCTATGGCCCACAGGGCTGCTTTGAAGGTTTCCAACCTAGCAGCTGATTTCAGAGACCCCAGACCCTATAAACCCAGCTGGGATTGATGACCCAGTTCCTTTGGTGCCTCAGCTGATGCCATCTGTTCCTGCTGATGCTTGGTCCTTGACCAGCAACTCCTTGTAGATCTTCCTTTAACGTTGCAGCCGCTGGCACTACCTCAACCTTGCTACCTCAGAGCAGGTCTCAGGTAGGGATCTCCCTAATGCCTTCTGCAGTAAGGACTAATGCAATATCTTCTTTAATTGCCTGCTGCTTAGCCCACACCTTCTCATGCTGGCTTCCTCCTCTGATGTGCTTAAAAAATATCTGGTTAAATTCCCCATTTGCCACCTGCCTCTTCCCACCTCTCATAGGTGGGCTGATGTGACACATTTTATAATCCATTTGTAATTTTTGAACTGCTCTTTCCCTGGCCTCAGGGTGTCTTGTGCTGGGCTGTTTGTGGTGGGGGGGTAGAAGGGTTGGGGAGAGAGAGAGAGAGAGTCTCCCGGAGGGAGCAGAACAAGTGAAATCTTCTAGTGTCTTCTGCAACAGCTGATAGCTCTTTCCATTGGAAACTTGCCCCCTGCAAGCCAACCAGTAAGTGCCAGTGTTGCCCTAGGTGGTCAGAGAGGGGCCTTTGTGGCAGTGTGCTCAACAGACTTGACCAAATGGTAGGGCATATCTTTTGGCAAGCTGTCACTTTGTCATATAAGACTGGTCACCAATCTACCTCCACTTAGCTGAGCACTGCTTGGCATTAGCCTGGGCTTGGGAAGAGCATTGCTCTATGGGTCCCTCTAACGAAGTGCCAAGGTTCCTGTGGGTTCTTCTCTCTTGCCCTCTCCATTGCTTTTCCAGCTGTGCAATGCAGAGCAAGTGCTGGCCCAGGCCCGGAAGAGGAAACGCAGGACCAGCATCGAGACCAACGTCAAGGGGACCCTAGAGAGCTTCTTCCGCAAGTGTGTCAAGCCAAGTCCCCAAGAGATCTCGCAGATTGCAGAGGATCTTAACCTGGATAAAGATGTAGGTTTGGCCTTAGGGCAAAAGGTGGTTCAGAAGAAGTCTCAGTGAAATTCAGTACACGGCCATAAGAACATGGCAGGAGCTCAGTGTCAGCCCAGATGCTACAGTCCCAGATGCAGAGGGAGTGTGCTGGGGGATTGCTTGTTAGTTAGATGATCGCCCTCTCAGTAGATCCTGGTAGGTGAAATTTAGGCCCAGGACTGTCCCAGTAACTGGAGGCACCCGCTTATAGCCATTTGGAGACGGTCATAGTGCAGCCCATGCAGAGATCCAGTGCAAAGACCCTAGTGCAGAGGGCTCTCTGGCACTTAGTCTGAGCTCTCCAGCTTGTACTGTTGAGCCAGGGTGGTGGATGCTTCACGCCAGGACTTCAGGGTGGAAATGAAGGAAAGTAGGCAACTTCCCAATGGAGAATGGGTCTAAGCTCCCTCTGTTTTGTTCACCTTGCTGGCTCCAGGGAGGAATGCATGTAACTCAAGAGGCTGATCCATTTCCATTTCTATTTCCCCTTGCCCCTACCCCCCAGGTGGTTCGGGTCTGGTTCTGCAACCGGCGCCAGAAGGGCAAGCGGCTGCTGCTGCCCTTTGGCAATGAGAATGAGGCAGGGATGTACGACGTGAACCAAGCCATGCCTGCCCCAGTGACGAGCCAAGGCTATGCTGTGGCACCCCTGGCCTCTCCACCCATCTACATGCCGACTTTCCACAAAGGCGAGATCTTCTCTCAAGCTCTGCAACCCGGGGTCTCCATGGGGAACAATGGCAACTGAACAGGGGTGGGGAGGAGGGGAGTGGGGGGCTGGGGGAGGGGTGCCCTAGGAGCTAAACAGGAGTGCCCCCTGGACAATGCAGCTCCACTGGGTGCCTCAGTCCCACTCCGAGGGATGGCTGCTGAGGCCTCTTCCCCCAGATGCTGATCTTGGAGCAGGAAGGTTGTGGGGATGGGGCTTTTGCTGTATTTTGCTACGTCTCTTGTTTTGTGGGGGGTGGGGGAGGCACAGGAAAGTGAGAATAAGGTGCGTAGATAGCATATTTGTTACACGGGGCACAATCTACAGACTGCCCTGTGTGCAAATCCCTGTGGGAGAGGTGCAAGGTGGCCTAAGGCAGCTGCCTCCCCTTGTCCCCACTTGCATCTCTGTCCCTGTCAGAGTTGACACTTGCTCTCTGGACTCCTTCCCAGCCCTTCCCAGTTCCTCTGGTCCACCACTCCCCCTACTTGGGGCCTGTGTTCCTTGCCCCTTTAGGGGAGGTGACTTCTCCCCATTCATTAATCTACCTATGCTGCCCCTCTTCTGGGGCCAGGCTCAGTCACTCTTTTGCAAATGGCGTTTTATGTACTTCTAGTTTTTTAAACCGGGAACCCTGTGTAGTGATTTCTAGTGTGAATGTGATCTTCTCTCCCTCTGTCCCCCTGGCCAGGCCTGCATGAGTTCACAGTGAGGAGAGTCACCCTAATGGACTCGCAGCCCCATGTAAGCCTTAGGCCTGGTATTTGTCAAGGAGCTTAAAGGAGTTAAATGCCCACTGAGTGTCAGAGGAAGCTGGATTCTTGTGCCTCCTTAGCAGATCCCAGCCTCTGGTACCAGGTCTGCATTTATTGGAAAACTTTTTTTTAAAAAATTTTAAATTTTTTTCCCCCTCCCTTGCACCCATCACTGTCTTCTTCTTACAGGTTGGCCAGGCCTGCTAAATTTATTTGGTGGTCCATTTAGGCCTCATCTTGGTGGCCACAGTGAGAAGTGAGGCTGTCTGGGCAGTACAAGGAACGCTTGCCCTGCAGGGCTCCTCTGCTCAAAGTCCTGTGTTGAGTGAGGCTTTGACCATGTAGCTACCAGCAGTTGCCCAGCTCTGGGGCTCATCCATGCAGATGTCACAGAGGATGTTGTTCAGCATTCATAGGGCACAGTTTATTCAGGAGTGACCTACTTCTTAAAGTTCATCCCCCACAGCCTCAAATCATCTGGAGAGGGGCAAGCGTTAACCTTTTGCTGTTCCCAAATCTCTATACGGGTCATGCTCCTATTTCCAGGCTAAGTAGCATTTAATCCTTTGTGATGTGTCTGCTTATTAATAACATCTTCCTAGCAAGTATCTCATATGGCCTCAAAACTTTTGGTTAAAGAGCAAGGTGACCTTTTTATCAGGCTTTCTGTGGTTGGAAAAGCTGATGGGAACCATAAGGCCTCTGCTACAGACTCAGGACTCTTTCACAATCCGGCGGAAGGTTTCATTGTTGAAATGCATGCCCCCCTTTCCCACAGCACGCACTGCTCACCTGAAGAGGCAGCAGCCAGAGTGGGGAGAAGGAACAGAAATAAGGGCTACATCGCTTCCATAGACATGCAAATAGGAGCCTCCTGGTGGAATTGCAGTTGCAGCCTGAAGGGTGGGTCCTCTTGCACAGAAGACCCTTGCAGTCTTCAATAACCATTGAAATAGCCAGCCTGGCACCAGTGCAGGAAGCCAACTCTATATACCAATAGATGATGCTTTATATCTGTGTGAACAGATTTGATGGGGGCATGGAAGGGGGAAAAAAACTTGAGAAAACTGACCCTCAAATTTCTTTTATGGTCTGTTGTTTACAAAATTTTACATTTAAAAAAAAAAAAAAAAAAAAAAAAAAGGAGGAAAAAAAAGTTACTACACAACAGCTTTTTGAGAGCTTTGCTTTGACTTTTTTTTTTTTTTTTATGTTGAAAAGGCTCCTGCATCCAGATGCCTCTACCATTATGAGGCTTTTCTGTTGATGTTGCTGCTGCTGTTTTATTATAAGTGTGTGTGTGGTATCTGATGGGGTGCATCTCAGCCTGGAGTTGTGATGTGAGAGACTCCACTTTTATTCCTTTGTGTAGTCCTCTTGGGTTTTTGGAGAAATGACTGAAAAATCTTAAGACTCAAAAGCCAGAAGGCAAATAGAAATTCAAATCTTATTTAAAATGTCATGATACTAGTCTGTGAATTTTGAATGCTTTTTTTTTTTTTCACTCAAGGGTCTGTGCTGGTAATGAGGGAAAATCATGGTACTACCTAATGTTCTGAGCTGGACTTCTTTACTGTGGTTAAATTCTTGACACTTAACCTTGCTTGCTATCAGTGGTCTTGGCGGCGTCGACACACCCTTGAAATTACTAGAGCAGTTCACAGCTCTGTTTGGCAGGCTGCAGACAGCAGCTCTGCAATGATTCATCATGTGTAGAAGGTTCTGTCTCTGGTGCCCACCGCACGGGCACTTCTTGGCACCATCTGTCAGTCAGTGAGAGTTGAAACAGCCCCATGAACTGATGCAGGGGAGAGAGAGAGACTTGCCCTGGAAGCTCATTAGCAATGTTTCTTGTTGGGAATGAATGGGAGGTTTGCTTAGACACAAGGATAGCTCTTAAAGAAAGAGCATTCGGTGTCAGCTGCAGTGACTGAAGAGGACATGTTGCAGTTCCAGCCACTTGAAAATTCCTTCTGCCCTTCCAAGCACGTTCCATTGAATGCCACTGAGTTCCTGCTAGTTGTTTGCTAAGGCTAAGGATCCCTGTCATGCATACAGAAATGTAAATATATGTGGGCCTGCTACACTTTCATTAAAAAAACAAACAAACTTAAAGCTTCCTCTAAGGCAGAGGCTATAGCATCTAATAGCGGTTCCCTATCAGTATACAACTTCCATAGAAAGGCTCTGAATTCCAGGACAACAGAGGAGAATTTCTCAAAACTTCTGGAACTGCCCTGTAGAATTGCATTGCCAGGACAGAGGCTGCTATGATTGTGTGGGTTTTTTAAAGATGGTTCGAGTGTGCCCCAGAAATTTCTCCCTGGATTTTCTTTCTTTTCCTGAAAAAATGCACATTAAAAATAAAGATCCCAGCTGCATTCTGAGAACCCTTTATCTTCTGCTTTCCTCTTGTGGCTTCCTTCCAAGCACCACCTACAAAATAGCCCTATCTACTTGAGAAGCCCCTGCCTATAGGCATCTTTAGAATAGTTTACGTGGTGTTTGGCCTTGGCAGGGTTAGAGTACAGCCTTGCGTTTTGTTGCTCCCCAAGTCTAATTCTCCCATGGTGGCTGGATCCAGACACGCAGGCATGTGTGGTTCGTGAGGCAGCACAGGTCTGCAGTGCCACAAACTGCCCAAGTTGCACATTAATCAGTGCCCAACACTGCTGATTTGCAGCACTGGGGCAAAATTTTGCCCCAGTGCTGCAAAAAATCCTGGGGAAAAAAGCAGCCCAGTGCTCACCAAAGTGGCAAGTGCGGGACAAATGCAGAGATGATAACAGGTAGCCCAGGACTGCCTGCTGTGGAGCCCTGATTCTGGGGCACCCTGGCTGGCTGGGGCTCAGTAAGCCTCAAGATGGGGGAGCAGGCAGCCCTGGGTGTGCCTCAGCATGGGGGCCTGTCTCCATGTGTCTCAGCACTGGGGGGACAGCCTGCTCCGGGCTGGCTGGGGCACAGTGTGCCTCAGCATGGGGGTCTCTTCAGTGAAGCCCCCTGTGCCGAGTTGTGTGGGGGCAGGGGAGCAGCCAACTTAGGGCTGCCTGCTCCCCCTATCCTGAGGCACACTGCCCCAGCCAGGAGGGGAGCAGCTGCCTGGGGCACAGGAGATCCTCAGTCTGCAGAGACGGGGGAGCAGGCAGCCCTGGGCTGCATGCTTCCCCATCCCCACGTGCTACTGTAGCGGCACAGGGTACCTCAGTGCAGGGGATGGCTATTGCTAGCCCATGTGTCCCAGAGAGCCTGCCCTGCAGCCCATGGAGCAGCGAGACTGTCCTGCTACAAGGCACTTAATGTTTTGAAGCGAAGCCAACTGTTGAGGGTCCTGGCAGACCTTGCGAGTCTCTGACTCTGTGGGTTCCCAGTGTTTCTCCTCAAGTTTGGTTTTTGGGCGGAAGGGAGTATCTGTTGTGTGCCATCTGAAAGCATGAAGGCTTTTAACCGAAGTGAAACCACATGCATACTAAGCACTTCATTTTCATTTGCACGAGAACAACCTCATTCATGAGGCAGGCTGGTTTTTAACTCCTCCTCCCCATGGGCAGGAGCTTTCTGTGAAAGCAGAACCAGAAACATCAAGGGAACTGAGTTAGAACAGTGCTATTCAGCTCGTGTGAGATGATCTGGATCCAGCCCTATGCCAAGCAGCCACATGCAGCTGTTTCTGACAGCTAGACTCACTCCTATGGGAATGTTTAGCTCTTCAAGGGGCAGGCTGTGTGACCCACCCTGCCTGCTGAGCACTTCTCATGCAAATAGGGCTATTGAAGACAGCAGGGACTGCAGAAGTGCTACTCCAGTGAAAAAAGGGAGCAATGCCCCAAGTATTATACAAATTGTGCATAATAGCTCTTGAGTTTTCTCTTGTTTATAATAGCTTCTCATGTAGAGGCACAAGTGGCTCTGGGCAGCAGGTCTCTCTCTACTTTTCCTGTGTGGTATAATTGGTGACATATTGGCAGTTCTAGCCACTGACTATCTTTGGTGCTGAACTGCGCAATGAGGCTTCACCACACTTGTTGTTCCTATCTTCTGTGTTTGTGTTACACTAGCCCCTGAAGTCCTGGCCAGGATTAAAGGCCTCTTGTGCCAGCCTGCATACAATCACAGGCTCATCCCCAAAAGTTGCACCATTTAACTGGACACAGCAAAGGGTTTGAAGTGGAGACAGAGAGTCAGAGAGAGTGGATATAATAGCCCATAATTATTCTCTGTAGACCACCCTGCTCCTTGTTTTGATGAGTACCTAGTTCAAAAGCACTGAGAGGGTATGTAGCATTTACAAAGAAGGCAGGGCAGGGTGGCCCCTTACAAGTCAACTCAAACAAGTTAGTCTATAATCCCCCCTTGCCCTGCCTTCTGCCTAATATCAGACTCTCATGCCTAACTAATTCTTCTTTGCAAAAAAGATCGACCTCTAGGGTTGAACCCAACTAGTTTTTTAGCAATACACAGTAATATTGCACAAGGTTGCAAGGAAAGCAGCAAAGCAAAAAAGTATGTGATCATTTGGAGCAAGAGGAAGGAAACGGATCAGCAGAATATAATGGCCTTAGACACAATGACATTTCCTTGTGACCTCTCCAGTCCCATTGCTAAGTTTTAGGAATGTCTGTACCCACAATTATTTTTATGTAGTGCTCTGGAAAGTGTCTGCACTAGAGAAGGTGGTGGTGTTATTAGGATTCAGCAAGCTTATTTTGAAGGTAGAAAAAATGGCTTGTGCAGAAAGCTGCTTGGAAGGATGCTGATACCTTGAGGTTTGTCACTCCCTGTATTCTTGCTATGCTTTCAACTTAGTGTTTGCACTGGTTGCTAACTTAGCTGATTTTTTTCTTAATTCACACCTTAGTAAACTGGTTGTGATAACAGGACCTGAGTCTAAGTGGTTTGCTGCAGACACAAGCTTGGGGAGCAGCTGAATCACTATGGTCTCATGCAGTTGGAAAACCCTGGGGTCAGAGGGGTTTCTAGGCATTGTGCTATCAGGAGTGAAGATAAATTGAAAGGAAATAGCTTGAGTGGGAGAGCAGAGTAGTTGGAAGCTCCACCAGCCAGCACTGAAACACTTACGGAGGGAAACTGGGAGAGGATTGAACAGTACTTTATATATCAGTGTAAGAGGCAAGTTGGGAGAGAGTCTGGTGACCAACAGTGGCAGGGTCTAATGCATCTGGTCTGCTTGGGAGATCTTGTGGTTGGAAACTGGGTCCTTTGAGGTGTCTTACAGACCTGAGTCTTCATGTGGCTTGCCTACAAAGTTCTTGTCAACAGGGACTAACACAGTACTATGCAGGCTGTCCGGTGCAGGTGTAACACACTGCAGAATGTGTTAACTGTCACCTTCTGCGTGGCGTGCGGGGAAGATGAACCAATTGTGGCCCCAGCTAAAGAGCTTGAGCTTTTAGCTCTGGGGGTGTGCAGTTTCACACCTGAAGTGTTGGCCAAGGTGTTGCCATGGTTATGATGACACTGGCCTTGGGTTCTGTTTTTAGCCAGGGTTTTCAGTCTTCGGTGTCTGAGCCAAAGCTGTAGATACAATTTCCAAGCACTGTGCAGATTCTCATAAACTACCCACCCGTTATGCGTCGTGTTGTCTAGTATTGACTGGTTTGGTTCAAAGCTGAGTTTGCTTAAATTCCAGGTGAGCACAACAAGCTTGGTTGTGAATGTATGTAGCATGGAAAGCATCTGTCCTTCTCCAGTGCCTTTCAAGGAAAAGCTTATCTGCTTGCTTAACAGAAAAGTCTGATCTCTTTAGTCAGCCAGATAATGGTGGTGACCATGACAGCGCTCTCTGGGAGGAGTGTTAGCTGTTCGGATAGGGGGTGTGATCCTTGCATGCTACGGGCTGTGGTAACACAGATGTCTCATGCTTTCAGATAAAGCTGTCTGTGATTCACAAAGTGTGAGGAGCCCAGCAGAAGAGGAAGAATTTCTTGTGATGATCACTACTACCTCCTTCCTAATGTTAGTCAGCTCCCAAAGGCCTTGGCCTGTATGTGGCTATATTACTTAATTTGTATTATCACTATCAGTGCCAAAGTGCTGTTGGCTGAGCCCTGGGGTGTGTTCAAACAGCTCTGACAAAAGAGATTTGCGAGAATGAGGTAGAAGGGCTCCTTTTTATAGTTTATGTAACTTGCATCTGAGCATCTAAGAGTATTTACAAGCGTTATTGAATACAGCCTCAGAACACCCCTTCCTGGGAGGTAGAGGTGATGTTCCTATTTTACCCATACATAATCAAGGACACAGAGGCTAAGTGGATCTAATATGGCTAGAAATAAAGTGTTAGGTGTGCCTGCAGATCTCATTATCTAGTATTTTACAAGTTAAGACCCTGTTTTCTGCCATTTAGAACTGTCCCCTCTTGAACCATCTGTTTATGCTCACATAGAAAGAAATGCAGTACTCAAAATTAGCAAATTACTCACATTAAGAGTATTTGTGCAACCCAAACGTAGCCCCTTGTGTTTATGCTTTATGATACAGTCTTTCATTCCAGGATCACATGCTATGTTTCTCATGGGACCCCTGACCCATTCATTGGTTAGTGCTTTATGGATGAATCTAGCTTGGGTACTGAGGGAGATTTTCTATAGCCTGCCTATTGGTTGTTGAACTTGAAAAGTAGAGAGTAGGTCAAGGACCACAGAAAGATGAAGGATGACATTTGATACCTTCCCTGAGAACTGAATTCTACCCCAGCCTATATCATAGTCTTTAACTGGTGCTGAGCAAATTGCTTCAACAAAACTGTTCAGTCAGTGCACAGGTTCAGGTTCATTTTCAGGGTGTCCAGAGACACCAAGGTTTGGTTTTTTGTTTTTGTTTTTTAATTATTATTATTATTTTTTTTTTATGCAGAAGTGCTGAGCACTCATAGCTGAAGTCAGTGGGTGCCAGGCAAGTACTGTATAACATTAGGTGCTCTGAAACACCAAGTCCAAGGTTTCTCAACCACCGAATTATGGATTTTTTTTCTCTACCTTAATCTCCGGGTCTTGATATCGTCTGTCTGCAAAATAGAGCTAATACTGCTCCCTCACCTCCCATAATGAATATTCAAGGGTCTCCCTCTTCTTCTCTGGGTCAGACTGATCACTACACTTGAGCTTGGGAAGGAATTGTACCCCACAGTCATATTGGCATAGGGAGGGGGCAGAGGAAGGTTCGCTCTTCCTCTATAGCAGGGGCTGTGGCCCCCTTCCTTGGATCTCTCCATGGTATTTTAACAGGCTGCTTTCTGTCCTTGAAGCAACAAATCACTGACTGTGCGCTCACCCCCTGCTTTACCTGTGGCAGGTAAGGGTGCTCTTGGTGTGTTGGGGAACCGTGTCCAGTGGTCGTGTGAGAGGACTGTTCATGCACACTTGTATAGGATGGTTTGCATAGGGATGTTCCTGCCTCAGTCAGGGAGTTGGACCAACTAGATGGCCTCCCAGGGTCTTTTCCTGCTCTACTTCTTTTTGATTCTATGAAGTGTCTGACTCAAACTGCTGTGCAAACCTCAGCCCTACTGACTGTCCGGTGGGCTGCTCACTCCTTGTCGAGATCTGCCTTTGGGATCTGCTGTTCCTGTTGCTTCCTATAAAGCAACTCCTTCCCAGGATCAGGAACGGATCAGCCATTAGCAGCGTGGCCTGCTACAAAGCTAATAGAGCCTCTTCAGAATGAAACCAGCCTCAACGTCTTCATGCCAGAAGTGTGAGTGCTGTATGAGGAGTGAAAAACCACAGCCATCTCCCTATGACGTGGCTCCAGCATTGAATAGGCTGTGATTGTTCTTGAGAAATTTGTGTCCCTCCATCCCTCACCATGCTAGCTCTTACAGTGCCCCCACATCCGTACAATTACTAATGACACTGACTACAGATGTGGTGAGGCAGGAAACCTCATTGGGCCGCCTGTTCTTGCTCTCAGAGCAGCTATTCCTCTCCTGTGGCAAGCTCCTCTGCGAGCCCCTCTGCACCTTCTGGGAGAAGAGTACAATGGAGAGAGGCTTCCCTCTGACTACAGTCATAGCCTGCCTTCCCAAGCAGAGTGAAATGGTTGAAGTGTCCCAGGCAGGGAACTGTGCCCCCATCAAACCCCATCACAGGATTACAGCCAGGAGTTGTCTCCAGCCCACCTCTGCAGCTGGGGTCTGGCTGGCGCCAGAAGGGGATCTAAAAGCAGTAGAGTGTTGATTGTCCGCAGGGACTGAGGTCTCTTCTACCAGTCCTGGCTGGTGTCCTTTGCATCAAAACTAAGTGCAGAGGACGGAGAGTTGCCCCATCCCCTTGACATCACTCTTGTGCCCCCTTATTGCTGAGGTGCAAAGGGAAGCAAAGCCTTACTCCCAGTCCTGCCACAGCCCAGTGCCCTCTCCTGGTCATCGCAGAACCCCAGCCCACAGAAATGCAACCCATCACACCGTCATATAGTACCATGTATTTTCCTTGTAACAACTAGTTCAGCTCTCTCAACACCCCAGTGTGGAGTGTGTTGGTATTTTGATCCCATTGTACAGTAGCTGAGAGAAGGAATACAGCTAGAGCAGCTCACAGGACTAGGAGTAGAGGTAAGGACTCCTAACTCCCAGCCTGCTCTCAGCTACTCGAGGCAAATCAGTAGGTCACTTTCTGCCCCTGCAGGCAGCCTGGTTTCTCCATATAGACTGCATGTTGCTGAGAAGACTCATTTTGGACTAGTCCCATCTTTTCAAGTCCTGAACCAGGTTTCCAGGTCCGGGTAGAGTTTTTCTTTGGGCAGGGTGTGGTACCTGGTGCAGATGGTACAGAACCGTTCCCTCCAGTCCTCATACAGCTTCACCTTGTGCGTCTTCTTCCACTCAAAGAACTGTCTGTAGTGGCTGGCATTCATGCTCTTAATAAAGCTGGCCAGCTCCTGCATGGACCCAAAGTCCTCAACATGAATGAAGGAATCTGCAGGGATGAACTTCTCATAGTTGGCTCTGGGAGGCCCCAGCACCACGGGCACTGTGCCAGCCAGCAAGGCATTTCTCCACAGCTTCTCCGTGATGTAGTCCTGGTGGATGGAGTTCTCAAAGGCCAGGTAGAACTTGTACTGGGAAGTGGTGGCTAAGAGGCAGGTCTCACACAGTGGCCTCTTACTGGCCTTCCCAAATATGTCCATGTGGAGGTGTCTGGACAGATTTTTGTAGGCCTGTGCTCTTTTCTGGCTATGGTGGTAGTTGCTAATGACCCAGGACACCAAGCCAGTCTTGTCTGGGATGTCCACACTAGTAGAAGAGTGGAGCATGAGCTTTCCATATGGAATGAAGATGTCAGAGTCTTGTCTGTATGTCATGACCCAGTTGAAGATATTCTTCCAGCCAGCCAGCGCCCGAGTGTGTGTGGGGGACTCGAGGTTCACCCACACCCATTTTTGCAAAGGAACACTTCTTTTCTTGGGAAAATTCGTCCTGCCCTGCTGCAGCTCCTGATGGTGAAACACAACGACATCTGCCTGGTCAAAGAGCCCACGGTCATCAGTCAGCTGGCAACCCTGAATGCTGTAGAGGTCTGCGCAGATGTCACCACTAAGGTTCAGAGTCCGATGGGAGGGCCAATCCCAGAGCAAGACTGTCAGTGGTATGGTGGACCTGGGGACTTTGGCAGGCATCTCAAAGTAGCAGATGAAGAATTTCAAATTCCAGAGAGTGGTTACAAATAGCCCTGCAGTGACTATGGTCTTCAGGGTAGGCACACTAGAAAATGGCATCACTAACAGCACCTGGTGGCCCAAGCTGGGGTTGGGTTGGTTGATTTTCTTCTTGTGCAGGTTTTCGGCTTCATAAACAATGCTGAGGGCAGCCCCTGGGATAGAGAAGATGGTTGATCAAAACTAACCTCCAGAGTATAACAGTGCACCTTCCACAGTGCCCTTGTCTTAGGGTGCAGGTGTCTAAGCATTTCAGTGCGGTAGGAGGAAATTCAAGGGGTTATTGGGAAAACAACTGTGCTTCCAAGTTAGGGTTGAAGGAAAGAAGTGCCAGTGGTATGCATGCAGCTGGAGTCCATGCACTGTCTGCTGTATGTGGGCATTGATGTTTGTAACTGGGCTTGCAGGCTTTTTGGTGCATTCTGAAGGCAGCCAACCTCACTGGCACAGCCTGGTGCTGCTTTGAAGGGGCCTTGCCTAGGGGAATGAGACTTTGGGAGCGGGGGAGGTTAGAGCTGGGTGGCACTTCAGACCCAAAGGAAGAGACTGGGCAATGTCCAGGGGAGGGAGGGGGGAGGCTGCAGTCTAGCAGCTGAAATGGGAAGTTTGAGCACTAGAGACGCTGCCACGTATAGAGCTGGTTCCATCGCTGCGTTGCTTGGGGGTTGAGTGGCATGCAGTGGATGTGGCAGTGCCTGGTTGGGCCGTACGCTCTCTCTATTTAGTTGTGGCTACAGACCTGGTAGCTGGGCCCAGGGGATGGTCTGCAGCACCTGCGTCTCCTGTGCAGTTTCTGTCCAGCTTCAAAGCTCGTGGTTCTTCTACAACAGCCCTGGCCTGAGCACCACAGGAAGCCACCTCTCCCTTCTCCCCCTCCCCCACCATGACAGGTCTGATCCTTCCTGCCCGCAGCCTACCCATGAAAATCCCCAAGGATGACCTGGTAGAAACCACACCATAGCTGATGCTATTATTGCAAGCGACTTTTGAGCAGGGGTCCAGCTGCAGAGCTGGTTTGGGGGATGCTGTGCTGCTGCAATGGCTTTTTGAGCTGAGGAGAGGGGCTGCAGGCAGGAAAAACCTCTGCACCTCCGAGCCGGTTGTCTCAAGCAGAGCACCAAGAGTCAGAGGCCGTTTTTGACCTTGGCTGTTATTTTGACCTGCAGGTCAGACTATTTAACCTCGTATCTGGTTAATTCTTCACACAACAGCCCCGACACTCATTACCCTTCAAGGTAAAGGAGTGGCTTTGAGAACACACCTGTGCCACCCCCAAAGAGTATTTGCACACCCCTTTCCACGTGATGATTTCTATGCACTTTACCTATGCTGGACAAGCAGCCCACGATGCCGGCATGCACAATGGGGAAATGCAAACATAAAGAGTGGAAAAAATCTTATCTAAGGTAATGCTGCATATCAGTGATGGAGCTGGGCACAGACCCAAGCTCCTTGTACCCAGGCCTGTGACCTTGGTAGTTCCAAACCCTGCACTTCGAGACCAGAACTGGAGGAGTGGATTCAGATTTGCTGGGCAGGGACTTGGTTGAGAGGCGCCTGATTATGATGGAAAAAGAAAGGGACTGAGATGAGGTAGGGAAGAGTGGGGGAAAGGGAGTGAGGAAACATGGGCAAAAGAGTATGTGCTAGCTAGAGCGCACTTTTTTTCAGAGCTGGACCGAGATCCTTGAGTCACAATGTTCCTTGACTGTCTGCAAGTATCTATGAGCACCTATACACGTGACGGACCTCGGCTCTGATCTGTTGTGTGCTAATTGGCACGTGTTGGATCCAACTTGATTAATCAAGCCTGCTGAGAGTCTGCTGGAGCATACTAATTAGCACGCTCCAGAAGCCTCCGTGTCATGTGTATTCAGCATCCCCACGTTTCAAAATGGCAGCAGGGCCACTTTGACTGAAGTGTGTTACACCATTCTGAAGTGCAGGACACTGAATACATGTGATGCTGTGGGCACCTTAATTAGAACAGCTCTCAGAGCCACTCTAATTAAAGTGCCTCCTCCCCCTCCACCCAGAGTACCTGGATAGATGCTCTATGACACCTACTCACAAGGTATGCATCTCGCCTCCCTCCAGTGCTGTCCTGCAAGCAAGCTGGCAACCTGTTACTGCTACTAGTTAATATTTTAGCTCAGCTGGCAGAGATATGTATGCTGGGCTTCTAGATGCCAACTCTGATGATATGCACCCTAGGGAGGACAAATGATGCCACCCAATGTCATTTGTCTATTGTCAGTTTGCTGCTTTAACACAGAAAATCACAAATGAATGCAACTATGTTAGGAGGCTGCTATTGGGGCTGCAAAACCAAGCATTCAAAAGTTAGGAAATGCCAGAATTCTGCTTTCTCATGCAGCCTTCATTCATCACCCTGTCATCTGCAATGAGGTATGGTCTTTACATTGCTGGTTAAGACACTGAAAAACCAAACTGTTCCCAGGTAGTCACTCACTGTGCATTCCTTACCCTCTGGATGCCAAATGTGAGATGCCTTTGCCTAGGGTCTGACTCGCAGTAGTGCTGAGCACTTGCAGCTGCAGTCAGAGTCGACGGGTGCCAAGCATTGAACAGATCAAGTGTTAAGTGCTAGGTGTTCTGAAACATCGGGGGCATTGGAAATTGAGCCCTCAATAGTGGGGCATGTTCGGGTTTGACTGTAATCTCTCTGGGCCTCAGCTCTCCACCTGTAAAAGGGGGATAATGGCACTCCTTCCTCTCCAGGAGAGACCCGTAAAATTCATTAGTTACTGTGAAGCCCTCAGACTTTTATCTCCTAAGGACTGTAGAAAAATGTGGGAGGAAATTCATAATTCTGTCTCCAGAGTAAGTTCTGAATGGCATAAAAGCTCCCACGCTGACCAATGGGGAGAAAGCACAGTGTACCCTTTTTGCCAAGAACGCTAACAGCATACTGGCCTGCATTAGTAGGAGCTTTGCCAGCAGATTGAAGGAAGTAATTATTCCCTTCTATTCAACACTGGTGAGGCCACATCTGGAGTACTGTGTTCGGTTTTGGACCCTCAGTATAGAAAGGATGTGGACAAATGGGTGAGTCCAGTGAAGGGCAATGAAATTGGTTGGAGGCTGGGGCACATGGCTTCTGAGGAGAGGCTGAGGGAACTGGGGTTATTTAGTCTGCAGAAGAGAAGACTGAGGCGGGATTTGATAGCAGCCTTCAGCTACCTGAAGGGGGATTCCAAAGATGGAGCCAGCCTGTTCTCAGTGGTGCAGATGACAGAGCAAGGAGCAGTGGTCTCAAGTTGCAGCAGGGGAATTTAGGTTGAATATTAGGAAACACTTCCTCACTCAGAGGGTGGTGAAGCACTGGAAAAAGCCAGAGAGGTGGTGGAATCTCCATCCTTGGTGGTTTTTAATGCTTGGCTCGACAAAACCCTGGCTGGACTGGTCTAGTTGGGGATGGTCCTGCTTTGAGCAGGGGTTTGGACTAGATGACCTCCTTGGGTCCCTTCCAACCTTCATTTTCTATGATAAAACATTGAGTAGCTGCTCATTCAGTGATCACCATTTGCTCTGTGAGTTAGCAGTACAAAGGGACAACTATAATTTTCTCAGTGTTTCTGGTGAAAAAGTCTCTGTCCCCATTCACTTGGGCCTCCCACTCACAAACCTGGGAAGTGAAACTACATTGTCTTTGCGCTTATGGAAAGCAATGCTCCCCCCTCCCCCCGATGCACGCACACAATAAATCCAAGGTTTTAAAATTGAGAAACTTTTATTTGGGGAGAGAAGGAAAATCCAGGTTATTAGAGTGACTATACTAAATCAACCCACTCTCAGAGTCACTTGGCAATAGCTGCTTCTCATGACTGAGTGGCTAATGGGGTAGTTAGCTACCCTGTTATGCCCCTTTCACCAACAGGGCTCAGCAGAGTGCTCCTTGCTTTTCTAGAGCTTCAAGCCACCAGTGTATGACCACAGTGAATAAGGCAAAGGCCTCTGGACTCACTGATATGTGGTGGTCTAGTTAAAGACTGGCTCCATTATGCTTCTGCAGAATGGGGAGCACATTTACCCTGATAGCAAACATAATTCTAGCATTCCCAGCCTTTGATAGCTTAACTTCACAGCCTTAGTGAGGTGTCTTTAACAGACTTTGTTTTCTGCGAAATACGTAGACATATCAGAATTTCTCAGAGGAAGAGAAACAGTTTGTCTTCTGTTTCTACTGCCTTTCTCTCCTTGCATTTATCCCAGACTCTTCCTTTTTGCCCAGATCTACTTCACTCCCAACAATCCTCTATTCATTTAACTTCTTGAAACTTTGCACTTTTACAGAAAGACAAGGGCTTGGCAGTGTATACACACACTTGCAGAGACATAATAGGGCTGATGGGTGGGTAATTAGGTCTGTTATCTCTCATCTCCCTATACTGCTGTTAACAAGGATGTTATCTCTGAAGAGGACAAATTCTCCCTATGCCTGAAAAAGGGTGTTTGTGTCCAAAAGCTTGCAAAGAAAAATGTTTCCAACTATTTAGTTGGTCTAATAAAAGATATCATATCTACCTAAAGAACCTTGTCTGCCTTTGATCTCTGGTGACACAAATCCACAGTTTGAGAGCTGAAACTAAGCATCACAGGGATGCTTAATGGGATCTTCTAAAGTAAACGGAGCACCAAGTCGCACTGGGTAGAGCGGTTTTCTTTCATCTTTACTAATCTATAGAGGAGCCTCTGAGAACCCCATAAGATTGGACCCCTAATGTAGTCCATGGCCTATTGTGACCGATTTAAAAAAACTTTTTAAAAGGTTACGTTAATATATTATTTCAAATAGTATATAATTAGAAGTTATAATCCCTATCCCATGATCATCTATTTGAGCTTAAACATATCTTAAATTAAAGCTATCTTTATATGTTTATTTTATTAAAGCATCTTAACAAAAAGAATAAAAATATATGATTAAATAAAACATGGTTTAAATTTAAAAAAAAAAACTTTTTAAATTTAAAAATAAATTGTTAATTTTATCCACCCTGGCCAGTACCATGCCTAGTGAGGATGTAGTTGTGCTAATAGAAAAAAGCCTCATACCAGTATAGCTTATTTCCCTTCACATTTAGCATTTCACTGTTCTGCCGTACTAAAAGCACTTGCTGCCTGTCTAGACAAGCACTTAGAATTCAAAATTTGCCAAGCACATCTGTGATTTGCTTAACTGTACAGCAAGCCCCATGGTCTCCCATCCTATCCTCTAAGAGCTCATTCCATAAAATACACCCACATGTCCAGCCTCCTGGAATTACAGCAATAAAATGCAATGGGATCTGAAATAAAAATAAAGGTGGCAGCAGTAAGTGGCTGTGCTTCTATTCCCTGGCAATGTCTGAGTGGGTTTCTGTGCTTGTGCCGAACAACTTATTCTTAAATGTTCCCTAGGTTTTGCTAAATGTCTTCCCATCTGCAGCTTCTGGCATGTTAAATCAGTTTAAATTTTGCCCATGTGAGGACCAAATTTTTCAAAAGAGCCCAGAGCCCAATTTCTAAGTGCTCAAGCACCTGCAATCAAGGGCAGGTTTTCAGCAGCCAATATGCACCCAAGGTGCTGAATATCCTGGGAAATCAAGCTTCGCGGAGCAAATGAGTTTCAAAGATCCTTAAGTAACTTAGTTCTAAGTGACTAAATTGCGATTCAGATCGGAGGCACTTGACTCAATGTCCCAGGGGGCTCCTTCCAAGTCCTGTGTAAGCCACTTAGAGCCCCTTTCAGATGTTTGCTCTTTCATCCTTTCTGATTGATATCAGACACCTCTTTTAAAAGCCAGTTGGACAGCTTTGGATTGTCCCCCCTAGCTTGGGAGAGAAGCTGCTACCATCGCTTTCCATCTCCCGGCCCTTCCTTTCTCATTCTGAGTTAGCACTGTTCATTGTGCTACCTGGAACTGGGGTCAGCAAAGCTTACAATCTGAGGAGGTGAGAGCTGGAAGATCTCTGGCTTCTCTTTGTGGAAGATCTAGAGAGAGCCAGCATCACTTGAGTAGCTCAGGCACCACTTACTGAAAGATTACTCCCTTCAATCCAGCCACATTTTAAACAACAAGGAATGATATGTCCATCATCCCCTTGGGAGACTGTTCTATAGGCCAAAAGATCTCACTGCTAAGCTATCTCTTCTTCTCTGTCACTGGGTCAGATCCTTAAGTCACAACTCCCTGATCCTGGCTGAGTGGGTGTCTGCTTTAGCTGCTCAGAAGCTGGACCAACAAACTATGGTGGTCAAGCTTCCCAAAAGCAGGGATGGAGACATGTCAGCTCATCCCTGTCCAAAACCTTGCTAGTTCTTAGACAATAAGGATTGCTTATCTCAAAAGCCAAATGCTGGTGTTTCCAATTCTTGCTTCTCATTTTGTCCTTTTATCCTAAGATTGAAATGAAAAACCACAAATTAAACTTTTTTTTAAAAAGGTCCAATTAGAAAATTTCACTGCTAAGCTGAAATGTGCATTCTCTTCTATTAAAATTGCACTACAGAGTGATCTCCTTTAATGTGGTGCTAGGCACTGGCAGCCTGCCAGCATGGCCCCAGCAGGGGAGAGGCCCTATCAGGTCAACAGGATCTACCGTAACTTTACAAGGGCCTCTAGCCCCCTGAGTCTCCAAAGCCCCGACATCTGTTTGCCTCAACTGCGGTGTTTCAGCTGTGACTCCAGCATTGCTTGATACCGAGCACTGGCATGAATTCAGACCTACCTTGTGTTCAGCAGTGCATCCTGGATGGTTTTTCCTTCTTTTCCCCCTTGCTGGCTCAGGAGGGCTGCAAAAGCCAGCCACAGGCGACAACACTGAGCAGTGGCTGTGGTCACTTTATAGCTTCTGCTTTTTTGTGGTATCACCTTCTTTTCTCCCTCCCACAAATTTTCTTCTCGCCTCTTTTAGCTGCTGTTTTGAACAGTTGGTCTTTGGGCTCCCAGCACCTCCTCCAACCCCCAGCATTTCCCACAACCCCCAGCATACTTCCACTAACCTAGATGCCAGCTCAGAGTCTGAGCAGCAGCAGGAGGGATTGACAGCAAGAGAGAAGGAAATGAAATAAGAAGCCTCTCTGCTTCTCTGTCTCAAACAGTAGTGTTTTAGAGAGAGAGGAAATCCTTCTCTGGGCTGTGCGCTGCTGATTTATCTGTACACAACTTCAGCTTTTTCACTACTGCCCACCTTGCTGTTTCTGAAGAGTGGGTGGAGAAGCATTGTTGTCCCTCTATAAAAATATGTCATGGGCCAGCTCTTAGCTGTCTTGAAAGATGATCTGGACCAGCTGCTGTCCCAGCTCTGAATTGAGGACTTGAGGGTTTCAGTGCCTAAGACAACTCTTTCCCCTCTCAGCTAAGCACGCTCCACAGCCTTCCGGCCCTGCAGAGCCTTCCAGGCAATTCCTCATGGGAGGGATAAACTTTCTAGGTCCCTTTCTTTCTCCCACATAAAGATGCAGAGGGGGACACAAACCCCTTTGCACACCACCTTCAACACTGCTGCTTGCTGTGGTCACAGAGTTGCTGCTCCCATCACTGCTTCAGAAAGAGGGGCAGGCAGCAGGGCCAGAGAGGGAACTTGCGTGATGCAAACTGGACTGTAGCAGGATCCAGATATTGGGGTTCTTTGAAAAACAACCATGATCTCTTTAGTGCTTCAGGAAGTTTGAGTGGCACCATGTGGTAACACTTGCACTGCTGCTATATCTCTTGCAGGGGGACTTGATAAGGGCAGGCACTAGTGCTGATTCTGAGTCAAGAGATCAGTGGGAGATCTCATCTCTACTGATCTGCCTCTGAGTTCCCTGCTGCCTGAGAGAGGTTCATTGTGATGTTGAATGCATAACAGGCAGTGTTATCTTATCTGGAGGAGGAGGAACCCTTTCCTGAGGAGTGGCTTGACTTCCTGGACTCCTGCAGGTTGGGTATGTGCAGTTTGTCTGCAATGACCCTGCTGCATTTTGCTATTGTCTTGTCCTTTTATAGGCTTCAATAGACACTCATAGTCCGATATTCATCTTCTCAGAGCAGCAGAGTGTCTGGATAATGATGGTAATAAACAATCCCCAGGTAATATCGTTCATGTTGCAGGGGTGTTGGTTGTAGCTGTGTTGGTCTAAGGACATAGGCAGACGAGGTTCTTTGGGTAAATGCGGTATCTTTTATTAGACTAAGTAGTTGGAAAATTGTTTGGGTTTTTTTGCAAGCTGTTGGGCACAAACACCCTTCTTCAGGTATAGGGAGGGTCTGCTGTTGTTTTGTGTTCTCCTGGATGGAGTAGAAGCCAATATGCAAAATGCAGGTCTGTGAAAATGCAAATGTGTGACAGTGAGGATCAGAGGGAATGGGAGCTCATAGACGTGAGACAGATAGGTGGGGAAGGGGAGAATGTTGACCTGGTGATCCAATGTGGCTGGTAAAGTGTAGCTGTAGCGGGAGTGGTGCGAATATGTTGGTAGGTTTTACATTTCTTGTCCCAGCATGGTCTGGATCTGTTTGGTGTATTTTGGGTCAAAACAGAACCATCAACATTCCTGGATTTTACGCCCGCACCTCCAGAAATGTAATACATCTCACCCAGTGCGCTAAGTGCCCTGATGGAAAATACGTAGGAGAAACCAAAGAACAACTGTGTACCAGAACGAATGCCCACCAAACATCTATCAAAGATAAAAATACCCAATTACCTGTGAGTGCACACGTCTCACAAGACAACTGGTCTCTCTCCGATCGCTCAGTTCTAATCCTCAGAGAATTTACAAGCACCTTTTGTAGATGAGCCTACGAACTTCACTTCATAAATCTACTGGATACAAAAAATCATGGGCTAAATATAGACATTGGGTTTATGACTCATTATAAGCTGCCAGCCATCTGATAACTCCAGGTAACCTCTCTACATTTACCAGCTATAGTCTATCACCAGGTCAACAGTTACTCCCCCCTGCCCCCTACCTGTCTCACACCTATTGTCTCCCATTTCCTCTGATCCTCCCTCCCACACATTTGTATTTTCCCAGACCTGCATTTTGCATATTGGCTTCCATTCCATCCCAGAGATCACAAAACATGAGAAGACTCTCCCTGTGCCTGAAGAAGGGTGTTTTTGCCCAAAACCTTGCAAAGAACCATTTTTCCAACTATTTAGTTCGTCTAATAAAAGATATCACATTTACCCAAAGAACCGTGTCTACCCAGGTAATATGGTACTTTTTATCACCAGGTTTCAAAGCCCTTTACAAAGAAATAAAATCCCCTTCTCTCTCATTTACAGGTGGGCAAACTGAGGCATGGAATGGGGCTGTCTGATCTTGGGCAAACAGAGACTTGTCCAAGGTCAGACAGTTAGTGGCAGAGCTGGGAATAGGACCCAGAGCTCCAGAGTCCCACTATGTACTATTCTACACTAGTAAAGCTGGGAGAGGATTGTTCCCCCCTGCTGTATGGGGGTCACGTGAAGACCTGGGAACTGCCTTACTTTGGAGCATAATTACTCCAGATGGGCTTCACCCTTCCACCAGAGTGACAGGGCATCTCTCCATCCTACACCTCACCACAGCAGGGAATAGGTGATTGGGCAGCTGCTGCAGCTAGGTGAAATTCATTGTGTGAAACAATTTCCCACCAGAAAATACAACTCTGTGTGACAATGTCAGTTCTATGCATTATATTTATAATAATAGATATATAAATAAATAACTAATAGCTATATAATTAAACATAAATAACTTATAAAACAGGAGAATGTACAAGGAAACAAAACAGGTTAAAAGCACCTGGAGTATCAACATAAAACAGAAAGCCCTACACCCAGCCTAGCTTTGTTTGCTAACTGCTTGCCCAAATAGGAAGGTCTAACAGTGTTTCCAAAAGATTTCTAGACTTGGGCTCTTATGAGGGAGTTCCTTAGCTGAGGAGTGACTGCTGAGAGCAGCCGCCCATGTGGACTTGGTGCATTGACAGGACTTGCAGGAGTTTGCTCTCAGCTGCCCTTGAGTTCTGTATTTCCATGGGAAATTTTTAAAAGGGTATTTAGAGATGAGACCAGAAAGGGTGGGCTTTGCTCAGGTTTAAAAAAGAGCTTTTGGTTTCACTTGTACCAAAATGGTACGTGTGTTTTGTGCGTAGAGCAAACCAAGCTGACAGGTGTAAGGATCAGTGTTGATTCCAGATCCAAACCGTACTGTTTGAATAACTGGAAATTCCCTGCAGGGAACTGGAGGATTTTCAAGCAGAATGAAGATGTTTCCTTCCAAATTCCATTAGGGGTGCAGGGGAGGGGGGTGGAAATGGTGGCTTTGTGCCAAACTGGAATGAGTCCTGGGAAGAAGCTCTGCAGGAGCTGTCTCACAGCCTTTCCCCAATCTCTTGCCTCAGTAGTCCTATGTGGATACATGTGAACAGTCCCAGGGCTGATGCATCACCCCCCCAATACCATCAAGGTGTCATCTTGCCATGTGGTTAAAAACAGGATGCCAGGCTTTTTCCACACCCCATTGATTAATTTTGAAACTGCAGTGGCTGGGCGAGGGTAGCACAGGCTGTTTTTTCCTTCTCACACATACCCTCTGGGGCACATCTAGCCCAGAAAACAGAAGGTGGCTAAGTGTGCCATACATATGAAATAAGTCAGCCCTGCACACAGCAGGCTCTGGCCCAGTCATACCACTCTTCAAGGCACCATCTTGTTGTCCTCTGTATTATAGCAGCATCTAGAGAACAAGGCCCCGTTTTCAGAGGCCTCACAGTAGACCTGAACCTCTCAAAACATGTTCATTAGGCATCTCCTTGCCCATCTGCTGGGCTGGGCCAGGGCATCTGGAGGGGGGCAAACTCTGGCCTCAGGTTTTCAGTGTGGCATCTCTTCTTCAGGCTGCAGGTAGATGAGCTCCTGAAAACCCATAGTCCCTGCTGGGTGGGCATCCCCATCTTCCTTGTGCTTCACAAGAGAGGGCAGCACCTGGGTTCCTGTCAGCTGATTCCCAAAGGGAAGAGAGGGTGACCCACTAGCAGAACAACCAGAGAGCTGGTGGGTCAAAGCTGAGCTCCTAGCTACTTGCCCAGCCAGTGCCCATGACCTGTGGACTGACATCCCCAACTTGCTTCACTCCATCCAACTGAGGGGTTGTTCCTCAAGGCATTGGCCATCCCCCACTCCCAACTCTCAGCCGCCACAGACATGAGGCCTAATCTGGGGCAGAGGCTTGAGGAAGCTCAGAGCTGTGGCAGCTGCTGGCACTGTGCAGGTTGCTGTGGTATTTCACTGATGTTGGTGCCAGGGTATAGGAAGTGCTGTGCAGTTTCAGTAACGCCCTCTGAGGCCAACTACAGCTCTGGGTATGATGTTTTTTTCCTAACCAAGCGATGCCCTGTTTCCTGTTGTCTGCAGGGCCCCTTCCCCCTTACTACTGATGCACAAGCCAGATACAGGCAGATCTGCAGCCAGGTGGTGCCTGGCTGGGGTTTGTTCTTCCTGTTCTGGTCAGCTGGGAGCCAGCTTGCTGCCCGGGTACCAGGAGAGAGAGGGCCAGAGTGCGTGGACAGTACTGGCAAGACCAGGATAGACCCAGGCAGACAGCCTCTCAGTGCAGCGCTGCTGTGTGTGGGAGTCCATGGGAACCCCAGAGCAGCTCCTCCTGCTTCCAGAGCACTGCCAGAGCTGGTGGTTGAGCCATGGTGTGGTCCACAGGCACAGGCTAAGGCAGGGCACCTTCCTCCTCCCACCTGCACTGCTGCTTTGTTGTGGGAGGACCTACCTCAGCCTAGTGTACAGCCCCTTACCCTGGTCTGAGGACAGGGCAGTGATTGCTCTTCATGCTGGTTCCTATCAGTGTCTCTAAGCACAGCTGCATGTGAAGGGAGCATCTCTCTTTGCTACTGGCAAGCTGGGGGTTATGGCACACAAGCAAAGGGTTTTGCTTTCATCTGACAGAGAGAAGCAGACTCTGGGAAGCCCGTTCCTGCCAGCATGAGGCTTCCCTTGGGGTGAAGGGTGGGAGAGAGGACCACAAGCCTTCCCACTGTGTGAGGACAGCTCTTCTGCCCTGAGCTTCTGCCACTGGAGGTGGGGTCACCAACACAGTGGGCTAGGCTGAAGGATAGCATGGAGACTGGGATCTGAGATAGCAGCCTTCAGCCTATATTCAGCAGGACTAAGGTGTGACCCTCCTGCCCTGGCCAGGAGGATCTCACCCTGGTTTGAGGGTGGGGATGAGTTCTTGCATCTCACCTGCTGATAAGAAAGCTCTTCTGAGTCAAATCAGCCCCACAGCTAGACCGCAGAAACCCTCCAGGGCCTTTTGTAAGGGTCTGAGTTTGAGAGAGTCTGGGTTTCCTCAGTTCAAAGCCTCCCAACTTGATTACTCTGTGACTGAGTCACTGCCCCCTAGGTGCTGCTGACATAGTGACGCAGGCCAATGGCTGCTTGTAAGACACGAAGTTTAACAGATTAAGCAGCTCTTTCTGCGAGAAAACAATGGGCGCCACTAATTTCAACCAATAAAGCTGGTAGCTCCTGCATACCATGCAGCTGCTCCAAGCTGGCAGCGTTTGCTTGAATCACCCCAGCCTGTTGGCAGGCTCCGAATCTGTGAGGACAGGGGAGGAACTCTAGGAGCAGGCTAGGTTATACCGAAGGCCTGAGTTGGTCTTCATGTTGCTATTGCTGGTAAAGGCAAAACTCAGGAAGCTGGTGAGCTGGGACTTTGAGATGGGCTCTCTCTCAGAGCTGGGCATGGTGCCTACTACATACAGATGTGGGGCTTATTCAGGAGTACTCTGGCTGGACAAGATGGATCAGTATCTCAGGTAACCTCAAGCCTGGCATCTCAGGTACTTTCTCTTTGGCACACGGCTGTGCTGCTGTGTCTGTTGTTCCCCTTGGGTACAGCAGTCCATCTTTATGTTAAGTACACCTCCCACTCATCTGGGGGGCGTATGCGTCCGTGGTATATCTGTGCTGCTGCCATCAGTGTGTCTTGTGGCCAGGAAGAGGGATCGTGGTACACTCTGAGCCAGGACAGGGGGCAGCAAGTTCCTCCACCCACCAGTGCCCAGAGAGATGGGAACAAACACCTTCAATCCTGGAACAGGGGGAGTGGGTTGGAAATGTTGATCGCTGCTGCCCTCTAGTAGAGAATCGTTGAACTCCACTGACTTCTGTTATTTAAGCAGTGAGTCCTTGTCCCTTGGTCCTTTCTTCATTGTTTTCACTTGGCTTTTAACAGAATGCTTTGCCTAGAGTTGCTTGGTCCTTAATAGTGACTTCTCTTGGACCTGCAGCCTGGACATCAGGACTCCTGGTCACTGTCTAACCATGGCAAAGTGGCTTCAGCATTCTGTGGCTCAGCCTTCCCCTCTGTAAAATGGGCACTTTGTGTTGCCCTGAATCTCCTCAGGGATCCATCCATTTTTCAGCACCCTTCCTCACTAAGTTTTTCCATCGCTTGTTTTGTCAGACATGTTGAGATACTAGCCAGGCAGTGCTTTGATGCCCCAGGGAGAGGAAGGGAGAGCTTTTATTTGCCCTCTATGGCCTCATGAGAAAGTGAACACCTCTTCAGAATTTACCACAACACTGATTTTTCATCATCCTCTCTCTGCAGAGCCAACATTGCACCAGTGCAAGGGGCTGGGATCTGCCCCTGCTTGTACAGCAGCCAGCTGCACAACTTTCCTGAGGCCCAGAATGACTTCACACACACCAAAGCCCTGAAGGCAACAAGGCTTACCAGAAACTGTAATCAAATCTGTAGATTCTCTCCCATGTCTTGATGCAGGAAACCAGTTTAGCGCTCAGCTCCCAGGCTGAGTTTGCAAAGCTCAAAGTACCTGAGAGGAAAGTACCTGTAAACTGAGCACAGTGTTTATACAATTTACAGACCCAAGGCTGGGAGGAAATTAAACAAGGATTAGCTGCTAAAAAGGATAACATCAAGCACTCTCTTGTCCAAGATGAGTTGGCAATAATATTACTGCTTTACAGGTGTGGGACTTGAATCAAGAAGAAGTTAAAGGGACACCATCAAGAAGCAAATAAACTTTTCCTCTGATATCCCCACAGTCCTCAGGGACCCCTGTGGTCCCTACAGCTGACTAACACTAGGGCATATTCTCCTTATTTTTTTCATTACTGGGTAGGTACATACAATGATGCCTAGAACAGAGTCCTCTCACTGGTTCATGGGTGCACTTCCCATCGTGGGCACTAGGTGCCCCTGCATGTTCACTCTTACACCAGTCTTGCAAGGCAGAGTTTATCAACCAGGCTGTCTGGAAACCTAGAATTACCCTCACAAGGTAATGTGAAGCACTGGCATCTGGGCTTCCCTGCACCAGTCTTTTCCAGTTGTTTCCTTTACAAAAGAAGCTGAAAGCAGTACCAAGCCTAGCACAGCGCAGCAGGGGTAGCAGTCACTGGGGGGGTCTAGGCCTGCCTTGGAGCAGAGCTGTTGCCCTGGCTCTCCCACCTCTCAGAGAGAGCCTACCCCCGGCTGTTGGTTGTTCCAGGGGCCATGTTCAGTCCTGCTCAGGCTGTTCCTTTTAGTATAACTAGTGAAATCCTGATGGGCTGATTCTGTAACCCAGTGGTTGAGGCACTTGTCTGTGGTGGGAGAGAATGAGGCTTCAGCTCCTGCCTGGAACAAGACCGAAAAAGTCTCCCTCCCGTCAAATAATTCTCAACTCTCTCTCTTATTCTACCCGTAAAAGCTGCAGAGGACAAACTGATGCAGCAGAGGCAGCAGGACGGGATGCAGGGACAGCTCGAGTGCATTTGGTGGTGACAAGGTGGGGGGGGTTCAGCACAGCTCTTCCACGGCCGTGGGTCCCACCTCTTCCATCCTCCCCCCATGTTGCTGTCCAGGCCCTGCAGTGCTGATCTCTGGCCTGGGGTTGGTCACGGTCAGCTGGTCCTGGTTGGGTTTTTAGCTGCAGCCGGTGGTGAGCTTTGACTCTGTGTGACCTACTCCACCACCCACTGGAGACCCAATCAATGGGAGGCTTCAAGCTGCCATGAAGAGGCTTTTGATGAGGCTTAGAGCTTTCACCAGGTGAGAAGATGTTTCTCCCGTTCTCGCCCGGCTGTTCAACAGAGTCCTGCAGCCTTGGAGCCCCTGGAGGCGTATGCACTTGTGGATGACACAGCCTGAGGCATGGGACAGCTGCCCCTCACAGCATCTTTTCCCAGAGGGAGTTCATCCCCAGGAGAAGTTCACAGCAGAGAAGCTCACGCAGCAGCTAACAGGGAAAGGATTAGACTGGTATCAGTCTTGTTTGTCTGGTCTGCATGCCTCATGGGTACAGTGCAGACCATGAGGCTGTACCTTTTTGGAAATCAAGGGCCATGGCTTGGGATGTGGGATGGGGAGGTGGGAGTAGGGGAAAGTTGGATTCAGACAGGCCTAGAGCAGGCTAGCTCATGAGGTACTCGGACAGCAGGCTGTCCCTCTTTCACTGGGCTCAGAGGTCTCTCTTTGCAGCCACATATTTGCAGTTGGCTTTTGCCCACATGCCTTTGTTTTCTGTTCTGGCCAAATATTTGGAGGTGAAATCAGTGTGGCAGAGGGGCTACACAATGCCTCTTCCAGAAGGCCTGGGATAATGGGACTTTGTTCTGGGGCAACAGAAGGCTTTGTGGAGGGCCGGGGCAGCTGTTCCAGAGCAATGATTGAAATTCAGTTTCCCTTAGCAACAAAACTTATATCTTTTGCAGCCAAATCTGTTAGTCATTTCTTGCTTCTGTGAAATGGCCTTGGAAACAGGGCAGAGAAAGCAATGGTTAAAGATAAATGGGGGAAGACAGAGTGTGAAAGAGAGGGTAGAAGACAGATGGGGGAAGGAGATTGATGGGGGGAAGGGAGGCAAAAAATGAAAGAGATTACTAGTAGTAGTAAATAGTTGGTGATGGATGGACAGGCAGACAGGTAGATGCCAGGCTTGGTAGAAGCCTGCTGACATTAATGGGAGTCTTTCCCAAGCTTTGGACTAAGCTGTCTTAGGATGTGGGCAGATGACGTGTTTGCGTCTGTGTGGCTGACATCAGATGCCTACAATCATGCATGTAATCGGAGCAGAATGATGAGCAGCTCTCCTTGGCTGCTGGAAGCAGCTATTGCTGTTGCTGCCCCTCACTACTACATGGCAGTGAGAAGGAAGAGAAGAGTGAGGGGTTATGGGACAAGCAAGGGAGGGACAGTGTAGGCACCAGGGAGATCACGGGGTGGGAAGGAGTCACTGGCCTATATATTCGTCTGCAGACAAGACCTTCCTGCCTCTGTTGTGGGGAGGAGGAGATGGAGGCAAGCTGTGGGGAAGGGACGATCACATCATTTTTCATCAGTGATTGGGGAGGTCCTGGGTGGGTAGAGATGTGCAGAGAGGATTTGAAAAATGGATCAAGGATGGCAAAGGAGCAGGGGGACTGTGTGTGCAGAGACCCAGTGAGGAGCAGAACAGAGGGTGCACTGGAGGGCAGATGCTGGGGGCCATCTCTGGAGGGGCTTGTCTATATTTTCGCAAGGTCTCACCCATTTCCTTTCTCCATTATTAAAGTGTTTCACCTCCTGGCTGCCCCAGCTGTGACCTGCTTTGTTGCCCAATGAGATCCAGTGATCTTACCAGCCATTCTGAATGTAGCCCTGGGAGCAGCGTACCTGGCTGAGGAGATCTAGGTGGTGCTCACCCTGCTCCTACATCCCTGCTTCCTATGAATCAGTGCTGCTGATTTAAAACTGATAGCTGGGGAGCTTCCTTCTGCAGAACTAGGGACTGCACTTTACACTGCCTCTGCCTTGTGGTCTTGTGTGGCTTGCAGCTTGTAGTAGCAGCAGGAGCCATGTGGTGTTTATGCACATAAAATGCATTGGGGAACTAAATGTACAACCACAAGGTCCAACCAAATGTATAACCATAAGGGTACAGGTTACTAGCAGGCAACATGGGAATACATGGCCTGTGGCCAGTAGCCCTAGGAGGGCCAGGAGCTCACTGCTGACCCTGCTGGTGCCCGGAAAAGTGGAGCCCAGGGCCCTCCAGCAAGACAGAGGCCCTAAAGGAGAAGGAGCCTTCTTTTAGCCTTCTCTGTGGCAGTGAGGTAGGAAACTGCTGGGGCCAGGACTCACTGGCAAGTCAGGTCTGTGAGAGGTTAGGACATGCTGGTTTGAGGTACAGATAAGGTGTGGATCTGTGGAGAATGCATTTACTTTTCATGGGAGGTGCTGCAAGAAGCAAGGGAGTTTTCTGGAGTCGGTCCTTGGAGCAGAATTACTGCTCCCTAGAGACGGGCATTGGTGTTTTGGCTGAGGTTCCAGAAAGATGGGATTGTCTGTGTGCTGTTTGTGATCACCTCTTGCAGAACTGTGGTACACAGTAGTAAGAACACAATTGCATTAGGAATATATCCAGAGTCTGCATCTCTGTCTCTAGCAATGGGAAACCAATCTGCAAGGCTTTGGTGTCTGTTTTCACTTTGCAGATGGGGATACTTGTTTACATCCTGAAACACCTTTCAGCACAGAGGACTCGCAGCCAAGAGTCTTTTACTTGGGTGTACAACATCCAGCACAGTGGGGCTTTGATCCAGACTGGGGCATCAAAACACTGCCTGGCTAGAAATTACAACTAGCAGCAATGATGGTAGTCCAGGCTGGCTCCATGCCAATGCCTGTTAGGCCTTTGAGAACAGCAGGCACTCAAGGGCTCTCACCATTGCTTGCTGCTTCAGGGGTGGAGGAATTAATTTCCAGTTCCACCGTGTCACTAGTCCCTGGTGCCAGTGAGAACAATCCTCTGATATCTGCTGCACACAGGTGCTAAAAAGGATTCCTTGCAGGGGCAAAGTAGCTGTGACATAAGCATGCCTTGCCACATCCCTCCCTGGCTTTCCACCTCAATGCACTCTAGACTGCACATCTCTAGGGCACCTCCCCACACTCCAGCCTGCAGGAGCTCCCAGTACTGCAGCCTACTCACACAAAGGCCTCACCTTAAGCCTGTGAGTAACCCCCATGGTTTAAGTGCTCCCAGTTAGGCACAGGCATCTCCTGCTGTGCTGGGTCACATGCACTGAGCACCTTGTCCCAACAGGAGAATCCCAGTCCATGGGGTGCCCCAGGTCTTGGCTACAAGCCGTAAGTCAACAAGCCAGAATCAGCAATTTTATCTTTAAAACCCCATTAGTGCTACCTAACACTTAACAGTAAGGCAATGCCCAGTGGAGGAATCCTTCTTTAGCAGACCTTCACCCTATTTGTCCCCTTCACTACCTGCTGCTCTGAGAAGTCCTTCCCATACAAGTGGCTGCACATGCATCCCTGCACTGGAACTTGGCAAGAGAAGGAAAAAGTTTCACTGATGGTCCTTTGTCAACTGCTTTTGAGGTCATTCTGCAACATGAGAAGCATCTGGGCTGGCTAAACAGAAAGCAAGATGGGAAATGTGGCTGCTCCCAGTACAGCTCATTCACACCTGTGTGAGGAGTGAATGTAGTAACCCACTGGGTCTCTTGTCCCCTCTGTAGTGATTCACAGAATCATAAAAAAATAAGGGAAGGGTCCCCAGGAGATCATATCTAATCCAACCACTGTGCAGGCCAGGAATACCCCTATCCAAACCATCCCAGAGAAGTACTTATCCAAGTTGCATTTACAAGCTTCCAGTGATGGAGACTTCACAGTCTCCCTGGGAAATTTGGTCCCTTGCATTCATCCAGGGAGGAGGTGCTTTTGTTAGAGCCCAGCTAGGCAGCCTTGGCTTGTCAGACAGAGCTGAGGCTCGTGTGTTACAGAATGTAAACTAGCAGTGCTCCTCTGCTGAATAGCAGATTTTATAGCATCACAAGCTGGTTTCCCATTTCCATGCCTCACATGCCAATCCACTGTCTATAGCTCACTGTGTATCTGTTCTTGGATCAGTGTAAACAATCTGCTCACTGGAAATAGTTGGATAAAACTGCTCTTATAAAATGTCAGCCGGAAAGCCAGCAAAGAGAAAGTTTCCTCCTCACCTCTTTGTAGTTTTGAACTTGAGAGCGCTTCGGTTATGCTGTGATCTCGTGCAATAAACATTTAACTCTCAGGCTGCACATGTCACACATCAGTCCCAGACAGGGTTTTGCTTTAAAAAGGGGTGGGGGAGTGTCAGTGGAAACACTGACAAAATATCAAAGGACCCTGGAAACACACTGTTATTTGTGCTTCAAAAGCACCAACACCCATAGTGGAGAGCTGCTGTGCCAGGCACCGTGCAGAAAATCCCAATCCCAGGGGGTTTATGGGCCAAACAGAAGAGAGGCAGAGGATTAAATAAAGAAGAGGGCCACACTTAAAGGCATACAGGAGCTTAGTGGTGGAGCTACAGCACACTGGCTCCCCTAGCAGTGGGCTGTATTTCTAGCAGACCTGTCTTTCCGCTATGTCCCAGAACCTTTGGAAGTCTGGAATTAAACACAGTTTCTTCCCTGATTTTTCCTGCTCTCTGACCCCTGGGTTGGTATGGGAGGGTTGTTCATGAGTCCCAGGATGTACAAATCAATCCTTTCTAATTTACAGTTGCATAGGACAGCTGGAAGGGGCACCCTGGCTGGAGGGCTCAGCTGCTACATGGCTTAGTAGGCAACAGGGAGTCCCTGGGTAGTTCCAGAACTTTAGCCTCAACTTCCTGTGAAAATGCTGGTGAGATGAGCAGCAAGCTGCCTGGAGACTCTCCTTGCAGACCCCATTCTGGTCTCCCATCCTTTCCTTCTACCCACCCTAGGGGAACACAGAGTAGTGGTTGGTGCAAGGGACAATGTTCCTGGGTTCAAATCCCACTTAGCAGTTACCCCACTTGGTGACCTCAGCCAAACAAAAGGGCATCTCTGATCTGTCTTGGTTTCCCCCCATCTGAAACAGAGACAAGGACAGAGATCTCCTGCAGGGCACAGTGCAGGAGCAAAATGATGCCATCCTTTCTGTAGGGAGGGAGGTGGGGGGGAAAGCTCCCAGTAGTATCTTAGTTGCCTTGTGCCTTTGGTTTCGTCCAGGTATTTTCTTCCCTGAAGGCTGTGGGCCTGGCGGTGCCTTGCAGGGGGGAGGGGAGGAGTGAAGTTGTTTATCTCAGAGATTATTAGTGAGGCAAAGCTGGCTCAGCCTCCAGTGAAACATCTTTCAGATAATCTGAAAAGAGTCATTTGTCATTCCGTCCCCACGCGCATTAGTCAGACAGAGCGGAGCGGGGTCGCCCATCCAGGCTGCTGCTTCTGCAAAGCTGCACTAGCAGAGCCAAGCACCCGCTTGCATGCACCCCAGGGCATAATGGGGCTTGCTATTGAGGGGTGGGTGTCATGGTATCCTCCCCACTCTGCTGTGGGGTGTGTGTGTGTAGGGGGGTGATCACAGCATGGGAGCATCTCATGCAGAAAGGAAAGTGCCCCTCATTGCTAGGGCTGTAGTTAGTAGCAGGGTGATGGCTGAGCTGCAGGGAAGTGATGCACCTGGAGGAGAGCACTGACGTAACCCCTGGTAGGTGTCTGACCTACACCTGGAGAGGGGGGGGGTGTCACAGGCAACCAGCCTCACCTGTTGGTAGTATGTGTGTGTGTGGTTATAGTATGTATGCACACACAGTTGTTGTTTCCCTTGTCGCTTTGCTTGGGTCTGCTCTAGGTTCTGTGTGGGTGACCACGTGCCATCCCCATGCCAGCATGTCTGTATCCGTTTCTCTTTCCTTTGTCAGGCATCCACCACCCATTGGTTTCACTCCCTTGTACTGGCAGGAGCATTGGAGGAGTGTCCTGCCCAGCCCACTCCATCTGGCAGCACGTCCCTTTCACAGGAAGGCAAAGCCTGAGCCGCTTATTCTTGGGTATCGATTCTCCCCTGAGCACATGTTTTTTGGCAGGAGTGCAGCTTGGCCTCAGCAGGCAATGAGGCAGGGAGCACAGACCTGTGGCACTGGCCTGGGGGTTGGTGTATTCTCTTAGGGACTGCTGTCTTCTGCTTCACATCCTCAGCTTGCCATTAAAGCACTGAAGTCTCAAAGTCTTCCAGCATCAAAACCAGCATCCCAGATGGGAACTAGATACAAAACAGTGCACTGATGTCTGCCTGACTCTGCACACAGTCCCACCCAGACCTTCAGAGATCCCCACTGAAGACACAGGGTGGTGATGGCAGAGGGGGGGTGGGGGGGGTGGAAAGGGTGCTACTAGACTTATGCCAGCCAGCATAGCTCCAGCAGCAGCTCTGAGAGGCTTGAAGTGTCCCTGCTCTCCTCCATGAAGGGTCCTGATCGTGAAACCCCATTAGGATGATTTCCAGGGAAGGATGAAAATCTGTCAATTGGGCGGTATCATGAAGGTGCAGGGCTTGCTGTGTGGGGGGAGATTCAGGGACTCTTAGAAAGCTTCTATCAAGCCCAGGTCACTGAGCTCCAGCAGGGGCAGTGACAGCCATAGTCAGTTTGATAACATGGTACCTACCAGTACGTGGGATTTCAGTTTGTCTTTCATATCCAGCTCTTACTCTGCAGCCTCTAACCCACAGGGGAGAATGGTGGGAAACTTCTGAAGCCCACTAGTATCCCAGTGGGGCTGTTGCTCTCGCTTCAGTTACTGTCTGATATGCGGGAGAGTCTCCTGGGTGATCTTACCTAACACAGAAGCAATGTTTAATTTTTGCCTGTTTCTCCATTCCTTCTCACATGGTCCCTGGCTGGTAGGACTGCTGAAAGTTGTTAACCATTTGTATTGGTCATGATCGTTATTCTGATTTGCGTATGAGAGCAGCTATGGAGCACAGGGCACTTGTGCGCCAGGTACTGCACACTCACACAATTCAGGTCCCAAAAAGCTTGCAGGGCAAGCAAACGGAGGCACTGGGAAACGAAGGGACTTGATCAAGTCACACAGCAAATCAGTTGCAAAGGTAGGAACTGAACCAAGGTGTCTGGAGTCCCAGGTTGGTGCCTGATCTCCTACAGCTGATGTGGCTTTCCCACGCATTTGCTTCCCAGATTAACTCTGGGCTGACTTAGCTTCCCAAATGCCCATGAGAGATCCCCAACATTGCCTTTGGCCTGATCTCCTGCTTTGCTGAAGCCTTTCAGCTGCCTCTCCTGGCATGGAGCCGGTAACCTAGAGGTGGAACATGCCATGACCCCGTGTTGGTCCCTGAGGTGGTCCCTGCATCCCTCCCGTGCCTGCATTGCTGAGGCTGATTGGTGTTGCTGCTGCTCGGTTCACAGGCAGCAGATCCACTTCTCCCCGAAGGCTGCAGCTTTGCCCCCTTCCTACAGAACCTCCACAGCAGGATCTGGCAGGGAGAAAACAGGCTTGCTTTCAAACCAGCTCCCTGCAGCCATCCAGGGTATCCAAGCCACTCCGGTGCTGGGGTTTCATACTGCATTCAAGATCTAGGTTGAGATATTTTGACACCCATACCCCCTTCCCTCCTGCCCTGCTTCAGGGCTGCACAGGTGCCTTGTGCTGACCTGTGCACTCTCCTATCTTCATCCTGCCCTGCAGTTACAGGAGCCTCTGGCTTGTTTGTCCCATCCTGTGCCCTGTCCTCCCTCTCAGCTCTATCCTGCAGCTACACTGGAGCGCCGTGCTCGTGAGATCACCTGCCTTGCTGCATGAGCAGCACTCTCACAGCCCTGCTCTTCAGCTCAGCCCTGCAGTGCAGCTTGTCCTCTCCCTTCTCCCTCCATAAAGTCTTGCTTCAGCATCCCCAAGCCATAAATCTGTGCACTGTTCTCAAGCAGAATCTCTCTGACATAAACAGTGCCAGCTTCTCATTCATTGCAGGGTACTCTGCTGCCAGGCTGAACCTTTGGAAGCACCAGGTAAGGTCAGTCCCCTGCCTAAGTGAAGCTTGCTGCCTGGCAGCCAGGTTTCATAACTGTTCTTGATGGACAGGATTCAAAACAGCAACTTTAAAGCTCCAACACCAGGAGAAAACATTCCCCATTTCAGGGCTGGCTCTGCAGAGCCTGGCCTGCAGCTGGTGGTGCTGCAGAGAAAGTGTAAGTCCTGGAAAGTAGCTCTTGTGCATGATCAGTGACTGCTTTTCTCTCACCTTCAGTATCTCAGCACTTTAAAGGAAAGTGTTGTTTTGGACCAGCTCCACACTCCCGCAATTCATGTTGAAAAATGGGCCTGCCACGTACAGTGAGCCTGGAGGGAAAGTAGGTGAAAGCACAGCCAGGGCTCAGGGTGATTTTCCTCTTGCTTGAATGGAGAATCAGCCTATTGGATTGTAATGATATGCTTATGTGAGAATAAAATCCATCGGAGCTGGTGCCAGGTGATGAACTGATTGAGATTGTAACCTTTGAATCGCTTCTGTGTTTTCTATATATTGTCCGTTCCCCATGATGCTACACCCCATCTAGTGTCAGGGCAGAGGTGTGACTCTCTTGGGTATATCTGGATTGTCATTTGGTTCCATAGTTTCATAGCTAGTAGGGTCAGAAGGGACCTAAGCAGATCATCAAGTCCGACTCCCTGCCATGGCAGGAAAGAGTACTGGGGTCAAACAACCCCAGCAAGGTGATTATCAAGTCTTGTCTTAAAGACCCCCAGGGTAGAAGCCAGCACCACTTCTTTTGGAAGTGAAGCTCACAGTGAAGTAGCGCCTCCTGATATGTAGTCTGTATCTACCCTCTGCCAGCTTGTGACCATTATTTCTAGTCACTCCTGGTAGCGCTCAGGGGAACAGGGACTCCCCCAGTGCCTGCTGGTCCCCTCTGACTAGTCTGTAATAGGCCACTAGATCCCCCCACAGCCTTCTCTTGTGGAGGCTGAACAGGTTCAGGTCCCGTAGCCTCTCCTCGTAGGGCCTGTCCTGCTGCCCCCTGATAATGGAAGTGGCCTCCTCTGGACCCTCTCCATGTTGTCCACATCCCTCCTGGTGCAGCAGAAGAACCCAAACCTGCTCTGGGAAATGAGGGCAGGGAACATGGCTTCTCATGGAGTATTCACTGTTAGTGTTATAACAGTAGCTAGTGACCCCAAGTGCAAGTAAAGCCCCACGGACTGTGTTTTCATTTGCATATGTACAGCACCCAGCATAATGGAGTTCTGGCTGTGACTGGGCCTTGCAGGTGCTACACCAAACAACAGTTGTGTCAGGTACTGTACAAACCCAAAATAAGAGACAGACCCTGCCCTCTTTTATTGGAGGGGCTCTGCTGGAGCAGTTGCTGTCTGGTACAATGACTGATCTGTAGCTAAAAGGTGCTGCTTGAACAAATTCTGGCGAGCCAGTGGTTTCTTTGTGGAGCTGTCACTCCTGCAGATCCACGACCTGAAGAGGGGAAGATTGAGTGAAGGCCAGGAGAAGGAGGATCTCCCAAATCCTACTTTTGGCAATGACCCCTTCTGTGGCCATAGGGAAGGGGCTTAACTTTACTGTACCTCAGTTTCCCTCAGAGTACCTCAGTCAGCAGCACATGGCTCACTGCACTGATCACTCCAGAGCAGCGGTTCCCAATCTGTGGTATGGATACCACCAGTGGTACGTCAGTGGTATGTGTTAACAGATTGATTATAATTAATTTATATGGGACAAAAATTTAGTGGTGTTACTTAAGGTTGAACTGAAAAATGTGCTGGTGGTACTTACGGTTGTATTGTTTTAAGTTGGTGGATTGTGATCTGTCCCAGTTTGGGAACTGCTGCTCCAGAGGATAACAGGCCTACCAAAGTGACTGGCTTTAGTTATGCATTCTTCAGGCACGCGCAGCCAATTTGGTGATAAGAAGTCTGCCAGCGCAGCACGCCACGTAACAGCAGGAAGGATGCAGAGAGTCACCTTCTTCTGACACTGAACAAGGAATTTCCCCAGAATATGGAAAAGAGGATGAGCCCGAGAGCATCTTTGCCTTGAACCTTTCTGGGGCTTGGCTTCCCACTACAGGTTTGAGGAGATATGACCCACGCCTTGTTCCAAGCCAGGCCACGAATGAAGAGCCCGGTTTTCCAGAGAGCTCAGGGCCAAATCTTAAGCCTTTGCTGCCCACAACTGGAGCCAGAGGTTGCAAAGTGCTGGGCACTCACCTGAAAACCCTCCTGCTTATCAGGGTCCCTCTCTCCAAAAGCTGGGCCCTGCCATTCAAGAATTACTTTTACTAGAAGAACCACTAGGGGGCATTAAAAACAGCTGGTATCTGCAGGTGGGTTGACTGTAAATTACCTTACCTCAGAGGGGTGTTCTGGGTGCCAACTGCTCACAGCTTAAGCACTTTGAAAGGCCTCAGTGTTGGTAATACAGGCCATCTAGCAGAAGGCTAAAACAAGCCATAGAAAAAAAATGTAGCAGGGTGCATATGTGGTACTCTGTGCAGCTGGAAAATAAACAGCTGGGAAGAGGAGCTGGGCTCTGGGCAGGTGACAGGGGGAAGGCATGGGCTGGGCTGCACCAAGCAAACAGAAGCCTAAAAACAAACAGGCAAAATGTCCAGAAAGGGACTGGATGCATTCTGGGAGGAGAGGGGCATCAGTGGTAGCTACTGGGCACAAGAGGTAGGGATGCAGCCTCTGAACTGGAACATCCTAGACCTTAAATGCCAGAGGCTGCAAGTGAGAGACGAACAGCGAGGAGAAAACCCAGATCAGACTCAGTTCATTCTGCCTTTCTGTCCTTCTGCAACAGGCCTTTTTGATGTGCCTGACGCACCCTGGGCTTGGGCCCAGCCAGGAGGAACCGTGAGCCTCTCTGGCCCCTGTGCAACAGGCCTATCTGACACGTACCGGGAAGAAGGGCCCTGGGCCCACAGAGCAATGGCTAGCCCACCCCGTTAATAGAAGGGGCCACTGGATATGTGGCAACCGAATTTGTAGGACAAATAAAGGGTAAAACAGGGACTGCAGTGAGGTCACAGGTTTAAAACGAGGGCACCGACGGGGGCACCAAGCAGAACACACCGTGCTGGGCAGTGCCCGTTGGCCACGTCCAAGGAGCCAGCCGACACCGCACAGAGAAACTCCACCTGGAGACACCAGCAGCCCTGGGGCTGGCTTATTTGACATGCCCCGGCATCATGGGACTCAGCCCATCCTGGGGAGCCGCTGAGGACACACCGACGAAACGTGTGGGACGACAAAAACCGGAACAGGAGCGCCCGGGGCCAGAGGTCAGTGAGCAGGAAGTGGACGCCGACCAGAGCGGGCCGGCTCCTGAAGGAGTTGGGGGAGCCTGCGGACGCCCACCCGCGAAACCCTTTCTGGAGACCCGGGCACGCCGCGGAGAGGAGCCGTTCGGCTACGACGGGCCCACGGCTGCATGAGCCGGAGGCCCAGCACAGGGAACCGTCAGCCGGGTCGGAGGGAGGCTGCTGAGACAGCGGCAGCTGATCGCTAAGGACGAATGCGAACCGAACAGGGCCGGGAGGCAGTCACGAGTGTGCCACGCGGGAACCAAACAGGGGCGGCGGGCGCTGCCCCGCGTGCTCGGCCCGGAGCCGCGAGGCAGGACGGAGGCGGGCGCCGCAGCCGCTCGCTCCGCCCTCGCCCCGGCGGCGGGGCCGGACCAGAGCGGCGCAGAGTCGGCGGCCGGCGGCTCCCTGCGCCTTTAAGGGGCGGTGGCGCGCGCGGCGCGGGGCGGGGCCGGGCGGATTCGATGCAGCAGCCGGGGGCGCCGGGCGCTCGCACCTGGTGGCAGCCGCGGCCGCCGGGCGGCCTGGGGCCACGGCTGGAGCGGGAGCGGGAGCGGGAGCGGCCCCGGGGGCGGGCTGCGGGTAGTGCGGGGCGCCGCCGCCGCTGAGGCCGGGCCGGGGCCGCGCAGCCATGGGGGTCCTGCACCAGCTGCACCTCCTGCTCTGGAAGAACGTGACCCTCAAACGCCGGAGCCCGGTGAGCGCGGCCGGGGCCCGGGGCTGGTCCCGGCCCCGGCCCGGGCCCTGAGTGCGGGCGCGGCGGGGCGCTGCGAATCGCGCCCGGCGCGGTGCGGGCAGGGGCTGCTTATAACCCTGCAGAGGCACGGAGCCCGGCCCGTGCGCGCGCGTTGCACGCCCAGCAACAATTGTGCGTGTGGGGGGCGCGCGCGCGTTGCACGCCCAGCAACAATTGTGCGTGTGGGGGCGCGCGCGCGCGTTGCACGCCCAGCAACAATTGTGCGTGTGGGGGCGCGCGCGCGCGCGTTGCACGCCCAGCAACAATTGTGCGTGTGGGGGCGCGCGCGCGCGCGTTGCACGCCCAGCAACAATTGTGCGTGTGGGGGCGCGCGCGCGCGCGTTGCACGCCCAGCAACAATTGTGCGTGTGGGGGGCGCGCGCGCGCGTTGCACGCCCAGCAACAATTGTGCGTGTGGGGGCGCGCGCGCGCGCGTTGCACGCCCAGCAACAATTGTGCGTGTGGGGGGCGCGCGCGCGCGTTGCACGCCCAGCAACAATTGTGCGTGTGGGGGGCGCGCGCGTTGCACGCCCAGCAACAATTGTGCGTGTGGGGGGCGCGCGCGCGCGTTGCACGCCCAGCAACAATTGTGCGTGTGGGGGGCAATTGTGCGCGCGCGCGCGCGCGTTGCACGCCCAGCAACAATTGTGCGTGTGGGGGGCGCGCGCGCGCGCGCGCGTTGCACGCCCAGCAACAATTGTGCGTGTGGGGGGGCGCGCGCGCGCGCGTTGCACGCCCAGCAACAATTGCGCACGCGTGTGTTGCACGCCCAGCACTGGTCCCTTTCCTCACCAGCCTCTGGTACTGGAGACGTGGGCGCTGATTCTGGGTTCCCTGCAGCCTTGTGCCCTGGCCCCGTCTCCCCCCATAAAGCGGGTGGAAGGAAGGGGGACGAAATGGATCCCCTCAGCCCTGGGAACGAGCCCCTGCGGCCCCGGCCGGCAGTTCTGTTCTGGCAGCACTGGCACAAGCCGCCTGCATCTGCGGAGCTATAAATAGGCTCCTGTATTATATGTGGGTCAGAGCTGCCTCCTTCCCTCCCCCCCTTGTGAAGCTGGGGGAGCTGCCCCTGCTCTTGCTCCTGGCCGCTGGGGTGGCAGCTCTGCCATCTCACAGACCCTGTCGGGGGACAGGGATGTGGACCTCTTTAGCTTCCTGAAAGCCTGGCAGGTTGCTCCTCTTCCTGGGATCCTGCAGAGGTGCATGTTTCCTGGAGCCAAAAATTTTGTTAATCCCTTCCCTTCTGCCTGATTTAGGCAGTGAAGAAATCCCTGGGCTGACTAGCACGTGTCACACGGTACCAAAGAGGCTCTTTGCACCAAGCCGCTGGAAACGGGGCCTTGATTTGGAGGATTGTGTGTGTCACCATGAAGGAGCCGTGCAGAGTTGCGGTTGGGGGTTCTTGGGCCAGGGAAGCTTTTCCCTGGGTCGGTGGGCAGCCGTGTTGATAGTCCATTCAGTACCAGGGCAGGGGATGTTGTGGGGGGTGCGATCAACTCACTTCTCTGTCAGTGCATCAGCAGTGCCCTCATCTCTGCTTTTAACTGTAACTTGTTACAGGGTGTTCTGGGTGTTTCTGGGTGACGCACAATTGTTTCTGGGTGACGCTGTTGCTTCTTGTTATGGATGGATGACTCTTGGGGATTCCTTTGGTTTTAATGGTTGCCAGTGAAGCAGGGCCTGGCCTGCATGGCTTAGGGTGCCCCTTCCAGTCTGGTGTCCTCATGAATAAGGGCACTCTTGTCAGTCAGTGCTGGTACCATCTGGCCTAAGATCCCCATAGCTCCTGGAGCATCTGTGTCTCTGATTGTCCAGCAGGGACTCCCTTGTAAGGGGAAAGATCAGGCAAGGCTAGACAGGGTTCCCTCTTTAGACTCAAGCTGCTGCTTTATTAACTGGCCTAAGCCGTGCATCAGAGACCCCTTGCTTGAGTTAGTAAATTATCATATCTGCTGGCTGAGTCATCCTCTTTCGTTATTAAGCAGAGCTGGACCTTTGGGTCCTTGTGTTGTGGATTCCCGCCCCTAGGGAAGGAGTGTGTGAACCTTGCACTGGGACTGTTGGAGGACATGGCATAGAGCTAGTAAATGCCCCAGCCAGGCTGGTTGTTTCAGGTCTTGTTCACTGCACGGGGTGTTCTGCTTCCAGTCCAGATTGGCACTTGGCATACCTGACCTGTCTGAGATTCCCTCTTCCTAGTGGGTTCAGTTTTCCTTCAGGCTGGGACAGCAAGAGGCTTTATGGAGGGGTGTCTTGCTCCCAGCACATTCCTGAATCTGTCTGCTCATTGAAATGGGGCATGGGGTGGATCCAGGTACTCAAGCCCTTTGTGGCGCTGCAGCATACAGGCCTGGCTGGACGTGCCTTCTGCCAGGCAGAACTCTTCTGATTGTTGAAGTCCCTTCTCCAGTGGGGTGTTAGTTTAGCATGAAAAAGGCTGGCAGAGGTGGCACCTCCCCTGACCAGCAGAAGAAAGTATGTATGGGGAACCTAAAAGGAGTGGCCATGTGATCCACAGCACATGTCAAGAACATGTGTTGATGCCCATTGATCTGTGTAGCTGCAGCCTGTGCAGTGGTGGCCTATAAGGATGTTCCTCTGCACACTGTCCCATGAGAGACTCTCCTACCCCCCATGTCTTGCCTTGGGTGGATACCAGTCACATGTTCACCTTCCACTACTGCCATGTACGTGGTGACGCCCAGCTGTTTTCTGTGCCCAAGGCATCGCTGTTTGCTGTGGCCATGGCTCTCTTCCTTGGCTGCGTGGGTGAACGTCTTCCCTCCCAACACTTGTGATCTGTTTTCTGGTACCTTGCTTGTGGGTGAGGCCAGCCACCTGAGCCACATGCTTAGCTAGAGCTGGGTTGCACGCCAAGGTAAGGCTGGCCAGCATCTGTCACAACATACCAGTCCCCTGCTTGTACTGCTGGCCACTTCACCTGCCCTCCTGTTTGATCCAGAGAAATCTAAAACTAACCTGTCAGGCAAAAATGCAGGCTTGAGATGCCTTCCTCAGGCTGTGTTGTCCCTGCTGGGGGCCCCAGGCATAGATTAGCTGTGTGCAGGGGTTTCATAGATTTCATAGACATCAGGGCTGGAAGGGACCTCGAGAGATCATCGAGTCCAGCCCCCTGCCCAAAGGGCAGGAAGTCAGCTGGGTCATAGGATCCCAGCAAGATAAGCATCCAGTTTACTCTTGAAGGTGCTCAATGTAGGTGCTTGAACCACCTCTGCTGGCAGACTGTTCCAGACCTTGGGGGCTCGGACAGTAAAGAAATTCTTCCTTATGTCCAGCCTGAAGCGGTCTTGCAGGAGTTTGTGACCGTTTGTGACCATTCGACCTAGTCATCCCTTGGGGCGTTCCCCCAGATCCTGGTGGTCACCCCTGATAAACTTATAGGTGGCCATCAGATCACCCCTGAGCCTGTGCTTTTCCAGGCTAAAGAGTCCCATGTCTCTCAGCCTATCAGGGTTAAGGTCAGGGTGGTGGTGATTGACTTCCCTTCTCCCCTCAACTGATGGAAGTAGTGGTGCCCCTACCTGCTTGATGTGGCAAAGGCCCCCTCCCCTGTGCTGCATGCATTTCTGACCTGGTTGTGCCTGATTTAATGGTCAAGCCGCCCAGCAGCTTGCTGGGATCAGCACCTTTCACCTGGAGCAGTACAGGAATGTGGCAAAATCGAGGCACTGGGTTGTGCTCCCTGCTCTGGCACTGACTTGTTTTGTGGCCTTTGGCACATTCCTTCCCCCTCTGTCTCTTCTTCTTTCTCTAGAGGCAAATTCCTTGGTCCTGGACTTCTAGTCCCTGTTGCTTGTTTGGGTTGGGATTTTCCAGTGCTTCTGTAAAGGAGGTAGGTGTAATTGCTGCTGATCTGGCAGGGCCTTCTAAAGTTGTCTCTTCCTAAGGCTCCACGTTCTAGTTAGTGCCTGGCTTGAAGGCACTGAACTTGCTGCCACTTCTGGATATCAGGCAGCCAAGATATTTGTTGCTAGCAGGAGAGGTCTGTGCCTGTGCTGAACTGCTGCATCTCCAGGAGGCAGATGGCTTTGTCTGGCAGGTGAGATCTTGGTTGGATCTCCGAGGCAGGCAGAGGAGTGATGCAGGAGCACAGCAGTGGCTCGAACAGCAGACGATTGCAACTCTGCAACGACACTGGGCAAGGGCTTGGTGGAACTTCTGCCCCCAATGTACGGTACCTCTCGTGTTTGCTTGACGTTGCTTGTACTTGGCTGGCTGCATATGTGTTCTGTCCCCTCTCTGGATGTTTGTTACCAAGATGCTGGCGACCTTGTTCTTCCCTCCTGCCTGATCCACTCTACAAAGGCATAATCTGTTGTCAGAAACCTCTCCATGGCATTGAGATGTGACATCGCACACATTAGGATTGAGCAGCAGGAGGAGCGGGGGTTGCTAGAGAAGGAGGAGGCACTTCATTTCCTAAACGCAGCCTGTGGGTATGTGCCAGCACCTTGGACGGTGGCGTGCAGGCAGTGTCTGATCCCTAATGCCATTTCATTTTGAAGGGGTCCTGCCAAAAGGCCTGTCATGTGGATGTGCTGCCTTAGGTGTGGGATGGAGTTCCAGTTGTGATTCCTCCCTCCCCTTGCCCACTCAAGCCCGTTAGCAATTCAGGTGCTGCCTGCCCTTGTGGACTCGGCAGCTGACCAAAGATCCAGCAGAACTAGTCCCAGATGAGAGCAGTCTGCTGAGATGGAGTTATGATCGAGAGCGTGACAGTGATTTAAGCATCCGTTCCTCTAAAGGGATGGCGTAGCAAGCAGTTCGAGCCCAGGAAATCCAGAATGGAGGCTGCCCTTTTTCATCTGTCTGTATTCAGGGAAGAAATGAGCAGAAAAGCACTCAAGCAGCCTTAACTCTGGCCTCGAGGGAAGCAATGAGGGGCATTTACCACATTAAAAGCCAGTTATTTAGATACCTTCATCCTGTACCACCGTGATGGTGATGGCTTGGTACTGTGATAGGGCAAAGGGAAGACACTTTAGCAAATTAACCGTGCATATTTTTTTTCTCTCCCCTGTATGCATCTGGACTTTATATATAACCATAACCTTTCCCTGTTTTTTTTTCTGTGAGGAAATTGAATCATCCCAGCCATATCTTTTATACTCTTGAGCTCGGGAGTCAAAATCAGTCGCTTAAGTCTGTCTCGTTGTAGTGTTCTTCTCTGGAATTAAATTGGCCGTGTCTCTAGTTGTCTTCCGAGTGCCCTTGGGCAGACAGGAAGAGGTTTGGTATTTCTAACATGGTGGGGGGCTGGCTGCAGGGTGTGGGGGGGAAGGTGAAGAGGAAGGGAACATGTGAAAGATGCTTTTGCCTTCTTGAAACATTTGGTTGGGGATGAATTGCTGTATCCCCAGATTAATTTAAGCTCTCGGAAAGCATTTCCTGGACTTCGTGTAAGCACCCTAAGTTGGGGGAGATCCACCATCACTTCCTTGTAAAACCACCAAGACTGAATCCGGGCTCTGAGTTCAACTGCTCGCTTAACCTGAGCTGCACAGAAGAAGTCAGTGCCCCTGAAACATCTTCAGCACTTGCCAGGAAGGGAAGGCCGACCCACTTGAAGGGAGGGGGTTGTTCATTCAAATATTGCTGAAGGTGTTGTTTAACTCTCAACCCTGTGCAGGGACTGGGCCAGGAGGGACCTCAAGCTGGGAAAGCTTCTGTTGAGGACTGGGAAGGGGGAAGAGAGGGCGTACTCCCACTCCCCACCCCCACTGTCTGCGCTTCCCCCTGCCTGACTTCCTGATGTTGCTCAAGTAATGAAAACCAGGTGGGTGAGGGAGGAAGGGACTTTTGATTTTTAAACACCAGCCCTTCTTCACCTTCACAATCCACTGTCAAGGGAAAAGGTCCTAAGCCCAGTGCTTTCCTCGGTCTGCTCTTGCAGAGATTGGTATGGGGTTGGGACCTGCTGTGGGTGTCAGCTCCTTTGCTGGAACAACTACCGGCACTTATGGAGGTGCAGGGAGGGGACCTTGAAAGATCAGCTACAGTAATGGAGCAGGCATTGATTTGACTCTTGTCCAATGCTCCAGGTCCCTGGCACTCTTTGACTCCACTCTGGATCCCATTGTCATTGGCCAGGTTGGGTCCCGTATATACAGTCTGCGTCTGGGGTGTCCAGGCTGGGGAGCCACAGGGCAATGCCTTTTTTTGACTTTGAACATGTGTGCTAGCTGGGGGAGGCTTATTTCTTCTGCTTGGAGGAACCATTCCTGGCTCCTGGAAGACCTGCTTAATGCCTGGACCTGTCTTGTGTGAGAGTGGTGCAGGCTGCACCTGCTATCGATAAATGCTACAATGCCCAATAGATGGAGACGCCTTCCACTCCACAGCAGGACCCTGGGGAAGCTTGGGTTTACTGTCTGTCCCTGCTGTCATGGGTGCTGCTACACAAAGGTCCAGAGGCGGCATCCTCCTTGGCAGTTCCTTCCTTCCGAGACAAACTGCCTGCCTCTGCAGGTGTCCTGGGTACCTCTGGGCAAAGATGCTTCATCTTGGGCTTAGAGGTGCTAACTTAAGATGCCCTGTTTAGGTATCTGAAATAGGTGGCATGATTGTTTCGAAGCACTGAGCTCCCACAAATCCCATGGGAGTTGCAGGTGTCCAGCCCTTCTGAAAATTAGGCGGTTCCTTGGGATGCTGTGGAAGGACATGCTGTGCTGTGGTTGTAGGCTGCTGGTGGGCTCCCACTTTGTGTAAAGCCTAGTGAGATCCTGTTGCTATTGACTTCAAGCCCGAAGTGCACGGATGCTGGAAATGGGTAGCAGTTCAGAACCTGGTGATAGGGGTGTTAGCAGGGGTGCTGCCAACTACTAGTCGGGGAACCCAGGTTGAAGGTCTTGTCGGGGCTTGGGATAAATGGAAGCTTTATCTGCCTGTTGAGGGTTCCCAGCTGAGCTGTGCAGGAGTAGTACTCGGGGTTTTCGAGGAGCCGTGAGCTCTGCAGGGCTTGAGTTGGAAGCTGCTCCATTCCTGCAGAGGCTTAAGCTCTGCAGCAAAGCTCCAGCCAGCCGAACTCTGAGGAGCATCAACCTGCAATTGCAATACACAGAGTTGCAATGTTTTAACTGCTCTTTCTTACCTCAGCTGGAGTTGCATCTCTTCCCCTCCTCTCCCTCCTGCTCTGTTTCTAATTCAGCAAGCTGAGGGGATAAGGTTTGTGATGCTCATTGAGATAACGCCTCCTCTCTCTGGCAGCAGTGCAACCTCAAAGGACCACTATAGCTCACTGTGTATCTGTTCTTGATATACCACAAGTGGAACATGAATCTACACTTTTCTGGAGCACAGGATGCGTCTCCCCTTCCTTGCCCAGTGTGTGCAATGCCCACCCATCTATTTATGTGTACTTGAGTATCTGTCACCACTTCCCCTTGCTGTATTGCTACAGAAGGGCCATCCCTTGCCTCCATCCTGTACCTTGCTAATGCAGGTAATGTGAGCCCAGGGGCTGGTAGGTGACTGTGTGGCACTTCCTCACATTTCATAGGTCTCACTGGAGCATTTGTCTGGAAACGGGAGCATGGGGTGGGGGCATAAGAAGGGCGATGCAGTAGCGAAAGAGTTAGCGAAAACTTGAATCCCTCTGTTCCTTTTGTGCATAATGGTATTTTTGTGAAGGTTGACTCTGCAACCTAAACAAAGAGGGATTTGTTTGCAAGGCAGGAATTGCTACAATAGGAGACAATAGAAGGCTCTCAAATGCTCTGGGTTCCTGTATGGTAATGTGTCTTATTAAAGGGGCATCTTGGAAATTGCATTCTCCACTGGTGGCTTTGTATCTAACATAGTTTCAAGTCACCCCTGTGCCTGCTGCCTTTGAAAGCAGGCAGCAAACAATTCTTTCTCGCTTTGTGCTTCTGACAGTGCTTTGGCCAGAATTTTTTTCAGAAGGATTTGGCACGTGGATGTGGGGCCAGGGTTTTTGTGTGTTGGGCACTTCTGAAAATGTGGCCCCTTGAGTTTTGGTTCATACAAGAGAACTGGGTCTCTCCAGAAAATCTGGCTGGGATGGTGGGGGAAGTGGGGGCTTTGAGTACTTGAAAATATGACTCTAAAAATGGAAGCTTAGCCTTAGGTACGTAGACTCGACACTGGTGTTTCTGTAGGGTAGTCTATCTCTTTTTCTCCTTGGCTGAAAAGGCCATTCAGAATATTACTGGGAGCAGCAAACCCTTTTATAGAGCAGTCTGTGGGACAGGAATACGAAAGCAACCGAGTCTAAAGAAGTAGCTTGAAGGCTGCTCTGCCAGAAACCAGGACTTTTAAATATTAAGCCACTTAAAATAATTCGGACTCTCTGTTCTGCTAAGCACCAACCTACTGACACACTGCAAAATCTAAGTGCTTCACTGGTAAGGTTTTTGGGGGGTTTTTTGGTTTACTTTTTTTAAAAAGCTGGAGTCGTAAGACTTGAACCTGGCTGTAGCTGGAGTTTTCCAGTGTGCAAGCCCCTGCAAAAAGTGTCTCTGCTGATGGACTGATGCATAAGTTGTATGTGGACCTTTATTTCCAATGGTCAGGGTGATGGGTTGAGCGTTGCAGAAGAATTAGTTTGGGGGGGGGGGGAGTAGGCACGTGGGTACTGGTTGAAGGGAGTCCTCAGCCGGATACTCTGGATGGATAGGAAAGTGTGGCTGTTGGCTGAGGATAGTACATGGATGATGATGGCCTTCTCTGGTCTGCTGGGCCAGCATAGCAGAACGGGTTTCCAGGAGGTTCCTTATGCTGTGGGGGCTTGGGTGAGACTTAGAACGAGTTAAGGAAATGTAAATGATAACTTTGTTAGAGTGATAAAACCACACAAATCCAACATGACTTATAGCAGTGTTGATGGCATGGGTCTCTTTAAATGAGTTTTTTCAAAGGCAAGTTTGTTAATCAGAGTTTGGACTTTGTTTTTTGAGAAGGCAATGCTTTGATTCATTTCAACTCTTGTTAAGTTAGTTTTTTTGAGGTTATTGCAATGTTTTGAGGGCTTCAGATGAAATTCTTTAGGATTCCACCCCCCATTTGGTAGGAACATTTGTAACTTCTTTGTGGAGCTTTTGATCAAATAACATGGATGCACCCTCAAATTTGGTAGAATTTTCTATGGAATATAAATGCTGACTCCTGATCAGGCCTTGCATTTGCCTGGAGTCTGCACCAAAGGGGCAAAGCTGATGTGTGGGCCCTTCAAGACTTGAGACTCCATCAGGCAGTGAATGAGGGGAACTGGCTCTTGGGTGTGGGAGTAGCAGGGAGTAGGTTTCTGCTGATCTGGGATCTCCCAGCCTGCTTGGTGCAGAGCTGTGAGAACAAGTGGGCAGGAGGGGAGCTGGCTGGCATCTTCGTAATCCCTAGGGATAGGCCAGCAATGCAGGGGAAGCCTGACAGTGCAGTGTGATAGGGAGGAATGTGCCAGCTGCTGTGGTGGTGGCTTCCCTGATTGAAGCTGGAGCTGTGAGTTTGTGAGAGCTGCTGTGGAGCATGGAGATAAAGTGCCCCCAAGCCAGCTCCTGCCAGCAGAGTGGCTCTGGGGCTTCATGCAGCACCAGCCTGCAGGGCCTTCCCCCTTCCCTCCCTTTGTTTCTCCCTGGCTATGTCAAACAGCAGTAAGCAGCTGCTTGTGCTGAGCAGATGGTAATAACCTAGGCGAAGTCCCTCATCTGGCTGAGCATTTGCAGTGGAGCGGACAAGGGACTGAGGCAGTCTCTCAGAAGTGGAGCATGCCCACGCACGCTAAGCAGCATCCCTGTCCGGCCTGCTCTGCCTTTCAGGCCATGCCCAGGCAGGCAGTGCTGTGCTGCTCTTGCTCTGTCCTTACTAGCTTATGGGAGTGCTGGGGGTAAATGGTTTGGGTTGTGCAGTGCTGTGGGGTTTGCTCCCCTCTAACATTTGCAGCATTAATACTGGTGCCTTGAAGTACTGCTGCAGTGTGGTGACCTGTTGGGGCCTGAGTGGCCCCTGGATGAGGGCAGAGCGTGCTGCAGGTTATATTTGCTGCTCCTCTCCCTTGCCTTTCTGCAGGTACGTCTGTCTTAGGGCAGGCGCAGTTGAAGGCTCAGGGTTTCAGCACATGGCTGCCCCATGAGTCTGTCACCTGTTTGCACTCCCTCTTTAGGTTGGTTCGTGTCCATACAGCACCAAGCAGTGCAAGTATGTGGTCTCTGGGGGGTCCTGGGGGCTGCTGAAGTACATGCCATGATCTCTGTGTCTCTGCCTTCCATCTCTGGTAGGGGTTGGTGGTAGGACCGGGGGCAGACTGAAGGGTTGATCTCTGGCGAAGCATGTTCTAAGGAACTTCCTTTTCTTAGAATGAAGGAAACGCGTGCAGAGCGCCAGGCTCCTCCGTCCTTCCCACACTGCCTTTGTTACCCGTGTTGTGGAGGTCCCACTGTACAATAGTTTAGTCACATGGACAGGGAAAAGCCGTGCATGGAGCTTAACTCCTACATAAGGCAGAAACCAGTGGTGAGAGGAGGGAGCAGTGTGCAAGAGTGAAAGGACTAGGATGAGGGTAACGCAGAAGTCCCAAGCCTCCTAGCTCCGCTGTCCTGGCAGTGTGCTGACTCCTTTGATCTAGGCAGCAAGAGCCCTTGGTTCCCAGGTGGGAAGGGTGTTAAGATGGTGCAGATTTGTTTTCTATCCGGCATGTAGAGCAGTGGAACGAGTCAGCCAGAGAGCAGGGAAATCCTGGCGGCTGAAGAGTACCAGGGCAGGAGACGAAATTCACATCCACCTCCTACCAGACAAGGGCAAGGTGCACATAGCAGCAGCTCCTGGTGCAAATGGCAGCAGCTCCCGGTGCCCAGGGACCAGTCAGGAGCAAGTGGCACCTCTTTGTATTTTCATCTGTGGTCGCATACGTGGGTGGCCTGGCCGAGTGACCTGGAAGCTAGCACCAGGGCTTCAGTGGAGGAGAAGAAGTAATGACACCCACAGGCTGCTTGCAGCTGGAAAGAGGGCTGGTGGGTGGAGGGGGGCTGCAGAGATTTCCAAATAGTCTCATTTTATGCATGGTAGTCCACGGGCTAGAGTCCAAAGCCTGTTGAGGTAAATGTAGCTGCTTTCACGGGTGTTGGTTCAGCCTGTCAGTCACAGGGCATGGGCAAGTCTGTCTATACATAGCATAGGGTGTGTTTGATTAACATGTTGGAGGGTGCTGTTTGCTATCTGGCAGCATGCCTCATGCCCCTGCCACTCCTCCCCACAGGGATCTCTTCATCTTCCATTATACCTGCCCTGTGTGTCCCTCAACTCTGCAAGGAGGGAGCAGGCTGGACCATGGGTTAATAAGCTGGTCTTTCACCTCTGTAGAGCTGAGCTCACACCCTGACTGGGGTTTCCCAGCAAAGTGAACCTAGGGGTCCACCACCCATCAGTGGTAGTGCTGGCAGTCCACATTGCAAAACCACCATGGGAGCTTGTATTGGCATAAAACCATCCCAGGGAGATGAACGGGGGCAGTGAAGTGCTGTGTGTGACGGGTGCTGGCTGAGGCAGCTCCCACACAGTCCCATTGACCTCAGCTGTTCCCTTGTGCACTGCCAGCCCTCGGCAAATCGCTGTAATGGCTGTGTGCTCAGATTTACAAACTGGTCTTTCCATAGATCTGTCATCGCACAAAAGGCAGGGGAAGGAGTTGGCTGTGAATCCTGTCAGTCTGATGGAAATCCCTCTGCTCTGTGCTTCAGGGCCATTCCTTTCAAACCTGCTTTGGGCAAAAGGTACATGAGGGGAGAGATCACGGACCCATATGGACGTTGTGAGAAATACCTGAAAGGGCCCCAGGTGTCTGCTTCCTCTCTCCATGCAAGGGATCATGCTTTAAAGGTGGCCAGACAGGACCTGTGAGTTTGTTCAGTTGCGTAGTCCCATGATCTCTCTTTCTTTCTATCTTTCTTAGTTCAAGTGAGGTTGATGTGACATCCTCCTGTCACTGATCTCTGCTGTGGTTTCTGATAAGACCTCTGTGTTTCTCAACTTCCCTGCTGGCAACATGGCATCAGGGAGCCTGTTTCTGTACTTTCCTCCCTTAAGAGAGTCCTGAACTGAATTCCTTCAAATACACTAAGGTCCTTGCTAGGACAGGGAGGGTGGACATAACTAGAGGGTGCTTGGGTCTTAACAGGTTTCTGTAGTGTGTAAGTACCGTCCAGTCTTGGGAGATATTCTGTGGTGTTAAATTTGAATTCTCCTTTTTTTCAGGGGGCTGTTGCAAATAGCAAGGAAGGTTAGTCATTGCCTTGATTTCCCCACCCCGAAATAGTGTTTTCCTGGACCAGCTTGGCTATAATAAAACATAAGGAACAAGGGGTCTTCTTGATGCCTGTTAATTGCCCAGGCATGTAGTTGGGATGGATTTTAGTGGTACTAGTTAAAGGGTCTTTTTGTTGCTCGTATCAGTATCTTTGGGGGCGGGGGGTTTCAGAAGTGTCCTGGTTGTGGAATAATTTTTCTTTTCCCTATACCTGAGGAAGGGCCCTTTGTGCCTGAAAGCTTGTCCAGCATGTCTTCCAGTCACACTGCAGCCTTTCTTGAGTTGATCCAGATGCAGTTGTTCCCTGGGATGTAAGCATTTAGTTTCTGGCAAAAATTATTGGGGGTGGGGGAGGATTGGCCTTTGTGCTGTATGGGACCACCTGTGTTTGCAGCGTAAACACTGCAGCTGTGCGAAGACATTCGAGCCAAGCTGTAGGCCAGTTTCCTGCTGGAGGAGAAATCGCGAAGGCCGCACGACCTGCTGTGGCTCAGCGGAGGGATGACCGAGTTGGAGACGATCTGAGTTCAGAACCTCCCTCCTGTCAGCCCCCTCCCGCGGCTGGGGCCATAGGATTGCTCTCTATATTGTGGGAGTGCTGTGATGTCCTGGAGCTGGACCCATGCAGACGGGGGCCGAGGCGGCCCCAGCTCCCCGAGCTCCATGTGAAGGGACCCGTGTCTGAGCCAGCCCGTGTCTGCGAGCTTCCCCCTCCTTCGGCAGCGCTGTTCTTGCTAGGCTGGCGTTCGTTGCTTGGAAACCATTGTGAAAAATGGAAGGCCAAGGTTGCTGTTGCAAAGCCGGGGCCCCTGCTGGAGGTGGGCACCCCTGCCTCTCCTTGCAACAGGGCTGGGGGCTGTGCCCCAGCACCTGACTTTCCAGCTGCCGCTTGCCTGGCAACTCAGAGCTGTTGCCATGGTAACCCAGCAAGGTGAGGCCTTGCCTCCTTCCTGTGCAAAAGCAAAGGATCAGCTGGATGGGGGTGGGGAGGGAGCATTTGGCTTGGCTGCCCCCCGCCCCCGTGCTCCCACTGCCTTCCCATCCCTGCAGAGGGGCCTGGGCACCACCCAGCTATGTCTCCTGCCAGCTGTAAGGTGCGGGGTGGGGGCAGAGGAGGGCAGTGGTCTCTGCTGTCAGCAGGGATTGTCCCGGGTGCCAGCTCTTAGCCCAGGCATGTCCAGACCCTGCAAAGCAGGGAGGCTGCCACCTCAGGATCCAGCTCCCCTGACTGGCGAGATCTGGGACTGGTAGGAAGCAGGTGAGCGGAGGGTGAGGCCTGAGTGCCCCAGAGATGCAGCTGCCTCCTGCAGTGCCCTGTGCCGGGTGACGCTGAACCCTATAGTGGCTTCGAAGGCTTGGAGAAGAGAGGCCCGAGGGCCCCTAGCCCACCTCCCCATCCCTGCACAAGGCTAGTTCAGCAGCAGCTTTCTTGGCAACATTGCCAGCAATGGCATATTCTCCCCCGTGCTCTGGTCTCTCACTTCTATAGGCAACCTCCCGGCCCCTTGCCCCCGGGTCTTTGCAGTGCAAATACCCCCGTTCTCTTGCCCTCCTCAGGGTTTGCTCCTATCCCTGGCTTGCTGCTTAGCTAAGCTGTCCAGACCCTTGGATTTGTCTCTGCCTCAGCCCGGGCGCTTTAGCCCTTTTTGTTCAGATCTTACTGCTTTTTTTGCCTGCTCTACATCCTTCCCACTGTCCTGGTCCTTGTGGCTCAACTAGGAAACCCGTGCGCTGGACTTCATTGCTGTATTTGGTGTCAGTCCTAGAACACAGGTGGCCGTAAATGGCACCCAGGCCAATCCTCTTTCTAAGAGTGCTGAATAAATACTAGTGCTGTGGTCCCAGCAAGCTGCTGAGATGCAGTGCTGGGCTAGATGGACGCGTGGTGCATCCCAGTATAGTGTCTCTCTTTTGATTCTTGTGTCGTTTAGCTCAGTGTGCTATCACCAGCTCCAGCAGTTCAATAATCTTGGGTTCAGATCTGCTTCCTTGACTGCATAGAAACCAGAGGGAGTGATGGCTGGTGCTGATTGCATTTATGTGTGGCACTTGCTGGAGCTGAGTTGGGTGCCCTGCACTGCTCCACTGACAACCCGCAGCTGAGCCCCTAGATCTTGGAGCTATTATTGAAAGGTTCCTGGTCAGCCTGTCCGTATTGGGCCCTTGCGTATTGCAGGAGCTCTTGCCCTCACCTCGGACCTCTCTCCCACCTGGCAGTGATGTTGGGGGACAGATGCCATTCGGGGCCTTGCACCCCTAGAGTTGGGGGGGAGGGGGAAAGCCAGGAGGCAGATTTCACCTCTGGCTAAAAGCTGCAAGACTTGTTGGTTGGGAGGCAGAGGTGGTTGGAGCAGTATATAGATTTTCTTTGTACATAAATAAGCCTGGAGCTGGCTGGCCTGAACCTGGGGAGAGGTGATCAGTGCTGATAAGCAAGTCTGTTCCACCTGTCCCAGCTGGTGGCATGTGTGAGCTGGGGGCTGGGCCCAGCTGGCACCTGCCTTGCCTTTAACAGCATTGCTTACTGCAGCTGGCTGGTGCGGCCCTCCTTGCACCAGGGGGTCCCTCTGCCTCTCTCCTTCCTGCTCCCTGTGGGGCGGTGGCTGTCTCCCCTGTTCCTGCAGCATGCCCCGCAAACCTCAGCACCATGTATGAAGTGCTGGTTACTGGCCTGTGCTGCGTGAATGACAAGATCATGAGTCCAGATGGGGAGCATGGGGGCTGGGTGTCCTGTCTCTGAGTTGGGTTTGGTCCTACATGGGGTTAGCTGGAGCTGTTCTCCTAGGTGCCTAGGACACTCCTGCAAGCCTTGTCTGCAGGGAGGTAGGAAGAGCTGAGTGCATGGATGGGGGAGTTATTTCCTACTGTCTGCTCTGAGGCCTGCCTGGCATCATCAGGGCTTATCTCTCTCTCTCCCCCCTCTAGTAGGGCTGCAGTTTTCCCTAGTTCTGCCAGGTGCCAGTGCTGCACCTGCTGCTGTGGTGCTGATCTACACCATCGATAGCAGAAGCCTCAAGTCAGGGCTGAGGGCACCAGCAGAGCTGGGCTGGGGGTGGGGGGGGGAGAGCTGGGACTACAGTAGGAGTAGGGCTGTGGGTTGGGGCTGAGGGGTGCTGGCAGGGCTGCTGGCTCAGCTCCACCCATGCTACGCCTGGGTCCAGTCTGCACTGACTGCCTCTCCCACTGGCAGGCACCTTGACTTCTGCCCTGCCTCCTTCGAGTGCTGGGAAGTCTCCCCCTCCACCTGCCAGGGCAGGTTCTTTACCTTAGGTAGTATAGTGGGCATGACTCCCACCCAGCCTGCTCTACACCCCCTTAGCCCTGGTGAAAGCAGTCTGCAGTGCAAGGTGACAGAGAGCAGGTCAAGGCCCAGGGGCCCTGACCGGCTGGAGGCTATGGGGGTGTTGCTGTAGTGCAGGTGCTGGGAGCCCAGGCCTGGGGGTTGGTTTTGCCATGTAGAAGGCCACTGATCTCACTGTGTAAATGCTATGCTTGAAATCTGCAACAACAGCCTCCCCACCCTGCCCTGCCCAGCCCAGGGCTGCAGGGACACTGGCCCCAGTGTACGTATTAGGCAGGGCTGGCAGAGGGCACAGACCCTGAATGTTTTGCAGTAACAGTGACACAATTGTGACCGCAAGTAAACAAGGGGAGGGAGGGAAGAGCAGGGCTGAGGCTGGGGACAAAGGTGCTGGGCTGCTGCCAAGGGAAACAATGGTAAGGGGGAGGAAATGTGGGGAGTGCTGGGCCCTGCCATAGGTGGGCAGGGTGTGCAGGCTGGGATGCGGAGCCAGACGTGCAAAAGGGTGGATGTTAGTTGTGGGCCACACTAGCCTATCCCTCTCCATGCACTCCCATCCTTGATCCATGCTGGCAGTGGTCACAGTCCCTTGCTTTGACTCTGTGACCCTGCCCTCCACTCCCTTGCCATTTGTTCTGTCCTTGTCCCCTGAATTTAGCTCCCCGTCTTTCTTTTGGCCACTTATGAAGAGAAGGTGCCTCCACCCAGTATTTATGGACCAGATGGGTAGGAGGCACTGGACTGGGTTGCAAGCTGCTTCTCTCTGGTCTTGTTCCAGCTGTCTTCCTCCAGTGTGGATTACCTTGTCCTGGGCCCCCAACTCCTGGAGCAAGATGGTAAAGCAGAGGTCACCCCACAGTCTTGCCAGCCACATAGTAGGTCCCCTGGCATTGGCTCCCTTTAACAGAGGACTTGCTGTGACACTCCTCGCTCTTCTTGTACACTCTCCAAGACATGGGCACTGGACGAGTGTTGCCACAGTATGAAGGAGCCAAAAGGTTGGGTATGTCAGGTGTAGGTGCTTCCCCTTCCCATGGGATAGAGCAATCTGCCTTGGGACCCCTTCACTCCTGCAGTAACAGCACAAATGCTGTTGTGGAGCCCAGCTGCTCCATTTGCTAGGGACATGTCCTTTGGATGGGGTGGACAAAATGTGGCCTGGGGGCTAGATGCGGCCTGTCAGGCCATTCTATCTGGCCTGCGGGGCCCCTAAAAAAATTTAGAAAATTAATATTTATATGCCCCTGCCTGCCTATCATGCAGCCCTCAATGGCTTGCCAAAACTCATGTAGTTTCTGCGCTAGCCATGAGGGCTTCTGCATGGGAGGGCTGATCAAGAGACCAGAATGGTGACAAGGGGCCGTGGCATTGGCTTGCTGTTGTTGCAGTATATTCCCATAATAACCTTTACTCTGCCCATGTTGGATGGCACGGTTTTTCACTGTAACTATCACTAGTTGAGTGGATGACTAAATCTCAGTGCCAGATGGATTAAATCAGTATTTTTTTTGTGTGGGCCTGGGAGTGGGTGTGGAGGAGGAAATATAATGTCTGAAATAGAAAGTGATCTCTAAAGTTAATCATAGCTGTGTGTCAGATGCTCTGTGTTTTTTCATTTTTCTGCATGCTCCTGAAACTTGCCTAATAAGACAGAAGGACCCTCTGTGGAGTAATAGCTATGTATTATATTACAGTGTCTTCTGTCCTGCCTGTTACTTTGGGTGAGCCTGTGTCTTGGATAAGTTGCAAGAATATCATTGCTGGGGATGTAATTATTCAGAAAGAGAATAGCAGATCTCATTAAGCATAGAACTACATTTGATTAAGGGGACTGGAAAACCAATTTTGTACCTGCTGGGGCAGAGTTAAGGATGTTGATGAGCTGTGATCCTGTAATTGTCCTTCTGTGATGTTCAGTGTAGACCCCAGCTCCGTATCTACATTGGACACCCTCAAAATAACCTCGTAAGTGAGGCTTTGCTGGGAAGGGTCTTGTTTATCCAGCGAAATGTTGAGCTATTGAAGTTGAGGTGCTGAGTGCCCTGATCTCCCACTGGCTTTTAATAGGAGTTGTGGCTGTTGAGTACTAATTGGGGCTAAGCCGTTGTAGGGGAGGAAGGAGGAGGGAAAAGACGAGATCACACAGGGGGAGAGAGAAGAGAACAGAGGGGGAATTTAATGTCCCCAGCTCCTTGGATGTGCTGCCATCCCAGGGAAGCTTGAATCCAGATCTCTGCACCCTGTGGGTTGGGCCCTAGCCCTGCTGATCTCTGCTTCTTGACCCTGGTGTGGCTTTCTTTTCACCTTGGCAATACACATCTCTTGCCCATGTCCTCTCTCACGGACTGAGTGGCTGACTATGGCTCCCTGAAGATTAATGCCCCTCACTTCTGACCCTCCAAAAACTGCACATAAGTTCATAAGAATTGCTGTTTACTGGGTCAGACCATCTTGCCCATTGTCCTGTGTCACAGTGGCAGAGAGTGGATACTGAAAGGGAGAGTGAACTGGGTATGACCAGGGCTTTTTTTCCCCACCGGTCCTCTTATTTGCAGCCTCCAGGATTTTAAGGTCTAAGAAGTTCTTATTCAGAGGTCTCCTGGTTCTGACTGTATGCATGAGCTGCCTCCCCTGACCTGGGGTTGTCAGACAAGGCAGGTTAGTTGCCCAAAAATGATTGTCAAAGAACTTGTCACTGCTGGGGGAACCTATGCCATGCACAGTCTAGGCTGGGGAGCCCAGGGGACAAAGCAGGTACCTCTGTCCAGTCACTGCTCTTAGTGCAGTGGGTAAAAAGTGAGCGGCAGTGATGGCATCCGCCGTGCTTGGCCAGATCCTTGCACTAGGGTGCATTGCAGTGCTCAGGGAAGTGTGCCTGGAATGTGAATGGGGTGGGGTGGGGGAGAGGACACAGCATAGGCAATGAGATCTGATGCAACTCACATCACTGTCGAGGTGAGCAGCAGATCAGGATCTTGGGCACGTTTCACTGAAAGAAGCCCTGCTGTCAAAGCTGTGGGTCTCCTTTCTGGTGTTCTGTGAATGCCATGGACCTTGCTGTACCAGAGAGCATGTAAATAAGACCCTGAGGTCTCCCATTGTGCCAGGTGCTATACTGGCAGGGAATGAGAGCAACTCCCAGGTAACTTGGGCTCTGAACAGACAAGGTGATAAAAAGCAAGGAGAAAACACGGCACAGAGAGGGGCAGAGGCTGCCCAAGATGCCAGCCTGCTAAGCAGGTATCCTTCCTGCTAGCTTCCCACACCCACCACCTCTGTCCCTTCCTTTAGCTTGCAATGGGGAAGTCCCTTTTCTTTTCTGTGCCTGTTTCCTTGTTTTGGAGAATGCACCTTCACCCACTGCATCAAACGTTGTCAATCTGTTGAATTTGAGCAGGGGTGGGAGAGGGATGCAAAGAGCTGTACCCCACCAGAGAAAAGGGACTTGCATGCATATCTTCTTTTTAGGCTTGTCAGAATTATATATATTGTTACAAAAATATTATTTGTTTTAAATAATTTTGACGGATTTATGATTTATTATTCAATGTTTATTTCTAAGCATTTATTTTAACGCTTACATGTTTTAAATTTTCAGGATTGTGCCACTTTAATTATCCACTGAGACAAACATGTACTATAGAAGTGCCACCAGCTGAGTGGCAGAGTTGTCATCAGTCCTGGCTCTACTCCCTGTCCATAGCTCCCTTGTCTGCTTTGTTGCTTCCTCTTTCTTTGCTCCCAGTCCCCTGGGGTTCCTGGGAGTTGCTGTCCAAGCTAGTCAGCATGGTTTTGCAGGACTGTTCCCTGTCATCACACATTCCATCAACTTTTTTTTTTTTAATGTCCCCTTTTCTATACATTTTGATTAACGATGGAAATATTTTTTCATTGGTCTGTGAGCGTGAGGTGAAATTGTTGTATGTCAACGTTTACTGATTTTAAAAAAAAATCAATTCCTGCCAAGCCTACTTTATTTTACAGCTCTAATATCCGGTGCTCTGCCCTTCTCTGAGCACCAGATGCCACATCTGCTCTGGGGTGCATTGGCAGGGGGTGAGTCACCCTTCCATGACTTCAGCTGCAGCCAGTCAAGGTCCGTTTCTGTTCTGGTTGAGTGATTGCCGCTGGGAGGTTGGCTACCTGCATTTCAAGGAAGTAAAGGCAAATCCTGTGAACAGTGGTGGACTGGTGATGGAAAACTGGAAGTCCTGTGGGCATGCCAGAGGTTGGGGGGGGCCTCTGGTTGTTGCTGAGAGAGAGTAAGGTGCCTCTTGCATTGCCTTGGTATAGAACTTGGGACATCTTTAAGTGATGTGCGAAAGAAAACAAGGAAGCCCATGTCTTACTGGACTTTATTCTTCCTTTCCTTTATGGTGCATGAAGGAGATCTGGGAAAAGGTTTTTCTTAACTTATGGCTTTAAAAGAAAATTCCTTGCCCATGTTTTACCAGATGTTCCCTAAACAATATTGTTAGCCTCTGAGGAAGCTAACACGAATGTGCAACTTTTCATTTTAGCCCATCACTAATCAAAGCTTGCTCTCTTCCATGGAACTGTTTTTGGCACACTGGGGTTTTGTAATGCTTAATTAATTTCTGCAAAGCACTTTTAAGACCCTGGGATAAGAGTCTTGAGAGGAGTAGAGGGTATTATTGATAAAAAATAATTGCTTCCCATCACCCCTAAATGGCCAAGTAATTCAAAGCAATCATTTGGTTTTTAAATACTCTCTTCACTCTCTTAATCTAAACTTACACTCCTGTTGCTGGTTTGGGACTTGCTATTTTCATTTTCAGCTTCTGGCCTTTAAAGCCAACTCTAACCTGTTGGGGAAGAGCTGTTGCAAAGTGGCTTGCTTTTTGATTTGATTTGTGTTTGGAAAACTCCTTCCTGGTCCCTGAACTCCCGAGTAGCTAAAGAAAAATAAAAATGTAAGCTTTTCTACAGAGAATTGGTAAGGGCCTTTTGTGGACCAATTCCAAATGAATGCAAGTATATGGAGGAAATTATGCCTCGGCTGTGCCCCCAGCACTACAGACATGGTGTGATAGTCCTTGTCCGCTCAAGGAAGCTCTGCTGATTTTAAGTGTGCCAGGGGGACTCTGGAAAAAATGTTCTCAGTTGGACCAGGCTATGTTGGGAGCAACGGTAGGGCATCCTATCCTAACTGATAAAGCTGGGCCAGCAGAAGTCCATAGGAAGTGCAGCTCTGGAATCTGTGTGGTAAGAGTGATTTAAAAGGGGCTTAACCGGGTATGCTCTTAACCATATTGAATTGAAAATAAAACCCACTGTTCCCAGGTCTGGAGACCTGATGGATTTGGAGCAGCCTGTGATAACTTACGATGGCCCAGGAGGCACAGAATTCATAACGTTTTTCCTTTGCGTATCTAGGGCGTGATTTTGCTGCAGCTGGTCAAGAAACGCCCCAGGAAGGCCTGTCCAATCCTGCCTCCGATTGCTAGAAAGACGCAGCAGTTTATTCTGAAGCTCTGACTCGGGTTCCAGCTTTTGCCAGCATACATTCACGTCCAGACTCTTAACATTTCTGGGCCTCTGATTTGTGCAGGGGGAGGGGGGTCAAAAGTCTCGGGTGGGCTTGAATGTGGGTAAATCTCTGCTAGTGGGCTTGGGCAGAGAGCATCAGGCCGGGTCAGCAGACCTCAGGGACTTGCCATTTGCAGAAGGTTGCCTGCCCATGGCTGTGGGCATGTATGGACTGTGAATTGCTCTGAAAGCCGTTTTCCTTTATGCTGGGCTGTGTTCCTTCAGTGACCTCAGACTCCCAGTCAGCTGTCTCCTTTCACATGTGGGAGCGCTGAGACCTGGTGCGTGGCAAGGTGTCTAGCAAGCCAAATAGCTCCATGTTGGTATTCTATTATAGATGGTGAAACTGAGGCACAGGAAGAGGAGGGACTTGCCTAAGTCTCAGTGAGCACCTTCCAGCATCACTGTCTTGACTCCTATTCTGGCAGGGAGACGTGGCTGCAGGGGGCCGGGTGCAGGCGGTCAGTGTTGGGTGAGGGAATGCAGGGAGGAGCTGCCCAGCCACGCCAGCGCCAGCGTGCGCTGCACCTGGAAAGAGCAGTGTGCAGAGCTAGTTGGGCACGCCTGGTGTGACAGTGCTGAGGGCCAGCATGTGAACTGGGGGAGCCACAGGCTGAGGCAGGGATGACTGAGCATGTGGTGTGGAGATGGGTTGCCTTGGGGACCTACACCAGGCCTCTTTGCTTGACGCGCTCCCGCTGTGGCTTGTGGCCAAAGGCGTTGCAGCAAGAGGTGGGCATGTGAGCAGTCCTTGGAGGCCCTGACAGGCAGCTCGAGTGATCCAGAGATCCGCTGCTTCCTGAAGTGGTCTGTCAGGACTTGCAGGCACTGAGTGTTGCTGTGAAGGGGAAATGCCCCTGGACAGGACAGTGGGTACCACAGACTTGCAGATCTCTGAGACGCCTTTTGCAAACCCCGCTGTTCTGCAGGAGTTGGCATGGATGGTGCTTGGCCCTGGCTCCTGGGAGATGGCTGCTTCAGCCTGGAGCTCTTTAAGCTAGCAGGGGCTTGGCACGAGGCAGCAGTGACACTTGAGGGCTAGGAAACGGGGCTATCTCGGTCTCTGCCTGCTGTGGGGCTGGAAAGGGGGATATGGCCTTTCTGTCATCTGCCCAGTATGTTATTTGGCTTGTTAGTGTTTTCCCCTAGTCCCAGAGCTCCTCGTCTTCCCTGAAGTGGAGCCTGTGAGCAGATCACTGCCTGCATCCTCCACTGCTGCTGGGGGTTAGAGCAGGTCCCGAGCTGGGTATGAGTCAACAGTATAAAGGTGTTGCAGAAAGTCACTAGAATGGTAGGTTATATTAGCATCAGTGCCATGCATGAGTCACGGGAAGCGATCCTTCTGCTCAGTTCAGGACTGCAGAGGCCTCACCTGGAGCACTGCTTCAAGAAAGATGTGTGCAAACTGGAACGAATCAGGTGGAGAGCAAGAATGGTTGGGAGGACCAGGATTGATTGTCTTGCAGAGGAGGAGACTGGGAGGGTACCCTTCCATATACTTGAAGAGTGGATTCTACGTATTATCTGTGACTGCAGGGGACAGGACAAGGACTAATGGTCTGAAATTGCAGCAGTGGAGATTCAGGCTGGATGCTGGGAAGAACTTCCTGTCTGAGGGTGGTGAAGCACTGGGACAGATGATTAGGGAGGCTGTGGATTGTCTGTTGTGAAAGCTTTTAAGTGCAGGTTGAACAAGCACTTGTCTGGGATAGGTTAAACGGGTGATCCTGCCTTGAGCAGGGGGCTGGACTAGAGGTGACCTCCTGAGGTCCCTTCCAGCTTTTCTTTCTATAAATCTATAGAATACCAAGGCAGTGGGTTCCCATGTCCATGGGCTGGGCACCCTGCAAGCACCAGTTTCCTGTGGCGCCCCTTACTTCTGCAGATCCCTCACTGAGGGCATGTTGACCTGGCACCTCTGGCATGGCGCGAATGGAGCCCTAGTAGAGTTGGTATTAATCTGTGCCCAGGATCTCAATGGGGCTTCGGTTTCCCAGAAGTGCTGTCTCCTGGAGGCATCAGGGAAGTTGATGATGTATTAATTTTTTACCCCCATCTTGTTTTCTCCCCACCCTGACACCCTTGATGGAGTTGCAGGGAGCATTTGGCTCTGCCCTGCCAGAGTGGGGCTCTGTTGGCATATGTGAGTCTTGCCCTGGGTCTGGAGCACTGGACCCTACTGTTAAAATCCCAAGAACAAAGCCAACCAGTAAACCTTATCTCTGCAAACCCTCGCTGTGGCTCCACCTGCCATGCTGCCTGCAGGCCCTCCCTGTAAGTGGGGCTCCGTCCGTACTTTCTCCCACCTCTTTGTTCGAGGTCCATACGGCACAACTGGGCCCCGACTATTGGCTGTCATCTGGAATACAGAAAAGCCTAATGTTGCTCCTAGGTCCCTGGGCCAGTCCTGTGGAAGACGCTCTCTTGCCTGTACCTGGAATCCGGAGGCCCCTCTGCTTTCAGCTGTGCTGGGCCTGTGCATGCTATTGGGGTCAGGGATTCCTATGGATTTAGTGTGATTTACCATATGCTGTTGTCAAATCCTGGCCCCCGGTGGGGGGGGGGGGGGAGGGGCAGGCCCTTTCAGCTAGCTAAATGCTGCTTCAGCAGGGGGTGGAAGGTAATTCTTGGCCTCTGCAGCAATTTGAGGTATTAGCTGCATCTCCAAACAGCTGGGGAATGATTTGCTTCAAACCAGTTCCCTACCCCCACCCAAACCCTCTTCCTCTAACTGCAGTTGCTCCTCAATTGAGAGCAGCTGCAGCTTACCCCACCACAGGCCAGGAGGCCAGCAATGGGTTATTGCAAAGGGGCAGGGAGGCTTTTTCTTTGCAACAAGAGAAGAGAGGCGCTAGTGGCCTCAGCCTGCTGAAAGAGAGCTGAAGAGGGGAAGCCAGTGAGGAATCGTGCCCTGCCTTTACTCCCTCCGAAGCTCAGCTGCCTGTATGATTTCTCCACTTCTTCCCCTTTCATTCCCCCCTTCCCTTCCCAGTCACTCAAAGGAACATCCCGCCTCGTCCTCCCTGTCCCTCAGGGTGCGTGTGTGAGACTGCTCCCTACCATCAGAGGTCTGCAGCAGCTGCCTCTTCCTCTCTGTTGCTGGTTTAGCCTCCCAGTTTCACCATAGCAGATAGGCCTTGATCTCTGCTGCTGCAGACTCCCAGAGCTGCAAAGATGCAGGGACCAGGGAGCATCATCCCAGTCCTTGAAGTGGAGCGCTTGGCACCTGGGCCTTGCAGCATATGGGGATTCCTGCTCTGCCGGGGATGTTTCATGTGGCCACAAGGAGCAGCTAGGGGAGTGTGGTAGGGACTGCGGGTTCATTAGTGCTTGTGAGCAATAGGAGAGGCAGGTGCTTTGAATGGGCTTGTGGGCTCCATGCTGCTCGTTGCCCTCTTTTCATGAGGATGCCCCTGCCCACAGCATCTCTCTCTGTACATCCCCTCAAAGAGCACACTGGAGGGGGGGTGCTATTTGTCCCCCATGCCACACAGTGGAAGGACACCGGGATTATGTGAATACTGGCAGCTCTGCAGCCCGTTCTGAGCTGGCCATGGAGTGCTGCCCCCTGTCCCCGTGCAAGCTCAGGTGCTGCGTGAGGTTGGCCTGTCTGGGTGCTGTCAACTTTCCACTGGGTTTCAGGATACCAGCCGGCCTGTCTGGGGGAGGTGTAGTCCTGAGCTCTGCTGTGCCAAGGAGGCAGAGGGAGGGTGGCTGGGCGTGGGGGTAGGGAAGACGCTGCCTCAGCACAGGCGGCCCATGGCACGGGGCCTGTCAGAATATCTCAAGGGTTGGTGCTTATCGGGACATGAATTTGAATGGGCCGGCCTGGCGTGACAGCAGCTGCCCTTTTCAGCATGCATGCATGCAGAACGCATTTAACCCAATTAGCAGCAGTGCCACTCCACGTCTACCTTCTGGGTGGCAGCTGCCTGCTAGTGATTCAGCCCCCGCCAGTGTCTGCTGTGATCCTGTCGCTGCTTGCAAGCTACACGGGGCCTGCCCAGTCTGTGCTGTGTTGGGAAAGTGCCCATGAGAAGCCAGAGTGGGGGGTGCCTTGGACTGAGGTCAGGACAGGGAGCCCCCTCATCTCATGGAGGTTAATGTCAGAAGTTGCTGGTCTCAACCAAAGATCTCTGGGCTTCATGTGGAGGAAAGGGAAGCCTAGGGAGGCTAAGCCACTGGAGTTACCCAGCCTGCCTGATGCCAGATGTCTATCTGGGGTGGTAGGACAGCCAGAGCCATGTGCAGGGACTCTGTAGCTGGCTGGTGCTTCTTAGTGCTGTATATTTGGAGGTGGAGTGGGGGCGGGGAGGGGGCAGGGCATCATCTCTGGGTTGTGCTGTGAAAAGGCAGGTCTTGCCCTGGCTGTTGAGTGTCACCTGTGCCTTCAGGAGATTGCTGTGGGGCTGGTTCTGCCCTCTGCATCTGAAGTTTGTGTGCTCTGAAGGTCCAACGTCTCTGACTGTAGCACCCACCACAGTGTGCCTCAAGGGAGCACAGACTCCCATTTGCGCCTCAACGTTGGCTTCCCATTTTGACACCACATCACATTTTTCATGGGCTTGCGATTTCAGTTCAGGGCCCTTCTTTGCTCTACTGCCCCCCAACTCCACACTCTGGCCAAACTTGGGTCATCTGTGACCAAATTCAGGTCTGAAAACCTTATCCAAGACTCTCCAAGCTGTATTTGAGAGCTGGGGTCACTGATCCCCTTAGTTTTAGTGGAACTTTAAAGCAGCTGTGCAGATTCTCATTTCCTGCCTCTGTTAGGGGAGCTCACTGCATTACAGAAGCTGTCCACGGTGGTTCAGCGTCTTGCTATGGGCTGGAGCAGGAGCCCTGGGCTCAGGCCTAGTGGGTCTGACACTGACTTGCTCTGCGGCCCACAGCTAGATGCAGTTCTTCCTGTGCCTCAGTTTCCCTCCCTCTGCAAGGGGAGTTAATATCATTTTGCCCTCCTGTACTGCCTTCCAGCCAAGGATCCTGCAGCCTTTCACCTGCATTACCTGTGTGACAGGTGAACTTTGCACACCCCACTGCAGAGAGGAGTGGACTGGCACAGATACGAAGGTCAGGCGTTTGGCCTAGATCAACACAGGGAACAGAACTAGAGTTTCCTAGCTGTCAGCCCTATGCTGTAACCACTACACTATGCTTCCTGCTCTGTGCACAGTGAGAAGGAAATGAGCCTCTGAAGAACTAGATACTGGGTCACCAAAAGGTCATGAGCACACTGCGATCCCATGGCTGCCACCAGAAGGCTGCCTGGCAAAGGAGCTGGGCTGGCTCTGGCCCCTCCTTGCCTTGCTGCTGTGCAGCTCTTGAATTAAAGCGCACAGACCTGCTGTGTTTACTGCAGCTCCTTCGTGACGGAAGGAGGGGGCAAAGCAGCCTGTGACCCCAACATGGAGCTGGTGCTTCCATCCAGCCTGCTCCGAGGACTGCTCTGAGCTGCAGGTGCTGCGTGTGTTGTCCTTCCCTTCCAGCCGCTCCTGGCTGAGGCTGAATCATCAGCCTGAAGCCAGTCGTGAGCTGCTCTCTTTCTGGCTGACAGAGGGCCACAGGCCTGGCTTGCCTTGTTTCTTTCTGCAGACAAAAACACGGGCATCTGCATCCTTACCCCACCTATGAGCTTGCACGTGCGTGTTCATAGCCATGCACAGCTGGCTTCTGTGGACATCTGAGCGTGACTGTCCATGTTCGGACCCCCCAGCTCAGCTCGTGCAGGTCAGTCAGGAGTGCTGGCCAGCCATTGCTGACCTGGGCTGGATTTGACCTGCATCCCAGGGCTAAGTGTTTCACACCCCAGGCCCAGTCCAGAGCCACTGGATTTGTTGTGGCCCTGGATGTTTAAGGCCACACACATAAGCAAGGGCTCTGCACAATCTCTGCTAATGTCTAACTTCCACTCCTGTGTGCTGATGAGATTAGCTGCTGCTGGTCAGGGCTTATTGATCCACCTGCTGTACACAGGAGCACAGGTGCCAACATAAAGGTTGACAGGCTGCCCTGTGACTGCATCAGCCCTAATTGCTAACTGCAGCCTGCAAGCCTGCCTCTCCTCCTCTAGCACCCAAGAAAAGGGGTGCTTCCTCCTCCCTCCCACACCCTGCAGTTCCCCAGCTAGTTTAGTTCTTGAGCAGGTTCTTCCTGTGGAGCAGAACGAGAGGATGAAGGACCCCATATTCATCCTGCTTGAGATTTGTGCTATAGTCTGAAGTCTGGTTTGTGACAGCTGAGAGGTTGGTTCTGGGTAGGGTGACAATGTCCTGGATTGGCCAGGACAATCCCACGTTTTGTAGGCTGTCTCGGCATCCCAGCCACTAGAGAAAATGTAAGCAAAAATCCTGTATTGGTAGGAACCTGGGAGCTGCGGGGTCAGGGTATGTGCGTGCTTATGTGCACACCGCGCTGTCCCACCCAGCCCTGCTCCTGGGAGCTGGGAGCCGAGGTGTGTGCATGTGTATGTGCATGCCTCTTGTTGTCCATCGCCCCTATCTCAGATTTACCTGAAATAACGATGTTCACCCTAGTCGTGAGGAAATAAGTAGATTTTAGTTTTCTTGAAATTACTCCCTAGATGGGCTTTTACAGACCTGGCAGGGTTGGGGCAGACGGTCTGCCTTGTGGCATCTCCCTGAGCTTCATGATACCTGTTTTGTCTCTTCTTCCTAGTGGGTGCTGGCGTTCGAGATCTTTATACCCTTGGTGCTTTTCTTCATCCTCCTGGGGCTGCGGCAGAAGAAGCCCACCATCCCAGTGAAGGAAGGTGAGTGGGGGCAGGAGGCTGTGGGGAAGGAGGTGGGATGCTTTGGTTGGGGAAACCTCAGCTTTAAGGGGATTAACTGAGAGGGAAGAACCTAGGTGGCAAAAACCCACTCATTGCCTCCATCATGCCTAGCTGAGCCTTCAAAGAGGCCTCAACTGGCCCAAGGCTCCCACATTGTGGGACCTGCTGGGCTTCTGACCGAGGCCAGGGTGCAAGGCCTTGTGACCCCCTGGGCTAAGACATGTTCAGTAGACTTGTTTGCCCGGTCTGCTCAGCAAGGCTCTGGGGCAGCTCTCCGATAGCAATGGGGGTGTCTGGACAGCAAGAAACAAGCAGTCTGTCTCCTCTTCCTACGTTGCCTTTCTGGAGTCGCTTCTTGCTGTGGTCCAGCCTGGGCCACGGCTGCTCATCAGGGCAGCCTTTGAGGGCTGCCGCTGAGGGGAGTCTGACACCTCTTATGCCCTAATTGGCACCATTGGACCTGACAGCTGATAGTCTCCTGGTATCCAGAGGTACAGTTCTCCCACAGTTCCCTGGGAAAAAGTATGGCTCAGCTGACTGCGTGGCTGTTTCCCCCTCCAGTCCTAGTGACGCACTGTGGGGAAGGGGGTAGCCCTGTTGTGCAGCAGTTTTGTGGGGGCCCACTGGTCTGGCTGAGTGGCAAGGCTGCTGGCACCTGAGCCAGTGCCAGTCTCCTGCGTTAACTTGGACGTGAAGCTATGCCTTAGTTCAGTCCAGCCTGACTTTCAGTCACTTTCCAATGATGGCCAAGCCAAGCACTCCAAGACCTTGGGGTGGGCACTTTCAAGGATTCTTCCACTGCCCATGTGGGTAAGAGCTGCCATGGCCCCATTGGAAAGACAGCTCTAGCCAAGTCCCAGGTATGTGGGAATCAGCCTCTGGCTGGTAGGAAAGCAGCACTGCAAGGCAAGGCACCTTGGGAACTACCCACAGTCTCTGGCCATCTCACTGGGGCCCTGGTGTATGGGGGCAGGCATTGCCAGGCCAGACACTGTTAGCAGCAGGGAGTGGACAAGCAAATAGGAATAGTCACTGCTGAATGCAGGGCCAGGCAAAGACTTCCAGGATGGCAGAAAAGGGTGGGACAGATAGCCCACATACCCTTTCCTGTCCCCTGCATGCAGCAACCCACCTTCTCCAGATCCATTCTCTCTGCATCCCCTGTTGACACCTGGGGTTACTTGGGGAAACCAAGTGGGGGCTTTGGATACCATTTTGTTTTGGGGAAGGGCAGGGAGAAGCATGAAGAGCAAGGAGTGCAGGAGCAGAGGGGAAGCACCTAAGCATGTGTGAATGTGCTGCTCTGGGAGCAAAAATGCTGTGGTGCTGGGTAATGGTGATCTGAGCCTGTGTTTCAGCTATCCCTCGCACTGGGCTCCAGTGCTGCACGTAGAGGGGTTGTTGGCACCGACGACGAGGAGCACCCTGATGCCATGCTGTCACCGTGGGTCTTCGAGCTGTGACTGTTCCCATTCTGGTGTCCCCACCTGACACGCGCTCTTTTTGTTTGTTTGTTCTGTTTTGTTGTTTGTCTTACGCTCTCTTTCTTTTCCCCACCGTCACCCCCTGTCTTCCATGCTGCTACTGCATGCTCCAGTCTGTAAGTTGTTGATTTGGGTTGGCGCTTCCCCCTCCCCCACCCCCAATCCTGCCAGCAAAGTATTCTGGGAAACAGCAGCCATTGGCCCAGCTTTCTTGACTACTTTGATTAACACACTGATTTACTCCCCTGCATTTGTCTCCTTGGGACTGGTGATGATGAACATGTACAAGCATACCACAGCCACACAAATGCAGGATGACCCTGTGCATGTGGTCTGCAGCCTATACTGTGCTATTGGATACTGACAACTTTCCCAGAATCCTCCAGTGCTGGCCTGATGTAGCTTATGGCTACAATGCTCTTTGGCTATCTTCCTCTTTCTTTTTCTTTATCTTGGACCCCTGTTATGTGGCCAGGCTTTGTCTGAAGTTTAACACTTGCTGAACCTGGCTGTGGCTGCCTGGAGTTATGGCCGGGTTTGGTTTGGGCTGTGCTAGCATTAAAAGAGGAGGAGCTCCTGCCGTTCCAGCCGTGGAGGACAAGGAGCTATCGTGGACCACTGTGCATGCAAAACAAGGAGCAGCTATGCCCTGTCCCAGCCTGCTCCCCCTTCCACTAACCCTTGAGGCACTCTTCTACCCAGGATCAGCATTTAAGCACCACCCAGTCTCTCTGCCACACTTTTTTGTGTGTGCATCTTGGGCATATTGGCCAGAGCCCTTCCCATGGGTTTGTCTGTGCCATGATGACAGCCACTAGGGTGACCCACAAAGAGCATAACTGTTTCCCACATACATGCAGCCCAGCTTGTACTTGCAGTCTTTATCAGCATGTGCTTCAGTTGTAATGTCCAGAACCATGCTCTATGCAGGGCTTTGGGATGCTGGTAGATGCCACCTCCATGACCAGATTGCTTCAGCATGGTCCAATGTGACTATAGCATGTGGATAGGCCCTGGTATAGATGGTCTGTGAGATATATCCCAGAGAAGGAGAGCTGAGATGTGCAACCTTCATCTGTTCATATGAATCTCTGGTTTATAGCATGACTTATCCCAGAGACTATCCCAACCCAATGCTCCTATGAGGGTTTTACCAAGCATGGCTGTTCTGGATGTGAAGCCACAGGGTGCACACACTTGTATGTCTTGCCTGTTATTTCCTGTGTGGTGCAAAGCCCCTTCCCATCAGACCCTTCTGGCTTGTCCTAGATGCAATATCACGATACTGACATTTCCTAAATATGCTGGTGCTGCTACAGGCTGCTGACCTGCCTAATTTGCTCCTTCCCACCAGAATCTCACTGAATCTACATCCTGCATTGGATAGCCTGGTTGAGGTTTGGCCCCAAAAGATGTGGGCCTACATGAGCATCTTCACCAGTCCCTGCTTCTTTGCATTTCCATTAGGAACACAGCCCTTTCTTCAGCCTTAGTTCCACTGTGGGTGGTGTCAAGGCCTGGGGTTTGGGGAAGGTGGAATATCTGGTCTGCCCCAGTTCCCATGAACTAGAGTTACTGTTGTTGGCCTGATTCCAGCTCTAGCCTGTCATGAATGAAGTAAAACAATGATGACCCTATTTAAGGCAGTCTGGAAGGCTGTCTGATAGGGAGGCTTTTCCCTTAGAAAGATTCTGCACCTAGTGGGAATAAGGAACGTAGCATTAAAATGAAAGCCTGGCCTAACGGATTCCTGGTTAATGCCCTAACAACTCTTCCACCATTATTCTGCCTGCCTAATAGAAGGTGAACAATTTTCAATGCTAATGCTTGCCAGGGGACTAAGCAAGCCAACGGCTTCTGTACTCAGCCCCGACCCTGGCCCTGCTGTCTACAGCAGTGCAGTGGTGGGGTCATGCTAACACCTCCGACTCATTGGCCTTATTTAGTCCATCAAAACTGGCACGCTAGGCCATGGTGGAAAGAAGTGCCAGCCAAGCCTAGCTGTGTCCCTGGGGGGCACTCAGTGTGCGTTATCAATGATCGTGGTGGGAAGCCGCTGCTTGCTAATGGCCTGTGTTTAATCAGTGCCCTCCCCCACCTGGGGCCCATTAGCGCACACTCGGCAGCACATTTGTTCCGCTTCTTAAATTTGAAATATTGGGATTGTGCCGGGAACGGCAATTGCATGACGACGCTGGGGCCTGGAGAGTAAGGCAGTTGGGGATGCTCCCTCGGCACAGCCTGGTTGGGTGGGGTGGCTCTGAAGACCTTGTGAGCATGGGGCAGAGGGCTGTATCTTTACCATACCTGCCTGATTAGTGGGGCTAGGGGGAAGGCTGCCTGTGAGAATATTCATCGAGGATATAGGTGCCTTGATTGATATTCTCGGCTCTCCTCTGTCTTCTCCAGGTCTCCCTCCCAGTTGCTTTTTTTTTCCCTGACCTGCCTCAGTTTCTGCTTCTTATGAAAACTCCCATGTTTCATCTCCGCCAGCCGCAGACTGAGGGCCCTGGTGGGGGGACGTGGGGTGGTCCATTTGACAGGGTTTGGGGAGTTTTTAGTGCTGTCGGTTACTAGCCCGTTTCCTAACCCAGTGTCCCTGTTCTTCCTCCTCCTCCTCCTCTCTGCAAATCAAACTGTGTCTGAGATTCACTAATGGGCTGATCAGAGCAGCCATTGGGTTTGCAGTTTCTGTAGGGCAAATGTCAGAAGTCATTCCACCAGCTTCCTTGTCCTCAGGGCTGGAATTGGTAGGCTGTATAAGAGCTCTGGGGAAGCAGAAGTGAATATGGGTCCCCACACACCTCTGTCTAGGAGTGTGGTCACCTCTCTGGTGTGACCTGCTGTGCCACGCAGGGGAGATTGGTTCTGGTTTGGTGTGGGGAAGCAGGAAGTGCTTTGTGGTGCCCAGAGGCCTGAAAAGCAATGAGACCAGAGAGCAGCCCCATAGGACAGCTAATGGAAGACCCTGCCAAAGGAAGTGGGGCTCCATGACCTCTGACCTTTACCCTCTGACCTCCTTTGACTTGATGGAGAAAACTTATTAGCCAATAACCATACTGATCTAGCACTCATGCTTCTCTCTTGAACTCGGTGTGTGTCTCTGTCTTCTTCCTACCTTGTCTCCCTGGATCTTCCCTCTCTCTCGTGCTGTGTCTCCCTCTCCAGCTTTCTACACAGCAGCCCCTCTCACCTCTGCTGGGATCCTGCCCGTGATGCAGTCCTTGTGTCCTGATGGGCAGAGAGATGAATTTGGATTCCTCCAGTACTCCAACTCCACGTGAGTCCACCCCTTCTCTGCTTGTATTTTTTCCTTGGCCATGACTGCCCGTCATGCATGCATGCACTGCCTAGCTATGGATTTAAACAGAAACTCTTTTAATACTTTGTGCTGTAGCAGGCAGAGGAGAGTCAGCTTCATGGCTAAAGCATAGGACCCCAATATAACTTGTGTTGCCTGCTCTGCTGCTCACTTCCTATCCCCAGACCTCCGATGCAGTGAGGCTGCTGGCTCCCCCCCGACCTCCACCCCCATTTTGCAGAAGAGCTGTGAGGATTATTTGCTCAAAAGCCACTTTGAATCTCATGTGATGGAGATTCCTGCACGAATACTGTGTATTATCAGGACTAAAAGCATTTCTAAACTTTGTTCTTTGCCCTCTCCTGGCATTGGCTGGCGGCATGCCTTTTCCTCTGAGGAGGTGAAAATTATGCATCACTTCCATTTGCTGAATGTCAGGTTCAAGTTGGTTTTGTTTTCTGTTTCACGTTCGCCATGACGGTGCCATGACCTGTGGTCCCAGATGCTGCCTCAGTGCCTTGGCCTCCAGCCTTAATGGCCCCTCTGCTTTCCCACCTAGCTTGGCTTTGCTTTCTGAGCTTCTTCCATTCTCAATCACTGGGGCTTTGGTTTGTCTCTAGACTATGGTGAGAAGGGATCATCTCACCAAGTTTCACATTTGTGTCGGTCTCAAGCTGTGCGTCACAGCAGGGGAAGAGCAGGTTGTTTGTGGATGTGGCCTTCTGAGCATGAAATCTTGTCCACTGATGCTGATCTCATTGAACATTACAAATGGTCTTCCATTTGTTCCTGGCTGCATTTATCTACTGTCTTCTCCCCTCAATACGCTTCCCTGCCCAGCCCCCCTGCCAGTCATTGGGCTACGATCCCCATTCAACCCATTCATCAGTATACCCCGCTGGCTTTCCCCTTCCCCTGTATTCTGCAGGGGCTGCAGAGCTGAGCAGAGCACTGCTGCTCTGCTGGGGCACCGGGGGGCCTGGGAGAGCTATGCAAGGAGAGGGGCTGGCAGACCAGTGCCCAAAGAGGGGACCCGGACAGCTGTCTGGCTTCGGGAGTCCCACTTGTCACTGCTGACTCAGGTCTGCTTGACTGAATGCAGATGAGGTTGCAAGCTGTTGCTGAATGAGTCACAGCATTTGCCTCAGGCTGGCTCCAGCAGAGTGTAGAGGGCAGTCAGGAAGGGCTGAGCTGTACAACCGGGGGTGTGCAGTGAGCCAAGGACATCTGTCTGCTTCCTGGGATAGTGGAACCTGCATCTGGTGGGGTGAGGACACCCTGCTTCTCTCCTGTGGCTGACCACCCCTCCTTGAATCTGGGAGAACAGGGAATCCCATCCAGCAACATGCACATGCTCCATTACTCGCCTTTTGTTGGTGGGGGGGAGGAAGAAATCTTGTTTACTGACACATGCTCTAGTGCCAACCCTCTCACCTGGCTGCGTGTTTGCCTTCCTTCCTGGCACTTGTCAGCCTGGCTGCTTGCTGGCAGTGGTGCTGTGCCCCATGGTTCCTTACGCCAGCCTCCCTACTTGCCCTCAGGGTGACCCAGCTCCTGGAGAGGCTCAATGAGGTGGTGGAGGAGAGCAACCTGTTTGACCCAGACCACCCAGGGCTGGAGGAGGAGCTGGAGTCCTTGCACCATCGCCTAGAGTCTCTCAGCAGCAGCGAGCCCAGTTCCATGGAGACCCACTTCAGCAGTCAGGCAGGTAAGTGCAGGCTGCAGGTTCAGTCCCCCCATCTCTCCTGATGAAGCTGCCTGAGGCAAGCCAGGGACTTAGCTCCAGTAGTGGATGGGGAATACCTGGGAAATAACCACATTACTGATAGCAAAGCCCTCAGGGCAAGAGGTCTGGTCCTCTGAGTCCAGATCTGTGTCCACATGTCTCTGAGCCTTCCTGCAGACCTGAGCATCAGAGCCAGGGATGAGGCTTGAGGCCATGTTTGACCATCAACCGGAGATTGGTTGAGAGTGGAAGGGGCACTTGCATTCTGGGCATCCAGGGAATGTAACAGAGTGGAATATGTTCATGCACACCCCGAGTGAGGCATTTGGGTGTATATGGGGCCATAATCATCCACAGCTTTCAACCTGTGGAACCTGCCAGTCCAGAGGAGAGCTGGGCCCCATGATACCTGCCATTGAGGTTTGTTATGGAAGCAGCACCCTCCCTCCACCCCCAGCCCCAAATTACTAATTGCTTGGTGATGGGAGGAGAGAGGGCAGATTCAGTATCTTTTGGAGAGAGGGCAGATTCAGTATCTTTTGGATGATGATGATGAATTGGGCATAGTAGCCCCAGCATTCCTGGGCATGGCTCTCCTTCCAGTTCAGTGGTGCTGTCTCTCTTCCCCAAGTCTGAGCAGCACCCTGTTGCAGCCACTGTCCATCCCAGCTCCCTTGCCATGAGCCATGAGTCTTTAACCTGTTCCTCTCATTTCCCATCAGCATCTGGCTTCACCTTGGGCTCTGCAGCAAAGGACAGGAACGAACTTCACCACTTCCTCACCCAGAATCTCTCCCTGCCCAATGAGACAGCTGAGCTGCTGATGGGCTCCAACGTCAACCTCAAGGAGGTACATGCCCATGCAGGGAACCCATCTCTGAAGAGTACCGCTGCAGTGCTAGAGCATGTGGAAGCCCTTGAAGCCTAGTCCTCCTGGGTGCTGGTCAGAGAGAGTTCCCTGAGTCTGTAGATGCTTAAACCAATCCCAAATGAGCCCTTTATCTGCACTGGCTAAGGCAGTGGTTGGCAGTGTCTTGTGGTGTAGGTCAGAATGGCCCAGCTGTGGTCCTAGGCAGGTCATTGCTAAGGCCTGTTTGCTGTCACTGCTTCTCCCTGCTGCTGCCTCTTTCCACCACCCAGATGTAGCATGGCCTAGGAAAGCTCCCATCCTCAGTGTGATGCAGACAAAGCCCCAATTGCTGAATACCACTGTGGTCCCCCACCACTGAAAATCCAGTGCTGCAGGCTGCATCTATTGGTTCTGTGGGCTATAGGATGTTGACCCCTATGCGAAGCTGGTGTGAGGCAGTAGTGCAATACCTGTTCATAGATGTGTGAGGGTTGCGGGCACTGGAATGAGCTGGAGTTTGTTCATTTCTTAATCTTTGGTCAGAGTCTGTAACAAGGCTTGTCCTTCCCCATGGTGCTTGCAAGAGGAAACAGGGGTCAGGGAACCCCTCTTACACCTGGGAGAAACGAGGCAGAGTGGGGCATGGCACTTATTTACCCAGGTAGCAACAGCTGGATCTCTTGGTTCCTGCCCTATACTGTACATTGGTCCACACTGCCACCATGGAACTGGGATGGACAGGGTAGATGGAAAGATGTCTGCTAATGAGGAGTTGCAGGTGGTCTGGATTGCCTTCTGGAGGCAAGATGGAAACCCCACTTCAGACAGTCAGGCTTTGGCTGGGGAGCCAGCTACGGGGTATGCGGCCGTGGCTTCATGTGGCGCCAGCTAGATCTTATCTCTTTGTGTCCTCCACCTAGCAGCCATTTGATACAATGGCACCTTTCCCTTGTCATGTCTCGGGCAGCATATGGCTTAATGGCACCCATCAGCTGAAATGGGTGTACCCTCCTGGGGTGAGTGTGGGCGGTGAGTGGAGGTGGCTGGGTGACCTGCATCATGTGGCTACAGTGCTGTGGCTTGCTGTTGCTGGTTTGCCACCCCCACTAGACTGAACAGCTGGTCATGGACTGATGGTGCAGGAGGGATGGTTCTGCAGCTGCTTCTCCTAGGGTAGCTGAAGTCCTGAGTAGAGGGAAGGGTCCCCACCAGTCTGATCTGTGTAGCATATGCCAGAGGACCTCACATGATAGATGCTTCTGGCTGGGCCAGGACCTGTCCTTAAGGAAGATGTGATGGAGAGCCCACCACTTCCCTGTAGTTCCATGGCTGATTACCCTCCCAGGGTTAAAATTTCATGCCTTCTTTCAGACTAGATTTCTCTGGATTCCAGATGATGGATTTTGTTCAGCCTTGTCTTGACTAGAGCCTTTGGCTTCAGAAATCTTTTCCCCTTGGAGGTTCTTGTAGACCACCATCAAGTTTCCATGCTCTCCCCTTGCAGGTGTATCGCTTGTTTTTTGGCTCGTCTCCCCCTTCGGCAGAGGATGTCCATGAGAAGGAGCCGTGGGACCGCTTCAGTGCTGGGGAGAAGATCCTCCAGCTGGAGGTGAGGAGGCCCCTGGCTGTTTCCACCCTTCCCTGCATCTTGGGGTGGACAGTGCACGAGCTCACTTTATCTCCAAGGCCTCATAGTTGGGTAAGGCAGACGCTGCCTTCTCCAATCACTACATCAGAGTGGGATCCAGGTGCCGGATCCAGCACTCCAGCCTTCTCCCTGCCCTGTGATGGCCTTTCTTCCTGCTTCTCCCTGAGCTCTCCTTGTACCTCACCTGTGGCTGGTTAGAGCTGGAGGCTGGGAGCAGAGAAAGCTGCTCTTTTTCTTTTGACTGACTAGAGCTTTGGAGTTTGTGTCCAGAACATGGGATTTGTGTCCGTCAGCTCTGTCTCACCTCATCCTCTCCAGTGCCTGGTGGAGTCCTCTTTGTTCCACAGCTGACCAGCCGTCTCCCTCGCCCCTTCCCCCTTTCTGTTGCAGGAGAGCCTCCTGGGTGGCTGGAGGAACCTGAAGGAGGGGCTGATTCACAGGGCCCTGCGGAACCACACGCGATCGATCCACAGGCAGGCCCTGCTGCACCTCCTGTCCCAGGCCCTGGGCCTTGTTGGCTCCCCCTCTGAGGCCTCTGACTCCTACAGCCCCCAGGCCTTCGTGAAGGAGATGGAGGTGAGGGGGTTCATGGAGGAACATGAGGGAGGTAGTGTGGGGCTCAGCTCTGGTGTAATAGGGTTAGGAAGCACACAGCCCCACGCTGGAGGGGAAGCACCCCCCAGTCCATTAATGGGTTTTTGGCTAGGGCTGCTACCCTCAGCTGTATCTTGGCCTGCTCTTTGGACTGGGTTTGGTGACTCTCTGGATTCCCCATCTTGGCTCACGGCCAAGTGCAGAGTGTAAGTCGGTGACAGCACTAGGAATGGATCCCTTCAAGTGCCTTGCCCTGTTTTCAGCCTGGTTTTTAGAAGCCATGCTAGTGTCCCACCCTGACCCAGGCACCGGCACAACCGGGGTTAATGATGCCTGCCTCCTGGGCAGGGGAAGATGATGTGCCTCCTCTCTCCCACAGAACATCCTTTTCACGCCGTCAGTACTGGAGCAGCTGACGTGTGATCAGAACCGGGGGGAGCTGAGGCGGATCCTGACCATCCATGACAGCCAGCGGCCCTGGCTGCGGGGCTACCGGGCCTTGGTCTGCAATGGGAGCGCTGGCATCCGCAGGGAGCGCTTTGCCCAGCTGGCCACAGAGCTCAAGGAGCAGCTGGACACACACAAAATCGCCAGTAGGGTAAGTGCCTGTGGTGCCAGGGCTGCCTTCTGGGCTCCTCCTCCCCCCTGGCTCCCACATCGCTCCTCTGACATGCCTAGCACTGACAGGATTTGGAGGGGCAACTGAGACCCCATGACTTGAGGGAGTGGCTGACCCTGGCTTGGTGGGGGAGAGCTGCAGGGAAACCAGGCATCTCCACACAGGTGACTGCCCTGCTCTGGGGAGTGAGGATGGGGCAGGTACCCAGCCCTCTGCAGACCTATCATATACACCTCTCTGAATTTCAAGTCAGTGGGCAATGATAGGTATTAGGTCCCCATCTCTGCCCTGGGGAGCCCTGCAAGCTGCTAACCCCTCTCCCAACCTTGGTTTTACAGCTGAAGCTGGACGAGGTGAACAGCACGGCTGCCCAACACCGCCTCCATGCCCTACTGGAGGACCTCATGGAGATGGAGAAGGTTCTCAAGGATGTGGACATCCTCTCGGCTCTGGCCAAGTTGCTGCCTAAGGGTGCCTGCGCCAGCAAAACTCCCCCACCTATAGCCAACAGCACCAGCTGGGGTGGGAACTCCACAGCCGGCACCAACTCCACCGTGGAGGAGGGTGAGGGCGAGCCAGTTGGGGAGAACCCCCAGGGCCAGTGCTCGGCCTTCGTGCAGCTCTGGGCAGGGCTGCAGCCCATCCTGTGTGGGAACAACCGGTAAGACTTTGGCTCCTGAAAAGCCCTACAGACCTGGGCAGAGTAGGCAGGGATGGGGGCAGGGGGCACTATGGGAGCTGAGGTGTGGGTTGGCAGAGGACAGGATCAGAGCAAAGTGACTTGGCAGTAGTGGGTCTGGGACTGCCTGCAGCCTCCACCAGGATCCAGGCCACAGCCTGTTTGCCTGAGGAGCTGGGACCACTGGGAACCCACAGGGTCCAGCCTGTGGAGGGGCCTTTCCCATCTCCTAGTGTCCCGTTTGGCTCTGCCTGCAGTTGGTGGGGATGGCAGAGGGCCCTGTCCAATGGCAACTCACTGTCCCCAGTGGTGGGAGGTCCTGCTCATCCCCATGGTCCAGGCAGGAGAGGTCAGCTAGGGCCTTGGACTGCGCTCCCCTCTCTGTAGTTTTCCCTCCAAGACTGGCTAAAGGAATCCTGCGCTGCTGTTGCCTGCACTAATACCTGTGCTGGGAGCCACCCACCCTGCCACTCCCTCCCTAGGGCTCACAAGCTTGACTCATGCCACTGCATCCTCACGTGCGCTGCCTCAGTGGGTCCTCACACCATGCCCACAGGTCCCTGCTGAGGGAGGGTTTCTATGTCACCCAGCCCTATTCTGGATGCACCAGTATTGTGAATTGGTGTGAAAGTTCCCTACTACCATGTCCTGCAAGGGATTGCCAAGCACTGGCTCCTTCCAGGCTGGGCTCTCTCTGCTCATGGTGTGCCCTGCCTGGCCCCTTCAGAGGAGAACCTGCAGTAAATGAGGAAACGTGTGCCCAGAAGGCTTGGGTGGCTGGGATGTGTTGAGTTCCCACAGGGAGGAGCTGGGTCTGCACTGTGTGGCTGCTTCTTGGGCATTGGTGCTGGGCTTGGAGGTACAGGGCTGGACAGGGCGGGCGGAGCAAGTCTCTAACTGTATCTCCAGCAATGCAGTTTGGAGCTTACAACAGTTGTGTCCAGGAGCCCCTGTGCAGGGTGCGTTGCTGTGGGATGGCCAGCCCATTCTGGCCTTGGTGCTGGGACATTGCCTTTTTGTCCTTGAGTGAACAGCCCCTGCAATCAGGACCCCATGAGCACTGGCAGTGTGTTTCAAGGCTTCCCCATAGACTGCCTAAAGCAGGACACCATGACCAAACCTTCAGCAAGTGACCGACTGTGACTTTTCTCCTCCAGGACAATTGAGCCTGAGGCACTGAAGCAGGGCAACATGAGCTCTCTGGGCTTCACCAGCAAGGAGCAGCGCAACCTGGGGCTCCTGGTACACCTCATGACCAGCAACCCCAAGATCCTCTACGCTCCAGTTGGGACAGAGGTGGACAAGGTCATCCTGAAGGTGAGGGCCTGGCTGGCCTAGGTGGCACCCTTAGGGCACCCTTAGCTGCAGGCTGCCTGCCTCGAAGCACCGTGTCTCTTGGGCCCTGTGAGGTCTCAGTCCTTTTAACTGGGGTGGGAAGCTTGCAGCTGTCCAGAGAAGATCTCACGGCAGGTGACAGTGTTGAAGTAGCTGTGTTTAATGGATGGTTCTTTCTCCAGTTCTTGGCTGTTCAGCTGTCCCGTCAGTCCCTGGGGGCCCATTGATTTCTGCCATGTCAATAAATAATTAAGACTCTCAGTGCTGTAAACACAAGCCAGTGAGGGAAGGGGGCGGGCAGGGGAGGGATTCCCTTCCCTTCTCTTCCTGCAGCTGACAGGCTGTGATGTTGGGGCTGGAGGCAGAGTTCAGTACACCATCTACCAGCAGATGCAGGTGGCAGTGAGTGTTTCCAGCCCTGCCCCTGAGGTTGCTGGCCCAGTCTGGGGTAGGTCTGTTCCATCTCTGGAGCACTGTTAATTTTCTCTGTGATTTTCCACCCCCCATCTGTACCCCAACAGTCCCAGCCCTGCTAAGGTGAGCAGGAGGGTAGGTCCACAGTGCCCAGCTCCGATCCCCTAGGCCTGGCTTCCCCAAGGGGTACTTGTACCAGGGCAGGGTACATGGTAGTCACCAACTCCAACTCCGGCAGAGCAGCACCAAAACCTCATCTGTGATGGGGAAGCTGCAGTGGTTTAAATAGGCTTGAAATGGCTCTAATGACACTGCAGGCTCCAAACTTAGCTATACTGAAGTCAGTTCAACCTTTGCTTGGGCTGGTCTGTTACCATTGATACTGTAGTAGGTAGTATCTGGAAGCCAGGACCAATGAGTACCAGGTGCTGTATGTGCACAGAAGGATAATAAAGACCCTGTTCTGGACAGCATAGGATGGAAAGACTAGTATGCAGCAGAAAGGGTGGTCCAAGGCAGTGAGGAGGCAGTAAGACTGCTGTTAGCCAGTCACAGAAGGCTGCATACGTGGCCCAGTAGACTGCAGAACAAAATCAACCTGACCTATTGTTAGATCAGTGTAAGGTCTTATCCTCACCTGAAAGTGAACTTGGATCGAGATTGGGCATGAGCTTGAAGGTGCAGTAGTTCTACTGGAACAATCTGTGTGTGAATGACAGCATCTGCCCTGGGAACTTGATCTAACTTAGTATAAACCGGTCTGATCTGTGCTGGCAGGGCTGGGAGAAGTTGCTTACAGGCTTACGTCTCCTCTCAATATAACCCTTCCTGGGGCCTCTCTTGCTGCAGGCCAACGAGACCTTTGCCTTCGTTGGGAACGTCACACACTATGCCAAGGTCTGGCTAAACATCTCCTCAGAGATCCGGGGCTTCCTAGAGGAGGGAAAGCTGCAGAGACGGATCCGCTGGCTACAGCAGGTGTGGAGGATGCTGGGAGGGGTCTGGGGATGGGCCTGGAATGAGGCAGAAACATGGGCTAGACCACAGCGTGGTAAGATCTGTGCAAGTGCCTGCAGGCGACTGGTTGCAGCCCTGGCTTCTAGCTTCCAGCTTCATCTAAGCAGTTTCTGGCATCGGTAACTGCTGCCGCAACATAGCGAGTGTTTTACAAAGGGGGCTGCTCCCCCGGGGGACTTGTGTCAAAGCCATCTCTGTCCTAGATGCTGGATCCCACCCTGCAGACCTGCTCGTTGCTGCTGAGTGACAGGCAGCTTGACCAGCATCTTGCTTTATATTGACCTCTCAAGACTGAGAGGGGACAGGATCTTAGCTGGATCCCATCCTGCTGTTGCTAAGGCTGACTGAATGCTTGCCTCATGACCTGCTTGGCCCAGCTTGCCTGGTGCAAGGTGGGGCAGTGGGACCCTCAGCCACTTTGCACAAGAAGTAGCAGGAGGAGGCAGGGTGGAGGACACCCAGCCGTCTGCGCTACCTCACTTTTTCTCCTCTCACTTCCAGTTCACTGCTGACCTGCACAAACACCCCGAGATCCTGAACGTCTCGGACAATGACCTCCTCCGCAGCTTCATTGATGGCAACTTCTCGTTGCCCAATGCTAGTGCCCTGCTGCAGCAGCTGGACACCATCGACAATGCTGCCTGTGGCTGGATGCGTTTCATGTCCAAGGTGAGGGCAACACCAGCTCCCTAGAGCTAGGCTAAGCCTGCCAGGTGTCGGGCATACCCAGGAAAGCTGCTCTCTCCCTAGCCAGGCTTCCGTGGGCACTTGGCAATCGCCTTAGTTAGCCAAGGGCATGGGTGAGCTAACACGTGCCTGGGTGTAATTCACTGGGCATGGATATATAAATGGCTGGGTAACAGGCATGTAAATTACATTGGGATCAGACAGATCAGGAGCACACAGTAGATGCTGTTATTACTCTGGCTGCCAGTAAGGTGCCATGCCAATGGGAAATGCAGGGCCATGGCAGCAGGAAGTTTGACTGCACATAATGGCAGTGGAGTGTGGGTCATCCCCACTAGATGGCAGGGGGAGGAAGGGTGTGCCCTGGTTCCCCTGTAGAGCAGGGATCAGTCCAAGGTGCTGTGGCTGCAGCAGGATCTCATGGGACTTTTTTTTCCTGACAGGTCAGCGTGGACATCTTCAAGGGTTTCCCTGATGAGGAGAGCATAGTGAACTACACGCTGAACCAGGCATATCAGGACAATGTCACTGTCTTTGCCAGTAGGTCCCTGGCTCTGTGCTTTCCTTCCCTCTCCCTCTGTTCCTATCACCATTCACATGGCTTTGCTCATTTCCTCTGAATTCCCTTGTCAGCTTGCATCTCTTCACCATTGCACTGATTCTCAAGCTCCCTCCAGCCTGATCCCAGGCAGGTTTTTGCCCCGCACTTCCAGATGTACAGAGCTGAATTTGGGCATTTCTGAGGCCTTGAGGCACAGAGAGGCCCTTTGGTCTTCAGCCTCTGCCACTGACTTGCTGGAGTGAGGAGTGTCTCTGCCTCAGTTTCCCTATTTATAGAATGGTTAGGACCTAGGTGTGACCATGGGTCTCAATCCAGTGGCTCTTGCCAAGCTTCGAGAGCTGCTCCATATTCTGTCAAGTACCCATTCCTAGTGCCTCATGTCTTGCTGAGGAGTCTGTCTCTTGCTGCGTTGGGGGCCTGGTCCTAAATCTGTAGGTGTCAGCAAGGACTCCTGTTGATTTTAACCCTCCTTGGGTATTGCCCTGGCTGTCTTGAGCCATTCAAATAAGCAACCATGTTGCACCTTGGCCCTTGGAGGAACATGAGCCTGCTCCCCAGTGGTCTTCTCCCATCCCCATAAACACTAGGAGGGCCACCCGCTTGGTTTAGGTTAGAGATCAGAAAGCAATATCTTACAGTTAGGGTGGCCAAAATCTGGAACCAGCTTGCCAGGGAAGTGGTCCTCTCCCCTACCTTGGGCAAATTCAAGAGGAGGTTGGATGATCACCTGTCTGGGGTCTTGTGAACCCAGCATTCATTCCTGCCTGTGGCGGGGGGTCAACCTAGATGACCTGTTCAGGTCCCTCCTGACCCTAGCCGCTGTGAAGCTGACCATGGAGCTGGCTGGGATGAATTCCAGTGTCCTAAATGTCCTCACCTCTGCTGCTTTCCCCTCAGGTGTCATCTTCCAGACCAACAAGGACGGCAGCCTCCCACCACATGTGATGTATAAGATCCGGCAGAACTCCAGCTTCACAGAAAAGACCAATGAGATCCGCCGGGCATATTGGCGGCCCGGCCCCAACACCGGCGGGCGCTTCTACTTCCTCTATGGTTTTGTGTGGATCCAGGGTGAGTAGACAGACTTTGGTAGGATTGCTGCTCCCTGACTGGGACAAAGGCCAGCACAGCCTGCTACGTGGGTGTGCAGTGCAACATCCCCTACATGCTGCTCTGCTGAGTGATGCTCCCCTGCTGTGTTAATGTAGCTTATCTCCTGGCCTCTTCTTCCCAGACATGATGGAGCGGGCCCTTATCAACACCTTTGTGGGCCATGATGTGGTGGAGCCTGGCAATTATGTGCAGATGTTTCCATACCCGTGCTACACCAGGGATGAGTGAGTAATGCTGGGTGAATGGGACAGACGTGATGGGCAAGGACAGGGCTGGGGTGCAGTGAGCAGTAAGACTCCTTTGCTCCAAGACAGGTGGCCCCTCTGGATAGTGCTCCTAGGATCTCATGGAAACAGGCCTGGCATCTGCACTCCTTCCAGCCAAGCTGGCCCTGCTGCTTGCTCTCCTTATTATCCCATTGCTGGCTCCTTCCTCATTGCATCAATGCCGCACTATACAGCAAATGCCACCATGGCCTGGGCAAGGTGCAACATTCAGAGTATTGCAGGCTACAGTGGGGGTCTGGGAGCCAGGGCACCTGGGTTCTACTGGCCGTGTCTCAGACCTGCTGTATGACCTTAGATGTGCCAGTAACTCCCTCAGCATAGGTGAACTGTAGCAGGAATTATCTGGTCTTGTAAAGGAATTACCTGGGCATGGTGGTGATGCCTGATCCTCTGCCCTGACATCCCAGAGTGGTTCTTGGGGCTGCAACAGAGGGAGGTGGACACGCTTGATGGTCCTTCCAACTCAGTCTACTCTGATTCTTTCCCTTTCCCCCCAGCGTGATGGTGCAAGGTCCCCGCTGTCTGTCGTCATGTGGCTGCCATCCTCTGTGGGTGCCAGGGTTCATGGTGTGTCAGGACGGGTTCTGATGCCTTGCTGCCTCTCTCCCCAGTTTCCTGTTTGTCATCGAGCACATGATGCCCTTGTGCATGGTGATCTCCTGGGTCTATTCGGTGGCTATGATGATCCAGCACATTGTGGCAGAGAAGGAGCATCGCCTGAAAGAGGTGGGGATGTGGCAGTGGGATCTGGGATCACGGCTGTCCACTGTGCCCACTGAGGAGGAAGGAGGGCAACTGACAGAACATACAGTCACACAATGTGGGGGAAGGTGGGGTACTGCCCTGAAACTCGTGCAGTAAATGGCATGGGGTGGGCTGTTGGGCTCTCCAGTAGTGTCCTGTGAGTCCTGGCAAGCTGGTCTCTGCACCCCTGTTGCCACCTTGCAATGAAAGAAGCTATGTCCCCAAAATATTTCCACATCTAGCCCATTGTTGCTGCCAGGCGGTGGTGGGATGGTCTGTTGTCCTGAGTAAAGGGGTTAGTACTGGGGGCCATTTTCCCATTACGATGTCTGCGGGAGGGGAAGGGCTGTGGGTCCTGGACAAAACATAACAGGGAAAACCTGCAGCTGGACTCTCCTTTCCTGGTGTAAACCAGGTGTAATGCTGTTGAAGCTGGTGTAAAATGGATGCAAGCAAGAGTGAGAGCAGATCTATTATCTGTGGCCTCAGAACCAGGGCATGGGGGGACACTGGTCCAGATTCTTCCCCAGTGTTAACTCCTTCAGAGCTGGTGAGAGACTACCAGGGATGGATCTGTCTCTTGCGCTGTGCCCTGTAGTCACCTGGGTGACTGCAGTGCCCAGGGGTTTGTCAAACAAGCACCCTCCCTGGTATTGCTCTAGAGCTCTGCAACTGCTCTTCGGGGTCATCTGGGCTTAACAGTGCCTGCAGGGTCAGTTTTTGCCATCTCTGGGTTGCCTGTACAATAGCAGCCCAGAACAGTAGTGATGTTGCCCTAAGCCCTGATCTCTAGAGCACCTTGGCTGTCTGGGAGTGGTGGGATCGCTTCTCTCTGCTGCTCAGAGCAGCCCTGGCTGACCAGGGGCATAGGTTAGATGAGCTGCTTGGGTCTGCAGTCTGGATGCCTAGGATTCCACGTCCATCCTCCCTGCCCTGCTGCTGCCCCCATCGCCTCGTAGCTGTTCCCAGAGAACATCGGTGTTTCATTCTTTGGCTGGTGTTGGCTCTTCAGCCTTAAGCCTGCCTGTGGGAGCTTGCAGGGAAGAGGTTCCAGTGGCTAACAAGAGCATGACGAAGCTGCTGAGGCATGGTGCCAGGAGGAGCTGGCAGTAGATCTCTGGGAGGGCAGCGCTGTCTTGTCTCTGCCAAGCGCATCAGAGGCAGGATGCTGAGGAGGGCTTTCCCCCTGTGCTGCTGGAACACTCCACTGAGCAAAGTGGATACTTCTGGATGGCTGGACACTTTGTGGGGAAGGCTCTCATGCAGCTCCTGCTCCCCAGACTTGTGTCTCCTGGGCACGAGTGCCACAGATCCGGGAGAAACCATACCGCCAGTGAAATCATCTGTGCCAAGACTAGCCAGATGCACTGTGTCCTATGACAGGGTGCTACCAGCATGGGGCATGGCTGTTTGGCAGAGGAGACCATGCCAGGACCCCACTAGCTACCCTCTGAAATAGCTGCTGCTGCTTCCCTCAGCCTGGTCTGGCCTGCTCTTGCCTGCAGTGCAGTGGACTTGGCAGAGCTTCTGGCAGCACATGGCAGGTACCAGGGCCAAGCCACCAGAGCACATACATCTCCATGCTTCTGGTGGTACCAGATTCACACACTGTAGTGTAGTGTAGCTCAAGCTTCCCTCAGGAGATTGTGGGAAAGCAGCAGCATTCTCTCCCCATGGTGCATCTCTTTTGTACCCACTCCAGCTCTTGTGGGTCCATGCTGATGGTTTTCGAATGCTTGTTGTAGCTGCCATGGTTGCCTTCTCTGCTCCGAGCATGGATTCTGAAGGGCTGTCTGGTATGATCAGATTTCTTCTTGCCATGAAGCAGGCTGGGTGTTTTGGCACCACCTGAAAGGTAGGGCGGCAGCAGTGCTGGGCTGCCTTGGACAAGCAGCTAATGCCTTGGCATGGCTGGCTGTGGAGCAAATCTTAGTCTGAGCATTAGGTACTCTTTCTGTGCACAGGACACTTGTATGGAGAGACTTAATGGTGGGGGTCTACTACAGACCTCCCAGCCAGGGGGAAGAGCTTGACCAGGAATTCTTGGGTCAGCTCACAGAGGTAGTGAAGTCTAAGGATGTGGTAGTCATGGGGGACCTGAACTTCCCGGACATCTCCTGGGAAGAGCAGTCAGCCAGGTCTGAACGCTCATGTAGGTTCTTGGCCAGAGTGCAGGACCTCCATCTAACCCAGAAGGTACACAGTCCCACCAGGGGAGACACCTTGTTGGACCTGGTGCTGGCCACGGGTGATGACCTGGTGAGGGGGCTGTGGGTGCTCGACCACCTGGGCGACAGCAATCATCGCCTGCTGGAATTCACCATCCAGTGCAAGGTGGCAAAGGCCTGCAGTAAGGCAGCAGCCCTAGATTTCAGGAGGGCAAACTTCAACGAGCTAAGGAGGATAGTTGGGGAAAAGCTGAGGTGCCAGGGGGAGGGGAGCCAGGTGTCCAAGGAGAGTGGTCGCTCCTTAAGGAGACTATCCTCCAAGCCCAAAGGGAGGTAATCCCAACGAGGATCAAAGGGAACAGGAGGGCACACAAGCCTCCATGGCTCAACAAAAGCATCCGGGAATGTCTCCTTGCTAAAAGGGAGGCGCACACTCAGTGGAAAGAAGGGGACATCACCAGGGATGACTATACTCCAGTCGCTCGGGGATGTAGGGGGGCAGTCAGGAAGGCCAAGGCAGAGATGGAACTGGGACTAGCTTCCCAGATTAAGGACAATAAGTCCTTCTTTAAATACATAGTGGGTAAAAAGAAGGTCCCAGGTAATGTGGGGCCCCTGCAGGACGCGTTGGGAAATTTGGTCATCACACCAGGCGACAAAGCTAACATATTTAATGATTTCTTTGCCTCCATCTTCCTAAGTAGGGACCAGAACAGTCACCTCCCTGCTGGGCCCCCCTCAGGCCCTGGGGGAGGCACACCTGGGCCAAGAGTTAGTGAGGAACTAGTTAGGGAGCTTCTGGAGGGACTGGACGTATTCAAGTCAGCTGGTCCGGACGATCTCCACCCTAGAGTTCTAAAGGAATTGGCCGAGGTCATTGCGGGACCCCTGGCACGGCTTTATGAGCACTCGTGGTGCTCTGGTGAGGTGCCAGAGGGCTGGAAGAGGGCCAGCGTGGTTCCCATCTTCAAAAAGGGGAAGAAGGAGGACCTGGGAAACTATAGGCCAGTTAGTCTTACCTTGATCCTAGGCAAGCTGTTTGAGAAAATTATGCTGGCACATGTCCACGAGGGGCCAGCAGGGGACTGCATGCTTAGGGGCAACCAACACAGGTTCATCAGTGGCAGGTCCTGTCAGACCAACCTGGTGGCCTTTTACGATCAGATCACCAGATCATTAGATGCAGGGGTAGCAGTGGACATAGTCTTCCTGGACTTCCGGAAGGCTTTTGACACTGTCTCTCACCCTGTTCTCATTAAAAAACTGGGGGGCTGTGCTGTCGACACCCACACAGTCAAATGGGTCGCCAACTGGCTGGAGGGCCGCACCCAGAGGGTGGTAGTGGATGGATCCTTCTCAACCTGGAAGGACGTGGGCAGTGGGGTCCCCCAGGGCTCGGTCCTCGGGCCCGCACTGTTCAACATCTTCATCAGTGATTTGGACGAGGGGGGTAAAAAGCACCCTGTTCAAATTTGCTGATGACACTAAGATGCGAGGGGACGTGGGCACATTGGAAGGATGCAACAGGCTACAATCAGACCTAGAGAGGTTACAAGGGTGGGCAGACGAGAATAGGATGGGTTTCAACACAGACAAGTGCAAGGTGCTGCACCTGGGGAGGAACAACCGGCACCATACCTACAGGCTGGGGAACTTCCCTCTTGTCAGCAGAGACAGAAAAGGATCTTGGAGTCATCATTGACTCCAAGATGAACATGGGCCGGCAGTGTGGGGAGGCAGTCAGGAAGGCCAACCGTACCGTGTCATGCATCCACAGATGCATCCAGAGCAGGTCCAAGGAGGTGATCCTCCCCCTCTATGCGGCACTGGTCAGGCTGCAGCTGGAGTACTGCGTCCAGTTCTGGGCGCCACACTTCAGGAGGGAAGTGGACAACATGGAGAGGGTCCAGAGGAGGCCACTCGCATGATCAGGGGACAGCAGGGCAGGCCCTACGAGGAGAGGCTATGGGACCTGAACCGGTTCAGCCTCCAAAAGAGAAGGCTGAGGGGGGATCTTGTGGCCTGTTATAAACTAGTGGGGGGGGGATCAGCAGGCACTGGGGGAGTCCCTGTTCCCCCGAGCACCGCCAGGAGTGACCAGGAATAATGGTCACAAGCTGGCAGAGGGTAGATTTAGGCTAGACATCAGGAGGCGCTACTTCACGGTCAGGGTGGCTAGGGTCTGGAACCGACTTCCAAGAGAAGTGGTGCAGGCTCCTACCCTGGGGGTTTTAATGAGGAGGTTAGATGAACACCTTGCTGGGGTTGTTTGACCCCAGTACTCTTTCCTGCCATGGCAGGGGGTCGGACTAGATGATCTACTAAGGTCCCTTCCGACCCTAGAAACTATGAACTGGGGGGAAGGAATCCAATTATTCGTTCTGGACTGACCAACATGGGCAGCAGAACCCTACTTAGATTTGTGCAGGGCATTGGGCGCAGAGCTGCCACCTTGGTCCCAGGTTCCAGTCAGCACAAAGCCAAGGTATCGTGGCACCCTGTGTCTGGGGAAGTATTCCCACTAATGGGATAGAGGTCTGTCCTGTGGAAATGACCCCTGCTGCCATATGCCCTGGTAAAGCATGACACTGTCTTTTGCAGGTGATGAAGATGATGGGCTTAAACAATGCAGTGCACTGGGTGGCCTGGTTTATCACCGGCTTTGTCCAGCTATCTATCTCTGTCACAGCACTCACCGCCATTCTCAAGTATGGTAAAGTCCTGATGCACAGTGATGTCTTCATCATCTGGCTCTTCCTGGCCATCTATGCTGTGGCTACCATCATGTTCTGGTGAGCTCTGGTGGCTGGTCAGGGTCAAAATTTGACAGTCTGGTGTTGTAGCTGTTGGGCTGATGAAGCAAGGGGGCCAGGCATCTAGAGACATGCTACATGAGGCACAGCCAGCACTGGCCTTTGGCTCTGGGGAGGCGGTAGAGCTGATGTTGGTGCTGCCTGGCCCTGGAGAGTTTTGGGGCTAAGAGTGTCTGAAGGTGGCAGAGTGGGTTATAACCATACAGGACTACCCAGGGTCATTCTCAGTGGGTCCCATGGTGATGTACACAGCAGCAAGGGATCATGGAGCAACATCGAGAACCTTTCCCTGGTACAAGAATCCTAAGGCTCTGACCCCAGCGGCAGAACTAGGAAACAATTAGCAAATACTTTCCCTACCTGCATATGCACCCAGCGGTGGGGTGGACTGTCTGGCAGCTGGAGGTGGAACAGACAGGCTGGGGGCCTGAAGATGTCATTCCCTTCATTTCCATGGAGTTCCTCCTGACTTACCCCCATGTAACTGGAGGAGACCCCTGCTCCACATGTGTGGTTAAAGAAACACTGGCCACTTGTTTAGTTGGCCTTAATGAGCAACCCGGGGTATCGATGGGGCGAGCATGAGTTGTGTGATGGACAAGGCTGTTGTATTCCTGTGCCGCATGTGGGTGCACTTGGAAGAACGCAGATGTCTGCAGGATCTGGGGGGTGTGGGCAGGCTGACACTCTTGCCAGGGCTGAGGATTGCAAGGAAGCAATCTCCAGTTGTGCTTCTGGTTAGAACATGCAGAGCCCTTCAGATGCCACTGCCAAAGCTGAGGTCGGCAAAGTTTTTTAGCTGAGCTGCCAGAAAAACCCGGCAAGCTGGACTTGGTGTGCCAGGGTGGAAAGAGCGGGAGCTGCAAGGGGCCCAATTCTTTTGGCAGTGCAGTCCTGGCCCCTTCCCCACTATGCTCCCCGAGGTGTGCAGATGCAGTGCCTCTGGCCCCTTTCCAGCCTTGCATCCCAAGGCACATGCACAACTGTTGGCCACAGAGTAGGGCCAGGGCTCCAGACCCTGCTGCACCATTTGTAGCCTCCCAGCTACCTTCCACATCCGGCCCACACTCTGGGCAGTTGCTGCTTGCCACAGATCCCAGGCTGCTTGCAGCCTCCCCACCACCTCCTGTGACCAGCCCAAATTCTGTGGCTGGTGGCAGCTGCCCTGAGCCTGAGCTGGCTGTGGTATGCCAAGCAAAATGGCCTTGTGTGCCATGCTGTAGCATGTGTGCCCGGGGTTACCAACCCCTGGCCTAGAGGAAGGCAAAGCGAGGACAGGAGGCAACCCTCTCTGCACCTTCCCTACTCCACCCTTACTCATTGCGCTCCTTTTGTAATTCCTACCAGTATTTGCTCTGGGATGGTTTCCATGGAAACTTTAGGATGGAGGGATAGAGTATCAGGACCTGGTAGTGATGAGGTGAGCTGCCATTGTTCAGTTTGTGTCCGGTGCTATTGTCAGGGGCAGGGATCTGTCTTGCACACACATCGGGGTCCCTTGTGAGTCCTAGGTTCAGCCAAGGGGCAGGGAGCTGAATGGCCCATGGGGATTAAACTGCCCAGGTGTCTCCAGGGCATGAGACTTGTAGGGACGGAAGGGATGTCCTTGTTCTTAAACCATCCCAGACAGACATCTCTCCATCCACCTCTAGAAAGCCCCCAGTGAAAGAGATCCCCTAGCTTCTCTCAGCTTGTTTCCCGAGGTTCTGTCCAGGGCTGGGTGAGTGCACCTTGCTCTACTACTCCATGCTGTGCCTGTTGTGTAGCTAACTGGAGAGTTTCAAGGCCATCAAAGTAAGACTGAAGACTAACTATCCTTTCTTCCACCCAATCCCTGGAAGCCCAGGTAGGGTCTGGGAAGGGGGCATCACCTGGGGAAGTTGGGTGGTGTGGAAGAGCCCAATGTCCTTCCTCTCTGGAGCAGCTGAGATAACCATGTCTTTCCTGGCAGCTTCCTGGTGTCTGTGCTGTACTCCAAGGCCAAGCTAGCCTCTGCCTGCGGGGGCATCATCTACTTCTTGAGCTACGTCCCCTACATGTATGTTGCCATCCGGGAGGAAGTGGCTCATGACAAGATCACAGCCTTTGAGAAGTGCATTGCAGTGAGTACCAGGCTGTCATGGTGGCTCATAAACTCCCCATGGAGCCCAGGCTCCATGAGGTGGGTATAGAGGCAGTGCTCTCCATGCCTGCTCTCTCCATCCAGTGGGAGATCAGCTGTGCCCTGCACCCCAAGGCCAATAGCTGTCTCTTGGCCAATTAGAGAGCTCAGTCTGTTCCTCCAGCCCCAGTCACTGGAGTAATCGGGGACCCCCAGGGAGTGAGCTGTGCAGTAGCAAGTGGGCAGAGAACTGGAAAGACCCAGGGGCTCATGACTGCAGATTCCCATGTGTTGAGACCTGGGAGCTGTCAGCGAAGGTCTTGGGGGCATCCCCAAAGTTTGGCCTATATCCACCCTTTCATGAAGAAGAGCAAAGCATTATAGTAAGCCTCTTCCCATTTGGTTGAGGTGGTATCCTGGCCCCCATTAATGCCAAACCCCACACCTCTTCCCTGCCTTCCACAGGTTGTGTAGGAAACCTGGCTCTCTTCAGTAGGACGTAGCCCCTTGTGAACCACTCCTTGGCCCCCCACGTTTTTCTCATCTTGAGTCCAGCTGTGAATTGCTAAGGTCCCATGTATAGACAGCAGCACTGTCTCCGTTCTCCCTGCCACACAGCACCAGTCTGTGGTTTCTGTGCAGGGTTTAGGTGACGAGCTTTTGGACTAATGTCCTCTTTATCTTCTCCCCTCAGTCCCTCATGTCAACCACAGCCTTTGGGCTGGGCTCCAAGTACTTTGCTCTGTACGAAGTGGCTGGTGTGGGCATCCAGTGGCACACCTTCAGCCAGTCTCCTGTGGAAGGTGATGACTTCAACCTGCTGCTGTCCATGATGATGCTGATCATTGATGCCGTGGTGTATGGAGTGCTGACGTGGTACATTGAAGCAGTGCACCCAGGTACGGGCAGGGACTCCCCCTGCAGGAAGAGGCTTGTGGCTACCCAGCTGTGAGCCAGATGCAGAGATGCTGCTAGAATCACTGGACCTACCTTCTAGCAGCCTCCTTCAGTGGATATGACCACAGAGGAGGCTGATTCTGGTCATGACGGGTGGGATTGTACTCACTTGTGTAGTTGCATAGGATGTCTGTGCAAACGTGCCCCACAGGTGACAGTGCCTTTTTGTGGTGCTCTCCTAGTGGTGCAGCTCAAGTTTTCAGGAAGAAGTAATTCATTGGTTTTCTGGCTGAATTGTAACATAAGATTCCTGTTTCAGGTTCTTATTTTTCCTTCCTTTTTCCCCACAGATGAAATTTGGGTAAATCCCAAATATAACCTTGAGATGTTTGGGCTCTTTAAATGCACATGGATTTTTTGTTGTTGTTGAAACAGTATGACCAATTTGACAAAAATTCAGTTTTCAGTCACTCCAGATTTGTTTTGGGGGGGTTGAGAGGAATAGGCATCTTCTACCTAAAATCTGTTGTCCAGATCTGCATATGATGCCCCTTGGCCACCTCACAATGTGCTGTTCTTTCAGTCGTGGTTCTGAAAGAGCAGCACACCTCTAATTTTCCGGGCTTGGTTTGCCTTGCAGGCATGTATGGCCTGCCCCGGCCCTGGTACTTCCCCTTCCAGAAGTCTTACTGGCTCGGGAATGGACGGATTGAAACCTGGGAATGTACCTGGCCCTGGTCACGAACTACCCGCCTTAGCATCATGGAGGAGGATCAAGCCTGTGCAATGGAGAACAGGAGACTGGGTAAGCATGGCCGTAGTGGGAGCAGAACCTGGGATGGAGGTTGGTTCCAGTGGTGAAAATGTGGTCAGGGACCCCAGGATCTGTCCCCAACTTTGCCCCTGTGTTGCTGGCTAATACTGGGCAAATCATTTCATCTCCCTGTACTCTGGTTTCACCTCCTTGGCTTCTGTTTCCCTGAATGGGTGGCTGTTAGGAGACCCCTTTACTACAGAGGTGGCGTGAGGCCCTAAGAGACCCTCTGACAGAAGGCATCAGAGAATGGAGTGGGTCCAGTGAAGGGCAAGAGAGAACACAAAGGGGGGAAAAGATGACTTTCAGCAGGAAGAGTGATTAGGGCCATATCCCCAGCTGGTGTAATCCAGCATCACTTCAGCAGTGTTTTGGGACAGGATTAGCTGGGGGTAGAAACAGAAGAAGGGAGAGGATGTTGGCTGGAGGATGGGGGACAAAAGAGAAGGTGATGAGCAGGGGGAGCTGGGAGCCTGGTTGAGTGAGATGGAGACAGAGACTGGGTCAAGGCTGCAAATTGTCTCCAAGCTGGTGCCTGCTGTTTCCCTTGTTCTTTCCTGGGATTCAGCCCCTCATTTTTAATTTCCTGAATGGCTTTGTTTAAGGCTGTGTCATCACTTGGCATTACTAATGCCATCCCAGCCATTTTCCACCTGGTCAGGGCTCCTGCAGCCCTGTGACCATCTGCTGGGTCTCCAGGTGGGCACATCCCTCAGGAAGTCACTCAGTCCTTTTCTTAGTACCCTGTTACCTGAGGGAAGAGGCTGGTGGAGCCAGAGCTGCTTGCTGGCCAGTCCTGAAGAGCTGGGACAGCCCACCCAAGCCCCTCTCCTCAACTCTCGTTGCAGAGGAGACCCGAGGCATTGAGGAGGAGCCGAACCACCTGCCCTTGGTTGTCTGCATCGACAAGCTCACCAAGGTCTACAAGACAGACAAGAAGCTGGCACTGAACAAGCTGAGTCTGAATCTCTATGAGAACCAAGTGGTGTCCTTCCTGGGGCACAATGGGGCAGGCAAGACCACCACCATGTGAGTCACCATGGGGGCACCCCTTTTTTTATTTCCTCACTGCCTGCTGTGAGGAAGAGATGATGGGCAGCAGTGGAATGAGAGGTGCAGTTGTCCCATCTTGCCTGTCTGGCTTGTTCCAGTTGCTAAAACTCTGGGCTTCAGCAAATTGTCACCCTGGCCTGCTTGGAGATCTTAGTCCCAGGAGTCCCCAGTGGCTCTGTGCCAGCCGGAGGCCTTGTCTCCTACACCAGAGCCAGAGATGGGAGCTCAGGCATCCAGCCTTGCCGTGCCCCAGGTGTTACAGTCCAGGGGCTTTCAGCAGCTGTTGTCGAACAAGCTTGTGTGCAGATCCTGGAACTGTTGTTGCCAGACACAGCCATCGTGTGTCTGAGGGTGGAGGCCTGGGAGCATGTCAGAGGTGTGAGGGCTTCTGGCAAAGTTGAATGCCTGGGGGAGGCTTGGCAGGAGGGAGGTGCCATTCTAACATAGCAGCAGCTGGGGTGGGGAGCAGGTCTTGGAGGGTGAATCTTGTAATAAGCTGGGCCATGGAGGTGCTGGGCAGTGCTGGATAGAGCTGTTGCCCAGGGTGATCCTGCCAGCGTCCCTTTTAGGGGCTGTCTGCAATGGCCCTGTGCTAGGCAGGCACCAATTTGTTATGAAGAGGAAGGCAGCAGGAGGCGGGGCCCCCTCACATTGTCATTTCCCTGCCAGGTCCATCTTGACAGGCCTCTTTCCACCAACCTCGGGCTCTGCCACTATCTATGGCCATGACATCCGGACAGAGATGGATGAGATCCGGAAGAACTTGGGCATGTGTCCGCAGCACAACGTGCTCTTTGACAAGCTGACAGTGGAGGAGCACCTCTGGTTCTACTCGCAGCTCAAGAGCATGGCAGAAGAGGAGATCCGCAAGGAGATGGATAAGTAGGGTCCTATGCTGTAAACAAGTCCTCAGGCTGTCTTGCTCTGAATGGCTTGGTATGAGCAGGTCTGGTGCCCTGTAAGCAGGGCCCCATGAACTCTGAGCCAAGCATTTGCAGGGTGGCCAGTGATGCATTGGATTCACCATCCAAAGAGACTAAAAGGGCCCCAGTTTTCTGAGAGCAGGTCCTCTGCACTTCCCTGGCCACTCTAGAAACTCATGGACTTGGGTAGTAAAAGCTGAAGCTGTCATTCCAGCCTCTGTGGTTGCAAAGAAAGCATTTCCAAGTAGCATGCCCAATGCATCTCTGCCTGCAGAGAGTCTGAAATAGTAGCTGCTAAGCCACGTGTGCTGTCCTGCTCATGAAACAGAGCTGTTGGCCCACGCTTTTGCTAGTGTGCCCAGACCCCTCAGCCTTACCCAGGCAGGAGCACTTGTCCTGTAGCGCCATGTGCTGTGATGCATATTGTGTCTGTCCCCAGGATGATCGAAGACCTGGAGCTGTCCAATAAGCGGCACTCGCTGGTGCAGACGCTCTCTGGGGGGATGAAGAGGAAGCTCTCAGTAGCCATTGCCTTTGTGGGGGGTTCACGGGCAGTCATCTTGGATGAGCCCACAGCTGGTGTGGACCCGTATGCGCGCAGGGCCATCTGGGATCTGATCCTCAAATACAAACCAGGTGGGCAAACCCCAGAGTACCCAGCAGATTGAGCTTTATCAGCCACTCCAGGTTGCACCCTGCCCCAATCCAAGCTGCTTCTATTGTTGCCTTGGCAAACAAAGCCTGTGCTCCCCTGAATGCCTGGGAGAGGAATACCTCAGTCAGGCCATTTGCCTGGAGGAAGAAGGGAAGTAGGGACTGGAGTTTGTGTCCTTCTGGCATGAATATGTAACCAAATGGTGTCAAGTGGGCGGGGGAGCTCAGGATGGGGAGTTGGGATATCTCTGTTCTGTTCAGGCCCCTGCTGCTGGCTCTTTTATGAGACAAGCCCTTCCCCACCGTTGTGTCTCTGTTTCCTCCCCATCAGCCTTTCCTCACCTGGACAAAACATGCTGAGTCCCTTGGTTGAAAAGGCTGTGGGAGGGGAGAGTGTTGCGGTTGTCTGCCTGTGTGGAAAGATCTCTGAGGCCCATGTCCAGTATCACGCTGCTTGGCAGGGCAGTGTTGTCTGAGGGCAGCAGCAGTCAGCCAGGTGCCGTGCAGGCTGCTCTCACCTTCCCAGAGCCTTCTTTCCCCGATGCACCTCCTGTCCCTGCTCAACTCTCTCTGATGCCCCTTATATGTGCTTCTCTCTGGCCTTGCAGGAAGGACCATCCTCCTCTCCACACACCACATGGATGAGGCTGACCTGCTGGGGGACCGCATCGCTATCATTTCCCATGGCAAGCTCAAGTGCTGTGGCTCCCCACTCTTCCTCAAGAGCACCTATGGGGATGGCTACAAGCTGACAGTGGTCAAAAGGCAGTCAGATACCCGGAATAGCACAGGTGTGTGTACAAGTAAGTCCCATGTGGCTGACCCAGGGGAAGCCACTGTTGGCGACCAGTTCAGCTAAACTGGGAAAATCCATCTGCTTTGCTGCTCAAGTAACACTGAAAATCTGGACATTTTACATCTCACTACCTGCATAGGGATATAGTATCTGCCATCTGACAGAATTGCCTTGTCCCCTCTATGCGCAGGTTGGCTCGGGGGCTTGGTAAAATCCTGCATGGAGCTGTCTGCCTGCAGGACACTGGTTTCAATTCAGGCCAGGCTGGAAGCATCCAAAGATGATTCATTGGTTAACAAGTGTCTGAGTAATGGAACGAGCTCCACTTACTGGAAGTTCCTGCAAAGAGGCCAAAAGTTAAACGCATAGCAGAAGCGAAACCCCCCTCTTAGCTGTAGTTGGGGACACTCCAGCCCAAGGCAGTGTAGGGGCAGCTCACTGCATTCTGTGTGCGCGAAAGGCTGCACTCCCCTGCACCGAAACCCTGCCCTCCCTCCCTCCCTGAATTCAGAATTAACAAAAAGAGCAGCAGCTTGTACATCCCAGAAGGTAACATTTTGAGGACCCAGTAGGACATACTGACCGAGTGACCTGATTTCCTTTGTGCTAGATGCAGGACAGACTCACAGCCCTCCATCCCACTCTTCAGTCAGCCCATGCTCTGAGCCCCGGGTCTCCCAATTCATCAAAAAGTATGTTGCCTCCTGCTTGCTGATCTCAGACACCAACACAGAGCTCTCCTACATCCTGCCCAGTGAGGCTGTCAAGAAAGGCTGCTTTGAGAGGCTTTTCCAGGTATCAAACCTTTGCCCAGATGCTGGTCTAGGTGCTAGTAGAGCAGGGGAACACTGGTGGGGCCGGGTCAGTGGTCTGACTGGGATGTGGAGCTTATTTTCAGTTCTAAAAGAACAGTGTGGAGATGCTTTCTGTCTGCTTGATTCCCCTGAGACATAGGGTAGACGCACATTTAGTCTGTTGTACACATCCTTCATGGACAACTCTGCCTCTGATTTGTACGTGCTGGATTTGTACGTTGCAGCATCGGCTGTGGGAGCAGCACTGAATTGTGTGTCAGGGTGGAATATTCTGAGGTGCTAAAGGGATTTGGGTGGCTGATTTGTTAAGGGTTTTGCTCTTAGAGTAGACACAGCCCTTACTGAGTGGCATGGCCTTCAGCCTGGAGCATCCCCAACATCATGCACTCTAGGCTGTTTGTGGCTCAGTTTCCAGCACACTCGTGCCTATTCCTGGGCTTTTCTGGTCTGCTGTCAGCTTGCATTGCTGCAGCAGATGCCCCCAGAGCAACACAGGGCACCAGGCCACTAGGACAGCTGCTACAGCATGCTCTTCCCTTCAGGTTTCTTGGGTGGCTTTGGGGGCTTTTATCTTCCTGTGAGCAGGCAGCAGAAACCCTTCCCCAGGGTAACTGCTATAGCTCCATGGCTGTGGGCAAACTGCAGTGGATGGTGAGTTGGGGCAGAGCACCCCTGGGAATGAGACTTCCTGCAGCCATAACTACAGGCAACTGTCAGTGCCTCCTGTCTCATGTGAACTCACAGAGGACAAGAGTCTGTGACAGCTCTAGCTAGGGATCTGGGCTCAGCCTTCAGCAGTTTTGAAGGCCTGCAGTGCATCAGTCCAGGTGCTGGCAACTGTCAGACATGTGGCCGTCCTGTCTGTGGTAGCTGGGCAGTGGGGGAGGCCATCTTTTTTCAGGGGTCTGGGACACTGGGCACTGGGACTTGTCTATGCATAACCTGAAAGAACAGCTCTTTGCCATGGGCTTCTTCATCTCCTCATTGGGAGCTATCCCTGTTTGCAGCACCTGGAACAGAGCTTGGATGAGCTGGATCTGACCAGCTTTGGGCTAATGGACACAACCCTGGAAGAGGTGTTCTTGAAAGTCTCCGAGGAGGACCAGTCCTTGGAGAACAGTGATATCGGTAAGGAGTCTGCATAAAGGGCAGGGGCAGGGTTTATGTTTGGCAGCGTCTATATATGCCGGCAGGTGAAGGATTTGTTCAGTCTCCTATCTGGTAGGAAATTCTCTACTGGTAGGAAGCTTTGTTAAGGATGTACTATTAGTGAAAGCCTTCCATCTGGCATGGCCAGCACTAGAGTGCAGGAGCAAGGGAGGTCATGGGACCCAGGAAATCTTGGTCGGGTTTTGGTGTCCTGAGATGGCAGGGTCCTTAAGGAAGAGCTCCTTTCCCCCTCTAAAACATGCATTCAGTTCAGGCTTGGATCTGGTCCCTGTGATCCATGCAACTGGCAATTGAGTAGACGGCCTATCTCAGGGCCAAACCATTGTTCCTGCCTGAGAGCAAGGGCAATGTCCATGGAAGGATGCTTTGCCTCAGGATGCATGGCTCTTGATGCTCCCATACCAACCCACCTTCTCCTTGCAGATGTGAAGGAGTCCAAGAAGGATGCGCTGCAGCCACCAGCTCCCCCAGCGGGCCTGAAGCCTGAGGCCAATGGAGAGCCCCTTCCTGAAGTGGAGGCACCTGAGAAGCCGGACGTGGAGCTCAGCAACCTGGTGGCCTGCTCCAAGCTGGCCCAGTCCCAGGCGTCCCTGCGCTCGGCTTCCTCTGTGGGCTCCGTGCGGGGCGATGAAGGTGGGGCTTATTCGGAGTTCTATGGGGATTACTCTCCGTTGTTTGATAATCTGCAGGACCCTGATAACATCAGTCTGCAAGGTTTGTAACGCACTGCATGGCAGGCCTTAAATTCGCTGGCGGGGTAGGCTTGGCCTGCTCGGCTGGGCAGCAGGTGCTTTGCTCTGGCTCTGCTCTCGGCTCCTGTGTGGGACAGGCAAGATGGCAGCTGCTACCAGCTCCAGTTGGTCTTTACCATCCCCCCAAACCAGCTTTCTTGTCCCCAGCGTGGGTTCAGGGAGAAAGTTTGCAGCCTGTGCATGGGGCATAGTCAGTCAAACCTCTGCATGCCGGAATCTGTCTCTTCCACCCTGCAGTCCTGTTCTTCAACAGTGACATGGCCAGAGGTACCCTCACTAGCTGTGATGAAAGGGAGAGAGCACTAGCCCCTGAGCATTGGTGGGTTCCTTAGGAGCAGGAACCCACTCGGATGGAAAAGCTGCAGGTTTAGGGGCCAGCAGGAGCTCTGAGAGGGTTTCAGCTGGACCTGGGAGATCTCACAGGGCTGCTCTATCCTGATGGTACCTTGCTTGCATTGGCAGTGTGTAGCTCGGGCGGGTGTCTGTGTGTGCGCAGAATCCAGAGCTAGAGTCCAGAAGTGTTGCTTGCTGTGGGTGAGCACACACCTTGGGACTGACTCTTCTTTGTCATGAGATGGAGCTCGCGGGATTCCTCCCTGAATATGAGTCCCTTGTTCTGGTGGTGACTCCTTCACAAACTGACAGAATCCAGCCCACGTGTTTGCTCTTCAGGACCAACTGCTAAACATCTTGTGCAGATGACTTTCAGCCTGAGCCAGACTGTTGGTATTTGTTGTTGCTGATGTACAGTCAGTCATCTAAAACATGTACTGTTTTTTATTCCCTGCTCCCTGATTGGATGACAGACTCTAACTGGGAGAATAGTGATGTGTTTTCCAGCAGGAAGATTTATGTTTAAAATAACCATGTATTTTCAGGAGTGTGCCAGAGTCATCACCAGGACACTCAAATAAAAAAAATATGGCCAGTGTCAGGATACACATCCCTCTTTGGGCGAGGGAGAGCTCTTGCACCACTTTGTCATGATACACTTGGAAACGTGGCCTGCTTTATGATGCAAGATGAAGGCCTGCTGGGGAGTCTGCCTTGTACTGGGTACTGGGAGCATGAGATACCTGAGCTACAACTGCCATGAGGCACCACATCAGTATTTTAGACTCCAAGCATCTCTATTTTGAGGCATTTAACCTTTTTTCCATGAGAATTCAAAGTATTCTGAAGCATTTGCACCAAACTGCCCCCGTCCCCCCAAAATATTTGTATCCAAAATAGTTGTGATGGAAAACTTCTGACTAGCTGTTCTCCGGTCAGCTCCCTCAACCCTGCTGGTTTTGCCTGCTGGACCTTGGCACTAACAGGTCTGTCAGGCACTTCTCCCTTTGAGGCTGTCATGGGAAGAGCCTGACACCACCTCACCTTCCAGATGGAGCAGGAGGTTGTGGAGAAGCGCTGAGGGTGCAGTGTGTGGGCACAGTTGCACAGGAGTCATGAGGGTGTACTGAAGTGTTTTGATCCTGGTGAGTCAGGATTCCCTCAGAAGGGTCCCGTCTCTACCTATGTCACGTCAGGAGAATTAAAGCCTTCCTTGGCTAAAAAAATTGAAAAAGAATGGTTGAATGAGAGGAAAAAACACTACCTTTTATTTGTTAACCCTCTTCCCCTGGCCTGAACCTACTACCTCCACATCCTCATGGTAAAATGCACAAACCTCTTGAGTGAGGGGCTCTCTGACACATTGGAACAAAAGTCCCAGCCTTCACCTGCTACATGCTTTTATATTTATTGATTCACACATGGATAGATGAGTCTTAAGATCTTGGGCTCCATCACTGATGAGCTGGTTGTATGGCCTTTGGCAAGGCACTTAACTTCCCTGCCTTGGTTTCCAGGTGTAAATTAGAGATCTTGTTAGCTTGTTAGATGTAGTATCCCCTGGGTTCACGCGTAGCTGTATGATTGTTAAACATCCTCCTGTCTCCTGTGCACTTACGTGATACATCTGTTCAGTCTCCTCTCTGTTAGCGGGGTCTTGGGGCTCCACATATTGCTTAGGTTGGGGATACAGTCAGGTATTCTTGGGCAGTCTTATTAACTTGCTAACACTAGAAGGGATGCTCTGGGAGTGGTGGGATCCAGAGTCTGACATCAGTTCCATCACTGCTTTGCCTGTCCAGAGCTGAGCCTGGGGCTTGGCACTTCCCCAGCTACTGCTAATGGGAGCTCTCTGGCTGCAGCACTCTGTCCTTCTCTGTCTCCAGCCTGTCCCCTTTCCTAATGGGAGTGGGCTCTCCCAGATATTGGGGTTCCCAGCTCTCCTCCTTTTCCTGACTGCAGCCTTTCAGGGGAATGCTGTGTGCCTGGGTTGCGTGGAGAACCCCAGCCTAGATCACTAGCCACTCAAGCAGCCATGCTTTTACTGATGTGTATGCGTGGCAAGTCCTGAGGGAGTGGTATGGATGCTTCCCCTGGAGTGGTAGGGCCTCAAAGAGCCTAAATTCCTCTGCATGTTGCTTCCCTGTGCTCCAGACCAAGAGGTCGATGCTGAGGCTGAAGACCAGGCCCTGGCAGGACAGGGGAGCTTTAAGCTGGAGGGCTCCTGGCTCAAGCTACGCCAGTTCCACGGGCTGATAGTCAAGCGCTTCCACTGTGCCAAACGCAACACCAAGGCCCTTTTCTCGCAGATCCTGCTGCCCGCCTTCTTCGTCTGCGTGGCCATGACTGTGGCACTCTCTGTGCCTGAAATAGGTACGTATGGGTGCTGATATCAGGCCTTCCCTAGCCTGCTTTCTCCAGTACACCCAGAGCCAACCCAAGCAGGGTGCAAGGCCCCACCACCACCCTGATCCCGCACACTCCAGATATGAAAAAGCTGCCGCAGCCATCAGCAACGGGGGGGAGGGGGGGTGGATAGTGAGTGGCTGGATGCAGCCACTCTGCCCAGCTCTGCAAGCCCCCCCCAGAGCATGAGACCCAGGCCGATCACCCTGGTTTTCCACCCCCCCAGGACAGCCCCGAGTATACCTACCAGCTAAGGTGGTGAGGTGCTTCTGGGACAAGGGTTATAGCCAAGCTTTGGCTGTCTTATACTTCCCCACAGACCTGGGCTCCACAATCCTAGAGTTTCCAGCCTTTACCTTTGAAGATGCCCATGGAAATGTGACCAGTAGTGTTTGACATGTCTGAACCAGAGATGGTGGCTCTTGGAGGTGTAAGCCTCCCCAGCCATCTCATGCAGAGGCTGTAGGATGCCCCTTTCCCAAGATACCCCAGGTTGGCAGCTGTCTGCAGCAGGGTGACTATGTTCTACTTGGGGTGGGAGGGCTGGAAACAGGCTCTTTGAATCAGATGCAATACATGAACCCTGTGGTGAGACGGGATCCACCTGTACTGTGCTGCATGTGGGGGCTGTTTTATAAACTGCGATTCTAAGTCAACTGGCCCTGCCTGTGAAACCCCATCCTGCAGCCTTCCCCTTTTGTGTTCACCCTCTAGCAACTCCAGTCACAGCACACTCGGGCACTTCCACTCCAGCCTGCTTTGGACAGCAGCGTCCTCCTGCGGCTGGTGGGTTCTGGGCTCCATTGGTGAAAAACTGGGGCTTGGCTGGAGCCATCAGCCCCTCTCCATCAACTTGGTGCCAAGGTCATTCTCCAGCCCAGAACAGTCTTATCTCGGCTCTTGCTACCCTTGGAGCATCTGGCCTGGGCTATGAGTGCCTTTGTGCCAGGGGCTGCAGTTGCCGTGCAGCTTTCCAAGCAGCCCTTGGGTGTTATGGCGGAAGTTGCCCAGCAGTTCTGAAAAATGGGAGAGGAGGACTCAGCTGGTGGGCCTGCCAGTCCCCCAGGCCATTTCTCTGGGTCCCCAGGGCTGACATCCAGACCCAGAATAGGCAGGTACGGCAGAGCCCAGTGGCCGCCATCATGAGGGAAGTTCTTCAGCAGCATCTCTCCTTGTCTCTCAGGTGACCTGCCCCCTCTGATCCTCTCACCGTCTCAGTATCACAACTACACCCAGCCCAAGGGCAATTTCATCCCCTACGCCAATGAGGAGCGACGCGAGTACCGGTGAGAAGCTGTCGCCACTGGCCTGGGAGATGTCCCGGGCTGCCTTCTTTCTCCTTCCCTCTCCACCAGCAAGGGATTAGGATTGCAGGGCACACCCCTGTGAATCTTCTCACAGGACCTCATGTCCTGCTGAGGGAAATGCTACTATGTGGGATTTTGCAGTCTCAGGCAGAGGCTCAGGAGGGCAGTCGGGCTGCTGCTCTCTGAGCAGGGTCATTCCTCTGAGTCTGGCACTGGGGAAAGGCGCCAGGCTGGAGCTCAGCCTCATCTACTGTCTTCTCCATGGCACAGGTTGACACCTAGACAGGCAATGGGCTTGGGGGCGGTGCCCAGCTGTTTCCAAGGTGAATGAGACCAGAAGCTCATTTCATACCAGTTACGGTCAGCCAACACCTATCAGAGATTATAGGCTCGGGCTAGATTTAAGACTGTGTCAAGCAAGCAAGTCTCCCTAGTCCTCGTTAGTTCCCCGAGCCACCCAGTCCCCTTCAGCCTCCAAGCCAGGTTGCCAGATCTAACCAAACCGTGAGGGTCCCTCAAGCCGTAGGAGCTCAGCCGCTCCTTTAGAGCCTGGCCTAGCAAGCCCATGTTGCTGCTACATAAGCAGTAGGGACTCTTGGGCCTATGCTAAGGAATCCTGTGCACACTGAGCCCTTCTCACCCACTTTCCCTCTTTGCAGCATAAAGCTGTCTCCTGATGCCAGCCCTCAGCTGCTCGTCAACACCTTCCACCTGCCCTCAGGGGTGGGGGCCACCTGTGTGCTGAAGACGGCCTTCAACAGCACCCTAGACCAGCTGGTGCAGACCTTGAACCTCAACAGCAATGAGTCCAAGATGCTGGCGGCCAAGTACTTTGATGCCATGTGTGTTGACTCCTTCACCCAGGGCCTGCCGCTCTCCAACTTTGTGCCGCCACCACCATCTCCTGCCCCGTCTGACTACCCTGTCTCCATGGACGAGGACTTGCTGCATGCCTGGAACTCCACCACCTACCCCTCCACTGTCAAAGGTAATGCCTGGCATGGTGACCAGAGTGTAAGGAACAAACCACCACTGCCCTCATGCCACACGGTGCTGCCTGACTTGGAACTTGGGTGGCTGGCACGGCCCACTGGGCCTAAAGGATTGCACTCCCTACTGCATCCAGGAAGGACTTGTCTGGGATTTTCCTATCACACCTTTCAGGGAGGAAGATCTCTGTTGGCATTGCAGAGTTTAGAAACAAAGGAATGACAAAGTCAGCTTGGAGTTCCTTCCAGCCCAGTGTCATGTACCTGACAGCTCCCAAAACCAGCTGCCTTAAAGGAATGTGTAAGAAACCCATGGTAACAGATATGGGATAAATGACCCGCCCAGCTCTCTCTGTCTCCAGTATTTCGAGCATGTCTGGAAGCCTGGCATTTACTATCCCTCCCAAAATCCTGGTTTCCCTTACACTGTCACCCAGGATGTTTTCAACACGTATGAATGTCCAGCCCTTTTTTAGAATTTTGCCTGCCAAGTTCTTGGTTTCAGTAGCACCCTGTGGCAGGGAGTTCCCCAGACTGATAGAGTACACATTGTATAAAACTTTAGTTTCTTCCTGTGCCCTCTGTTTTGGGACCATAAGACAGAGATAAGAGTTACTGGTGATCTCCCATCTCTGTGGACTGTTCATGCTTCCAGCTACTTCCATCATGTCCCCTGTTCCTCTCCTTCCATAGTTTCATACCTTCTAGGGTCAGAAGGGACCTGAACAGATCATCAAGTCCAACTCCCTGCCCTGGGCAGAAGCGAGTGCTAGGATCATAATACCCCAGCCAGATACCTATCCAACCTCTCTTGAAGATAGGGGAGAGCAGCACCTCCCTTGGGAGCCCATTCCAGAGCCTGGCAGCCCTAACTGTAAAGTAAATCCACAAGTAAATCATCTTGGTCACTGAGTGCTGTCAAACATATGATCTTGATCAATCTCCTCTCCCATCTCTAACCCCTTCTGATTCATTTGGACCTTGTAGAAGATAAATAATGAAGGAGCCTCAAATGATAGAGCTATGTGTCTCCAAAGAACCTGTGAAAGCTAGTCCTCAGGTGTCTGCATCCAGGTGGACTCTGAGCTTTGGCAAGGTCACAAGGATGCTTTCTCCTTGCATGACTCTGTCCTTGTCTCAGCACTCCGATTGTTTCCCCCTTCCCAGAAACAACAGCAGCCATGGCCAGTGTTAATGGGCAGTACTGAAGTGTCCCTGCCTTTCACCATGCAGAGGGGACTTAGAGCTGCTTTTCTTCTCTTGTCCCTTCAGAGACCATCACCTCAGCACCGTCCTTGCCCCGTATCGTCCATGAGCCGATCAAGTGCACTTGTTCCATGCAGGGGACGGGCTTCTCCTGCCCCAGTGGGGTGGGAGGCCACCCACCCCAGATGAAGGTTGTGACAGGGGACATCCTAGCTGATATCACCGGGCGCAACGTTTCAGAGTACCTGCTGTACACCTCGGACCGCTTCCGACTGCACAGGTGAGAGCATGGGCTAGCTCTGCTGCTGCCTGGCCCTGCCAGAGCTTTTTTTGGAAGAGATGGGTGGTTGGGCGCTTAAGTGAAACCACGGGGGCAATGGATCTCTGGCAGCAGACCACTTGAGGTGGCCTGGAGGCATCAGGGGGACTCGGGAGAGCTGCACAGTTGATCATAGAGTTGGAAGGAGTTCCTTCAGGAGGCTACATGCCTCTACAGCTGAATGCAGGGGCTTTCCTGCTGGCCCTCTGGGGAGACATGGGGATCAGGTTGACTCCTGCTCCATCATCCAGGAAGAACTGCTCAGCAAGTGCTAGGCCCAGTGCAGCATGGACTAGCAGCAGTGACAGCGTTCCTTGTGGTGAAGGCAATGGCTCTCAAGCCTGCTGTGGTAGCAGGACAGGTGAGGGCAGAATTCCCTTGCTTCTGCTCAGAAGCGTGTTTGCTGTCACATCTGACAGGAAGAGGGTCCCAGGGTGGCATCTGCCAGGTAAGGCCCTTCAGAGGAGAACGGATCTGGGGTCTCTCTCCCCACAAAGTCTGGCATTTCAAGGGCACCTCCAAGCTGCTTGTGTAGCGAAGGTAGTTGCAGCCTCTCCTCTTGTGTCCCCTTCTACCTCAGGTATGGGGCACTCACCTTTGGCAATGTCCAGAAATCCATCCCAGCATCCTTTGGGGTCAAGGCTCCTCCCACGGTGCGGAAGATCGCAGTCAGGAGAACAGCCCAGGTAGGCGAGACCTGAGCATGTCTTGTCTGATGGAAGAGAGGAAGTTTTTTCCATGTCCTCTCCCTGGCCCCTTTTCCCACTCACTCTTCCCCCTCCTACTTTCCTGGGCCTTGTCAAAGGGACTCCAGAGCAAGGGGGTGGATTTCACTTGCAGTAAACTAATGTCTTCATGTGCTCCTGAGTGAGAACGGCTCTTGTTCAGGACCCTCATGGGGAGTCTGCTGGCCCTGACAGTTGCTAGCAGAGAGCTACCTTCACCAAAATGAGAAAACTGGCTATGCGCTCCTTGCTCTGGGCAGGTGCGGTGGCTTTTGGTCTCCAGGGTGTCTGTAAAGCTTTGTAGCAGCACTTGGCCAGCTTGCTGCCATTCATGGATGGGCACCATTGCCAGAGCAGTGGATGACTGCCTAAAGAGCAGCAGTCCCTTGATTCTTTTCTCCCATACTAGCTCCTAGGACTGGAGGCAAGGGGGCAGGAAGATGTGTGGTGGGAGGGGGGTGTTCCTGCCTGCAACAAGAGAGTGAGCCCCCAGCTACCATACAAGAGCAACTTCCCTGCCTCATTGGGGCACCAGTTGGTAGCAGATTTTGAAGGAGAGGGCAGGGGTGTGGCAGTCCCAAGGGGGCCTGTGCTTTCTCTGTCAGACTTGTCTGGGGCCATCTCTCCTCACTCAAGCCCCTCTGCTTTCCTCCCCTCGCTGACCCCTATTGGGGTTTACAAGCCTGAACCCATCTCTCTGCTCTGCCCTTCCAGGTCTTCTACAACAACAAGGGCTACCACAGCATGCCCACCTACCTCAATGCACTGAACAACGCCATCCTGCGCGCCAACTTGCCCAAAAGCAGGGGAAATCCAGCTGCCTATGGTGAGAGGGCAGGCGTGTGGGTGACCACAGCATGCACAGAGGAGAGATGCATTGGGGACCAACCCCTTCCTGCTTTTAGGGAACAGCCCAGATGAATGGGGGAAGAAACATCCCTGGTGGGCAAGCTAGTGCCTGACTCCTTTGTGATGGGGATTAAGAGAAGGCCCAGCCTGGTCAAGCTGCTGCTTTGGTTTTGGAAATACTTGTGAGAGCCCCAGGGGTCACAGCAGGGGGTAGGTGCCAGGATTTTCAGTGGCAGAAGCTGGAATAAGCCCTAAGTGGCTCTGTGCTGCAGCTTATACCACTATGAAATGGCAAGAACGGGGGCCCTGATGGGGTTCATATATGGTTTATTAGTTAACATCTGAAGTTCTGTGAGCTTCTCTGAGTAGAGGTGCAGGAGGAGGATTATTCCTGTGACAGGACTCCCTCTGCTCTGCAGCAGGGAAGGAAACTTCTTGCTCTTCCTCAGGATAGGCACCAGGGCCTGCCGTTCTCAGCCAGCCTGGCTGAGGCTGAGGGGGTGAAGGTCTGCTGTTCTGCTTTCACATAATCTGCGTTCCCTTTCCTGTTTTGCTGTAGGTATCACAGTAACCAATCACCCCATGAACAAGACCAGCGCCAGCCTCTCCCTGGATTACCTGTACGTACCAGTGGGGTATGGTGTTTGTTATACAAAGGGAAGAAGACATTGTCGGGTGGCCATGGCTGTAGGACCCCACAAGGCAGGAGCAGTGCCAGCTCCTGCCACCCCTGAGAGGAGCTGTGTGATGAACAGTGGGAAGCAAAGGAGGAAACTGCAAAATGGGCTGTCTGTTTTATAACAGACAAGCAGGCTTAGGCAGAACCATAGGCAGCTGCCTTTTAGAAAGGCCACCATTGGCATTGGAGGCCTAGTTGGGAAGCAACCAAAAAACATCATTTTGGGGGAGTATCTTGGGAGCGTGAGTCACTTTTCTGAAGAACTTGGAATTTTGCCATTTCCCCTGCTTATGGCATGTCTCTGCTTAGATTGGCATGTGCTGTGTCCCCACTGGGGTGCCTGGCAGTGGTGGCCACCCTGTCTCTGGGTGAGTTGCCCCTGCCCATTCACTGAAGATAACAGTTTTCCTCCTCCTTGCTCCTGTTTCTGCTGCTTTTCCCTCACTGTAGCCTGCAAGGCACTGATGTGGTCATTGCCATCTTCATCATCGTGGCCATGTCCTTCGTGCCAGCCAGCTTTGTGGTGTTCCTAGTGGCTGAGAAGGCTACCAAAGCCAAGCACCTGCAGTTCGTGAGTGGCTGCGACCCAGTGATCTATTGGCTGGCCAACTATGTCTGGGATATGGTAAGAGCAGACAAGGTGTTTCAGAGCAGTTGTGCCCACTCAAGTTGACCCATACAGTGAAGGAGTTGGCCAGTGGGTGCTATGTGCACTGGGCATGCCACTGAGGACCATCAAGCGAGAGACATCCATGCCCCCCCAGATGTGGTGGGCCAGTCCCCTGAAGGCTCTCCACCCCCAGTAAACTCCTTCCTCAGCAGACTGTTCCAGAACTGGGCCATTTTCCCCACCCTTCTGCTAGTTCCTAATGCCCATGGAAAGTCTTTGAGCTATTTCCCTCCTACCCATCCTACAAAGGTTGCTGCACTTTTGGCTAGGACCTCAGCCTATCTGCAGAGTTCTCTGGCTGTATGACACTGCTTTTCCTCGCCTCTGTTGGCTGTCTGACAGTACTCTGCTGCCATTGTGCCTCTTATTAGCATAGGAGCTGCTGGGCATTTTTCCTGGGGAATGGACACTTGGACTTGATGGGGTTCCTGGGGTGGCTTGGCTGTGTGTCTCTGACCCATGTGCGTCTTTGGCACACAGGGGCCATGTGGAATGCAGTAGGTTTGGTATTTGAGGTTATCATCCCATCCGGGATCCTGAGGGAATAATTGTTCTGCCCTTCCCTTTGGCCTGGTTTCGTATCTCTGAAGCGAGGGGCTTGGACTGGGACAATGCATGTCCTGCTCCATGAAGACTTCAGCAGGAAATGGACCCATCTTGGTCTCCTGAAAAGCCCCACCAAAAGGGACTCTTGTGAACTAACAATGAGATGTTGAGGCGCCAGTTCTAGTATAAACACTACAGCACTGCTAGGAAAGGACTCAGACTGTCCGTCTTGAGTCTCTCTGTCTAGGTACTGTGCCTATGTGGCGTCTGCTGCAGTCTTGAGCACCTACCAGGTGTTTGAAGAGGCAATGTAGCAGTCTGTGTCATGCCCATGGCTGTTCCAGCCTGTAGGAGAAATAGCTCCAATAGAGCTATGGCACAAGACCTGACCTGTTGAGGGAAAGCGAATTTGGGTCCTGGCCATGGTGGGTCTGGGGTTCCTTCTCCCCTTTGTGGTAAGCTCCGCTGGCCAGGTCTGCCATGGTGCCTCCTGCACCACATTTGTTTTGTCCTGAAAGGCAGTCTGGGCTCTGGGCTCAGCTCCCCCTACCAATTTGACTCATTTCCCTTGTTTCTTTTCCAGCTGAACTACCTGGTGCCAGCCACCTGCTGCATCATTATCCTCTTTGTGTTCGACCTTCCGGCATACACCTCTTCCACCAACTTCCCGGCTGTCCTCTCGCTTTTCCTGCTCTATGGGTACGTCCACAGGGCTGGTGTTCACTGTAAATGCTGTTGTATACAGGAACTAGGCTCCTGCCTTTAGTTTTGCCTCCTCTCATGTGATAAATCTAGGATTCCCCACCTCTCTCTCAGCCTCTCTCACCCTATAACACTTCAGCACAGATGGTCTCTACCTTGTCCTACTACAGGCTACCTTATTACTTCTGTTCTCACATAAGACACTCCTGTTTCTGCAAAGGGATGAAGGATGCCTTGTACCTAGAACATGGATCTTAGCACAGCCAAGCCTGTGAGGGCTCCTGTTTGAGTTACATGGACCATAGTGCTCAGAGATGGCTCTCAGCTTGAGAGCTTGGACCATGTGTGGACAAGGATCTCAGCTTCTGGTGCAGGCAGGCTTAAAAGTTGAGACCTGCCCAGAATCTCTCTATATCAGTGACTACCAAGGTCTAATCCAGATCTTGTGGCCCGTCCCCCTGCAGCTCACACTGAAGTCCGTGGGAGTACTGGGTGCTCAGTACCCACCAAAATTGGGCTCATGGGGTCTCAAGGTTGGTGCCCAGAAAGGGAAGCCACTTCTGAAAATGTGCGTCTTGGTGTCTGGGCATCTAATCTGTCAGAGCAGCCCTGTCTGCAATGGGTCACTGCACTGCTCTGCTGAACAGGGCAACGTGGCAGGCCAGTCCCATCCATGTCTGCTGCATGCCTTGAGAGCCAAGCTGGGAGATCACCACAGAAGGGCAAGAGGTTTGCTTGTTCTATTTTGTTTGGAGACTCTCCCAGCGCAGCTACTACTGATTCAAGATTAACTCTGGGAGGAGATGTTTGAGGCGTGGCTAAAGCTACTCTACTTATAGTCAGTGAACTAAGAATCCTGGAGTTAGAAATTTGTCATCCAGTAGGTGTAATGGGGACAGAGAGCATCTAGTAGATCACCTATCTGCATTGGGTATAAGGGAAGACAGGCCTGGTCCTCCCTGTCTGCTGTCTCTGATACAGTTGTCCTGGGGTTCTTTTTCCACCAGTTGGTCTATTACCCCCATCATGTACCCAGCCTCCTTCTGGTTTGAGGTGCCCAGCTCAGCTTATGTCTTCTTGATCGTTATTAACCTCTTCATTGGCATCACGGCCACCGTTGCAACCTTCCTACTGCAGCTCTTTGAGCATGACAAGGTAGATGCATACATGTTCTTGTGGGTCACCAGAAGGGGAACAGGACATCTGGCCCAATTCCATCTAGCTCAGCCTTGCTGTATTTGGCAAGACCTGCTCTGAGCCAGTGCCTGTGGTATCCAAGCTATCATTGCTAAGCTGCTGGTGATGATAGCACAGCACCCATGATGCCACAAGAGAAGGGGAGGGAGAGAGCACATTGCCACAGCCTGCTCTGTAGTGCAGGGTGTCTGCTTGCCAGCTCTTGTTAACCTGATTGTGGCACTACTGATCCTCTCCATGAAGCTCCCCCTCTCCACACAGCACAGCCATTTTTCTTGGGGACATTCCTAGCAGGTGACACACAAGACAGGACCAAACACATCATCTCCTTTCTTTGCCCCACCTTCAGGACTTGAAGGTCGTTAACAGCTACCTGAAGAGCTGCTTCCTCATCTTCCCTAACTACAACCTGGGCCACGGGCTGATGGAAATGGCATACAATGAATACATCAATGAATACTACGCCAAGATCGGTAAGTCCGCTGTTTGCTCCCTGCCTCAGCATGGCCTGATTTATGGTTCATCTACCACACCCTGTTTTATCCATGAAAGCCAGACTGGCTGCCATGGGTTTACATCCAAGTGAGAGGCAGACTGTGCCTGGATGGAATGGTCTGAGGCAGGCTGTTGGGCAGGGTCTGTAGTCGTGCTGTAGTTTATCATGTCTAGCATAATCTATGTCCTATGTCTGAGACATCGCCTCGATGCAGACCACTAATAACCATAAGAGCCATGTCATCCTGGTCAGTCACGACACTGTTGGCATCAAATTTCCCAGAAAAAAAACAGTCCTAAATTTTCCAACCAAAGCTATGTCCAGGTTACTTCAAGTGCGTCAGAAATGAGGCTGCTTTTAGTGGTCTATTTTAGGACTTTCTAACCAACTTGCCCTCCTGTCACATTGAGGTATCTTTAGCTTGCTCCTAAAAAATCTCTTTCCATTTCCTAATCTGCTCCCATCTCTTAATTTTTCAGAGCTGCTGGCTGCTTAATATTTTTGGAACAGAATCAGAATGATCCTCCAAATATACATTTTCATTTATGTTTTTGTCACCTGATTGACATTGAAAAATTGCATGATGACTTTTTAATGGTGAACGGTTTCATAATTAAAAGGCATTGTTCTTCCCAGATATAGCACTGATGACAATAAATAGCCTCAGACACTCTTTATGGCACTGATCCCAGGAATTAAATTAAACTGAAAGCGAAATAAAACTCTTTTGCCTAGGCACTGACGCATTATTATACTGGGGAAATACTTTTCTGTTTTTTTCATGGTCCAGCTCAAGTAATGTATATAATTTTTGATAGACCCTACTTCTTCCCTTGGAGATTTTCCATCTAAGCCTTGAGCTTGTTGTTTCAGAATGTGCTAATAATGTTTAATTTTCATTGCCTTTTGATGTTCTCCTCTAACCTAGTTTTGGATGTAGTAAAATTCTGGGCATTTCAGTTTAGAATATCATTATTCTGTTTAAATATCATTGCTGTGTAAAAGCATTCTTCGCACAACACTAAGAAAAGCCTAAAAATCTTAACTCAGCTCCTTTAGCCATTTACACATGGGCATGACTTCTCCTTCTGCCTCAATCTGGCTGTGGTGGCTCCACTCAGTGGAAAAATTGAAGTAAATGCATGTGTCCTGGCAGAATCAGAGCCCAGATTAAATTGCCTTAAACTGTAACTAGATTGTAAAGGGCGTTTTAAATAGCTGTCTGTTGGGAAACTCCTATGATTCATTCCTCTCTTGTACATTTGTAGACTTTTCTTTTTTTCTGTTGTTTGAGCAACTAAGGTAACTTGATTTCCTTTCATGCATTGATATTATGTATTGGTGTCTTATGGGGGAAAAATATGGTTGCTCTCCGTCCTCGTGCTCCAGGGCTCAGTTTGTCACCAGCTGGGGTCAGGAAGGAATTACCCAACCTTTCACAAAAGTACATTTGTAACAGGCTTGTGCATTTCCCTGGGTGCAATGTGTGATTGCTGTTGTCTTATATTTGTCTGAACATTTATCCTCTTCACTTCTCTACTCAGGGCAATTTGATAAAATTAAATCACCCTTTGAGTGGGACATCGTGACCCGTGGCCTGGTCGCCATGACAATTGAAGGCTTTGTTGGTTTCTTCATCACGATTATGTGCCAGTATAACTTCCTTCGGAAACCACAGTGAGTGGCAATGGGGGGTGAGGGGGAGGCACTCCATCCATCACTCCCTGTGGGCTCTCCATGGGGGTCAGACATGGGTGGGCTGTCAAGGGTCCAGCAGAGTTGATTCCCAGCAACTGAAGCTCTGCAGCAATGCAGTGAGGGGCAGATGTCTGGGAATGAGCTTACTGGGCTCCCAGAACAGAAGCTGCACTAGGAGGTTGCTTTGAGAGGCTGGTACCCAGATCAACATGAGCCTTGTATTCAACTCTGGGATCTGTATGTTGCCCTTCAGCAATACGAATTGGAGTGTGGAGCTGACTGGTCTCTGAGTCCTGGTGCCAAACCAGGCCAGGTTCTGCTGACGAGTCGGCCCCGTCCAGCCTCTGCAGGATTGTGCTGCCTTGATGTGGCAGGCACAGGCCATGCTTGCTGGTTAGATCAGTGGTCTCCAAACTTTTTTGATCGCATACCCCTATCAGTAAAAAAATTTTTGAACACGCACCCCCAATATATGTATTAACCGGGCACACGTAAACTGCAATAGGAGTTCTAATATTTTCTTCCCGCACCCCAATGGATCATCTTGCGCACCCCCTGGGCTGTGCACACCCCACTTTGGAGACCACTGGGCTAGACCAAGCAAGCCTGTGCTGAAGTAACCTCTCAGGCTGGCATAAGCCCCCATGGAGCCTGGCTCCTAGAGCAGGGAGTGCTCTGTCAGGCTGGTGGGTGCTCTGATGCAGGGGAGGAACAGTGGGACTGTGCTGCTTTATGCTGGGAGTAACAGCAGGGTGGTGATCCCTGGAGGGCCTTGGAGTGCTATGCCCTGGGTAGGGTTCTGGGTCTGCACCGTGTTCAGGGAAGTGCCCCACAGTTAAGTTGCAGATAGTGTTTTCCTGGGCTTGTGGGTCTGCAAAACATGACTGGGCCTCTCCCTGTACATGGGAGGAAGGCATCCCAATGTGTAGTCCTGATGCTGCTAGTTCATTGCCCTCTGCCCTTCTGGAGCCAGGAGCACTCTGTGGTTCAGTCTGGGCCCTTTTGTTCCAGTTCTCTTCTTCAGGCTGCATTGCTGGAGCAGCTGTACCATGGACAGCACAACGGGAGGAGCATCAACATTTAATTCATCTGTGCTGTCCCACCTCTCCACATCTGGGGAAACAGAGACATAGCAAGTGGTCGGGGGGTGGCTGATGACAGTTGCATAGCAAGCCAGAGCAGAGCTGTCATTTAGGATCTGGAGCTCCTAGCCTTGTGCATCACCCAGGGGACCAATCTCTCCTGAGCTGGATCCTGGAGATGCCTGATCCTGGCTGTGGACCCCAAAGCCCCTTGTCCAAGAGTGACCCTTTTCCCTCTGGGGGCTATTCCACAGCTCTCCAGTGAGCTCAGCCTCTGGGCAGTTTCTGGAGAGCACTCGCTCACTACTGGGCCATGGAGAACAGGGTAGTCCTGCTGTGTACTAGGAGTGGAGATGACAGTAGGACCCAGGGTCCTGAGATGAAACCCTGTGCAGTAACCACTAGAGCCTTGTGCAGTTCAGAGCCTTAGAAATGGGTCTGGGATTGGGCATCATCAGAGACGGGATGTTGTGCCCCAAAACAAGCCACCCCCTGCTGTTTCCAAGCAACCCAAGCTAAGCCCTGATGATTTTGATAGGAGGAGGCAGAGATGAGTCTGGTGGGGGTGGGATGTTGCCTCTCTGGCTCATCTGAGCTCGCAGAGCTACTGCTTTGATCCAAGTGTCACATTTCCCTCTCCCCCAGGCGGCTGCCTGTCTCCACCAAACCCATCGAGGACGACATCGATGTGGCCAACGAGAGGCACCGGGTCCTGCGTGGCGATGCTGACAATGACATGCTCAAGATAGAGAACCTGACCAAGGTAGAATGGCCTCTGTCCTCTGCACCCTCAGCACTATGGGGATGAGGACTCAGATGTAAGGTGCTGCCCACCACGGGTCTTCAGGAGCAGGAGCTGAGCCCTAGACCTCTGCATCCAAAACTGTGAGCCTCTGCTGCCTGAGGCAAGACACAGCTCTTAGCGCAGGGGCCTTAGGCCCATCACAGCCACCGGAGGAGCAGTACCAGGAGTGGGTTATGCGGGCAGGGGGAGCCTGGGCCCAAAGCTAGAGGTGCATGCACCCCACATACCACATGCCCCCAGGACCCATTGCAGGGGTCTGGTTTGGAGTAGAGGAGAAGGATGGACAAGTCTGCAGCTCTGCTAATGCCTTCCCCTCCTGGAGCACAGGTGTTGGCCCTGTGGGTGCTTTCCATTGCCACCACCATAGGGTGAGGTGACTCTGACCCAGTCCCCTGCAGCTGCAGCTCTGATCCTGCCTGGGAAGCTGTCACCCTGAGCTGCAGATCTGTTCCTCTTTGCACCAGGTCTACAAGTCCCGCAAAATTGGGCGCATCCTGGCTGTGGACCGGCTGTGCGTGGGTGTTCGTCCTGGGGAGTGCTTCGGATTGCTGGGTGTCAATGGAGCAGGCAAGACCACCACCTTCAAGATGCTGACTGGGGATGAGAGCACCACAGGGGGAGAGGCCTTCATCAACGGACACAGGTGCCAGCACTCTGGGTGTGGGTAGAAGCAGGGGGTGGTGCTGTGCTGTGGGGTGGGGAGCCTTAAGATGACTGAAACAATATGCCAAACTGCATATGCTAAATAAGTTGGGGAGTGAACTGCATGGTCATCCAGCTGGCCTGCAGAGCAGTCCTTGCAAAGCAGGGACCAGTGCTGTGTCCTGTAGACAATCAGTGACATGGTGTGTGCTGCTCATCCCCGGTCCTCAGCTGGGACAGTCTAGTGCTTTTTAAGCGGGGAAGTGGAGGCACAGGGCAGGGAGTGACCTGTCTCAAAACACCCAAATGATCTGCAGCAGCAGCCTCACACCAGCTCCACCTTTCCTTTCCCCACAGCATCCTGAAGGAGCTGCTCCAGGTGCAGCAGAGCTTGGGCTACTGTCCCCAGTTTGATGCCCTCTTCGACGAGCTCACGGCTCAGGAGCACCTGGAGCTGTACACCCGGCTGCGTGGCATCCCCTGGAAGGATGAGGAGAGGGTAAGCCTCAGTGAACCCCTGGCACGTCACAGAAGGGTTCTGCCTATTCCCTCCAGTGGCTGCCTCCAGTTACCAAAACCAGACTGTGGCTCTCAGCCAGGGGGTCCATGCCCAGTAGCTGGTTCTCCATTTGCTTCCACTGCTGCCTCTCCAGCAGTGACGGAGGATGCTTGGCCCCATGTGTAGGGCTTGCTCACCTGAGCCCCTCCTGCTCTGCCCCCCTCCAGGTGGTGAAGTGGGCGCTAAAGAAGCTGGAACTCGCCAAATACGCTGACAAGCCGGCCAGCACCTACAGCGGAGGCAACAAGAGGAAACTGTCCACAGCCATCGCCCTGATTGGATACCCCGCCTTTATCTTCCTGGTGAGGGCATGGCCTGCCCTTGACCTGGGCCCAACTGTGTTCCTGTATGTCTCAGCCCTGGCTCCTGCCAGCCTCTAATGTCCATGGTGCTGAGATAAGGGATGTCCACACAGGCCTTTACCTTGGGCTGAGCTGATACTGGGGCACAGCTACCTTCAGTAAAACAGACCCAGTAGTGGGATATAGGTATCCTCTCTAACCAGCCCTCCCTTTGAGAAGGGGGTCCCTGTGGTCACTCCCTTGGCTCCACAGCCGGATCTGGTACAGGTGTGAGCTGGGATAGCAGGTCCTCATGTGCAGGGCACACCCCTCCATGCCTGGTAGGTCTGCAACCACATAAGGTCTTGCGAGGGAAGCGGGCAGTGACCAGCATGGGCACCAGCTGCTGAAGGAAGGACAGAAAGACACTGGCAAGGTGAAGTGGCTGAGTGATTGGGGGAAGTTGGAGTTGGCTCATGTGGGGTTTGTTTCCTACCTGGCAGGACGAGCCCACAACGGGCATGGACCCCAAGGCACGTCGCTTCCTGTGGAACCTCATCTTGGACATCATCAAAACTGGCCGCTCAGTTGTGCTGACATCCCACAGGTTGGTCAAGACCCAAGAAGCTCCTTGAGGTGTAATGTCCCCCTCACCCCACCTCTGCATGGGAGCCCCCCAGTGGGAGAGCTACCAGCTGGGGTGTCGTGATTTGTTGGGCCCTAGTCCCATTCACCTCTCCAAAATGCTGCCCTAATGGCAGCCCGGGGCCCGGCCACAGTGGCCCCTGTGGTCACCCCCTTGGCTTCAGCATCTGACCTGGTGTAGGCCGTGCTTGTGCCCATGGACATCACAGCCTCCCATGCCCAGCACGCAGCACATCTGGGCCTTGCATCCTCATTCGCATGGCCTGCTCACCCCCAGCCTTGCCTCCCTCAGCATGGAGGAGTGCGAGGCGCTGTGCACCAGGCTGGCCATCATGGTGAATGGGCGGCTCAAGTGTCTTGGCAGCATCCAGCACCTGAAAAACAGGTAAGAGATTCTACCCCAGGGAGGAGTCCAGGAATGGGGAGCAGCACCTGCACTGTCGGGACAGACCCTTCACCTGGGTGGGGCTGCAGGAATTGCTGCCATGGTGTGCGGTGGTGTTGCTCCCTGCCATCTCTCCTGGAAGGTGCATGGCTTCCACAGTGCCCGTTCTTCCATAGTGTCAGTGCCAGGAAGGACTTTTTTGGTGTGAGGGCCACCCCAGGCTGGCTCATAATCAGGGCAATAAGTCCCCTCTTCCTGGTGCAAGGCATCTACACAGGGGAGTTTGAGGGAAGGCCTAGGCACAGGGCTGGCAGGAGGGGGCTCTCAACAGAGCTGTCTCAGGCCGAGTTCCAGACTTCCTGCCTTTAGCAGCCCAGTGGCACCGGTATCTGTGGTCCCAAGGCTCACATGCAGCCCTCCCCAGCATCCATTTCTTGCACTCAAGTCAGTACTGAGGTGGGTACCCTGTTGGCTCCCAGCAGCGGGAGGTCAGGCCAGCACAGCACCAGCCTGGCTAAAGATGGACAGTCGTGGAGGAGTGCCAGCCTGGCTGGAGGGAGGGTTCCTCAGGGCTCGCACGCCTTCATGGAGGGCCCCAGCACAGCACTATGCCCCTCTCCTGGGAGCAGGGTTACATGCCTCAGTGGGCAGATGTGGGTTGATGTTGTGTCCCTGGTGCCTGCACAGATTTGGAGATGGCTACATGATCACAGTACGGACCAAGTCCAGCCTCAACATCAAGGAAGTAGTGCGGTTCTTCAACCGGAACTTCCCAGAGGCCATCCTCAAGGTGAGCCTGGCCCCTGCAGCCCAGCACCTGTACCAACCCCAGGGGGACAGGGTCCAGCAATGGGTGGTGTATCGCTCCCCTGCTTCCCTGGCTGGGGCTCTTGGTAGGGGTGGCATTACCTGGGCTCCCAGGAGGCAGTCTCTGGGGTTTTTGCCTGCTGGGTCTAATACCACATCCCAGACTCCAAGAGCATGTTTGGTGCTGCCTGCCAAGAGAAACATTAAAAAGCCTTCAGTGCTCACATGTGGGTGGAGACAGCAGCTTGTAGCAAGGACTGACCCTTTCCCCTCTGTTGGGGGATTTCACAGCCCTTCAGTGAGGTCAGCTTCCAGGAGGTCTGTGGGGAGCACTGTCCTTGCTGTACCACTGGGCTGCAGAGAGCAGGGTGGTCCATCTTAGTGTGTGCTGGTGGCAGAGATAGCAATAGGACCCAGACCCACAGCCCTGTGCTGTGACCACTAGAGCCTTGGATAGTTCAGAGACTTGAGAGCGCGTCTGTATCGGGCACCATCAGAGACGGGATGTTGTATCCCCACACAGGCTGTCCCTCTAAGCAGCCCTAGCTAAACCCTGATGCTTTTGGTAGGGGGAGGGAGAAATAAGTTAACATTTTCCTCTTCCCTGGCATGACATGTGCCTATAACCTGCTTCACCTCTGAGCAGGGAGTCCAGCCTTTTCCCTGCACTCATCAGCTAGTCGCAGAGTCAGGCCCACATCCCTGAAAGTGCTTGGCTGGTGTGTCCCTCTGTTCCGAGTGCCAGGTGCTGCCCCAGGTCTCTTGGCCATCCAGTCCCTGGATAGGGAGAGCATAGAGGTTTCCAGAGGTTCTTGAGCATTGGGGTGCTTCTCTTGGGCATTTCTCCCACTACCCGCAGCAGCTTTAGGGGTGATGCTGGACCTCAGACCTGGGGGCATCTCCTCTTACGTGGCCTAAGTGCAGAAGATAGGCCTGTGGTATGTGGAAGTTGGGCAGCAAGCAGAGGGGCTGGGCAGTGCCTTGTCTTGCCCCTCGGGGGCAACCCTAGCATCAGTCTTGCCTCTCTAGGAGCGACACCACACCAAGGTGCAGTACCAGCTCAAGTCGGAGCAGATCTCACTGGCCCAGGTCTTTAGCAAGATGGAGCAGGTGGTGGACGTGCTGGGCATAGAGGACTACTCGGTCAGCCAGACCACGCTTGATAATGTGAGTCCCAAGGAAGCTGGGGCCAGGAAGCCCAGCCTGGCCAGGGCTGCAAGGGCTTCAGAAGCCTCATCTAGAAGCCCCCGCCAGAGCCTACCTGCACCTTCTGCTTCCTTCCTCAGGTGTTTGTGAATTTTGCCAAGAAGCAGAGCGACAACCTGGAGCAGCAGGAGACCAGCCCCAACTGTTCCATCCAGTCACCCCTGGAGCGTGTCCTGAGCTTGCTGCGCCCACGTGCTGCCCCCACTGAGCTGCGGGCCCTGGTGGTGGAGGAACCTGAGGACCTGGAGACTGATGACGAGGGCTTGATCAGCTTTGAGGAGGAGAGGGTGAGGAGCATCTCAGTGCCTTTGCTTCCCCCTCCCCTGGTCAGGAGGCCTGGCCTGGCATTGTGCCCAGGGTGGAACAGTACATTGGGGCACTGCCCTCTCCTGGGTGAATTTGCAGGAGAGGGCAGTGGGTACTTGCTTGGGTCTTGGGTACTAGTCCATGGCCAACACCCTGCACTGCAGAGACAGGAGGAATCCAAGACCTGGTATTAATGTTCCTGGGCAACCCCTCAACAGCCTCAGGGCCCCACTCCCATCTTATGCACCTGCCAGGGCCTCCCTGAAGTTGCCTAACTTCCCTGGTGGCCCTGGCACCAAGCACTAGCCCTGGGATGCCGAGATTGCCTTTCTCCCAGTGAGACCCCACGTTAGGAGGGGAGCTGTTCCCCATCTTTTCCCCTGGGTTCCCAGGGAGCTGGAAGGTGTGTGTTCCCTAGTGCTGACCTCCCTTGCATCGGCTGGCCAAAGTGCCTTGCAGCATGGAACTGGGGACAGCCCCTGGGTCACTAGCAGGGGCTGTGGTGCCAGGGACTGGCTGCAGCTACAGGAGCTGAGAACACCTGCAGCTGGGGCTCATCCCTGTTGGAGTGGGTGAGGGCTTCCCCCTGGACTTATGAGGGGCAGGGAATTGCAAACTTGGCAGGGATCAGGACAGTCGCAGTGTCAAAAAACTTTGTGCTCCATGCCTCCATTTATCCCTTCCACCCACAGGCTCAGCTCTCCTTCAACACGGACACACTCTGCTGAGGAATCGTGGGAGTGAACTCCCCAGCTTTGGAGCCGCCAACTCCCTCTTCTGCCCTTGCGCCCTCTCCCCTGCCCCAGTCCTGCCTGCCCCGACCTCTACGGAGCAGCACTCATCCAGCATTAGCAAGACTGGCGGCCATCTCCACCTCCATTGGCGGGGCCAGTAGTGGCCTGGATCCTCCAGTCTGAGCCGGAGGCTGCTGTGGAACCCCGGTAGAGGGCAGAGCGTTGGCCTGGATGGACCAGGGGGTGGCTTGTCCCCCTGCACCAGCTGCCTGCTGGACCCACAAGCCAGGTGCACGCCTGCCCTGGACTGCCTTGACCACTTTGCCTGTGGTAGAGAAGAGGACAGGTTGCCTGGGGCTTCTGCTGCCCTGCAAGAGGGCTTTTCTGTCCGTCCCAAACCCCCGGCGCAGAGGATGGGGAGGGCACAGTACCCAGTGCTGCCCGCCCCCCCAGGCTGGAGCAGGCAGCACAGCCTTGGGGAAGGGAAAGAGGTTTTATTTTTTAATGAAATGAGATTCTCCGCTGGATGCAGCAATGCCAAGACTTGCTCCTGTAGGCACCACCCAGAGCCTTCAAGGAGCTGAGCTTTACTTCCTTCCTGCGCCAGGCAGATGTGGCTTTTCCTTTGAATACGTGGGACCTGACGGAGCTTGAGAGATGGCGCCCTGCAGTCCCAGCCTGGAGTGGGGAAGAGGCAACAGGGTTTTTCTTGCTTGGCGGAGATGGGCGCTTCCCTGCCCTTCACTATCTTTATTGCTGGGACGTGCTGGGAGTACTGCCCAACCAGAACCAAGTGCAGTAAAACGATGTGCCTGTAACATGGACCCTCCCTCATCTACGTGCAGCCTCCAGGCCTCGTGCCCTGCTGGCAATGCAGGAGTGGGGAGGGGGACAGGGATGTCATTCTGGGGCTGGAGGGGGAGCTGCTTTTGCTATAAGACTGTCCTCCCTGCCGCTCTCCTCACCTAGGAAGAGACTTGCTATTGGGGCAGTCCCATGTGTCAGAGTCCAGGCCTGTGTCCCAAGCAAACCCCCAGCAATGACCCAGCAGTGTCAGCACAGGTTTAACCAGGGTCTCCCCAGCTTCCTCAGCCTCGGCCCAGTGTGTGCCTCTCCTAGCCCTTCAACCCTTGTGATGGCCTTCCACTCCTTCCAGGGCTGGCTGTCCCCTATCCAGCCTGGCTGTGGTTCTGGGGCTGGGCTTGTTTGAGCATCACCTGCACCCCGTGCCCCTCACTTCATTCCTCTTGCTGTGTGCCTGGCTCCCAGCAGCCTTGCCTCTGCTGCTGTTCCCTCTCATGTCCTGCACCCCCAGCTCCTGTAGGAAGTGCTTTGGGGTGTCTGCAGGCAATACTGGCACTGTTCTGGCATAGCATTAACTAGGCCCCTGGCTGGAGGCATCGCCCCTCTTGCATCTCACCTGGCAGTCTTTATAATCACCCCTTCAGATGCCTGAATCTGGATCTTGGCCCAATTGGCTGCTTGCTGCAGGGGAAGGGCTGGCCCCAGAGCTGTTTTTGAGCGGTGACTCACTTTGTTTCTCATTCGGGCTGGGAGTGGTGCTGCAGGGATGAGGCAGCCTGCCAGGGCCCCTGCCCTAGGCCAGCACTTTTCTGTCTTAGCATTAATTCTGCAATAATATCACACGTGGCCAACCCGGCTGGGGTCCTGGGGATTGTGTAGTGGGGGGGTACAGTCAGGCTCACTGGGAATCTGTTTTGTGAAGAGATGCTGAGGTTTCACCTGTGCCACTGTAGAGCATTCCCAGCCCCTCTCCCTGACAGCAGCCGCTGGCAGCCCTCCCTGTTCCCCCCACCTCCAAACTCAGCTGGTTTTGTCCCTCCTTTCTGTGAAGGAGCCTGTGGCTCTGGATGGGTTTGGTTTTAACTGACTCCTGGAGACTTGTGCACCAGGGCTGATGCTGTGGTGTCAGTGCTCCCCCCTGCAGAATTTCCTTTTCCCTGGGGCTCGAGTGGCTTGTTCCTGTTCCCTGTGGCCAGCCTGACCTGTGGTGGGCAAGGGCACTGTGCTCGTCCTACCTTAGCTCTTCTGGACCCCCCACTCTCCAGTGCCTCCTAACCCAAAGGGGGCAGGGGCATCTCTCCTAGCTTTGCCCCATGTATGCAGTTGCTCTCTACCTTGGCAGCCCATTCCTGACCCCTTGGCCTCTGCCTTGTGACCTGTGCTCTGGCAGGACAGTGCTTCACATGGGCAGAAGCTTCATCGGTTGTGGAAGCCGGTTTGGGGCTGAACGGGCTGTGGGGAGAAGCCCCATGCCTGGGACTGCCGGTGCCGCTCCTGGGTGTGTCTCAGCATCTCTGTTTAATTTATTTTCCTCCACATGTGGCAGGTGCTGCTTGCAAAGCACCTTCCCCTGCCTGCCCCGCACTGGGCCTGACTAGGCTGCCTGTCAGTCAGCAAGGAGGGATGCCCCCTTTTTTTTTTTTTCTTTGTCCAGTGCTCTTTGGCACTGCGTCCCCCTCACGCATCCTTTAGTGGGAAGCTGCCAGGGTGCACTTAGCTGGCCCCGCATACCCTGTGCTTGTCTTTCTGCATCCACACGCACAACTCTGGATCCTATGGGATGCAGGCACTGTCCTTCCCCTTCACTCACCCCCTGCAGGACATCTTCCCAGCCCCTGCCCCACCTATCTGCTTCCAGGAGGCCCCAAATTTGGGGGGGAGGGGGGAGGTTTGCTGATAAATCTGAGGGCAGCTCTTTTTCAGACCATTCAGGAGTGAGGCTGAGTGGAGAAAGCAGTTTTCAGGGGCTGTGCCTTGGGCACAGGGTGGAGGGTTGATAGCAGGGGAGATTAGGCAACAGGGCTCAGCAGAGCTAGACAGGCCCCTGGTCCTGGTGTGTGCCACAAACCAGCCCAGGCTGCATCTGCAGTAGCAGGAAACTGGCCAGCCTCGATGCCATGCCAATGACAGGGTTGTGATTCCCTCCTGCAGTATTTTCACCAGGGGAGATGTACATATCTATTTTTCAGAGCTTATATTTTTGAAGTTTTTGGCAGGCTGGCGGGCTCCCTCCCTTTGTCTAAGGGTCTAAATGCATGGCATCCTGGAAAGGCAAGGCTTCAGCATTGGCTCTGTATGCCAATGATTTTAAGAACTAGTTTCCCCACTAATGTCAAAGCAGCTTCAGGTCTGCTAAAATGCAGCACAGACTGGAGTGTTAGCTGGGGTCCCTGCAGCACCCGCAGCCCATGTACCTGTGCCAAACTGCATCGCCTATCTCCCATGTTCTTCTTTGTGTGTCACCTCCCAGCTCCCTCTGCCCGTCCCCAGGCTGCCCCTTCACCCACAAACAGGCTTCAGCTCTCCAGTCTTCAGATTCCTCCCACTGACCCTTCAAAACCACTTGAGAAATCCCCCTGTCTATCCCCTCCCTCCCCAGCTCAGCAAGAACTTTGTCCTTGCCGTGCCTAGCTTGGGGCCTGATCCTGCTCTCAGTCCACCGGTGTTGTCTCCCCATAGGAGCCGGAAGGCAACGATAAAATCACTGACGCTTGTAGCTGCTGTGGGAGTCGGCACCAGGGGTAGCCAGGTGGCTGCTGGCTGGTTAGCCCTCATCTTCCAGCTCCTCCTGTCCCAAAAGGTGAGGGAATCCAATGCCAGTTGCATGGCAGGGGAGGCAGGTTCCTGGCTATGACAGCTGTCGGGTTCCTGTTTCAGTGACCAACTGTGTGAACCCAAGACAGGCAAGTTAAATGCTCCGTTAAAGGGCATAGGAATGGGCTCGGACTCGTGTCTGGAACCTGAGAGGGTCAGACATGAGCATTACCGTCGGCGAGCTCCCCCCGAGGTTACGCTTGTGCCTTCCCAGTGTGTGTTGTCTTCAGTTGGCATGAGGGGCATTTGTGGGGGAAGGTGGTGCTGCATCTGGTCTGTTGCCATGTAAGGGCCTGCACTAAGGGGCACTAGTTTAGCAAAGGTGACTTACAAACCGGCCGGGTTAGACGAGCTGTTTGTGTGTGCAGTTCCTGGGACCGAGGCCTCATCTCCAACCTCGGCTCCACAGAGCCTCCGGGGCTCCCAGTGCAGGTCCTGCTGCAGCCCAGGTTCCTTCCTGGGATCAGCCTGGCACGCAGTCTCCCCTCGGCCCTCTGCTCGGCCTGGGCGAAGCTGTCCCCATGGGTGGTACCCAGGCCCTGTGCATGTTGGCCACCCTCATGCATCCCCTTCTTCCTGAATGCTGTCCTTGTCTGCTGCCATCATCCCACCTGAGCTCGTGTCCCCTGCAGTGGAGGGAAGGACCCAGCGCTGCTTAGGAAGACTCATTAGAGCCGTAGTACTCAAAGGGGGTGAGGGAGAGCTGCAGAACAGCTGGTGAATAGGATGGGTGCTGGGCTGGGCTGGAGATGCTCCAGAAGGCTGTGATGGAGACCCTAGAGGAGGGAAGCCTGTGTGTAATCCTTGCTAACGTGGCCTGGCTCTTCAGCATGCTTTATGCACCAGGTAAAGGTGAGAGGCACTGACAGTCGGCCCTCTAGCTTCGGCAGAACCAGACCTCCTCTTTAGGCCCAGCGGTCCCAGGGTCAGTCCCACATGACAGCCCTGGCAGTTGTGACACGGGTGGCTCATTGGTGCCACCACATGGGCCTAAAGCATGTAATCCCAGAGGTACAGCAGGCTGCTCTCTTGTCTGTCTAGTCCCAGTCATCCAAGTCCTGCTATTTGGCCTGCTTCCTGACTTTGGTAGGTCCATCCCCCTTGCCAGGCCTTTGCTCGTCTGCTTGCTTTCTCTGTGCTGCACCTTGCCAGAGGCACTGGTTTGTGACTGGATGGCACCGCTGGGGCAGGAGGCGCCGCTGGACGGGGACAGTGTGGAAGAGCCTGTATATTGCTAGCAAAAAAACAAACGAGAAAATGTGAAAATTATGATTGTTTTAAATAAAAAAAAAAAAAAGAAATACCTGTAAGAGCAGCCCGTGTGTCTGTGTCATGTCTGGAGGGGTCTGTCTGGCTGCAGGAGCCTGGCAGGAAGGGCAGAGTGGAGATGCCCCCCGGTCATGAGGTGCATGAGGGCAGCCGTAGGTCTCTGGGGCAGTGGTTACGTGACTTTCCTCCCAAGCTGGGAGGGTGGGAGTTCGTACGGCCTGCCTGCCCACCCATTCCTGCTGGGCATGCCAGGGACTAGGTAGAGTAATGGCTTAAAAGTGCTACTATCCCCTGAGCTGGTTGGGTCAGGCCAGCCTGAGTAGGGGGGGATTTGGAAAAAGTCCTTAGGCACCCAGCAAGTCAGGACTCTGCAAAGGCTGACATTGCTTAGGAGCAGTGTTGCCAGATGCACACTAATCCCATACACTTAACCATTGTACAAGAAGTGATTGCAGCTATAGCCTAACAGGGTTTGGGGAGGTTCTTGGGAGCACTTGCTTTGCAAGTGAACTGATAATCAATTTGTGCTGTCTTCTGTGCCCTCATACTGGTGCTGGGTCATCCCCCAAGCCCGTGGGCTTGTTCAGAGGCACATCATACATGTGACTATATCTGAAGGCACATGGGGAACAGCAGAGGACAGTGACCTGCCCCTAAATTTAATTCAGTGGCAATAGTCAAGTACTAGGAGGTGACAGTGAATGAACCGAGATATTTGCTCTATGTGACCATGTGATCCTAGATAAAGGACTGCTTTTGGCAATGCCATGATTTTCTTTGGGCAAGATGAGCTATAGTGGGCCCTCAAGATGATTTCATGTCTCAGATCTGGCAGCACTGCTCAGGTGCACTCTCACAAGCTTCCCAGGTCTCCATGATCTGAACCAGCAAAGTGCCCAGCCCACGAGCAGTGAAACGCCCGCCTGCCCATCACCCCATGGCTGCCATGTGTCAACAGTCCTCTTCCACCAGCACCTCAGGCAAGAGGCAGTTACAAAGCCGGGTGTAACTGGACTCCACCTGGCAACACGTTCTTGTAAAATATTTACTACTGTAATAAGCAATGTATGAAAGTCAACACGGTATGACTGAGGCCCGTTACCAACAGGCATCTGAAGCAAGGGGTTCAGTTAAGGATGGCGGGTTCTGCTGGAGGGAGATTATGACAGTGGGGAGCCAGCCCTGCCAGACTGGAGTAGGGCGCATCATGAAAGGGCTTCGGGCACATCTGTTGATGATGGATCCACGTGCTTCAACCCTGAGCTTCTCTGCCAGCTGGGAAGTCTCCAACTATTTTTTACAGAGCCCCACGCTCTTAACAGTTTTAGCTAAAATCCCCAATCCCAAGTGGCAGTGCTGCGTGGGAACCAGGGCGGAGTCCACACTGTTCTCTGCCCTTGGCGCTCAGGGTAACACAAGGCACAAAGCCAGGGACTTCTGGGTTCTGAACTCTGCTCCGGGTATAGCTTTGGCCCAGTGACTTGATCTCCCTGGGTGCATCTACATGTGCTATTAATGTGCTGTAAGCTTTCTGCACTGTAAAATACTACTCAGTAAGCTTTCCCTGGGAGCATGTCCACACATGCATCTGGCGGGAGCAGTTCAGTGCAGAGCTGCTACTGCCCTGCTCTGCCCCTCTACAGCATTCAGGGGGAGCTCCAGGCTCCCCCAGGTGCCAGCCCTGGGCTGGCAAGGGGCATGAGGACAGAGGGGGATAGGGGGAGCCAAATTTCACCATTTTTGATGTGCATTAAGGGCGCACGTGTAGATGCACACCTATAATGTGCATTAAATTAGGCTAATATGCGTTAACCTTAGGCCTGTGCAAAACACCATCGCTTTATTTTGACATCCATTATGCTGTTTCAGAGGGACAGTGTTTCGTTTCATCATTTTGTTTAGTTTCGAAGCACTGTCCCATTTTGCTTTGATGAAATTGTTTTGCTGTTCTGACGCATTCTGGTGTTTTACCCATAGGCTATAATGGGGAATCATGAAAATGCCTAAAACTCTGTCATGTCTTGCCTGATTTGGATGAAAATTGCAGGGATGGTAGCCCCTTTGGAGGGCACAAAGTCTGCCATGTTTCAAGGGGATAGGTGCACAGGTTTCTAAGAAACTGCACCTCAAACTCTTCAAAACATTCTGACACATGCCAGCCGTGGCAGCCTCCTCTCACCTGGGGTGCAGATCCAGGGGTCCACACCCCCGGGAGGGCTGCTGGGCTGTGCCAGACTCCTCCCAGGGGTGCGAGCCCCTGTATCTGCATACCAGATGAGAGGAGGCTGCTGCTGCTGCCTGTCCCAGGAATTTTCTCTGGTGCTAGGTGAAGCCTGCACTCAGCGTCGGTCCCAGGTGGCAGAGAGGGCTGCCAGGCTGTGCTGGACCCCTCCCAGGGGTGCAAGCCCCTGGATCTGCACATCAGATGAGAGGAGGCAGCAATTTTCACTGATGCTGGGCATAGCCTGCACCCAGCGCTGGTCCCAAGTGGCAGAGGCAGCCTCCTCTCATCCAGGGCACAGATCTGGGGGCTCCCACCCCCAGGAGGGCTGTCAGGCTGTACTGGACTCCTCCTGAGTGTGCAAGCCCCCAGATCTGTGCCACAGATGAGAGGAGGCTGCCGCTGCTGCCTGGGACCAGCGCTGAAGCCAGTATGCCTGGATTTGAAACTCGAAACATTTTGAAACATTTTGAGTGCCCCCTTTTTGTTTCATTTTGATTTTGCTGTTTCAAGCTTCAAAACAAAACACCCAGTGAAATTTTACACAGCCCTAATTGGCATGTCTTGTGTAGCTGTGCCCTGTGTGTCTTAGGCCCCATACAATTTATGAGGAGTCTCCTCTAGTTCCAGGCACCAAGCCAGGCTTCTGGGAACAAGATCTGTTCTTCTTCTCTCTGTGCAATTCTTAAGTAGTTGCAGCATGTGATGCAACCAGGTGTTGCTGTGACAGTCCACCCACTACCCTTGCAGGATGGAGACAGGAGTGTAAGGTGGTAGGTTATATGGTGCTTGTACCATGCTGGGACAGAGTAAGAGAGTGCCTGTAATTAAAAAGCCCTGCTTATCTCCACATGACAGCCACCCAGCAGGATCCGTTCCCAGAAATCTGCACCCTTCCCAGTGCGTGGGCAGCTCAGCCAGCCTGACCAGTGCAGGAGGAGTTTGGTACCCTGGGATCATCCTGTTGATGTGCCTGGGAAGGCAGGGTCTGAGCTGGCAGATGGTGGCCTTGGGAACGAGCAGGTCAGGCTGCTATCAAGGACTGTGTGAGCGAGAGCATGTGGGGTGATTGACTTAGTTGTCATGAGGGATGTACTTAGCCATGTTAGTCTGAAGCCAAGTAGAGGGCAGGGTAGTTTTGTACCTTATAGAGCCTATAATATAGACTAACTCAAGTAGGTGTGTGTGTATATATTATATACCATACGCATTCATGAGCTGAAGTTACTTCATCAGGTGCAGCAAGCAAAGTTGTCATCATGGTCATGCTTTAAGGCCAAGCCAGCCATGGCTCTTCTCTAAGTCTTGCGCTCTCATGTGTGGTGGGCAGATGTACTGGAGATGTCATCCCCTGTGAACCCCAAACAGATAGGAAGGCAGTTTCCTAAATTACCCCAGCGATCCCCCTGCATTGGTAATCCTGGGGCACCAGGGTCTGCATAGCTGGGGCCCACAACTCCCACCTGCCGCCCCCTGCTCTGCCCCCTCATGTAGCACAGTTGGTGCCCTTCCATCCTCACCCACACCCCCCTGCTGTCCCAGCCCCAAGCGGTGCATGAGTAGAGTAGAGCCAGTCCCTCTGTGCTCTTAAGTGCAGCTGTCCGTGCCAGGCATCATGCCCTCCCCAGACCAGAGGTGCAGACATTGTGATGGAGCATGTCAGCAGGAGCCACTTCCCTTCTCCTGCATCTTGGCCTTTTTATTTGTTGCTTTTAGCCAGCATGTCCACGAAGCCTTTGTGGACTATGGAATATACAATCCAGAGGCCAGCTGGGCCATGTGAGGAGCAGCAGCTCCGCTTCTTGACAGCTCCCACACAGTGCCAGCATTACACTGCCATCCATCAGGCTGCTGTTCCTGGCAGCTCCATCCTGATGGTCGTCTTGGGCATAGCTCTGTGGAGCAGGAGGAGGCCCACAGCTGCACTGCACAGCTGGCTCCAGGACCTGCCTGCACCCTGGAGAGGAATGTGCTTGGTGGAGCTCCCGCCAGGGCGGGGCAGTGAGAGACGAGCTTTACGGGGCAGCTGGCGCAGTGTGCTCAGAGCAGCGCACGCCCCTGCCAAGCGAGGATCAGGATGGCCGAGAGCTCCAAGCTCCAGCTGTTCATCAAGGTAGGGGCTGCCCCTCGGCCAGGTAGGGGGTCGGGCATGCGGCGGGGGGCTCACCAGGAAACCCCAGCTGTAGGTGTACGCAGCGTGTCACAGCTCACAGAGCTCTGCTCGTTAACACTCCCAAGCTGATGGGGGCTGGGAGCTGTCTTTGGGCTGGGTCTGGTGGGGAGTCCGTCTCTAGACGAGTGACCCCCGAGGTTGTGCTGGGCTGCCAGAGATAGTTCAGCTGGAGCCCTCAATCCTACCTGCAGCCCCCCACTTGTCCCCCTTGCCTCACTGCCCTGACAGACCTGGCAATCTCCTGCATGTGTCTCCCTCCCAAGGGCTTGGCTCCAGGAGGCTCTGGCTAACGCTGCCCAGAGCGACTTAGCTGAAGGCGCAGAGGCTGAAAAGGCTGCACATGTTCCTGCCTCTCGCCCTCTGCCTGTGGTCAGAGGACGGTGGGTTTCTGATGCAGAGACCTGCCTGCTGCAGTGGAGGGGGCCATGTGGTGGGTGTTTGTAGCCATGAGGGTCTCCTCAGCTGATAACTGCTCGGTAGTACTGGAGGGTTTTGCCATGTTTGCTCTCTGCTTACCCTGGCTGCTGACAGGGAGCTTCCTGGGGCATTTAACACTGTCCCTAGTGAAGCTAACAGCTGCTTGCTGGTGCCCATCACAGCCAGGACCTTCCACTCTGCTCCTCTTCATCACATAAGGCTCTGCTCCCCCACTCCTCCCTCCCTGGGTGCAGGCAAGGAGCCTCCAACCCCCAGCCCAGTACACCCCCACAGAGCAGCTGTCTGGCTGGGCCATGAGCACTTTTGCCAGGTATGTGGGGGGGGCACTGAGCTGCACAGGACCTTTTGATACCTATAAGGTTTTGGCCACCTCAGGGCTTCTCATAAATGAGCCAGCAAAACTGCCTCCTGTGCAGAGAAAGGCTCAGGGAAATGGAGCACCCAGTCCCAACCAAGTCTCCCCAGCTCCAGTGCCTGCCAGCCTCACTTCCCTGAGCAGGGGCTGGACCTCTGCCTGGTTGGCAGAAACCAGCTGGGCAGCAGCAGGCACCAGGTTCTTTGGGCATTTCACCAGTGCCGACCCCCTTGCCAGCTCTTGCAGGGCCTGACCGATTGTGGGGCCATGCTCTCGGTCTGTTCCCCCCACTGGGATTTCTCTGTCAATTGGTGTTGAGAAAGCCAGCCTGGTTCCTTGCTCCTGGACACACAGTGGCCAGAGATTGGCATCACTTTAGCAGGGCTATGGTCAGTGATAAGCAGCTTTTACCTTGAGGGTCATTCTCCTCCCACATCCTTGCCAGGCCTGGTCCTGGTATCCTGGTTACTGAGCAGAGATGCCCATACTTACCTTTGACCTCTGGGGTTTGGTTCCCATATGACCCCACTGAGCCTGGGCTTCCCTATGCCTAGAAGGGCGCATTAGTGCAAGTTTCATGACTTGTTCCATCTGGGAAGATGCTGGTGCCCCCAGCGATAGCTGCAGCTGGCTCCAGGCGTCCTGCATGTAAGCACAGTGTGGCTCTGAGTAAGGGCTGTAGTGCCCACGGGCAGCTGTCCCAGCAGTCAGACCCACTGGGAGGCAACCCGGGTCTCTTAGCTGCTGGGAAGCCTTTATTCTATTGGGCCTCTGTAAACATTGTATGTGCCCTTAACCGTGCACAGGGGAGCCAGGCTCCTCCAGCCCAAGCAAGCTGGGAGCAGAGCAGAGTAGTCCCAGGGTGGTGGGGAGGAAGATTGTCATGGTGCTGCTGTGTCCTCCTTCCTCCAGTCCCTACCAATATGTTGGACGATGGAATTAGAGTTGGAAAGGGTCTGCATACACTGGGGACCTGAGCTAGAGACAGTGCAATGGCATACAACCAAGCCAAAAGCAAGGTGCTTTCTCCAGGGGAATAAACTGAATGCACAGAAACAGGTGGGGAGATACCTGACAGAGCAGTAGCAGTGCTGAGGAGGACCTGGGGACTTTGCTGGATCACTGGCTTAACAGGAGTCGGCACTGTGATGCTATAGCAAGAGCAGCAAACGCAGTCTTGGGCTGCTTAAGCAGGAGTGCTGTATGTGAGGCCTGGGGTGACAGCACCACTCTGCTCAGCCCTGGTTAGGCCTCGTGCTGCCGGGCTCTGTTAGGAAGGACGTTGAGAAAATGGAGGGGGCCCAGAGGCAGCTGACACAGCTGATAAAGGGGCTAGAACGCAAACTCTGCAAGGAGCGGTTGAGGGAACCAAGTCTGTTTAGCTTAAAGAAAAAGTGATAGCAGCTTTTTTGATAGCAGCCTTTCAAATATTTGAGGAGGGGGAACAGCCAGCTCTCCCATCAGCTGCCAAGGGCAGGGCAGGAAACAGCAGGCAAGAAATTGAGATTAGATCTCAGGAAAACCTTCGGAGCTGTCAGACAAGGGTACAAGGCGCCCAGGGAAACTGTGGGATCCCCTTTGCTAGCGGTGGTGGGGGTAGTTGGAGAACAGGCAGGCCTGGCAGCTGGCTGGGCTGGTTTAGGAACAGTGCATCCTGCATCACAGCAGCGGGGTGGAAATAGATGCCCCTTGAGGTGCTTTGCAGGCCAAGAGTCCATCCGTGCGCATGGGCAGGTTGTGTGATAATTTAGGGCAGGAAGCAGAAAAGACTCCTGCAGCCACTGAAACTGCAGGAGAAGTGTTTGGTGGCAGGACACCCTGGGCCCGTGCATAAGCCCATCTTGGCGTGGTAGCTGTGCTGTTCGGTGAGGTGGGTCCAGTGGCACTGTTTGCAAGAGGTGGCGGCATTATTGGGTGTTGTGTTCATCACCCAGGCTGGAGGTCAGGAGTGCTGGGGTGTGTTCCTGGCTCTGCTACTGCCTTTCTGACCGGCCTTAGGCAGGGCCTTTGGCAGGTCCCTTTACCCTTGGCTCTCAGTCGTCCCCACCCTAAAAACAGAGACTAATAATAAAGCGCCCAAGTCCACTGAAAGCAATGGAAATTGTGGCTTACTTGTACCCAGCTGTTGTACTCTGTAACCTAGACCAGGGGTTTCATAGATTTCATAGACATTAGGGCTGGAAGGGACCTCGGGAGATCATCGAGTCCAGCCCCCTGCCCAAAGGGCAGGAAGTCAGCTGGGGTCATAGGATCCCAGCAAGATAAGCACTCCAGTGAGTTATGCAGGCTGGATCCAAGCTGCCACAGCTGCTGTTAACACCCTTGCAGCCCTGTCACCAATTTGGGTGCCAAATGAGAATCAAAAACCAGAAATATAGCTGTGGATTTGGAGCGGGGGGTGGGGAGGGAGAAAGCCATTAATCCCCTGGGGGCTGATCACACTGGCACAGCAGCTCTGAGAGCCACAGCAAGAAGCCCCATGGGAGGTGAGTTGTCTGCCAGAGAGAAGCCCTGCAAGTCAGATGACTTCCTCTGCAGGCCAGATGCAGCCTGTGGGCTGGCTGTATGTTGGACACCCCCGGCTTAGCCATTGCTTTCCCCCTTGAGTTTCTGTCTCTCTGGGAATATGCAGCCTGTGCAATGCAGGCCTTGTGTCATGCTCCAACCTGGGTGTAGCTGTGTTGTCCAGTGTCTGACTCACCTGCCAGAACAGTCTAGGTGTAACCAGACTGCGGCATCCGCCCTGGAACAAAAGGGAAGGGCATGTAATGTTAGAATAATCTTCATTACAAAACTCCCTGCCCAGCAAGGACTCTGCCTCAGGCCTCTGTGCCAGGGGCTGGAGCTCATGCCAGGGTCTTCCCTGCACCAGAGACTATGTGAAGCTCTAGCACTTCCAGCTAACCAGACTAGGGGATTAGTGGTTCAGTCTCCTGGCAGCCCTCAATTCTGCCAGGCTCTGGAAGGGGCAAGCAGAGCATCCGTGGCCATCTGCCATCTGGAGTAACTGCTGAGCCTCTTGCAAAATCTTGTGCACTGAACTTACAGAAACAGCCTTCAGGTACATGGACACTATAACAACCACCCTGCCAGGGGATGGGGCAGGCTGGCAGAAGGCAATGGTTCCTGTGCTGAAACACCTCACCAAGGAACCCAGTAAGGCCTCATGATGCTGAGCAGGGAAGACTTGTTTTTCCCTTCTGTCTCCAGTAATGTCACAGGGTTGTGCATAACCCACGTGCTTGCTAGTCACTGAAAGGAGGAGGGCACAGCCTGGTGACTGCTGGGCATGGGGGTCAAAGCAGGTGATGGGAGTGTCCACAGTACAGCAGTCAACCTGGCTAACAAACACACCAAGCTGGGGCTTGGGGGCAATGACTTTTGATCTCTCTACTCAGTCCTCCGGTAGGAAGAAGCCACATGAGGAACAGCTGCAGGACTCAGGTTAGCCAAGGATGGCACAGCAGCTTGTTGTGATGTTGGCTGTTTCACCAAACTGGCATTTTTCTAGTGGTAAAGCACGGTCTGTCTGCAGAGGTCCCAGTGAAGGGGATGAGAGGGTCCCTCCAGATTTACCCCAGTGTAGCTGAGACTGGAGGTTGGCCCTGATGATCATTCATGATCCAGCAGCCCCACCTAGCATGTAGTTTCAGTACCATGCATCAGAGGCTGTGTACTAGCCAGCACAGGCCTGGATAAAACCAGACCCTGCTTGGCCAACACCCATGTGAGCTATGCAGAGTGTCCCTGCCTGAGCCCGAAGTGCAGGGTGGGAAGTGCAGCCTGATAGCATTGCTCTTTGTTTCCCTGTGAGTCCGTCACTGTCTTTTCTCTGCAACACCAACAAAGACACCGCCTTCCTTGGCACCAGCTTCCTTTGCCCATGGTCTGTCACTGTACAAGCCATAGGATTATCTGAAGGAAACTACTTTTGCTTTTGCAAAGCTGATTCTTACCCCAGCTGGTACAGTTGATCCCTTGGTCACAGTGTCCAGGCAGCCAGGGCTTATGGCTCTGACTTGTCTCTGATCACAGTCTCCCTGCATTGTACGGATGGAGGAAACAGGCATGGAAGGGTTCAGCGTGAAAGCCAGCCTGCACAGGATCGGACCCTTCAGAAACCCCCCAGCCCTGCGTGTAGGAGGGAGGAGACTTCCCAGGGTGTAGGAGGGAGTGGGGGAGGAAGGCTGCAGACGTTGCCCCTGGCACAAGGGTGCTATGTGTCTCCACAGGCCAGCGATGATGGCGAGAGCATTGGGCACTGCCCCTTCTGCCAGCGCCTCTTCATGGTCCTGCTGCTCAAGGGTGTGCCCTTCACTCTGACCACCGTGGATGTGAAAAGGTGAGCAGAAAGGCTGGGCCAGGAAAGCCACTGCAAGTTGCCCACACCCCTCTCCCCCCTAGGAGACCCACCCACTTCCATGGAGACCCCTGCCTCTCCCTTCACCTGTGTGTCCCCCCAGGTGACTCTCACCCAGAACCAGGAAAGGAGACTGGACAGACTGGAAAAGCCCAAGCTGCCTCTTCCCCTTGACCATGCTAGCTCACCTCCTGCTCTGCAGTGTGATGGGGCAGGCAACGAGTTCTGGCTGTTCAGGGCAGCACAGCAGGGCACTTGCTGGCAGAGGACAGCAGGCTGGCACACGGCCGCTGCCTGGCTTGCATCTGCAGCCAGGTGCATGGCAGCACCTGCTGGCCTCTGCCCCAGGGTCACTGTGAGCCCCTCTCCCTGCAGATCCCTGGATGTGCTGAAGGCTTTTGCTCCAGGGTCCCAGCTGCCCGTGCTGCTGTATGATGGGGAGCCCAAAACCGACACCATCAAGATTGAGGAGTTCCTGGAGGAGACACTGAGGCCCCCAAAGTGAGTGGCCAGCCCTTCCCTTGGGCACTGTCATCCCCACACAATCAGGGCAACAAAGATCAGTCCCTAGGGGTGGGGGGACGCTGTGCTGGGGGCAGGGATGGGGAACATGATGGTTCCTTCAGGGCTGGTGGGAGGGGGAAGCAGGGTGGAGCAGGGTGGGAAGGCAAGAGTTGGACTGTGATGGGGTGGGATGAAATGGGGTAAGAGAGGACAAGACAGGCACAAGGACATGGGAGGAGAGAAAGGAGGAGAGGGGAGACTTTGGGGCACAGCAGTGGACTCCGAGTCCATGTGGCTTCTCGGGCTTGCCCTAACCCAGGCCCACAGCTCTGCCCCAGCTCACAGCCTCCCTCCTTCGGCCTCTTGCAGGTACCCAAGCCTGGTTCCACGGTACAAGGAGTCCTTCACGGCAGGCAACGACGTTTTCCACAAGTTCTCTGCATACATCAAGAACCCACTGCCTGCCCAGGATGAAGGTGAGGGCTTGTCATGCCAGGGATGGACAGGAGGGCATCCACAAGCAGCCACATGGGGCAGGGCCCTGCTGCCTTCCTTGGCACCATGCTGCCAGCCCCACGCGCCTCCCTCTGCCCCACGCAGGCTTGCTGCTGCTCTCCTCAGCTTTATCAGCCTAAAACCCCTCCCAGGCCTCCCCACTGCTGAGTCAGACCTTGCCTGGCCCTTCTCATGAGTCACCACTGGCACTGGCTCCCCTTCCTCTGCCAGAGGTCTCCGCTCTGCTGGAAGGGGCTCACTGCAGGGCAGGTGGGGAGCTCTCACCCCAACTCGGGCACCCCCAACTCTGCCTGCAAGGAAGGAGCAGCTGAAGCCCTGGAGTGAGCTATGGCACAGGGGCATGGTCCTGTGCCCTGAGCCACCCTGGCCTGGGGGTGGTTGGGACTGACCCTGGAGCTGGCAGGGCAGCTTTCACCAGCAGAGGAAGGTGGCTCATCCTTGCATGGGGCAGGGGCTAATAGGGGCTGGCCAGCAGATAGCAACACCATGCCAGCCCTTGCAGGACTCTGTGGGCCTTGTGCTGATTGCTCTGCTCCCCACGCCCTAGCCCTGCAGAGTGGTCTGCTGAAGGCCCTGTGGAAGCTGGACACGTACCTGCGCACGCCCCTGGAGTACGAGCTCACCCAGGACCCCCGCCTCACCGTGTCCCGCAGGCGTTTCCTGGACGGGGACCAGCTCACACTAGCTGACTGCAGCCTGCTGCCCAAGCTCAACATCGTCCACGTGAGTGCAGGATCCCCTGAAGCAACCCCTCACCCTGCTCCACCCTGGGAGCCCTCCCATGGCTGGTCACTGCTGCCACATTGAGCCCTACACAAGCTGGTGTTTGGCTGGGGCAACTCCCTACATCCCAAGGACAGAACAGCAGCAGGAGATGGGATTTTTTCCATGGGCGCAGATCCCAGACAAAGCCCTCAGCTCCACACAGCTCTCCGAGTTGCAGACGAGCACAGTGCACTCCAGCTGGGGCCTGCAATCCAGGAGGCTTTGCTGAGAAAGCAGCGGGCTGCCCTGGGTGAGGTAGCGGGGGGAAACAGTCTGAGTGTAGAGGATAAGAAACACTGCTGCTTCTCCCCGCAGGTTGTTTGCGAGCACTACCGGCAATTTGGGATCCCCAAGGACCTGCAAGGCATCTGGCAGTATCTGAACAATGCCCAAGAAGTCAAGGAATTCAAGTACACCTGCCCCAACAGTGAGGAGATCGTGCAGGCCTATAGTTCTGTGGATCGGTCCTCCAGCGAGCAGAGGCCGCTACCATCTCCACGTTCACCGATGGCTCCCCTGTCCCCCTCCATGAACAGCCAGTGCCAAAGCCCCAGAGCAGGAGGTGGGGCTGGGGGAAGGGTGTAGAGATGGACCTGATGGGGCTGTGCTGTGAAATAAGCCTGTGTGTTATCCACAAGCACCAAACAGCGGTGGAGGGAGCAAGAGCTGCTCCAGGCTTGTGCCCTGAACAGCCATGGCCCAGCACTGCTCCTGGACTGGGGCAAGCTGGGCCTGGGTTACTTCAGGGCAATGCCAGCAGTCCTACCTGATTTAGGAAGGGCTTTAGCCCAGCAGGAGGCTGCTCTTTGGTGGCCGTCACCTCTTCTCCCTCCAGCCTGCCCCATGCACCCTGAAGCCCTCCCTAAGAGAGGATCTTCTGGGAAGCCTCTTCAGCTAATATCCTTCCATCTTGTCTGACGTGCTCCCTCAAGGCCTCTTACTCCAGCCCCCTGCTTCTCCAGCCCCATCAAGACTTGGAGGTAGAAGTACTCTATGTACAATCAGGAGGCATGGCTACCTTCTCAAGACCAACCCTCTCCATAACCTGCCTGCTAAGGACACGGTGATAACAGATGCCTCAGAGCTGGAATGGAGCAGAACAGGCTGCAGAGAAGACTTCTGGCAGCCGGGAGCTCCCCTGGGGCCTGGGCAGTGCATCCCAGCTGGCATGGAGGGAAGGCAGGTGGCAGAGGAGACCAGCAAGGCTGGAGAAAGCTGCATGAACCTGCCCACTAAGGCTCTTCCCTGTGCTAAAAGGGCAGCCCTCACTATGCTGGGAGCTGTAGTTTCCATCCCAGGCCACTCTGCACCTGTTGTCAGCAAGAGGCGCGTTTCCTGCAACAAATAGGGTCTCAAGAGTGGTGAGTCCCACAGATCTTCAGGAGCCAAGAAGCCTTCCTAGAAGCAACACCTGCAGCAAGACCAGCACTTGGCAAGGGGGTAAATCTACACTAATGCCCGTCCATGGAAGGAGGTGGGTTCCTGCCAAAGGCTAGCCCAGCCCTAACTGAGCCCTGTACTAGCATCACAGTGGCCTTTAAAAAGAGCCAGGGACAGGGAGGTTGTGAGAGGGAAAAAAAACCAGTTGTACAGTACAGTGTGCCACCCCTGGTGTTCAAAGTCACAGGTGCTGGAAGCTGGCTCGCAGCCCTCTGCTGAGGTATCAGGGTTGAGAGGCTCATTGCCCAGCTACCCCCAGGCTCTCTGCCACCCGGTCCAGTAGCAACAAGCCTCATCCCTACTTTGTCCCAAACCTCACCACATTTGTCTCTAGCAGATCGGATTTGTCTACTGTCCTAGAGCTTTTAAGAGTCAATAAAGAGGAAAGAAAAGCAAAGCACAGCACATCGTGGTGTTGAACAATAACTGACCTTCTCCAGGGAGGGGAAGTTTCTTGACCACATGTGGGCTACACAGGGCACAGCTGACATGGGAGCCCTGGGAGAGGGGGGTTGCAGCTCTCCCTGTCCACAACTATAGCCCTGTAGTTACAGATGATCTTGCTTCCCGCAAGGTCCATCACCAAGTGACCAAAAGAGCCAAATGCAGTAAGACCAGGCTATTAGCACACAAAGCAAAAAGTCACTAGTTTATTTAAAATAAGTTATGGACACAGGTTGGGTAATTAAAATAGCCAGATAAAAATGTCATTAAAATGTAATTCATTCAAAGTCAAATTCATTCTAAGCCCGGAGGGTAAAGCAGATGGGGGGGGTGGGGGGGGGTGGCGGCAAGGGAAACAGGACTGCCTCTGAGCCCTTCCCTGCCTGCTGGAAAAGGGGGAGCAGCTCCCCACAGAGCTGAGTCCATGGGCCCTGAGGTTCTGCTGCCTGCCTCTGCTTGCAAGCCTTGCAAGACCTACCACACTGGTCACAAGGCTTCAGGTTTCAACTGTCCTCCAGGGACTCAGGCAGGGCTGGGCACTGTTGAGCTTTATAATTCATTTGCAGTAAAATCCCCTTAGATGCTGTGAAAAGCCATGCATTGTCCTCATAAAAAAAAGGGCCCAGGTTGGGGTCAGGAGTCTTCAAAGTCTACCCCAGTTGGTGCTTTCTTACTGAAAGAAAAGGGAGGGGAAAATGAGGTTTGAATCCTGGGTGTAGTCATTTTGCAGCTCCTGATCCATCAGCCATCTTACAAGCAAATCCCCACAGAAGCTACCAGGCAACCTCAGAGCACATGTCTGCCCAACCCAGCCTTGGGGGTCAGGTAGGGCCCAGCTGAGTGCTGGGCCACGGTACTGGACTCACTGGGGCTTGGAGTCCAGGAGAAGATGAGACGTCAAGAGTTACCTTTTGAATCCAGGGTTTATGAGAGACTCCCCTGGGACTCTTCTCTTGGCCAGAACAGCTGAGCCTCCACCTTGATTCTTCTTGGGACTCATACCTGCTTGGAAAAGAGAAGACATGGGTGGTGAAAGGGCTGCCCTTGCCAACGAAGGACAAGCACAAGCCTTGTGGGGTAACACCTGGCTGCACTTAATGGGGCCCAGAGCTAGAGAGAACCCCAGGGGCCCTCTGCACACAGCAGCCTTGGCCAAGCCCCATCCCTCCTCTGCTTCTAAGGAAGGCCAACAGGAGTTTTGCTTTGGGGACTGGAAGGACCAGATCTGTGCCTGCTGATGTTCAGAGTCCCAAGTTGCCATGAACAGTAGTGGAGATCCCAGCTGGCACCAGGTCTGAGACAGCAGAGAGGGACCTGTCCACCATGATCCTGGATGGAGCGACACTAGCTTAAGAGCCAAGCACAAAGGTTTCAGTGCTTGGCAGCATTCACACTGCAACTTCAGTTCAAGGGGAACATGGGTAATACTGGCCAGTGCACCTGCCTGGTGGTGCATCCCACAGACAAGGCAGGGAGGTGCACTGTCATGGTAGACACTGTATCATTTCCTGATCTGAAGGATTCTGCAGCCCCCAGCAACAAATCATGGTGGGGGACTAGGCTGCATTTAAGGGTGCCAAATTCATGGCTCTTGGAGTCTTCTGCAGTGCCCAGATCCAACTGCAGAAGTAGCAAGCTGCAGGCAGAGCAGCAAAGTCCTGGCATCTAGGTTACCCACCCCGCCGGCTCCCTACCTGGCATCAACAGCTTTTGGCTTCTGGGTTGGTTCTTCTCAGGGCTGCACACAGCAGCAGCAGCCGCAGCAGCACCTTCTGCCACTGAAGAGGGCAAACAGAAACAACCACATCAGATAAGGCTCTTGGCAAGTCCTGCTCCAGATGCAGAGGCCTGTGTCACCCAGAGCAGGAGTACAGTGAGGAAAGGAAGCCAAGTGATGCTGTACCTCACACACTATGCTCTCCATGAGCAAACTCCTGCTCTTCTTCCCAGGGCTCACAGCCCCACAACCTCCATCCCATGCCCACAGGGGAGTCGTTGTTAAATCACTGTGTGGCCACCAGCATCCCAGGACAGGGACCTCTGAGGTCACCATTTGCATGGCACCAGCTACATACATGCGCTTACACCAGGGGTGCACAAAATACAGCCTATGGACCAGGCCCAACTCAAAAAGTGATTTTGCCTGGCCTGCAGCAGGTCCTTCGGCCCCACCTGGCTCAGGAGCAGGAGGGAGACACCGAGATCTTGAGGTGATGACAGTGCAGGGCCGGGGCAGAGCCCCAGTTCTGAGAGCAGGGACATGCCCCGAGTGCATTGCAGTTCTGCCCCAGCCCCACACTGTTACCGCCCCAAGATCCCAGGGTCTCCGGGAGCCATGCAAGCAGGGCAATCCAATTGCATCCGCCTGGCAAAGCAACCTGCCCGTGTGGCTCCTGGCCAGTCTTCAGGAAGACCTTGGGATCTTGGGACAGTAACTGTGCGGGGCCAAGGCAGAGCCGCGATTTGTTCCCTAGAGAGCCCCCCATTGCAGGGGCATGTGGACAGCAGATCACAGCTCTGCCTTGGGCCCCAGACCCCAGCCCCATGCTGTCACTGCCCCATGATCCTGGCCTCACCTGCCCCTCCCACTCCTGAACATCACTCCCAGCCTGTCTGTGGCCCTGACCTACACAGGAAGTTTTGGTGAGTTGTTGTAGGGGTGTGGGTGAAGAAGGGGAGGGTATGCTGACCCAGCCTGTGGGCCTAAATAATTGCCCACCCCTGGCTTACATGCTTGGGCAGCAAGGATCTCTCTGGGCTTCCCTTCTTCTACTCAAACACCCAGCACCACCTCACCAACCCATGTGGGTTTTTACCCCTACAGCAGAAAGACCCATGCAGGGCTCCAACACAAGGCAAATTTCTCTTCTCTTGAGTGTCTGGTTGCACAACAGACTTCAGTATTTGGTTCCACAATATCAACCCAGCCCAGCCCAGGTGTGTATCAAGAGGAGGTGTAGGTTAGTTCTGGACTGGTCATTGCCCAGGTGGCACAAGTAACCCACCTTCCCTCTGCCTGGCTCACAGCAACACCTGCAATGGCTGCATTGGGGCCCTTTTCAAACTCAGTCCTGTTCCTGCCCCACGTGCGCAAGATGCACAGGGATGATGCAAGCTGCCTTATCCTGTGACTCTGGAAGAAGCAGAAAGACAACTGTGCCTTCTCCTCATCACCTGCCCCAGGTAACCTCTGCCAGCCTAGAGCATGTTCTGCCCAGGGCTGGTCCCGCTGCAGCCTAGCTTTCCAGAAGCAGGTAAGATTTGTATCCATTGTCGGTAGCCAAGGAGCGGCAGCCCTGGAACACTGTGCTCCTACCATACCAGGAACCAGCATTTCATGGTGCTGCAATGAGCGAGCCTCTCTCTGGACCACTCAAGAGGTCATGCTCTGAATTAAAGGGGAGCTCAGATTTAGCAGCTCTACTGAGAGCTGCACTCCCTCCCTCCCCTGCCCCCAAAACAGGCTTGCACATGCACACATGCCTGGTACCTTCAAGACGTTTTTCCAAGCTGCTGACATAACCCACGAGGCCAAACATCAGAGCCTGGAGCCGTATCCTGGCTTCAGAGGAGGGCAGTTTGAAGAGGTCAAAGGTCAGGCTCCAGGCATCTTCCTTGAGCTCCAGGGTGGCTCTGCCGTTGTGCACCGTCAGGGCAGCCGTCCTGTGCTCAAAGGCTTCTCTGCATAGGCAAGAGACTGAAGTGACACAGGGGCCTCAAAGCCAAGCACAGACAGACTGGATCATCTGGCCCCATAGCAGGGGGACTGTGCAGGGGAGCTCACCTGAACTTTGTGCTGTAATCCTCAGAGATCCCGCTCTGGGCCATCTGAAACACAGAAACCGCAGAGGAAGGCTGAGCTGCCGGTGACAGACAAGCGGGGAACAGATCCATTCTCACCTCATGCCTAGGTTAGGGCCATTCTACACCTACTCATCACCAGCGCAAGGCCCTATCTACATCACTCCTGAGACCACCCCAAACTCAAATAAAGGCATCCCACCACCATCCCACCCCAATGCCACTCTGTCTCAGGTGTGCGGGAGAGCACTAACTAGGATGTGCATGTGCAGAGCAAAAACTGGTGGAGGCTTCCCAGCCGGGCTCTCAGGAGCACCACAGAAGCAGCGCAGACAGTGCCTTAGTGACCATCCAAGTCCTGGGACAGAGATGAGTCAGGCACACCCCTGCCACCAAATGTCAGAGTAGAGCCCAAGCTGCGTCAAAGGAGACTCCCTCGTGCCAGACTATCTTCAGATGCCCTACTCCTTCTCTCTGCAGACAATGCTCATGAGAAGATGGCTGCAGGGTGACCCACCAGGCATTACCATTTCCCTCCCCATGCACGTGGAGACACCAAGTGACTGAAACCCATTTCCAGCCCCAGGGCTGCAAGGCAGTTTGATACATTTCAGCCTGACACCACATCACCTGCACAGGGCAGATGGGCACAAGAAGCAGAGGGACAGGTCAGTGCATGACCATACCCGACACACAGGGTGGATCAGTCATAGACGTGAAGGACCCCCACGGTGCGTGGAGTATGACCCTGAAGTTGCACATGTCCCATCATGACTGCATCGGGCTCAGTAACTTGAGTCCAGAAGTTAGCTCAGAACTCAAGTGGCAGGAAGGCAGCCAAGAGAGATCACCCACCACTTCCTTTGATACCTTCTTCCACTGGTTAATCAGGCTATAAAGCACATGTGCCTCGTTTCCTATTTGAATGTGTCTGATTGTTTATCTTCCTGCCCTTAGCCCTTGTTATGGCTGCCTCTGATAAAGGAGGTTTTTAGTTCCCAGGATTTTCTCCCCAGGAGGGGAAATCTAAAACCAGTAATTGATATTGACTGCAGCATAGAAGCCTGGATAATCACCTTTTACAGGTATAATCAAGGGCTCTATTTCTCTTATAGTTGTTTTGTTTTCCAGTTTCCCCATGTTTGTTGTCAGGCCAATTCCTGTGGTTTTGAATAAACTGCTATACTCTGTGTTTTAAACTGCCTGAAATTTAAGCTCCCTGCCTCTGCAGACCCATTTCAGCTGGCTAGCTGTGAGTGGAGCCCTTTATAACCAACATCTCAGCTGTTACACAGCCCGCGTTACCCACATGTCCTTCCAGCTTCTCCTGCGTGAAGTCAGTGCTCCAGACCTCAAATGCATTGGTTACACTGAGGAAGACAAGAGCGGATGGGATTAGACCAGGGAAGGGCAATTATTTTGGGCAGAGGGCCGCTTACTGAGTTTTGGTGAGCCATCGAGGGCCACATCACAGGCAGCCCAGTGCAGATAAATGTTAATTTTCTAAATTTTTTAGGGGCCCTGCGGGCTGGATAGAACAGCCTGGCGGGCCGCATCCGGCCCCCGGGCTGCATTTTGCCCACCCCGGATTAGGAGGATCCTGTCAAGCTGACGCCTGTCTATCCAGTGGCTGGAAGCAGCCCGGGGCTTTGTGCCAAAGGGAGAGCAGCCTTTGCCACGGGGGATGATTTACGTTCCACGCTTTCGCTGGCCTCTTCTCCCCTCGCTCTGGGGAAGGCCCAAAGCGGAGCGACAGGTGCTGGAAACCCCTGGGCCAGAGCCAGGCTCCCGTTTACCAGCGCCTCTGCTCCTAGGCCTCGGCACAGCTGGGAGGCGCAGGCGCAGAGGGAAGCGCCGGTTGCAGCCGCCGCCTTTCAGCGCCACGCTCCCGGCCCTTGAAACCGAGGCACAAGGGCCGTCTCACACCCGGGGCCCTCGCACCATAGCCTTGCGCCACGGGCTTGAAGCCGGCGCCCCCTCCCCTGCAGCCGGGCGGGCTCCGGTCCAGCGGCCCCGCGCGCTGCGAGGGGGGCCGGGGCGGAGCCCGGTGGCCGCCCCGGCCCGCACTCACTAGGCGTTGAAGGCGGCGCCCGGCTCCGCGCCGCAGTAGCAGACGTAGCGCTGCGCCCCGTGCCGCGCGCGGAAGAAGGGCCCGGCCGGCGGCTCCATTCCGGCGGCCCGCCGGGGCGCAGCCGCCTACACCCACCCCCGGCTCCGCCCCGAGAGGCGGTTAAAGGGGCTGCCCGGGACTGGGCGCCGCCTCCTGCGGGTGCCCGCCCTCGAGCCGGGTCCGTGCAGGGCCCGCCCCGCGCCCCGCAGCCGCCGGGACGGCGCCTTTCCATCCCGCCCGGCAGCGACGCGGCCCAGGAGCCAGGTGACTCCTCCCCGGGTGGGCCCCGCGCCTGGGCTGTGTCGGGGCAGCCAGGCGGAGGAGAGGGGGAGGGAAAGGCCCGAGGGAGAAAAGAAACAAACCCGGCCCAGGCGGGGTGCAGACCCCCGGCTTCGCGCCCGCCCGTCCGTCCCGCTGTGCCGGGGTAGCTCGTGCCAGCAGTGCTGCCCTATCTCCTGCTTGCAGGAGGCTGGTGTGCAGCTGCCCACGCAGCCCTTGCTGCTGCCTCCCGTAAGGTGCTGGCAGGGCAGGGGATGTGGCTTCACTGGAAGTTTGCTCCTGTCCTTGTTGTGGCCCAGTCCGCCTGCGGAGATGTGCAGCCGCCTCCCCTTGCTGCTGTCCCCTGATCCCGGGCAAGCGGTACCAGCTATCCAGGGCCTACTGGGTGACCTCCAGCTGGACAAAGAAGGCACGCTTGAGGCTTTCCTGGGAGATGTCAAGTGCGAGGAGTACTTGTGGGCTCTCTGCAAGCTTCTGGCTGTTCCTGATGTCAGGTGAGTGAGGTCTGAGGAGCCAGCGTGCCTCTAGCACAGCCCCGTGGATGCGCAGTTATCCCATGCATACTGTGTGATGCAGATAGCTGTGCCCTAGTTTGCATTTACCTTATCCCTGTGACTTACTTGGGCTCTGCTCACTAAGCCAGTTCCATGGCTAGCTGGGCTCACCTAGGGTGGGCACAATGGGTGATGGGCAGCCAAAAGCTCCCTGAACAGGGTGGATTAATGAAAGCTACGGAGCAGTCCTGGTCCCTGCACAGTAGGCAGCCAGGCCCCATGGAGACCCAATCTGAAGCCTCTGGGAATCAGTAGCAAGTCTCCAGCGGGCTTTGGATCAGGCTATCAGTGAGGTATAGCTTGGGATTGGGCCCTACTTTGCTGCCTCCCAACCACCTGATGGGTGTCCTATGGAGATAGGACAATGGGAGCCTTTAGCCCTGGTGTTTGCTGTGTAGCAACAGGCTGGGAGAAGATAAATGGCCCCCATTGTGCGTATGGTGTTTGCACCCAGCAAGCTGTCATAACACAGTACACAGCTACAAAGCAAGGCAAACAGGGCCCAAGCTTGGCAGAGGCTGTGCTACTGCTGTTCAAACAGCAAGGCTGTGCTACTGCTGTTCAAACAGCAAGACCTCTGCCCAGTGCTAGGGACTGGGCTCTGACTCCAACCATGGTAAAGCCCCCAGCATCTGGAGGAGCCAGCTGTGCCACTTAGCTGTGTGGCGTAGCTTCCCCCGCCTGGCTCGGCGCTAGCTGCATTCTCTTTGTGTGTTGAGGCTGCTCTGGTCTTTTCCTTGTCTGGAGCCACCCACTGGTCCCCCCACCCCTGACTGCTCCCAGGGTGCAGGTGCTGGCATCCTAGGAGGCTCCTACCCAGGAGCTTTAGCCTCTAGCAGATAGTTGGAGGCTGCTGGACCTTAAGCTGAGGCCGAGGCAGTTGAAGAACAACAAGGACTAGGAGTCCAGGCATGGGGCAAGGGAGCTGCAGGCACCAAGAACTAATCTTTTAACCTTTTCTTTGCTGGCCCCTGCAGCAGCTTTGGTGGGAAGGTGGCGCATGCTGGAGGGAGTGGCCATATTGCCCTGGAAAGCTTGGAGCACATGGTGGGGCACAGCTGGGCCCAGAGTTGTACCCTCAGACTGGGTGAAACAGCTACTGCCCAGATAGACCATGGATCCAGTGCTGCCTTGGTGTAAGCAGCAGCCGTTCTCAGTTGAGTCCGGGGAGGCTGCAGCTGCTTCCACCAGAGATGAGCTTGGCCCTGTGTGGTTTTTATTCATGTGCAAGTCAAGCCACTGCCAATCCCAGCACGAGCCTGGGCTTTGTTTCACCAAGTGCGTACACAGTGTCTAGGGCTTTCCTTTGGCAGAGCCTTGGCAGCAACCCAGGGCCCCAGCAGGGAGCTGAGCTGGGTGAGAGATACACGGATGCCCTCACACCTCTCTGCTCCCCCAGCCATGCCCCTTTCATCTCCTCCACCCTTCCTCCCCTGGTGCCCCCTGCCCCTGTCGCGGGCAGATTCTGATGTAAGCGTCCCTCAGGGTGCCGGGAGAGCAGTGGCCTGGCCTAGGGAGGTATGCGGGCTTTCTGTCCCTTCCACAGCCCCTGCTGAGAGGCACAGTGTGGGAACTGTCAGCCTGCTGCAGAAGGCCCAAAGGTCACCAGCAAGGGCCTTGCCATGGTAACAGCCAAAACAGCCTGGTGGAGGCAGCCTTCGGCTTGGAGCCGTGGCTTCCACTGACCTATCCTACTTCACGCCAGATCAGAGTATCACAAGCACACTTAGCCTGTCCTGCCTGCACCCAAGGGTGCTCAGCCTCTCCCAAGGGACAGCACACGTTCAGGGCCCCTTTGTCCTCTGATGGCTTCCAGCATTGGGCCTCAGCTTCACCTTGCATTCCTTCTTCATGCCTCATTTTAGCTCTCGTCCTCCCCACACCTCTGTTCTCGCCTGTCAGCACTGGGATGGTTGTCAAGGTCCCTGGCTGTAGCTTTAACGTTTCACCCCTGCACAAAGCAGATGTGAGTCACCTCCCAAGTAGTGCACACTCCCCCTTCCAGTGGGCTTGGGAAGGGTCTCTAGTGAGGATGAAGCTCCCAGTGCCAGCCAGCAGCTCAGGGCTCCAGAGGCACTGAGTTTACTCGGGCTCAGAGTACGTCAGTCTCACTCAGCCTCAGGTAAGACCTAATTTGCTGAGCTGCTGGCCAACATTGGGATTGTCATGTATGTGCATATACATACCGATACACATGCATGTACCTATAAGCACATGTTTGCACATACCTCAAATGCTAGGCTGCATTTGCTTAAAAGCCTACAACTAAAATTGTTAGACTTTATAGGCTCCTAGGCCAACCTAAAAAAATCTAATCACAGCCCTTGGGAAACATGGCCTTGCCATGGTGGATGACCCTTAGCATGGTGGCACAAGGGGCCTTCTCTGCCCTTGCCATGACCAGCCAAGGTTCTATATCCTGCACCCAGCTCTTGGCTGGCACCTCTGCAGCCCTGCCCACCAAAAGTCTTGCTACCAACCTCTGCTCTGTGCTGGGTGGGTGGGGTATGAAGGCACCTACATCCTGACTGGCACTCTGCTGTCTGTGCCAGGCTGTGCAGCTATGCTGCCTATGTCCTGGGGACCATTGCAGAACACGAGACGGGAGTGGCACACCTGGTGGCACTGGCAGAGGGCCATGATTCAGACTCTGGGGTTCTCCTGGGTATGCTGAGTGCCATGCTGATGTGGGAAGACACAGAGGCTGTGATGAATGCAGCAGGCACCCTGGCCTCTCTGGTAAGGACCTCAGGGTGAAGTAGGGGTGGGTTGGGAGGTTAAGGGGCAGTTATACCTCAGGCAGAGCAAGGCAGCCTCAAGGTCTGTATAGAGAAAGGGCCATAAATCACTGCATGTATACCCCCCTTGGGTAGGTATGTGGGACTTCTGGGGGTTGTAGCCAGCACAAAGCTCATCCCTAATGCCCAGCTTCCCTCTCCTGTGCCTTCAGAGGGTCCAAGCCTTGCTGAGCTGCTGGCCTGTGTGCCCACAACCTCCCCAGTTAGTCAGCTGCATGCACCGTCACCCTGGCAAGGTATGGCCTTCATCACCTGCAGGTCAGAGGGCTTGGGCCTATGTTTCAGAGGAGCCCAAGGTCCCTGATGCTGTGGAGTATGTGCCGTTGAGCAGGAAGCTGGGACTGGGGGCAGTGGACGGGCTCAGTCTGGGCTGCTGTTTTATGGCACAGAGCCCCACTTACAAAACCTGATGCAGAAGCACTGGCTTGTGGGCTCCCTGTGCTAGTGCTTGGACAACACTTCAACCTGACAGAGCATGGTTTGTTGGTAGACCTCTAAGTGCTTTGCAAAGGAGGCTGTCTTGGTGACGGGGAAACTGAGGCACAGCAAGGGGAAGCAGCTGGGCCACGGTCACACAGTGGCTGCCTTGGAGATAGTTCCCAGGTGTACTGACTAGCTAATACTGCCAATCTGAGGCCGATGGTGTGAGAGGAGGAAGCTGGTGCCCCATTAACCTCCCCCACAGACTCCTCCCTGCCACTTCTAAGGGACTTCTCCAGCCCCCTTGGTTTCACTTCTTCCTCTCCTGAGGTGGAGACAGGTCCTGGCCAGCAGTGGCTCCTCCAGGACCCGAAAGCCGAGGAGGTCATTGAGAAGCTTGTGGTGCTGCTGGGCTCGGCAGATAGACAGACGGCCAGCAACTCCGCCTTGGTGCTGGCCCGACTTGCTATCGCCCACGAGGGCTGCAGAAGGCTACTGAGCCACCCCCAGGCTGAGCAGCTCCTGAGGCAGCTCATCACATGCTTGGAGGCAGAGGAAGCAGGTGGGTTGGAAGGATGAGGTGCTTGGTGCTGGTGGGGGAGCAGGGGCCTGGGAGTGTCTTGGAGACTTTCTGGGTGAAGAAGTGAGCAATCAGAAGATGAGAGAGCATGTGAGCAGGGCAGGGGTGTGCCTTGGGGGGGAATATGTACAAATTATAGCCAAGGAGAAGGCATCTGTCTGGCCATTGTCATATATTCCTATCTAGCTGTAGAACTTCCCTGGCTTTAGCCTCTTATGTCTCAGGTGGCCTGGACAGGACTGTTGGCAAAGCTAGAACCTCAGCCTGAATTTCTTCTAGCTCTTTGTGCTAGAAGATGAGACTGATCAGGACTGGCCGCTAGCCTGAGTCAGCAGCACTGCTCTGCTCTCCATGGGCTGCTGCAGCCTGGCACCTGGGCACAGCCCCACAATCGGCCAGCTGTCCTCTTGGCAAACCTTCGGGGGCTCACCGTCCAGCGCCACCCTTCACACCACATCTGCCCTTCATGCCACCCCCTCTTCCTGCAGATGAGGCCCAGTCTTTCTGAGCTGCCTCTTTTCTTGTTGGGATTTCAGGCTGCAGAGCGAACGCCGCCTTCGCACTGGGGCGCCTGTGTGAAATGGACCTCGGCCCCCCAGAGCTCCTTGCCCTCCCAGAAGCCACCAGCATGGTGAGGGGGCTGGTCTCGTTGCCTTCCAAACCACAGGGGATTGTCAGGGACTCCATGGGAAAATAATGCTCAAAAGGAAGGTAATAAATACCCCTTGAGTTTGTCCTGGCCACTGCTACATCCTGGCCTGGCCTGGCCTCAGCCCTGCATGTGATGAGATGAGGAGGCAGGTGCCAGGACGAAGCATTGGGTCTGCCCAGACCACCTGGCTGAGTAGACACAAGCCCTGGTGAACCTAGCCTGGGTGATCAATGAGATGTTTCTTTTTCAGGTCCATGCCCTGGTGTCTGTGATGGCCAGTGGGGACTCGGGAGGGAGCCGCAATGCCTGCTTTGCACTCAGCTGCCTGGCTGCCAGCAGAGAGGGGCATGGCCATGTCATGCATAGCCCTGCCTTCCCCTGGGCCCTGGATACACTCTGCCACCTGCTTTGTGCAGAGGAGCAGGAGTCCTCCTGGTTCGCTGCCATGTGGGTGCTGATTCCCTGTGCGTGCATGGGGGCAGTGGGGCAGGCAGTTTTCTTCCCCAGGGGCCAGTAGAGCAGTAGGAGCCAATCACCGTGGAACAGGCAGGTGCAGTGACATGGCAGTAGGAGCTGATGGGAATGAAGCAGGAGGGCACAGAGCTGTGCAATGGGGCAGTGGGAGAATATGACATGGAGCTCCCAGGCACCCAGGGTGGAGTCATGATGAGGAGCCAGACCTTGCTCACTCATCCCCATTTGTTTAATTGGGAATGGTAGCTCCTCCCTGAATGACTCATGGGCTTTGACCCATTACAGGTCACATTCACCCTTACTCTTTGGAACAGGACGCCACACAAATAGTCCTTCCCTTGCTCCTGGTATCTATGAAAGCAGCCCCCTCCTCTGCTGGACAGGGTGCATGACTGGTGTCTCTCCTGTTTTGCAGGACAGTGAGAGTGCTGGCCAGCCAGCGCCCAGGTGTGGTGAAGCTCCGACAGCACCCCCACCTGGAATGTGCTCTGCAGGTACCTTGTCAGGGGCAAGGCAGGGGAAGTGGGCCAGGCTGGTCCGGGTTTGTCTCAGCCATACTGGAGTATATCCAGAGAACCTCCCCAAGACCCCAGCACTGAAGAGATCCCAGGTTGACCTGGCTAACAGAAATCAGGCTCCAGCTTCTGGGAACCTCCCAAATGACTCCAGAGGTCAGAATCTGGACCACTATATGACTAAATCCTCAATCCTTTATTTCTGACTGCACACAGAATGTGCTAGGTGCTGTATAAATAGAGAGCAGGGGTGGCAGGCCTGCAGCACGAGTGCCCCAAGGGGTGTGCAGTAGACTGAAGAGGGGGCAGGCAGCCCAGTGTCAGGTAGGGGAGCAGAAAGCAGAGCAGGCAAAGGAAGGGGGTCAGAGCTGCCAGAAAGGTTGCCCCCCTTCTCTGATACAGAGGAAACTGCTCACTCCCCAGGGCAACAAACCACCAAGTGACACTGCCCGCCAAGCATTGTTCCTTCAGTCATGGCCCTAAAGTCATGTGTACAACTAGTTGAATATGGTCTGTGAAAACTGCTTCTCTAATGGGTTTTCAACTAAAAGAAATGTTATCAGAAAGAGTGACTGCCTTGCATGGAAACCTGTCTTTCTCATCAGAAATGCCAGCACAAAACCTAAAATGGTCCGTTTTGGCTGTGCTGCCATGGGGCTTCGTGGGAACAGTAGGTCAGTTGCTTTACGTCCTTGCTCCCTTCTGCGAAGCAGACTCCTTGCTATGAGCAGAGACAGGTCTTTGTTAGCTATGTTAGTCTGAAATCAGGCAAAAGGCAAGATAAGTGGTACCTTACAGACAAAATAAAGCAGAGATGCAAACACTTTAATAAGCAGCAACTTGCTTTATCAGATCTGATGAATGATGCTGCTGCTTACAAAAAGCTCTGCATCTGATTCAGTTAGTTTAGACCAGTGTCTCTTAACCTTTCTAGACCCAGGACCTCTCAAAAAGTGCCAGCTCTTAGTTTTCTTTTGTCGACTACATAAAAATAATAGAGCAATGCTTCTGTTGCAAAGAGCTCAGAAAGCCCACAACAGGGCAGACTGTATTTAACACTGTGGATTCCTATTTGAAATTTCTGTGTTTTATTTTGTGAATCGTGTTTGCCCACCTAAGTACTAACATTGCATGGCACCTTGGAGCACCTTTGAAAGGATCTCGAGGCAACCTCATTGAGTATCACTGTAGGTACAAATCTACCCTGCCTTTTAGCAGGACTGTATCTCTCACAATGCACCACAGCCAGGATCTCCCATGGTACGTTGCAGCCATTCTCCAAGGGGGGGGTATTCCATATGCACCCTGGGGGATGTAGTCCAATGAGGGTACCTGGGCTGCATAAAGACTGGGAGCATGAGGGGTCCAAGCTACAGTTCCCATGAGACTCCAAGGAAACTTCCCTGAGTGAAAATATTTCAGATTTTACACAAAATATTGTGAGACTCGAATTTTCCTGAGAAATAGACATTTTCTGCAGGTCACCTCTCTCCTTCCTGCCCAGCTGTGCTTATGTACCACCACTTACCTGCAGTGCAGTCACAGCCCTGCCCTGGGAATGCCGTGACGGCAATGCTTTCTCACCACAGGAATTGTCTGTCTCGAAGACAGCTGGGAAGGAGCTGTTGGAAGAAGTGACCGTCACCCTGGCCAAGCTCCAGCATCCCCCTAAGCCCCTTCCCCCAGAAGCCAAGGTGCTGGATTCTGGGGCAATCCAGGTGTCCTGGAAAGGCTTTAGGCCTCAGAGCGGGCTTGAGATCCATTACAGGTAAGAGCCCACTCTACCCTGGGAGCCTACAGGGAGGAGCAAGACAATCTCTGGGGTGATGATGGAGAAAGACTCCAGGCTGGTCCTCTATTTAGAGTTTTAAGAGTCAAGATCTACTCTTGTCTGCATCTCTGTAGTCCTGACAGGGCGTACTCCACTGAAGTCAATGGGCTGAATGGTGACCTCAGTTTGATTTTAGACTAACTGGATACCAGTGCAATGACTCCTGATTTCTGCTGGAGTTGTGGTGTTAGCTGTTAGGATGATAGGAAAGCCCCCTAGGATTGCTTCAATATCCTGGAAAGATTGGGCAGTGGTGGAGTGTTAAGTGTTAAGAGGGGGCATGATAGCAGTTTTCAGAAACTTGAAGGGCTGCTGTGAAGAAGGAAAGCGCCTTTTCTCTTGCTGGAGGGGGGAGGATGTGGACCAATGGCCTGAAGTTGCAGCAAGGTAAGTTTTAGACTGGATATCAGGGAGAATTTCTTCACTGTTAGCATCATGAGGCAGTGGAATAGACTGCCATGGGAAGTTGTGGACTCTCCATCACCAGAGGTGTTCAAGCAGAGGTTGGACAGCTACCGGTCAGGGATGATTCTAGGTGTAGCTTTGCCTATATTCTACTATGGGTATTTCCAATGCTTCTGAGACTTGGTTGTCATGCCCTCCCCACCCCCACACACACACTACCTGCTACATGTGTTAAGGTGTTTTTAAGCCTCCCTCAAAGGGCATTGGGTGTTGGTTACAGCCAGTGCTGGGGATATTGACTGGGATGTGCCAGTGCTCCTGCTGGGATCAAATCCAGAGGTTCCTGAGTAAAGGGTCTTGTCCCGCTGCTCAGGGTTGGATTGATCACCATATTTGGGGGCAGGAAGGAATTTTAGCCTATGGTCAGATTGGCACTAACTGGGGTTTTTTGCCTTCCAGTGTAGTGGGGGGTGTGAGCTTCTACCTGGGATCTCTCAAGCATTATTGACACCTTTTATAAAAACACCTTTGTTAGCTGCCGTGGTTCCTCTGCTTTACCTGTGGCAGGTTAGGGGGTGATGTCTTGTGCTACGTCAGGGTTGACAGTTATCTTGCACAGAGTTTAGACTGTATTGGTGGTTTGAATAGGGATGGTCCTGCCTCAGGTAAGGGGTTGGACTAAATGATCTCTGGAGGTCCCTGCCAGCCCTACTGCTCTATGACTGTGACTAAGGCAGTGATCTCCAACTTTTTTAAGTAGGAGATCACCTTTGGCATTCAAAGCAACCCAAGATCTACCATGTGCTGTGATCACACCCTCCCCCTCTGCCCAACAGGTGAGTCTGTGGGGAGGGAAGAGGGGGGCAGATCGAGGCAGAGGGATAAAAAATGGGGGGGGAGCACACCTCCGCAGCAGGTAAGTCCCACCCAGCCGGGGCCCCACTCAACTTACCCCTGCTCCTGCCTTTACAGCACTTTCCCTCATTGTGGGGGCCTTGATCTAGCCCCCCGCCCCTTCCCTCTCCCATGAACTGACCTGCTGGGCTGGGGCATGCACACGCATGCATGCAGGCACTCAGCCCCCCACCCCAGCCTCAGATTAACTCCAGGAGGCTCCAAGATCTACCGGTGGATCAAGATCCACTGGTTGGTGACCACTGCTCTAAGGGGTTCATCTCAAAAAGGTGTAGCTTCCTAAGTCTAAGAACAGACATTGCATTTATCCCTGGATATGTTAGAATCACAGAGAAATGGGTGCCTCTGTTTATCCTGGAACAAAAATATCCCAGGATTGATATTGCATACACCAGCCTTCTAACCAGGGCTTACTGGGCTGTTGAATGCAGTGCTGCTTTTCTGCCATTGATTCAATTATGCTATCTTGGGATAAACTATTACTACCTTTTATCCAGGAAACTTTTTTAGGATTTATCCCAGGACAATGGATGTGAAAATCTGCATGCTTGGACTTTGTCCTAGGATGAAATGGTTTATCCCTGGATAAATGGAACATCTGTTTGTAGCCTGAGTGACTTAGAAGTTGACGGTCAAGGAATGTTGAAAATAGACTGAAGTGGTGGTGCACTGGTATGCGAGAGAAAGGAATAATATCTCACTGTATGCATCCATGTATTGGTCTGTGATTGGATGGTTCAAAGAGGAATGTATGCATAAAGCTCTACTTTCTCAGGACAGCTTTGGATGTGTGTGCCTTGGCATTTACCCCTCCCTCCCCACCTTCTCCATCAGCTGGACAGACCAGCAAATTGGCAGTGAAGAAAAGCTCTCTGGCTTCAATTTGGTTTTTTTCACTGACTGGGGAACCTGCAGCAGTGGGACTGGAAGAGGTGTCCCTGGAAGCTGCAACAAGCAGAAAGAAGAATGTAGCCTCTGACTCCATGAAACTCCTGCCCCAGCAGGTGCCAGATCAGTGCAAGTTAAACCACCTGGCCACATTCCCAACCCCCAGAGCCCAGCTCTCCTCTCATTGGCTTCAGCGACATTATTCCTGATGTAGGATGGTGGGGCAAGAACCACACCCCAGTACACAACTATTGGTCTTTGTTTCCTTTCCTCAGTCCCTATGAGCCAGATCCTGCTCACAGCCATCACCTTTCTGTGTGTGCTGAGTAGACCTACTGTTTCCTTTCTGCTCTCTAGGCTGTATGAGAGTGGTGCCCTGCTGTACAGAGGTCCAGCCTGTCACTACATCTTGGCAAGCAGCATGCCATGCCATAAATACCATTTCCAGCTGTGCCTTGAGATGGAAGAGGACTGTGGTCCATGCAGCGATACTACAGTGTTACGTGGAAAAGAGCCCATGCCCAGCTGCCCCCTGGATTTCCAGATTATAGGTCGCACAACCACCCAGCTGAAGCTGAGCTGGGCTCCCCCGGCCATGCCCAATGGCACCATTAAACACTACAGGGTGTACCGGGAAGGGACAGTGGTGGGGACCACCTCAGAACTTGGCTGCATTGTGGGAGGCCTCTCGCCAGGTATGAGCTACTGGCTCAGTGTCTGTGCATGCACCAGCACAGCCAAAGGGGACAAGGCCTGGCTGCATGCCAAGACCCTGTCCGTGGGGGGCCATGCCCCCGGAAGATTAACTCTTGTGATCCTGGGGCGCAGTGAGATCCTAGTGACTTGGGACGTGCCCAAGATGCCTCTGGGCCGCTTCTTCAACTATGAGCTGTGCCTGAATGGAAAGGTGGTCTACCTGGGTACCCAGCGCTCTTATGTGGCCCGCAGGCTCACGCCTAACACAGAGTACACCTTCACTGTCAGCGCCATCACCAGTGAGGGGCGCAGCGTCAGCCGCCCTGTCACCAAGTGCACCCCCAGGGATGAGTATGGGAACATCAGCAGGTGAGGCCTCCCTCCAGCCACCCCATGGCCATGGTCCCTAGGGACTCTGTTGTATTCAATGGTACTGCTGCACTGGTGTCCTGCTCCCGAGTCTGGGCCCACACAGCCAACATGATGCTGCCTCAACCATGCCCAGAACCACCCAAGATGATGCCCTGTCCCCCGCCATGCAGTCTGCCACTACCATGACATCCACCCCCTTTCTGCCCATCTTTCCTACAGGCCCAGCCTAGTCCAAAGAGCCCTGCACCAGTATAGATTAGTTTAGAGCTGAGCCAGGGTCTCCAACACCCTCCAGTAGGTATGGGAGCCCCTGGGCTTTGGGACAGTGTGTGGGCTCTTTTCCCATGGCCCTGATGCAGCCCCTTTGTGTCTTGCCTGCTTCCTTAGGTGCCATTACTCCTTCCCTTGGAGAAGTCAGTTGGCAGCTCCTAGCAAGGCCCCAGACATCAGGAGCCAGGAACCAGGGAAGGACAGAGGCAATGTGAGAGGGCCACCAAAGCCTTCTCCTGCTAGGACTCCAGGGGTCCCTCTGAAGTTGAGCAGAAGGGCCAGTAACGTTCAGGAGGGTGAGAGCAGCTTGCGACCTGCTGGCAAATCCAGGTATGGCCCCATGCTTGGAACCAGACATCAGCTGGTGGTGCCCTGTCTGGGGCCTCTTCCACAAGGACCCTGAAGTTGGGAAGAGGAGGAGGAAATGGGGCAGGTCATGGGGTCCCCTGGTATCTCTCCATCTTCCCCCCTCAGAGCACTTCCCTGTCATGCTGCCAACCATGGAGTAACACCTCCAGTGCTGGTGTCTGGGCTGGATGGAGGTGACTCAGACCCCATGCCATTGTGTAGTAGGAACAGACTCAGCACAGATGTCCTCTCCGTGCTTCCCCTGTGCCCCAGACTTGCTGCTCGGAGTCGTGTCTCTCCACCTTCTACCTCAGGCCCCTACCCCATGTGCAATGGGTCTTCAGCCCAACACTAACTTGGCTCCTGTGTTTCCTCACCCAGGACAGACTCTTCTCTCTCCTCCACAGAATGCAGCCAGGAGATTCACATGCCTGTCCTCGCCAAGGTGGGTATGAGGAATTCCCATTACACAGAGAGCAGGGCAGTAGCCTTCAACCTCACTAGCCTGGTGCCTCAGCTCACCTGCTTTCCAGAGCTGATGGAAGGGTGAGCAGCTGGGACCAAGCTTGAGGGTGCTCCAGGTTGGGGTGTTATAGGAACAAGGAAGGGAATGGGCTGGTGGCTGGGGTGGATCATGTGCCTATTGGTCCAGGGGACTTAGAGACCAAAGGAAGCAATGTCAGACACTTGACCATTCCTGGTGAGCCTGCTATGGCCTGGAGCCCTGAAGGGAGCTGACATACCTGAGACCCATGGACAGCCAAGCGTGATTGCACTGTTAGCATGAAGCCTGCTGGTGCCAGGATGCAGAGAAATGAATCTGGAGTAGGCTTAGCCATCTGTCACAAGGGCATGAGCCCCCTGCAAAAGGGGGAGGGGAATAATTCAGCTCCTTTAGGGATATTGGTTCGGGTTCACTGAGTTAGGAGATAACTTGACTATGTGGACGTAGGCTCCAGTGAAACGAGCCTCTCCAGGTGGTTCCCTCCAAGTCACTAGGACCAGCATCCCCTCTATGGTACTGGTGACTGTGGCAGGGTCACGCCTGCTTCCCACCGGTGGCAATGAGAGGAGAAGCTGACTGTTTATTGACCACTGTATTGAACAGGGGAGACAGGAAGGTTCCACTAAGTACCCCAACCACCCGACCGCCTCATTTCACATGGATGCCAGGCAACAAGAGCAGAGGGTATTGAACACAATGAGCTCCCACAAGCAGCCTGCACCTCAGACCAGCAGGGAACATGGCTCTGCCAGCCTAGGGAAGACAAGCAAGCCCCTAGGCCCAAAGGTACCTGTGCATGCACATATATGTTTGTACAGGTGATTCCTTGTATGCATGTGTGCATGCTTTCCTGTGTCCACATCCTTAAAGATGTGTGTGCATGCATCCCCGATTCTGAATTTGAGTGTGTGTGTGTTCATTTGCAGCCCCATCTGGGTGTGTGCATGGCTGCACAGGATATGCACATGAATCTTTGCTAGCACTGTGTGTGCATGCAACCTGGAGAAAAGTCACCCAGGCAGCAGTGAGATCAGCTGCCAGGCTAGATCTTGTCCCCTTTTTAGCCCACTGCTGTGGGGTAGAGAGCCTGGAGCCCAGAGTCTCACTGCACTGGGAAATGGGCTCCCATACACCTCCCCAAAAGAGTGACAGCTTGGGGTTGCTGTGGCCCAATGGTGACACCAGATCCTGAGTGAGCCTTATCTGGAGAGGCCTGAGGACAGTTAGGGCAGAGGGCAAGTTTCATGGAGCTTCCCCGAGCCTCCATGTCAGCACTGTCTGAGTCATGGACTTAGCTTGGGCACCCTCAGAGAGAGCCAGCTGAGGAGTGGCTCAGATCTAGCTGTGCCACTGGAAAATAAAGAGCCAAATATATGCTATCAGCAGGAGACCAGCTTCCTTTGGCCTGTCTGCTCCCAGCAGCCCACAGCATAACACCATGGGAGAGGGGGAGGAAGCCTGCGGGGGGGACCCCTTGGAATAGCCCCTCACATGGTGTCTCCTTGTCTCTCTAACAGCTGGCAATGGCCCTCCCTTTCACCTGCTCAACTTGGCAGGGCTCTTGCACTCCAAGAGCAGCAAACCCTCTTCCCAGACCAGCCCTACTGCAGAGGAGACATAGGCAGGCTGAATCCAAACAGCAGGAGCTGAGCTGTAGGCACTACAGCCCCTTGGAGAGCAGGGGGCAGCTCAGAGCTCTGTGTGGGAGCGAGCATCTTCCAGGGATGACCCAGACAAGGTGAGCGAGTGCCTGCCCTCTGGAGCAGCTTCCTACCTTCTTGGTGTCCTGCTCAGTGAGACTGTCCAGAGCTCACCGCTCCCTGGGTGCACAGTGGGGAGGGAGGCAGTTACAGCAGAGGGTGCAATCATGGCCAGGCCCACAGGACAGGTAAACATTCACAAAGCAATCCACTGCTTTCCCCAGTCAGCTTCTGTCCTGGTAGAGAACACTCACTCCTGTGGCCTCTGCATCAAAGCTTTGCCATCTGGAGTGCTGGCAAATGCCCCTTCTATGCTGCCAATGCCAAAGATGTCCCTGACACTGCCTGTGCTCCAGAGCAGCAGTGTTGTAACCCAGCATAGCCCTGGCAGTGCCCTGCAGCAGTTAGGGAAGGTGTGTTCCTGCTAAGGATCTGCCCTCTAGCAACACAAACATGGCTTTGATACCTCTCATTTCTGCGGCTGTGTAGGTTTAGCCAGGGCTGTGCCCCTGTCCTGGCAGAGGAGCGGCAGCTGTTGGGGCCGTGGAAGACACTTGCACCCAGGAAAGGTATTTGGCACCCGTGGGGGATGTCTCATCATGCCAGGCCTTGGTGTGTCCTGCCACCTGTGGTAGAAACAGACTGTGGAGGAAAGTGCGTTTAGTGCTGGAAGGCCACAGTAAAATGTGTGCCTGGGGCAGGGGTGGGCAAAATATGGCCCATGGGCTGAATCCAGCTCACCAGGCCATTCTACCCTGCTCACAGAGCCCCTAAAAAATTTAGTAAATGAATATTTATTTGCCCCGGCTCCCTGTCAAAGCTGGCTGGAGCCAGGGGCAGTAGGACCCAGAGGGAGCCCTCAGCAGGCTTGAGCAGCCCAGCCCAGCCCACCCCCAGCCAGTGCCCTGCTTTCCTGCCCCACCCTGCTCCACTATCACCTGGCTGCTGCCTTCTCAGGCCCAGGAGCATGGGACTGCGCTGGTAGGGGTGTGTGTGTGTGCGTGCACATCGGGAGGTAGAGTGTGTGTGTGTGTGTGTGTGTGTGTGTGTGCGCATGCAGGCACAGGGGCACTGTGTGTGTGTGTGTGTGCGCGTGCGTGCACGTGCGGCCATGCAGGCACAGGGGCAATGTGTGTGTGTGTCCATGTGCACACAAGCACAGGGGCACTCTGTGTGTGTGTGTGTGTGTTCATGTACACAGGCACAGGGGCACTGTGTGTGTGTGTGTGTGCCTGTACACAGGCATAGGGGCACTGTGTGTGTGTTCATAGGATGAGTCCCACATCCCCCCCTCCATACACATGCACCTACGTCTCCCCTTGGACTGCCATGCACAAACCCAGCCACCCTCCCCCCTACCCGCCCACACACCCACAGCCCCCACAAACCTACACCACCCCCTACAAGATACAAGAATCAGACTTAATTTTAAGCTATTGTGCAGTCACCTCTATGTACACTACACAAACACATGCAAAGCAGGACAAAAATATTTTTTGCAATCAAATTAATGTAGATGATCACTTTTTAGAATGTAGTTTGGTATTTTTGACAAAACCCCTTGCTGAAAGGAGTACTTCCAGGGGCAAGGGGCGGGACTTCTGCTGACAGAGGTCAGGGGTGAGGGGGTGGGTCTTCTGGTTACAAGACAGCAACCGGGGGCGGGGCACCTGTCAAGGGGTGGGGCTACCCATGCAGCCCTTGACAGCTTGCCAAAACTGGGTAAGTGGCCCCCCGCCTGAAAGAATTGCCTGCCCCTGCCCCAGAGGACGCTCCGCAGGCACCCCAACTGTCTGTATCCTGCAGCAAGCACTGACCTGAAGCTGCCACCAGGGCAGTGAGGCTGAGCACGTTAAGGGTTGTGCTGTGCAGGGCATGGGGAAGTGACCCCAGAACCTCAGGGTTTGGCCCTGCCTTGTGCTGGGAGCTCCCCGCTACCTGGTTCTCTGTACTCTGGGAGCAGGACGGATGGGCCAGGGTTACCCCCAGATTTCAGGGTGAACCACTGTGAAAGCAAAAGCACTGATCCTCCTTGCCTCTTTGACAGGGTCCATGGGGGCTTGTGCACAACGCCGGCCATCTCCCCAGGCCCTACGGTTTCAGCCACCTTCTCCAACTCATCAGGGAGATGAGAGCGTGCACTGGAAATCAAACAGGAAAAGCAGGTAAATTAGAGCTGAGGGCAGAGAAAATTCCTGTGGGGAAGAGAACAGGCAAGTCATCACTTTGCCCTGTGCTGGCCCAAAATAGGGATCATGGGAGAAAGGGGCCTTGGAAGAAATATCAAGTGACTGAAGAATGGTCTTGTTTCTTGGGATGTTCCTGCACCTGTATGCTGTGATCAGGGCAGTTGCTGGTTTCTAGCCCAGTCCCCTGGCTTCCTTTGCCTTCCAGGGAGCAGTGCAGTGATTCTCAACCAGGGAGCTGTGGCACATGGAGGTGCTGTGAGATCCTCTCAAGCACGCTACGCAATATTTGCCCTGTTAAGTCTTCCGGCACCTACATGTGACTCACAGGAGAAACCCAGAGATTTCAAATAGGAATCCAGAGTGCCACGGACATTTCTGACCCGTTAGGATCTTTCTGAGTTCTTTGCAACAAGACTTGCTCCATTATTTTTCTGTAGTCAGGATAGGAGTGACGTTTTCCAAGGGCTGCATTGAGTCTAATGGGGTTGAGAATGACAGGACCAATGGCTTGCTTGCTATCACTCCCCCAGGCTAGCCCTTTCTGCACCTGGCAAGGCCCCTTGAGTGGGCTTGTCCTTCTCCATTTTCCCCTCCCGGTGGAGCTGTCTGGCACCTGGCCCTATTCCATGTCCTCCAACCCAAGCACTGAGGCTGTTGGAAGGCAGCAGTCATATGAGTTTGGCAGCAAGCAGGAGAAGAGCTTGTGCTTTTGCTTCCCCGGAACAGTGGCCCTTGGATGGGGCCTGTCTTGTCCTAGTGGGCAATGACAGGGCTGTGTCCAGGGGAACTGTGGTCATGGGGGAAACCTGTGCTGTGTCCATGACCTGACTCTGCCTTGAATGAGCCCTGGGGGGAGGCAGAGTGTCATTCCTGGAGCCTGGATTTCCCAGTGCCCCAACCTGGGTTTTGTTTACAATGGATGTGACTTCATGCTCTTCCCAGCAGAGAGCCCCCAGCTGCCTGCCAAGCCTTGGACTGGAAGCTGTCAGTGAAAGCAACAGGGATCCCGACGGCCTCCCCAGATACCCGCTGGCAACAGCGGAGCAGAGCTCAGGATGACATCTCAGCCAAAGGATGGCACCAGAAGTGTGTGCCTGCCCCTGCCCTCGTGCAGGGCCCCGACCTCAGCTCAGGATGACCTCACGACCTTTCACATTTGATTGAACATGACCTTGGCACAAATGAGACTAATCTCAGGGTGCACTGTCCAGTTTCTAGGCTGGCTCATGGTTCTGCCATGCCTGCTTTCAGTCACCTGCAGTAGGCAGAAGTGGGGAGAGACTGAGAGATTTCTGAGCCGAGGCATCCCATGATGATCCATCAAAAACACACTCCCCGACACTGGGTATCCCTGCACATTTCAGCCAATATGGGCACCCCAGGCAGGGAGCATAGCCCACGCTTGCTGCCTGCCAAACTCTGACGGGGGGCAGTGTGTGACAGGATGCCATCTGACTCAACAACACCGTTCATGCAGGAGACTGGAAATGCTGTGCGATCCACTCCTGCTCATGTACTTGGCTCTTCTGATGCCTCGAGATCCTTTACAGCTGCTATAAATAAATTTTCAACAATAAAGAGGAGACAGCAACAGTGTGTGCGTTAAAAAAAGGGAGAGAGAGATGGGGGCTCCATGACACAATAGTGTCACCGTCATAAACAAGGTGCTTCTGGAAAACAAAGCCAGGCTGCATGGGCAGAGGAGGCCCCACATGGATTCAGCTGCAGCGAGTGCTACCATATCACATCTTTTCCAACAGATTGGCTCACTGGGAAGACCCCCCTCCTCCAGTTTACAAAACAGAGCTATGCCCAGCAGATGCAAACATGAAGCACCAGAGAGCTGCCCCTGCCGACACACTATTGCCCACACCTGGCACCTGCCATGGTGGCATCAGGACAGGAAACCCTGCAAGCACATTATGCACATGCAGACATACACACCCTTGCTGGAAGAGGGGCCCTCATCTACTCCTTTGCTAACGGAGATGTTCAAGAGGTATTGCCATGGGGCACCACACCACATGTACTGAGGGAAGGCGATGCATCACCACAAGGCCCAGACGCAGGACCAGCCTTGTGCACACGCTTCACCAGGCAGGGCCGGAGCCTGGTGGGTTCCCCTGTGACCGGTGTCCAAACAGTGCAGCATGGATGTGTTTGCAGGATCACGGTGTTTAAAAGAGCACACACATGCAATGCACAGCAGACACAGGTGTGCACATACGCATGCTGTACATGCACGAGGCACAGAAGCAGATGTAGGTGTGTGCAGACAGACACACGCATAGGGGACAAACTCCCAGAAACACAGGCTTGTGTGTACCTGCAGCCACACACACATGCAGTGATGCAGGCAAGGAGGTGTGTGCCACATCCACGCACAGGCTCATGCACGCACACACGGACCGGCTCATGGACACATGCACCCATACATACATGCAGACTCACGCATGCACAGGCACAGGCAGGCGCACGCGCACGCGGGGCCGGCAGAGGGTGCTGGCGGCCGGGGCTGCGGAGCGCGCGGGGCCGGGCCGGGCCGGGCCGGGCCGGGCGATGGTGAACGTGGGGCTGTCGCGGGTGGACGACGCGGTGGCCGCCAAGCACCCGGTCGGTGTTGGCGCGGGGGGCGGCGGGGGCGGGCCGGGCCGGGCCGGGCCGGGCTGACCGCGCTCCCCGCAGGCGCTGCCGGAGTACGTGGCCTGCCAGTCCAGGGCCTTCGTGAAGGGCATGAGCGCCTTGGTGGCAGGTAGGCAGCGGCGCCGCCCCGGCCCCGGCCCCGGCCCCGGCCCCTCCCCTCCTCCGCCCCCGCGCCGCCCTGTGCCCGGGAGGTCCCGGGGGGGGGCCGGGAGCCTGCCCCGCCCCGGGCTCCGCGCGGGGCCCCCCTTCCTGGCGCTGCTCCCCCGGGCGGGCGGCGATGCGTGCGGGGCCCACAGCGTGCCCCCGCCCTACGCCCAAGCTGCCGCAGGGAGTCGGCGCCCCTAAATGCCACCGCGCTAACCGGGCCTGGGCTTTTTAACAGGCACCGGAGCCGTTTTCCTTCTCCAGAACTGGATCAGCAAGAGGCGGCCCTATGGGCTGCAGTGGAAGGTGCTGCTGTCTGTGGGTCAGTGCTCAGGGTCCGCCCTGCAACCCCGTGGGGAGACTGCACAGGGTCGGCCGAGAAAGGCTGCAGTGTTAGCAGGCCGCCGTGCTGAGGTGCAGCCCGCAGGTCACAAGAGCCAGAGCTGACGTGAGACTCAAGGCTCTTTATCGGGACAGAAGGCCCCTTGCTCCTACTTGGTGCAGGCCCCTGCTTCTCTGTGATTTCAGTAGGCCCCCTGGTTGCCCCGAGCCCTGCCAGTGAACACGTGTACGGTGGCACCATCAGACATCCAGCGCCTCGTTCCTGATTCCCACAGGCGTGAGGCTGGCACTGGAGTGCAGACAGTCTCCTGCATGCTGCCCCAGTAGTTGGTTGCGCTTAGCACAGGGGTGGGCAAAAGGTGGCCTGGGGGGGCGGATGCAGCCTGCCAGGCCATTCTGTCCAGCCCGTGGGGCCCCCAAAAAATTTAGAAAAGTAATATTTATCCACCCTGGCTGCCTGTCGTGGCCCTTGATGGCTTGCCAAAACTCAGTAAGCGGCCCTCCGCCTGAAACAATTGCCTGCCCCTGAGTCTTAGCAGGACCCCAGTTGCTGGGATGTGCCTGCTTTGAGTGGGTTTGTCCATGCTGTGTCAGCAGCCAGTTCTAGGGAAGAGAGGACTAAGTATGCCCTGCTCACCCAAATCTGCTGACCCACTCCACAGCAGGAAGTTTGCCAGCAAGGCAGATCCAGGATCATTCCCAGCACCTGCTCAGGGACAGGGGGCTGGAGAGCAGCACCTGGGGATGATCCTGGAGAAACCACACTAGTGAACCTTAGAGCTGCGGAGGGTGTCAGCACACGCGGTGGGGCGTGCTCAGCCTAGCATTCCCTGGGACACGCTGTTGTCTCAGATAAGCCCGTCACGGCTTGGAAACGCTCTCGCTGTCGGTGTGTTAAGTGGCAGGTTCCATCGCTGGCTACGCTACGACCAAAGCAGAGACCCAGAAGTGTTCCAACCTCTGGATCTACCTGGAGACAGGCCAGTTACCGCACGGAGAAACCAGAGGTGAGGAGTTCATGGCATGTCATCACGGGTCAGCGTCCAGGGCTGGTGCTTGCAACTGGACTGCATTTCCCTTGTGCTCCTGAAAGCCAGTAGCCTCTTGTACTTGGTCATGTCACCAGATTGGTGTCTTCCTTTCCTGGACATGTAGATGGGTGGGATTTACGCAGTTACAACAACAGCTGGGTAGCACAGGCACCTGACACTTCCTACAGGAGAACATCCCTAGGCAGCAGCACTGGCCCTGTCTCTGTGGAGCAGTCGCTAGAGGGCACCAACCACTGCTGGCTAAGTCAAATACCCAAAGGCAGGACAAAGCGACAGGCACTGGAGGTTTGCTTTGTCCAAGTCTGTGGCTGCTCAGTTGGGAGGGGTGGACTCATTCTCATTTCTTACATGCTGCTGCATGGGTATACCCCAAACTGTGAGAAGTGGTGTAATGGTGTCACTGGAAGGGGGAGCGTGGGATGGGCCAAGCTGAAGACCCCACACCGGAAGGGGCATGTGGATGGCTTAGCAAACAATGCAATGAGAGCAGAGTGTAACAGCCATCACCAAGAGTTAGCCTGGCTTCCCTGTGACTGCTCCTGCCTGCAGCTGGTTGGCTGCTCAGCATGGAGTTCAGTGACTGACTCGCACCAGTTGCAGAACAGAGAACACACGTCTGAGCTCGGGCATCCTCCCAAATCCCTGCCTGTTGTGCATCACAGCAGGATTGTGTTGTGAGCGGCCCCCAGTTGACTAGACTTCCAAACCTTCCTTTTGTATCTTACAGAAAAACTCCCCAGCCCAGAACCCACAGAGGACGCAGAATCGAGGGTGAAGAGGACCAAATATGGAGATGAAATGGAGTAGCTGGGGAAGCTTTGAGCAACTTCCCTGGGCCCATGGTGGCTTCAGCCCTGCTCCTGTCGCATGTGTTCCCAGGGCTGTAGCCACAGGGTGATACCAAGGGACACAGCAGCATGCCACCCCTGGCCTGGCAGTCAGTAGGGAAGTGTGTGGGGAACCTTCAGCTCTCACTGACCTCTGAGGGAGCAGCAGCAGCTGTTGGGTGCTTAATAAAGGTGTATTGGAGATGTGTGCGTCGCAGAAGGAGAAAGTGAGCCGTGTGCAAGGGGAAGAGGAGATGGTGGGTGGTAGGAGGAGGCTCAACATGAAGTTTCCCAGATGGCTGCTGGCTCAGAAGGGAGTTTGTTGTAGCCTGCTGCCTCACTCTCAGCAGAGCAGACTGTTGCCCCTGCACTGCTTTCCAACCGTTCTAATCCACTGACTTAAATGCAAGTTGCTGTGCCTCTGCCTCCGTCGGGGAGCGCAGGCAGGCCTGGATGCTGGGTGAGCCATGTGAAGCTTCATCTGATGCTCGCTCTCCCACAGAAGTCCCAGCTCCGTGCTCTGGCAAAGCAACATGCTAAGAGCCAGCAAGAAAGGCAGGACTGTGAATCCATCAACTGGAATTACTTCCTGGGGCGTGAGATTGTCAGTGCAGCCTGATGGCCTCAAATGATTTGCGCTCATTCACCACAGGAAGAGGTCAGTGAAACAGGTTGTAGTAGGCAGAGGGCAATGGGAGTTGTTGCTGCCCTTTAATTACATTTATTTGACTCACTGAAAACCAAGACAGTTTACATTTTTAATACATGGAAAACATATATGCGCCACATGCACACAGCTCTGCTTGCTCCTGCTGGGAAACGCAAACAGGTATCCCCCCACCCATTCAGCTGTTGTGGGGGGGTAGCTCTCAGATGCAATTGCCTCCTAGCGTGACCCATCGGGACCTGGGAGAAAGCCACAGCCGCACTGGGGAAGGCCTGAGCGTTTTCTCCGTCACAGCAAAGGGAAGCTTTAGGCTGTTGGCCGAGGTACACAGGACCCCACCTGATTCATTCCCCCATCGCTCCCCAATTCTGCACATCCCCAGTTGGCAGGAGTGGCCAAGGGCAGACCTCTCTGTAAACAAAAAGGGCAAAAGGCACTGCATTGTGTGTTGCTGAGGGTGGGAGCCGTGCGGGCACTGGCTCTACCTGGATTGTCGAAGTACACCCTGGCATCGCTGAGGCGAGGTAGACTGGCCTCCGGGGGCTGGGCACAAATGCTGGCCCAACAGAGGTCTATGGCACAGCTGCCACAGACTTCACTGGTGCCAGATTTGGCCCTTGTTCAGGAAGATCTTGTCACGCACTGGGTGACACCAGGTTCCCCACATCTCACAGGATCCCTTGAAGGGCCTAGACAGGGCTCCAGGCAGGGGGACTGGTGCATAAAGCTTTACCAAGAAGCTTAGATATGTAATCTCCCTCCCTCCCTCCTCCCATGAATGCAAGCATCAACAGTTCCTTCCCTCTGGTGGGACACGGTTGTGGCCTGGGTCTTGCTGGCCCTGTGTAAATCTCAATCTGTGGGAAGGCAAGGATGCCGCCCTGGTATAAGTATCCAGGCCCCAATCCCATCCATGATCCACAGGTGTCAGTTGTCCACCCTGCTTCCTCAGGGTCTGAGCAAGGGGCAAATGGAGGGAAAAGGACTGGGCCCCTCGGGTACAGCGCTTCAGGTGCAGGGAGGGACAAGGTCTCCCAGTGTCATTCAGTCTGAGGGATTTAGGCTGAAATGAGCCCTCCAGAGTCAGTGGAGCTCCACTGACACCAGGAAGCCATGTCTCTTGGTCCCTCCCAGCCCTGAGCCTAGATAGTATCTCGCTCTTTGTTGGGCCGGACCAGGCAGAAGATGGCTGCCAGTGCTGTCAGGATTATCACCACAAAGAGGAGGATGAGGACAACCCAGGAGCTGTACTCAGTGCCCTTTTGGAAGCCTGCTTCATCAGCTGGGATCATATTGGTAAGGTTCAGCATATAACCCAGGGCCCAGCCAATGGAGGTGTCCCCAGCCTGCGGAAACAGATGAGAAATGTCAGGGAGCCTCACTGACTCAGAGCACAGATCTGTCTATAGCCCGGTGACCTGTACTTCAGTGGCACAGAACAGATGCTCAGGGGAAGAGTATAAACCTGTCCAGACTAAGCTGTCCCCTGCTTTTCTTTATACCCTCAAGCATTTTGAAGCCTAGGAAGTCCTAATTTGGAGGTTGCAGCCCTACAACTGTGTTTAATACCTACTGGCAGACCTATCCTGCTTGAATTTGGCTTGTCCTTTTGCACTTGGTTAAACTGTTGGCTTCTACAACATCCTGTGGCGATGATGACTACCATCAGATAATCACAGGCTGTACAGAAAAGAACTTCCTTTTGTTTGTTTCAAAGCTACTTCCTTCTGATTATTTCCTTTGATATCTCCCAGTTGGGTATAGACAAGTTCATGAAAGCCCAGTGGCCATGCCTTCTTCATATGTTAGCTAGAGAATACCTACAGCTGCATTCTGTGGTCACTTAAAGCAAGGCACCTGCTCCCATGCTGATCAGTACAGATGGTACAAAAATACCTTAAAACTGAACATAAAAGCACGCTGGGTCATCCCCAACAGCTGGGAAGCAAAAGCTCACAACAGAGGGGGTGAGCCCATGAAAACACACCAACGCTCCCCTGTCCCACTGACATTCCTCCTCCTTTGATGAGCTCTCTCCATCTCACAGAAGTAACAACCCAGGTCACCCCAAAGCTGACAGCTGCACCCTGTCTACTCAGGCTCCTGCCTTCCCTGCTGAGACACTCCCCGCCCATGGTCTTTTCTTGAGTCTGGAGCTCATCTCTTGCAGGGACCTGGGCAGAAGCCATTCAATGGAGCTTCTGCATGTCAGAAAGTGTCAGCCAACCAGAGGTGCACTCAGGTACTGGATGACAGAGCCACAAGAAGGCCACGGTCAGTGAAGAGCCCCCCAGCAGCCCATGCACTCACCTTCTTCTGGAAGGCAATCTTGGAGAATGTCTCGTCATCAAACTGGTAGCCCTTGGTGGTCAGCAGGTGGACAAAGGTGCTGGTTATGCAGTAGTCTGGTAGCCTCTTCTCTTCATCTGGGGCTAACTCCACCAGCTGGACAGCCAAAGGGGCGGGGGTAGAAGGGGCAGAAAGGAGACAGTGGAGTCATCTCTCCCACCCAGCACAATCCCAGCACCTTGCAAGCAGTTTGGAGAAGGATTCCTGCTTCAGCACAGGAATTAAGAGCACTCAGTCTTTGTGATGTGCCCCAGCCTTTGCTCTGGAAGGGGCATGAGTATGTGTGAAGCAGACCTCAAACCTCTTTCAAATCCAAGTTCTTTGCAGCCCTGCAAGTCCGCCCATGGAGTACGAGAGTGTGCTGGCCAAGCTCTGCACATTGCCAGCTTCTGTCGGGGCCAACAACAGGCCCTGCTCAGTCAGGGGGTTATGTCACCATCTATGATATGCAGGATAAAAACAGTGGCATGGCTACAACTGACCTTTCACAAAAGACAGAGACCCTTGGTTAATTCCCTGCTCCCAGTGCTATCCAGCCCCAAGGCTGAGGGAAAGCAATGTCTCTGGCAGTCAAGGCAGGGTGAAGGCATTTCACGCCTCTGGGATCATGGATCATGGACAGAGGGAGCATGTATTCCTCCTTGTTGCTAGGCTGTGCCAGGGACCTTACAGAACAGACAGGCTCACGAAGAACTAGGATGAAGGTTTGCTGACACTCTGACTGATGGATCACCCTGACTGATGGATCTCTGAGAAGGAGCAAAGAAATCATCACGGGAGAATGAAGGGCACACAAAGTCTCTGCATGGATGGGCTGTGAATGCTACCACTGGCGTGTTGGGCACCCTGGGAAGGAAAAGGCCCCCAGCATGAAGGAGGCAGGAGCAGGGATAGGAGGCGTGCCAGAAACTGGAGCATGGGCTGAGTTTGGCTAGGGGAGCTACAGAGTGTCAACTCTTAGTACACAGTCCTTTCCCAGGGACCCACGCTGGTAAATGCTGTAAATGTCCACCAGCTGCACTCCACACCCCAGCATGACTCTACCACCAAAGGCAGGGAGGAATTCTCTTCCCCCTTCATGACAATTCAAGAGTGCTGCAGAAACAAGAAGAGCCAATCATGGGATCCTTAACTTAGTGCCCACACAGCACCTGCCACCTCCACTGCTGGTGTTAAGCATCTCAAGGGAAGCTGCTGAAAGGGAAAAGCACCCTGCCCCCACCCCAAAGGTCAGGGGTCCAGGGCTCCTGTCCAGACTCCAGCCCTGTCACCTGGGAGATCTGACAGGATGCACCACCCCCTGCTATTGTGGCTGCCGGGTTGCAGAAACCAACACTGCCGAGAAGTTGACCAGATCAAGGCTGGTCTCCCCAAGTGGATGGCAGCCCTGTGGAATCACTCACTGTTTGGTGGGAACCCACCTGGGACCATGTGGTGTTGCAGATGGCTTGGGCTGCTTCTTCCAGGTCCCTGGGCGAGGCCACATGTCTCTTCATCACACTTTGGATAAAATTCACTGTGTAGAAAAAGGCCGAGAAAGCCTGACACAGGGGAGGAGAGGGAGAAAGGGGGTTAGGGAGCAAAATCAAAGCCTTGCTGGCACACATGGCAGTTTCCCTTCCAGCACGGAGGCCTTCAGGGCTTGTCAAGGACAAGCAGAACCAGATTCTTTTTGGATTACAGGGGAAGAGAGATCAGTGTGACCGTTAGGGGGCAGCAGTTCCCTCCTTTCCCCTGCTTTAACTTTGGCTTCTGGTTTTGTGCCCTGTGGATGAGGGTTTGAAACAGAAGGTTTTTGGGAATCTTTGCTATGTGGTTGCTCGCATATACAGGGTACTGGACTCCAGGGATCAGGAGGCCCCTTCCAGTCTCACCTCCCTAGGGCAAACAGTGCTTATTAACTATAGGAACAGTCACCTCATTAAGGGTACAGACAGATGTGTAACAACTGGATCTCTCTCAAAGGGTATTGATACGAGGTGTTACAGCATAACTGCTATCATCTCTGAATGGTTGGATACAGATACGAGTATAGCAAAAGCGGCTAAAAGGCACGTTTGTCCCTAACCTCAGGCCCCTTACCTCAGAGCCCGTTAGGGCTCTAATAGCAACCCTGAAACGGACAGGGCCCAGCTAGTCCAGAGCCGTGGTAGAAGCCTTGGAATTGATAGCTCCAAGTTAGGGTCACCTGTTATGCAGTTAATGGGAGCACCACAAATTAGACAAGAGACTGAACCCCCTACACATTTAACCGGTGCATTTTTCTGAACCAGCCTGCCAAGAGCCTAAGCTCATTAGTGTCAGCAACAGGTAACCCGCTGGGAGTGACCTTGCCATTTGCAGTTAAGCCAATTAAACCTTCCCCAACATGCAAGGAGGTGGACAACTGCACTTACGATGAAGTTCCCCGAAAGGTTGGGTTGGAAAATGCCATCAAAGGAGCAGCGGGAAAAGGAGCAGTTGGAGAACCTGAAAAGGCTTTCCACGTGTCGCTTACACGTGGCAGGATCCCCAGATCCTTCCATGGTGACAACAGCTTTGGGGTCATAACTACTGGGCTGCTCTGTGCTGGTGCAGGGTGAACTGTAGACATCCCCTAGGGAGAGTTGTTTCTGGTAGCCTTTGGGCCAGCAAGGGTTGGAAATGACAGGTTTGTATTCTTCAGCCTGTTAGGTGAGGAAAAGGCAAAAGACAGTATTAGCCCTACTTGTGGCTACCAGGAACAAGGGCTGTGTCCAGGGCAGGTCTGGAAACCAGCAGCATAGCTCAGGGACAGAGCTGAGGATGGGTGGTTAGGATTCCTGCTGCCTCAGGTTCAAATCTCACTAGGGCAAGTTCTGTCCTCCCCAGGGAAGCAATGGAAATACATGCAGCTTCCTGGTAGGACTCAGAGAAGAGACCCTTACAGACCAAGGTCTCTCTGCTCCATATAAAAATTTAGCATAGTTTGGCTGGGATTGGCTTGGTGCCCTAGGTCCCCACTGCATTGCTTGGGCAATCGTACTGGTGAAACTACCCCTTCTCCATGATGTGCCCCAGAGATGGGGCTGTTCCCTCCCTTCTTTTCAAGCCCCATGGTGCACAGGAACAGAAAGAGCCCTCAACTTGGAACCTGGGAGATAGCAGCCAGGCTGGAAACAATGTGATCCAAAAGGCTGGTGGCCAGGAGATGAGGAGGAGTGGAAACTCAACCCTTGAGGCCATGCTGGAACACCCCACAGGGTCCTACTCGGAGCTCCTCCATACCTTTAGGACCTTTGAGAGCAGCCTCTTGAGGATCTGGTCCCGGCCGTAGCACAGGAAACTGTGGGTGTAGACCTTGTATGTCTGCCCATACAACCGCAGCATCACCTTGTTCTGGGGGTTTTCAATCTGTTCCATGGTTTCGAAGGTGATCTGTGTGGAGGCTCCTCCCAAGTCCATGGCCCCTAAGGTACCCTTCTTGGGATGGATCCACTGCCCAATCCAGCCATACTGGGTGAAAGGGAACAAAGCAATGGCATAGAGATGGTTCACAGGGTGCTGCTGACTAGCCTTGGCTCATACTCCACTTGCTCCATGCCTGGGATGTTCTCAGCTGCCCCCACAGGCAGCCGCGCAGTGGTGCTAGGCCACAGCAAAAACAAACACCCTCTGCAAGGGGCAGTAACACTCCCAATGCCTGCTGTGATTCCAGGATCACATGGTTGGGGCCCAGGGCAGAGTAGTGCTAACACCCTCAGCTATCCCTGAATACCCTGGGACTGGGGGTTCCAGCATAGGACAGATCCTGACCTAGTGACTCATGCACATTTTGGAGTCTGGTCCCAAGGGTTCTTAGTGTCCCCCTCCCCTCCCCAAAGCTGACTCTCCCAGGCTGAGCACTACCCATGATAGGCACTGGGCACCTCCCCCTGCTCCCGAGCTACACCTCTAAGGCAGACAGGGCAGCTTCAGGGCCTGAACCTGGTCCTGGCTTTCATTTTTTTGTTGTCCAGGGAGCCTTTGCACAGGCAGCTTCAATCAGCCACTTCCGGATGCTCCGGCCACCTGATGCAGAGGGCAGCAGTGCTGTGCAAAGTCATGGAGACAGCTGTTGTTGAGAAGCAGCCTGTTAGCCCAGCTCAAGCCTGAATTCTCCGCCAGGCTTCTTTTGAGCTAAGCACATTCTTCCACACCCCAGGCGTATGCTCCGCACACAGCTACACAGAGCCCGTGTCTCGTTCCCTCCCTTGGCAACCAGCCCCTGACAAGAGTGTCCTGGAAACCACTGGTTTTTAAAGTGGAAGCCTTAGATTCCAGGTGGTGAGAGACCCTTGAGATTAGCTGCTGGCTTATCCCCTCTCACCTGCTCTTTCAGGCACCTCCACCAGAGAGATAAGCCCATGAGTGGATGAATGTGTGAGCCCATGTCTGCCTAGGGACAGGGAAAGCCCTCAGAAGCCAGCCCAGCTGCATGTACCTTGATGAAATTCTCCAAGAGGTAGTTGGCTGTGACCCAGCCAAACACGCCCTCGTCTTCGCCCGACAGAATTTTCGCCCCTCGAAAGTCGAAGGGGTACGACTTCAGTGTGGAGGTGACGCTGCTGAGGACATTATTAGACTCCTGAGAGTTGGTGATGCTATGAGACACATGAAGCAAGGCATCAATGTGAGAGACCAAGCAAAACCTCCACTGCATCTACAGGACTGAGGGCAGAGCCTGCCCACCACAAGCAGAACCAGGACATGGGGAGCACAGGGAACGTATGGCCTCAGGGGTGCAACTGGGGAGAGCACTGGGAAGAGCAATTTTTATTCCCAATACGTGGCAGAACCGAGACATATGAAGGGCCAAATATGTACCCTTTCTTTCCTTCTTAGCAAACAAGGCATAAGACATGTTTCTGGGATCCTGTGGCAGCCCAGATAAGATCTGACATAAGATATTTAATTCTGGATGATTCCAGGCCCAAGTGACCCACAAGCAAAGCAGGTTTGCGGACCCCATGAAATGAGGAACCCTTGCTACTCCAACCAGCCTCCCCCTACTGCGGTGGTTTGCAACTTTTTTCATTTGCAGACCCCTAAAAATTTTTGAATGGTTGTGCAGACTCCTTTGAATTATACGTGAATTCAAGTACTTTTGATTGATAATAGTAATCTTTTTCAGACCCCTTAGACAGTCTGTGGACTGCAGGTTGAAAATAGGGGTGCAATGATAGAGATTTTTTGGGCCAGTATTGATGGCCGATTTTTAACAAGCTGTATTGGACTATACTGATCCAATTGCCGATATGCAGCCAGGCAGCATGGAGAGCAGCCTCTGCCTGGTAAGTCTGTTGTGGGGGAAGGAGTGGGGGGAGGGAAGGGGTGGGGGGCAGATTGAGGCCCCAGCAGTGAGGGGGAGAGTGAGGTAGGGACAGGGGCAAGCACTGCACAGCCGGGGTGGGGTGGGGCATGGGACAGAACCACGGGTTGTCCAGGGGGCACGGGGAGGGGGTGGCAGCAGCTCCCACCACTGCATGCACCCTGGGAGGGCATGGTGGGGGTGTGCCCCTGGATCTGTGCACAGGGCGAGGGCAGGCTGCTGCTGCAGGCTGGGGCCGGGGTAGTGCCAGGCTCTTCCTGATGGAGGGCTGGGCTGGGCTGTGCTCTGGGCAGCCTACCCTCACCCCGTGTGCAGATCCAGGGGCATATGCCCTGCCCCCAAGCCCTCCCAGGGTCCGTGCAATGGCGGGAGCCACACCCCCACCCTCCCTGATGAGCCTCTTGCAGCACCATCCCACACCCTGCCCCATCTTGGCTATGTAGCATCTGCTCCTGCCCCACCCCACCACTGGGGCCTAGATTTGCTCCCCTACCCTTCCCTCACAACAGGCTTACCAGCCAGACCTGGCTGCTCTCCACACTGCTAGGCTGTGCTTCTGGCCGCCTGCATGCTGCGCTGGGGCTGTGCGCGTGCATGGGGCATTTATTGGCCACATCATCAGCCAAAAAAAGCCAATTGCTGATACTATCAGTTTTCCTTATATCAGTGCTGATCTGATATGGGACCAATACATTGGTGCACCTCTAGTTAAAAACCAGAGCCCTGTAGAAAAGAAAAGGTGGAGGAAGCCTGCCTGGACTGGCTCATTCTCCATGCCTTACTTCCCGGCCAATACAGGCAACAGGTCTAAACCCTGAAAAACAAAGGCTTGTTTGTCTGCAATGGTGCTGTGTGTACTAGAGAGATTTCAGTAAGGACTGGCCCCTCAGAGAGAGCAGACACTGATCTATTGGGATAAAATCCTCTTTCATGGGGATTAATAGCCATCCTGCAGCAGGCCAGGAGCCAACCTTTAACTGCCTGGGGTCAAGAAAAGGCTCCACTTTCGAGCAAGCTATTACACAATTGTCCATAGAAAATGGTTCTCTGCCCTCCCTAAGAGCGGCTGGTTATGGATGACAACTGAAACAAGACACTGGAGTAGTTGGATGCCTGGGTGGCAATACTCAGGCTCCCATTTTCTCTGTTGCACCTCTGCAGCCCCTCTGAGGGCACCAGGAATGCCTGGGGTAATGGCAGAAGATTGTCACTCAAGAGCATAGACGTCAAGCCCACAGCCCATAGCCCACAAGTCCATAGTAGTAGTAGGAGCGTCTGCTTCACAGCAGGTGCTAGTGAAAACTCACTTCAGTAATCTCATGCCAGCGGTGGCTCCCAGATAGAGGGGAGTTACCGAATGCTTCTCCTTGGGAACATCTTTCAAGGCCTGGTTGAGACATGACTTTAAGCTGTTCCCGGCCTCTGAGGGCTCCTTTGCATAGCTGGAGATCCCACCACCTGGAGATGAGAAGACATACCTTGTTCCCTGGCTGCTTGATCCCAGGGGTGGTGAGGAACCTGAGGAGCAGTCCCTGCCCATACAACTCCTCAGAGGGCTGTGTCCCAAGCCCTCATTGAGGGAGTAGGGGGTGGAGAGAAGAAAGAGAAAAGGCAACAGCTTTTCAGCTATGGGGCCCTGGGTTTTTCTCCTCCGAAGCATTGTGTGCAGTCCCACCTTGTCTGTGTCTTTCCCTCACATTCATTTCATTTGTCTGGACAGAGCACCTGCTTGTTGCTGGTGCTAGCTCCTTCTAGGGAAGAGCTTTGTCACTGTGAGAGAATGTAGCTCTCTCCCAAGCATTTCAAAGGGCAGGAGCCACGGGCCTTTGTGCATAGCTGGGAGAATGGGAAGGGAAAACAAACCATCCTGCAGGTGCTTGGCACCATCTTGCAGTTCAGCAGGGCTGTTTTGTGCCCATCATGCCACACCCAGGCATGCCCACAAAAGCCTGAAGAAGCAAATCCAAAGGCCAAACAAGATAGCCATACTGTCTCTCCACCCCCTATGATATTGCCTGCTGGTTACCTGCCAGCCTGAACCAGCAGGTCTTCTGCAAGGAAAGCTTGGTACAGACAACGCCAAGAAGTGGCCACTCCAGGAAGTGCTCCACCTACTGCTCCTAGAGCTTTACCCCTAGCCCAGGCTGCCCAAGAGTTTGGGCTGATCTTACAAGGTGCATCAGGATGCAGCCCCACCTAGCAAAAACCACCCTGGCATGCGATTGCCCCAAGGGGATTCTGCCTGGCCCGATCAGAGATTTGCTCTTACATCCACATGATAGGAGCATGTCACATGCAGGTTCCATTGACATGACAAGGTTTGGTAACCAGCTAATGATCCTCTCAGCTCACTTGGTGCTAGCAAACACCAGGGAACTGCGTCACGGGAGAGACATTGCTGTATATCTGTAGCTTCCAATTCATGCCTGTATCCACGTGTTATGGCCAGCCTCCCATAATGCCCTGGTCCCCACAGGACATATGCACCGAGGGATTCCAGCAGCTCGTGGAACGATACCCCCACACAGCCACTGGAACATGCCCCCACACAAAGGACAGGGACTCCGGGACACTAGCTTCACAAGGAGGCCTGGCCTATACTGCGTGGCACCAATGTGCCAAACCCATGCCAGGATAGTAGAGGTGCCAGCCTGGGTCCCTGGCAAGAGCAGGACACTGCCAAGCTGTCATAGGTATGAAATGTCTTGCCCATTAGGCCCCTACAGACAAACCATGGTGAGCAGGGCCGACCCGAGGGCAGCAGCTCCACTTCACGGCTGCTTCCAAGGTTTTGCTCTTTGCTTTCATTCTACGCTGGAATTAAACCAGAATTGTTCAAATGTTTCCATGGAAGCAGAACGGGGTGGAGGCACCTGCTTCCAGAACCAACTCTGCGCTTTGGGACTCAGATGGGAGGAGTTGGTCTGCAGCCAGGTGCCCAGGGCATTGTCCCGGGAGACCTATATTCAAGACTCAGCCCTGCCTCGATCGCCCCCCTCCGAGGGCATTACTTTCCTACCTTTCACGTCGCACATGCTGTGCTGGCTGACGATCCCCGTGTCATTCTCTTTGTCTGCAGGCCACTTGTAGACAAACATGGCAGTGTGGGAGGATCCAGCATCCAGAACAATTCCATACTGTGGATCAAGGGAGAGAGGAGAGAACAGTTAGGCTGGGAGAGACCAAGAGTGCAGAAAATCCAGCCAGGATCAAGTCCAATATGACTCTCCTGAGGGCCCTGTAAGGGAAACTTCAGAGATTAAAAGGCCTGCATGGCATTACCCATGGGCCAGGGATTGCAAAGCCATCTCGTGTCTGAGAGCCAGCTTTGGGAACAAGATGCAAAAAGCACCCTCCCTGCAGCCAGAGAAGCTGGGCACAGTGCAGCCTGACTTGCAGGAATCCAACACGTACCTGATGCACCAGGCTATTTTGCAATCCTCACCCTCTTGCTTCTTCTTGGGCAGGGCAAATACCCAGGGACCTAGCCCCCACCACCGCCACACCTGCCTAATCTCAACCTACTGGCCAGAGACTTGGCCCTCAAGCACTACAGTTTAAAGACTGGCAGTGCAGGACTGGGCCTTTCTGTTTGACCAAGCAGGCCAGTCTCTCTGTCAGGAGCACTAGAAGATTTTATTGAGCATAATGGTAAAACCACAGGAAGCCACCAGAGTCTCAGCTATACCAGGGCTCTGCATGGCGCTAACCCTGGGGCAGCTGAAGTGGTAAGACCTCTGATGGAAAGTTTTGGTGTGATTCCCTAAACAAAATCAGAGTCTAGGGCTTGGGCAGAAGTCAAGAGCCTAGGGCTTTCGGTTACTTCTGATCCAAGCCGGAGCCCATGGCTTGCCTTGCTCTCAGCACTACACGTGTGTCTGAGATCTCTCTCCTTTTACTTCCCTTTCCCCTGGCACGGAGATGGACACATCCTTTTCCCTACCTGCCATCGTCTCTAACAAGCAGAAAGCCTCCTGGACTTTGCCAATAGTTACTTATTACAAAGGACTCCTATGCCAGGCTTACAGATCACTGCCCATTTGGAGAAATCAAGCAAGACACCTGGGTGGGAACAACAGTCCAAAGTGAAGCCTCCAAAGAAGGGCAGAGAACTAACTAATTAGCACTTTGTCCATATAGGGATCTGCCATTCTCTTTCTATAAATAGTCCCTTCTCCCTCCTGCCAGATGAGGACTCCACAGCCACTGGCAAGAAAACCAAAGAGGATTCAGCTTCCCCTGGTTCTGAGGCCCCCGTCTGACACCAGGTTTTCCCTCCTTGGCAGACTTTCATACACATTAAGCTTTTGCATTTAGCTTGCCATCTGATGAGGCAGTCCAGTCAACAGATTGCCCTGTCCCAAGCAAAGCCAAGCCAAACCACTCAGGGCTTTGCAGCCCTGGCTTCGATTCAGGGGTCCTTTCTAGCTGCTGTGGGGGACACCACTCCTTACGTTTAAACTTAGTCTAGTTCTGTTTGGCCGCACAGCATTAGAAATCAGCCTTAAGGAGGTTAAATGCATTGATTTTTTGAGCCTTGGCAGCAGAACAACTTTATTTTCAATGTAATACAGTTCCTGTTACAGTGCTAGGGACAGGACTCACTCCTATGCCATGGTGCTCATGAGGCTTAGGCATGGATGGCTACAGACCACTGGTGTAAACAGGGCCCTATGGTGCAGGGGTGAATTCTACCCTCTCCTCCAGGGCTGCCTGCTAAGGCTTGTGTCCTCCTTTAAGTGGTGTTGTGGGGCTGGGGTCTTGTGTGGAGGTGAATTCCACGCTGGGGTGTTGGAGCAGCATTGGGGGGAACCAGTCCCCATGCTAGTCTTTGTCCTTCTCTACCAGCTTCATCCCAACAGGAGACAGCAGGACTCTGGAAGCAGCACTAGTCTCGCTCTGTACCAAGACCCTTGGTTGTACAACAGTGCAACACCCCTGCCAGCAGCTTTGTTTTCTCCTCCAGTCCCTGACTGACTTCCCTGCTCTCCCTGCACTGGGTGCCTGAGTGTCCTGCCCAAGTACGGTGCCCATTGCCCCCAGGGCTGAGCACTACTCTGGCTGGCGCAGACCACAGTCATTAGGGCTGGTGCAGGACCCCTCAGTGCCTAGCACTGCATAGACAGACCAAAGAGCCAGTCACCATGTAAACGCGGCAGGGCACAGCAGCTGGAAGCAGATGGAGAGATGGGGCAGCGCAACACAACTGTGAAGCAGTCCTGGGCCGGGTCAGTGTCACAGCACAGTAGCAGCCCAGATGCAGTCAATCAAGTGGCCAAGAAGGATGCAAGGGGGATGATGAGGATGAGGATGAGGAGCTTCTCCTGGGCAGCAGTGGCAGCCTGGAAGGAAGCACCCAGGTGCCTGCTTGGAAACCCAATGATAAGGTGGCAGAGGCTGAGCAAGAGTAGGGCTGAGCTCCTCCCAGCACCCTGCCTTCCCAGCTGCTGTGAGGGAGAGGGCCCCAGCTGGCTGGCAGGCTCCCATCTCCCTAGGACACACCCCTTGGCAGAGCTAGTCATCCTGGGTGTTGAAGCGACCTAATCCCCCAGCCAGTGCAGGCTTGTTCCTGTCTAAATCCAAGCTGTGGGGCCTGTGCCACTTTCCTTGGCCAGCCTCAGCAGATGGCAAAAGGGAACTGCCCTCTGCCTCGAACAGCTCTCACGGTGCAGCCAGAGCCCGGTGCGATCCCAGAAGCAGCTCATGGGTCACAGATTCTTCAGTCCTGTTCTCAGGACTGCTGGCAATTCACTTTGGGAAGGTCCTTCCCTTGTTCGTACCCTACCTTGTGTAAAGGAAACAACAGTGTCCCTCTACCTCCTAGGGAGGCTCTTTGCAAACGTTGAAGGGGATCAGTGCAGGGAAAGCAAAGGAACATCAAAAAGTATGGTGCTAATTCAACTCTCTTCCCCCCCGTAGAGCCTCACTTCCCCTTGGGCTCAGCTGTTACTTTCTTTCATGGATTCTAGATCAAGCCCCAGCAGTTAATACACTAGAGGAGTTTTCTCTTCTCTCCCCAATAACTGACCGAGGCTGAATTCACTCCATTGCATGCACAAGCAACAATAAAACTTTGCAGTTGGAACAAAATTCTGCAGAATATATATGGGATTGATTTACTCAGTTTTGTGCTAAAGAAAGCGAGGACACAAGGGAGAAGCCAGTCCTCGGAGCTTAGATAACAATACTGCTGACAGCCCATAAAATAATCAACAAGTAAGAATGAAACTTGTCTAAGGATTACTGCATGGGCAGGAAGGCTTTGGACCAGGTCTTTTCCCAGCTATCAGACACAAAAGTACAATCCTATTCCACTGTGCCAGCAGCCTAGCCTTAAGGCAAAGGTACCAAAAGCAGGGAGGAGGAGGACCCACTAATGCCTTTTGCATTAATGCTTTTGCAAGTGCAATAGGATCATACTTTAGGTGCTCAAATGAACTAACAGCAGAAACAGGATCTGGCCTGTCATTTGTATTCATCAGAATACAGAAAAGCTGCTGAACATGCACTGAATTCGAAGTGAACTGGTGACTGTGAATCCAAGACTTGGTGAATGCCTCAGTTTGGTAAAAACAGAGGTGTTTTATACCATACAGCTTTTTGGAGCCACAGACTTTAAATATGTTGCAACGTTATTTTACGAAACAAAAGAGGAGCTCCCTGAGTAGTGCGGAAGCCAATGTTCATATGGTAAGAACAAACTACTAGCACAAAACTCTCCTTGCACCTTCCCAGTCCTCTTGATAAAACAGCTTTAAGGAGCTGCATCCAAAGCACATGTTAGAACAGCTCAAAACAAGCCTCAGCAATAACTCTATTGTTATAAAGCAAACTGCCCTGCACTCGTTTGCTTCCCTGAGCAATGACAGAAATTCCCAGAGAAGGGAACTGGGCTCCAACTGCCTGTCATACAGACTCTGTCATAGTTACAGAGTAGGGCTGGAAGGAGTCAGGACAGAAGTCATTTAGTCCAAACCCCTGCCTGAGAGGCTCATCCCTATCCAAACCATCCCATACAATTCCACTGTCCAACCTCTTAGGAAAACCACGCTGTCCCATGCTTCCGCTTCCTAAAGACCCTCAGGTTCTGTGGCCAGGGTTTCCAAGATCTGCAAAGCCTCTGGAAGTGTTTAGCCATGCTTAAACTACTGTGCCAGCTTCAGTAATTCATATGCAGACAACACTTCCACTTCCCCTGTTCACCAAAACCGCTTGCTCTTGGAATGGGCAGGAAATTATGAAATTCATTCTGGCATAACAGGGAGCAGTTAGCCCCCCTCCAACCTGGTGCAGATGTCAGTGGGCATCACCAGTGTGACATACAGGCTACAAGTGCCTACCGTGGAGGAGTCTGAATATGTTACCACGTTCAGGATTGTTTCCATATATTCACAGAGCGACACTGCTGAGCAGACAGGGCAAGTTACTGCTTGAATCTAGCCTAGTGAGTCTCCTCCGCAGAACACATCCTCTACCTAAGAGGTACACTTCAGCCCTGTCATTAACAGGCACTAGTATCTTTGTAACCTGCTGCAGTATCCCCTTTTCCACAGCAAGAGATCAAGCAGTGTACTGCACTGCTTCTCCAGGATGGAGTTCAGTGTCATCATCCCCATTTCACAGATAGGGAGACTGGGGCATAGTGCTGAAGTCACTTCCCTGAAGCCACAGGATAACTTTGTGGTCCAGACTCTAGGTCTCTCAGCTCTCATTTCTCCTACTTCACCACCAGACAGGATTCAGATCAGGAGTCCCCCAGGACACTGACTCACACAGCTCGGACCGGAAAGGGTCATTTAAACCAGAGGCACGCTGGGTGGACCGTGTGAGGGCAGGGGTCTGTGTGGAGGTCTGCTCTAGGCACGGTGTGGTGAAAGCTTTCTCTCAGCTCTAGCCCACTCATCCCACTCCAGGAAACACAGGTCTAGGGTGCGTGACTTGTGCTGTGAATAGACTCTTGCAGGTTGACAGGAGCAAGTCATCTGTGACCATTTGACAGGAGCCCTTGTGTTTGCCTCTGGGCCACACTGGACAGTGAGAGCAGATTTTTACTTTGCTACAGTTACCCCGGTTTGAAAAACTGACTTCAGGAACACACATATGAAAACCAGCTGGAGCCCTCCACCCCTATGCAGAACACTGGCTTAACAGGAAACGCCGTGTTATGATTCTGTAACATGTGGACCACCATCTCCAACACCAGGTGGGCACCAAGGAGCAGGGCTGGAGAGGACCCTGACAGGGCCAAGACACACAGAACCCTTAGGGCATCAGGGTTTATTTTTCCAGGCCATAAAGTGCCTCCGAGTCAGGGTGGTGCTCTGGCCCATCCCTATGCAATGCTGTGATCCATGATGGTAAGTTCATGGCCATACCCAGACCCAGGAACTTCTGAAGGGGATTGAAACCCAGGAGGCATCACTGCTGAGTAACAGTGGGGTGGACGTCAGGGTCTCCAGAGGTGAAGCAACTCTGCCTATGGTTGAAAACACTTCAGATCTCACAGCCCAATAGCAAACCTCCCTCCCACCCTTCGCAGGGTCTGCACCTAGCAGGGTCCTTGTTGAGATCTGGAGGCACTCCAGAGACTTCCATGTTCCTCGGAGACCCAGCATATACAAAGCACATGGAGATCTGTCCTGAGGTAACTGCATAGGGCACAAGGCTTTCCTGGTTGATCCCACAAAGGATGATGCAGCCTCTTAATACACCCTAACCTTGATGTGTGCAGGGAAAGGGTGTAGGGGTGCATTCCATGATGCACATAGGATGCTTTTGTTCAACCCTTGGCTGAAAGGTGCCAAAGGAAGGTTGGATATTACCTTGACCTCAAACAGTCATACAGAAAGTGACAATCTATGATGGTGGAGGAAAAGAAACTCCAATGAAGCAAGTTTAGAATGGTCTCAATGAGTTTAAGAGAGGGGTACCGGACATTATTTAGGGATAGACCAGGTTTTGCTTTCTTACAGCAATATAGAGCTGCACCTCTGTGCCCTCATGAGTGGGTGCGACAGGTCAGGAGCCTCCAGCCTACTCTCCTCGTGAATCAGTACACACTATTTTTTCATGAGAGAACAAGCCAGGCTAGAAAGCTGCTCACTATCTCAGGGTGTTGTTGTTTTCATAGGAGACACAGGAACAGGACCCAGGGAACACTCATATTATTTAGCAAGGTTTCCAGATGTAGCTCTGAATGCATGAGAAAAGCAAATCTTCTGAGAGAACAAGAGCTATCTTTACACAAAGCCAAATTCCATACTCCTTAATCATATAAATTCCCCTTTTAAGTCTATAGGAGATTTGTTGCACTGAAGCCTCCAGTCCAGAGCAGGACAGCAAGTTGGGGGTGTCCAACCAGGGCAATCTCATCTGCAGGGCCTGTGTTTTCTTGCTTAATTGACAAATCACACCCTCCATAAATAACTAAAGCCACTATGGGCTTAGATAGTCCTCCTGGGTCTGTCAGGAGATATGCTGCAGCTTCCTTGCCAGGAAATCTCAGGCAATTTACAGTCTAAGTAGCCTTTCGCACTGTATATCCCAACCCCTGTCTGTAAATGCTGGAGGCATTTGCAGTCATGACCGATCCATGTGAAGTTTTGACGTTTTACACCCAGAATTGAACTGAATTAGGTTACATGAGCAACGCTGAGCATTTGCAAGGAGGTAGCTGAGAAAATTGGTAGCGCTCACAGAGGTGTCAGGAGAAGGCCGTGCGAAAGGGAATAGAGGCTACTGATTAGTTTCATTATGAAACGGAGGCTACCAGGCGCACCAGCATCAGAGCACTTGCAGAGTTGGCTACAGAAAGCCCCTACGTCTTACAAAGTGCCAAGTCATCTGGCCAAGCCGTGCAGGATGAGAGGGCAGGAGAGGTGAAAGTCTAAGCAAAGAGCAAGGCTAAGCTGCAAAAGTGACAGAAGATGAGAGGAGGGATGTGCAAGTGAGTAGGAAACTGGGCGAGGGAAGCAGCAAGATGGAAACTAGAGGGCTTCAGAAGAGGTAGATGTAGCGGTAGGAGAGAAATAAGAACTTAACAAGGAGAGCCAGAGGCCAAGGAGGAGAGCTGTACAGCATGTCAGGACAGCGATGTTTCTATGAAGATGTGTGGGAGTCTCAGGGCTGCTGCAGGTCAGGTCTGGGGTGCACTGACAAGGCTGTGGGGAGAGGCCAGACTGTAACTACCTGCTCTGCACCCAACCCCAGTCAAGGCAAGAAAGGCCCTTGCAAAACACTAAACTCTGATAAAACCCACCAAGGAGGAATGTCCTAAAAATCAGTGGATAAGCTAAGAGTCAAAGCCTGAGTAACATGCTCCTAGCGTGAATGGCAGGAAGGAGTCAGGACAGAGTCTGCTTCTGTGCATTTGCCTTGCTTCTCCATCTGCCCAGGGTGGTCACAGGGCGGGGAACAAAGATGGAAATGCACAAGGATGAGCCAACCTATTGATGCTAAGAGCTGTAATCTCAGCCTCCCTCCCTCCTGCTTACAAACTTTGCAGCCCACAACACAAACACACACAGCCACCTCCCTCCATCAACAGCTTCCCAAGTGCCCCGAGTACCTGATCTTTCAGCGTCCTGGCCATTACATCCATGGGACTCACAGGAACCACCAGGTCAAAATGTACATCTCTCCAGCCCACGCACAGTCTCCAGGGAGGTCTAGCCTTCAGCCTTTCCCAGAACTTGGCCACGAGCACAGGCTCCACAGGAACAGCCCTTGCTCCAAGCACATGACCATGCTGCCTTAACTGCAAATCTAAAACACATTTTTTGGCCACTAGCCAGCCAGAACAGGGAAGGTCTTTTGCAGATGCTTTATATTAGGGGGCTCCATCAGTGGGACCATTCCCAGTTATATATACTGGTCCCAGCTGCTTTGGAAAATACATCATGTAGAATTCGGTTTACACCCAACCCAAACGCGAGATCCAAGCTGATTTGCAGCAAAGTGGAAACACGACTGCCTGTAACTTGGCAACAGGACACAGTATTTTCACAGTCCAGATGGGAAAGAAGGGCAGTCAGGGCACAAGCAGAGGCATTCCCCTTGAGCACCAGCAGGAAATCCTTTTCATAACATGGGGATTCCTGTCTGGGTTTAGGTTATTTATTACAGAGCTTCAGGAAGTTAGGGTTCCTATGCCTCCTATGAAGGGTAGCTACACTCACATGGCCAGTCATGTCTTACTGCTCAACCATAACTGTGCTCAACAGCCCCCATTGACTCCCAGGTCCCCCTGGTGTCACTGCAAAGCCACAATGGGTGGGGATCCAGCTCCGTCAGGGACTGCTGCTTCCATGCACAGCCTTCTGCACTCTCCGGGGCTGATACAGCGGACAGGGCTTGGCTCAGGAGAACCCCTGATAAAATGCCTTCAGGTGAGGCAACCAACGTCAGAATGAAACTGAAAGAGCTTGGCACATTTACCCCAGCAGAACACAGCCAAAAGGGGGCATTGGCATCTATAACTATAGCCATAGTTGTGGAGAGGGCTGCAATAGTACAGGTCTCCAACAAGCCTGAGCTGACAGTTCTCCCCTGCCTGGAGTGCAAGGGTTCTGCATAGTTCCCTGATGAGTCCAGGGTACATTCATATTCTTTCTCTGCGCTGGACGTGGTGGGGGCTATCCCCAGGTTACAGATGGAAAAAACGAGGCACAGAGCAAGGACTTACTCCTGCTTGCACAGTCAGGTTCTGTACCCACGGTGCCTTCCTCCCAGTCCCTTCCCCTGTGCTTCCTTGGGATGCATTCTGATGGGGGGCTGGGATGGGAGTAAGGGCCTAAGGCTAAGGACAGAAGTTACACATAAACGGCTTTTAGTGATCAGAAACTGGTTTAAAACTGTAACAGAACAGAAGTTCAGTGCACATAAACCAGTTTCAAAATAGCTGAAACTGGTTTAAGACAAACCTGGCTGAATGTAGTGTTAGACTTAAGTGATTTGGGTCAAACCAGTTTATGCAACTTCTGTCCTGGACCCCTTCCTCGTTTAAGTTAAATCAGAGTCCCTCAGAATCCCAGAATGCTTTTCAGCCCTGGGTTGGGCGGGGCTGTCTGCTCCAGAGAGCAGGGCTGGCCCCACCCCTCTCCTCTCTAGCCCAACCACTATCACTGCTCTGCCTGGCTGAGAAGGGTGTGGGGGACTGCAGACACAGTAGTGTCTTCTTGGCTTCTCCCTGCCTCCCTCCCCCTTCACTGCTCAAGCAGGGATCACCCCATCCCTCCCTCCCCTCTCCTACAGCACAGACCCCAGGGCTCAGGCCCTAGCTGGCACCTGGTCATGGTCACGTCACCCCCATGCTAGGTATGCTGAGAGTTGTGTGCGCGCCCAATTTCACTGTGACAAAGGCAGACAGAACTGTGTCCACTTAGGGATTTTTGCAGCTAATCAACAGATAGCTGGTAACGTCCCTCCTTCCTTCTTTGGAAAAAGCCTTTAAGAAGACCTTGAACTAATGACAGATGCTTTTTTCTTGATGGGTTGAAAAGCTTTGTGTTATCAGCCCCCTGCTGGCTCCCTCACCTGTCAGTTTACTGCAGACAGTATGAAGAAGCGGGGAGAGGGAGATTGAATGGCTCACTATCATCAACAGATGCATGCACTGCACCCAAGCAGTCCTCCCCACCACCCCCTTGCCTCAGAGTGCTAGCTGGGGGCCGGGGTCCGACAATACTCCCACCCCTTGAGCAGCAAGCCCCTGGAAAGAGCCTGGCGAGGGCTGCTTCCTCCTCCCCATCCAGGCACACCTGAGATGGGGACTGTGTATGCCAGGGTGGGGGTTTAAACTCATCCCCAATCAGAGGGTCCTGGCTATGCCCCACCACTCAGCAATGTGCAAGGGAAGGGAGGGTTGTTCTAACACACCACCCCTCCCCTCCCCTCCCCCGCCACCTTCTAGCCTGAGCCACCGCAGGCATGTGCCTGCATTTCTTGATTCAAAAGTGAATGTCTATCCACTTGCAAATCGGCTCAAGCTTTGCAGGTTAGACTAGCCTGCAAAGGTTGAATCAATTCAGGCCCAGGCTTTTTGAATGTCTGTCCTTAGGCACAAGGGGGGAAGGTGCTGAGTCCTTCTGCCCAGAGCTGTAAAAGTGGCACCCCACCCTGTCTGTAGAACACATCCAGACACAATCCCTCAGCTTGCCAGCAAATCTGTTCCTACCACTGGGGATGCAATAAGTGTTTAGCTCAGGCACCAGGCCTCAAAAAAGACACAGAGGGGTCTGTTCCAAGGGAAAGGGCTGGGCTCTGGTCCCGGAGGAGGCTTTGCAGGATTTCCCCATGCTCTCAGGAACATGTAAACAATGAATAGATAATTGGGGATAATTAAGCCAGTTGCAACCCCCCCCCCTTCCCCCCGCAAGGGAAGGGGAACTTCTCATGTGATCACACACAGGTGAATGAACTGACACTCCAGTCAAACCCCAGCCAGCTCCTCTGCCGAACAGCCTTTGCTTTCACTCAGCCACCTCCATGTTAGGAGCATTGCAAGGGGCTTCCTGCAGCTGAACCCAATGTTCTGTTAAGTGCTGGCACATCAGAATCGCCGGGGCAAAGCCGAGAGTCCATTCACCCAGGAGCATCCATGATGCCGTGCTTCAGCTCTGACTCTTCTGCTGAGCAGAGATGGCTTGTAACAAAGAGAACTGATACCCAGCGGGGACTCTGAAGGCCCCATGCTCCCTTGGGGCCTACATGAGATTTTGTGCCCATCTCCTCAGAGGGAGGAAAATGCACCAGCCTGCTGAGCAACAGGATGAGCTCCTCTGCTTTACCACTCCCTTCAACAAGGTGGTCCATGTCGCAAGATTGATGCTTTCCTGCTGGGGACACCAGGAGACAGAGTTATGAACACATTTCAGAGCCAGCAGGAGGGCGCTGCACATGCTCTTATTTGTTAGTGGATGAAAGCGGATTTGAAAGTGGATTTATCGTCAGATCTTGGGAAGACAAACATCACTAGAACACTGCACCCGCACCTCCAGCATCCACCTGATTTCCAGCATTCAGTTACACAGACATCTTTTAAGTTGGAAGTCCCCCAGTATGTACGCTGTGAGGGCACACATGCCTTCCAGCGGCTTCCATGTGTTACCTTCTCTGTTCCAGAAAGCTTGCTCCCAAGGCTGCACCTTGAATGCTAAACTGATGGGAAGAAGATGTGCTAACAGCTCGAAAGGAAATACGAATGTGGAACGTGAGTCACACTGTGCAACAGGGTAAGTTCATACGTGGTTTTCTTTCTTAGGCCACTTACTGCTCATATCTCATCTTGATTCACTATCTGTGGGTATCAGCTCTCAGCCCAGTTCACCAATGGTACCTAGAGCCTTTCAGCCCCCATTTCCTCCTCTCACACCAAACCTCAAACCTATGTACCATACACGAGAGAAACTTCCAGTTCCTACTTCAAAAGAAAAATGCTGTTGTGACATGAACTGAAAAAGCAAATGCATAGTGTCCAAAACATACTGGCTAGACGTTCTCCAAGAGAAGGACAGTCCCTAAATGAGAGAGAGCCATGGCCTGCAACTGGGAACCAAAGTCTACTTATTGTCTACACATGTTGACACCACGGGCATTTATACACATGCTCTGGGAGTGTGTGTGTGGGTACTTTAATTAGCATGGCTCTGAGAACTGCCCTAATTAAAGTGCCTGAAGTGTCATATGTATCAGTGTCCCTGCACTGAAAAATGGTGTTGGGGTACTTTAACTAACATTGAACAAACTTTAATTAAAGCACCCCTACTATCATTTTCAATGCAGGGATGCTGATACACATGACACTGGTGTCTGCTGGAGCACGGTAATTACCACACTCCAGCAGACTCAATTAATTGAGTCTGCTTCAATGCATTGTAATTACAGCACATCAGAGCAGCCTCCCTGCATATGTATAGGAGCCCCATGGTGTGAAGTCAATGAAGTCCACACCACTGAGGTCCACCTCTCCTAGGACATGCATACATGAAGTAAGGGTCTACGGCTTCCCAAAAAGAGAACACTGCACAGCAGCCGTCTGCCCTGGCACTCTGCCAGGAGTGGAGTTTGTTAGCCTCCCAGGCTGGCTTCATCCTTTTCAGTGGAGACTTCCAGAAGAAGCGCGTAGCTAGGGGAGGGGGTAAGATGGGTACACTGATGAGCTGGACCTTTGAAATGGGTGGATTATGTTGCTAGAAGGGATTCTGTTAAGGCTCCTTAAGGTCCATTAGGCTTTTAGAAGAGCAAGCCACCCACAACTCTGAAGACAAGCTGCTTGCCTACACTTCACACCTTCTGCTAACAGAAATCATGCAACAGATAGCAGCCGCTTCGGAGAAAGCCACAAGAACAGGTCCCTACCCAGGCAGCTGCAGCCACCAAGACAGCTGGGCCAAAAAGTTTTGCAGAACACCAGTCTTTAAGGGGCAAAAACTGTGGGCACATCTACACACACTTCCTGGGGGCTTCTCTGTGGCAACAGAAGCTTTTGTGTCACTCAGGGAGCTGGCACTGTTTTCAGGCTCAGTGAAAGAGTGCTGCTGCCACACTGGAGCTGGGAGCGTGCATGCACTAGCAGGTCTGATAGCAGAACCCGAGTTGTGCCACTGAGACTGTGCAATGGAGACAAGGCCTGGCACTCTGAGGGAACTCTGTGTACTTGAGTATACACTGGATTCCCAGCTCTTATGGAAATCTGGACCCAATTGTTGGGGAGCAAATTGCAAATCTGGCCTTGATCTCCTCTGAAAATCTGACCCCAAGTGCACTTGCGCCTTTAACTGTTTCTCCTCACTGTTATTTTCATCAGTGTGAGGCCATCAGCACTGAGGGCAGCTGCTGAAAACTGAAAGCCATAATGCTCTGCAGAGCTCCAAAGAAAAAGTGGTAAAATCTTGTCATTTTGCAATAGGCTAAGACAAGGGGTTTGCCTCACGGACAATGAACCCTTGCAAAGCACTCAGTGTTCCTGATGCCCAGTGGGGACCTCCTCCACCCCAAAGCCACACATTTCCTCTGCATTTCTCTGACGTGCATCCAAAGTCATAACTGGAACTAAGATGCCTGGGACTCATAATCCCCAGATTGCTGGGCCTGTATGTCCTGTCATTTCCCCCCTCCTTGCCTTTCTAGACTTCAAGCTCTTTGGAGTATGGTCCATTTCTTTCCATGCACGTACAGCTCTTGCATTTATTACAGGCTGATTCTGCCCTGGTTCTGCAGATGTTACAGTAACAATCATTCTGTAGGTTTCTGGAAGTGCAAGATAGCAGCGATCTCTACAATTCTGGCCCAATGACCTAAGCCATTCGACACCCTGCCTATGCTGCAGTCCTCAGTTCCACAGCTAGCTCTTTCCCTGTAACCAGAGCCCAAGCACCTCTAATCTTGTCCTCAGCAAGGACATGAGGGACCTACACAGTCACTCTGCACTTCTGCCTGTCACCTCCAAGCTCCATCACAGAGCACTGGTATCCCCATTGGAGCGGGGAACAAAGGGATGAAGAGGGGAGGTGACGGTGGCTAAGTCGGGACTGGAGCCAAGGAGCATCCTCAGGTCAAGTGCTGAGCTCTAACCCCAAATGCTGGGCTGGAGCCATTCATGCACCATGGGGAGAAATCAACCATAGCCCGATACAGGCTCCTCCAATAACACTCAGTCACCTCCTCTGAGATCTGCCCAGCTGAGCCATCCTGGCACTACTTGGTTGCCATCTTATCCTTCCTCCCCATTGGGCAGGTGGAAGGGGCAACAGGACCACCATGGAATAGGCAGGCAGGAAGCAGCTTGGGGTGCACAAAGGGACAGATAGATGAGGTTTCCCTGTGGGGAAGGGTCCAGCCCAGAACCTTCCTGCAAGCGACCACCCAAAACCTCTTCATCATGGAAACAGCATGAGTCAGAGGCTGTGTGCAGAAATGGTTCCCAGCAGTAGGGTGTTTGCACACCACTGGTGAGCAGCCGAGGAAACCCCAGAAGCATCGGGACCCGCTCTGGCTTTGTGCTTCTAAACCTTCATCTAAGGTACCACATGCTGCAGTTAACCACTTAGATGCTAATACAAATACCTTGTTTTGTCGTGCCCCCCCCCGATACAAGTAAAGAGCTGAAAACCCTGAAGAAGCGTGCAGCAGCTGAGACAAAGTCTCAAGGCAAAAAGAAAGCCCTTCTCAAAGCTGGACAGGCAATGCCCCTGTGAATGGTGGATGCCATCTGCTTGATCAAAGCCTCACATAGCACATCCTGCAGGGCAGGGCAGGCCAGGCAGCTTGGTGGCAAGCAGATGCATGGGGAATCCAATGCTGCATAGGGACTTCAGCAGGCCAGACCAGGTTCCCTCCTCTCTTAGTGCTTTCCTGGCCCCCATCCAGAGCACGGTGATGCTTGATGCTGGCACGCACTGCCTGATCCTAGCAAAGTGCCTTTGCAGGCTCCCTGCCTCAGGCAGCTCCTTCCTCTCTCTCCCCTCCACTTCACCTGCAAATGCAACCTGAGCAGCAGCAGGGCTTCTGCCAGCACATTCCCTTGCCCTGAACACTGGGCCCAATCCTGTCTCTAAATACGGTTACCAACTCTGACTGGAGCTATTCCGGGAGATTGTTTTTTCCCCAACAAGACATAATGTCATTAATTGTACTGTACAACCCATTCACAACCTCTCAGGTTGTTTTCAATAGTCACCGGGAGATTGATGCCAATTCCAGTAGACTCCCGGGCAATCCAGGAGGGTTGGCAACCCTCTCTCTAAAAGGAGCAAGAGCAAGCCTCACTTCACCTCTTTCTGCAGCTGTAGCTGTCAGAGCAATTGCCCCATAATAATCCTCTCTCTGGAGTTTTCACTTCTCCCCCTTTTGAGGCATAACACCCAGTACAGTCCTACCACAGGGAAGTTCCTATCCATCTCCACAGCTTGGCTCATAGGCAGCTTCACCTCCATCATGCAGGCAGGACCTCCTTCTCTTGTGTCCACCCTGGAGAGCCCAGCATGACTTGAGGAGCCCTTGCTGGAGCTGTCAGGGAAGAACGAACCTGGATGGGTTTTTTGCTTTTAATAATGCCGGTTAGAGACAATATACAGAACTGCAGTGGTGGGGAGGAAGGTGACATGAGACAAATAACTGGTTCCTGGGGGTCATCAGTATCTTCTGCTCCCACCAACCTGCCAGGGAATCCAGAGAGCTCTATCACTCACTGGAACAGTGCCCTGGGTAGCAAAATAAACATGGTTTGGGGTATTTTTAGGGCTACCATTTGAGGCGGCTGAATTCTAAACAGCTCCATCCTGGAAAAGGAGGAAACAGAACTGGACACATACGTAATTCCCAAGTGACCTGCATTTTAATGTGATAGCTGCTGAGAACACTGAGGACTTGCTGATTGACTCAGTGGGAATGAAACTAGGCAATGGCCATGCAGAAAGAGAAGTGGGACAAGCTGCACCCTAAAGAGTCATGCTGCTCTCACTGTGCAGTTTCGAGTCACAAGCAACTGACAAAGGTTTCAAAGGTCGTTTTGTGCTAGCAGCCAATTCAAAGCTCACTGCACTGTAGCTCTAGCAGGCTACTGCTCAGGCCTGGCGCCCCCAAACACATCACATCACTGTGAACAGGAACACAGCACAGTTCTGTCCTGGAGCCTAGACCAGCCTGGCTCAGGTGTATTTTTTCCCCCAGAGCTTGCCGAGCCCATCCTGCCAAGGGCTGAGAGTCTAGTTCTATAATACGATGCTCAGACAAAATAATCCCTCCCTGAAGCAGGCAGGGAAGCCATGCCCAAAGCCAATCAGGCCTGATCCTGCATTCCTGGCTGATTCAGTGGGAATTTTGCCCAAATATGGAAGGAAGATTCAGATCCATTAGCACAAACAGAGGCCAAGACAGAAGGCTCAGGCTCTGCAAGACTCCAGGCTGCTCTCACTCATGCAGATGAATTTCCCATTACAGTGGACAGCATCTGCCCTTCAGGAAAAGAAGGGTGCAGCTAGGTCTTCATTAGCTCAGGGCAAAGCCCCGTGGGCTCCTGTGGGCAGGGACTGCAGCTGGTAAAGCAGAACACATACATTGCAGCATAAGCAGCACTAACGCAGGAGTCGCTACCCAGTTTTATTAGCTGGATAATTGCTACGCTGTAGTCTCCTGTATTTATTGCCCTTCCTCCTCCCAGCACCCAGGCAAGAAGGATTGAAAAACAAGCTGCCTAGGAGCTGAGTGCTCCCTGTGCCTGCAACCTACATCAGCTGTGGGGTCTGAGATGTTCTCCTGAGCTGGTGCTGCCCCTGGCAGTGAGGGTCACCAGGAACAATGTCCTGGGCCTGGCCATTTTGACATCCCAAAATGGCTGGTTTCTAATGGGTCACAAATGGCTTCTACATAAAGCTTGCTATTTCTTCCGTTAAACTGCAATAGGGCTGCGTCACTCTGGCTTAAAAGTGTAGAAGCTAAGGACAGCCATGATGCTAAATTCAGTAGGCAGAGTGATTTGTTGGCATTGCATGGGAAGGGAAGACCAACTTCAGAATTTGTCCCAGGCATGAAAGCAGCACCGCCCTGAAGAGGCACAGTACTGAGGCCGCTCTGTAGGACTCCACTTAGCTCCAGCTCCACAGAAGTGGAGGACGAGGCAGGGGAAGGAGACGGGCTGCACCACGTTCTCCCTTGGATCCTGAGCTCAGATGGAAGCAGTGCTGGCTAGCGCACCCTGAGGCTGTCATAGCTCAGGCTCTCTCCAGCCCCAGAAGCATGGAGGCATGGTGGCTCTTGTCAAGGTCCCCTTTCACTACACCTTTCCTAGCAGCAGTGAAAGATCAGCCAGGCTCATTTCTCCCCTCACCCTGATCCCAATTCAGGTCTTTCCAGTTTGCCTGGGGATAAAGTAAAAACTGGGACACTTGAGACCCATGGCTTTTGTTCAAATTCCAGATGAGAGTCTTATTACAAAGCTGCTCAGGGTCCACAAAAGACTCAGCACAGATTTTAGGCTGCAACAAACCACATTCTGCGACGTTCCTCATTCCTTTTCCCTCTCTCTAATCCCTGTGTCTGACCAGTCTCCACCTACCACCTACCTGCCGGCATCATCACAAAGCATTTGCTACAGAAAAGTTCCAAACAGAGGCAGAGAACTTCACAGCCCAACACCCCCCTGGTACTGGCGCTTTCCAGCCTCCTGCTGCCCGTGCAGGAAAGACCTCAGTGCCCAAACACAGGTCAGGCTCCAGATGGGAAGAAGCAGGGAGGTGAGGAGAAGAGTCAGGCATGGCTGCCATGGGTAAAGCAGCCCAACAACTTGCTATGGTTGCTCTGTAGCATGCTCACCTGCTAACAAACTCATGGTAAGGAACTTGCCTGGCCCTTGGAGGCTCGTGTTCAGTTTCATGCTTTTCTCCACTTGGCCTTGGCCAAGTCATTTGGCCTCTCCATCCCTCAGTTCCCCATCCAAGCCATGGAGATAATGTCTCTCCCCTGTTTCTCAGAGTGGGGTGGAAGGATAGCTTTACACATTGTGAGGAACACAGATCTCTGGTAACAAGAGCCACAGAAGTGCTATAAATACATGGATAAAGGGGGTCCTGGACTTAGGAAAAAGCAGCACCATTTACTGCAAGAATGAGGCTCGGGAGGGTAACAGCAGTGCCAGCTTCACAGTGCTCAAACCTGACGGGGCAAGCCAGCTCTGGGGGCCTGGGAGATGGTGGGTATGCTCACTCAGTCCTGCTGAACTGCTGATACAGGCACAAATGAACACCAGCTACAACATAGCACTAGCAGCAAGGTTCTCGACCTACCGGGCCAGAAACATCAGCTTATTTCACCAGGAGCCTTTGACTCTGTTGTCTGACCCTCACAGCCCACCCAACAACCACACCTGTATTGTCACCAATGACACTGGCCCATCTGCATGAGCAAGTTGTGGACCTATTTAGGGAACAATAAAAAATTATAGCATAAGGGGAGCTTGGTCAACTCTCCATAACAGGACTCAGGCCCGGGTCTGTCTCTGGCTTTAACCTAACTGCAGTGAGCAAGTTGGGTACATCTATAGCACAACTTGCAGCACTGTTGTGTCCAAGTCCTCCTGACTTTGCTGTAACTAAAAAGTTAATATTTCAAAACAACCAAGTGGCTTAGGGCTGGATGTTTTTAAGGTATTAGGTGCCTAAATACATTTCAAAATCCAGCCCTTGGATCTTAGTGAAAGATTCAGGGGCTTTTGTGCCTGGCTCACTTTAAAAAAATGGGTCTTAGGAGCCTAACTTACTTAGGCAATTCAATAAAACTCCCCCTTATCCTAGATGGAGATGAAATCTTCTTTACCCGATCATTGAGTTCCAGCCTTCAAGAGCAAAAGCCAGCTACCTACCTGTGCTTTCTCTTCTGAGCAGGGCAATCTGTCTTGCTATGCTCAACTCTGGAGGGGGATATATGCACATCACAAAGCAATGCTGAGCCATGGAAACCATCTTCTGTGCTTCTCATCGTCAGTGGATTCTGCATGAACTGGTTCCACCCAAGAACAGTCCCAAACCAGAGGTTTTAGTTTGATTTACTAAAGTTCTGCTTCAGCCAACCCATGGCTAGAACAGCAAAGCCTTTCCAAAAATAAACCCATACAGATACGGAGCTGAAGCTGCCTGAGGACCCAATCCTGGATTCTTTTTGACAATCCAAAATTCCTTGTCATCTTAGTATCAGGTCCTAAAAACAAACGCATGTTCCCTTGCAGTTCCTAGATTACATACATCAGATATGCAGAAGACATGAACAACGAGGGAAAAGCAAGGAAAGTTCTCCAAAGCTACGGATAATAATAAATATAAAATAAAATGATTTATTCTTATGGATGCGGTTAGTTATATTTTTAAAAAGCCCTGTTCAACCACAGGGAAAAAAAACAACAATTAATTCAAACTAAATGCAGTACACCAAATAGTGCTGGTTCTCAGATAGACTTGATCAACGTCTCTTCAATGACTTTAAGGGTAACCAAGATCTAGGCCAGCTGACAACCTGTAGCCCAATACGCTCTTGCATGGATCTAATGGAAGGTGGTCCTGGTACACTCCAGCAAGATGTCGTGGTTCATTCAAAGTTATGGGCAACTAATTTCTCTAAAATCGCAACTGGCAAAACACGACCTTGCCTCTCTCAACACCTGCCCTGACAGGCTGATCTCAGCCATATCTCAGGAGTCTGCAAACGGCTGGGAAAACAGCTTGGGAGGGGCAGAAAACTCTGTGGCAACTGGGTTCTGATGGGGAAAAAAAAAAAAATCGTTCGGGCTTAAGTGCTTCCCTATACTGGCACTTTAGCACATAGATGCCACAATAATGTATGCAGGGGCAGATCCAGGGGGGTTGCACTGGTGTCCTGGTACCCCGCTTTGATTCCTGCTCCATCTAAAATTTAAAGCCAACTGCCTGGCAGTGGCAGCAGCATCTCTAGTCAGGCAGCGCTGAGGGAGTAAACTGACATCACCGCTCACTATAACTTGCTTGATTCTTTCTAAACTCTTCATTCCTCCGGTGTTAAGGACCCTCCCTCCTTTCACATGGTCTTTAACAGTACCACTACTGCAGCTCTCCTTCTTTTCTGCTGCTAGCAAAGCACCACCTACTTTTTGAAACTCTAGCTAAAAAACACAGACTGCGCTGTAGAAACATCAGCTCAGGTGGACATTAGCTCAAGGGCGGCAATCGCTTTCCAGGAAGCCTTGGAGGCGCCGTCCAGATGCTCTAGAAGGCTTGACTTGGCGTTAGGAATCTGGGAAGGAGACATGGAAGCGGGATGACTCCACGACTAAATGAAACACCAGCTTTGGACGATGCTCCCCTAGCTCGCTGGGCTCAGATCTTCCGGCCCTGGGCGCCCGCTCTCTGCGGCGAAAAGCCAGGCTTTCCAGAGAAAACTCCCCCCTGCGCCCCCTCCACAGAATCACAGAAAACGAAGGTGGGAAGGGACCTCAGGAGGTCAAGTCCAGTCTGCTCCACGCAGGACACCCCCACCTACCTCATCCCAGCCAAGCCTTGGTCTTAAACCCCTCCAAGGATGGAGATGCCACCAGCTCTCGGGGCAGCCTGGTCCACTGCTTCCCTGCCCTCCTAGGGAGCTTCTCCTAATCTCCATCCTCAGCTGCTCTGCAGGGCTGAGCTGGGCTTGGGGCAGGCTTTGCGCTCCCAGGGGTGCGTGCTGGGAGCTCGCACAGCCCCCGCGCAGGCCGGCGCCCAGAGGCGCCCCGGGCCCGGCCCCCTCACCTTGAAGCCGGGCGGCTGGCGCAGGTCGGTGGTGGGCAGGCACAGCAGCAGGATGCCCACGACGCCGGCCAGGCAGAGCAGCAGCAGCGCCGCCAGCACCCTCCGGGGCACCATGCCGGCCGCGCGCTGCCGCATCGGGGCTCTGCCCGGCTCCAGCCCCGGCCCCGGCTCCGGCTCCGGCTCCCGCCCAGGGGGCGGCGCAGGTGAGCGCGGGGCGGGGCCTCGGGCGCGGCCCCGCCCCCGCGGCCGGCTTCCGACGTGCGCCGTGGCGCGGGCCGGGTGCCACGTGCCGTGGTCGGTGGAGCGCCGCGGCCCTGAGGGGAAAGCCGGCGTCTTTCGTTAGCCCGGCGCAAACGGCCGGGAAAAGTCGTCTTTCTGCCTGTGTCCGTAGACCCACGCGGCTCAGCGCAAAGCGCGCTCTGCCAGAGGGCTTGCTGGCCTCTTCCCGTGGCCGCTCGCCCCGAAGTGCAGAGCCGCTTCAGCCGCCACGAGGTGACCCAGGGCCTGGTCACCCTTGGGCGCCATGAAGCGATTGCCGTCCCTCCTCCTCTAGTCCCTCGCTCAGGCACTTTGTATTTCCCTTATGGCTTGGCCATTTTTTTCTGCAAGCCCGGACATTTTCTGATAAAGTTAATAAGAAGGGGACTGATGTGCGTGTTTATTTGTGAGTATGATAATTTTGAGTTTCCAATACAATAATTGCATTTTTAAGACCCAGCAATGCTGCTGGGTGCTCACAGCTCAGGCTGGCTGAGGAGACCAGCCGCAGGGCCAGGGGGCTTAGGAGCCTGGGGTCACTTACTCCTTTCTGCCCCTTGCCCGGAGGTGCGACCCCGCCGGCAGTGCAACAGCACTGTCTTGGGCCGGCGCTCCCATCCCGCACTTGGGTAGCTTAGTGTCATGAGCAGGCAAGAGAAGGTCTAGGAGAGGGGCAGCCCAGCCACCTGGCTCTGCTGGGAGGCTCCTGGGCTTGGCCCATGGCTAGCAGCCCTTTGCAACCCTCAGGGGTGCTGGAAAGCAGAGCTCTGCCCGGGGGGGCACCTGTGCACTCCCCCCATGCACACAGCCTCTTCCTGCGCCAGGCAATGGCAAGAGCAGGGACCTGGTGCTGCCTCAGAGGCAGTAACAAGGAGGCAGAAGAGTAGGACGCTGCCCCTGGGAAGGGCAGAAAGCAGGAATGGGGGACAGAGACATAAGGGGAACTTGGGCTTAATGCCCCCAGAGCAAGGGTTAGGCCCCCTAGCATTAGAGGGGGCTGTTGGGTATGTGGCAGCTGAGGTCGAGGGACAACGTGGAACAGGGACAGGAGTGAAGGTCAAGTGAGTGTGCTGAGGGGGGACACCGAGCAGAGCACACCAGACAGTGCCCCGCAGCTCTCAAATGCGCCTGAGGAGCCAGTGGATGTTGCCTGGTGAAACTCTGCCTGGAGAGGTGAACGGACCAGGGATACAAAAACAGCCCCATTATCCCCAGGGTTCCTTCCGGCCAGGTCCTCCTCCTTGGGCAGACAGATCGTGAGCTTAGCCGGAGCCAGGAGGAGTTGGCCAGGAGGTCTTGGGGCCTGGGGCCGCGATGGGGAGTGCATAAATAAAAAGGTGTGGGGAGTAGTGCTCCTCAGCAGGAGGTTCTGGAGGAGGCAGCAAAGTGAAAAAAGGCAGGAGCATTTGATGCATATGGTTAACATGGGCTTAATGCCCACAGAGCAACAGTTAGTCCCCTCCTTACACCTTCCCATTACTAAGGGGGGCTACTAGATAGACATCAATTGATTTTGGGGGACAACCAAAGAGAAACAGAAACCGAAGAAGGGTCACAGGTTCAAAGCAAGTGCACCAGGGGGGAGGGCCACCAAGAAGAGTCCACCGGGCAGTACCCACTGACCCTCAAACGAGTCCAAGGAGACAGCGGACACCATCCAGTGAAACTCTGCCTGGAGACGTGAATGGATCAGGGACAGCAAAACAGCCCCACAGTCCCCACGGGTACTCCCAGCTAGAGCCTCCCTCCTTGTCAGGTAGATTGTGAGCTTGGCTAGGGCCAGGAGGAAGTTGACCAGGCTTTTTGATATGCCTTTGGAGAATCATGGGCCAACGCCCACCAAATAAAACTATAAGCTGCCCTTGGTGATAGGGGCTACTAAGGGCATATCATTGATTCCTTAGGACAAATGATAACAAAACAGGGATGGGAGTGAGAGACAGAGGTTTGTAACGAGTGCACCGAGGGGGGACATGGAGCATAGCACACCAAACAGTGCTCCCTGGCCCTCAAACGAGTCCAAGGAGACAGTGGACACTGCCCAGTGAAACTCTTCATGGAGACGTGAATGGATGAGGGACAGAAAAGCATCCCCACAGTCCCTAGGGGTTCTCCAAACCAGTCTTCTTCTTGGTCAGATAGATCACAAGCTTAGCCAGGGCCAGGAGCAGGTTGGCCAGGAGGTCCCAGGACTTGGTGGTACCATGGATGGGGACTACATAAATAGAAAGAGGTGGCAAAGTGAACAAAGGCAGGATCCATGCATCTGTACCTTCAGGCAGTGGGCTGGATGGGGCTCACAACGCCAGGAAATCGTTGAGGAGGGAGGCCAGACACAAGAGTCTGTCATAGTGAGCACAGAACAAAAGGTAACATGGGAAGGAGGGGGGGTCACAAGTGCACATGTGCAATGGATTGGTGGAAACTTTTACTAGATCAGATCTGGGCCACATTAATGTAGCACTGAGCCGCAGGTCATGAGCGCTCTGCTTGTGAAAAAACAATAAACCGTTAATGCTTTAAGAATGTTAACATAGCAGTAACCCCGAGGGCCTTCTAATGAAAACTGTTCTTGGGGTTTATTTAGGGGCAGTGTCTTTTCCTTCCTCCTTAATGAGGGAGCCTTATGTAGCTGCCAGAAGATGCCTCCGTTTTCTGTTCTAAACAATCTGATATATTTTCATTCAGTGCAGCCAAGACAAAGATACAGTCAAGTGGCTCTGACATCAGGAACTCAGAGAGTCTACGCACGTGCAGAGAGGGGGGAAAAAAGTCAAAATAATATGCAATGAAACATCAACAGAACTACAGAGCAAAAAGAGCCCCAATTTTACAACCCGGCTTCTCTCCTGGCTGAAAGGGTCAAGCAGCAATGTACCAAGTACTTACAGATTGTATCTAAGCCAGTCATTTTTTCCATGGCTCAAACTTACCCTGTTTCTCTGAACTGTCTGCGCTAAGCAGCTTGGGTCTATCAGGGTAGTAGTTTCATACACATCCATAAGCCAATCTAGGACTTTGAAACATGGGGTGTGAATGCCATGGTGCTTCATCACTTGTAACACAACACACATTTTCTTCCAGTTAAAAAGAAGCAAGAAGTTTCACTAATAAGTAGGGGACCAAAACTACAGTATCGCTTTAAGATTGAAGCAAAACATACAAAAAGAACTTGACTGAAGCATGCATTAATTTGCTATATCATATATTATGTATAAAAATACAACAAACCAGGCAAAATAATCCAAAGATGTTGTTTCATTAATCCTGAAGTCACTACAGTTAAGTGTCTCTTTTCCAAATTCATAAAACCGAATCAAGCCTTCCAGGTGGTGCTCCAATGCTTCACTGAAAGTGATTTCCACACCTGAGCTAATGTTCACCCAAATTAATATTTCCACATCTGAGTTAACGTTTTTTAGCTAGAGTTAAGAAACAGTCTGCGGGGCTGTGAAATGAGAGCTGCATTACTAGGAGCAACTTACAGTCAGCAGCTTTGCAGAAGCAAGGATAGCTGGAGTAGTAGAATCATTACAATCCATTTGAAACAGGGGAGGGCAATTATTTTGGCTGGAGGATCACTTAAGTTTTGGTGAGCTGGTGAAGATGAATATAAGATAAATGAAGATATACTAACAAATGATAGATGTTAGATGTATAGATGATAAATGAAGATATCATACTAACAAAGTATAGATAAAAAACAAATCATATGCTAAAATCAAACATCTACTATAACATATCTTAATTTTATTTCAAAAATATATTTTGTCCTGATTGATGTTTTTTTGAATAGTATATATAGAGGCAATTGCATAATAGCTCAAAATAAAGTCTTACTCTTGTATATGGAAAATTAGATTGAACAAAACCAGAGGAAATCACTCAATGGAAAGAAAGAAGCCTCTGATGTGTGTTAACCAGAGAATCGAAGTCAGACATCCTCTTCATTGTTCCTCTCCTTTAATGAGCTCATTTCTGACTTGGGCTCTGAACGTTTGGGGCAGGCACCCTGCAAGTGCCCCCAGCCCAGCCTGAGTAGGGGGTGCCAGGGCCAGAGTGTGGCTTATCCAGGTCCTGCCGTGTGGAGCCAGGTTGGCAGGAGGCCAGGGCTGCTTCCACCCAGTATCCCCCATGGCACCAGCAGAAGCCTGTGAACTGGACAGAATACCGTGACCACTAAGGTGCGTTTCCTAGGGGCAGGGGATGGCCGCTTTTCTGGTATGGGCTAGTACCCAGGTGGGGATAACGTATAATTACTCTCCCACTTCCATTTCCAGTGGGAAGATCTTGGCTTTACGCCTACTTAATGGAACTGGGAGACTCCCCCCTAGTTTGCTCCTGTGGCCACATGGCCAAGAGCAAGCGAAACCAAGGGGCATCTGCACCCCAAGCCTCTGGGCTTGGGCCTGCACATAGGATGCCTGCCAAATGATTTGGAAACATCTGAAGCCTCAGGTTGGGGTGGAGGATGCTTGCCAGTAGTAGGGCCATATAGGTTCTTGACTCACTCATGGATTTGGACTTAATTTGGCTGATTTGGCTTGGAACGCAAAACATTTTCCTTAGGAAAAAAAATAGAATCAATTGCCAGGCTATATTTTGCCCACCCCTGATTTAAAAGCAAAGGGGATCATTAACACTTGTGCAATGAAGAGTTTTTAGAAGGAATCAAGAACTTTATAATGAGCCATTAAGTCAATTGACTCCCCCAGCGCAGCCTGACTAGAAATCCTGCAGCCACTTCCAGGCAGTTGGCTTTAAACTCTGGATGGAGCAAAGATAAAAGGGGGGTGCAAGGGCACCAGTGCAGCCCCCCTGGATCCACCTCTGTACACATCGTTGTATCTGAGTGTTTAAGTACCAGTACAGGGAAGCACTTAAGCACAAATAAGTGCTTCTTTTCTACAGTACCTCTTGTCCCACACGGCGGTGTAGACTGCCTGCCTCCCGGAGTGTTCTGCTGGCCCCTGGCCCCAGTCTTCCTGAATGGCAGATCCTAAATACAGGAATCACGGTTAATACAATACCTAACTCATCCTCTTGGACAGCCACTCATTCATTCCCACAGAAGGACCACGCCTTACCTTCACTGACTATAAATCTTTTCCTTTTACCTTCCAGCACCTCCCTCTCTGTTTCCAAACTGTCATTAAACAAGAGGATTTCCCTTTCACAACCACAGCTCATCTCCTGCTTCAGGAACGCCCCATGGAAGACCAAGAGCTTGTTCATAAACAGGCACACAAACCTCCCAGTTGAAGGCTGTATCAAAACGGGACTGAGTGAGATGTCCTGGTGCTACAGGAAGACAGTAGAAAACGATGGGAAAGAGTTGGCAGACATCACATGGAAGACAGGCATAGGCTTTTCAGAGGTGAGCTCTCTGAAGAAAGCAACAAGGATGACAACAATGAGGACAAAGACAAATGCAACAAGTGAAAGGACTGGGCAAACAGGCAGGGGATTTAGGAAGGCAAGGAAGGGAGGGGGGAGGGGGGGAGGGGACCGAGGTAGCCCCTTTCGTAATTGTGATGGAAATGGGTGACCATGATGTGCACGGGAACGGGGGAACATGGTGCGGTCTTTGTAACGGGATTAAGAATGGTATCACTGTAAAAGTGTGTTTTGGACTGTCAAGTGAGCCATAGCGGTCACAAGACAGGTTGTTAGAGGTACAGATATATATGTTTATATACACACATTCACACACATATACACACACTATATATATATCTATATATATATACACACACACATATATACACACACACTCTCTCTTTCTTTCTCTCTCTCTCTATACACACTATATAATATAATATTTATATATATAGAAAGAAATATTTTTGCAAACAAAACAAAACCCATTTTCTCCTTATGGTGACTATGAGATAGTGCTTATGCTAAGCAAGGCCTAGCATTAAGAACAATGCACTAAAACTCCCAGAATGTTTCAAGGAGGTTGAGGAGTCAGCGATTGACATTCTGGTAATCACCTTCTGACCCTTAGATGAAAATGCTGACCTTCTGACCCTTGGACAATGATAAAAATTGCGAGCAAGTAGCTTATATTGTTAAAACAGGAAACCGCATGGCTAAACCGCAATGACGAAAAACAACTGCCTATTATGTAAGTCTTGACCTTTTAAACCTGCTAAAGACAGCAAAACATATAGATGTAAGAATTAACATAAGAAACATAAAGGTTATTAAGAATTAGCATAAGAAACATAAAGTTCATTAAGAATTAACGTAAGCGTAAAAATTATAATACAAAGCGTATCACCTGATATTATAATATAGATAAGTTAACTAACCAATAGAAATAAGAATTAGAAATACATATGTATATGTGTTATCATATATAAGTAATAGTGAAGTTATGTTAAATGCCTCACTGTCAGAATGGGGACAGTTTTGTATCTTTTGTCTAAAAAAAGATAAGGGACTCCTTTTAAATGAGCTGTTGACCAGTTCTGAGACTACTGAATCAGGCAGCCGCACCTAGCCTCCGGGTTAGAAAGCCAGGGCTTGATTTGGGAACCTCGTGAACCAACAGACCCCCTTTAGTTTATGACTTTGTGAAACAATAAAAGTTTTTTTAAATTGAACATCCAGGTCTGAGCCTGTGCTTAATTCAGTCCTTATATAATTCGGCATCGAACTCACACAGTGACACGGGAGTGCTTTCAGGCCTTCCTCCCAGCTTGCTTCTTAAGACTTTTGGCTAGGGGCAAGTGACACTAGGGGGAATCTGAACTCCAAGACATCCAGGCTTGGGACTTGCACATAGGATGCATGTCATGGAATTGGGAGTATCTGAAGCCCCAGACTCAGGAGTCTGGGAGGTAGCACCACACAGACTTGATGATTGAGCTCTGCTCAGTATAAATTTGGAACTTAATTCAGAACTGATTTGGCCCTGGAAGCAAAATTTAATAAAAAATCAAAATAAAAAAAATTCCCATGGAGTGAAGCCACCCAAGGTGAAGTGGTGGGGTTCAGAACAGTGCAGAGATGGGTTCAGTGCAAGGACTTCACACTCGGTCTTGTAGCAACAGGCTGATGTTGTGGACGCACAGTTGGCAGAGCATCCCATTAAAGGTGGCAGAAGAATATGATTGGAGAAAAAGCCTATCTTCTTACCTGGCTACCTTTGACAATTACCCATGGTGAGAGAGCCCATGCCGATAGATTGGTTGAAATTCATCACTGAGCCAGCTCCAGACCTAGGCCCCAGTTAACGCCCATGAGACATAGGCACTAAAAACCCACTTCAGGCCCTTGGCGTGTGTCTCAGTATGGAGGTGAACTGCACTCCAGAAGTAGTATTTGGAGTAGTCCCAACTGGAACTCATGCAGCGGGAAAAATAGGAAGTACGGCAGGTTTGCCTTCGTTTCTGAATAACCGAGGGAGGTTTCTGGAATGGGAAACTTTTCACCCAATTTCAATGCTAGCATGCTAGAACATGATTTGTAGCCTGGAGCCAAACGCTGAGCAAATACAGTACCCCAAAGGCTGTAACTTGCAACAATATATCTAGGGGCTGAGGCAAGCCCCCAGAGGGCTGCCAGTGCTGAAACCTGTTCATAGATTCATAGACTGTAGAGTCGGAAGGGCCCTTGAAGGGTCATCATGTCCGACACCCTGCCCCAGGCAGGAATAGGACTGAGGTTAGACGACCGCAGCCAGGTGCCTATCTAGCCTCCTCTTGAAGACCTCCCAGTTAGGTGATAGTACCACCTCTCTTGGCAGCCTGTTTCAGATTCTGGCTACCCTTACTGTGAAAAATTTCTTCCTAATGTCTGTTGTCAGCTGGGTTCCTGGTTTTCGCTCATAAAAAAAAAATCGCAAATTCTCTGATAAAACCCCCAAAATCTGTGATTAAAATTAAAGGCTCCCACAGCTCCCCCAGCCCTGCTGGTGCCCCTCACTCCCCCCCAGCTGGTGCCCTTTGCCCCCACCCACAGCTCCTGCCCCTCAGCCCTGCTAGAAGGGGCCCCCCAGCTGCCAGGGCTATGGGGCCAGGGACCCGGGTCTGCAGCCCCCCTGCCCCCATCTGCAGGAGGTGGTGGCTGCTGCAGCAGACCAGAGCCTGCCTCCCCCCTGCTGCTGTGGGCTCGGGTGGGTGGGGCCTGCACGCACTCCGGAGGGACAGGGGGGACCTGTGCCCCCCAGATCTGTGCACAGGGCAGCGGCAGAGCAGGATGCTCTTGCCCTGCTGCCCTCCCCTGGGGCCTCCGCAGCCCGTGGGTGTGACCCAGTACTGCAGGGTAGAGCATGGCCATGCAGGAAAGCTGCTTGCTGGTGTGAGCTCTGCACTGCCCTGGCGACATTGCCCGGGCACGTAGCAGTAGTGAGGGACACAACCTCACACTGCTGCCTGCGCTGCCCCTGCATGCACAAAGGACACAATGCCAGGGCAGTGTGGAGCTCACAGCAGCAAGGAGCTTTCCTGCATGACCACACTCCGCCCTGCAGCACCGGGTCACACCTGTGAGCTGCAGAGGCCCTGGGGGAGGGCAGCAGGGTGGGACCCCAAGCCTGCAGTGGGCAGCCTGCCCAGTGCACAGAGCTGGGGGGCACAGGTCCCCTCTACCCACCCCCCCTGAGTGGGGAGCCTACCACAGCCTTGTCCCACTCCCCACTGGGCCCCTTAGGCCATGCATTGCAGCCCCAAGCCCCAAGCCGCACGCATCACCCAACTGAGCAGCAGCCCCAGCCCTGCCCAACTCCCTCCTTCCTTCCCTCCCAGAGGCAACACACAGGGGGTGCATTTGTACCCCCTGACTGTGGCAGCACACCCCCTGCAAAAGGCAGCGCCAACACTGTTGGCAGCTCCTCTGGGTAGTCGCCGCTCGCCACCCTGCTGCCAGCACCGCTGGTGGCATTTGCAGGCAGTCCCCAGTTCCCGCTGGCCACTGCCGATGGCGGCTGCACGTGGTTGCTGACCCTTGGTCAGTGTTCACCACTCCCCCTGCTGCCAACAGTGCTGGCAACGACTGTGGGAGCTCCCCTGCTTACTGCTGCTGCGCTCCCACCGCTCCCATTGCCGCCGCCACACTCCTGCCACTGTCATGCCCCCCAGCCACCAGGGGCACACGCCATTCATGTTCCCTCCCTCCCTATGGGGGCCTCAATCTCCCCCTCCGACTTCCCTGAGGGAGCTGCTCTCTAGGCTGCCTGGGGCCTCCTGCCTGACTGCTCTTCTTGTGCTCCCTCCCAGCCCCCGGCAGGCTGCAACTCTGCAGAGGGCTCGCTGAAAAACTGCAAAATCCATGGGTTTCTCTGCTAAAATGAGAAATCTGTGTTTTATTCCAGTAAGGGGGGAAATCCACTTTTTACTCTCCTTTTCCGTGGGAAATGGAAAACCTGGATCCCTGATCATCAGCCTTGAATTCCTTCTGTGATAGAACAAGCAATGCAATGCAGTTGTCCGTGAGCACAAAAATTATACAGGACTCCAAAACAGCAATAATGCAGTTAGGTAACATCTGTAAGCACTGGAGGGAAATGAAACACAGAGAAATGCAGGCAATGTAAGTGCAGAAAACTTGTGAGCAGAAGTTGGGAGGGAAGAGGACCCAGAAATGGAGAAACAGAAGGAATCGCCAGAAATCAAGTCAAAGCCTGGAGGTCCCTTTCTGTTCTGTGTTCCCAAGAAAAGATAATCCCAGTGGATAACTGATAAAGGCCCAGTGCTGCTGCCAGGTAAGTCAACTCAAGGTTGGATACTGGCTTCACTGAGAGAAGGAAGATGCATGCTAACCCAGTGAGAAGGACTTAACTTTATGTGACCGTTGGAAATGCAGATCGTCATGGTCTCTCTTCCCAGAAAACATGTAACTTCCACTGACATGTAGGGATTTAATTTTTCTGTGCAACCCCCCCTACTGAGCTACACATTTGAACATTGGCAGTGCTGCTATGTTTGCTTTATAAATTATAAGTAGAGAAAGAAGGAGCCTTAAAGTGGAGGAGAAAAGCCTAGTTAAGTCCAATGAGAAAGATTAAGAAAGCTGCATCGAAGAATAAAAAGAAATAACCTCAGAGTAGGAACCCATTCAAGGTGAGCAAACATGCCAAGAGTCTGAGTGGCTGAAGAGAGTTTTGTCTTTTCAAAGAAGAGTAAAGCAAATGGGGTTTTGGCTTGCACTGAAAAAACAGAACATGTAGCATTTGTCAGAGTGAATCAGGGAGAAAAACGGAAGTCATGCCAGCAAGGCAAGAACATCGCTTGATGAGACAGCTTCAGTCCATGTGGGAGTCTGTCCAATTCACTGATTTCAAAGCTGAAGTGATTCAGATATATAAGCAGTAACACCAATGAGGAGGTGGCAGAGGCAGCCTATCTATGAATCTTAGCTTGTCCCACATTGGTCTGGGAGCCCTCCACCAAAAGCCGTGAATAACATATTACACAGCAGGTCAACAGCAGAGGAGAGGCCAGAGCCCTGGTCCCTTGACCCTAAGCCTAGCCAACTGGCTGCTGGACCACTGTGACAGCAAACACCTTTCTAGGGACCTCCTCCATCAGGGGACCCTGATAGCTCCCATTCCTTTCATCCCTGCTGCTCTGGTCTTGGGCAGTGGCAATTTAGATACAAACACACACACATGTAAAAGGGGTTAGGAGCTATTAAAGAAGGACCTTCCAAGTGTTGCTGTGGCCACCCCACTCTAAGCAGCCAGCTCCCCAAGCCAGCACCCTGTACTGTCCAAAGGAGCTTTTGAACACAAGCAGAACCATGGTATCCTGACAGCTAGCAAAGGAATAGAGTCACCGTTACCCCTCACACAAATGCATGAGGTGCTCACACACACCAGACAGCAAGGAGAAGCAGGGCCGACCTGTATTCAAATCCCTGTGGGCTACAGTAGTATTTAAGCCCTCTTTGAGGGCAATGTAGGCTAGGCAAGGCTTTGCGGTGCTCCCTGCTGGGTGTCCTTGGCTGTCTCTCTCCAGATCCAGGCTCCATTTGTTACTCAGACAAATATTCTAATGCGAATTTGGCCCTAGGAAAAAATGGAGTTGATTTATGGGCTTTAGTAGAATGGCACGTGCTGAGAAATATGCACCTGGCCCTAGGTACATGTTTCTTACAGGTTCATATAGCCTGTAAGACTGTATCTATAACACAAATGAATGCTTTAGCTTTTAGTTGCTGGGTTGTACTATGAAAGGGGAAGAAGAATGGTGGTTTTGTATCATCTCTGTGAGTCCCTGGTTTTGAGCCTGCTTAAACTAGGACACTTGTTTTGGGGATGTGGTAGAGGTACTGGGCGCTGGTCTTTAGAAGAAGTAATATTCTCATTTCTTTGTGTTGTAGTAGTTTCCAAGAAATCAATCAGCTAGACACCAGGCATACCCAGAACAAAAAGTCAGTCCCTGCATGGAGGAGCTCACAATATAAATGTAAGGCAGAGACAGACAAGACTAGAAAGCAAAGACAATGAGATGAAATAACGAGCTGTTTTCATGCCAGACTAACTTGATCTCTTCCTTTGATAACTGACTTCCTATATGGACTTCAAGAAAGCATGTGATATGATCCTGCATGGGCAATTATTATTTAAACTAGAGAAGATGGGGATTTGTAGAAAAAAATATAAGGTAGGGAAGGAATTGGCTAAAGGGGAGAGAAAAAGTTCACTGTTTAAAGGGGACGGCTGGGCTTGAAGAAGGTTACAGCACAGTTCCACAAGGACTCATTTTGGGATTGATCTTGTTTATCTTTTTCATTGAAGATGTTGGCACAAAGTGTGTCAGTATGCAGGTGAAATTTGCTGATGTAACAGAGTTAGGGAGCTTTAGCAACACAGAGGGTGGCTGGGATATCATTCAAAGGAATCAGACTGAAGTCGCAGAGATGGGATGAAATGTAAAAACAAAAGTACAAGGTCATGCACTTCAAGACTTATAATGAAACAAGAGTTTTCCCTATTAGCTGAAATCTAGATATGACAGAGGAAGAGAGAAACATGCATCTACTAGCAGATTGCAGGGTGATTGTGAGCCATCAGTGTGATGTCGCCATGCAAGAGGCACTAGGGAGAACAGATCTGGAACACTGTATACAATTCAGGTCAATCATATTCAAGAGAGATCACCTCAAATAGGAACAGATGCACAGAAAGGCTCCTGAAATGATCAGGAGAGTACAGAGCCTTCTTGTGGGAGGAGACCACCTGAGACTGGCCTTTTAGCCTAGCAAGACAATGGCAATATAATTGCTGCTATAAACACATCAAGGAAGTAAATACTAGAGAGTGAAAACAGCAGCTGAAGTCAAAGGGCAATGCTTGCACAAGAACAGGGAATAAAAGGGCCATGAAGAAATTCAAGCTGGAGGTTCCTAACCCTAAAAGCAATAGGGAGAAAAAAAGACCCTAACAACTTTTAGGGCGGAGCTTGATCAGTATATAAAAGGGATTATATGACATGGTTACCTGAGACAGCAGAGCACTGGACCTGATGATCCAAAAAGACCTTTCCCATCCTATGTGAGGGAAGTTAGCTGTGGCCACAAGCCAGTGGCCTCAAGTACACCCCAGGGAATTATGTGCAGAAAAAAAAGCAAAATTATATGCTGAGTCCCAGGGGCGGCACATGGTGGCACAGAGCTGGCCTTGCCTGGCCTACTGGCGCTTGCCTTTGGATTAGACCAGGCTGGCTCCATGCCAGCACATAGGGCTTGCAACCACGCAAGCGGGAGCCACATGTCATCAGGCCAGGCAGGCTCCGTGCCTCCACGTGGGCCTTCCAGCACTCCAGCAGGAGGAGCCATGGAATCGTGTGCCATCAGGCCAGGGGGCTCTGTGTCTCCACGTGTGACTTCCCACTGGAGTGCTGGAAGCCCCACGTGGAGGTACAGAGTTGACCTGGCCTGGCCCAATGGTGCGTGGCTCCCACCTGCAGTGCCACAAGCCCCACATGCTGGCATGGAGCCAGCCTGGGCTGGGTTAAGGTAAACAAGCTTCAGGAGAGATTTGGTGGCAGCCTATAAGTATATAAGGGATGTGCACCAGGAACTGGGAGAAAGTCTGTTCACCAGAGCACCCCATGGGAAGATGAGGTCTAATGGTCACAAAAGCTTGGAAGAAAGTAGCTCTTGAAACCTGGAATAGACTCACCCCAGAGGTCTTGCAGGCAGCTACTCTGGATTCCTTTAAGAAACACTTGGATGTTTATCTTGCTGGGATCATTTGACCCCTGCTGACCGCCTGCCCTTTGGGCAAGAGGCTGGACCTGATGATCTTGCGAGGTCCCTTCCAGCTTTAATGTCTATGAAATCTATTAAATCTATCTCCTTAGACCAACAGGGCTACAACCTACACACCTGGACTGAGTTAAGGTGCATGGCAGTGGGCCAGCTGGGCTGGCTCTGTGTGGAGCTGTGTGCCACCGCGGGGGAGGGCTCTGCCTGCCATGGCCATGAGCACCCCAAGGGCCTGTCACCCGCTGTTGCTGCTGCCACCAACAGTGGCAGGGGCTGTGCACCAGGGACAAGGGAGGCATGTGGCACCAGCTGACCAGTCATGCATCACAGTACTTAGTGCCTCCATGTGGAAGTAGAGACACAGAACCAGCCTGGGTTAAATTATGCAATTATGCAATTATACATGATCATACATTTTATGCACAAAATTATGCAGGCACATAATTGCATAATTCCCTGGGGTGTACAAGTGTAGCAGGGACATCGAGGCCATCATAAGTGGCTGCACTGCTTGCTATGCCTCAAATGGGAGTGATGGCCAGGAAGGTTTATGTGATCCATTCCTAATGGGGCCCAGGAAAGGGGTTGTTCACACAAAGGCATTTTCATCCAAAATTAGAAAAAGTGGATCCTGTAAAGACAGATTTGAGGGCAGGCTTCATCCAGGAAGGCTTCATCTGGTCCTATCAGCTATGCCCCTCTAATATCCACGGAGCTCAATGTCAAACTTGTCCCTATGAGGTCTGATGGCACTGTGCAAGTCAGGAGCAAAGCTGAACTGGACCCAGGGACTTTACTGAGAAGGGTTCACTGGTGCATCTGGGACAGTGCCTGAAGCCATGGAGAGGGAAAGCAGAGTGTGACATGCACCCCTTTTGGTTGTGACATCAGATAATGAAAAAGGTAAGTAGGGGCATTCTTATTTTGATTCATTGAACTCTGACACTCCTCCTTTCACCATCCTGGCACCTGCATATCACCAGTTCTGCAGAAGTGGAAAGAATTTGTGCCTGAGTCCAGAATGCTAGTCCTGTTTGTGCAAAACTTCTTTGAACTGGCAACTTCCCATGGGTAGAGGAACCTGAAATTGCATTTGCTTCTTCAAAGCCACTAAACTGCTTCAGATCTCTATTGTTGTGGGAGAGAAAAGCTCTCAGTGCTCAGAGCCCATACCCATGGCAGACTTGGCCAGAAACCCTCACCAGCAGGTCCAGAACCAGTGACAGCATGTGATGGCTTGGCCCTCAGACAGAGAGTGGTGTGCCTTGTATGGAGAGCTAATGTTGCCAGAGTGTTAATGCTGCTGGAAAATCCAGTGACAGAGGGACATTCACTCTTTTAATCTAATTTTACCCATGTACCCATGTAGGGAACTAGGCTGATTCATTTGCAATTGGCAGATTGTTCAGGAATTCAGGAGTTCCCCCAGGGCACAGTAGAAAATAAAGGTTAAGATACATCTTTAAGATGCACAAGCTTTCTGCCAACTAGGGTAAACTCAGACCTGGTGGAAGCAAATACAGCTTCTCTGAAGTCAGGTTTGAAGTTGGTATTCATTTTTAAATGCTTAGTGCTGGACTCTTGTTCCAGAACAAGGCAGGAGTCAGTCACCTGAATGTACTAAAGGGACTCTGGATTTAAGCAAAAGGATCTGAAAATAAAATTTGACTCTCGCAAAGAAGGGCAAAGATTTGTCTTTAGACTGCTCACTCCGTAAATTAAACCCCATTAGACTATCAAGTCTCTATACTTGATTCAAGATCAGGACCTTTCCTATATTCTGATCCCACCACTGTGGTTTGTTTGTTTTTATTCAGGTACTATATGATTTCAGTCTCTTCTGTTGACACTTTGGCAGGAGGAGAGAGCAGAAGAGAGTCTGGCCACACATATATCTATGTACATTTACCAGTACACGCACTCGGAGGTTATCAGAGCACATGCAACCCCCCGGCCTTTTATTGAGCTGGAGACATTTATGCTTTCAGCTCTAGAGCTGCTGATTCAGCCTATTGTCATTTACCAAGATGGCAGCTGCCCCATAGACAGAGATCATCTGGGATCTCAACCCCTCTGGGCTTCACATTCGAAGTCATTGATCTGTATGTTATCTCCCCTGCAATGCCTGATTCACAGAGGGAAAAGGTCCCTTTTAGCTTCTCTGCAAGAAGCTCATTCTTTTGCTCAAGCTGCAAGGACTCTATCGATGTCCCCAATCTAGTCTCCAACTAGAGGCTCCACAGCTAGTCAAGAGGACTGTGGTCACAGCAGGCATGTTTACACATGCACTTTAATGCACATTAGTCTACTTCAATGCACATTAATGCATCACATAAAAACATGCTTTTTACTTAATGCACATTAAAATAGGCATTAAGCATCCCTTAAAAAGCGTGCACTTTAGTTAATGCACATATGCTTATTTTCCTAGTACTTCACAATGGAGGTACTAGATTTAATGCTTATTAACTAAAGCACATTAATGCACATGTAGATAAGCCCACAGTGCACAGTCTTACCCTTCCCACTTGTGCTTTCTTGGGCTAAAAACAGAGGATCAGCTGTTTTGTCTGACAGCAAACCACAGACCTTACAGATGGACAAGCCTACTGTCCCACATTAAGTACCTGTGAAGTATCCAAAGTAACAGTTTGCCTCAGAACAATCCTGGCTAATTTGAGTTAATTGCCATTTAAGCCTCATGTGTAAATGAATTTGATACCAGTCAAATCTTGGACTAATCAGCCCTGGATGAAGTTGGTAGTCTGTTTTTAGTGTGCCCTGGATTTGTCAAAAGGACAGTGTTTCTCCTATGCATTCTTCTCTCCGTGGCATTCCCGTGTGCAGCAGCAGCACAGAGATGGCACCTCTGCTTCTTTGTAGCAAGGTTTCACCTGGCCTGCCAGCTCTGCAGAGAGTCCCTTTCTTGTTTCTCTAGCCCAGTTTAATTCCCCTGAATTTGCATCCATTAGGACTCCCCTGTGATCCTTTTCCTGAAGCTGATCCAAAGGAGCTGTTTGGAGAGGAAACAAATATTCACTTTCCCTTACTCTTCCTCCAATCTGCTACAATAGAAGCTTCAGCTTTGATTAACCAGGCTTGCTTCCAGCCAGTATATCTGAAAAGGGAATGGCCTATGATTTGAGACTCGTTTACATGGCAAAACTGATAAGCATAGTTTGGGGAGTGGTGGCTACTCCGGATTATGGTAGCCATGCAAGGCACTTGCATAGAATCATAGAAAATGAGGGTTGGAAGGGACATCAGAAGGTCATCCAGTCCAACCCCCTGCTCAAAGCAGGACCATCCCCAACTAGATCATCCCAGCCAAGGCTTTGTCCACCTGGTTCTTAAAGATCTCTAAGGATGGAGATTCCACCACCTCTCTGGGTGACCTGTTCCAGTGCTTTACTACCCTCCTTGGGAGAAAGTTTTTCCTAATATCTAACCGAAACTGCTCTTGCTGCAACTTGAGACCAGTGCTCCTTGTTCTGTCATCATCTGTCACCATTGAGAACAGTGTAGTTTAGGGTGGGCAAAATATGGCCTGTATCAAGGCTACTAATTGATCCTATCCAGCCTGCCAGCCACTGCTGAAAGCCTGAGGGGGAAGGGCTGCCCCCTCAGCCTCAGCCCTCAACAGTTCAAAAAACTCTTTAAGTGCCCCTCCAGCCCAAATAATTGCCCACCCCAGTCTAGCTCCATCCCGTTTGTAACCCCCCTTCAGGTAGCTGAAGGCTGCTATCAAATCCCCTCTCAGTCTTTTCTTCTACAGACTAAATAAGCCCAGTTCCCTCAGCATCTCATAAGTCAGGTGCTCCAGCCCCAATTTGCCCACATCCTTTCTGTAGCAGGAGGCCCAAACCTGGATACAGCACTCCAGTTGTGGCCTCACCACTGCTGAATACTTCCCTCGATCTACTGGCAACACTCCTACCAATGCAGCCCAGTATGCTGCTAGCCTTCTTGGCAACAAGATCACACTGTTGGCTTGTATTCAGTTTATTTATTGTCCACAGTAACCCTAGGTCCTTTTCTGCAGAGCTGCTGCCCAGCCAGTCAGCCCTCAGCCTGTACCGGCACCTGGGATTGTTTTGTCCTAAGTGCAGGACTTTGCACTTGTCCTTATTGAACTTCATGAGATTTCTTTGTCCAGTCCTTCAAGTCGTCTATGTCTCTCTGAATCCTAGTCCTGCCCTGTAGCATATCTACTACATCACCCAGCTTGGTGTCGTCCACACGATCTGTGGTAGAACAGTTATGCCAGCATAGCTGGCACATCAAATTTCTCCCTTGGATAAGCCCAAAGACAGAACAGTTTTCCAACAACTTAAAGTAACCTTAGTGACAGGACGTCTCAGCTGCTTCAGCTCACTGGTTCCAAGAAAATCCTGCTAAACAGTTGTGGACCCGTTCCCACATTGTAATAATTCCCCGGGCTGCTTCTCGCACATCTGTCTTGTGTGCTGTCTGGGAAAGAGGGAACAACATGGCCAAACCTAAATGAATTACAGGACAGAGGGAGATAGATGTGACGCAGATCCTTGTAAGTGTGCAGAGCTCCATTGACTAAGGAGCTGGTTCCCTGCCCACTAGCTGCTTCTTCAGAGCAGAGCACCTTTTCATCAGTGAACAACCACAGATCACCTACACTGTAAACCAGCTAAGCACCTTGTGTCAGGGGTTACAGGGTACAGAGAGCTTTACAGCAAAGGGAAGATGTGTCACGGAAATTGAGGCCTTGTTTTGCCTGGAATGAAAACAGGCAGTTGTTTATCATTTTGATTAAATTTGCCTAGTTCCCCCAAGTTCTCAAGTCACTGGTTCCCCTAATGAGGTTTTGCTTCACAGGATATGTTCAGGAAATGTACCCCTGGCTGTCCAAACACTAGAACTTGCTGCCCATGTCAGCATGAATTACTATGGCGTCAGTATGAAGCAGAAGACAAGAAGCCTATCAGATTCTTTTTGGTCCTTTCACTCACGCCAAGATGCCTGCCCGCCTATCCACGCCCTGGGTAATGTCTGCTTCTTAACGCTAATAAATTTTTTTTATTGTTTCTTCCTTACAGCTATCATCTACTTCTAGCTACATAACTGCTCCACAATGACTATCAACCAGGTTGTTACATTACTTTGTAAGCATTTGTCACTGATTTAAGCTGTTCTTGTTGATTAAAACTTTCTCCTGAGCTTCATTACCATACTCCCGGTCCTCAAGTCCTGACTCCACAGCTGAGCAAAGATTTTTTGATCAAATTATTTATTCTCTTAAAAAGGTGTTTTTAGATCCACTGAAATGTGTCATGGAACGGTCATAAATGGCACACGTGGAAAACCAGCTGGAAGTGATAAACATAACTAAAACATGTTTACTCTTCATTTAGAAATATTGGAAGACAAGCAAGAGTTTTGCCCCATTTTGCCCACATGTAAACTGAGTCAGGACTTCAGGTTTTGATTCCAGTTTCACTGGGCTGTGCAGGGGCTCAGGACCTTGATAGATCTGGGCCTTCGCTTTTACTACTATCTCTGAGGCTGTTCAGTCATTTTTCTTGGGTCTACCTGAGCTGTACTGAGAAAAGGGAGGGAGAAAGATGGCTTCAAGACATCTTTCTAGTTTTCCTGTTCGGACTCTAATTTATACTTGGCTGCTAACAGCTTCAAGAGGCCTTTTTGGTAGCTGGAACAGCTGGAGTGTAGAAGGACCATTTACAGCATCTTCCTCCAAACACACCCTTGTGATTGGGGAATTCCTAGTTATCTTCTCAATGCCAGAGTTACAGCCCCTTTAAAGTAACGGAAAGGAGTTGTTCTGTAACAAAGCATTCGGCCTTAAGATATTAATCTGATGCCATGACTAAAATGAGCAGCTTACTCTTACTCTTCGATTTTTTGCCCATTTCTGCTTTGTGCCAATCACATGACGGAGACTCCTTAACAGACTTTCATGGGGAATTTTGTCAGCAGCTTGTGGGGGGTGTAAATAAATTGTGTCAGTTGCTTCTTATTCACAGCTATTTTACTGACCTACACAGAGAATTAGAGCAGGCAGGAGAGGCATGATTGTCCCTTATGAAAGCTTTGTGGGTTTGTGCCCTGATCTTGCTCACCTGGGTGTTTTGTGATTCCCTCTTCAGTTATTCTTACCTGGACCACAATAAAGCTCCCTGCTCAGTGATGGCCGGCATTGCCTTCAGAGACTCTTTTTAAGATAAGGAGTACATTTTCTGCCCTCCAGTTCAACACTGTGATATCTGGCATTAGTAAGTGGAAATGGTTTTAGCTAGCAGCCCAGCCATTTCATTCTAACTGCGCACTTGGGTGAAGGATCTGGACTTGGCAGCTTGCTGCCCTTGAATTAACCAATTCATGCTAGAACCCCAGTCTTTGGCAGGGCTTCCTTATTATCTCAAAGAGCAGATCTGGAGTAGGAATCCAGATACCTGCTCCCCAGTCCTATGACAGAGGCTGAGGCAAAGAAGTCACTTAGCTTCTCTGGATGTGCCCTTATCTTGTGCGACTGCTTCTGGCTAGCTCACCAAAGCCACCAACCCAGAGGTGTCCTGCTTCTGGTGCACTTACAATGCCTAGCATTCAGTCCTTGCAAGTTAGTGTCATTATAGAGCCCACCCAATTTCCTGCCTAGAGAAACTGCTCTGCTTTTGACCATCAAACTTTGATCTCAGAGCATCTGCCCTGCTCTCCATGGGCCTCCCCTGGCTAGATCCCTGAGGAGCGTATGTCTTGTTCTTTAGGTGAGTTTAAATAGCAATGAGATTCACAATACAACCTCGGTGGACTCTGGTAGCAGCAAAGCTTGAACAGGTGTCACACGCAGCAGATGCTCTCCATTTGTCAACACGTAGGGACCAACTCCTTTAAGTCAAAGCACTTTGCCCCTGGAAGGATGGATCCCAGCTACAGTACAACATTCCCCCTCCTCCTGACACCAAGTGTTAATCTCCATAGGAGAAACTGCCTCTGGAAAGCCTCACACGGGCCTGTCAGGTCTCCCTGTGCTTTGGTCAAGACCAAGACAGCAGCCCCGGTGCAAGGGTTCACAGAGTCTGTTGAGGCTGCCTCTAGAAGTGGGGGCCTGTCATAGACAAAGCAAAGCCACCCCCATCCAGGTTAGTGGAATGACCCGTGTCCTACGATGGTGTCCATGCAGCCCCATTCCTTTGCGTCACTCCACTACAGTTTCAGGGCTATTTATTTACTTGCTTTTCCTCCAAGGAAAGCTGCTCTTCTCCCTTAAGCACCTGACTCCAGGAGCTGGAGGCTTAAGAAAAATACCAAATACTATGAAACTCTCAGTAAAATCATAGAGTTGGCAATATAGTCCCCTTTTTTCCCCCCATGCTACTTAAGTGTCAATGAAGCGAAGTGCCAGGGATCACTTAATCCATGCCCCAGAGATCTCAGCAGCTTTGGAAGCGAGTCAGAATTTACTTTTTTGTTCAGGTTTGACCAGCACTGAATACACAGAGTCTTCAGAAACAGGCTGGAAGCAGTGCTATAAGGTGAAGAGCGTGCAGGATTCACGCCTGTGCTGCCCTGCGTGAAGAATGCCACTTTTGAGCCAAGGAGCTCATGTTTTGCAGATCAGATGGGGTCAGGGGTTTGCACAAGTTACCTGGAGGAGCCACATTCCTAAACTGTGCAGAGATTTTCCGAGAGGTGAGTCTCATTGCTAAAGGAAAACAGTGTTTAACTCATGCTTGCTAATTCCTGGATCCATTACCAGCTGTGACATTTTGTTACAATCACTTTTTGAGCATGGGTGAACTCAACAAGTCCATGCCCATTTCCAGGACACTGGGGATCCCAGTGAAAATAAAAAAGTTGGCAGATAATTGGCATGCATGTCATTTGCCAACAAGCTCTCAGGGGAGGCAGTGGCAGTGCTGCTGCCTCATTGGCTTTGTGTCCTGTCATTTGCAAGCAGGTGGCCTGAGGCAAAGAGCAAGTATGCCCCCAGAGCATGCCTTTGGATGTACTGGCCTCCAATTCTGATTGTGTTTGTACATTCACTGGCTGAAGGCTTGCACCCACAGCACATGGCCACCAGCAAAATCAACTCTTACCCTGATGTAATCAAGGAGTGGACACATGATTTAAACCCTTGCATCAGTGTAACTTACTTGAATCCAGTGTAGATTAATCTTGGGAAAACTCAGGGGTAAAATTATACTGGTGTAAGCATCATGAGTCCACTTCCATCCCTGTTTGCTCAAGGCAAACAGATAACTGCTTGCTTCCCTACTTCCTAACCATAAGACACTTCAGCGCCAGCTACTGCAAGCAGCTACCTTGAAATAGATGGCTGTCTGTTCGCTCCAGGATCCAGTGTAACTCACATCAGTGTACAAACCCAAGCTAAATTGCACCAGTATAAATGTTTTCTGTGTTCAGACCCAAACTCCTGTTTCCATTGGCTTAAAATCCCACTTACCACACTAATGGGGCAGATTGGTAAAGGCCTACTGCTACAGCTCCAAAGCCCTGCCACGGGCTTGAGCTGAGCGCTGTCTCCAGCTAACCCAGCTAGCAGTGGGTATGAAATCAATTATCTGGTCGGGGAGTGAAAGCTACCAGAAACTGGCATAGCTTAACCAGGCTTGTTCCCATGGGCCCTAGGCTTGAGTGAACCATTCACCCTGGTCATATTGATGCACTTCTGCTACTAACCCAACAATGACAAAGGGCACAGCAGCCACCTTCAGATGTGTTCATAGTGATCATGGGGATGAGATAGTCCCTTTCAAAGAGTATCAAATCATAAGCTCTTTTAGGTAGGGATTATGTTTTGTAAAGCTTTGGATTTTTTAGTAGTACAACATAAATGCTCACCAGTAGCCAACTTCCTTCAGCTGCATTGCTTCCCACAGACAGATATAGTCAAAAGACAAAGAGAGAAGAATGGTGAGTGAATACCCAGGTTATCCTCTGTTTCAACTATTATTTGGGACTGAGCCTTTTCACTTATAGCTGTGCTCTGTAGCTAGGAGAACAGAAACAAAGAAGTCATTCTTCAAGTGAAAATAGAGGGACTGTTCCCTCATAGGAATGCTAACAAGCTGTACTCTTAATAACTGGGGCCAATTTACTATGGGTGTAAGGCAGGTTCAATTCCCATGGCGTCTATAATGCTGACCCTGATTACAACACTGATGACACAGGCAATTACTGTATTTCAGGTTCGGTGGACGGCTCTGACGGGTAAAGAATCTTCAGTGTTTTATTTCAGCTTGCACTTCTGTGGGGAAGGTTGTCCTTTGGTGCAGACTGAAAATTAATCTTGTATCATTTCACTTGCTGCTGAAAGGCAGCCACCTCTGAAATGCAACACAACAGATCTTTAACGGTTCAATCCAGGCCAAGCAACAGGCCAGCACAAGGCTACAGCACACCAAAATGTTCAAAACTGAAAACTGTATTCTTTGTGAAATCTGATGTTATGCTGGAAAAAAGAATCCTGTTCACTGAACGATTATAGTTGTCAGCTGGGCATCTCTGACAAAGGGGTCGTCTTCAATTTAGGCCTTCTCAGAGGACCTACATGTCCAAAAATGAGCCCTGATGTTGGGTGTCTAGTTAAGAACACCCTAAATGGATCTGATTTTCATAAAATCACCAAGTTCCTGCTCTCTGAAAACCAGACCCACTTTGAGGTCTTCATCTGGGCACCCAATAACTAAGCTTCCCCAGATGACTAGTCATTTAGGACAATTTAGACCAGGGCAGATAAAAGCATCCAGAATCAGGGACTCAGAGAACTGCAGCATTTAGGAACTAGAAAGCCCAAAACTCAGGAATATGAGGGGAACCTCATAAACTAAACTGCAGTATGAAATGACAGGGGACAGGCAGCGTCTGTCCTGGGTTGGCCTTAGGTGAGCCTGGAGTGTCCCACCTCTTTCCCAGCCATACAGCATTCAGGGAAGTCATGTTTAACTACCTAGAGGACACCTATGTGCTACAGATATACAATGGGAGGCCAGCGGGAGTGGGTTACAGCACTCCTCTGGTTTGTGTCGCAAGGGCTGTGGTTCCCCCTTCCTTCCCATCTGTTGGAGAATCCTTGCAACCTACCCTAGAGCATTTCCCTTTTCTAAACTGATTCTGAGACACGGCCTTCCCAGATATTACCAAGTTCTGTCATATGTCTGACAGTGGCCAAGCTATGGCAAAAGAAAAGTAAATGTTTCCTCAACATGGTAGTCCCTTGGTAATAGCAATTCCAGGCAGGCAAAGCAGGATTTCCCTCAGCAGTGAGGTGTCTGCAAGGACCCCTGAAGAAAGAATCTGTAGGGATGAAGTGGGTGGGGGAAGCTACCCATGGGCAAGTCTTATATTAATGGGGACAAGCAGGGACAGAGCCAGGATTTGGCAAAGGGGGAGCGGGACCAGCAACCTGCACTGCAGGGGTGCCTGTATCCCTCTTCCCAGCATGCTGCCCCTCGCACCAGTGCAGGCAGACCATCCGTGGAAGCCTCCCCCCTTCCCCTCCCAGCCACTGCTGCTTTACTCTCTGATCCTGGGGCAGGAGAAGCTTTAGAGCCACTCCAGCTGGGCTGCACAGGGGCTGGGCTCAGCTAGGACAGCAGCAACAGGGATGGGCAGAGGGGTGGGCTCCCCTGACCTAGAGAGTTCTCCCTACTGGTGCACACACAGGAAGGGGGACCCTCCACACCTATTGCCACTGTCTCTGTCCCTGCTGAACCTAGCCTATGTGCAGCCTGGCTGGAGCAGGCAGGAGTGGCTCTGAAGCTTTCCCCTGCCCCCAGGACAGCAGGAAAGGAAGGGGTTAGGGGAGAAGACAGGGCATGCCTCTGAGCACAGAGGGGAATAGAGGAGGATTATAGGCTGCTTTGGAGACTTTAAAAAAAGTCTCCAGTGGCTCCTACAGCATAGTCCAGTCTGAAAGGGGGTTCAGCTATGTCACTGCAGCCCCTCTAGATCCATCCCCAGAGGAAAGTGGTTTATTCCTGTGCTAAGAAGCAAATTTCACTTCTACCTCAACCCACCTCAGTCCCCCAGTGCCTTGCAGATTTCTTCAAAGTTTCAAGAGGAAACAAACCCTGAACATTTAAATATAAAACTGAAAACAGACTTTGCAGCCCATGCCCTATAGGAAGCATCCTGGATTTGCTCAGGCCCAGCTTTCCATTCCCTCATCTTCTGCCCCTATTTGGACCTGACCTCTGGAAGCCCTTCCACTCTGCACTTTCAGTTCCTGTGTCAGTGCTGGATACACAACCACAACAGGCACCACATGCAGGGTGCATGGAAAATTTAACACAAACACTAGAAAAAACACTGTTGCCAAGGTCACCCTAAGCACTGCTCTGTGCCAGCTAAAAGTATTGTTCAAGTCAAGCTGGAGAACATGCCAAATGGGCGATGAAATGATTTACTTTGCAGCTGGGTACTACACTGAAGGCACTTGGTAAAACATACCACCAGTGCACCCAGGACAACATCTTATGGCCATTTTTTGTGGGACAGTATAACAGGAAGACTGTGGCTCCTGTTACTTACAGGCGGAAAAACAATAGCAAACAGCACCCAGGCAGACAAGTAAGGGCTAGCTGCAAAGGGATAAGGATCCAGAGGTCAGAAGCTGAAAGTGCCTATTGCTGGGGTAGTTGCACAGCACTAGTACAATACTAGCAGCAATAGTACTGCTGAAGAGGCACTACTTTAGTAGCAAGAGTAGCAACAACTAGAATGAGAAAGAGGCAGCTGTACCAGGGCTAGCAAGCCACTTGACCAGAAGTAACCAGGGCTTGAGCAGCATAGAAACCAGCACCTGAGATAGGGTAGTTGGTCTGGCCCTGTACGATGCTTGTTGCTGAGAGACTGACTGAGATCCTATGATGCTTGAAGATAGCAAGCAAGGGGCCAAGGGCTGACAGGGAAGTAGGACTCCAGGACGAGTACGGGTTAATTACAGAGCCAGTGGGTAAGAATTTATAGCCAGAAGGCTTCTGTGTTTCGTGTAATTTTTAACCAGTGGAGGAGGTTAAGTCTAATTAGGAAAGTGGAGGTCCCAGTAGTGCCAAAGAGGCCACAGATGGAGAGAGAGAGAGTTCATCATCAGGGACCCAGCATCCATGAAGGACTGAGACATGTCCAGGGGCCCAATGTCCAGATAGGATAGAGACAGTGCCTAGTGCACATTGCTCAAGGAGAATGGAAATAGGGTTGGGGACACAGTGCCAAAAAAGAGCAGCGACAGGGCCAGGGACCCATAGCAAGACCAGGGCCAAGGGGCCCAAGGATAAATAAAGGCATATAGAGACCTGATAGAGACTTAAAGTACTGAAAATACAGGTAATGAGTAGGGACCTAGTTAAACCGTGGTTTCATGGTTTTTCCAGAAACTGCAAAAAACAGTAATCTCTGCAAAAAAATGGTGTTGGCTGCAATTTCCTATGGAATAGACCCTCCAAAAACACTTACCAGAATACAAAGAAAGCACAATGAATGCTTGAGCCATGCAGCACATGATTTTAGTGAGAGATACTGAGCAAGGGCCATCATGAACTGCCTGTGCACCATGAGTGGGCTGTGAAAAACCCTTGTCTCGCTGATATTCAAGTAGGTCCCTAGTAATGACGCTTGGTTTATAGGACAGGAGCTTGGGGTGGAGTCCCCAGGATGTGATTAGGAGTTAATACCTGGAAGGCATGGGCATGGCTATAGGGGAGTCAGAGGACATAAGTCAGTGAGTGCCCTGGGGGCATATATGGGCCAATAAGGCCCACTTAATGGGAGGGAGAGAGGGACCGGTGGGATCTGAAAAGGGATCCGCTGGCAGGAAGAAAGATAGAGGGTCACTCTAGGACCTTTGGGCAGGCTTCTTTCCAAAACTTAACTTAGAACATCACGGTGTGGGAGGAAGGAGTGAAGGAAGGGACCTAGAGACGGAGGAGGGCAGGAGTTGCAGGGTCACCAGAGGGCATTACAGCTATCCCTATAGCTTGGTTCTGCTGCAAGGGGAGACAACAGAAAAACCATAAGCATCAGAAAACCTCGAAAACAGCATACACTGGACAGGCAGCAGAGCAGCACTGAACAGAAGAGCCAACATTTTTAATCCCGGCATACAATAAGCAACTAGTTTTCAAAAGTCAGAAACCACCAGTTTTTCTGAAAGCAAATGGGAAACTTGGGCTGAAAACGAGGTCATTTATTTACATAGCTGGATAGGAATGTTGCTACTTATTTGTGAAATTCTTGGCCAGAGATCTTGTTTGCTTAATGGTCAATATTTTTAGGACAACTGAGTGGTCCTATAGATTCTGAAGTGCAGGGGGCAGGGAGAAAGTCAAGTCACAAGTTTCAATCCATCCCTGATTGGTAGTGACCAAAGTACAACATGGCTACCATCTTCATGGGCTTGCCTTGCCCATCCCCATGGTATTCAGGCACATAATATTTCTATTGAAGTAGACCCACTAGGCTACTGGCATCTTCGTGACCAATGTGCCACGAGCTGATGATTTCACTCTGGTTCCTAAAAAGCAAGTGTCCCCATCATACATATCCCTTCTGCTGCTTCCTAGTCCAGTTGTTCACAGCGTGGGCACAAAGTACTGTATGATAGGGAGTTGAAATCAACCTCTTACCTTGAAATAGCTTCCTCAAGGGAGGGCCAAAGACTACTGTAAGAAAAGCTGACATTATGGTCAGCCACATTGGCTCCCACACTGCAAACTGAAGTAGGGATGCCCACAGCTAAAAGCTTAAGCTGTTACAGTTGGAGCTAAAAAATTTGTGTCCTCACTGGGCATGTCTACACATGCATTAATGCCCTGCAATTACTGCACATTAAGTTTAGTACTTGTAATAATATGTAACTTAATGTGCAATAATTGGTGTTACTGCACAGTAGTGCTGGCACATGTCTTTTAAGTAATGCTAACATGCAGTAGACTAATTCTACTGCCCATTAACTCATTAGCATGGCTTTTACCATGACATGCTAACATGCAGTAGAATTAGTCTACTGCACTTTTAGCATTTCATGTAGATGCACCCACTGAGGCTGTAGTAGTTTCTAGCCCGTTGTCGGTTGGGCCTAAGGTGGGACCCAGAATATCCACGCCTCATGGGTTATCTTTACACAGTTATTGCATGCTGGTCCCCCCAGCTGTCAGTAAGGCTCCTTCAACTAGTGCACATGCATTCTTTCCATCACCAGTGTTTTATGCTTTTTCCCTCTCCTTGGAGAGGATCCTTGCCTGAGAAGCAGGGCAGAGCAGCTCAGTAACTAATCCTGGTGTTACGTTCTGGTTTCTGTGGTGCAGCAGGGAGGCTGCAAATTCTGCAGCACAGATCTCCAGGCAGTGATATCCCTTTGCAGGACCTGTCAGGGCCCTGGGCTGTAGTGCAGATGGATGTTCCCCATCTTTGGATGGCTTCCAATCATCCCATTGGGCCATGAGTAAGCTTTTCTGCAGCAATGCAGGCTTCAAGTCTTTGCTTGCTCTCTGCCCTTGAGTGCTTTGTCTTTCAGACTAGCGATCTACAAAGCATTTTGAGGCAACCAGTGCATTATTTCCAAAGTTCTTTTGCCTACGGGTTGCTCAGGTCTACTTTGGTGGGGCTGTGAAGCATGGAGACCCTGGGCTTTATTATTCGGAAAGATTCTGAGGACTCTGGCCCTGATCCAGCTGAACATATTCTTCATTGTATGCAAGTGAATAGAGCCACAGATGGCAGTATCATTATATATGTTCTCAAAGCACGTGCCTGCGTGCTTGGCTGGATCAGGCCCACAGTGTTCAGCACTTTGCAGGGAGCTGGGAGCTAGAGAGAAGCAAGAAGAGGGCCTGCCACAGTGTTTAAAGCCTTTGGCTCAGCTGGCCATAGCCATTGGCAGTGACCCCTCCTCTCCCCCTCCCTTCCGAACTCACCACTGCTGCTGCCTCCCAACTCCTCACTGCTGCCATAGTGGGCACAGCCTCATGCTCCAGGCTGGGTCTGGCTCACGAGAAGCCTCACTGTCCCAATTCAGTTTGGTCACAGGTGCATCGGACACAGATGCATCTGATCTACAGAAACCACAGCCCTGACTTACACACACATACTTTACAGCATGGGCCCCACCAAAGAGTGTGTGTACTGGAACAATCATGGAGAAAGAGCCCACCTGACTGCACTGTGTTTCTAGCGTGTGACATTCTGGTATTTTATCAGTGTTTCAAAATGAACAGTCACTTCCAAGCACATCACTTGTTAGCATTTGTGCCCATGGCATCATTCAGATAAAGCCTGACTGGTAAAGACCTGCCCTTATGGAAGCCAGTGGGAGTTTTGTCCCTGGGGTGAAAATATCATCATATAACTTGGCAGTAAGTGTCTCCAGGACCAGTCCCACCATCCCCAAACCCTGGATTTTCCTTCCTGTACCTTTTTTCCCCACTGTATTTAAAAATAAATTCACGTGGTCAGGGATCAAGCTAATTTTATATTTCCCCAGACTCCTGTTTTCCTTTCCTTGACTGCAGAAAAATACAATGGCTGTTTGTATCCAACACGTTCAACTTTCTAGTTCTCATTTATTCCAGGATGTTGCAGTTTCTTGTGTGTGAGAACATGCTTCTTTTCCTGGGGTCCACTATAATAATGCGGTGAAGCCATGCAATAGAAAGTGCAATAAAAGCAGACCTTTGTAAAGGTCACCATGAGTCCAAGGGGCAGAGGAACATTGCAGGGGCAAAGGGATCATGCTGTAAAGCGGTAGGGACCCACCTTTTTTAGGCAGGCATGCCACAAAGCAAGCCCTGCACCCTCCCTGGGTGCCACTCCAATTCCCTTCTCCTGCCCTATCCGCTGCTCCGTTTTCTGCTCCCTGCCCTATCTGTTGCTGTGTATCCTGCTCCCTCCCCACAGAGGCTTCTGATGCCACTTGTGGCATACATGCTGCAGGTTGACCACCATGCTATAAAGCATCTTCAGAGATGAAGACTGTTGGATTTACTTAGAAATATGTGTGCGCATTTGGGAGTGGGGGAGGCATTTTCAAGGGAGGAATCAGTCGCCCACAGTAAAGGTCTCTTCCATGTCAACCTGAGGACCCTTAAAAACTGAGCGAGTGTTTCAGCCCAAGGAACAGAGGGCTCACATACCAGGTTTCAGATGAACCCTGAGCACTGCAATTTAGGCAGTAGGTTGGGACATTTTTGTTACACAACTCAGCATGGAGGCACAGGCAAAAATCCTTCCACGCTGGGAGAAAGCAAAGGAAGAAAACAGATGTGGTTAGCTAAGAGAGGTTTCCAGGGGTTTCCTGCTACAGGGAAAAGTCCTTACATCTTACAAAGGAGTTTCACTTCCCACCTTGGGTCAGCCCAGGGAAGGAACACAGAAAGCAGAGAAAGGGAGCCTAGAAAAGATCAAAATAGTGGAGCAACACCATGAGGAGGAAATTGCCTCAACTTCACACTGCGAGCAGTTCTTTCCTCACATCCCCGCTTTCCACACCGCTGGCCCCTATTCACCAGCCCTGTGTGGCTGCATATCTTAAATAAATACATTTGAGGTCCAGAGGCTTCCTCTCAGAATGGTCAGGATCCTAGAGGAGGAAGCAGAACATGAATCAGGCATGGGAAAGGGTCTCAGGCAGACACCAAAAGTATCCAGATGGTCTGTTCTTTCCAATGGGTGCTTTGCAGCTGCAGAGTTCTCCAAGCTGGAGGGGGAGAGTGGGATCAGCACAAGTAATCTAGCATGTGTATGGGTATCAACGTGTGCTTGTGCATGTGTACACATGTACATATGCTAGTGCTCATGTGGAAGCACCTGTGTTTGTGTGTGGGAGCTCCCATGTTTGTAAATACTCATGTTTGCCTCAAAGCAGGCTCTGCATGCCTGTGTTTATGCATAGAAATTTAGTGGATGCTGTTCTAGGTCTTCCACTCTTTCCCCACAGGTTATGCTTTCTAGACCTCTGTTCATTTCTGTTGCTCCTTGGGACCATCTCAAATTGGTCCGCATCTTTCCTGAAGTACAGTACCCCGACCTGGACAACAATACTCCAGCCAAGTCCTTTTTGGCACCAAGCAGCTTCCGCCTGTATCCTACATACAGCCCTTTGTATACACACTCCCAAATGCAATGGCTGTTTCCCCCCCCAACACACACACAAGAAAATTGTTGACTTATGCTCCATTTATGATTCTCTAAAACCACCACTTCCTTTTGTGGATCAGTGCCACCCAGCCAGTCCTTCCACAAATGTATTTGTGCAAGCAATTAAACCTATCTGAAAGTTGTACTTTGCCCTTTTCTTTGTTGGGTGGAATGCTATTCATTGCAGATCATTTCTCCAATTTGTTAAGATCATGTTTAATTCTAATCGTGTCTTCCCAGCTTGGTGTTGTCTGCATATTAAATAAATGTACCCTGTTCCACCAACCAAGTCAATGATGAAAGTACTAACTAGTGCCAGTCCCAGCACAGGTGCCTTGGGAACCCTACTTGACACAGCCTTTCTCTGTGAGATGATACCACTGATAGCTACTTTATCAGTACAATTTTCCAACCGTTCAGTAGTTCTGTCTGGGCCATATTTCCCCAGCTTTCTTATAAGACTGTCATGTGAGACAGTATTGAAAAGTCTCTTAAAAGGCAAAATACATCGTATTTACTGCTTCTCCCCTATCCATAAGACCTGTTAACTTGTCATTGAATAAAACTAGGTTGATTTGACATTATTCCTTCTGGACAAGGCCATATTGACTCTTAGTTATTGCTTTATTTACTAAGTACTTATAAATAGGTTGTTTGATGCTTTTTTCAGTATCTTTCTGGCTTCTTGAGTTAGGCAGTCTGGATTATGGGTCCCTCAGCTCTGCTTTTAAAAAGGTGGGTGCTATGTTTGACTTTCCCCTGGTTTTCTAGGACATCACCATCCTCCACAACTTCTAAAAGATGGTCACTAATGGGTCTTTGATGGTTTCCACCACCGTTAAGTTCTCTAGGATAAATTCCATAATGCTCAATTGATGTAAAAACATCAAACTCACCTAAGTATCTCTAACTTCTTTGTATGCCTTTCCTATTGATGCCAATTGTGTTAGCCATCCAGTCACCATTATAACCCTCTCTTTCCTTGGTCTTCCACTTCGGACTATTAGGTTGTATTACAGATAAACACCATCAAACAACACACTGCCTTGAATCAACATCTGTGGTTACATATAAGACCTGAAAATGCCAATAGAGGGCCAAATTCTGAACTCTGTTACACCCAAGTGCACTCACATTGACCCTTTCATAACTGAGGTCAGAATACAGCCTGCGGTAAATATGACTGCTGAAACGTATGCAGCAGCCCCCATTCTGTGCCCGGTCAACAGATATGTCCTTAGACCAGCACGGCTACAACATATACCCTGATCAGCAGATAGGAGTTTGTTACAGCTGAGGCTTGTGAGCTTGAGCAGCTAATACTTCCAGCTCTGAAGATCTTCAGGACAATCCCAGCATGTGAGCTAAGATGGCAGCTCTCACATAAACACACCTCTTACTGACTTTGCCAGAACACAGAATGGAAATGGCTCTTGTCCAACACATACACCATTGTAAGATCAGCTAAGAATTCACGTAACCAGAGAAAGTAAATCAACGGTGATTCCTATGAGTGTAAAACAATGGGAAACAAAACAGTCAAAAGTAATTAAGTCGTGTTAAAATTATAGGACTGCCTTTAAAATGAGATACAGCAAACTGCACTAACGCCAATACACAAGGAAAGAATGCGTAATATAAGCAAGCATATGAGCACAAACCTCTGCAGGGGGACCAAGACCAGATAAAGTTTATGACATGCAGATCCATTGGCAGAGTTTTTATGAGAATGCATATGTTACCAGGAGACACTGGGGAAACAGACTGAATAGATATATCTTTCCAACAGAAACACACCACCATGGTTTAACTGGCCTGTAATAGAATAGAAAACGTGTACCTTATTTGTCTATGACAAGAACAGTGCTACCACTCTTGTGATCTTATTGGTAGATTTGCAATATTGGGTAGTTTCCCAAAGTCCCAGCTCCTGGGGACAGGTGATTATATGAGTTACACATTAAACTAGGTTCCTGTCAGTTATGGTGGCAGTGAAAAGCCTGTACATGTGAACTCCAATGTATCAAGAACCAGAGAGGAACAAACAAACTCTCCTAAAGGTATTATTTAAAGAATTTCATTATTCTTAGCTAGTATCACAATTTCAGAAGGTGAGGCTTGTGGTCATAGTGAAAATGGCTTGGCAACACTGCAATAAACCCAACTGTCACAGAAAACCATACAACAGTTTTGGATGAAAAAGCAACTAAAAGCTGTTGAAGAAGCAAAAGCAAAACTAAGTAATTGCCTCCTGTTAGAAAGGCATTGCAACACAGTGCCACAGTTGAACAGGAAGCAGAGGATGCACCTTCCACTCAGCTGCCTGGAGAACTGTAGGTAGGGAGAAGAGGCCTGATCCAAAGCCCACTGAACTCAGTAGAAAGAGTCCCACTGCCTCCAATTCAATCCCCCCATGACAGTCCCCTAGGGGCTATGTCTAGGACTCTAGAAGTAGCACTCCTACTCTAAAAAGCAGGTGATCATTCAGAATCAGGCCTTGGATGTTTAATGTTGCCCTCTTCCCAAAAGCTGCATTCTGGGTATTGTGCCAGAGCATCCATTTCGTTCAGCTGCTGGGGGAAGAACACCCCTATTGAATCACCAACCCCACAGCTTCCCAGGACTTTTGTATGAGGTTTCCAGGTGGAGCTGGTCTGTCCCAGCTTAGCTCATAAGATCTCATGCCAGGTGCAGAAATACCTGGGCATGAGAAAGCTGGCTGTGGCACAGCTGCCTGTGTCTTATTTATATGTTAAGAGCACATGAAAACATAATATAAATGCAAATGAATAGGTCTGCATCTGTTCTTTCCCACAGGACTCTCAGCTGCAGCGTCTGCCCTCCTGTGTTTCTCTGCATATCCAAACAGGCCTGTGCATGCTCAGAAAACATCTCTCTTCCCCTTCCCTCCCCTCCCAGGATTCCCCTGAGGACTGGAAGAGGAGGAGGAGGAGGAATGTACCTTGGGAGACGCCTCTTTGGGTGCAGACAGAAGTGACAATTTTTGCCTGATTTGGTCACAGAAAGCAGTCTATCACTGTGACCAGACACAAGTGCATGGCTGCAAATAGCTACAAAAAAGGCCGAGTGAAAAATCCGACATCAGATGCAGACGGTTTTAAAAACAGAGCATCTTCTGTAACTTCTGTCTGTGCTGCCTGCCAGCCTGTTGCAGTTTTCAGAGTGGGAAGGGGGAGAGGGAGTGGAGGGAATTCAGTCTGAGGGTTTTTCAGCCCCTGCTGGAAGGTGGGGCAGATGTATTGGAGCCCCCCCCCCCAAAGTGTGGGGGGCTCCAATTCACTTGTCCCACCCTCCAGCCTGGCTGGGGAACCCCTAGAACCAGCCCCCTCTGCTCTCTTTCCCCCTCCCATTCTGAAAACTTTGCAGCCTTGCAGGCAGGAGGGGCCATTGCTAGAGAAAACTGGCTGCAGGCTCCCAGCCAGCAGCAGCTAGACTCCCCTCCTCCTGGAATGACAGTGAACTTCTGTTTGGTTTGGGGGGCTGTTATAACTCAGAACGCTTCCTACAAAGTGTTTCTCAGCTACAGCAGGCAGGTGCATTTTTGCCTGCATCATCTGGGAGAAACAGTGCCAGGACCATTGCTTCCTGTTGTCTCAAGAACGACCTTATCATCAGACAGAGCCCTAACAAGAAGTCATCTCGCCATCCTGGAAGCTTCTAATGGTCACTAGGCCAAGCCTGGTTTCCATTAGCTTCAGTGAAACCTCACCCAGTGACTTCAGCAGGCAACACTTCCCTGTGTTTGATTCCCGCAGCAGCTGGTGATTTTTGCTGTCAGCTTCATCAGCCTCCCGTCTGATGCTTTTGCAGTGGGTAGCCGAGGGGTTCTTTAAACTGAAGTGACTAAGTATGGAGAGAGAAGTTCAGGAGCTAGTTATTACTTAGCTCATACCCCAGACTGCACTCTCTTAGTCCCAAGGGCAGTCTACAAGGAGCTGGCCTGGATGGCTGGTGCCTGGCTACTCAGTCACCCTAGAGACACATCACATAGTTCTCTGTGAAGATGTGATCCCAAATCCCTTCCCAGTCTGTTGTGGCAACCGCATGACAACTTGTCTTTCTCAAGGGGAATTATTGGAAGGGTGCTGGAGGACTATCAGAAAGCAGATTTTGCTTGCATCCTCACTGCAGAGTAAATAGACTTGAAACTGGAGCTTAGACTTTAAGCTAAAGCCTTACCCAGGCCAGCTGGCCCAGGCTGAAAGCTCCTCCACACCTGGGTCAGAGCTTTCCCCATGTGAATGGTAGGGTGGTTAAACCCATGTTACTTGTGTAGTACCAACATTTCTTCAAGGTCGTTCCTTGTAAGTAAAGTCTATGGTAGATTGGGAGAAGTCTGCATTGCCGCTGCCTACTTTTGTGCCTGTTCTGTGAAGAAACAGATGCTGTCAGTCTCCAGAGCCACCACCTTTGAATGCTCTAACTCCCCATTAACCCTCCATCTTTCCAGTCAGACCTTTCTTCACACCTGCACATACCCACAAAGCTACTGGCCTGAAAAGCAATAGCTCCTTCTGCAAACTACTTCACTTTGCAGCTCACTGTCACAGCCAGGTTGGCTGCAGCTTTGCAAACTCCTACTGTCACCAATTTAAGCCCTCTACTTTCCCCTGCTGTTCACTGAGTTGGATTTTAACACCCACAGACCTCCCTGCAACACTGCTCAATATATGCTGCTCACACAAAGGCTTTGCCAAAGCATTGGCCAGAGCATGCCTGACCAGCAAACCTGACTGATGCATGAACTCCTTATGCAAGAAAAAAACTTGGCATGTGGGCCAGATGGGCACTCCTGCCAGAAAGGGGAGATGGCTGCATAAGGTGTAGGAGACTCTAGGGTTTGCATAACACTAGAACAGGAACACCCAGGTCAGGGTGTGAAAGAAGCTCATAGTACAGGATGGTTTAAGATACTGAAGATACAGATAGAATGCAGTATGTAATTTGTTTTGATCACTGTATAAAAGGAGGGGGGCTCACAAGCCCACCAAAGCCTACAATACTGAGGAAATGCCTCTGGCAGGGAAGTTTTGCTCCATGAAAAAAAGAAAAATGGGAAGGGGAATGGATTTGGCCACTCAAGATCTGAAAGTGGTAATGGGCTAGCTGGGTGGGCAGAGTATGCTGTGCCAGGAATCTTCACTCAGTGCTCTTCCCTCCAGTTTGATTTCCTATGGACCTACCCTGCCCCTTTCCCTTGCATCACCTGATTTTTCTGTTCCTCTGGCAGTAGATTCTCTGTCCTCTCCACATAGATCCATAGACTGGAAGGACCTCGGAAGATCATTGGGTCCAGCCCCCTGCACCAAGCAGCAAAGATAACTGGGGGTCAGGGGACCACAGCAAAGTACCCATTCAGTCTTCTTTTGAAGATTTCCACGGTAGGCAATTGCACCACCTCTGGAGCGAGCTTATTCCACAGTCTGGACACCCTAGTTGTGAAGTAGTTTCTCCTAATGTTGAGCCTGAAATGGTTTTCCAGGAATTCATGACCATCGCTCCTAGTTTTCCCCAAGGGTATCCTGGTGAACAGTTGTTCATCAAGCCCTTGATATACGCCTCTGATGTAGCGATCGGTTGCTACCAAGTCTCCTCTCAGCCTTCTCTTTTTTCAGGGTGAAGAGTCCCAGATCACTCAGCCTTTCCTTGTATGGCTTGCTGCGCAAGTCTCTGATCATACAGGTGGCTTTGCTGATCATACGGGTGGCACATCCTTCCTAAAGTGTGGCACCCAGAACTGGACATAGTACTCCAGCTGCGGTGTCACCAGTACCAAGTGGAGTGGGAGAATCACTTCCATGGTTTTGCTGGAGATGCATCAATTGATGTGTGCCAGGGTATTGTTTGCCGTGCTGCCTACAGTGTCACACTTCCAGCTCATGTTCATACTGTGGTCAGTTATTACCCCTAGGTCCCTTTCATTCATCATGCAGGTCAGGTTGGTACTGTCAAGCTTCCAGGTATGCAGGGGATTGTTCATCCCCAACTGGAGCACTTTACATTTCTCAACGTTGAACTTCATCTGGTTCTGGTCTGCCCAACTTGCCAACTTGTCTAGGTCTGCTTGTATCTGCAGCTTATCTTTCTCCACACTTTCTCATAACCTGGTGTCATCTATGAACTTGGCCAGGGAGCTCTTCACCCTCATATCCAAATCACTGATGAAGATGTTGAATAGTACTGGACCAAGCACCAACCCCTGCAGGACACCACTGGCCACTTCCCGCCAAGTGGACACAGATCCATTCACTACGACTCTCTGGGTCCTGCCCTACAACCAGTTTTTTATCCACCTAACTGTCTCGCAGTTAAGCCCATAGTTTTCCAATTTTCTTGTGAGAACATCATGGGATACCAGATCGAAAGCTTTTTGGAAGTTGAGGTATATAATGCCAACTTCCTCTCTCTTATCCAGTTGGTGAGTCACCTGATCACACAAGGAGATGAGGTTGATAAGACAAAACCTAACTGCAATGAAGCCATGGTGCCCATTGTTCAGAATCCTCCCTAATGCAATCCTATCACACATAGGTTCCTGGAACAGGAGGGGCCTCTTCAGGGTCTGTCTACTGGTGACCCCAACCACCCTCCTTCTCGCCTGCCATGCCTTGTTGGTAATTAGTTAATTAAGGGGGAGGCTGCCCATTTCCTGCCCCAATGCCAGGGGGCGCTATCTGTGGCTCCGTTCCTCCCCTACACCACAGCCCAAGCCTCGCAGATGGTATTTGTAAATTCTTCTTTATGTTGGGGTCTAGGCTGCTGTGGGCCTATCCCTTTTTTCTCTCTAGCTAGGCCTGTCAGTCATCCCCCCACGTGCGCACACACACATACACACTAATCAGGGTTTGATTCCCAGGCTCTAGCTCTCACAAAAAAAAAACAAAAAAAAAACCACCCCTCACTCAGGCTCCTGCCCCTCTGTGGTGCTGGGGTCTACTCACCGCTGAATACTGCGCCCTCTCTGGTGCTGGGGTCAGCTCACACCTGAATACTGTGCCCACTCTGGCACTTGGGTCCCCACACTGCAGTGGGCCCCCAATGAGGCCTCCTCCTTCCCCATATAGCCTCACCTAAACCACCAGTGTTAACATTAAACAAGGGAGGCAACTGCTTACTTCAGATGATCATGAGCATGGCTCTGGGCATGGTGTAGTCTTTCCACAGAGACTGCAGCCACAGCACCATAGTCACTGGGAGTCTACCCCCCTGCTGCCCCTCTGGCCTTCTACCTTCACCATTTGTAGGGTCCCAGCCTTCCCCTCCCTGTCAGCTGACTGGCTGGCAGGGCTTGAGCCTTAACCCCTACTTGACCGGTAGGCCGTGACTGGAAGGTTCTGGGCTTAAAGGGACCACCCTGTCTCTTAGTAACTCTCCTGTTACCAGTCCTTAATAAATTCTTCCAGGATTTTCCCTGGGATAGAAGTTAGGCTAAATGGCCTATAGTTACCCAGGTCCTCCCTCCACCCTTTCTTGAAGACGGGCCCAACATTGACCCTCTTCCAGTCCTCAGGGACCTCCCTGGAGTGCCATGAGTTTTGGAAGAGCTTCACCGGGTTCTGTGATGACTTCAGCCAGCTCTTTCAGCGCTCTCGGATGAAGTTCATGCAGACTTGCTGACTTACATACGTCCAGTTTCTTTAATTGATCACACACCAGTTCTATGGCAATAATAGGATGGCTCTGTATGGGCTGGGGGTGGGAGCAAAGGAGGCAGTTTCTTTTATCCAATCTAACACTTCACTTCTTCTCTTAGTAAGTCATTTGTCCTTCTCATATCTCATCTTAATCTTCCCTTTGGCTTGGTTTTATTGGGGACTCTCCAGTTCTTAAATAGTTTGTGATGCGTAGTTTTAAGGATCATAGATAAAAAATAATGAGGGCTGAGCGCATGGGTGAGTATGTGTGGGCCCAGAGGGCTGACGGGAAAGAAGTATGCATGTGGCTTAGTGGGTAGGTGAGTGTGTGTGAAAATACTCATCCTACAGAATTACAGCACAGGCTCAGTAGATGACTGAGGTTTTTGTATTTAATGTGGTCCCTTCCATAGTGGTATACCCCAGGTTCCTGACTTGCAACTTCACCTGCATTTTAATTATCTGCTTTCCAATGCCAAAGTGCAGCAGGCTGGCTCTGTGGTACACTGACACACTCATACAGACCTAGACCAAGACCCAGTAATCTTATCTCATTTGTGACACTGTCAGCTTGAACCTAGAGCTGAGAGTAAATCCTCAGCTGGTGGGAACTGGCAGATCTCAACCAGCAGAAGAGAATAAAAAAGCATAACAAGAAAATAAAAGAGGAATAAATAAAAGCAGGAAAAGAACTCAGCAAATCTCTGGCCATTGTTGTGTGGGTCTGGCTGGCAAGGATTAGCTGTCAGGGGTGGCAGGTCATTTTCCCTACCTTTTTATAAGGGATATCGAGTGCTGTCATCAACCGTCCTCATACCAAGTCACCCAGCTTGTCCATCCACCAGGTTCCCCCTGCCTGGCAGCCAGCTAATGCCACTACTAGCTCAGAAGCTTTCCTGCCCTCTCTCCCTGACATGCTCTGCTTCCGGGCTGAGCTCTGTGACAGCTAAACAGAGCCCTCCTTGTGCTCTCTGAGGAGCTATGTACACAATGCAGTTTGCCGAGGGATGGGTTGATGGAATTTCTCCCCCCATTGTGCTGATGAAAAATTAGCCCTTCACTGTGACATTATGTACAGGCCCCACTCTGCGTTTGGCAAGAAAGACTGGCACCATGCCTTTCTCCAGACAGCTAGAGCACTTGTCTGTCCTTGCCATTCAGAAATCGGCTCTGGGGGAATGTGTCTGGACTAAATGAATCCAGCACAAGGGAACCACAAGTAATTAAAGTTGGGGGAGTTTTGCCTGGCAAGCACAGCAGGATCCATAGAGCAGACAAAATGGGAAAAGACCTCCAAGGGACAGATTGTCTCTGTTATTCTGTTTGCACGGCACCTAGCACAAGGGGCCTGATCTTGGTGCAGCTGTAGTTGGAATGGTTTGTGATAACAAAAAGGGATGACCCTTACTTCTGGCTGGAGTTTCTCTTGGATGAATGTTTGAAAGCTGAACTGTGTGCTGCTGGGAACAAGAGGACATATTTGTAAAAGATAAGACTCTTGCTTTTCTGCATCACTTGCTTTTCATAAAACTACAGACAACCTAAAGCAGACTGCCAAAGCAAAACCATTGCCCTCTGTGTTCCAAACCCGTGGGTGGTATATTGCTACAGGGGATGTTGGATGGGGCTGCTGAGATGTAGGATCAACTTTATTTTGGGGAAAGGATCCTGGGACAGGTGGCTGAGCTGCAGGCTGCAGCAGGCTGCTAGTGCATCAGTCATTGCTTAGTCCAGGCTGTTACTGCTTGATTGCAAAGAGCACAGTTCCACTTAGTTTTCTGCTAATGGGTAAGTTGGTTTCCATAAAGATGCTGGCAGATCCTAAAAGCTTCGCAAGCTTCAACCCAAATATTTATTTCTCTGACACCTATTGTTTGTTGTTTCATAGACCTGGCACACCAATCTACATTACACTGGACTCAGAAACAAACAGATCCACAGCCAGTTAGTATAGTGGCATGCAGCAAGCAGCTATTACTGAGCCTTGCACCTAGGTGGGTGAGTGGGTTTACCTCTAGCAAACAGCTGACATCAGATGGATGCAAACGGATGACACCTAAACTGGTGTAACTTTGCACTAGTAGATTTTTATTCCTGCTTCTTTCAGAGAGAATTCTCCACCAGACTGGGTGAAGCCTGGAGTTTGCATCATCTATCTTCTACCTTTTCACACCAATATAAATGTATCATCTGTCCATGCCCTGTGCAAGTTAAATGACCAACCACACCAGCATGAATGCCATATAATAGTAAATAGTGAATGCCATATAATCAACATGAATAGCTTCAAATCTAAAAGCATTTCACTGAAACCATGCATCAAAAACACAAAGCGGAAAAGTCATAGGAACCAGAATGTGTATGTGCAACAGACAGTGAAAGTTGCAACTACAGCTGGTTGAAAAAGAGAGAATTGTGTGAAGATGTATATGCGATATGACATTTCCAAATGTTTCAGATGTTGATTTACAATGTGAGTTTTCACAACATGTGAACCAGCTCTGGAGCGAGGGGGTGGAAGAATGAGAATTTTTTTTCTCATTTCTTTTTCCATTTGTGAAATCCAAAAGATTACGGAAATGTTCTAATTAAAAAATTGCCAAACAGCTCCATTTCTAACAAGTGGCTACTCCAACTCATGACTGTCACTCCCCACAGTGAGCAGACAGAGAGCTGCATAAGAGCTTCACCTGCCTTCCTTCAGATGCATTGCCCTTGATTCCCTTCATATTGCTCTTCTGATCTAACCAGTTCTGTAACTCGTTTAATCTGCAATGACAGCTCCTGTGTCAGTGACCAGATTCACCCCAGAATCCTTTAAGCCAGGTGGAGCTCAGTGAACTCCCCATAGGCCAACTCCACTCTTAGAGCTGTCCTATTTGGAAACAAAGCTTAAGACCTAAGCCCACAAAAATCTGAGCCTCCCTCTTGCTCTCCAGCTCAGCTGGCATTGCGGGACATCTGTTGCAATTGTTTTAATAAGCCTCAGGAAGTCAGAATGGTAAATTCAATGAAGGACAACAGTGTTTGAAATGGAACGTATGGCCCTTGATTTAGGTCCCCTTTTAGACAAGAGCCTAGAGGTTTGATACTCACCCCAAAACTGGGAAAGCCAGGTTCAGTTTCTCACTCTGAGGGGTTCAAAGCCCCTACCTTCCCTGCAAGCTCCCAATGCTGCTGCTGGCATGGACCACATTGCAGGTAGCATGTTCTCAATATGGGCAGCTGTGGGAGCTGGGTCCTTCAGGAGAAACCAGGAGGGAGAGCAGTGGTCACACAGTGAGGCTATGTCCACGCTACATCCCCAGAGCGCCTGGGGAGGGATATTCCTGAGTAGTCATGCCCAGCCACTTGGGCATTTGCACCAAGCCTGGAAAAGCTGCAGTGAAACTGCTCTGGGAACACCGCCCACAGCCACTCCCAAGCAGGCTGGAGGCAGAGGTCTCCATAGTGGCTGTGGAAAGAAGCTCTTTACCATATCTGTCACTCCCTGCCCCTCAAAACCCTCCCCTTTCTCACTGCACTCTGAGGAGTGTGTCCTGGTACCCCAGACAGCTCCGTGCTTTCCTGGGCAGAATAAGCCTGGAGAAGCAGAGGAGATTCAGAACAGCATGGTCCAGAAGTCTTAACAGGAATGGCCTATTGACTGGTGGGGTGGATGAGGGGGACCATGACTAATATGGTCCTGACAGATGGACCATATTACTTCTGATGGTAGTCATAAGCTCAGCTTGGATCTAGTTTAACCCCAGTTTAACCCAAGGGTATCTCCCACAGCTTTAGTGGAGTTACTCCTTGTTATCACAGAGTATAATCAGAATCAAGTCCAAGAGCACAAGTCCCATGACTTTGGAGAGACCTCACTGCAGGCTCTCAGGATTGTATACTTGGAAGGCAGCACAGGGCTTATTTGAACTTGGCTCATGGCAGGAAAAGATATAAGGCCCCAGGCTTCCCCATGGGACCATTTACAGAGCATTAGAGTTTCAGTGCCTTGGCTAGGTGGTTTTTACATGTCCCCAAGTTTGTTATCTAGAGCTCCAGTTGTGCCATGGGGAAGTGGAAGGAATCTCGGTGCTAATTGCAAACATACTGTGTATAATAAACAACAGCAGTCATTGGAGTTGCACATCCAAAGTGTCTCACCATCAGCAGGGCTGGGATGGGCTCTCTTTGCTTCATAAACTGGGCAGCTGAGGAACAAATAAAACAGATGTTGATTTGAATTTCTTTGGCGTGGGCTGAGGTTCAGGCTCAGGCATCCTCTGAGAGGTAGATGGGTTAGTATAACCAACCCTATTTTACAGAAGCAAAAAGCTCAGGCAGAGAGGTTGGAAGACCATGGTTTGTCTGGTTAGGGTTTCATACTATGCCCATCAGTGGATGTTCATCCATTGCTGAAATGTGGCCCCTGTGAGGTGAACTGAGAAATCCTTCAGTGAATTTACCCAGGGTGCCAGTCTGGTCCAAGTGTCCTTGAGGTCTGTGGGAGGTCCGATTACTACAAGCCACCCAGCACATGGCTGACCTCTCACACACAAAGTGATGCTTCCAGCAACAAAGCTGGTGTGGGCTCCTCCAACACCAGGCTGAGACATGGGCTCGGTCCTGACTCAGTGGGCAGAGCCATCCATACTGATTTTCCATAAGCAGGCACAGTTTTGGAGAGGGCTTTGCAAGACACTGTTACTATGCTGAAAGATCCTTTGAGGGCAGGTAGAACATGGCCACACAACAGCACTGACATCACATTCATGAGATGGCCCTGCCTTGACTTGGTCCTAGAAGGCAAAGACCTAGGGTGGGATAGAACAAAACCTTCTGTTCTGTGGCCTCCTCCTGGAGATCCCCACACTGGCAAATACTGACTAGATTTATCCCTGCTTGACTTGTGAAAGGTAACAATCACACTGCCCAAAGTGCTAACTGGAAGAAAGGGCCCCCTGGAAACTTTACCATGCTCTTCAGAGGAGCCACTCCTGGTGCTGAGACCCATAATGGTTGTGTGGCTGGTTCAGGGGAATGTCCAATATTTCAGATCCCAGGAAAGTCCTGGGAGGAGATGGTCACCTCCAGCAGCAAGACAAGCCCTCAAGCCAGGTTTTGCAAAAGGCACTAAGAGGAAAGAAGGGTTTTGCACCACCCAAGCTGTATTGATAGCAAGACACTGAGATAATCACCGAACTGCTCTGTCTCAGGTGGGTGCTGACCCCTCTCCAGCGGATACCATCTAGGGCACCTTGTGGAGGGATGGGTGGGCCCTGGCTTGGCCCCTGTTGTCTGCTTCTTACAGAGGGAGAGTAGGGACTGGATACAAGTTAGAAACAGCTGTGCACATACATACTTGAGAACAGGAACTGAATGGTCCCATGACATGCAGCTGTACAGTGATTCAGAAATTCCAAGAACCCCCTCCCCATCTCACCCCCATCATTGCAGCTCTGCTCTGAGGAGGAAGCAGCTGGCTTCAGTGTACTGTACATTGGATAAGGCTCATTTAAGTAGACTGCACCAGTATGCACACCAGGCAGGGATCTGTGGCCCCAACATGAACAAATGAGACTTGATCAGGACCTAAGAAGGCTGAGGCAATTCCAGCAGCCAGAGAGAGACCCAGGACCACACCAATTTGTGCACTGCAACATTTAGAAATCCCTGGATTAGAAATACTGGACTGGGCCAAGGCTCATGCTGTTGACTTCAATCCCACCGACTTTAGCATTTCACTCACACCTACGTAACTTCACCAACTTTCAGGAGTCATTCCTGATTTACACCAGCCTATGAGAGAATAGAGTCTAGCCCATACAAGCTAAGATGCCTGAAGGACTGTTGGTTGAGTCTGAGGCAGAAGGGAAATCTGAAAAGCACTTGGGAGTCACAATGGACAAGCAACTCCAAGTGAGTTCCCAGAGAGCTGCAGTAGCAAAAAGGGCTAATGCAATCCTTGAATGTGCAAAGAACATCAGTCAGTAGGAGCTGGGGGTATGATTTCAGCTCTGTACAAAGCACTGGTGGGGAATGGAGTTCTCCTCTGGATAGAAGATTTGCTTGAGCCAAGTTATTGGGTTAAATTTACCAGTGTCAGCCTAGAGGACCTTCCCAATCTATTAGCTGCCCCAAACTGGGCACTGTACTACTTTCAGGCTCCTCAGTTCCAGGGTAGATCCACCTGATAGCTCTACTCTGGGGCTGGAGACCGGCAGTTTCCACAATCCTTGGCTCCATGAAGACCCCCTGGACTCCAGGACAGCTTCAGGAAGGCACAACCAAGAGTGCAGCAGGTCAGCAATGAGGAGCGTGGAGCCCAGAGATCCCTGCACAGTTCCTATCCAGGTCTTGTCAAGTCAGAAGCAGCAGCTTGCTCCAGCTCCGCAAGCTGAGCAGTGAAGCAGCAATAGTCCTGCAGAGTAATGCCTGCCTAGACGGAGTCCAAAGCAGGGCAAGCCAAGCCCCACGGGCTTGGACAGATCTTTCCCCTCTTCCAGGAGAGGACAAGGGCAGTGGCTGAACTGACCGGGGCTCCAAGCACAGAGATGGCATTCAGAGGGGACAATGACCTTTGTCACTGGGGCAACCTCAGAGACTCCAGACCCAAAGACAGTCATGAAACAGCCAAGAACTGGGGACAGCCACCAACCTGGGACAGGGCCAGGACTTTGAAGTTGCTGTCTCAATCACTTGAAAGCAATTGCTAATGGGTTTAATCAGAAGCTATAGAAATGTGGCTGTTAGGAGCAGTTTACACACAGGACAGCAAGGGCCCATGAATCTAATGGGCAGCCCCAAATCCAGGCCGGGTAAAAGAGGATGTGGTTTCAATGACGTGCCAGCATCCTTCTGCTGTGCTTGGACCCCATCCAGGACAGACCACACTGCTAGCTAGAGGGGCACTATGGGCAACATCAATAGCGCCATTATGACTTGATTCTGTTGCCATCGCATCAGAGCATTTTGCACTCGTTATTGCATTTCATCTTGTAACACCCCTCAGAAGGGCCCCTTTTACAGCTGGGCAACAGGGAGATTAAATGACATGCCCCAAAGACATACAGGACACCTATGCCAGAGCAGAGGACTGAACGCAACTCCCTTGAGCCCAGGAGAGCAGAGCGCCCTAACCACTGAGCCACCCTTCCTCTCTATGCCTCTGCTAGGCTGGGAAGGCAGACCTATTGCGCAGCTGTGGTGCTAGACCTCAGGACAGCTGTAGTATTAAAGCCCGGGTCTGAGAGATGAGAGAAATGGATTTTTTCTGCTACTGAGTCATTGGGGGGGCTTGGGCAAGTCCCCTTGCTAAGCCTCCTTTCCCTGTTGTAAAGTAAGGCCTAACCCTGCTCCTCAGAGAGCAGCTCGCCCACTGGAGAGCAGAGGAGGGTCTACTGAGCTCAGGAGTGAAAATGCCACTTCCAAGGTGTATGAGCAGCTTGTCTGACTCTTAATTAAGACCTGAGGGCTTAATTAGAAGAGTAAGATGAGGGAGTGGTTTGTTAGTGGGGAAAAAACACCTCTCATTTCTAGGCCACCTGTCTCTACTCAGGGCAGCAGAGCAGTGGTGGCCACAGCACTCTCTTCTATGTCCTGGATGTAAAGTCTGTGTGGTCTCAGCCTTGTTCCTGGTCAACCACATCCCTTAAGGTACCAGCTTTTTTCAGTCAAGGCCAAGAAGGAAGTAGATATGGCAGCCAACTGCTTACCTCACTGCATCTCAGGCTGAAGGAACTGCATGGGATAGGGCAGCAGCAGCTCACGTGGCACTGCCCACATTGTAGTCCTGGCTGCAAGTCTTGCCCAGCTGGGCTAGTCCACGGGGAGCAGCTGTCTCCAGCAGTGAGGAAACACCCAGGTTCCCGGCTGAGTCAGTGTGCAAGTGATTCAGTGGACACAGATTACAGGGAACTTTCCCTGCACGTTTTCCCAACAGGCTTGGCGGGGTGCCTGGCAACATGGCTTCCTGCAGGGGCAGAGCAGGACCTACCTCTGCCTCCATATCTGTGTCCAATACATACACACTAGTGCCTGGCAGGTGTGATAAGATTAGCTGGGGTGTTCCTGCTGCCAGAGCACACGGGGGCTGGAAGAAGGAAATGGGTAGGAGAACACAGCAGAGCCCCTTTCTCCAACTGCAGTGATCCGAGTCAGGACTAGCACCTCTCACCACATAGAGGAAAGTATTTATGTATGTATTTATTTATTATTTATTTGTTATTTATGTTACAAGCATGTATTTATATTAGCTGTTGCCTGTAATGACAGCAGGGCAGCTAGTGTTTATTGGGCTAGGTGCAGAGGTGACTCATGTCGGTATAAAGCACACTTGACTGATGGAAAGCATCTTACACACAGCTGTGCAGGTAAGGAAAAGCAGCTCCCAGCAGACAGAGGTGACCACTCCTTCCTACTTCACCTTACTACTTCCTCTATTTGCTATTCCTGTTCCCTTTCCACAGAGAAGTGGCAGGGTCTGGTGATCCTAGCTCAGCAACTTTGGTGGAAAGTTCCCTCTACCCTGTGACAGAACCAGGCCTTCCTTCACAGCTGCAGATAACTAAACTGATACGCTAGCTTAGCCCTAGTCCCAGGTAGCGGCTCAGAGCTGCTGCCAGCCTGTGCTGAGAGCAGGAGGTCTGGTGGAGGGGGGGGTCTGGCTGTTCTGCACCATCCTGAGTTGGCTTGGAAAAACTCGGCCAGGATAAGCAACCCAGCAAAGCCACCTTGTCAGGATGCAGCCCCACTGATGCTTTTACAGATAAAGCCTGGAGCTTGACCTATCTTGTGCAAAGGTATCAGGGGAACTAGTGCCCTCCCATCAGCCAGGATCCCCCACCTCCTTTCCTGCAGCCTAGTACAAGCCATGTAAAGACACCCCCCTTCACGACCCACTGATTACATGCTAGCTCAGCTGTCCCAAGTCAGCTCTCACCCCAGCCAGAAACAGGGTCAGAGGCCAGGTACATCACCAGTCCTTGATTTCCATCCCCGATCCACTAGGAGCAAGGACCAATTTCTATCCCAATCCCCTCTCAAGCAGATCTGATCCTGCACACAATGAAGAAAGGCAGCCAGGAGAGCCTCACTGCGCTCTCAGAAGCCAGCCTGTGCAGCCCATGCGCCATGGCAGGGCTCCCTCCTCTGGCAGGAACTAAGACTCGGTGGACAGGGTTGCTGTCCAGCAGCAAAGCAAAACCAGAGCCACAGACTCCGCGCAAACGGGTCTCAGCACCTGGGCTTGCAGAGAATAAATGCAGATCCCTTGAGATTCTTTCTGGTGTTTATTTGAAATATAAAGAAATTGTGAGTTATCAGTGTCATTCATACACACAATAAAACCTCCCCGAGGAGAGCAGCTGTTGCTACATACAGGACTGGCAGCTAGAGTCCAGGCTGTAAACATTCAAGGTGGGGACTTCCTACTGCCCATAGCAGTGGGAGGTAGGGCAGCTCTGAGAACAGAGCAGGGAGTTCAGGACAGAAGGGAAGGGGACCCCCAGAGGCTCTGGACAGCAGGGCTTGGAGATCTCAATGGGATGGCTACAGGGGAGCGGGAAGGTCCAGGGAAACCTGCTGTGTTGTAGACATGCACCAGATTCTATGTGATTAAGCGCAAAACCAGAACATTACCTTGAAACCTAAAATCCTTCCCTTCGTTGAGGTCTTCCTACAGCATCTCTGTAGACCAGGAGGTCAAGGTCTCCGAGTTCAGCTTGCTCACACAGCAGAGCCTGGTGAATGGCCAGAATAACAAAACCAGGCTTCAGTCTCACCCCCGTACCAGAAATGGGTAGGTCTGGCTCTCAAAGCCCGAGTCTCCTGCTGCTATTGTCAGGACCCTCTGGCTGAATCAGTGCTTATTGCCAGGAGCAGCTTGTGCCCAGCAACCAGAGTCCATCATGATTTTCTGTTTGCAGAGAGGCCCTTATTACTATTGCAGCAATACCCAGAACCACTTGTGGGCATTCAGGCTCCGCTGTGCTGGATGCTGGATGCTCCATGCTTTTCCCAAGAGACGGCTGTTTTTTTGGGGGCTGGGTTGTCAGGCAGGCTATAGAAAAATATGTTATGCTGCTATCTCAGCTGCAATGCCTGGAAAAAAAAAAGGTCCATCCTACATAAACTGAGATGTGGGAGGAGGGTAAAGGGGGGAAGGCATGGGGAGGTGATGGAGTGGGAATGGAGTTAGCAGCTTTATTAATGGAGACCAACTGGATTCATTGAAGACAAAGAGAGTAGCTGTAAGAGGCCTATATCTTGCAGCCTTTTTACCAAAGACTTGATCAGTTCCATGGAGGCATTGTGGAGACTGAGCAACAGGTAAGCAGCAGAGACCTGTTTCCACCTGAGCGCTGGTGAGTAAAGACTGGACCCAGTGCATGCTGACAGCCACAGGAACACAGCACCTTCTGAACTATTTTTCTCTTTCCTGCCCCACTCCTCACCCCAGCTGTTGTAGCAGCACTTATAGTTTCATAGTTTCTAGGGACGTGAGTAGATCATCTAGTCTGACCCCCTGCCATGGCAGGAAAGAGTACTGGGGTCAAACAACTTGTACAGAAGGCAGAGGTCATATGCTAATGTTCAAGGTAAACACTTGGAGAGAAGCTGGACTTTGGAAAGGGTAGCAGCTGGGAAGATAAAAGCTCCCAGAGAGGGGAAACAGGAGATGGGCTACAGGGAAAGTCGGGCTACAATACAGCATCCTTCACTGTACTGAGAAAACAACAGAATGTGTCCAGGCCCCGTTAGGTGATTCAGTGAATGAGAAGACCATAAACATGAAATCAGATGCCATGCGTAGTGCCTGTCCCCCTTTCATAGCACCTGCTTCCCCAAACCCTACCTGCCATGTAAACATAGAAGAGGGATGTAGGTCAGAGGAGGCTGCCATGTTCAGAGGTGCAAAACAGCTATGTTTTCCCCAGCTGGGGCAGGGTTAGGAAAGGGAAGAGCCTATGTGCTTTCAGGTTTCTTAGTCTTATGGGTGCTCTAGTCTGAGGCTTCAGGAGCTCACTAATTGCTATGTCATGCTACAGATCCTAGCCTTTCATTTCAAAAATTAACTTTGACCCTTTTGGTCACAAGGAAAAACTCCACCCCTGTCCATAATGTCTGCAGGCAGCTTGAACAAGATCTCAGAGGTAGGAATTGCCTCCTTCACTCACTAGGCCAGCTGAAGTGTAAACATTGTGTAAACCCATGAGGGATGATCGTACCATGAAGAGCTGTGCCACCCACGGTTGTGAGGTCTCATTTTGATGCCACAAGCAAGCAGGGCACTGGCTGTGGGCAGAACTAGAGTATACCATCATGGGTGATCCAGCCCAGGCCTGTGGGACAACCAGGCGAGAGACTGGTAGGCAGGCAAGGATCTTGGTGCCCTCAGTGCTCAATGGAGTGTTGAATGAAAACAGTCTTCTTCCCGCAGCAATTGGTCCTGACCCAGGTCAGGCAAAGGAGCAAGGCCATCCCAGCTTCCCAGTGTGCTGCCCAACTGCAGAGGGAGGAGCACACTGAGCCTGACAATGCCCCAGGCACCCGGGGAGCAAAGCTGGAAGACTGGCAGATCTCTGGAGTTTCAGGAGCGGGAAGAATAGCAGCAGCATCATGCTGTCCAGTGCGAGTAGGAGAGTAGGTGCTACTGGCCTCTGGAGAGGCCTGTGTCAGGGTTTCTCTCTGTCAGACACAGACAGTCTGTCCAAGCATTTTGTCAGCATCGCAATCCCTGCCAGAACTGAGGTGCTGAGGAGTGAGGAGTCTTAGACAAGAGCCATAGCCCTAGAGAGACCTGCAGGAAGCCTGGGACCCACAGAAACTCAAGTGCTGGGGCTGGGGGCTGCTTTCTGGCAGAGGGCTCAGGGGGGAGCTGGAGGCTAGATGAAGGTGGAGTCCAGCTGGCTTGTTTCATGGTTACTGCGGGCCCGTGCCTCGAAGAGCTGTTTGATCAGGGAGGATTTCTCCTGCTCCAGCTGGGTGATCCGCTCACTCTTGTCTGTCACCTCCTGTGCCAGAAGAGATGAGACCTTATGAGGGCAAGGAGCCAGCTGGGGACAGCAAGCTCCTCCTGGAGTCTTGCCCAGCCCAAAACACCCCAGATGTTCAGTTCTCCTGAACCTGAGGGTGTTCCAGTTAGCCAGAAAGCAAATTTTGTGCTGGAGAGAGATGCCACAGCTGCTGCCCTGAGGAGCCCCCACACTGTCCTAGCACAGTGTGAACAGCCCCGGCTGTTGTGGGGGCTCCAAGCATCTCTGCTGCATAAGATTCCCCTCCCACCTCCACCCTTCTTAGTTTGGTTCCCATTCGCAGCCTCCCTGAGAGGGTCCCTTCCCCACAACCCCAGGTCTCTGGCTGCCCTGCCCTTGCTTTGCCCCAGCTCCTGATGTTTCTCCACTGGGGGAGGAACTTCTTATCCCACCAACACTAACCTTTGTGAGAAGCCGATTTTGCTCCTTCAGCATGTTGATGGCTTGCTGGTTCCCTGCCAAGGCAAGAGATGCTGTGGGGATAGGAGCAGCCAGTCTGTTTACCACTGATGATGGGGAATTCAGAGGCTGAAAAGGGAATGGGGAGGAGTTAATCTTTCAGTCTGTCCCCAGTAACAAGAAAGGATACAAGACTTTTCACTTGAAACTGGGAGCAGGCTTTGGAACAAAGCACAAAAGGACTGGATATAGCCACTGCTCAGAGGATGACTGATTCATCAGTGCACTGCCACTATGGAAGAGGTGAACAGGATCCCAGTATGTATCAGCTACTGCCAGTAGAGACAGGGGAGTGCCTCTATACAAGGCACAGGTGGCAGTAGGGGGGCCTAATGGGACTTAGCCCCCACAAATGTAGGATAGAAGTAGGGCCACAAGGCAGTTTGGCTGAGGGTTTCCAGCGGCTGCAGTAGTGGTGGGAAGGGAAGTCACTGCACAGCCAGTGGGGCGTGGGACTGAGCCGTGAGCAGCTTGTCCAGGGGGAACAGCTCCTGCTGCTATACCCCAGGAGGCATGGGGGCATGTGCCCCCAGATTTGCACAGGGCAAGGCAGGCTGCCATTGCAGGCTGGGGCTGGGTATGTGTCTGGGCTCTTCCCGGGGATGACTTGGAGCAGGGTGGGCACGGGAGTCCTGGGGGCTCCGTTCCCTCTGGCCCAGCAGCGCAGCCAAGGCAGGCCCCATTCCAGCCCCCAGCTTCACCCCCCTCCCCGCCAAGGCAAGGAAAGGGCTGTCTGTAAATAGAGCTAGGGGAAGCAGGGAGGAGGAAGAGCTGGTAGAAGCTACAGAACTGTGGTAGCACAAAGGTGTGACCTAGCCATGTGGCAGCTTAAGCCAGACATTGGTAGAAGACTTGTCACCATCAGCAGCAAGGTTCTGGAGCAGCCCTGAAATAGGAGTAGCAGGATCCTGGGGGGAAGGAGAGCCTTTTAGGATGGGGTTGGATCAGCTTTAAGCAGGGCTGCATGATATGATTACTGGCAACCACTGGGGCTGGGTTCTGCCTCAGGAGATCTCCCTTCCACCCCTGCCTTTCTTCTCCTTTCTGCTCGGGGCCGCTATTCAGTCCTGCCTCCCTCTTTATACCTGCCTCCTGCAGGTAGTTCATTGCAAAGTCCTTCCCCAGCAGAGGCACTGACATTTCAGTACACACCTCAGCCAGCAGAGAGCACTGTAAGATCACTGCTAGGCCCATGCAATCTACCTGTACTTTCAGAGATTTAGAGTGCTTCAGCCTTCCCCATCTTCCACCTTCCCTGGAGCAAGGATTCTGCTTGGCTGAAAGCAGCAAGGGGAGTGCGGTCAGGGCTGCAGGAGAGGGAAGAGAAGGGAGCAGCTTGGCTCTGACAGGATGGGTGCAGCTGAGTTACACCCCCACCCTTCTCTCCCAAGGTAAGGACTCCCATCTTCCAAGGGTGCCAGCAGCCCTTCCCCTCAGAGCTGATCTCTCCTGGGCATGCAGGGGAATGAGGCTCTGAACTCCTGCTCCGGACTGGAGCAAACAGGAATCACAGCTCATTAACTGGCATCACAGGGAACTGCCAGACTGTCATGTCAGAGGCATGTCTAGCTCAGCACCCTGGCTTTGACAGTGGCTGGTCCCAGAAAGGGGCTGGAGTCCTGCAGTACAGGATGTTTTAATTATGGACTTTGTGCCTAATCCCTTGACAGATGCTGCCAAGACGCATCGCTCTGGGACACACTGGCGCTTCATGGACTGATTTGCAAATGCTGCTCATGTCCTGGCTCATTTGATCCAATGCTCTCCATGTGCCACCTCAGATCTCCTATCCGAAGCCCTGGGTACCCCTGTGGTTCTCCATAAGCTCCTACTGCTGGTCTGATCACTCTATCCATGGAGCTTTTGGCACTGCAGTAGAGATCAATGCAGGCTGCCAGGCCTGGAACAAAGGGCCTGGCCTTATAGACACACAATGCTCACCTTCCCCGAGGTGGTAAGGAGCTCAGAAAAGCAGTGAATCACTTCCTGCAGCTTAGGTAGGAGGCGGCCCAGGTGGCTTTGGCTTCCTTCTGGGAGGAAGTCCTGAGGACAGAAACAGAACAAGGAGCCAGTCCCCAAAGGTTCCAGTTGCTGCAGCATGTGGACAGAAGGACCCTTTAGCTGTTGTAATATCTGCACATGCCCCTTATCACAGAACTGATTGCACTGGACTTGTCCCCAAAGGCCAGACTGACATGCAAAGCACGGAGGGCAGAGTGAGTCTATTTCAGCCAGTGCTGACCTCAGGCCCTGGATGGAAATGTGCTTTCCTCTAGCAAGCAGAGTGGTGTGGGTATAAAGGAGCCTCCTCTGGCTCTTACCCAGAGTTACGAAGTCACCAAGACACAAGATCTGTGAGAGCACAAAGCCCAGCCAGCTGAGCAAGGCTGCAGGAGGTGCATGTGTACATGCTTAAGAAAGAGGAGACATGGACCCTTCTTGGTTCCCATAGGGCAGCCCTGCCATGATCTGGGATGGCAGAGCTAATTGGGCTGTCCATGGACACTAGGGATATCCTGCTCTTTATTACACACTCGCTCTTACCATTGAGCTGGCTCGGGCTATGAAGTTTCACCTTGGTGGAAGCAGCACTAAGCCTCAGCAATGTTAGGGGCCAATGCTTGCACAGGGGCTGAGTGATCTTGTAATTGGCTCCCACAGGGTAGATCAAAACCAGGCAAAGCGGGGCTTCCTGTCATTTACTGGCAGGAGCTGCTCAGCTTTCATGAAATAAGAGGGGAAGATGATCTGCCCCGCTGTCTCCCATGGCTCCTTCACAAGCAAATGATCCCAGCTGCTCCGAGCCCCTCTTCAGATGTATGTCCCACACGTGCCCAGCTCCTGACTTGTGGGGCATGCTTTTTAGCACACTTGACTCAGCTGCTCCTGAAGCTGGGGCACCTGGGTGCAATCAGAGCTGAGTGTTTTTGAAAACCCCACCTCAGCTCCACTGGACCTTCCAAACTTGAGGCCTAACCAGATCCAGCTTCTGCCAGGCAGGGATGTGCCTTGACAAGCCAACCCCCAGAGCAAGCCCTATACTCACATTGCTGGCTTTGTTTTTGCCCAGGTATTTCTGGTGCTCCTGCACCATCTGGATCTGTTGGTGGTACCACTCCCGGACACGCTCCACCACCTCCAGCCCCTGAAGCAAGACATCCTTTTCCTGTTCCAGCTCCTTCATTTGCTTCAGCTGCAAGACAAAACCCATGTACCTTTCATGCCCCATCATTAGACCCAAAGGCCATAGATCCTATACACGTCTACCCTAGGAATAGCTTGCTCATAGCTGCTATCCCTGGAGCAGACTGATGCCAGGTGTTCAGAGAGACAGGCCCACCACTCTCTGCTCTGAAGCCATCCATGACCTAGCAGAAAGCTTGAGTCACTCCAGCTCATGGGTCCAGCTCAAAGCCATGTCAAACAGAGTGAAGCTTTGTCCAGGAGCTGGTTCTAGCCATGGCATAAACAGGAATTCAGTTGTGCACTACATAGATGCCTCGTCTGTCTTGAAAGGTGGCTCCATCCTCTTCTTGAGGAAATATCTGGATGCGACTTATCTAGACTCATTTATGTGCTCAAACTCAATGGGTGTGTCTACACATGCATATTCATGTGCAGCAATAAACTCTGGTGCATATTGTGCCAGAATGTACTGCTCCTGGGCACTGTGTTTACGTGTCCATCTGGGACTGCAGCACATCGAGCCTAGTTGGAGAAGCCCTGGCTGGCAGAAGGCCCGGGGGGCCAGCCTGCCAGCTCAATGCACTGTGGAGGGGCTGGCTGGGGCAAGAGGGCGCTTCAGTGTGGGGCTAGCTGACAGGCAGCTCCTGCACTAAAGCACACTTGTACCCCAGCCAGCTCCATCAGCATTTACATGTGTGCTGCTACAGAGTAAAAGACTCTGCTGTAGGATAATACTTGTATTTACAGGTACTAATCTGCGGCAGAGTTTTTGGTTTACTCCAGCTTAATAGCCCTGTATGTGTAGATGCCGAGATGCATCTTGTGGAGCTAATTAGACAACTCAGCAGTAAACATCACATGTAGATGCGCCTAGTGTGGCCTTTTCACTACACTTACGTTTCAGTGACCTACCAGTCCAGCCTAACGCAACAGGAGGCCCTGTGATTGCTACAGACCTGGCAGAAGCTGGCCCACCAGAGAGCATGCTCTTTCAGTGAGGGCTTTCCCACAGCAGATCCTTGCCATATAAGGAACAGGTTTCTCCCCCTGGTTGATTCAGACGCATGTCACACAAGCATGGGAGAATCATGACAGCTCTCTTCCTCTACCCTGCATTGAGATCCCAGCTCTACAGGTCAAGGAGCCACAGCAGGATATCAACCCCCCACTTCTGCCTTAGGAATAGAGGCAAGAATTCCCCTTATTACTTTGCTGAAACCTGCTATTTAACCTCCAAGGGGCTGTGCTCTGATTTCAGACAGTCTATTGCTGGAGGCTACAATTTTACAGAGATGCTTAGGGGAATTAGGTGCCCAGATCCTGATGAAATTCAATGGGCTCTGTTGGCAATCCCAGCCCCTACTAATTTAACTCAGCATTTTCTAACTCTTGCTGCCTAACTGTAGGCAGCACACTCCCACTTAACATGAATGTTACAGGCTCACACCAACATGCTGAAGGTGTATGATCTTCCAGGAACACTTGAGCGAAACACACATGCTAAAAACTTAAAAAACAGGGTTACATTGGCCCCTCTCATATCAGAAGCTCAGAACCATCATCACCTTAACTCTGAGTTGCAGTCAAATAGTCTCAAAACAGAGCAGAAAACATTGCACAGGCTGGACATTGCACATATGCACATACAAGAGCCAGACTTCAGGTGGTTGCCTTGTGACTTTGGACCTTTGGGATGAAGTCAGTCACTTAAGGTTGATGGTGCCATGGACATTGTTGACTTGGACCTGCCATGGACAGAGAAGAGTCCTAACCTCTGGAGAATGCAGAAACAGGAGGCCCACCGTGGTCCACAGCATCATTGAGATAGGACCCAGCCCTGCGCCAATGATCTTTGTCCCCAGGTACAATGAAAAATCTTGGCAGCAAAATGGCTGGAGCAAATATTTAGCAAGACAAACTTTGGGTGTAGCTCAGGGGTGGGTATAAAGCAGCTCTGTGCTGCCCAGAGGCTGCGAGTAGGTCACCAGCTTTAATCATGATGAAAAGGAAAAGAGTAATCCCTAGAGTCACCCAGGGAGGAGACATCACCCGGGGAGATATCAGCCACCCGGACAGATGGGGCTCAGGTGCATGCATCTGCAACAAGGAAGAAGAGACCCAAAGTGTGAGGATGAAAATGGGATACAAAGAACAAGCACCCTAGAAACCAAAAGGTTGTAGATCTCCCTGACAAGATACAATGCCAAGGTATTGTATGGCTCAGTGCTGTTATTTAAGCACCAGCAGCTTGGTGTTGCTCCACTCTGGCTTTTGTTCTCCTGGCAGGGACAAGACATCAAATCTGGGGGAGTGTGATAACTCCCTCCCAAGCCAATTCCTAGAGACACCAGAAGGACTGAGGCCTGCAATAGGAGAGGAGATGGCTCTCCAGATAAAACCCAGGCATTTCCACCATCCCCTTACGCTCCAAGCACTCCAGAAGGACAAAAACATACATAATGGTAGAGGAAACTACATGAGATTCTCCCCTGACATCCTTCCTTGGAGAGGGACAGGCAGGAGGGTTTCTGAACATCATGTGCTTCATTCCCAAGGGGTTGTAGCCTAGTCCCACAGTCAGCCCAAGGGTCCTGTCCCTCATCCCAGGACCTGGACCGCTAGTGCCAACTCTGGGAGCCCAAGCCCTTGGCCTGTTCTTCAACCCTCATGTGAACTCATCATGACAGCAAGTGGCCCAGGGACACCTGCACGTGGAGACAGAGCCAGCTCTCGAGCTTGTCAGTGAGGCTTCGGTGTGGAGCCCTCAGGACACCTCTCTGACACCACACACAAACAACTTAGAGACTACGCAGGGCTCAGCTCACAGTACCAAAGGCAACAGATTCACACACCACACCTGACTCCTTAAAAGAAGGGCAAACTGGAGGGTGACCAGCCAAGCCACTGCTTCATGCAGCCTGCCAGGGATACCTCCCCAGAACACCCCACTGCCACCCATTCTAGCCCTATACACAGCCCTCCAGAGCTGCAGAGCAGCCAAGCTGACCCAGTCTCTCTCCTTCCACTTTCCACAACTCCGTCTGCAATGCCAGACGGACAGAAGGACAGCTTGGGACATACCCACAGAAAAAACTGCAGGGCCTTGGCACTGCACTGGCTGCTGCTCAGAGGCACAAGGAGGGTGCTGCATGTTGCAAGGATGCCCACCCAGCTCCGGCCGCAGCTCTTGGCAGAATGCTCCGCCATGGTCCCTCTGGGCCTGGCCCAGCTAGCTACCCTGGTGACCAGAGGACAAGACAGCATCCTGCCTGCTGGTGGGACAATGCTGTCTCCGCGCAGTGGGAGGAAGGGGCATGCCAGCAGTGGGTCACAGCTGTTGGAGGAGGCGTTTTCCAGGATGGGAGGAAGACGAGTGGCCCCTTTCCACTTGAATGGGAAGGGCAGGACTTGGGGAGGTTGCCACCAGGTTGCTCATGAATAAATTTACCATCTTGTAAAAATCTTCATCCCAGCTGCAGAGAAACCATAGGGGAACAGGCCGATCAATGGGCTAAGTAAAAAACGTGATAGCCAGACGCTCACTGTCCTGGCTCCCACCCTGCCAGAGCCTCTGCATTGCCTGTGGGAGAGGGGCAGATCCTAACCCCCTCCTCTCCCCAGCTCATGGATACCACTGGGGTGGGCAGGCTCAGGGCACACTTCAGCATCCAGCACTTTCTGCCCAAATACAGAAGCATTCCCTGGAGGGGCTGATCTGGTTTTAGGCTGATCAGCGAGAACAGTCACTCCACCACCCCTGCCCAAGGAAGGTGAAGCTAGTGGTTACAGCAGCAGCCAGTCAGGGAAGAGCCAGGATCAATTCCTGCTCCACTTCCCCGATCAGCAGCAAGTGCAATCTCAGGCAAATCGTTTGGCAACTCTGTGCAGAGATCCCCACCTCCCAGTGGTCATGCGAGGATAAGTGTGTTTGGATGGCAGGGCACTCGGTTCCTACAGTGAGAGGGGCTCAGGAGTACCACAAGATGGGTCTCTCAAGGCATTGTCACCACTGCCACTGCCAGTTTGCCAAGGGGGAAACCAAGGCACAGAGAAGCAAAGGCAAATGATTTGCTCAGAGCCACGAACTGAACCCTGGTCTCCCCAGTCCAGTACCTTAACCCCAACCCACCCTGCCTCCCTCCTCTGCCTCATGCACCAGTGACAGGGACCCACAGGGCTGGTTCCAGTATTGGAGAGCTGTGCGGACACTGGAGCTGCCCCTGGCCCATGGGTCCCTCAGCAAAGAACCCCCAGCTCAAATGCGGTGACACCAAGTGTCCAGTCAAGCTGAACTGAGGCAGAGCCCTCATCCCACAGCCTCCCTAGGGCACAAGCCTCCTCTAGTGACATTCACTCAGCACTGCTGCAGCACAAGCACATGAGTGCCGCATTCAGACCTGCACAAAACCCTACCCCCCCACCATATACAGCCTGGCCAGCAAGCAGTGTCATGCAGCCAGAAGCTGATGCACCAACCTACTTAATGCTACACAAAGGCACCCCACGCGCTCCATCAGCTCCACTCAGATCAGCGCTGGGAGACTCAGTTGTATGCAGGATCCCAGAGAGGCAGGAGACTGCACTGCAGATAACAGTGCAGCCTACCCAAAGGGAGGATTTGCAGGCTTGCTAGGTGCATTCACCCTGGGCAAGGGAAGCAAGCCGATAGTGGCCATAGTGTCCTGCTACGTGGCAAGACTCCTGTATGTGACAGCTGTCTAGAGGCAGATATCCCACCCCAGTAAATAGAAGCAGACTCCCCAGTCCTGTGCTCACCAGCGCCAAGCAAATTAAAACAGAGCAGCAAGTTTGTTTGATGCTGCTGGGAGAAGAGCTTAAAGAATTTGTGCCAGTTGGTGATCAGACATAATGGAGCCTTGCTTTGCCATGTTCTGTTCCCTGCCTGTTATGCCTGGTAACTGATACAGAAGGTGGCAGAGGGGATGCTGTATAGGGGAGATTCTCCACCACTCACCTACAGATATTGCAATGCAAAGAGACAGAACAGAGGATGTGCCCCTCTCATGTTTAAAGCCCTGATCCAGCAATAGCCTGAGCCCTGGCAGAACTCTGGACTTGCACAGAGCACAGCTGACTTCAGTGATGTTGTATCTGGACCCTCCATCATTGAGAGCATACTGGGGGCAGCAGCACAAATTCTGCCCCCTTACCACTCCAGAGCATTAGACGCTGGTGGTACCATAGGCCACCACAAGCCCAGAAGGGCAAACTTAAACCTGACCAAGTTTAGAGTGCTGCAGGAGAGGAGAAACCTTGCAAGCAGCTCCGCTGCACATCAGCACATATTAAAAGATTTCTCATTACAAAGCAGGAGCAAGATCTGACCATTAGGTGAGATAGCCTAGAGATCAAGCTACCCAAAAAGTAGTTCAGCTATGAAGTTTCAGGGGTGGACCACAAAAGAGATGGCAAAGAACCATCACCTACACAACAGGGGACATCTGGGAAGAGAGAACAGGTTTCCCTTAGGGTGGCAGGGATGAGCCTGGGCAGGAATGGATTGGGGGGGAGGGGAGGAGGGGTGCACTGATGCATTTACACCCCCTTTCAATCACTGCTTCACCTAAAGTTTAAAACCAACAACCTGTTTTTTCAGTGGTCTTGATGCTCCACCAATCAAGCTATTCTTTGCCCTGCAACTCTGCTGCCTGTTAGCCACTCCTGGGAATTAAGCCCCTATTTCATAACCCTACAGATTGTTTTTAACTCATTCCAATTAAAATATATTTGTTTTTACTTCAATCTTAAACTGAATAATATAGCCCTAGGCCCCTATCAGTTTATAAAAGCTTCTAGTTTATTTTTAACAGGACAAAAATGGGTTGTGTTATATGGGATGATGCACCTCACCATCTTCCCCCTCTTTTCAAAATTCTAGGCCTGCCCACAAGCCGGGGTAGGTGGATGGGTATCCAGGACAGGACAGTGCCCCTACCATGCTGTAATCCACACCATTGGTGATGGTGTGTCTCCGGTGTTCGCCACGTCCTCTCTGGTGTCGTCGAGCATCTGCCACCCCCACATTGTTGCTCTCGCTGTGGGACTGTCCTATAGGCTTTGCATCGGCACCTGCAACACAGGAATCAACACTGTATCAGCCAGGTACCAAGACTTCACCATATCTGTGGGGACCCTCTAGTAACTAGTGAGAGGGGCTGAGTAAGACAAATACTGCTTTCACTCCAAGACAGTGTGCAGACTAGGTTTCTCACAACTGCTCACTGGGCTGAGGTCTCTGGCAAGCTCGTGCTCATAAATGTTGGGCTGGGTCACACATCAGCCTCTTCATTCAGGGACTTGCAAGATCTCATGGAATTATGAGCTGAAAGCCCAGACCCATCAGCAATTTGATTAGTGACAAAAGCCTCTCCCTATATGTCAGAGGAAGCAGAATGCACACTCTGCATTTGCTAAAGAGTGTGCAGGGGAGAGGGAAGAGGGAAGCAAGTCAGCAGCACTTCTGGGTTGACCAACTGAAGTGGCTGGTCCCAAGAGCAAAGTGTGGTAGTGGGACGAAGAGGAAGAGCATGCCCACCAGCTTGCTGCAGGGAAAAGGAGCAGAGGCCTTATGTCACCACCAGTAACCTGCTCTTCAGCACATGTGCAAATGCCAAGTCATGTCCTTCCAGGCACCAGGGCATACTTGGCCCTGGCACCAATTACAGAAGCAGCCATGGGGAGATCAGATGCCAGCAACTCCCACCAGCCAGAAACTGAACCTTGGGCTGCCTACTCTCCCTAGCCAACACCAGTCAGCCAACAGCCCCACTGCAGGTGGCACCCTAAAAGTATCTGGTCAGCTGCAGGGGCTGGGTGCAGCCAGGGCGATCAGAGCTCCATCCCCACCTGACACAGACCCCTTCACCACCTCTAAACTGCTAGCAGCTTGAAGCCAGTCCTCCTGGCACCATGCAGGCACACAACACCTCTGCTCACACCCATTGCTGGGCAGCCAGGTTAGACAGCCCTGGTCCCTTTGCTGAGTAGCCATTATCTGCTACCACACAAGTGACCTGCAGTACAAGTTGGAGGTCTGGTCAGAGCTGAGATGCTTTGCTCTGTGTGTCCTGCTTTGACACAGCTCCTCCGGGCATGGTGAAGGGTCTTGTTTTTCTGCAGTAGGTGATTTCAGGAAGGAAGAGCCCTGCATTCTGTTTAGATGCTGCTTCAGGCTGGCCACAAAGGACAAAACCCTCCAGAGACCAGGGGCTGCCTTCACACTGCCCTCAGCAGCCCCCAACCTTGCACTAAGTCGAGTAGGTAGGGATGCAGGGTGGGTTCATGGCAAATGGCCTTGGGACAGACTTGGAAGAGAAATTTGAAAGGACGGGTAGTGGGACTGGGTAGAGCTGGTGCACTGAGATCGTCCCATCAAGGATTGTCTGGTTGGCTATACATGCGAGACTGGCAAAGCTTCACAGTTTGTAACAGACTTTCAGTAAAGCCAGCCTTAATGAAAAAAAAATCACGAGACTCCTGATTTCCAAGTCAAATTAACTCTGACTCGTGGTCTCCTGTTGGAGAGATCAAATTTCAGGATTTTTTTCTTCTGGCGCATGTAGAGTGCCAAGCTGGTAAATCCGTGGAGTGGAAGATGGAGGCCCCCACAGTGATGGAGGGAGTGTGGCAGGGACTGGGGTGAACGGGGCAAAAGCAGGCTGCCTGCTACAGGCTGGGGCTCTGCACCCCGCTGCTTTTGCCCCAGGAATCATGTGCATGAACACTTCAAAAATAGCATCTCATGATTTACATCCCAAGTCTCATGATTTTTGACATTGTGGGGTTGGCAATACTGGACTTGGGTGCTGGTCTCCAGTATAGGGCAGGCTGTTTCCAGGCGCTGTTTAACGAGACCCAACTAGACTATTATCCGAGTAGACTCTGCATGCCAGGCTCTGTCTGTGGCCCCCAGGCCAGCAGTTGCCTTGTGTCACCTTCTCCCTTCACCACCTCCATTCCCTCCTCTGCCAGCTGCAGTGCTCACTGCTGTGATGGGGTTATTGTCCAAGAGGCAGATGCCTCCTCCCAGCCCTGGCTCCAGAGGGCTGCAGTGCCATCCCCAGCCCATCCAGAGCAATCCAAGCTACCCTAAGGTTGCTTTGCAAGAGCCTGGGCAGCCTGTGTGTCACTGATAGGACCAGGGAGCAGACTGCAGAGACTGGCTCCTACTCCGAGAGCCTGGAGGCAACCATCCCAATGGGCTTCCTTCTGAGGTGGAAAGGGCCATAAAGTTTAAGCCAGGGGATTTTAGAGTCTGCCTATTTCCCCCCCTGCCCTGCAGTAGAACTAGTGCCTAAAGGCAGTGATCATGATCAATCAACCCAGCTCCTCTTTTGCCAGCGAGAGCTCTGCATTGCTCCTTCCCCACTTCGCCATCACCTCCTCCTATGGACACTTCCCAAAGCTCTGTATTCCCCATCCACTTCTGCTGCTTGTCTTGCCCATGTGAACAGAGCAGATCCCGAATCCAGGGCAGGGCTTTCCTGTCTTCATGGACACTGGCTGCAGGACCAGGAAACAGTAGCAGGGGGAAGCTGGTCATGCCAGTAACAAGCTAAGGAAGCAGTTTGGGGCAGCTGGAGAAGAAGCTCCACCCTTGACTTCCAACTATGCCCCCAAGGGCCAAAACCCAGTCTCACATCCTGTTCAGTGCTGGAGTTCAACTAGCTCTCTAGGTGCCTCTGGGGCATTAACTAGTCTCCAACGAGCCCGTACACTTTGGTTAAACTTGTGCCAATGGATGTAAAAAGCTGACAGTGCCAGACAGAGAAGGACACAGCAAACAGGATCTATGGACAGTGCCGCCAGCTGATTTGCCATTGTGATCCTGACTCAGGACACAATCTGCTGCAGCTATCATGTGCTGAGCAGAGAGCGATGATCATGCACAACAGGAATGTTGGGCTGCCTGAGCAATAAAAAAGTAAGGTGGGGACTGAGCCAAGATACCTCAGCTGATTTAATCTGGAGCCTGCTGCGTGAACCCAGGTTACCAGAAGGAGAGGGAATGGCTGCTGAATCATTAGCTATTGTACCACTGTGATGCTTGATCTGTGCTGTACAGTTCTGCCAGCAGAGCTGTGTCAGCTTGAAGCGTGACGAAGACTGCTCCCCCTGCCAATACGGCTGTGTTGGCAGGGTCTCCTGGCACAGAAGCAGCCATGCTGACAAAGGGGTAATTTAGTCCCTTGGTTTCATTGTTTAAGGATGTGGTGTAGCCAGCCACTGCTCCTTCTTACCAACAATATCCTGAGGGATACCCAGCATGGGTTTGTTGCGGGTAGGTCTTGCTTGACCAATCTCATTTCCTTCTACAACCAGGTGACCTATCACCTGGACAAGGGAGAAGAGATTGATGTCATATATCTTGACTTCAAAAAAGCCTTTGATCTGGTATCCCATGATCATCTCTTGGCAAAACTGGCCAATTGTGGCCTTGGGTCCATCACGATCCGCTGGCTGGGAAATTGGCTCAGTAGTCGGACCCAGAGGGTGGTTGACGGAAGTCAATCGTCATGGTGCTCTGTGACCAGTGGGGTTCCCCAAGGGTCTGTCCTTGGACCTATTTTCTTCAACATCTTCATTAATGATGTGGACACTGGAGTCAGAAGTGGACTGGCCAAGTTCACCGACGACACCAAACTTTGGGGCAAAGCATCCACACCTGAGGACAGGAGGGTAATCCAGGCAGACAGGCTCAGCAAATGGGCGGACAAGAACCTGATGGCGTTCAACACCGAAAATGCAGGGTTCTCCACCTTGGGAGGAAAAACCTGCAGCATGCTTATAGGTTCAGCAGTGCTACGCTGATTAGCACTACAGACGAAAGGGACTTGGGGGTCATGGTTGACCACAAGATGAATACGAGCCTGCAGTGTAATGCTGTGGCTAGTAAAGTGAGCAAAACGCTGGCTTGCATCCGTAGATGCCTCTCAAGCAAATCCCGGGACATCATTCTCCTCTTGTACTCGGCCTTGGTGAGGCCGCAGCTGGAGTACTGCATCCAGTTTTGGGCTCCACAATTCAAAAAGGCTGTGGAGAAGCTTGAGAGGATGCAGAGGAGAGCCACATGCATGATCAGAGGTCAGGAAAACAGACCTTATGATGAGAGGCTGAGAGCAATGGAGCTATTCAGCCTGGAAAAGCGCAGGCTCAGGGGTGATCTGGTGGCTACCTATAAGTTTATCAGGGGTGCTTATCAGGATCTGGGGGAACATCTGTTCACCAGAGCGCCCCAAGGAATGACAAGATCGAGTGGCCAAACTCCACTGTGACTGATTCAGGCTGGACATAAGAAAGGACTTCTTCACTGTCCGAGCCCCCAAGGTTTGGAACAGACTGCCGCCAGAGGCGGTTCAAGCACCTGCTCTGAATGCCTTTAAGACACATTTCGTTGCTTATCTTGCTGGGATTCTATGATCCCAGCTGACCTCCTGCCCCTGCGGCAGGGGGCTGGACTCGATGATTTTCCAAGGTCCTTTCCAGTCCTAATGTCTATGAAAGCTATGAAACACACGGTGCTTCCACTGGAGGGCTCTGTGATGTAGAGAAGCCCGCAGCATCTCCAAGAGAGAAAACACAGTCTTTGGAAAGCTCTATCAGCCTGTTATACCAGCTGCCTTTGGCTTGCAATGGCTGTGTCTACACAAGGAGAGCCTTACTACAAAGAAATATTGGTAGGGTATACCTACAAAGCCAGGGGGACACAGCTTTGCTGAGAGCACTACTGTAAAGTCACAGATAAAGTCACATAGGGGAGCCCTGTGGGCTGCAAAGGAGAAGTGGGCTAGTAAGAGGCAGGTGCTCTTGCTACCTGTAATTAGGGTTTACGGTAGCTCCAGGGACTATGGAGAGCAAAGAACCTGGAAAAGCCTGCATCTTAATCCCACCTGAGCCTCTTACGCACTGGACAGCCTCCAACAAAAAACAACTGACCCCCGTGCCCCCAACTAATCCAGATGAAAGCCAGAAGATAAAGCAATCAGCCGGCTGACAACCAGATGCTGCACTGAGGCCAGATTGCCCTGGGGGTACAGAACCCAATCAGCAGCAGGTGCAGATGGAAGAGACCCTATTCAGGCATCAAGCCCCTTCCCCGGTGAGGTACTGCTGCTCGCTACAGAGCATCTGCCACTGCCTTAACCATATGGAGTGGAGACCAGGCCACAGATCGATGGCCCAACACTGCTGGGGCCAGATGGCTCATGGCAGTTTCATACCTAAGCTGCCAGGCAATTAGGAAGTGAACTGCTTGGGGAGAGACCCTAGCAATTGGCTATGCAATAAGACTTAACACAGGACACCCTCCCATTTAACTGGCTCCCCTTCTCCTGGGCACTCAAGAAGACATCAAAGAGAAGGTTTAGCACAGCAAAAAGAACACCTTACAAGTAATGAGCTGGGGAAAGTAAAGGCTGGGCCAGTAGTTGGGGCACCAGTATGAACTCAGCCAATATGGGTTCAGGTCCCTACTCTGCCACAGATTCCCCACGACTTTGGTCACATCTCTTAGACTTTCTGTGGCTCAAGCTCTCCACCTGTAAATGGGGTGCTGGAGAATCACTGATGACTGCTGACCCAAGGGCACAGATACTTGTGCTACATGCCCCTACTTGGAGCTTTTCCTTCAGACAAATGAAAGGGACTTCATACCATACACAAGTAGGAAGGTCCAGGGGCTGGTACATGACAGGCCACATCACCCAGGTAAATCCTTTCATTTAAACTCTGTTTAATGCAGATGATGTTGAGGGAACTATTAATCCCTTGGCACAGCTCAAGTTATTACCAGACCAGCTCACCGGATACATTAGGCTGACTATTTAAGGACCCATAAGGTCTGGGATTTTCTATTTGATTAGAACCCACAAGTGCTGGGCATGGCAATGACAAGACCTTGTGGCAATACTTAGCACTAATCTGTAGCATGAATGGTTTCTAGTATGGGAAAGTATCACTGCCTTTATTTTAGATATGAGGAAAAGAAAGCACCTACAAGCTAAATGATTGGCCCAGTAGAAGAGACAGGACTATAACCTGCATCTCTTGACTCCTATTCCTATATCTTGTCTTTAAAATTCATCTCCATGAGCTCCCTTATCTTCAAAACATGGCACCAGCAAACCCAGCCCTTTTCCACAAGTCAAAACACTCAGCCCCTTGCTAAGCAATCACTCTCCAGGTACACAGGTAGTCTCTATTCGAGTATTCAAAAGGCAGCTTCCCATTCTTGGCCAGACTTTTATACCAGCTGCTTTGTATCAGCGCGGGCTCAGAATCACCTTCAGAGCAAAGGCCGTAATCTCACTAGAAGTCGAGAGGACTCAGTAGAAGGTGTTCTTTGAGGCAAGATCGCCGGCACTGGGCACGGACTCCCACTCCTAGCTGTTGAACTGCGGCACCCAATTCTGAAGAATTCCCGCCCCCAGCCCTTTCTACCATGCAGCAAATCCAGTTTTGTCAGCTGAATTCCTGCCTGGCTGTTTTGTGACAGGCAGTGGGGAATTGTCCAGCAAACTGATTAGAGGCTTAAAACCTCCCTTGTATAAACTGTCACTGGCTCCACAGTGAAAGGGCTAGGATTGCAACAGGATGCTTTCCTGAAAAAGGGCCCCCTGTATGCACTTGGCATAGCATGGATCAGCCAGGCTTCTGTTTGTATTTGGAGTCCATCACACCTCTGCTCCAGTCCCAGATATCGCCTCCAACCTGGCAAGCACAAAATGAATGGGCACTCAGGGAGTTTTCCAGACACCCGTACTACCAGCCAGAGGACTAAACACACAGTAAAAGCCAGTTCTAAACTCACTAGTGAGATTCAGAAGCGATTCTTCCAAAAGTACTTTGCCAGCTCAGTCTTTCTGCTACCCTACCTGGCGAAGGGGTGCACGTGCAGGTGGGTGGGGAAGGCATCCTTGTTATTCTAACCCCTCCTTGACTATTGCAAGGAGAGGGGAGATCTCCATCATTCTCTGCCTCCCGACTCGGTATTTTTTGTTCCTATCAACACGAACTGGGGAGAGCCAAGTTCAGCTCAAAGCCAAATCAGTGTGAAATCAACATGGTTCTTGTCAGGTTCGTGCTGTCCCACAGAGGTGGAACTAACCGGAGTCTTGCCAATTTAATTCTGCTTTTCCTTGGAGAAACTGGGGACGTGGTTAGAGGCCCTAAGAATACACACTCCAGTCATCTCAACCTCCTCAGAGCATAAGCACAACATCCTTTGCAATCAAAACAAGGGCTGTGCAAAGAATATGAAAGCTTAAATTCTGCAAAAGTTGATGCTTCGTCCCTCTTAAAAAAAGCTTCCCAGCTGCTGATGACAGCTACTAACTATATGGAGTTTTTAGATGTTATGTTCAGGGTCATTTCCGTGATGAAGCAACTGGCTCTCATCATAGATCCTCTCAATACATGTGAAAACCCAGATCATACGGGATCCAAAATGGAAGCAAAGTGGAGCGCAGAGCACCGCAATTAGGAGGTGAGATTGTGTGTCCACTACACAGAAAAAAAAGTGGAAGCAAACAGGGCCAAACACCTGCATCATCAAGAAGATAAAGGAACTAAGCAAGTTGCAAGGAATCTCTCAACATGATGTATATTGAGCTCTTACATAGCACTTCCTCAGCAGACGTCGAGGCACTTTGCAACAGGTGCTCTGCAACACTACTTCCATGGCCAGGGGGGAACTAAACCCCAAAGCCCCTACTCCAATTTCAGTGCACAAATGACCAGCGGATTTAATCCCTCTTCTTGCCACATTTTCTCTCTGCATGAGGTTCTGAATTTCCCCTCTTCCACATAGTCCTGCACTGAATTCCAGAGAGAAGTTTCATGAGGAAAACACTCTCATCTTAGGCTCCCAGCCTGTTTTGACAGCTCTCTAATAAAAGAACTGCACAATTTGGAGCTTGGTTCTTCTCTTTGGTAGGCAGTTAAGAGGTTTTCCTTCCAGCTTGTTTTCTTCTATCACCCAGAGAGGATCTTTTATACTTTCTGGCTGGTGGTAGCCTCTTTCAGAGACATGTTATTGGGGTAAATGATTGGATCTCGTATAACAATTTCTATGTTCCTAAAAATAAGGGTAACGAAAGTGATTGACCTGCAAGTCAGAACAGAGCACTTCTCAAACTATAATACGCAGGCAATGGAGCAGCGATTGCTCTACGCATCACCCAGCTGTTAACCACATTAAAAGACAACTAAACATATGTGGAATACCTACCTAGTGTTACTTCTCCATTTAAGCAATTGCTGCAATGGCCAGCAGGTTATTATGGGAAGGTACATATCTCACTGATGTAAAGGTTGGCATTATCACGACATTTGCTAGCAAATTTATTTCTGCAATTCATTCGGTCAAAGCAGTTTCCAGCCTCCCACAGATGCAGAGAACAGAACGATCAGCACTCCAAACCCCGAGGGTGATGTCATGCAACACCAGCCTAGGCAACAGGACAACTGTGGGCATGTTCATGTTAAGTCCCCAACACTTCTTGTCATCACTGGAACAGACATGTCAACACAAGGAGGAACATGGTGCCAGTGATTAACTGGGAGCTGAAAATCTGTGTGAAGTCTATACTGTTTAAGACAAGTGTCCAGGGACTTCTGTGAGCTTTATTTGCACCAGGCACAGACAGAGAGCACGCATTGTCCAAGCCAGAGAGAGAAACAAGCCCACACTGCCTGAAAACCAAACTGGCAGTGTGCAGCCAGACACGTCCTGGCTTCATAACACCCTCTAGCTACAGCAGTCCAGTGGCAACTGCCTCCTAATGATTTGAGACCAAGAAATCACTGCTGCAGCACCTGCCTAAATCCCACAGAAGTTTCCTCGCCACAGACAGCATCTGGAAACAAAACCAGAGGGGGCTGATCCCACAGTCAGATCGGAGCTGGGCAGGAAACCCTCCAAACTGAAGTCTTCCCAAAAGGCACCGGGGGCTGCTGGAGGAAGTAAAGCAACTTCACCCACTAACCTGCCCCGGATGGGACGGCCGACTCCAGAGGGGCACGGGGAATCCAGCCTAAATTCAAGACTGCCGCTTGGCAGCTTGGCACTTTGTCGGACCCACCCGGGCGCCGCAGGCTGGCTGCACGAGCCCTGCCGGGGAAGCCTGGCCCCAGCCCTGCCCGGCTGGGGAACCAGCTCGGTCCCAAACGGCAGAGCGAGGGGTCCGCCCCGGAGCCAGGCGGCGAAGCAGAGGCGAGACCCGCGGGGCACTCACCTGCGGCCCTGCCCTGGCTCTGCTCCGGCTCGCGGGGCCCCGCGCTGCGCCCCCGGCGCTCCCCGTCGGGCCGGGCGGCGGGTGCCGGTGCGGGCGGGCCGGGGATCTTCTCCAGGCTGCGGGACGCGCCCCCCGCCGCCCCGCCCCAGCCCCTGCCCCTGTCGCCCGGCGCCCGGCCCCGGCCCGGGGGGCGGCCCTGGCCGTGCGCGGCGCCGCGGCCGTCGGGGCTGAGCAGCGCGGCGCGTAGCCCCTGCACGAAGCAGTCGAAGGTGAGGTAGCCGCTGGCCGGGGCCGCCTGCCGCAGCGCCTCCAGCACCCCCGGCGGCAGCTCGCGGGCCTCGGCGCCCTGCCAGCGGCACTCGATCTCGCGGAGGTGCACGCAGCCGCGGCGCCGGTCGTCCAGGATGTCGAAGAGCGTCCGCAGGCTCTGCAGGAAGGCCCGGGGCAGCCGCTCCGCGCCGCCCGCCGGCCCCGGCCCCGGCCCCGGCCCCGGCCCCGGCCCCGGCCCCGCGGGCAGAGAGCGGGCGCCCCGCTCCGGAGCCATCGGCGCACACGGCCGCCCCGCGCCTCCGCCGCCTCGAGGGGGTCCCCGCCGCGCGTCACATATTTGCATCCTCGCCTCTCATTGGCTGGCGTCGCGCTTCCCCCTCGCCTGATTGGCCGGCGAGGGAGCAGCCCGGTTTGATTTTTCAGCGCGGCTCGGGCCCGGCGCGCCCCACGGCCGGCTCCTCCCGAGGGGGCGGGCGCGATGTCGGCTCGGGCCCGCTCCATTTTCTGTCCAAGCCTTTCAGACCCAGCGGGAGACGCTGGGGGTCGGTCACCGGCGGCCTTGCGAGCAGCCCGGCCGGGGGCTGCTCCTCCCCTGCGTTGCCTTTGCACGGGAGTGGCCCGACCGCCACGTCCAGCAGCACCCACCGCCGCCCCATCTGCCGCCAGCGGTGTCCAGAGGAAGCCCCGGCTGCCAGGCCAGGTCCCCCCCTGCCACACAGCGTGGGGGTCTCCTAGCTGGGGCGCAGCTTTTGCAGATCTTCATGAATTAGTAAACATGCATGGCTAATGACATGCTCTCCCGTTGAGAATGTGTAATGAATTCATGATGCACGAGCTTTTATTGTGTATAGATGAGCTTTGAAAAAGGAACTGGGAATAAGGAACCGACTTCAGCCTCGTTGCCCTGTAAGGGTAGGGCAGATGCTGCCACTTCCCTTCTTCCTCCAGCCAGGAAGGGTTTTACTGAGGAGTTTCAGCCTGTCCTTGAAGACCACGGATCCATCTTCCCCTCTGTAAATGTTGCTCTTCAAACCACCCCACAGCTTGAGAGAGTCAAGTGTGTCTGGGGAATTCAAGATCATAGGAAATACTAAAGCTGCCTCTCAAAGCAAAAGCCAGGCTGCTTGGTTTCCTTGCCCCTTTGCAGTGGGCTGTAATGGCAGCTTCCCTTCCTCTGCATCCAGAGGAAGAGCATCCCATGCTTATAGGAAGAGTTATGTCATGCTGGTATGTGCATGAACCTGGCCCCCTGAAGTATTTGCACAACAGCCAACAAAGTCAACACCTGAAATACCATAAGTACAACCATCCCAGTGGCTAACAAAGCTTATTTTGGTGCACAAGCCCTGAAATGAAACAAGCGTGATGCCATTTGTTAGGAGGTTTTTTTCATCTTTGTAGACAGATGAATCTTTGACCGAACAAGAAGCAATGGACTCAAGTTGCAGCAATGGAGGTTTAGGTTGGATATTAGGAAAAACTTTCTCACTAGGAGGGTGAAGAAGCACTGGAACAGGTTACCCAGACCAGTCTCCATCCTTTGAGGTTTTTAAAGCCTGGCTTGACAAAGCCTTGCCTGGGATGATCTAGTTGGGGCTGGTCCTGCTTTGAACAGGGGGTTGGACTAGCTGTGACCTCCTGAAGTCCCTTCCAACCCTCATTCTTTATGATTATATGACACCCAAAGGCTCCAAAGCTATCTGCAAGTTTTGTCCTGCCCTTTTCCATGTTATAGGTTACTCTTCTTCCTATTATGAATCAGTGGCTCATACTGGCATGACTACTTTTTTGTAAAGTATCAGCCCCAAATATCTTTGTGCAATAAGATAATGACAGGCATCATCTCAGCACTGGCTTTACCTAAGGTCACACAAGACCTCCATAGTTGATCTAGGAACACAATTCACATTTCCTGAATCTACATGGCAGGGGGAAGCAACAAGGTTGACTGAACAAGTCAGAAGGACTCAGTTCAGAGGAGTTTAACAATAGAAAAGCACTAAAGATTTATCTATATCAGAAAAAGCCACCTTGCCAGGTGGACTAGAGCCTTTGGAAAATGCCTGCATGCAGAATGAGTGTCATATGTACCATGCTTAGGATGTATAAACACAGCATAGCTATACCAATGGTGGCAACAGTGGGTAGCAGCCCTAACATAGATCCCATAGGGATCTTGGCATTTTAACTTATGGTATGAAAAGGGGATGAACACTAACAAAACTGTATAGAACATGAACACATAGAGGTGCAGGGAGGAAAATTAACTAGGGGAGACTTCTCTCTGCCCTAGGGCTTCTCTTCGGCTGACTATATCAAGCAGCCCATCCATTTCATAGTTTCATAGTTAGTAGGGTCGGAAGGGAACTGAGCAAATCATCAAGTCCGACCCCCTGCCATGGTAGGAAAAAGTACTGGGGTCAAATGACCCCAGTGCATCTAGCCTCCTCTTAAAGACCCCCAGGGTAGGAGCCAGCACCACTTTGCTTGGAAGTTGATTCCAGATCCTAGGCGCCCTGACTGTGAAGTAGCGCCTCCTGATGTCTAGTCCAAATTTACCCTCTGCCAGCTTGTGACCATTATTTCTAGTCACTCCTGGCAGTGCTTGGGGGAACAGGGACTCCCCCAATGCCTGCTGGCCCCTCTGACTAGTTTGTAACAGGCCACTAGATCCCCCCTCAGCCTTTTCTTGTGGAGGCTGAACAGTTTCAGGTCCCATAGCCTCTCCTCGTAGGGCCTGCCCTGCTGCCCCCTGATCATGCGAGTCGCCTCCTCTGGACCCTCTCCATGCTGTCCACATCCCTCCTGAAGTGCGGTGCCCAGAACTGGATGCAGTACTCCAGCTGCGGCCTGACCAGTGCTGCATAGAGGGGGAGGATCACCTCCTTGGACTTGCTCAAGATGCATCTGTGGATGCATGACAAGGTGCGGCTGGCTTTCCTGACCTCATCCCCAGTCGGCCCTTGTTCATTTTGACATCAATGATGACTCCAAGATCCTTTTCTGCCTCTGCACTGACGAGAAGGGAGTTCCCCAGCCTGTAGCTAAGATGCTGGTTGTTCCTCCCCAGGTGTAGCACCTTGCACTTGTCAGTGTTGAATCTCATCCTGTTCTCATCCACCCACCCCTGTAACCTAAATCCGATTGCAGCCTATTCCTTCCTTCTAGCATGCCCACATCCCCCCACAGCTTAGTGTCATCTGCAAATTTGTACAGGGTGCTTTTTACCCCCTCATCCAAGTCACTGATGAAGATGTTGAACAGTGCGGGCCCAAGGACTGCGCCCTGGGGTACCCCACTGCCCACATCCCTCCAGGTCAAAAATGACTCATCCACCACCACTCTCTTTCCCCAAAACTTTTCATGCGCTCACTGTGGAGTTCAGCCAGCTTTAGGAAAAGCCAGGTGGCTGGGTTGGTCCATGGCTAGAGGGGATGTTGTGATCTCTGACTTCCAGCTTGAGTGAAGATTCAGTATTCAGTGTAGCAGAAAAGCAGGTCACAAGGCCTCTGACAGCATGAAAAGAAACTCCTGAAATCCCCACGATGGGACAGAGGCATAACAGCTTCCTGTGAGTGACTCTAGGCACTTGATGCCACCCTTACATTCGGAGCAGGTGTGCGGGTGTGAGAGAGGAATTTTCTACTGAGAAAGCAAAGGAAGTTAGTATTGTGAACTCCAGTGTATTGCCAGACTTCATATTCTTTGCTTACTGAACACATACTATAGTTGTTACTTAACTAAACCACAGCAGTTTAGCATCATTAACTGAACTCACAGCCTTCCTCTTTGTTTTATTTTCTAGCACTCTGAAAACAGCAGTTGATTGCAAATTACCACGAGGGGGCATATCAGCACTGTGCACGGCACACAGCATTGCTTTTAACCTGAAACACCAATAAGGTGGATCAGATTCTGCCCCCTGTGACAGGCAGAAAGATATTAAAGGAGGCAAGGTTTCCTGCCAATTCAAGGGAGCCACCTCCACTACAGCCAAATCCACTGTCTAAAGTCCATCTCTTGTATTTTTCCTGTCTCAGGCTTAGAGGAGGTCCTGTGCCCAACTGAACATCGTGGCAAACTGTGGACACAATTGCTGAGAAGTCTCTCTTACAAAGGAACTAGGATGGTCCAACTGTAATCACATCTCAGCTGTGATCACTAAGCTTTGTGATAGTTTTCTTCCCTTCCCCAACTTCCCCCTGCTTTTTTGTTCACTGAATGGCTTGTGCCTGCTTGATTTTCAGTGCAGTAGAAACTTTCAAATATCTAGTGCTTAAGATGCCATAAATGCTTATTCGATTACTAAGTGAGCTTCATTTTCCCCTTAGTTTTCTAGCTTTTGCCAATAGAACATCATGAACTTTATACTTTTTAAGAGTATCTTTTTTATCAGTTCTACGGTAGTCAGAAACTGTGCAGCACAGAGGGGATCTAAAGGCAAGATGCAAATCCTGGTGTGAACAAATGGACTCAGAGCAGGAGTGGATTCCCCAGATCATGCTGCAGTCTGGCCCACAGTCAGTGGGCTTTGTGTTCAGTCTTAAAGGCTAAATCTATAGAGCTAATATTGCACAATTGCACCAAATTCTTCTGGGAGAAATGCCTCTCCTCTTCCTTCCTCTCCCTCCAATGCTCTGAAGTATTGGGACACAAGAGGGTGAGTTATAGCAGACTTTTCAACCTCCCATTTGGATTTTCTGTCTCCTGCAAAGGCAGGTCACTTCAGGGAAGGGACTTTATAGCTTTCCCACCCTTTTGTTTTAGTCCAGATTCTCTACCATGAACTGGGATACAACTGTCCATTGCAATTCAAGTCGTGCAATGTTTTCTATACACATATATGATCTGAAAAATGTCATAAAGCAGATATGCCCAGGGCAGTTTTATACTCTTTCCACAATCAATACTTCAGATAAAGACAATGAAATACTATCATGTAGTTTAGATCCATATTTGATCTTATAATGGTTTAAAAACTGGAGGAGAGTACCACCTGATTTAAAAGACTGATTTATTTTAAAGGGCTCATTGACAGTGAGAGTTAATTTTTGTATCAGCTGAGGTTTTTTTGACTGGAAAAGCCTTTTTATATGGTAAATGCAAAACGATTTAGTTATTCGATTTCTCCTACCCCAGGCTTCAAAAAGGATCAGTTATACAGATCTCAATATTTACCATTTTATCTTCCAAACTGTCCTATGGAGTCATCAGCTTAGGAGACAGCAACGCTCTTATCTGTCTTCACTGAAAAGCCTTTTGAACAATACCAAATATGAGCAAACACCATTATCACTTCTTAGTGGAAGGGGAGCCTGAGGCATAGAGGAGACTTGATATCACCTAGAAAGCCAACAGCAGACAGCAGAATAGAACCCAAATCTCTTGATTCAAGACCTAGTACACTATCCACTGCTTCTCATAATAGAATAGGTCCCGTGACCTTACTAATAATAACTTAAAACATGATTTTAAGTGGATTTTGGAACAGATGGAGAGAGAGTGTTGCCTGGCACTCCACAGGGGTGAAACCCAAACCTTAGAAGTCATTTGGGCATGACCCATGGAGGTCATTCGATGGACATCAATGGGAGTTGGACACAAGAGTTATGTGAGCTCAGATTTTTGTGTCTAAAAACCATGACAGAAGTTGTGCAGAAAGGGGCATTTGTGACTAATACTACTAGACTGCAGCATGCTCAGATCCACAACTGGCCACATGCACTACCCTGCAGGGTACTCTTACTGGGAACTGCTAAGTTTCACCCTCTTTCATTGCAACCATTAAAGCACCCAAGGCCAGCTGATTTGTACCTTAGTTTCTAGTAATCTTACAAAAGAAAAGGTCTCCCCAAGCCTAGTGGCACACTGATTTCTTTAGCCAATCACACACAAGGGAATGATGTGTCTAGTACTGTACCCAATCACCTTCAATTCCCCAGCCCAAATGGCTGGGTACCATGTACAGCTAGGGCCAGCTTTTCACATCCACCTGGACTAGGAATTGAACACTGCACTTTAGCTCTGTGGCAATGTGACTAAACTGCTCTGCCTAATAGCAGAACTAGAAGTGTACAGGTGTTTATGGAGACAATCTCTGCCCCAAAAACAAAAGCACAAGAGGCTCAGGGCTGGGACCATCTTCCCATTTTCCATGCTGCCCTGTGAGTTCATGGTGCTATGAGCATGCTTCATACACCCAAGGGATTAGCATCTCACACCCTCGCAGTGGATCCCCCTGAAGGGTGATGGGTTACAGTATGGCGGTGAGGAGCCAAACTATAAAAACATACACAGAAAAATATCGTATGACAGAGGAGATGAAGGGATGACATTTCTCCCTCTAGAAAGGCCGAGACATGCAGTTGGGCTGGAGGAGAAGATGGTGTTTTGGGGGTGGGGAAGAGCAGTTGCAGTTCTGCCAAATACCAAGATCCCATGATATTTTCTTCTAGCTCCTCACAGCAACCTTGTGGGGCCTCTTCAGGCAGCTCTGTTTGTTTTGGAGGAGGGCATGAACTTTCCACAAAGTCACTTTTCTTTCCTTCCATCTGTTTTTCCTTCCAGAGATGTTCTGGGCAGGAAGCCGTCTGGCAGTCTGGCTACTCATAGACCGTCATGTGGAGCAGGTTTGCCTGGTGACAGGAGAAGCAGAGCTAAAATAAGCTACTTTCTTCTGCACTGTGGTTGGATAAGTAAATCAAGGCTTGGTATTTCCACTGAATGCCACAAAAGTCTTAATCTGACTAGGAGGCTCAAGGGGGCCAGTCCTGGATCATACTCTGTACAGAGCCTGGACCATAAGCTTCGAAATGTCTAATCTACCCCTTCAGTTGGTATAGATCCACCTTATTACTGTAAAGCTGATGAGAGACCTGTGTTCCCCTTCAAGCAAGGGGAGAAAGAAGTGATTTACCCGAGGAGTGGAGCTTACTACAGCTGGCACTTGCCATGTCTCATGGAGCAGATGGATTTCAAAGGCTGAATCACCCTGGGCCACTAACAGCATTTCTAGCTAAGCAAATGAAGACATTGCAGGTCTTTAATGACATATTTCCAGGACATAAGCTGATCACTGAGTGTCGGGAAGAGATTTTTCTCCCATTGTACAGAGCAACACAGCCAGCCAGGAGAATTAGGGCTGCTCAGCAGCCACAAATACCTGATCCTTCAGAGAAAGGTGGAGGCTGAATTTATCTGATTGGGTATGACAAAGCCTAGGTATTCATTAAGCCAGCTGGAAAAGGGTCTCCAAGAGGTCATGCTTACTGTGGTACCACAACCACTTCATCTGAAAGTCTCTTTGCAGCTGTAAATAAATGCAAATGTGCACCTACTCATAAATCAGGCAACCAGCAAATGTAAATACCAAGGCATAGAGAGACGTCAGGAAAACAAGAAGCTGAGGAAGCACAGACATAGGCTTTTAAAGTCCCAGTCACTGTACAAAACAACAATTTTGTTTGGTGCTTCACAGGGGACAAAGATATTAAATGGAAGGAAAGGATGTGCTGTGAATGATATGGAGGACTGAGAATAGAGGAATGAAGTTACTTCTTTGGGGATGAATGGAGCAATCAGTGCACCTGCTCACATGAGCAAGGGACTGTTATGTAGCCAGCTTGTCTCTGTCCCCTTGTCATGGTGTGCAGGAAGTGGAATGGCTTTTTAAGAAAGTTCCTCCAGTGCAGAGTTGTCCAGCCTGTAGCAGTGGTGCCACAAGTGGTATGGGTATGGACAGCCTCTGTGTGTTGCATGTGGAAGACAGGAAGACAGCACAGCAAGGAGCAGAAAGCAGTGCATTGGATCAGGCAGGAAGAACAGGACAGGAAGCAGAAAGCAGAGTAGCATTTTGGCCAGGGAGCACAGGGCAGCTGAGCAACAGATCAGATAATGGAAAGGGATCAGTGGCCCTTGAGGAGGATGCAGGGCTAATTTGTGGCATGTCTGCCAAAAAGGTTGGTCCTTATTGCCCTAGTTTAGGGCCAACATAGGCAGCCATAGGCTAGCTACACAACACTGTTGTAAGAGCAACCCCTAAAGCTACTTTATTTTGTGATTGCAGACAGATTGTGTCCTAGAGCAACCAAAGCTAGGGGTACACAGAGGTGGTTTAAATCTGTCTTTGCTCTCCCCTGCTCTAGGGCACAGCCACAGTTTTCTGGCAGGCACTACAGGCATTTCTCTGTTTTCCAACTTTTGGAAACTGGCCTTTCCTCTATAGGGAACAGAACATGTTAATAGCAAAGCAAACCCACAGAAGGATGTGGGGCCCCTGCAGGATATGCTTGGCAGTCTGGTGGTTGCACCAGAGGAGAAAGAGACCTCTTTAACAAATTCTTTGCCTCCATTTTCTTGTGCAGGGAACGGGACTCCCAGACCAAGATTCCAGATGGACTCGGGAGAAACGCCGCCAGGCCTAATTTTGCAGAGGACCGGGTTAGAGAGCTTCTGGAGGGGCTGGATGTGTTCAAATCAGCAGGTCCAGATGCTCTCCATCCCAGCGTACTGAGGGAACTGGCAGGTGTTATTGTGGGGCCCCTGCACTCGTGGTGCTCGGGCAGGTGCCTGATGATTGGAAGAAAGCCAGCGTGGCCCCCATCTTTAAAAAAAGGGAAGAGGGAGGACCCGGGCAACTATTGGCCTGTCAATCTTATCTCAATCCTAGGGAAACTCTTTGAGAAGATCATCAAGGAGCACATCTGGGATGGGCCGACTTCAGGGATGATGCTCAAGGGCAACCAGCACGGTTTCATTAGGGGCAGGTCATGTCAGACCAACCCGATTGCCTTTTATGATCAGGTCACAAAAGCACTGGATGCAGGTGTCACCGTGGACATAGTCTTTCTGGACTTCAGCAAGGCCTTTGACACAGTCTCCCACCCCATGCTCATTAAAAAACTAGGTGACTGTGGCACTGATGCCTACACAGTCAGATGGATTGCAGACTGGCTGAAGGGTCGGACTCAGAGGGTGGTGGTGGACGGGTCATATTTGACCTGCGGGGAAGTGGGCAGCGGAGTCCTCCAGGGCTCGGTCCTTGGGCCTGCGCTGTTCAATTTCTTTATCAGCGATTTGGACAACTGGGTGAAAAGCACCCTGTTTAAATTTGCTGATGATACTAAAATTTGGGGGGAGGTGAACATGCTAGTAGGGAAGGAAAGACTGCAGCAAGACCTGGATAGGTTACAGGGGTGGGCTAACAAAAACAGGATGCGTTTCAATACTGACAAGTGCAGGGTGCTGCACTTGGGCAGTAGTAACCAGCAGCACACTTATAAGATGGGAAACTCCCTTCTTGAGAGCACAGAGGCAGAAAGGGATCTTGGAGTCATTACTGACTCTAAGATGAACATGGGCAGACAATGCGAGGTCACGGTTGGCAGGGCTAACCAGACCTTGTCGTGCATCCACAGGTACATCTCAAGCAGGTCCAAGGAGGTGATCCTCCCCCTCTACACGACACTGGTCAGGCCACAGCTGGAGTACTGCGTCCAGTTCTGTGCGCCGCACTTCAGGAGGGATGTGGACAACATTGAGAGGGTCCAGAGGAGGGCTACTCGCATGATCCGGGGACAACAGGGCAGACCCTACAATGAGAGACTGTGGGACCTGAACCTGTTCAGCCTCCACAAGAGAAGGCTGAGGGAGGATCTCGTGACTGTCTATAAACTCACTAGGGGGGACCAGAAGGGTTTGGGAGAGACCTTGTTTCCCCTAGCGCCCCATGGCATAACAAGGCACGACGGCCACAAGTTGTTGGAGAGGAGGTTTAGATCAGACATCCGTAAGAACTACTTCAAGGTCAGGGCGGCTCGGATCTGGAACCAACTTCCAAGAGAAGTGGTGCTGGCTCCTACCCTGGGGGTCTTTAAGAAGAGACTTGATGCCTACCTGGCTGGAGTCATTTGAGCCCAGTTTTTCTCCCGCCCAGGCAGGGGGTCAGACTTGAAGATCTACAAGGTCCTTTCTGACCCTACTTCTATGAATCTATAGCTTGGTGCTGAATGCAGCCAGGACATCAATGTTAACACTGAGCAGCGTTCTGGACTGTGGATTGACTCTCAGTTGATTTGGGTTCTAGTCCTGGCTTTTCTACTTGGCTGCTCAGTTACCTCAGACAAGCAATTTCACTGCTCTGTGCCTCAGTTTCCCCATCTGTATCCTGAGGGCAAGACACTGATGCCCCATATAAAGTGCTTTGTGATCAGTTGACATGCTGTGTAAAAGGTAGTATTGACATTACAGTTGTCTCATATTATTCTCCCAGCTGCGGTTTTATCATGCAATTCAGGCCTGCTAGGACAAAAAAGCTTGGCACAAAAGTCTATGATATGGCCTTTGCTCCAAACCTGAGGGTGTGCACTAGTAGGATATTTTTTTCCATTTAGGTCTCTGTGATGCAATGATTATTGCTTCTCCACTCAATGGAGGGTGAGTTTCAGCTTCTATCCAAAGCCAAAAACTGGATGAATTGTATTAATCTGCAGAGATTTGTACTTCTGCACTCAGGGACAGGACTATTTGGCAAGGAGAGCCTTAGTGAAATGGATAAAAAGACTAGGAGTTGTCACTATTCCAGGATGACCCAAGTCCTCTATTGGCGGTGGTGGTGTTGGGGTGTTGTTTACTGGACTCTCCAATCATCTCCCCCTAAAATCCATCCCCGTTCAGGACATCTGTAGTCCAAGCAGATGATGTAGTACAATACAGATCCTTCATGGAACATCTTCCACCCCTTCAAGGCTCCACTCTTTTTTCACAGCAGCAGCTCCTAGCTTCCCTCTAGAATTGCCTGGCAGGAATTAAAAAAACAAAACATAATTGACACCTGCCAAGGTAGATTTGAGACCATCTCTGACTTCATCTGTGGGAGTTTGACTCACAGGATCACCTGCTGGGGTCCAATGGCACTTACTAATGCTAATCACCATTGGAAATACCTTTACTTCTTGTCCCTACTCGTGAATCCCTTTCCCAGAAGGAGGGAACTGGGATGTCAAGCGACTGACATCCTTTATCATTACAGAAGAGCAGGGAGCTTTATGTTATTTCTTAACGGCAACCACCTAGTGTCCCCCGCCCTTGATGAAATGTCAGGCTGAAATGAGCCCAACAATCATACCCTTCAGGGTGACAACCCACTACCTTTGGACAAGTCTGCAGGTGTAACAAGGTGAACTAATTGAGCCTTTAGTAATCCATTAACCCTGTATTAGTGTACATGGCGCTTACACACTGTCACACAAGCAAGGGTCTTGAACCCAGCACTAAGCAGGAAAATAATTTGAAATTGTCTCACAAGTAAGGTGATCCACTGCAGTTTCAACTAGAAACTTTATTTATTTTTCACTTCCTGGCCTAAATTAGTGCATAGCATTGCTCTGCTTGGATGTGCTCCCCTCCAGACATGCATTTCATTGACATGGCAGGATTGTATTTGTTGTTTCTCAGCCGGCCCTTTCTAGCTCAGCTCTCAAACAGGAATATCATCCTAGCCACAGTGCATGTGATGGAAACTGCCTAGCCTCAATTCCTGCTGAAAACAGGATGTCTCAGAGAAAGACGGGTGGACCTGTGCCCACATCCTCATATGCAAGGGAAGAGCATGCGCTTGGAGCTTTCTACTAGCAGCGCTGGCAAGGGTTCCAGCCAGGCATGTGCTCCAAAACTGTTTCTTTGCACACAGTTATTTCCTCTGCACTGAGTTTCCAGTTGCTTTGCTGCCACTGCTACTGCCTGAGTCTCTGTTTGGGGCATATGGGCAGGAATATTACTCCAAGGCTACATTATGCTTTATTCTGCTCTCAAACCCCTCTTTTGTACCAGCAGAGCTACTAGCTCAGTAAGACTTCTGCTGCCGCCTGACAGCTGGTTGAAATCCTGATAGACATGGCTATGTCTCATCTACCTGCCACAGCTCATTCAGCAGCAGGTGCCCCCACGAAGCGCACGTCGTAGTTCAGTAGCAGAGCTGCTGGGTGAAGCCAGGCAGAGCCATCACCACCAGAAGCATACGGGTGGGCATGCTCTGTGGCAGCCGCGTGTTGGTGGTGGGTGTTTCACCAGCAGTTCTGGCGGCAGGGCAGGAGCAGGATGTAAATGCCACTGCCTCATGCTGCAGGTGTCTTCCGACTGCCCATGCAAACACAAGGTGATAATGAGGTCAGAAATAGCTTCTTGTACAGTTTTTCTTATCTTCATGCATTCCAAGTGTTCCTCCTGAGATCAATACCGGGCCTATCCAACTAGCCACATCCTTTTAGACAAATGGTATTTAATTTTAAAAAATGACTGCAGAAATGTGTCTTTGGGAAGACTGCCACAGGAGACCCCTTAGCAGTGCCATTAGTAAATATGCTGAAGGCAAGCGCTCTACACAAGCCATGACACATGGAAAAGCACTCTGCAGCTGGAGGGAGAGGGCTGGAAGGCAAGCCTCACTGCTAGATCAAAGGGAACGGAAAAAGCTATGCTGACAGCCCAGGAAACTAGACAGCCTTGAAGTCATATGATGGGAAAGGAAAAACTTGCGGTGGAGGAGAGAGAAACTGAAGAGATATGAACAGGGCAGACTGGAAAGCTCCTGGGTGCCTACCACACAGTTCCCCTGGGCTGTGACTAGAGCTCCTGGCGCCCATCCCAAAAGGCGGCAGGGCCGGGCTGACACCCCTCCACACCTGTCCCCTGTGGCAGGGACCCCCCGGGGGGCAGCTGCTCCAACCCTGCCCTGTTATTTGATCCTTGGCTATGAAAACCACCACCCCGCATCCAGCCCAAGCAGACCCGAGCGTGGCAGGCGGGCAGGAGAGTGACAGGAAGCAGCCGGCAGCTCAGCCGCGAGGCTGCCGCCGGCTCTTCCTTCCCCGGGAGCAGGAAGGCCCGGGCCCGTGAAGCGGGCGGGGCGGGGCGGGGGCAGCGGAGCCGCCTCGCCCGGGGGAGGGGCTGCGACGGAGCCCCGCGCCCGCCGCCACCGCCGCTTCTCGCCGCGCCGCAGCATGCTGGGCCCGGGCCGGCTGCGGGAGGCCCGCGCGCGGCTGGAGCGGGCCGGGCAGCCGCAGCTGCTGCGCTTCTGGGCCGAGCTGGGGCCGGCGCGGGCGGGCGCGCTGCTGCAGGAGCTGGAGCGGCTGGGCCCCGAGGAGCTGGGCGAGCACTGCCGGCGGGCGGCCGCGGCCGGCGCCCGGCAGCAGGGGCCGCTGGAGCGCCTGGACGCCAGGATGCAGCCCGTGCCCGCCGGGGGCCTGGGCAGCGCCCGCCGCAGCGCCCCGGCCGCGCTGCAGCGCTGGGAGGCGGCAGGTGCGTGGCGCGGGCGCGGGCGCGGGCACGGGCCCGCCTCCGGCCGGCTCCCGGGGACAGCGCCGCGCTCAAATCCCGCTGCGGGCTGGCGGTCGCGGCGAGCTGCATCTCGGGCCCGGTGCCGGCAGCGCGTCGGCGCGGCCGGCTCCGCTTCCCCTCGCAGCTCCCCCGGGCCGCGCAGCTGGCGGGCCTGGCTGCAGGCCTGGGCTCCGGTCACTGCAGGCTTCTCTGCCCCCTCGGGGGCTCGGATCCAGCGTAGTCTGCGCTGACCTAGGCACCCCGGGGAAAACTGCGCTCCTGGTGCAGGGATGGCCCCCCCCGGGGATGTACAGTAAACCTCCCGCTTGCTGCTGGACTGGGAAGGTCTTGGCTTTACGCGGACTTTACGGAAAAGGGAGACTCCTCCCTGGCTTGCTCCTGCGGCCGTCTGGCTGAGGGCAAGCAAAATTTAGGGGCATCCGAACCCCAAGCCTCTGGGCTCGGGCCTGCAAGTAGGATGCCTGCCAAAGGTTTTGGAAACATCTGAAGCCCCAGATGGGGGGGGGAGGGTGTTTGCTGGTAGTAGGGCCACTTGTGGTTCTGGACTGACTCATGGATTTGGAATTTGTTTTGGCTAATTTGGCTTGGAATACGGAAAATTAAAAAAAAAGAGCCTTTGCCACCCTGAGTGCTAATGACTTAGTTCAAGATTGCCCCAAGCCAGAACACCAGGCTTGTCTGTATAATGAGAGGGCTGGGTTTGCGCTGAGATGCAGGAGACAGACCTACACCAGGAAAGTGAATACCTGCCTCCTGTGCTCACAGCCTTTCCCTCCTGCTCTGGAGTTGCTTGTTCTGGTACAGCAGAGCTAGCTCAGGGTGATCTAATCCTGAGCAGAAAGATACTCCCAGTGGCTAGGACAAGTTGTATGAATAGCTCTGGTCATCCTGGCAGAGATCTGGATTGTGTCCCACGTGTAACCAGTGCAGAGAAGAGAGCACTGTTGTAATGTGGGGTACTTGGGCTGGCTTATGGTACCACCTTGATGGGATGTATTAATTGGTACGAATTGGATATTTCTACCTATAAACTACAAGAACTGAGCTAATGGATCGCATATAGGTGGCTCACTGTGGCAAGGGGGAACAAAATAATAGCAGCCTTCAAATACCTGAATGGGGGAGTTGAAAGAGGAGGGAGCTAGAGCTAGACTGTCCTCAGTGGTGGCAGGAGACAGAGCAAGAAGCATGGGTTTCAAGTTGCAGCAAGGGAAGTTTAGGTTGGATATTAGGGAAAACTTTCTCATGAGGAGGGTAGTGAAGCACTAGAAGAAGTTACCCAGAGAGGTTGTGAAATCTCCATCCTTAGAAGTTTTTAAGACCCAGGTAGACAAAGCCTTGGCTGGGATGATTTAGTTGAGGATGGCCCTGCTTTGAGCAGAGGTTTGACTAGATGACCTCCTGAGGTCCCTTGTAGCCCTCATTTTCTATGATTCTTTGAAAATGGAATGGTCTTCTGGCCAGCTGTAGGCCAGCACACAGTTTATGCAGCTGTGGCTTTCTGAGGATTCACATTAGGTTGCAAGATAACTTGACAATGTGAAAGTTGGCACCCTTGATAACAAGTGATGCTGTAGAACAGCATTTTCTACAGTGGGTGATATGCTAGCCAGGTAGCATGCAAGGGACTAGCTGGAAGCACAGAACCATGGCTGTGATAAATTAGCAGGGCAGAATGAGTGTGATTGATTTTATTTTCTTGGCAAGTAGGTAGGTGAGTGGCCCAGCTTTCATAACCTTGGAAACACTTCCAGAGAAGAATTATTTCAACAAGCAATCTTGTCCATCCTGCCTTGTCATCTGTTCTTCATCTAGAGCAGCATTTTCTAAACTAGGCATCACTTGGGTTCCACGTGGGGTCTTATAGAGTTCCTAATTCCACCAAGTTTGCAATTAACAGGGGCAGGGACTTACTGCCTCTTAGCTGCTCTTTGGTAGCCACCCCTATCCCTGCAGTTATCCCATGGTATCCTGGTACAGTTTAGGATTGGGAGAGGTAGATCACAGTGATAGTTTCTTTGTGTAGGCATGGGGATAATTCTGGTTTCCACCAGAAGAAGGGGGTGCAATTCTTGTTCTTTTTATCCAGCTTAACGCTTATTAGGGCTGCACGAAGCTTCGGGTAGCGATTCAATTCGGCCTGATTCGGTGGCCGAATCTCGGAATCGAATTAGGGAACCAATTAAAAGGTCTGAATCAATTTGAAGCTCTCCAAATCTTCGGAAGAGGTTCGGAGAGCTTCCCTGGTGGCTGCAGCAGGGAGTTGCAGCCAGACTAGGAGCTGGTAAGTAGAGGGGGGCTGAGGGAGGGGACTATGGGGGGGACCCATGCCAGCCCCCATACCCTGCCTGCTCCCCCCCACTCCCACCCGCTCTCCCAGCCCCACCATGGCTGCTCTGCCCACCATAGCTCTCTGTGCTTTAAAAAAGCCTCTGACTCACCAGTTGCTGCTGGGCGGGCAATCCTTACTGCCTCCCACTGCCCCGTGCTGTGTGGGGGGTTCTGCACAAGCCCCACAAACTCCCCTTGCTCCCCCAGGCTCCTCCCATGGCTGCCCCATCCACCCCAGCTCTGGCCCTTTAAGTAAAAAAAAAACCCAAGGAAAAACCCCAGTTCTCAACTGCAGGTTGGTTTTATTTTTTCTTCACCCTAAACTTTGAACAGCAATTCAGCCAGCTCTGCTCAGAAGTGCCATGCATCCTCAAGAAGTCTTGCTTTAGTTTTTTTCCCTAGGCAGGGTTGTAATCAGTTGTAATCCTGTGGGTGCAGACTGTTCATCAGGACAGTTCAATTTGTTCTTGCAAGATGGATCTGTCCTCCTTGCAGGTTCTAATTGTATATTGACATTATCTGCATAATGAGTGTTACAGCAATATTTGTAGCAGCTGTCAGCCAACAATTTTTTCCCTTTTCAGCTGAGCTTTTTATATGCTGTGGAAAACAAATTGGATCTTTTTTTTTTCCAGAGCAAACTGCAGATTCTTCCATTGCCTGTGGGAATTGACAGTAGGATGAATTGTTTGTCTTTAATCATAAGCATTCATCCATTTTATATATTTATTATAAAGAAGGAAGAGCAGACACATGTCAGTTCATTTGTTCAAAAACCCTAAGAGCAGAAAGCTGAAATATTACTTATTTATATTCCACTGGTAGCTGTAATAGTTCTGGGTACTGTACATCCCTGTACCATCAAGGGAATGAGGTGAGGATTCAAGTATGGCTGACCTAGGAGCTAGTAATGCCACAAACACTACAGCTGGACACATGATGTCTTTTTTGGTTTAGCTGCTAACAAAAACATTGGAGGAAGCAAGTGTGACTCTTCAGTTACACCAAAGAGAGTGATTTAGAGGGTGTTGGGGTTGACAAAAAACAGAATAAATCACTGTGTTCCATTTTTAACCTCTCTTGTTCCTCCTGAAATGAAATTATTTTATCACTGTCCTGATTTGATTCAGCTACATCCAGTTCAGAGATTCAGCTGCTGCCAAATCTCTGAATCGGTCAGGCCCATCACCCACCCACTTTCCCAGCCCGGCAATGGCTGCCCCGCCAGCCCCAGCTCCCAGCACTTTGGAAAAAAAAAACGCCCTGGTGCTTAGCAGGTGCTGCCAGGTGGGGGGGTGATCCCTGCTGCCCCACGCTGCAGGGGGGGCTCTATATGAGCCCCCCAACCCCCCTCTCACTTCCCCAGCTCCACTACGGGTGCCTGCCTGCCCCAGCTCCAGCCCTTTAAGAAAAAAAAACGTGATAAAATCCTAAGACGAGCCCTGCTGCCCCCTGCTGCCCTGCACCATGTGGGGGGCTCTGCATGAGCCCCCAAGGCTGCTGCTTTTTTTTTTTTTTTTTTAAAGGGCCAGAGCTGGTGCGGGCAGGTCACCTCTGGAGGGGCTGGGGGAGCAGGGGGGAGGTCAGGGGGCTTGTGCAGAGCCCCCCATGCAGTGTGGGGCAGTGGGGATCGTCCTCCCACCCGGTAGCACCCAGTGAGCGTCGGGGCTTTTCTTTAAGTACTGAGCTGGGGCTGGTAGGGGCAGTCATGTGGGGTGCTAGGGGAGTGGGGGGCATCAAGGGGCTGGCAGGGGTCCCACCATGGTCCCCTCCCCTGCCCCTAGTACTTACCAGTTCGGAATCAGCTGCAGCTGCCTGCTGCAGCCACTGGGGACTGCCCGAATCATCAAAGCTCTCTGAACCTTTGCCCTGATTCAATTTGGATTCGGAAATTTGACCACCAAATCAAGCCAAATCTCCTTCAAATCGAATTGGTACCTGAAGCTTCACACAGCCCTAATAGTAGAGTTTTAGTAACTTGTTTGAGAATTGTATTGGCATCCTGCCAACCCCCATATTTCTCTGTTTGCCTGGAGTAGACTGCTGTAGCTCCGAGAACAGATAGGTGAGGAACCCTGCCATAGATCCACCTTGAAAAGGAGAGCAGCAGTGAGGGCAGGAAGGAGGGGGTCCATAACAAGGGGGCCTGCTGAGCTTTATGGAAAAGCTAGTATAACTCCCCACCTCTGGTCTTGTGGAGAGGCAGCACTTTTTTTAACTTCAGTCCTGTACTATTTGGAGGTTACTACTTTTACTTATGCCTAAAATAGCTGAACCTTATAAGAGTCTATTGTAAACTTTGCACATTTTCTGCAGACCTGGGCAGTGCGGGAAAGAAGCATCTGCCTAAATGTTTGTTCTGGCCCTTGGACCAATGTCCCTTTAACTGTAGTGCGCTGAACAATGATACCAGCCTGTATAATGATAACGTGTAATTGGCTTTCCAAAGTGCATTTGACTTGGTATTAGTTGCCAACTTGGAAGCAATATATTTAAGCAAAGAACATAGTATTGCTATGGTGGATCAGAGCCCTATAACCCTTGTGGCCTGTGTTTGCTGCAGCATTACCTTACATTAACTCCTCTCAACTCAGCAGTCACCCTCCCCAACAGCCCTGCAAGCTATAAGGAGAGTTGGTATGAGCTGGACACAGTCCTAAAGCACCTCCAGGATACCCTAGTATCATCTCTTAATATCATCAGTGATATTATGATATTGGGCAGGAGTCTGTCCCACTGCTTTGATTGTTGGAAGCTGAATCTCTGGCCAGCCTCAAACCACGGAGGAGGGTATTGAGATGGCAGAAGGCTTTTCCTTCTTATCACCTATTTGGAGGGATGGTTGGATGGGACTGAGGGGGAAGGATTACAGTTGTCAGAGGATTGACCCTGTGAGAAGTGCTCCATTTTGTTCGGTGTTCCTTGTTCCATATGTGTTTCTGAGTCAAAATTAAGATTTGACGTTTTGCAGCCTTGCAGATCTGAGATGACTAACACAATATCATAGTACTCACCAAAACCCACAATACCATAATACCCACCGTGCTGATTGTCAACAGTTGGCACTACTGAACACCTTTCATTGGGATGCTATCGGAAGTTGTATGTTTGAGGTTGCTGCACCAGCAGTATCTTATGGGAAATGCCTGCCATAAATGTTTGCCTCTTGCTATTAACTGGTGCAGCTCTGGTCAGTGGGAAGGCAGGGTGCATTCAAAAGAGTGCAAATGAGAGAACTTCTATCAAACCCTTCTCTAAATTTTTAAAGACTGGGATTTTTGAGGGAGGGCTTTTGTCTATTGATTGGAGTATGCAGGTTCAGGGCTTCTGGCTTGTGTTCCCCTATGCAATAGTTTTGCTGTGCATATAAATCTCACTACTTACTAGTAATCTGTTCCCATCCATCGTGGTTGCTAAGTCACAGTCATCGATAGTGTCTGCTATACTCTTAGCTAAAGAGCTGGGTCTCTTGGCTCTGTAATGTTCTTGTAGGATCCAGAGGTCATTATTTCTGTACCCAATGCTGGCAGCCAACCCAGAAGCACAGTTGCATACAGCATCGGAGAACACACGTTGTCTCTCGCTGCCTCAACATCCTCACCTGAAATTGGAGAGAATATTATGTGTGACCCCCTTTGTTGAACAGGCACATGAGAAGGGCCTGTGATTTTAGTGTTTATTGATCTTCACGTTCCTTCTCTTCTTTTTCTCTTGTGTGGCTTCTGTCCCAACCAGGTTTTCATCAGATCTCTCAGAATAAAGTGGCAGTGCTGCTCCTGGCTGGAGGGCAAGGAACGCGTCTGGGGGTGACCTATCCCAAGGGGATGTACGACGTGGGGTTGCCTAGTGGCAAGACCTTGTACCAGATTCAGGCAGAAAGAATCCGCAAAGTGGAGCAGCTTGCCAGCAAGAAATATGGCACCAAGTGTACCATCCCCTGGTAGGTGGCATGACATGTTGTGTATATGGTACTGATGCCTTTGTGTTATGCTGCCATCCACATGCTTTCACTCAGCTTCCAGTGGTGTTGTGAGGTGCTGTGCTAATGGACAGAAAGGGGTGTTCATTGTTTTTAAATGTTCATAATAAAGACAGACAAAGAGGGGAAGCACAGAAAAGGGAAGGGAGTTTCCCAAATTCAGAGAGCAGTGGCAGAGCTAGGAAAGGAGCCCTGGTCTCCTGGATCCCAGAACAGTGTCCAAACAATTGAACTATGGTTCAGCTGTGATCTCTCCATCTAGTTTTTTATACAACACCTACCTCTGATATCTGGGCATCTATTTCAGACCTATCATAAGTACCCACCAGGGCTTCTAAGAGTAGAAAAGATGAAAATGTATTGTGCCTTTCTCTGAGGGTTTTTTTGGAGCTTGAGAAATCTTATTGTGCAGCTTCCAAGAGCCCAGCATGTACTGTTTCTGCCACGATAAACAGTGGGGTTTTTTCTTCCCACAAAGGTAAGTGCTTTCTTTCCTACTTAACCTCTTGCTCCATAAGGAGAATCCTGCACAGTGATTCTTCAACATATCTCCTCTGTTTTTACCTCCTGCCATGCCTATCCAGGTGTCAGCAGGAAGCATGCATAAAAAGAACAGCATTAAATGGGTTATATCAAAGATAGAAGCCTTGAAATGCTGCCTGCTTTAAGAGCAACTGGGCTTCTAATCTCCTGCCTGCTGAAGGCTTGTTTTGCCTCCAGGTTTCAAAACAGTCAAAATGTTCAAAGTGCAGAAAAAGAGTTCCTTCAGTGAGCAGGTTATGAGAAGGGGGAAGGCTCTTAAGTGTGCACTTCCGGCAGTAGGCTGTTACCAGCAAGAAGGTTTTATTAATGTCACCACCTTGTCCTGCTCAGTCATAGGAGGGAGTTGGGGAGTGTGAAGGCCCCAGAGTATCCCTGAGGTTTGGAATTTAACACCTTGAGACTTTGTCCAGGTGCTGTTTATAAATAATTGACTAACCTGACACGGCTCCAGGTTGTTCTCTGGGAAATCTCATTGGGGCAAGTGTGTCTTGTGCCACATATTTGACCTGATTTATACTGATTGCATTTGGTATTTGCCTAGAGCTTTGTTCACTCTGAAAGGGAGCACTGGAAAACACAATAGATGAAAGCCTGATGCCAGTTTATGCCAGCACCCATACTATCCAGTGCTGGGCTGGCCATTCTAGTGTGCAAGAACAGGACCCTGCAGGCCTGTAGAAATAGGAATTGCAGAGCTACTTAGGTGAGGATTTTATGAAAATGAGCTCTTGCCCCCCCCCCAATTACCCCCCCCCCCCATTAAAGAAGAAAAATGTGGAGGAAGAAAGAGAAAATGATTTGGAAATGGAAGGAGAGAGAGGAATAACAGTATTGGGAAAAATAAAGTAGAGGGAAAACAAGGTTAGAAAATGTTCTGTTTCTCCAGGAGAAGAGGATTTGGATTCAGGCTGTTGAAGATTCATTATTGGACCTTGAGACCCAAAGCCAATGAAAACCTACTGTAGACCCTTCCTCCTCCATGTCTTGGCATTAACTTGATTATCAGGCATGTGTGAGGAGGTTTTTTTTTCTTACTTCAACTACTAAGTGACCCTCTGACACATGGATGCCACTCACTTTTGGAGAAGTCATTTCACCCTAGTTAAAAATGTCTGAAGTTAGGGCTGAGCTAGCCCTTGTGGATATCCTATAGAATAGGGCTGCGCGAGGCTTGGGACAGAGCTCAGATCTGGAGAAGCTTTGGATGCTTCGGGGTCCAAGCGCGGGCCTCATTTGGCTTCCCGAAGCGGTTCAGAGCTTCCGAAGCGCTTCAGAGCCGCCTCAGAGATTTGGCCATGGGGTATAATGGGGAAACCATAACATATCTATAATTTTGTTGTTTTTTGTCTGATTTGGATGAAATGTGCAGGGGTGGTAGACTCTGCAGAGAGCATGAAGTCCACCAAGTTTCAAGATGATCAGTGCAGGTGTCTGCACCCCAAATTCTTGAAAGCAAAACTCCTGTCACATCTGTGTTGCAACACAGGGGGGACAAAACTGCAGGAGCGGTAGCACTTACTGAGGTCACAAAGCCTACCAAGTTTCAAGAAGATAGGTGCAGGGGTTTGGTGGGGAACTGCCCCTCAAGCTGTGGACAAGCAAAACTCATGCCATGGGTGACACTGTGTGTGTTAAGGCACAGCGGGTTGACAGCTGCAGGGATGGTGGCCCCTGCTGAGGCCACGATGCCTGCCAGCTGTGGAGGAGATCGGTGCAGGGGGGTTTTGGGGGCCCTGCACCCCTGGCTTGAGGCATGGGAGACACTACTACAGGCCTGACTGCTAAGCTACTGTGTTACCAGTTACCAATCAATCATGATTCACTCATTGACCAGCTCAATACACAGGACCTAACTAATGTAGCCAGTTAATTGCCATCGATTAGCACCTACAAAACCAGGCTAAGGAGAGGAAATAATAAATTCAGGCAATCAACTGCCCCAAGACAGACACATTCAGTCCCACAAGCACCCATGGCACGAGTTTTGCCTGTCAGCAGCTAGGGGTGCAGGGCCCCAGAACCCCCCTGCACTGATCTCCTTGACACCTGGTAGGCATTGTGGCCTCAGCAGGGGCTACCAGCCCTGCAGCTGTCACCCCACTGCGCCTTGACACGTGCAGGGTCACCCATGTCATGAGTTTTGCTTGTCCACAGCTTGAGGTGCAGTTCTCCCCAAACCCCTGCACCCAGCTTCTTGAACATTGGCAGGGTTTATGCTCCCAGCAGAGGCTACCATTCCTGCAAGTTTCATCCAAATTGGACAAAAACCAACAAAGTTATAGTTATTTCATTGATTCCCCATTATACCCTGAAGCAAAAACTGGGTCCGGAGCTCCAAATCAGATCCCTGCCATCCAAAGCGGCCGGATCTGAAGCTGGATCGGATTGCTGCTGACTCACACAGGCCTACTGTAGAACAGTGGTTTTTGAACTTCTGAAGTCAGAGAACCCTTTTATATCACTCCTGGCATAGAACCCCTACCCCTATCCAGAGACTGGTGTGGTGCCAGGTGACCTGGGTCAGGAGTGGTGGTACACTGCCTCCTGGCCTGATCTGCCATTACTGTCAACCTCGTTGCAGAACCCCAGAGGTCCACGGAACACAGTTTGCAAACCACTGCTATAGTCAAATAGAAATGGCCTGAGGATGTTTCAGGCAGCTCTTTTCCCTGTTAGAAAAACCCAAACGATAGACTTGATCAGGGTATCTCCTATGTGTCGTTATTTTTAACTGTGTTTCATTCTGATTAGTTCAGTTTCTGTTCACTTGCAGGTACATCATGACAAGTGAGTTTACACTGGGGCCAACAGAGAAATTCTTCATAGAACATGACTACTTTAACCTGGACAAGTCTAATGTGATTTTGTTTGAGCAGAGGATGCTGCCAGCTGTAACATTTGATGGGAAAGCTATCTTGGAAGAGAAGGGGAAAATTGCCATGGCACCAGGTACCCTGCTGTCTACTTATGATTGTCACAGTAAGGAAAAACATGTTGAAATTCAGAGCTGTCCACCCCTACCTTGGCACAGAAGAGTTCTCTGTAGAATCAGATGTTAAAGTTTTGGTGAAAGTTGCTGATTAGCTTGGTACTATGGTGTTCAGACACATTCATGGTGTGATGATCTCAGCTCCATCCTTTTTAGAGGTTTGCCCATGTCACAAATGCTTTCTTACAGATTGGGGATATTGGCCGGACTGGAAAAGTATAGGCTATTGCAGGTTGAGATAAAAGAGCATTGGCGGAGGGTCAGGACTGCAGTAACAAGGGGATGCTACATATCAGGATTGAGGGGTGTTAGCAGAGGTGAGAAGCTGGTAGATCTCCTTGCCTGTGCCATGGCTACCTCATAGTCTGTGCTGTTGATCCCTTTCCAAGCACCAGGAATGTGATCTGCTTTACAAGTGCTTGAGGTGCCTCCTACAAAACCCAGTGTGATGCATCAAGGAGACAGTGTGCTGAAACACCATGGAGAGTAAGAACTTCTTTTAAAGCTCTATTTTTAAATATGTCTGAAACTAGAGTATTAGAAGATGAGGAGCATGATAATTATTTCCCAAATTCTAATATTTTCCTTCTGGTACTTTTTCCTCCAAGGATCTCAAAGTGTATTTGGCATGTAATTGAGTAATCCCTCATATTCACCTATTCCACAGCAGGAGTTATCACTATTCCCATTTTATAGGTGGGGAGACAGAGGCACAGAAACTAAGCAACTCATTCCCAGGGCTACAGTCAATATGTGGTAAACTTGGGATAATATTTAGCCATGCTAAATTCCAGTCCTGTGTTTTAGCCACTAAAAAATGTCACCCCATCTTTCCTTGTTTGTTCATGGTTTAAAAATTCTGCTCTTGACATCACTGTGTGGTTTGGATGCTCGGACATTAACAAAATGGGCTCTGTTATTTCTTTGGATTATAGATGGCAATGGAGGTTTATATCGTGCAATGGTGGACAACGGGATCTTAGATGACATGGAACAACGTGGGATCCAATATATCCATGTTTACTGTGTGGACAATATCCTTGTTAAAATGGCCGATCCGGTCTTCATTGGCTTCTGTGTGTCCAAAGGAGCAGACTGCGGCGCTAAGGTGAGTTAATACTAATGTTGAGCCACTTCTCCAGTGTGTGTATTTGTGTTCTCCCCTGCTTGGAAGCTGTTGGGTAGCCAGGGCTCTGGTGTGCTCAGGTGTTTGTACCATCTTGTCCTCTAACCATTCTCAGAGAAAGTGTGACATGAAGACCAAACACACTGAGCTCCACATGTGCAGTCCCCACTAGTGTTCCCTGGGTGGTGACTGCACTAGCGGCAAACTGTGTCCAATTTGTGGTACTGTAGGTGTATCTGTAGGACACTGTGCCCTTTAAGCATACTTGAGAAGCCTAGAGGCAAGAGGGCTGTCTGGACTGAGTCATTATTCACTTTTATTCTAGTCCAGATACCTCTGAAGTGGGGACTTAGGAGATTGAACAAGGCTGTCTTGTCTTTGTAGATCAAAAGCAACAGGTCTTTGAACATCTATGGAGAGAAGCTTGCATAACATTTAATTATTAACAGCCTTAGCAAGAGAGGAAATCTTAAAGCAGTAATTATAATTTTTTTGCATTTAGCATTGGGCCAACTTCCTTAATAGGAAAAATGTGCCCCAGTGTGCTCTTGGATCCAGTATGATAACTTAATGTTTCATTTTCTTCCCAGTGGTTTGGATAGATACCTAGTTGAATACCAAGCTCATAGGGCAAAATGAATCTCCAGTGCTACCCCATACACATGGCAATGTGTCTCCTGGGCTGATTCTCCTGTATCACACCAACACAAAACACAACCTCCACAAGTGTCAGTTTGCATAAGAGCTATCTTAACATCTGGCAGCATGAAAAGATTTGAATCCCACTTGAACTGAATCCTTGCTTCCTCACTGCTACCCTCATCCTCTGTCCTGTCACTGCAGGTGGTGGAGAAAGCCTACCCTACAGAGCCCGTTGGGGTAGTCTGCCTTGTTGATGGAGTCTCTCAGGTGGTAGAATACAGTGAAATCAGCCTGGAGACTGCACAGAAGCAGAGCCCTGATGGGCAACTAGTGTACAGTGCTGGCAACATCTGTAATCACTTCTTCACGCTTGAGTTCCTCAAGACAGTGGCACAGTAAGTTTTGCTAGGTGGCTTCACAAACTAAAAATGTACTAAGCAGGGACTGTCCCAGCCACTGTGGGTTGTTGGTTTCTGTTACTGGGGGAAAATTGCTCATGTTGCTGAAAACAGCTGTCTTCTCTTACTGAAGTGTTTAGGATCCTTTTTATGAGGACTGATCAGTGATGAGTTATACCCTGCTGTGCCAAAAATGAATTTAGTTACACCAAAGGAGGTGTCTAATGTAGATGATCTTAACTATTTCCTGCTCTCTGAGTAGTCAGCCAATGTGAGTTCATTCTAATGATTTTGTATTTTCTTGCCTGAGTGAGTGGGTCTCCTACTGGAGAGTTGTGGAGTGGAGGTTTAGAACCAGAGAAGTTAGTTCATGCCTTTGTACAGTTCAGTCCCACTCCCATTTAAACAGAATGGTACTGTTACTCTAAGTCTCTCCTGGTATCTGCTGCCATGGTGTGCCCTTTGATTCTGTCCAGTGGGAATCCTGTAGGGCTTGCTGTTTTGGAACAGTGCGTGTTTGGGTGTTACAAGGCAAGAACAGTGCTTTCTAAGCCCAAAGTGAGTTAATGGTAGCAATACTCTGCCTACTGTTGAGAGCTGAGAATCTCCTTGCTTCTTTATGCATAAAATACATTAACTTATTTTTGTTTTTGTTTCACCCTGGCAGGAAATTTGAGCCCCAGCTGAAGCAGCATGTAGCCATAAAGAAGGTGCCATACGTTGACGAGGAGGGAAATCTGGTAAAGCCGCTAAAACCAAACGGGATAAAGCTGGAGAAGTTTGTGTTTGATGTGTTCCAGTTCTCTAAGTTAGTGGTAGATGTGAATCTTTTCCTTCTCATTATTCCTTTCCATGACCTTAGATTGTAACATGTATTTATGGGGAGGGCAGATTTTTGAATGCTGACATTATGGGTAACTTATGAAAAGGATGCTAGGCCTGCCTCAAACTGATGCTTGGTGACAATGCTGCCTTGTATGTCAAGGGGCAGGGGTCCCGCACCTGTAAAATTTACTTTGAATACCTGCAAGTTAGCGACTGTGCATTTGGGTGTTTGTGGCTTGGCTGAGTGAGCCTCCGCTTACCTTGTGTCAAAGAAATTCAGGGTGGAGCCTCAATTTAATATTAATCCCATGATGGAGAATTCAAACCCACTGAAGTTGACCTATTCAAAATTGTGGCTCTTGTAGCAACTGTAACTCTGTTACATTCTACATGCATAGCAAATCAAGCTTCAGTTAGCGTACTATATACAGACATAAAATACATTACTTAAACACCATGTGGCCAAATTACTGTTGCTGTATGAACTGTAAATTTTGCATTGCCTGACTTTTTAAGGCATGTCAGAGATCTATCTTACTATGCCACTAACACAACCTGTGGTGTCTTTATTTAAGGGATGCTGCATTTAATAGCTTAATGATTTAGCACGATTTCTATATTTTAGAATTTAAACCTTGCTTTCCTGGGTCTAGAATTTGACAGCAAAGATTCACCAGGTTGAAACATAAGCATAAAGCAGCATCAGCTGGAGTGTGATAACATTCTCTTCGGGGGTTTTACATCTTCCATTTTTAAATGGATTGAATTCAGGATTGAGCAGCTTAAAAACTAATTCTGCCCTCGGACCAAAAAAAAACCAAAAAAAACCCCCCAAAAAGCTTTCTAAACATATATCTTACATCTGCATTGTTGCTGCACTGCCCAGCCCTAATGAGGAACCCTACAGTAACTTAGCAGGAGACCAAGAAAGCAAAATCATTTGGTGTCAAAAGCAGATATAAGCTTTAGGTTTTGAAATGGTAATTACAGCGGTGACTCTTTTTTCTTTTTAACAATGATGGCAACTGACACTGCTGGATGCATTTTACATTTGAAATGTAAAAACACGCAGTTGCTGCCTCTGCTTGCCTTCCCATGACTGAAAAACAGCTATTTATAAAATGTGACTAAATCTGGCGGAGGGAGGGTTTCCATAAGCCGTATTCATGAAACTGAACTTGGCCCCTGTCCCACAGGACCCCTGATTTAACATCCGTTTTGTGGGATAGAAAACTGAAGCTCAGAGCTGCACTTTTTTATTTGTAACAGACTTTCATATGGGTTGATCACAGACAGTGGAGCAGGGCCTTCCCTTTCTAGCTTTTAGGCTCTGTTGGTGCCTCAGCTACCTCTGCTTATGCCCCCATCTTTACTTTTTGCTGTCTTAGCTGGAGTTTTCACTCACCAGGCTCCTTTGCCCCGAAGGTCTCTTTCTTCTTGGCTTTCTGCCTGGGACCTCTGGAGAATTGTTACATGCCTTCTTCTTAGCAAGCTTCCTCTTCAGACTCCTCCAGTTCCCTGCCAGGCTGGGTTTCTCAGCCCATGTCCCCATGGACCTGATCTTTATACTCCTTTGCTTTCCACATAGGGAAGTAAGCTTAGCCTGGTTTAATTCTGCTGTGGGCTCTGCTACATTAGTGTTGTCTAGGATATACGGCATCCCCTATGAGATGTGCCTTTACTGTCAAGAGGAACCTATGCTAAGGCATTTTTTTTGCCTTTCTTTACTGCTTGCTGACAGGAACTTTGTTGCATTTGAAGTTTTGAGGGAAGAAGAGTTCTCCCCATTAAAAAATGCAGATACAGGTGACAAAGATACTCCTACCACAGCTCGGAGAGCCCTCCTGTCCCAGCATTACCGCTGGGCTCTGAAGGCTGGAGCCAGGTTCCTGGATGAAAATGGCTGCAGGATTCCAGAGAAAATCAGGTAAACACATCTAGTCAGGTATTTGCTTCGTTCCAGTCACTGCCGACTCTTAGCTGGCTTTCGGCATGTCCGCTGGTACAGAGAATTTGTGACTTCCTCAGCCAGTATTTCAGGTGGTGACTGGCATGGTTCCTCTTCTGCAACAGGCCTTTCATTGACACTACTTGAGATCAATATCTACAACCGCTCCTGGTGCATTAATGATCATAGATCGTGTAAATTGCTGCAGGCTTTCCCTGGGGGCACAGTGTATTCTGCATGTAGGTAGCACATCTGCATGTTCATGGATACAGGTTTACCACCTGGCAGCCACTTCAGCAGAAGCAATGTCCACCAATAAATAAGACTCCAGAAGCTTGAAGGGGTTGTAACTTGAGTTGTGCCAAAGTGGTGTTGGGAGCGGTGCATCTCCAAATATTGGAAGTACAGCCTGGTGCCGAGTTGTTATCTCACCTCTGTGTTCCCACAGAGCTCTGGCAGGGCTTAATGCTGTTCCCTATGATGGAAGCACTGACAAGAGAAAGCAGTAGCAAAAATATTCTCTGTCTCTGAGTCAGTCCTCTTCTTGGCAGGAAGGACTTGGCCAGCTTGAGAAGGTGTAAGTTACAGCTTGTCTGAATATAGATCCTGTACTCGTAGATGAATAGAAAACCTCTTGTTCTCTTGGGCACAGACATTTGTCAATCTATAGGAAACCCTGTCCCAGATGCTTCCTTTGTCATTTTCAATTCCCAGAGATCCTTTACCCTCAGTAGGGCTTCTGCCTCATAGCTCAGTAAAACTAAAACCGTTGATCTCTGTTAAAAAGCACTTCCTAGAAATCTTCATGAAGTTTTTGATGTGAAGTAACTAGGAAATGTTAACTTTTAACCACAATCCAGGTTCAAACAGTCTCTGGGGTAGGCGATCATAAACTCTCTTCTCTTCTTGGTGATATGTCCTGTTTTCTGAGTTTCTATGGGACAGCTGTCATTTTACAAGCGTGTAAAGAATGGATTTAATTCTGTTCTGTTCTTTAGTTTATCAGGAACTGAAGACCCTCCTGCTGTATGTGAAATTTCTCCATTGGTGTCTTATTTTGGAGAGGTAAGACTAATTGTCTAAGCAGATATTTTTAAGTACCTGGAGTTCAGAACCTCTAAGTCCTGTCAGTATAGTTTTGTCAAGACACATAACCTCTCTGTCTTAGTTTTGCTATGAAATGACATTTGTAATAGTTGCCCACTTCTTAGTGGGGCTGTTCAATCTCATTAAGATTCAAAAATGCTTTGAGGCCTCCTGAAAAACAGGTCTATTGTAGTGGAATAGATCATCATGATAGATAAATCCCTGGGGCCAAATGCATAAGTGGTGCAAGTCCACACACATTTAGAGCAGTAAGGGATCTCTTCTAGAGCAAGCAAGCACTAAACACTCAAAGCTAGGTACCTGCTGTACCCTTTTGGGGACCAGATTTCAGAAGAAATCTCTGGAATTTTGCCTGGGGAACAAAGTTGTCATGACAGAGACCTTCCTTTGTGCAGGGGGAAGAGAGTTTTTCTTGTTGCACAGAGCCACACAGTTGGAGGCTTCCTTTTCATGTTAGGTGCCAGGAGCATGGTGTGAAGGAAAGCAAAGAATGACACTTCTTAGTGAATAAGGGCAGACCATGTAGTGTACAGCCTCACCTGGCCCAGGTAGGGTGGGGAGAAACGGCCCCATGAGAACTGCAGAGGGTGACTTAGACCTCAGCAGTGGGAACACAGATGTATTTGGAAGGTTTTCTTATACTCTGAGGCCTTATCTTCATCAGATGTGCTGTTAACTCTCGGTAGCTAACACATGGCAGTTGCTGGAGGCATAATCTTAGCACTGACAAGGCAGTTTGGAGTTTTAATTCATGGTAGTAGGCTTTCACATAATTATCTTCCCTTTCTCCAGTAGTTTCCATGTGTGAACTGACATGAGTTAACAACACTGTTTTCTTTCCCCAGCGATAATGCATGCTTAGACATCTGTTGCACAGGGGTTTGCTTCTGCCACTTGCACTTGCTCTATTGAGAGCCTTGTAGCTAAAAACCCATTGCATCTCTTTCTAAATACAGGGTCAGTATTTCAGTGCATCATTGAAGCTTGTGCTATTCATGGCTGTACTTGTCTTAATCTGTAAACAGAAGATCTTAACCTGCTGAGGTGTCAGCTACCCTTCCCCAGCAACACCAGCTTTTAATTTTGGCAAATGTAACTGGGTTTGATGCATCTACAAGCTAACTGTGTATTTTTTCACACATTTGCAGGGGCTGGAAACATACATGAAGAATAAAGACATCTCTTCACCCTTTATACTTGATGAAAGCAAAACAGAAATGCCAGAAAACTCTTGAAGAAGGGGAAAACCTGGAACCAGTATATATGACCATCAGCTCCATGATGGGAACAGGCACTAATTAAACGTTGGCTTTACTATTAAAATGCTATCAATAATTAGTTTGCATTATCAGGTTGATGCCAAAAGCCAGTAGTGAGTATGTTTACAGGTAGAAAAATACTCCAATGCTATTTGATAACTTCAGAAGTTACATCCTCCCTCACTGTTATGTGGAGGTTCAGGTATGAATGATATTTGTATTTGTTAATCCAGTTACTAAATAGGCTTTATTTCTGCAATCAAAACTGTTATCCTTTTAGTTTCTAAGTTATACAGATAAGTGATAAGAGCCAATTGGGACCAAAACAGTTTTGCATGTCACATAATTAGATTAATTAAACTGTAATCCTTACTAGATGTTTTTTATTTTCATTGATGTTAATGCAGGAATGTGAAAAAGATTAATTTGAGGCCCAGGCCCATAAAATGCTGAATACACAACTACAATTATTTCTTCCAGAGTCTATGCCCCTTTTGTCCTAAGCTCTGTCTTGGCAGCTAGTCCTGTATTTGCTCTGATTAGAGAGTTCATTCAGATGATGAATGGTGCTCACCCATGTAACGCCATTTTATAGATTTCTGACTTCAGTGGGGCTTTATCTGAGAATAAATGTGACTCAGCATTCAGGTTGTAGAATCAAGATTAAAAGACTTGCACCTTTACGTCCAGCTGTGGATTGGTTGGATTTTAAATTGTGTTGGTCTAGTTTTTAAAAAGAATCATCAGAAATACTTCAGGTTAACATTATCTTCCTTCTGTCCTGGGAGATGCTATTTTTTATTTTGCTGTCTAAGTTTTTGTAACATGCTTTTCACTTTTAGACTTTTTATCAGTGTCTTAAAGGAATACATGGAGTTAATCCAGGGGGGTAGGATTGAGTGCTCTAAAGTAAAAAGGCATTTAATCTTACCATGAATGGTATAAGCCATAAAAAGCCAGGATGTGCCTTTGTAACCAGTGGGCAGGGTTGGTATCCAGCATTCCTGCACCTCTCGAACCATTGCATTCCTCTTACTTTCATAATTGTCTTCATTTTTTAAAGTTATTTTTCGAGTTTGTTGGCTGAACCTGCCAGAGCGTTAACCAGAGATATTATCAGAATTGTATGTAACAGATAGACCTCAGTCCCGGCATAGAAAGCACACATCTAGTTGAGAGAAGAATTCATTCTTCGTGTACTGTGCAATCTTTGGCCTTTTTGAGAGTGTGTGTGTGTGTGTATTTTGTGATGTGAATACCTGTCTGATATAAAAACCTGATTGAGGTGGTCACATTCGTTTTATCTGGTTATAGAAAGAAAATGATGGTCTCTTAACCAAATCCTTTCCTCCCTTGGTATTGTTCTGCAGGTAGTCAACAGAGTTGGGTTTTTTTTCTTTCTTCCAAACAGCTGTCTTTTTAAATCTAAAGAAGGTATTTGGCCATATGTTTTGTTTGGATTTTGATATTTCACCTGTTCTGACCGATAGTCATCGTACCTAAATTATTGAGAATAAACTTTTTTATAAAGTAAGATTGAGGTGAATTTGGTGAAATATAGGAAAGGCCTCTTGTGATAACTGTTTTTACCACAGGCTCATAGTTTTGAAAGAAATCATCTACATTTCAACTGCAAAATTTGCTTGCGTATGAGCTATATCTGCATAGGTATAGACAAATAGCTATTTGCACATGGAGAGGAGCTAATCACACTTCTGATTAATCTGCTTGGATGTGAAACTGTTAATTATAAAAGATTGTCAGGGTAAATTATAGACTGAATTGTCAAAGGCAAATACTTTGACAATTGGTCTGTTGCATAATTTTCCTGTGATGATTCCATTTCAGTCAGTTGAGTTAGCGAATGAAATCTGGGGGTAGACACACGGTATCTTTATGATTAATTCCTTGTTAATTCTTGCACAAGTTTATTTTAAGCTATATTCTGCCTTAATGAAAGAGAACTTGTCCTGCATCCTTGTGTGCATTTGCCAAAAGGGTACATTCTCTTTGGAGCCCGAATTGCCATTTAGCCTAACACTCTTTCATCTCATGAATGTATAGCTGCTTTACATGTTTTTTATCATGCATTTTCCAATAGGAGCTGACTGTTCTTTCTTGTATTTCAAACTGAAATGTTAAAAGGGATTTTAAAGGAACTTTAAAAATACTAAATACATATCATTTATCATGTGTTTGGTAAAATGATTCCAGCTTCTATTCTGAATGACTCCTTTTTATAAAGCAAAAGGAGATCCCTCTTGTAGGTCTCCCAAAGTTTTCTTGAATACATTTCTCTAATAAAGATACTGTGCAACTTCTAATTCATCTCTGTTTTTTTCATGTGCATTAATAAGCTGGTGCTTTGTTGCTGCACAGTTATGAGTGTATCCACTGCAATTATGGAAATCTGACATAGTGCCGCTGAAGAACTGTTACAAATGTGGGTAATACTGTAAGCTCTCCTAAGATCCAAATATATGAGAACTCAAAAATGGGACACGAGAGAACATAATACAGGAAGACGTTTGACATTGTGGGAAGTATTTTCCAACACAACACTTTTTTTCATTGCCTCCATTTTCAGACTTGTTAGCTCTAATTTTCCATGGGCTAACAGACTTAATGTGGGATGAGGTTAAATTTGGATCTAAAATGAATGGTGTGCCTCTTTATTAAAATACACTTCAGTGGTATGGTTCTGAGTCAGTGTTTCACAGCTGTTGTTTATACAGTGGTGTACCACAAGGTGTCAAGTGAAATCATACTTTTACTATATCACGGATTAGCAATCACTTTTAAAGAAAATGGTGGCTCTATGGAACAAAACTGTAGAAAAGCCCTAGTGTTTCTATACAAGGGTGAGTTGGGTGGCTTTTCCATGGAATTGCTTGCATTTAATGCTTTAGTGATTGATCCACTGTTTCAGATTGTTCAAAGAGCAGAGCATGTTCCCCTACCCACAGAGCTTATTTCCTCTTATACCCACCAGCACTTGCAAAACAAGCAATGTTGTTCAGCTGCTTGAATTAATGATGAGAAGCAAGGTTTGTTTGGTGATATTGCTCTTTTATTGGGCCAGCTGGAAGAGATGTTAGACAAGCTTGCAGGCACAGGATGCCCCTTCCTCTGTTCTGGGAAAGCAGCAGGAGCAGCTTCATACACCCCCTGCTGTGTCATTACTAAACACAGCGGAAGTAAAGTTAATGTTAGTCTTCTTGTGAGACTAGTTTTCTTTGCTCTCTTTCTGGATGGAGTGAGGATGAATATACCCTGCTCCCTTTCTCTGAGCTGTCCTGTGATTTTTCTGCTCGCTCCAAATCCTAGTGTGAGATCAGCTTTGTGGGATGGGGCTCGCTTGTGAGCATGGATTGACCTAAGACTTCGAAAAGGGGGTTGCAAATGGTGTGGTGCATCACTGCATGTAACACAAAACATTTTTCCTCCAATTAAGAAACTGGAAGCTTCGCTAAAAGCAGGGGCCTAAATCTCTAGAACTCAATTTAAGACTGAAGGAAAACAGCAAAACCAAACCAGACACTTTATTGGAATATGCATTAATTTGCTATGTAGTACATTACATATAAAAACACAACAAACAAAAATAATCCAAAGATGTTGTTTCATTAGTCCTGGAGTCATTGTAGTTCATTCCAGATACATAACACCAAATCAAGCCTCGAGCACCTGGAGAGTGCCTCCAGTGCTTTGCTGCAAGTGATTTCCACCTGAATTAATGTTCACCTGAGCTAATGCTACCACATGGGAGTTAAAGTTTTTAGCTAGCATTAAAAAACAGACTGCAGGGCTGTGAAATATATTATTAGAAGCAATGAACAGCAGCATGGAAGGAGGAAGGATTGCTGGAGATACTAGGAAAGACTTTCCCTTGGGAGGGGAGGGCAGTACAGCACAGGAACAGGCTGCAAGGAAGGCTGTGGGGTTTCCACCCTGGAGGTTTTTAAGACTGGGGTAGACAAAGCCGGGGCTGGGATCTAGCTGGAGATGGTCCTGCTTTGAGCAGGGGGTTGCACTAGATGTGACCCCCTGAGGTTCCTCTCAGTCTGAGTTTTATGATTTATGAGTAGTGGAACTGTTAAAGACCATTTAAGAGGGTCTTAACACGGGTGGAGTTGAGAAGGGATCAGGTAGATCTCATGAACTATGAAGTCAGTGGACTCCCTCGGTGCTGCCTGATTAGATGGGCGGCTGCCACTGCCAGGCAAGGGGGTCTAAACCAGCGGTTCCCAAACTGTGGGTCATGACCCCAAATGGGTTTGTAACATCAGCAGATGGGGCCCAGGGGTGGGGGGCTGTGGGTTGGGAGCAAGGGGCCATGTTGGGGTAATGGGGTCATACATTCGGTCATGCTGAGGAAAAGTTTGGGAAGCACAGCTCTAAACTGCAGGCAGAGCAGGAATCGCAGTGGGGAGCAAGGGCATCACTGTCCCCTTGGCCCAGCATCCGCCCCAGCATGGGCAGGTGAAGGAAGCAGGGGGTGGCTGGGGCTTTCCTGCCGGCGATGGAGACGGGTGGGGGACACCCGGGGCTCGGCAGTGTCCGAAACCAGGGCAGCGCATAAGGCAGAGCATCCTCGCGCTGCTCGTGGCATCCGGCCGCCTCGCGCCTGCAGAGCTGCATCAGCACGAGCGGCTCCTATGTTGCCCGGTGGACACAGCTATGCATTTATTAATGGACCCTAATTACTGTGCATGTACTTTATTACTTGTTTAATGAAGTACTAACTCAATATGCAGTAACTAGAGTTACTGCGCAGCAGCGCCAGTGTGCATTTTCATCACTTACTGCTGAATAACACGGCGCAGGAGGCCATTAGCAGGAATCCTGCTTTTTTCTGGAAAAAAAAAAATCCCCAGTTTTTAGATTTGAAAAAGTAACCTCCAATCCACATTTTCCCATAATTTAAATGAAACACGGTCTCTATATATAGGTCCCTATATTGATGCACCATTACACTATAAAGACCTATATAGAGCCGTGTTTCATTTAAATCATGGGGAAATTTTTTAATCTGAAAATTGGAGATTTTTCTTGTTTTTAATCGGATAAAACCAACCCCCTGGCTATTCCCACAGCTCTTAACGCAGTGTTTATCCGTCCGAGCGAGTCGTTGCCCTTTAAGGCCTCCCTGGGCGCCCCCTCCCCCCCGTTGCTAGGACACGCCAGCAGGAGACTGTTGCTAGGGGCGCTATAGAGTTCCGGAAGCGGGGAGGCCAGAGCGGTACCCGGAAACGGCAGGTTTGTCCCGGCTTTCGGGCTGGAGGATAATGGCGGCGGGCGCGGGCCCCTGAACCCGCCACCATGTACTCGGCGGTGCCTGCTCCGCAGAGACGGGACTTCATCTCGGTGACGCTGAGCCCCGGCGAGGCGGCGGGCGTGGGCGGCTACAACAACAGCAAGGCCTGGCGGCGGCGCTCCTGCTGGAGGGTGAGAGCGGCGCCCCCTGGCGGCCGCGGGCTGTGCCCGAGGGGGCGCGCTGCCTTGGGGACCCAGCACATTTCTACCTCCCTTGGTCCTGCATGGGCTGGGCAGGGCAGGGGATGCTAGTGACTGAGCCTGGGGGAGGTCCCTGCGACCCGTTACATTTATTACGGAGCACACAGGGAAATCACGCAATAAATGTAACCCGGCCCCACGTGCCAAGGACTCGGCAGAACCGTGTGCCACACTCCAGCTGTCAGAAGGGCCGAGCAGCTGCAACATGTGGGCCTGAGGGGTGCGAGGGCTCCTTCGGCTTTCGTCTGGGAGGGGTCTCTTCTTCTTCCTGGCAAGGAGAGGGCACTGACTGCATCTTCCTTGGCAGGAGAGGTTGGGGCTGAGGCTCCAGGCACTGCGCTGTTGTGAATTTTCAGCGGGGTATTTGCAGCTGGCGGTTGGTTGGCTGGAGCAGCTGGGCTCTTCTCCCCACTGGGAGGGTGAAGTCCGTGGGGAGCATTGTGGGGCAGAAGAGCAGGTGGGAAACCAAGGGATGTGCCCAGGTGGTGCTTTGTGGTAGGGAGGGGAAGGTTTCCCAGTGCAGAGGCCAACTGCTGCCTTGTCATTTTCTGCCCTGGCAGGTAACTAAACAGGGGTGGGTTTCAAGATGAGGCTGGTGAAGGATTTCTGAACTGTATAGAGCCCCATGTGCTGTGGCTGATTGCAGCTTGCTGAGGATCCCTGTTAGAAGGCAGTTTTTTATTGCATTCGGGCTTACAGTTTGATAAGATTTCTGCTTGCTGCAAATACTTGCCCTTAATTGTAAAAATAGGTAGTATTTCCCAAGGGTAGTTTTGTATTGTGCTTCTTGCCCATTTAGTTCTGTGGTTGGTTTGGTTCCGTTTCACATGGCTGAAGTTTTGTGGCTGTTTCTGCTGCTTTTTTGTGGCAGCCTGTGTTTCACATAACAGCTTCACAAAAGCTGATTGTTAGTGGCTGGTGCCCTTCTGTCCAGCTTAAGTTGCATCTTCTTATTTTGACCCATCTGACTTTCATGCACTTAATATTTTTTTTTCTCCCTTTTTCCCCCCCACTTCCATTTTCCTTATTCCTTGCTTCTACTTTGCATGTCCCTCTTGTTGCACCCTGCTGAACAGAAAGGAAGAGTCTCTTGGCTCTTTCCCAAATTGACATCTGGGCAGATGCACAGATCAGCCAACAAAAGGTTGCTCTAAAAATCAGCATACGGTAGCTGATGTTCTCTCCGGGAGACTTTGCATGTTGCAGTTTCTTACTCTTGATTGACTTTGGCAGTGAGTGGCCCCAATATTATTTTTGAACGTTCTCTGCCATGTTGACATATTACATGCATCCGCCACATCTTCAGAGAAAATAAGTGATGGATGTGCAAAGTAAGAAACAGGGTAAAACCTACACTTACTTGAGTTCTTTCAGAGCAAGGAATACAAAATAATTAGGTGGGTTTATTTGTGACTGTAGGGGTCTAGTTTTCTCCATGTCATGCTAAAAATTCTTCTTCCTTATACTTATTTTCTTTTTTTAAAGAAATGGAAGCAGCTGTCTCGACTACAACGGAGTGTAATTCTCTTCCTGTTTGCCTTCTTGGCAGTCTGTGGAGTCATTTCATATACAAACATGGGGGAACAGTGGAAAAGTATGTGTTCCATAAAGCTCAAGATTTACCTTTATACATGCTATAATAGTTGATAAATTGCATATTCACAGTTTTTGTAAATAGATCTTTCTGTTAACTGATTAATTTTGACAAGCTCTGCTTACTGTTTAAGTTAATGTGCTATACACTTTAATGGAAGTGTTCAGTTAGAAACAAGCCTCTATCATCTCCTATACCCTGACAGTATAAAATCTTTAAACAAACAAACAAAAACAGTTTTACTTCTTCTGGTTCTTTATTGTTTATGGTTGGAAATGTCATTTTGTTTTGGCCAGTTATTCTTGGAGGGTTGTGGTAATCCTTAGGACATAAGTGGTTTTTGTTTTTTCTTAAACCAGCAACACAGACCTAAAGACTGGAGGGTAAGATGATCCTCTCTTCATTGTGTTTATGCAGCAGGGTTGAACTTTTAAGCATTTCTTTGGGATAGGTCCAAATTTGTCTTCAACACTGGCTTTTACTTTTTGCATTGAAAAGATTTAAAAAAAAATCCAAAGCCTTATATAAGGTTTAGTAATTTAATGCTTCTGTTTAGGTCTGAAAGATCTATCAGTCAGTGTTTTCTTGAATGCAAGTGTGTTGTGGCGTTTTGTTGGGTTTTTTTTCCTAATGTACTTACCGTATAGAGTTAATTCCTTTAGATTTCCAGCTATAATCTAAATTGCTAATTCCTTATGCCCAGTAGTTGTGTACTAAAGTTACTTTATGTGTGTAGGCCTAACAAACAAATCCTCAGAAGATATGAAGCCAGAACCAGAAATTCCTGGGTTGAAACCAGCAAATCCGGCTGTTTTGCCAGCACCCCAGAAAGCAGATGCCAACCTTGGACAGTACGAAGAGCTTTCCCCTCAGGTATTACAAAGAGAATGATTTCTCTTAAATTTACTTGAGTTTGTGAGAACTGCAAATAGTGCTAGTTTGAGCACAGCAGTAAGAAAAAAAAGAAGCTATGGCCAGGTATAACAATTAGTTCCTGTGCAGAGAACCTTTGGTTTCAGAATAGTATTTCCTAGCTTGTATCCTTAGACTTAAAGAAGACAGTTGCTGTGAGTTTTGGAAATTTGTTTTTTGCTCTCTCTGAAAGAGTAGGCCATCTCTTTAACAAGAGCACTAATATCTTGTGAAAGCATTTGGGATATGTAGGGGCAAAGACGTAGCTGGAAACTTTATTTGACCTAATAGGGGCTTTGTTTAGCAGTGATCTTAAATGTATGGCATGGGTTTTCTAAACCACTGCTGTGCCTAGTAGCACCAGTACTTCAGGTTTTTGTGACCTGGGATTCTAGGCTCCACCTCATTACCTTGATGAATTTGTTTGTGCTTGAAGCACTGGGATTGCAAGGAGTGCAGTCATTTATTTCTGGTGAACTGGAATTGCTTCCAAGAAGGATTGACAACCAGCTAAAAACAGCAATAAATCAAGCAGATTCTCTGCAGGTTTATGAAAGTATGGAAAGCCTGCTGGGTTGTGCAGTGTGTGTGTGTGTGTGTGTGTGTGTGTTGGTTTTCTTTTTCTTTATTTTTTGGATGTCCTTTTAAAGCAACATACAAGCTGATTGTTTTCCAATAAATGCAGTGAAGGAATAATGGAAAAAAGGAATGCTGGTTAGTTTGATTGTTCATATACATGAATTTCACGTAATTACCTCTGGGAATTCACAGCTCTCTGTTTTTCTCATGTAGTGGGTGTCTTGTTTTGTTCTTACTTTCTGTAAATGTACAACTGCTATTTAAAGGTTGCTGTTATTGACTTGCCACTGCTTTTTGTAAACCCTTAATAATGTGCCTAGCAACACTTATGCTTTGTTAAAGAGTTCATTTAATTTTCACTTTGTTGACAATGCACTGTTAAATACATATCTGCTAATGATGCAGTAACCGTAAGGGATCCTCATGAAAATGGTTTTTGCCTAAGTCTGTGTATAGTTTTATCGGAGCTAAAATTTGAAATGTGATTGTTGTTTACCTCCTGCACTTTTGCAGTGCCACAGGCTCCATCTCTGCATTAAAAATTAGGTTTCCTTCAAGTTGCAAAATACAGCTCTGGCCTGCTTTTGAAATGTAGGCTGGGTATTGGCCACTGTGATAGTATGTTACATGCATCTGGATTTACCTTTGCTTTACTTTCATCCTAGAAACATCCCAAACCTCTTCATGTCCGACGGGGTCCTCCTAATCTGCAGATCAGACCACCACGGAGAGAAGCAAGGCTGCAAACCCAAGATGATGCCGGCAGGGCTAAGGAAGAACCTCACCGTGCCGATAAAGAAGAGAAAACGGAGAAGTCTGTTATCAGGTAGACATATTTTCAACAAGTTTATAGTTTGATGGAGCAGTGTTCATTTTTTTTTTTTTTTTTTTTTTTTTTTTTTTTTTTCAGGATATTATGCTAGTAAAATTAGTGGATAAAATGATGAGGTATTTTCTTTGTCTCTCCACCATGCTGTTGAATTATGCATGATTCTTTGACCTTCTGTAGTAGCATGATGCTGATTGTCAGAATAATTTGTTTGGTTTGCGTGAGTTTGTGGTCTCACTATTTTTGTTAGTTGTAATACAGCACCCTGCCAAACTAAGCTCCATGGAAACACCAGACTGACACAGTTAGTGCAGAGAAGGGTTTGCAGTCTCTTTGTAGGGTTCTTCCAGTATTCCTTGGAAAATATTGATATCATGGTGCAGTTATCAATATTTATCAATATCTTAGTTCTGGCCTACACATAAGTCTACCAGGCTAGCTATTGGTTAGAGGTCTGACTCTTTTTTGTTGGTACCGCTAAACCTAGTAAGCCCTAGTGTGGATGCAGTTATACTGCTATCGCTTATTCTCTTCCTGTATGAAAATGGCTATACTGGTATGAATTGCCTTAGTATTGATGGGACTGCGTTTAGACAGAGTTTTGTCACTTTAGCTTTACCGATATATTTAAGAGCAGTACAGTTTTTTTTGTTTTTTTTAGGGTATTAGTGATTTGGTAGTTACTTGATTTGGGATCACTGATGGGTAAGACTTCGTGTTTGATATAAAAAAAAAAAAATCAGTAGCAATCATAGAGATATGTAGTGCATGTTTAAAACTAGGCTTAACTTCCTGATTTTTTTTTTTCTCTCCGTATTTGCTACCACTGGTGCAATTTTGATGGTGGCTTTGTTTGCATATATGTTTTAGCAGTTGGATTATATAAAGCCTCTTAAGGCTGGCTGCAAACTTTATCTGCCCTTAGTGATTACCATTAGAGGAGCTGCAAAAGTGGTAACAACCATAGAGAATTTAACATAGACCAGACCTCAGGTGTGTTGTAGGTTTGTAGTATGCTGTAGATCTGTTATGAGTGTGCCTTAAAAAAATATATAAGCTTTGGAGATTCCATAAACTCTGGTTCTTTGGGCTGATAATATACAAGTATCTAAAACAGCCATGTCAGTGTTCTTGGCTCTCGGTGTATCTTGCCTTTGAAATGTGCTACCTTCAGGACCCTGTCTATGTGTAAATCTTTTCCAGACTGACTTCTGCTGTTGCTGTGGTGGGGGAAGCATGTGATTTACTGGGGATCTTAGAAATAAAAGCAAGCAGTGTATACTGCTCTTACCTTGTGTTCACTCTTGAGCTCTTAACAGTGCTCATGTGTATGCAGATATTCCAGTATAGCATGGAGACTTCCTATGGTAATTTCAGTACCAGAAAATAAGAGGTACGATTATTTCTGAATGACCTGATTTTTCAGACATTTTGTTTGTATGTCTTTCATTCTTTTATGAAATTCATCCAGTCCCACAAGCCTTGCCAGGCATTTATTAATCCAATAAAAGATGAACACAGTGATTTCTTCCAGGACAAATGGTAATACAAGTAAAATTAATTAGCTTGTAAGTGACTTTTTACTATTTTTAGCCTTAATCAACATCTCATTTTAGCATCTTGTTAATCAGGCTGTTGTGAAATAAGAAAGAAATAACTTTTGATAGTAGTGATAAGGCTAATTCATTTTAACTTTTATCTCTTATCTAGTTAAATATTTGTATTTGCAGCTGGAGAGGAGCAGTGATAGAACCTGACCAAAGCACTGAACCTCCTTCCAATAAAATAAAGGAACCAGAAAAACCTTCATCTTTAGAAGGGGAAGACCAGAAAGAGCCAGGTAACACATGATAGAGCAGCAGCTCTCTAAATTTTAGGAAAATTAGGTTGGACGTTAGGAAGAACTTTCTGACTGCGAGGGTAGCCAGAGCCAAGTACTGGAATAAGCTACCTAAAGAAGAGTCTCCATTCCTGGGCTGGGATGGTTTAAGTCAGGGATGATTCTGCCTTGAGCAGGGACTGGACAAGATGACCTCATGAGGTCCCTTCCAGCCCTGCTTTCCTATGATCTTTTTGCTGACTATAAGGTTTAGGTATTTATATATTCTCATTCACATTCATGTGAACGTTGTGCCATTGACTTCCCTACTCTATCTCTTTCTGTTTTTAATGAGTTCTCATATATTTAGGTGAGAAAGTTTCACTTCCTGCAGGGTAAAGGGGCAGAGAACAAGGAGTGAACAGAGAGTTGTGTTGGGTTTACCTGAAACTTTCAAGTCCTGCAGAATTCTTGATCTTGCTTGATCTGAGATGCTTAACTTTTTCAAGATTTACGTTGTTGACTCTCGAGTAATGTTGAGAATAGGAACATTCTCATGTACAAATATTGTGAATCAGATGAAGCACCAGTTACAGTCGCAGCATAACCCACCTGGCTTTAACTGCCAGATCAGATACCAAGAGATCGAATGCTGTGGTTGCAGCCTCTGTGCTATTTGCTACTCCCAAAGTGTTCATGTTTCTTTCTGATGGTGTATTTCTCATATACATCTGTACCCTAACCCTGCCTTTGATGGTGCATATAAAGACAATATAATTTCACTACCAAAACCAAACTACAGTTGCCTATAAACACCAAATTGTTTTATTTAAATGGATTAAAATTTAAACTCTGATTAGCCTTAAGGAAAGAACTGCAGATTCCTGTCTTTGAGTCTGCAATGTGTGTTTCCCTGCCATGAAGCTATTTTGTTCACATTTTCTTCTAGTTTCCTTACTGTGTGCATGCCATGGTGCACAATCTCCTCTCTCCTCTTTGTTTAAACATGGCACATGCCCCACCTTTTGGTTTGATTCTTTTTTTCCTTCCTAAGAAAAATGGAGATGTTGCTGAAAAGAGGCCTGATGGCCAACTATCTCTGTTTCATTCCACCCCTCCCCAAAGGAGGAATAGCTGTTCAGAATGATGGCTTGAAACGCACAGTTTCCTTTCCAAGCTATGGTTTAGTGCAGCCTTGGAGATCAGGGGAAAGTGACTTTCTTCATTAATTAATCACAGACTGTTTGATGATTACTAGGAAATTGGCAGCTGCTGCAGCTGTCATTTGATTTGTTTTCCTTTTGCAGCAAAGAATCTGGGAATCTGTTTTCTGAGCTAGTGGGAGAGAGCTCATGTTTATTCCAAAGCTCAGGTTTTCTGCATAATGCCATGCAATGCAATGTTTTGCTACCCGGGTGTGTGAGTGCATTTCTATACATGAGGTCTGCTAGCACAGCCTGTTGCTTGATGCTTGCACAAGATAAGACCCAGTTTTGATTTGCTTATAACTCTGCCAGACTTCTGTTCTTTTGGAATGTAACTTTCCACGCCAGGTATCTGTCTTGAAAGAATTTTTAGTGGAAATTTCTAGCTGAAATAGGTCAACCATTTCAAAAAATCAGCCGAGGGGAAAAATAGGTTGTTTCTGCTCATATTAGAAGTTTATTTTGTGTAAAGTTTAGGTGCTCTCTCATGCTTTAGACTTAAAATTTAGCAAGGGATGAATGCGGTAGAGGTCCTGTGGAAAAAATATGTGATGTAAATATTGTGTTCTTAAGCATATGTACAAGGTGGCTTTTTGGTTTTGCAGGCAACCATAGTTCTGGTATTTCCCACTCTGAGTGTGTGGCTTTGCAAGCTCAATAATGTTCTTCTAATACAATTTTTGAGTAACTATCTTAATGTTGCATTTGGAGGGATGAGATCATTGCATATGCGAGAGCTCAGTTTACGTCTCAGCAGGGTGACAGGACCCCACTGTGAAGGACTGTTTCAGGTAATTGCAGCTTGGGATAATGAGACTTGTATTTGCAGGGATGAGGATTCCTGGTTTCAGGGAGAACTCAATGGAGAGAGGTCTTGCATAACTGAATAACTCTGGGCTTGCAGGTTTCCTGAGCGCGGTATTGTTTTCCTTTCACAGTGCCCATAAATGAACGTCAGATGGCTGTGATAGAAGCATTCCGCCATGCGTGGAAAGGATACAAAGAGTTTGCTTGGGGACATGATGAGCTGAAGCCTTTGTCCAAATCCTACAGTGAGTGGTTTGGGCTTGGACTTACGCTAATTGATGCCTTGGATACCATGTGGATTTTAGGTTTAAAAGAAGGTAAATTTTCTCTTTCCTCTGCTGTTTTTCTCTCACATCAGTATTTGGTTCTAACAATTTCTGTTAAGGCAAGGGATCATTTTATGTTTGGTGGGTAAAACACATAATGATTTATCCCAATAGGTTTTTTGGGATATGCTGGGGCCTTCAGTAATATGTTCAATGCTCAGAGCTTCTCAATGGTGACAGTTTATTATGAACTTTCATGAAAGTTCAGTTTATTATGAGCTTTGCTTTGGCTAAGCAAAGTTCATATTGCGTGAGAGGTGAGATCTCAAAACAGATATGCCTTTAAGGGATACTTAAGGTTTTTCCTTCCAGATGGACCTGGCAGATGATAAGTACACACAGAATAATTTTACTTGCTTTGTTTGTTTTAAGAACTAGGTATTTCTGCTAGAAATTGAGGAGTGGATTATTAGACCTGCCACCTTCCTTTGTTTCAAACTAGCAGCTAACACCCAGCATAGTGCTATGGACACCATGGTGCTAGAGAGACCTTTCTTGCTGCCAACATGAAGTTCCATAAACTTAGCCTGGGAGATCTCTTGATTTGAATATCATCACCTATAAGAAAGCTATTCCACATTTGGAACTTAGAATTTCTGTTTCATGTATCAGTGCTGTAGTGGCTCAGCAGTGCCAAAAGGAGTAAAATTATTACAAAAAAACCCTGTCATTGAAGTAAATAGAAGTTGTACAGTTCACACAGAAAACTTTTCAGTTGAGTGGATTACTGCTATTTTTTATTCGCTTTAACAATAGTATGCAAGTCACATTTTAACTTGCTTGGTTATCTACTGTCTTGTAAGTGTCCTGCTAAGTTCAGTGGGATACAGTTCTTGTCCCCTTCCTCTCCCAAGTTATTGTATGTTTCTTTTCTGTCCATAACAGAGGTGGCTCTACTTTGGCATTTGGTTTTAAGACTTAGAACTTTACTGTTGTGAATTATTTTTAAATTGCTGTCTTAAATGACTATAGGAAATTTGCATATGCTGATTAGGTGATGTTAAACAAAGAATCTACAAGTGGTACTTCTAAGAATTCCTGCAGATGTGTTTGTTGGTATGCATTGGATATAGCTATGTAATCTCTGGAAGTGGACACCTCTATAATACAAGATGCACAGTCTAGTATGTGTTAAGGCAGGAAGATCAGAACTGCCCTGCAGAATACTGGGAACAGCAAAAGTCGCCCACTTCTTTCGTTTTATTTTTTTTCATTTTTGTTCAGTGTATATGCATTCATGTAAAATTTTAAAATCAAACCAAAATCCCAATTGGAAATCTTGCAGTTTAGTGTGTTTAACTGCAGATCTCAGCAACTTGTCTTGATGCTTCATCAAGTTGACAAGGTAGCTACTTTATTAAAAAAAATCAGTATGAACTACAAATAGCTTTTAAAATAAATTATTAGTTATTTAAACATGGTTACAATGAATTCTTGACTGGAAACTTTTATTTTTTATTGCAGTTTAGCTTTTAGTGACTGTTATAGATTCTGTAAAGCTCGTTGGGATTCTTCTAGATTAGAAAAACAAAAAAAGCACCAAGATCTTAAAATGAAAAGGGTGAACATCATGACAGTTGAGTTTTACCCAACAACTCCATAAATGTAAACTTTACTTGTGAAAGAAAATCTCAGAATTCTGTGTTGTTCCATCTACTACTAGACAGTGATAACTTTTACGACAACACAGACAACCCTATTTTGTCAGCTTCATTGCAGGCAAGTGTAATGGCATGTGTTTTGTAGAGAACAATCTGATAAACAACAAACCTTGGTGAGCTTTTCTCTTGATTAAATATCAAGAAGTGTCAGTTAAACTGGGGCATTAGTTTCTAACCTGAATAATGGGTCACTAACTCGCTGGAGGGCTGCACCCAGAGAGAGTGGTGGTGGATGGGTCATTTTCGACCTGGAGGGACGTGGGCAGTGGGGTCCCCCAGGGCTTGGTCCTCGGGCCCGCACTGTTCAACATCTTCATCAGTGACTTGGACAAGGGGGTAAAAAGCACCCTGTTCAAATTCGCAGATGACACTAAGATGTGGGGGCATGTGGGCATGCTAGAAGGGAGGAATAGGCTGCAATCGGACCTCGACAGGTTACAGGGGTGGGCAGATGAGAACAGGATGGGATTCAACACCGAGAAGTGCAAGGTGCTGCACCTGGGGAGGAAGAACCATACCTACAGGCTGGGGAACTCCCTTCTCGTCAGTGCGGAGGCAGAAAAGGATCTTGGAGTCGTCATTGATGTCAAAATGAACATGGGCCGACTGGGGATGTGGTCAGGAAGGCCAGCCGCACCTTGTCATGCATCCACAGATGCATCTCGAGCAGGTCCAAGGAGGTGATCCTCCCCCTCTGTGCGGCACTGGTCAGGCCGCAGCTGGAGTACCGCGTCCAGTTCTGTGCGCCACACTTCAGGAGGGATGTGGACAGCATGGAGAGGGTCCAGAGGAGGGCTACTTGCATGATTGGGGGCAGCAGGGCAGGCCCTACGAGGAGAGGCTATGGGACCTGAACCTGTTCAGCCTCCAGAAGAGAAGGCTGAGGGGGGATCTAGTGGCCGTTTACAAACTAGTCAGAAGGGCCAGCAGGCACTGGGGGAGTCCCTGTTCTCCCAAGCACTACCAGGAGTGACTAGAAATAACGATCACAAGCTGGCAGAGGGTGGATTCAGGAGGCGTGACTTTGCTCTCAGGGCGGCTAGGATCTGGAACCAACTTCCAAGTGAGGTGGTGCTGGCTCCTACCCTGGGGGTCTTCAAGAGGCAGCTGGATGAACACCTTGCTGGGGTTGTTTGACCCCAGTACTCTTTCCTGCCGTGGCAGGGGGTCGGACTTGATGATTTGCTCAGGTCCCTTCTGACCCTACCAACTACGAATAGTCGTGCAATTTCTGAAGCTGTCTGTTCCAGTTGCAAAATGGGGAATAGTATAACTTCCTACTTCACTTCACTGGGATGCTTAGAGGCTAATGACTAATGCCTGAAAGCACAGCATGAGAGGCAGCAGACAGGCAGTAGCTCTGGTTTAAGTGACTTTAGCTAAAACCTGACATCTTGCAGTGAAAGTTTTTAACTTACATTACTACTAGTAACAGATTATGGATTTGTGCTGAGAGGGGTGGGATCACGAGGTAGCAGTTCTTGCATTATTTTAATAAGGAAGGAGTGTACCTTCACAACTCCCGTTAAGCATAAAATTTCTCTGCCAAATACCGGTCTCCTTGCACATCCTTCTGGCGCTTTGCCACAGGAATTAAACTGATACTAGGCCTCTCTTCTCCCAGTGTATATTCTACAGCATGTTATAACCACCTGACTTGTTCCCCCTTAAAATTCCAGGTTCCTTCTTTGTGCTGAATAATAGAGCCTAGCACACCTATATCTTTTAAGCTGGTCATATAGAATATGTTGTTATAGCTACTTTGAGCCTTCTCCAAAGTTTATTTTCTTTCATGTCTTGCAGAGTTTGAAGAAGCAAGGAAGTGGGTGGCAACGGATTTATTGTTTGATAAGAATGTGGATGTGAACCTCTTTGAGAGCACAATTCGTATTCTGGGGGGCTTGCTGAGTACCTACCATTTATCTGGAGATAGCCTCTTCCTGGAAAAAGCTGTAAGTGGTCAGTCTTGCTGGTAAACGTGTCCTTTGTATTGGGTGAAGTCTAATCTTGGCCACCTTGCCCCTTTATTTTACCATTGCTGCAGAGGGGAGGTGACAGATTTGACCCTCCAACACAATGAAGCTGTCCAGTGTTTGGCTAAAGCCTGTTTGTGCAGAAGATGGCTTTCCTAGGGCCAGTCTAAGGTGATGAAACAAACTTTTTGCAGAGTCCAAAAGAACTGCCTCAGGCAACACCAGTTCTCATTTCAAGTGAAACGTACACTTCTTTGTTTTCACCCACAACAATAAACACACACGGTGATTTGAAAATAGATTTAAAAACTTGCTTCGCATAATTTTCCTTTGGAATAGGTGGCCTGTAAAATGAGGCATGTTGTTTGGTTGAATTATGGATTTATCATGCTCATTAATACTTTCGCTGGCCTCCCCTCCTGGTTGCTCATGGCCCACCATCTGTTTTTATTGAAATAAACCTACCTTGAAGCTTTGGGAAGGGCAAATGTGGAGTATTAAGTGTCACATTAACTAGATGTGCTCAGCTGGGTCCTGACAGAAAAATGGAATCTTGACAAAGTTGCGTTTCCTTTTGTTGCTAAAAATAGGGTAGTAGGAGGTTTGGAAGATGAGATGAGTGAGCTGAAGAAGGGATACGAAAAAAAGGGCTGGAGGAGAGTAAAGCGCTTTCTTCCTCCATCCTATCCATGCATCTCAATCATTCTTGGCAAACCAAGTGCACATACACATCTGCTCCAACTGCTGGGCAAACATACAGAGAGCCTGAGCTCACATCAAGGGTTATTGAGTAACCTTGTATTTAAAATATATTATGTGGGATTTATAGGATGAACTGCACCACACTACCCATTCTTAATTTTTGTTGCCTTCCTCATGGAGGCAAAAGTTAAAACCAAGCTTCTGGGGTTTTTTTCTGTTTTTGATGACTGTGAGAGACAACAAAGACCATTTGGTACCATGTTTCTTGGGTTTCTTTAGAAAGATATTGGGAATAGGCTTATGCCAGCATTCAACACGCCATCCAAGATACCATACTCAGATGTCAACATTGGCCGAGGCACTGCCCATCCTCCTCGCTGGACATCTGACAGCACTGTGGCTGAAGTGACCAGTATTCAGTTGGAGTTCAGGGAGCTTTCTCGTCTCACCGGAGATGAGAAATTCAAGGTATCAAAAAGCCACTTTTCATCCTCTATTTCTTTCTCCAGTACTGCCATTTATCTCTCCACCACATTAGTTGAAATGCTTACTTAAATTGCCTTTTTAAGAGAGGTTTCTGTTCCGTGGCAAATGAAGCAGGTTTCCCTGGGTTGATGAAAGTAAGTGAATGCCATAGCATTGCTGATCCATGTCTTAGCAAGTGCAGTCTCTTAAACTTCTTGGATTGAGCAATTTTATACCTTGTGGTGCTGTATAAACCACTTCTCCTGAGTAGTTTGTCCATCTTTCAGCTTACTAATGCATTTTTTTTACTCTCATAATTCCTCCAGAGTGGAAGTAATAGAAGCCTGTACTTGGGGGTGGGAATGGAAAATAAAGAGTCCATTACTTTCTCAATTATTTACTTAAAGTATGTGTAGAAAGCCCGTGCTGTAGATGAATGCATGCTCCTTTGTCCTTCAAAAGGAACGTCCAAGAAAAAATGGGTTTTGAACTTAAAGTAAAAGTTTTATAATACTTTACACTAGGTTACTGTAACTGGCTTTACAAAATGGCAATCTGAAGAGAAATTTTATTCAACTGTCCTCGTCTTAATATTGTCTAAAATATCTTAATGGTTTTAGACAACAGATCTTACTCTAAGGTTGCAGAGACTAGTACTCCCTTCATATGCCCTGCAGAGAGCTTATCTGGTGACTCATGTTTTAGTTAAGGGCCTGGTTGTAAAGATTTCTATCTCATGTTTCAGGACAAAATATAGTAAGTCAGGGTATTAACAATTCCAAAGATAGTGGGAGGTTTTCCTGGACATACAACCATGTCACATTCTCACTTGAAAGAATTAAATGACAAAGAAGGAAAGCTGATGAAAGTCTTTAGCTAGTCCCAATGCAGATTTGCTGTAGGTTAATCAAGATTATAAAGCAGCATTGTGTTGTTCAGAGAGATGCTTTCTTTTTGTCCTGCAGAAAGCAGTAGATGAGGTGATGAAACATGTACACGCCCTCTCAGGGAAAAATGATGGGCTAGTGCCCATGTTCATAAACACAAACAGCGGACAGTTCACTCACCTGGGTGTCTACACTCTGGGAGCCAGAGCTGACAGCTACTACGAGTATTTGCTTAAGCAGTGGATTCAGGGCGGGAAACAAGAAAATGAGTAAGTTCTTCCCCCTTCTAGTATATTTTAATAAATGAAGCAAGCTATACATCTTTTTACTCCATTGGGCTGTTTGAAGGCAAGACTGCTATGAGCTTATTTTTTAATCTCTTGGGTCAGTCTGTGTAAAAGAGCATGCGGATCAGATTTCTGCTTCCCTCTCCTTGGGGGGTGGGGGGAAAAGGATCAGAAATATTTAAGCTGTGGGAGGGATTTAAAGCTTTCTATTTATGTTACAAATGCTGCTACATTGTTCTTGTCCGGATGAAACATCACTTCTATTGTGGTTCTCTATAGGTGCTAGACTTAGTACAGGATCTGTTAAAGGGAGGCGGAGGTGGTACGTCATACGCAAAAAGGGTTCTTGCTGGGATGACAATTATATTTTTCTAAGATCAGTTACAGGACTGAAATCAAGTCCAGCCAGTCTTGTCCTTGTGTTCACTTTCCTACCTGGGTCAAGTAGGAAGGGTTTGGAAGTCTGGGATTGGGGAAGTTTTGTGGCAGGGAGGTTATGCTGTTGAGCCTCCTCAGGAGGCGGGTTGACTGCACCTTGGAGATTTGACTTGCTTCTACAGAGAGTCCCTCCAGATCTAGGCATACCGTTTCCTTTAGGGGAAGCATGGAGAGATGCCTCTGCTGCACCTCTTCTGTAGAGAGAGCTTCTCACTGCAGAATTGCGACTCCATCACCTTTCCCAAGCTGTAGCATTCACTGAACACTTTTTAGTTTTGAAAATGGTTTTTTTCCTGATAGTCTTGGAGTTCTAGACATGCTTAAATGTTGCGCTCCTAAGTACCCTTCAAAGAAACCTAGGTGATTAGATGTAAATGAAATGGGAACCTTTATGACTACTTATAGGTTGGTTTCTCAAAAGAAAGCTGCAGATACATGCTCAACTCATTTTCTACAATCATGGGTACTTGGATTTCTTTTAGTGTTTTATGTTAGGTTAAATATCTTCACTAATGCTTGCTTAAATCAAATTGCAAGGTTCTGTTGATCGAAAGACATTGTATTTTGAGATGTATGTAACGTACCTAAAGGTTAGATTTATTCTGAAATGTATTTATTGGGATCAACTGGGAATGACTTCTATTTACAGGCTGTTGGAAGATTACATGAGAGCCATTGAAGGGGTAAAAAAGCATCTGCTTCAGAGGTCGCAACCAAAGAAGCTTACTTTTGTAGGAGAGTTTGCTCATGGCCACTTCAGTGCCAAGATGGTAAGTACCCAACCTGATTTTTTTTCTTTTCTTTTTTGTAGTGAAACTTTTTTAGTGCTGTTATGTTTCTGAACCGTCTCTCTTACCCATGGGAGAGAACTGAGTGCAGTTTTGTTACAACTGTCAGCTCAGATCTGTCCCTGTGCATGTGAACTAGTGATTTTGAGTCTGGCTGCTAAAAGATGAAACAAAGTAAAAGATGAGAAGGGGTATGGACCTTTTTTAAATCTGCACATACCTTGTGCATTTAGGCCACACTTGTGCCCTGTGAAGCACATGAATATGTATATGGTTTGCTGCAAGTCTATGGGCAGGTGTTGTCTTGTTTTAAAAGAATGTCTTGGGTTTGTAGTCACGGTAATGACAATACTGAGTAACCAAGTTACAGATAACAGTCCCTGCTGTAGACAGAAACATGAAGGGGTTTGATATGAAGTGGTTGTCCAATTTGTTGTGAACGGACTTTGTTGACAGTTGAGTTATTCCCAGAAAGATAACTGAATTTACCCTCCGTTGTTTGAGAATGTTTTGCAATATTTGTGGTAATAGCAATTCTCCTCTCCCTTGAGCAAATAACAGTAGGGTTGTAGTGTGTCGAATCCAGGAAGGGCAGGCACGTCCCTTGAACTCTTTCACTGCTGCAGCTTTTAGACCCAGGGTGGGCAAAATACGGCCTGCAGGCTGGATTTGGCCCATGAGGCCATTCTATCCGGCCTGAGGGGCCCCTAAAAAAAAAAAATTAGAAAATTAATATTAATCTGCCCTTGGTTCCTGTTTAAAAAAAAAAAAAAAAAAAAGAAAAAAAAAGACAGGAACCAAGGACAGTAAGACCCAGGGGAAGCCCAGCCGGGGCTTCTGGCCTGAGACCATGTAGCTGCCAACCACAGGAAAGGGGGTGGGGGAGGGCAGGGAAGGAACCCGAGGAAAAGCGGCCCCTTGCCCACCCTGTGGCCGGTGCCTTGCGCTGCAGCGGCTCGCAGCCCACCTGGGGCTGCCTGCGCCTGCTCTGGACAGCCCCACGGGCTATGAGAGGCTGCAGCAGGGAGTGCCGGCCACAGGGCAGGGGAGGGGCTGCTTTTCCCACCCCTACCTGCACCCAGCTTTTCCCCTGGCTGCGGCCCTTCCTGCACCCCGTGGCCAGCACTCCCCGGTGCAGCTGCTTGCAGCCTGCGCAGGGCTGTCTGGAGCAGGCACAGGAAGACCCACGCAGGCTGTGAGTAGCTGCAGTGCAGGGCACCGAGGATGGGGCGGGAGGGCTTTTCCTCCTCCTGCACTCAGCCCCAGTTTCTAACCCAGCGCCGCAGCCAGCCTGAGCCCTGCGCTGGCTCCAGGCTTGCTCAGGGCTGTGTGTGACGCCAGCAGCTGCGGCACCCCTGCTTGCCATGCTGGGCAGTGTTTGTCGCCACTGCCTGTGGGCTGCCCAGTGCGCGAGCACCGGGTGGGCGGCAGCAGCAGCAGCAACAAACACTGCCCAGCACGGCATGCAGGGGGCCTGCAGCTGTTGTTGCTGTGTGCAGCCCTGATGGGCGAGCCCAGGGCCAGCGTGGGGCCCAAACTGGCAGCGGGACCAGGTTACAAGCTCGTGCTGAACATGGGGAAAAGCGGCCCCTTGCTTGCCCTGTGGCCAGTGCCCCGCATTGTAGCCTCTTGCAGTCTGTGTGGGGCCCACGTGGACTGAGCAGCTGCATCAGGGAGTACAGGGCGCAGGGTGGGCCACAGGCCGCTTTTCCTTACGCTCAGCACCTGCTGCTTTCCTGCTAGCAAGCAGGGGGTTGGGGCTGTGTGCTGCCCCCCGCCTGTACCGCAGACCTGGGGGCCACTGGGAGTGAGTGGGCAGGGAGCCAGTGGGAGCATGGGGCCCGCACCAGTGTCCCGGGTCCAGAGCAGGGTGGCAGGAACACGGGGTCCCATCTGGCAGGGGTTCTATGGAGCCAGGCCAGCTCCCCCCTCTGCATGCTGGTGCAGCCCAGCCAAGCTCCACAGACCTCTGCCAGCTTGTGCCCTGCTTTCGGCCCCACCGGTGCTGGCCCTGGGACATTGGGTCATTCATTGGTTCCCAAGATGGTGCCTGGGGCAGGGCACCTGTCAAGGGGCCATGCGGCCCTTGTCAGCCTGCCAAAACTGGGTAAGCAGCCCTCCGCCCAAAATAATTGCCCACCTCTGTTTGGAACAGAGATAAAATCCAATCCTGTTGTGTGGAATTGCAGTCTAATAGAGGAGGAGGAGAAGTGATATATAGCCAGTACTGAGGGTGTTTTGTTTAAGCTACAAGGTGTTTCTGACATTCCAGTGTCTAACAAGAGACTAATTACAAAAGCTAGTGGCAGGATTCTGCTTGCTTCATATCAACGATGGCTCAGAACAATATAAATCTCCCCCAAATCCTTTCTGAAACTTTTTTTTTTTTTTTTTTTGCACTTATTTCTGTGACCAACTTCTATTCACAGTCTTATGTTTGTTTGACATTTAAAAAAAATACATGAGCTTATGAAACTCACCTTTGGATATAACTTTTATCATAATTTTTTATCATTTTTACCATATACTTCATCCTTTTTTGGTCTGCTTTTTATGCTTATTCCAGTAGTATAATTTTATTCTTTCTGGATCATTTACAATGTTTAAAAGGAATTTCTTTGGAGGAAATTCTTGCAAAACTTGCAAAATTAGGGCGCTCTGTAGATGTTAAATGTACATTGGCAACTTCTCAAATTTTGATAGAATCAACTTTTAAAGCGCACGCGCGCGCGTGTGTGTATAATACCAGTAAAGCGGTGCTTTTGTTTTCCTCTTAATTCTAGGGTCACTCACATAGCTAGTTTCTCTCTTGCCTTATTGTCTTTTCAGAGCAAGCGAGGAATTGACTTTGCTAGCTGTGTGCATTTATATAAACTGGGGCGGGGGGAAGAAAATTTCTGGCCCCTTTCAGTTATTTTTATTTTAGCAATATAAGATGTTACAGTACTAAGTACAACTATAGGCCAGTTAGTCTTACCTCAAGCCTAGGCAAGCTGTTTGAGAAAATTATGCTGGCACACATCCAGGAGGGGCCAGCAGGGGACTGCATGCTTAGGGGCACCCAACACGGGTTCATCAGTGGCAGGTCCTGTCAGACCAACCTGGTGGCCTTTTACGATCAGATCACCGGATCATTAGATGCAGGGGTAGCAGTGGACATTAGTCTTCCTGGACTTCCGGAAGGCTTTTGACACTGTCTCTTACCCCGTTCTCATTAAGAAACTGGGGGGCTGTGGTGTTGACACCCACATAGTCAAATGGGTCGCCAACTGGCTGGAGGGCCGCACCCAAAGGGTGGTAGTGGATGGGTCCTTCTCAACCTGGAAAGACGTGGGCAATGGGGTCCCCCAGGGCTCGGTCCTTGGGCCCGCACTGTTCAATCTTCATCAGTGATTTGGACGAGGGGGTAAAAAGCACCCTGTTCAAATTTGCTGATGACACTAAGATGTGGGGGGACGTGGGCACAGTGGAAGGATGCAACAGGCTACAATCAGACCTAGAGAGGTTACAAGGGTGGGCGGGTGAGAATAGGATGGGATTCAACACAGACAAGTGCAAGGTGCTGCACCTGGGGAGGAACAACCAGCACCATACCTACCGGTTGGGGAACTCCCCTTTTGTCAGCACAGAGGTGGAAAAGGATCTTGGAGTCATCATTGATGCCAAGATGAACATGGGCCAGCAGTGTAGGGATGCAGTCAGGAAGGCCAACCGCACCTTGTCATGCATCCATAGATGCATCTTGAGCAGGTCCAAAGAGGTGATCCTCCCCCTCTATGCGACACTGGTCAGGCCGGAGTACTGTGTCCAGTTCTGGGCAGTTCAGGAGGGATGTAGACAACATGGAGAAGGTCCAGAGGAGGCCACTTGTATGATCAGAGGACAGCAGGGCAGGCCCTATGAGGACAGGCTACGGGACCTGAACCTGTTCAGCCTCCACAAGAGAAGGCTGAGGGGGGATCTAGTGGCCTGTTACAAACTAGTCGGGGGGGGGGGAATCAGCAGGCACTGGGGGAGTCCCTGTTCCCCCTGAGTACCACCAGGAGTGACCAGGAATAATGGTCACAAGCTGGCAGAGGGTAGGTTTAGGTTAGATATCAGGAGGCGCTACTTCACGGTCAGGGTGGCTAGGTCTGGAACCAACTTCCAAGAGAAGTGGTGCAGGCTCCTATGCTGGGGGGTTTTAAGAGGAGGTTAGATGAACACCTTGCTGGGGTTGTGTGACCCCAGTACTCTTTCCTGCCATGGCAGGGGGTCGGACTAGATGATCTGCTCAGGTCCCTTCCGACCCTAGAAACTATGAAACTATCTTATTTCAGATCACTCTTATTCCTTTATTGTTGCCTGCCCTGTTCTAAATTTTTAACAAATAGATGTTGTCCACATATGCTGTATGCCTCTACATGTTTACATGGGTTCAGAGTGTAAGAACATAGTCCTCAATGCCATAATGTTGTTAAGTCTTGTCTTGATTTGCTTGTTTCACGTTCCCCGCATTGAGAGGTGTTTTTTTTGTCTTGCAGGATCACCTGGTTTGCTTTTTGCCTGGTACCCTGGCTCTTGGAGCTCATAATGGATTGACTGCTGATCATATGGAGCTGGCCAAAGCCCTCATAGAAACCTGTTACCAGATGTATGCTCAAGTAGAGACAGGCCTGAGTCCAGAGATTGTACACTTCAATCTACATGCACAAAAGGGTCGCAAAGATGTGGAGATAAAGGTAAGCAACCAGTGGAGCAGGGCAACAGCTTAAAAACTCTGTATATGTAACATGTTGTCCTGTGGAAGTCCCAACAGAAGGTTAGTAGCTGGGGGAGGATGCTCTTTGTTTTGTTGAGCGCATCTTCCTCTCTTTCACTTCACATGCATACCCCTAATCTTTAGTTCCTTACATGGTTCCTGCAACATATTTGAAAGTTGATTTGCATATAGTGAATTCTTGAGGGCTGTTGGGGTTAGGATGAAAGAGGTTAAGCAGTCAAATGGTTTTACCTCTCCATTTATTTCCTGTGTCTTGTTTGAATTACAATCTTTACTTTCTTCCAGCCTGCAGATAGACACAACCTGCTGAGACCTGAAACAGTGGAAAGCCTATTTTACCTTTACAGATTCACAGGGGATAAGAAATACCAAGACTGGGGCTGGGAAATCTTGCAAAATTTCAATAAATACACACGGGTAAGGCCAGCCTACCACACTGTAATAGTCTCAAGCATAGCAAGGCAAAGTCCTTTGAGAGAGACTTTTCCCAGTTCTGCAATTGCCTATTTTCCAAAGATCATAAAAATATCTAATGGATAAAACAAAGCCTTTAAGGACCAAACAGAGAATTCCAATCTGTATGCCTTCAGACTTGTGATACAATTGTATTTATTGCATATCATCTCACTGGTCAAAAAAGGAAAGGAAGCATCAGGGAAATGCTGTCTGTTTATGAACACTATTAACAATTTGGGCAGAGGGGAGGCATTCTTTTTGCTTGTGATGGGCTTTTTCCCCTTAGGAAAAAATGTTGAGCTAGGATCATATCCAAGTAAACTTGTTTGCTTGTTTTAACCCTTTTTCAAGTGGCTCTGAAACCCCTCTAATAATAGGCACAACTTCTAAGGGGGTTTATTTTTGTTTTACTATTTGTACAGCAGTACAAAATACATTGAAGGTAATTTACAGATTGTGAAGGATCAGTGTTTTTAGTGCTGTGTGTGTGCATGAACATGTTTCTCCATTGTATACCATGTAATTCAGAGTTTTTATAATGGAGGGTAATATTACTCCTGTAAAACTTTTCTTTTTAAGAAAAGTAATTTGATAAATGAAACTTTAGTGCAGCTAGGTGTCCTTAAGCTCTCTCTGAAGCAACACAAATGTCTTCCATGATCCCTCAAAGTAAATAAGATCTAGCTGGACAGGTACAGTGTTTGAGTGGAAGTAAGAAAGCTGCTACTAGAAGTAATGTTAATGGCTTAGGAGGAGGCACTCTTACACTGAACCAGTGTCCCACCATAGCCTTAGAGAAGTGCTGTGCTTGTAAAAATGTCTCTCTTGACTGAGCTAACACTCTGTGGTCCAGACTACTCAGTTGCTAGAGTTTGTAGCTCAAAAGCAGGATGGTGCCACTGCACTCCTGACCAATTCCCACCTAGTAATTACAGTAATTTGTTCCTTAAAGTTCTGCTGAAATTTCAGCCAAACATTTCCCGCCCCCCTCACTTTGCTGATAAGTGTGCTACTTTTTACAGAGTGGGCCTCACTTTATTATATGTGGTTTCTGTATCACTTTGTCAAGTGCTCTGATATCCATCAGACTTAAAAAGCTTTCTACATGTAAAATATGATTCTCAGAGCTGTGCTGGCTGTCTAGTGCTTTCACTTTTTTAATAACAGAAAGAGTTTGTTTGTATTTCTATAAATCAAGAAGAACGTGTCTACAATTTGTCTTGCCCAGGTGTCTACAGGTGGTTATACGTCCATTAACAACGTCCAGAACCCTAGCAACCCAGAGCCGAGAGATAAGATGGAAAGCTTCTTTCTTGGGGAAACGCTCAAGTATATGTTCCTGCTGTTTTCAGATGATGTAGACCTAATCAACCTCGACAAATATGTGTTTAACACAGAAGCTCATCCCCTTCCTATCTGGGCACCGGCATAGAAGTGCCACCTTCCACAGTGGCACATTATCTTTGAGTCACTTTACTTTTCAGGGTTTGAACTAAAATAGTCGAGAAGGCTATATTTACACTTCTTGGTTTAAAAAAAATTAAGAGCATCTCTGATTTAGAGAAGTCTTGTCAGTCTTAAATCTAACCCTGTGCTTTGGCTCTGGGATGGACAACCTGTGTGCACTCTGCTGCTTTACCTGGGTTTGGTTGCACATATGAAGGTTGGAAAACCAATTACAATATGAACCCTGAAGTATGTTGGTCGCTAGGGAACTAGGGACTTGCTGGTGCCATTCTTGGGAGATGGTAAGATTTCAGGAAAGCAGCAAATTGTCTTACAACATGGAATTGTCTCTGGAGGGAAGGAATAAAGCTAGAGAGAACTGGTTTATTTTGGACGTATTGAAAACCTTGGCTACAGCTTCATTCCATTGTACAAGCCTGTAATATCTCCAGATGGTACATGGAACAAAGAACTATCACTGTACCAGCTCAAAATGTGGAAATCGGGTATTGCTGATGCTCTGATTTCATTCCAGACCATTATGCTATGCTGCATTATGTCAAAAGAAGGAAGTTATGTGACAAAAGCAAGTTTGTTACGAATGCATCTACAGTACAATATCTTAATCTTATAGAGCACTTTGAACAATATGCTAGAGCTGTGGTTAAAATGAGTGGTGGAGAGTTACGAACAGAACTTGCTGCTGGTTTGGCTCAGTGATATATAATTTTGTAGATGTACAGTATAACAGTTGTTTTTGTTTGGTTGGTTTTTTTAACTGGATCTGCAGAAATGCAGGAGGCAATGTGAAAAACAAATGATACTATACATACATGCATTATATATATTTGCATCAGTTAGACTCAGGTATTCTGACTGAAAGCTGCTTTGAGAGGTTGAGCTATGGGAAAAGCTTGTGAGCACATTTGTATTCAAACTCAACCTCCCTTCCCATATCTCGTATTGTAAAATGTTAGATCAATCAGGCGTATTGTTGTACAGAATAATTCTTACTATTTGTCTTACAATGGATTAATAGGGATACATTTGCAGTAATTTTTTCCTTAGAAATATCCTGGTGAAAATATTTTCACTAGTAGATTTAAATGTGGATGGTCTAAGTGATACTTAATGCTCTCTGTAGACTTACCAAGACCTGTCTGGGTGCTCCGAGGGGGAAAATAGACTCCGTGTTTGTGTATAAAAAGGTCTCATGTGATCCCAGGAGTCTTGCATTTATTTTTTGTGAAAATCAGATTTTAAAACGTGAATTTTGAAAGTGATTTTCTAAAACACTTTTTTCCTTTTGGTTCTGTAGCTAACTTTGGGCAGTCCATGTACACAAATACGTTATCAGAGCAAGCATACATTCACTTTTTAGGGTATATTGTCTTATCATAATATCCATTCCTTTCTCACCAACAGGGAACTATAGAAAGTTCCACGTTTGTTTTGGAGGTTAAGCACAACAGCCTCTGTTCTTTGGGGGCTGAGAAATAGTGGCAGCGTGAACATGACCCAGCAGTTCACTTTCAGTTACACTTACAGACTTAACATTAACTGTAACCTCCTTTTTGGTAGAGTAAGTTATGTTTTTCTAAGTTGCATTACACTTATCTGGTCTCTGTTTGCTGGAGTGTGACTGTTACCCTTTGGACCATTGTTTTTACTCCTTTAGGCAGTATTTATCATTCCTTGTCCCCCTGATGGCTCATGGAAACAATTCTCAAATTTATGTATATGTACCACTTCCTAAAATGGCCTTCGATCTTGGGAATGGGGGGATTTGCTGATTAGACAAGCTAATGCAGAATGATGTGATCCACCAATTCAAAGGGTTTTAGTAATATTGGGTTTGCTGAAGGTTTTTTTTTCCACTTAAGTGCACATTGGAATTTAGAAGCCATAGACAAAGGCTGAACAGTTGTGTTGTTGCTAGTCTTTTGTTGTTTGACACAATGGAGAAAGCAAATGCTACTGGAACGTGGGAAGTGACACTGATATTTATATGAAATTGTGCATCCTTATCCAAAGGGACTTTTAAAATTAGGCTTTTTTGTTTGTTTTTCTTCAAATGAAACATGTTCAGTGGCAACTCCAATTTCCTGAGCATTAACTCAGTTGTGAACTAATGTTTGTTACCTCAGACTCGCATTTTGACTGAAAGTTGATGGGTGAAAGATGAGGAATACTGGTCCTTTGTTTTTCTTTCTTGATTTGTTATCTTGTCCTGGAGCTGATATTGAGGCCCTAACCTCTTAGGTTAAGGTCAAGGTGGGGAGGCTCAAGTTAAAGAGTAAAATACTCCATACAGCTGAGAGCTTCTGCAATGTCCTGTGTTTCACTTAAGCTCTGTGTTAAGGTCTTAAAGGGCAGCTGACTGTGAAAATAGCACTGTGGGTTTCCATGTCTGCTCTGCTGTTATTTCTGCCACATCTTGTGCTCAGCTTCCACACAAAAAGGTCTGGGAGGAGTTTCTCTGCGTATAAACAAAGAGGAGGGAAGAACACATCTTAACTTCACGTATCGCCCTAGAATCCTGATTTAGTCCCTCCCTGGCTTTGTGCCGTCTTGGAAACGAATTTATTGTTGCTGAGGGTCTCTTCATTGTCAGCTCTCACCCTTCGTTAACACTGTGTTTTGCATTGATCACCTTTGTGTGCACTACTGGAGAGGAGAGAAATAGATTGCTTGTTTTAAACTAACGTGCATTGCACCTGGAAACCCTTGGGGCCGTCTGGTTCTTCTCTTTCCGACTGCTGAGGGTGAAGCTTTAACTGCTGGTGCCCTGAAGTGCTCCTCTACTTCCTTAAAGGTTTTCTGTCTTGACTGCTCTGTGTTCCCTTTCGTTATACCACATTTCTTGGTGTCTCCCCGGACACGAGGACCAGTGATGACTCGCCATTGAGAAGTTTCTCTTCAGGTTACTTAAACCATGGTCCTCCCAACCTAAAGCCTTAAGTGCACTGGACACAATCCAGCTCCTTGGCATCTCCATTTATTGAGATGCCTTTGCATAACTAGGTAAGGGGATGGTGTAGAAAGGATATTGCTTAATCCAGTGCTGTTCAGCCTCCTTACACAGAGCTGACTTTCTTATTTTCCAAGAGCTTGTGTGTTTTTTGCATATTGGAAAAAAGTCAATGCAAACAGCACTGCTGTTCAATCAGTGTCTGCGTTCCCTGAGCAATGGAAATTGCTTTTTGGTCTGTTTACTGCCGTAAGTACTGCTTATCTCAGGGGAAGGTTAGTAGTAAGCCACACTTACTTACCTCTGAGTTTAAGCTAGGTTAATGGAAAAATACATCTATTAGTGCAAGGGAGATGTAGAAGATGATTAGGGAGGGGGCAAGAGTGAAAATTCAGATATCTTTTGAGAAGACCAGCCCCAATGTCATCCTTGGCATGGGGCTTTCTACCAGGGTGCTGTCTGTGGAGTCTTCTTAATGGGGCTCCCCCATATTTTACATGGACCTCTGATAGCTGGAGCCAAGTTTGATTTCAAATTCCCCTCGCCCTCTCCAGCAACTGTGAACACTGCCTCCTAAAAGGCTATGAGGATAGGGCAACTTTCTGCTCTCCCGAGACTTCCCTCAGCTTTCTTTTTGCCCCTCTTGCCCTGAAAAACTTAAATTTTTCATTTACAAAAGTCAAAATTGTATTGGAAGCGATGACTTATGGTTGCACATAGGTTTTTAAATCCTATTCTGTAAATATTGTATTGTATTGTGATAAAATGAAATAAGTCTGCTCTTAAACCCACTGCTTTAGGTCTTAATCCAGTGCAATGGGGCTGAATTAAAGGGAGGAGTGCTCTTGCCGTCCCTCCCCAGCTGCTCAATTCATGTCTTCATCCATGCCAGTATTCTTGGTTCTTTCCACATTTCTCCAAACCACATCACTGTGGAGCTGTGTCCAAGGGATGCAGTTACTGTGATTACCCAGCTCCTTTTTCCTCCCAGGATGCATCTGCTGACTGGAATCTTCTACTTTGCTCTCTTGCACAGGATTTTAAAGCCTTGGTTGATCAGGCTTCACATTTCTCCATTGTGGTGTATATTTATTTTGTTACCAGTTGAAGGGTACTTCCATCCATGTGAAAACTGTAGTTCAAAGCCTGTATGTATCTGCACATCTTTTCCCCCTTGCTCATAGTATCTACAAGCCTTCTGTATTTGGCCTTTCATACAGAAGCACCATTTTACCTGTATTGTTTTGTGCTTTTACTTCCCTGATCTTCCTCTCTTTTTCACCACTCTTCAGGAAGATAGCTAATTGGCAGAATCATCTTCCTCTAAGTTTAATACTCTTATCATTAAATAGCACACACTGGTGGTGCAATACTTTTACTATCTTTCACACTGCTGCAAGAGAGGAAGAAAACCCTCCTTCTCCCCTCCCCACTGCCTGAAGAAGCTAGAAAACGTTATTAATGTCTGTGTTAATTTTTGAGGGCAGAGAGCAAGCCTAAGGCCATCATCTGCCCAAGGGTTTGAGCTTCGAGGATGCTTTTTAAGAGGCACTTATTTTGGGGGCAAGTGCAACAAAGCAGCTAATTGCCATGGTCAAATAGTTGGCCTAGTTTTGTGGCATTTCAAGGGCTCAAAATACTAGAAAGTAAGAAAGAGAAAGGAGGATAAGTCACTGTGAGGCATGTACTTTTTATTTAGCCTGGAAATTAGAAGCACGAGTTCTGTAAATTAGGGGGTGGCTTTCTTTTATCCCTTTCCTTCTCTTTCTAGGCCAAGGCATCTGGCATCTCTTCCCTAGATTTATGAGGCACCAAACCCTACCAGTCATCACGTCCAAACTCTGAGTGTAGTGGGATTCTAGGCTTCAGAGCATGAATATCAGGTTTGAGCTCACAACTAAGGCTGGGAATGGCAAGGCAATACATGTAGCAGGTGCAACTGGGATAAAACCCAAACTTCAGTGCAATCAGGCTCCTTCACAGGAGAGACCAAGGTTTTCCTGTTATATTAAGCTATGGCATACTGTATTTGAAAGGGCTGAGGACTGGTGTTCAGAAGCTCTCATGCAGCAAAGACATTTTCAGATGGTTTCTGTATAACTCTTAGTTGTTTGGAACTGCTGTTTAGCCAACCAGGTCTTCCATGCATGCCACTTCTGTAATGCTTCAGATGTCCTGAAGTAATTCCATCTATTCTTCCTTTTCAAAGGTACTATAAAGTCTGGGAGCAATGGGAAAAGCTTATTTGAAACAGGGAAGCTTTAGCTTTGCTTGTGAGTAAGGAGGAGTTAGTTGGATTTGTATGTGGAGAAACTTCTGTTTGCATGGAGTCTACTTCAGATCACGTGAAACAACATCAAGGTTTGGCCTAGGATCCATGTGAACCAAATAGGGAGTGTTGGTAGGACTTACCAATACATATTAACACCAAATCTTATTTTGAACAACGTATTAGAAACTGAACCAGGGCTGTACTTTGCCTACCTAGTAACATGAGCCTGGAATGCCCTACAAGGCTTTTCCTGTCCTGTGTAATCATTATCCATGGATACAATTTATTTTAAGGCATATAATTGATTACTAAGTAGTAAGATTTTTTGCAGTCTTGCTAGTATTTATTGGTACACAGTGATTCCAGTAGGTAAGAGTCCATTTGTTAATGTACAAAGATGAATTTGCTTCACCTTTTTAGAAGGGTGAGAGAGAGATCCTTTTTGTATCCCCTTTGGTTATACTTAAAGCCAAGCCATGGAATTCTATCACACAGTTTAATAAAGTTCTAATTTATTTTAAAAAAGAGTGGCGCTGTCTTAATTGCAAGTGTGATTTATTACTCGATAATATTGCAATCCGGGTATATTAGCAGTTCCCCTTGGCATTATTTTATGTAGGCCACTTGCTCACCAAAATCTGATCTCTGCTATGCAGCTGACAATTACTAAGGTTTTTAAGTCTCGGAACAGTCACTAACAATTAATTATTTTGGACAAACTAGTCTCTTCAGCCGATTCCCATAACTGATCATTACAATTAGGAATCACCACTCGACTTCTCCCAGTCATCAGATACCACCTACTTACTTTGAAGATGCATGCTGTTTTGAGCTGAAAGAAGGCAGTGTCTACAACTATCTTATAATTGTCACAGTGGTGATTTCTATGGGATGAGCATTACAATGATAATACTTGGTGTTTATCACAGGGCCACATCCTTTCCTCCAACGTTCTGGAAAGCATGTTGTTGTCGAATGGTATGCTGGTTTTACGTTAGCATTTTATTCTGTCCTTCTCATTTAGAATTACTTTGATGCAATATGTGACCCATACAAAGTGCTGTTTGTGTCCTGCCACAGGATTTGGCTTAATGGCTTTCTTGGTTGACTCATGCTATAAGATCAATTTCCACTGCCTTGGCAGAACCACCTAAACTGACCATTTTTCCTCAAATGATTGGGTTCAAAGTTAGTGCAAAAGGCTGCTATTGCCCTTTATGCTTTCTGGTACAAACAATAACAGCACAGTATTCCTGCTGAAGACTGCATAGCTGTTTTCATGGCAACAAACTAGAAGAAGCTCCAGAAAATTTCTCCCAAGCTTTCTCGATCCTTGCAGATTTCACCCAGTCATGGATAATCCTTGCTTCTAGCTTGCGTGCCTCTATGACAGATGGAGGATCAACTGGATTATATCCTCTGTGGAGAAGGCAAAGCGATATACACATTAGTTGTGAGAATACATTGATAATCACTTTCCTCAATCTGCTGGCAATGCTCCTACTAATGCACAGGTCAAAGGGGAGAAAGTAACCAAGGATTTGCTGGCACAAAAATACATACCGGAGATCCAGATGATGAGCACCTCCCTCAATGGTTATTGCAATAAGTGATGAACTCAGGTTACTGCGTATCTGGAATAAGATCTACAAGTCAAGTTCCCCCTTCTACATAAGTAAAATTTAATAAGGAATTTGAAAATTAGAAATAAAGCCAAGCAACAAAAGGAAGATGATAAGGCCACTAGGAACAGCTGCTGGTGCATCAGGAGCAGGAATCCTAGACTCCTGCTTCTCTCCTGCTAGTGGTAGCTCAAGTATATTGCCCCAAATAAAAATTACCACTTCTCCCATTGCAGGTGAAAGCACTAATTACTAGGTAAGACTTGTTCCTCCAATAAACAATTGGTAGTAACAGGACCCATCAGTCCACCAGGAATGACGAGTTACATCTGTCTGCTGAGGGGTCTGACTTCGGTATACACAGAAGTTATCTTCAACCATTGAAAGTGGGGGTCTGCATTTAACTTGCAGGTGTGATAACTACTGCTGCAAGCCTCCATCAAAAACCATCACAGAACAGAGAAGGGATAGGCTTTGTAGCAAAGTAACAGGTGCACGGAGGTGATGGAGGCTACACAGCCTGTGTGATAGCCATGGGCTGGTCTAGTCACATTTCACCAAATTACAAACCTAAGGTTAAACCACTACACAGCACAGCTACCTCTGAATCTACTATCCCTGCAGCAGAGTTAATATAATCCAGTCCCTTTTCTGGCAGCCTGAAAGACTAAATTTACTGTTGTCATAAAAGTCCAGGGGCTGTCAAATGATTTAGCATAGCAAAAAAAAAAAATCTTGAGTCTTCCACACACAAGCAGCTCCTGATTGCATGGCAGCTGCTTTCTAGAAATGCCAGCTGGCTATCAATGGGTTGTCAGTGCTACACTGAAAGGGGGAACCAGGACTGGCTAATGCACCCTGTGTCTGACACTCATGCCCTGCTCCCCCACATTTTATGCAAGACGGAAGTGCAAATACTTACACCACCTCCAGCCCACGGATCCAAGTCTCCATTTGAAAATATGATGTTGCTCGCTGCTTTCAGGTCTGAAATTCAAAGAGATGATATTGGAGAAGTTCCTTTCCTGCCTGTTTCCCAAACCCTGTCAAACTGCTTCAGAAAACATGAACAACAGGGGAAAACTGATAAGAATAAAACATGTTTTGGCAGGTACACTGATTTTTCCACTTGTTTTTAACTACTGCAAAATCTGGGCTATGTGCACAAAGCCAGGCTGCCAAGGTACCTTGCTCCTTACCTCAGTTGCATGTGATAAGGCACAGAGCGGGGAATGAGGCACAAAACTCTGCTAGAAGAGAATGGCTATCTTTTTCCAGAAAGGAGACTGACAGAACTGGCTTCTTTTCTAGCATGATGTTTCCACATACTATTAGTGCAGGAATCAGCAGGGAGGAGAAGGGAGAGCCATCCGATTGAGGACTGGAGAAAGCCAGCAAGTGTCATAGCTGGGGCGAGGGGGGTGGCAGGCATAAGGAAGGCTGGGTTCATAGGGAGCAGTGGGTAAGCCTTGCAGTGAAAAACTAGGACAAAAAGGCAGAAGGCAAAAACCAGTCCCCAATCCCTTGAGCAGCTGCTCTCACTTTTTCCCAGCAATGCTGCACATATGCTCATTAGCACCGAGTAGGCTCCACCCCATAATCCTATCCAAATTCTCACCCCGATATAGCACGTACCACTGCCCCAAAAGCTGATCTGCAGCCAATGCTTTCGTGGCTGCACAAGCCATTTGTTGTAGCAGTACTTCTGTCTCATGGTGTCAGTGAAGGGGATCTCAGGGAACATGTCAGTCACATTATTGCTGCTGAAAGTTAAGTTGATCTCGGTGCAGGCCTGTGACAGACGTGGGAATTGCCATTATAGAAATGCAGGGACCCCATCTTAAAACTCCACTGGTGCCTCAACCATGTACCTGATAGTCCCATGCCTCAGCATCTGAGCCAGTGCCACAGCCTGTTGGGTCAGCACACTTTCTGTACTGGCTGTAGATGTCGTAACATGATGCTTTTCCACTTGAATTGTAGAACACACCTGCCAAGCAGAAGGTTAGTGTTAAGCCAGTGTCAGTACCTCCGTCTCAGCATTAAAAACAGAGCCCCATGTGCTAACCTGAGACAGTTTACAATCCAAAGGCAAGCTGGAGCAGGATGATGCAGCAGACGGTGGGTCGGGATAGGGATTACATAATGGATCCAAGAGGATTTGCTAGTGGTGGCAACCACAGCTCCTGCACCTGCCTAGTCGTTAGATCAGCAAAACCCCTACATAGTCTTTCTGTTGCATGAGAGCTTGCTTTGCAATGCCCATTCTTTGAGAGAGCTTCCCTAGGTCTTTTTCCTTCTGTGGCTTTCCCATCTCATTGCACACATCATCTGAAAACTTCTCAGGCCCATAGGTGAGTCTTGGACTTTAACTTTCCCAAGCACTTGGGCTTCATTTCACATACAAGACACCATAACAGGGAAGCCAACCCAAATTCTCAATACTCGGTTAAGCAAATGCCCACTCCCCAGCCTGAATGCTCTTTAGCCTGAATATGGCGACTTTCGGTATGACAGTCGATGCCAGCCCATCCAAGAAAGAATTCTCTTTGATCACTGTTTAGAAAAGGAAGGGTAACAAGCCTGGACTCGCCCAGATTAACACAAATACCTAGGCCAACGCGAGCCACTCAACCGTGGTAAGGGAGCTAGAGAAAACAGTTGCTTTTGTGTGGATGAATAGCTGCCAAATACAGAAGGGAAGAAACACGCTATTGTTTGAGTGGCCGTCAGCGAGCCTGCTCCCAGACTAGTTGGAAAGAAAAACACTGCAGATAAACATTCATGACAACTACCCCTAGACAGTATCGTTGCCAACAAGACTGTTCAACCCTGCGAGGCACGGCACTCAGCACTCCTGCAGAAGCAACACCCAGGACTTGTTGCAAGTAACAGGTTAGCAAAGTACCGTTAAATTTCGGACAAGATTCTGGAAACGTGAGTCAGCTGTGATATAGGTCCCCCACAGGGGGAAACTAAAGGCTTTCCTGAAAGTCCCTATGTGGGAGACTGACTCCTCACAGAGACCAGCTAAGATTTCTCCACCTGTCTGGTTTTCAAGGCAATGCTGCTCAGCACCCAGAGCTGTGGGTCCTGTCTCACTTCAGACACTTACCTGGCCAAACTCCTGGAGGGAGTCAGCAGCCTCCGGTCCCAGAACGCACTCTGCGACGTCACACTGGAGGCAGATGGAGTTCGTTTTCCAGCACACAAGATCATTTTGGCTTCAGCCAGCAATTACTGCAAGATTTTGTTTGTTGGAAATGCAGCAAGAGCGGGGAACACAGATGCAAACATCCAGCTGAAAGCCATCAGTGCCAGGGGGCTCAGGAACGTTCTCAATTTCATTTACTCCAACACGCTGGATCTCTCGCTACAGAACATTGAAGAGACGTTCAAGGCAGCAGAAGCCCTGCTTATCCGGGAAGTGATCAAACTGTGTTTCCGGTTTCTGGAAGACTGCTTGAATCACAAGAACTGCTTGGATGTTCTCAATATTGCTAAGAGGCTTGGACCAGAAGAGTTGAGGCAGAAAGCCACACGCTACATAGGGCAGCACTACAAGCAGATACTGGCTGATCCTCGACATGTGAAAGAGCTGGACAGAGCGACCTTATGTGAAATCTTAGACAAGACAGACATGGAGGGGTGCACTGAGCTGGAGCTATTCAATGCCGCCATATGCTGGTTGCAGCACAACAATGCAAGGATGAAAGAAGCAGCAGATATTTTAAGGAGAATCCGACTGCCTCTCATTCCTCTGCGGGATCTACAGAGATATGTACAAGGGATGCCCATTATGAGGACGAATTCCGACTGCCACAAGTACCTCCAGCATGCCGTGTGCTACCACTCCCAGCTCTATGCCCAGCCAGTCCTGCAGACCCAGCACACGAACATCCGCTCCAGTGCCACCAGCCTGCTTGTGGTTGGGGGCAGAACCCTCGAAAACAGCGTGCGCGCTGACATGTGGGCTGCAGACGCAAGCTTCAGCACATGGCAAAAGGTCGCGGAACTCTGCACACCCGTGTACAACCACTGTGTAGCTGTAATCGGTAATTTCCTCTTTGTCATCGGAGGCCAGTACAGATTCGATCCGACGGGGAAACATCCTTCAAATGAGGTAAGGCCTGAAATAAAACAGCCTTAGGCTGAAGAGACTCCAGAACCCAGGGAAGTGAGCTGGCACTACAGTGCTGTGGACACGGAGGCTCAGATAAGGCCAACTTTATGACCTTAGTGTCTAAAGTTACGTAGGTGCCTGGGGTTGGAAAGCGCTAGCCTTTAACTCGGACACAAGTGGCTGCTAGATGTTTTTATCCCAGCTGCCTGGGATGAGAATGGGCCCTCCCCCAGTTCAGAGCTACTGTGAGGATGCTGGCGGGGGAACAAGTCAACATTTGCTCTCTCAAAGAGGTGCAAGATGAAAAGTTGTGTTGGAGACAGGGTTGGAATCACTCCCTTGAGTCTGGCCAGAGCTCAGCATAGGACTCCTCCTTACTGCATGCTTCCTAATGTTCTGTCCCATTCTGCAAACCCTCTAGAGATGGGGCTCCCCCACTCCCTTGGGAAATGGCTTGTTCAAGTCTACTTCAGCCATCTTTGTTCCACTTTGGATCCCATCATAGCCCAGCTCCAATGTGTGCCTGCCTCAAACAGCAAGGTGGTGGAGCAATCAGTCCCCAACTGCTTCAGCCTTTAGCTGCTGCCTCACTTGATCCCATACAAGTGGGGCCAGATTTGGGATTGAAGCAGAATGCATCCTCTGCAGGCAGAATGGTTCTATCAATCCAAAAAACTACTGTCTGTGTCCAGCTAAGAACAGCACCAGCATTTCTTCTGCCCATGAAAGATGAACAGCCCTTTACCCTGCCTAGGCATGAAGACCTCCTTTTGGTTTTTTGTCAAAAGTGCGAGCTCTGGTGGGGTTGCAAATGGCTGCTCTAGGAAGCCTCTAGTAAATTCTACTCCCTAGCCAGGATTAACCTGGAGGGCAGGTCCCTGTGCTGAGCTGAGTGTGTGCCAGTCGTTCCACCATAGTCACTTCCTCTAGTGGGACCCCAAACAATTAGCTCCATCTTGGAGCTAGAAAATCCCAGGATGGGGAAGGCCCAGAAGCTGTTTCAGTGTCTGATGCAAAAGGTGCTCAGGTGACAGCCGTACTGCGACTACTGAAAACTGTTAACAACTAGGTGTGAATTAATACCTGTAGTCTGGCTACCGTCACAACGTACAGAGTGAGCCAAACACTCTCAGTGACGAGGAAAGCAAAGATTTCCATGCAGATGACTTGTTCTGAGAGCTTTCAGTGTGGTGGCTTTATGTGGTGTGGGTGCAATTACATGGGAGAATTCACCAAGTGGCCCAGTCACATCCCTAGCAATCTAAAGCAGTGCTTCTCAGTGGTGGTCCGCAGATTGGTGCCGGTCTGTGAGCCACCAGTCGCCAGTCCGTGAGCCACCAGTCGCCGGTCCACAGCCAGTTGCCAGGAAAGAAAGAAATACATTTTCAGAAGCATAACATTGATATGTCATAGCGCCACAGCTCATATGTTCCAACACTCCAGGTGACGTCACCTCGTGCAAGGTGAGGAAAGAGAAAGCAAATGCGCAACTGGCTGTTTCGTAGCGCTGTTACACGCAGTTGCTGCCACTGGCTGAACCAGGCACCAGTCCCTGGCTGGAAAAAAAAATTGCTGGTCCGCCACATCAGATAGTTTGAGAAGCACTGATTTAAAGCATCCTGGAGCAGCAGCTTGTAACAGGCTCTTAGCATCTGCTGTGTTTACATAACTAGGGCAAAGAGTAAGCAAAGAATTCACCAAGTTTAACTCAGTGGAGGGAGGGATATGTGAAGTCATCCTGGATTCAGAAAACATGTATGACATCTAGTGCAGTCTACATACAGGTAAGGCAGGACAGACTGGGTTCTCTTGAGCATAGTAAGCACCTTTAAAACAGAACCATTCAGGTTCAGCATTACCACTCTTGTTGCCTACAGTAAAAGTCTTTAAAGCCACAGTGCCCATTGGATGCTTGTGCACAAGCAAGGCCAGCTGACTGCTTTCCTCTCTAAACACTGATCCTAGGTGTTCCGGTTTGATCCCCGTAATGCTTCGTGGCTGCAGGTGGCTGGCATGTTAGAGAGGCGGACGCGCTTCCACGTAGACGTGATGTCTGATCGCATCCTGGCCGTGGGTGGCGGGACACTACTGGGGAACCTCACCAACACAATGGAATCCTACCAGCCTGCTGAGAACAAGTGGCAGTTTATGGCTCCCTGCCCAATGCCAGTGGCTGACCACGCAGGCACCACACACAAAGGAATCCTCTACATCTCAGGTGAGAGGCAGCTGCGTCACAAAGTACGGCAATCAACAAAACTGAGTTAAGCAAGGCTGGACCTAGGCCAGTGCTTGGATAGCTCAGTAAGGGGAACCTGTATGGAGCATCCTAGTGAATCAGCTCCCTCTGCACTAAGGTACTTCAGTTAATGCTGCTCTTTACTTGGGGTGTCATCTTGCAGAGAAGACTTAAAACTGGGATCCAGGTGATTTCCCACTGCACTTGCTGTCAGAGCAGAAGACCGTTTCCTCCAATGTGTCTGTACAGCACCCAACACATGGGGCCTCCAATATTTACAGGGATCATTTGGATACATTTAATAATTAAAACATTTGATACATGTTGCTAACATGTTAGGAAATACAAAATAAAACCATAGTTGTTAATCTGGGCATGGTGTATGTACAGTTGAATCTACTCCTGTCTTCTCCTGTGAAAAGCCCACTGTGTTACAGCAGTGATAAAGTAAGACATGGGGCTGACTTGACATTGCCATAAGAACCCTTTTGCTTTAGCTTTTCATAAATTTTAAGGCCTTAAGAGACCACTGTGACAATTAAAGTGAGGAGGCCAGGTTTGATTATAACTGTGTCATCTTAATGGTGCACTTAATAGGCAATTACACTTCTGTAACCTTAAGAGGGGAATTTCCAAGACAGACTTTAGCGTCTCAGTAAGGCATAAAAGCAAGTCTGAAGTGACAAGTCTACTGAAATAGTCTTTTTTAAAAACTCTGAATCCAGTGCAATGCTCTTGTATCAACTCAATGTATATGCAAGAGGGAGGAAAGAGAGTCTAGCAGACAGGGGACTAGCCCTAAACTTGGGAGTCTCGGTTCAACTCGGCTCTGCCATAGACTTCCTGTGTGACCCTGGTCATGTTAAGTGTCTTTGTGTTTCAGTTCCCCATCTGTATGATGAGAATGGACACACTTCCCTATGCCATGGGGTGCTCTGAAGAGAAATGCATTAAAAACACCATGAACTGTTTAGATAGTACAATAATACAAGACCTTAAAATAGTCTAAGACAGTTCAGACCGTGGACTTGTCTACATCCCTCTTCTATTAGACTGAAAAATTAAGTATGCAATGCTAGCGTAAGAACTTTAAACAAGACTTACTGTAATTTCACTAGCACCACGACCTAAAGAGACTTGCGGGTCACTACTGATCACAAGATGAACATGAGCCACCAGTGTGATGCCGCAGCCAGCAAAGCAAATAAAAAACTCTGGCTTGCATCTACCAACACATCCCAGGCAAAACCCAAGTCACCCTCTCACTTCAGCCTTGGTGAGACCGCAGCTGGAGAACTGCATCCAATTCTGGGCTCTGCCCTTTAGAAAGGATGTAGAGAAGCTTGAGAGAATCCAGAGGAAAGCCACATGCATGAGAGCAGGCCTTATGAGGAGAGGCATGGGACTCTTCAGCTTAGACAAGGGTTGGGGGGGACTTGGTGGCAGCCTATAAGTATATAAGGGGGGTGCATCAGGAACTGGGAGAACATCTGTTCACCAGGGCACCCCAAGGAAAGACAAGGTCTAATGGTCACAAACTACTGGAAGACTGTTTTAGACTGGGCATAAGGAAAAACTTCTTTACTGTCCGAGTCTCCAGAGTCTGGAATAGATTCCCCCCAGAAATGGTGCAAGCACCTACTCTGGGTACATTTAAGAAACACCTGGATGCTTATTGTGCTTGCTGGGGTGATCTGACCCCAACTGACTGCCTGCCCTTTGAGCAGGGGGCTGGACCCGATGATCTTGCAAGGTCCCTTCCAGCCCTAATGTCTATGAAATCTATGAACTATGCAGACAGAGGTTATGTGCACAAAGCAAGCCCAGAAAGATGCTGAGTTAGCTCTTGCGTCAGCCAGATTTGATATGCGTTTTCCTTGTTCCTTGTCTATACTAAAGATACAGACTTGTCTGCTCTAAATGTCAGCAAGTACAAAGGGGTGTGTCAAGTCAACTATTAGCCTCTTCCTTCCGTGAGGGGAAGCCTTGTTTAATATAGCACCAAAATACCCATGTGCCCTAGAGAACGATTAGATAAGAGGAACCAACAAAGTGGCTCAGATTTGAGAACTGGACAAAACTTCAGAAATTTGAAGAAGGTGAATAGATTTTCTTTGTGATACTGTACATTCTGGTTCCAGTGGGAAGCACACACTTAAGAAGGGCTATTCCTGGTTTTGGCTGGGTTTGGAGATACCCCAAACACCATTAGAAAATCCTGAGGGAAGAGTCTACTTCCAGGACACACCTAGCAGGACACCCAACAAGTTCAGTGCTCAAAGCCTTCACATTTCTGGATGCTCATCAAGCAAGAACCTTTTGTACCCGTTTTTCATCCCCTCCATTGAGAAAATTCCCCTCTTCACACCCGTGAGAAACAGAAAAGGTCAGGGTCTTCTAAAGCCTTCAAGTGTCACAAAACGCTTTAATTCCACAGCGAGATAGGCAATAATGGTACCTAGGCTCTCCTGATGCATTTTTGCAGAGTGTTTGGTGAGGAACTTGCTCAAAGCGTTTCTCTTTCCGTGCTTCTCCTCCAGGGGGATTTTCTGGTGGTAAAGCCTTGCGAGATACACACAGCTACCTCCCTCGCCTGCGACGCTGGGTGAGTAACCGGGCTATGACCTTTGCCCGATGCGAACATGGAATGGCCACAGTCAAAGAAAGAATCTTCTGTATTGGAGGAAGGACTCTGAATGCTGTAAGTCTGTTTGCTTTAAGTGATCTAGCTAACCTGAAATTCAGTCTTTGCAACTAGAGCTCCTGACTGGTCACTGCATCACTCCAGATCAGGAGTGGGCAAAATTTGGCCTGGCAAATGATTATGCCTGACCTGCAGCTGCTTCTCTGAAAAGAACTGTATCTGGGCTGTGGCTGCCCTGGCTTTCAGTGCTTCTTGCCCTTCTCCCTTCCCCATGCCAGCCAGCTGCAGCAGCAGCAGCAGCAGCCACCACTCTCCTCCTCTCCCTGGCTGGCCCACCCCCATCCTGCCCTCAGCCCCCAGTGTAAACTCCAAGGCAGAGGGCACTGAGCTCCTGGCCAGGCTTCTGCCTGGCAAGGCTGTCTGCACACTGCTCCGACCCTGTGCCCAGTAAGTTGGAGCTCAAGTAAGGTTTTCCCCACTGGCAGGGGGAAGGGGTGCAAGAGGAAGATGGCTAGAAGCCATGAGTTATCTGAGCCCTGCTGGACCAGGGCCTGATAGGGGCATTGGCACCGGTACCACGCTGTTTTTCTACGAGCCACTTCTGGCTGCACTGTGTGAGCAGAGCTGGAGCAGCTAGTGCAGCTCCTGGCTGACCAGGTGTCCTCACTCCCTAGCATGCAGCTGGGTTGGGCAGGAGCCACGCCAGCTGCATCCATGTGGTGTGGCCCAAAGCAGCGCACAGAAGCACAGCACAGCACCAGTGTGGCCACATGCTGAGTACTCAGGGTAAAGGAGAGGTTTCAGAGAGAAGGGGGAAAAACACAATGCAGCACCTGCTTGGCAAGGTCCAGATAAATCTACAGATCTCAACCCCTCTCTCCCTGCACCCTCTCCCCAGCCCCAAGTCCCTGACACGTGGCTGGGCCAGTGCTGTACTGTCTCAAGCCACATGGGTGCAGCTAGCATGGCTCCTGCCTGAGCCAGCCACAGGCTGGGGACTCAGGATGGGAAAGTGGGGGCAGAGAGAAAGGGGCCAGGAGCCATGGGTCATCCAGGCCTGGCCAGGCAGTGCCATGCTCCGTTTCACCCCTTCTCCTTGTATCCCATCCCCCACCCTGACTCCCCAACATGTGGCTGGGTCAGGCAGGAGCCAAGCTAGCTGCACCCACATGACCCAAGGTAATGGAAGGGAACACAGTGCAGTACTGGTCTGGCCCGGCCATGTACCAGGGACTCAGGGTGGGGAAGGGGGTGCAGGGAGAAGTAGGGAACAACGGTTCAGTTCCCCTAACCTTTGTTCTCTCTGCCTGGGGAGTAGACAATTATTTGGGCTGGAGGGCCACTTGGGGAGTTCTGGTGAGCTGTTGCAAGTATGTGGGGGGTTATGACCTGGCTCTCAAAAGTTCACCCAAACACCCCAGGTGGTCCTCCAGCCCAAAATAATTGCCCATCCCTGCTCCAGATATGTGACAGAAGAACTTCATTGAGTTCAATGGATTTTTAGTCTTAGAGTAGAATGACAAGGTGTTGAATCAAGCCAGCCAGTTTCTACATAGGCCAAGGTCAACAAAATTGTTTTCACTAGCTGCTGCTGTGTTAGTAATCAGATTCTAGTTATTCCCATTGTTTAAAACATTAATGGAAATTGTTTAAAAACCAAACAAACATTCCTTAACTTGCACATCCTGCAGAAGAATCAAAAAGTAAAGCTGACTGCCTGATCTTCCTTCTCCCAGTGGGAGACCTGAAGAAAGCAAGCAGTAGTGAGATGGAAAGGGTGGCGCAATGGTGAGAGCATGAGGCTAGGATTTGCCAGATCTGTGTTTGAGTCCCTGCTCTGTCACTGGTCTCTGGTGCGACCTTGAGATTTGATCTCTCTGTGCTTCCAGTCTCACCTTTAAGATGAAGCTAATCACACAAGCCTGCTCCCAGAAGGAAGTGTGAAAATACATATAGTGCAGACTGTGAGATACTCAGAGGCAAGAAAAACAAGGGCTAGATAAGCACCTAAAATAGATCAAGTGCTATTCAGTAAATGCATATACACAAGATGCTGACTGCACAGTTGTGTGCTGGGCAAAACACATGCTAATACGTTACTCTGCAGTAGTATTAGGCTACTGTGCAGTTAGTGTCTGTAAAAACCTGCACAGTAGCACCAGTTACTGTGCATTGATTTAGTACTTGGTTATCCAAATACTAAACTTAAACTTAATGTGCAGAAACTACAGTGCATTAATGAACATGTAGATGCACCCAGTAAGTCAGGTTCTATAAGCTCATTCAGTTTTACTCCTTTCAGAGGCTAAGCCCAGATAAAGACTTCTTTTGGGTTTAGAGCACAATTTCACCCCTTAGCATTCCTTCTGAAGAGATTCTTTGGGTGTATCCAGAGCCTTTAAATGTGGTGATTTCCCAAGGAGGAGAGAGAATTCAGTTTATAAAGAACATACCTGAATCAAGACAGGCACAATACTGCGCTAACAGGCCCTGGGGACTCCAACCACACTGCTTCACCCCCTTGCTTCAGACTCTAGTGCTATTTGGCGAGTTCACACGTGGCCTGTATTATTGCTGGTATCAGGATCAGATTGGAGGATCATGGGTAGTCAGTGGTGTACTGTATTTTAACATGGCTTTTGGGTACTTCGCTTAACTGTACCTTACCAGTTTTGTGCCTCCAGTGGAGCTTCCCTACATAACTTAAATACCTAAGAGTGAAATGCTAGATGCAAAACATATATCAAATGTTCAAAATCTGTCTTTGAGCCTTTACTGTAGATAATCTGGGGACAAAATGGCCTCAAAGTCCAGTCTTGGCTGCTATCTTTTTAAGTGCTCCTCTATGATGCATTGAGTCTAAAGAGGACAGACAGAGCTTGGGCAGTTTCAGCTCCTTTCAGAGCACTTCATTTTTCACTGCAGCATCTGCTTCAGCCCATCCCTCTCTACTTTCAAGAGAGGAGTTTGCTGATGCCTCTTTGGGGTTTTCTACCATTTAGTCTCATGCTTTGCTGAATTTTAACTGCAAACACCCTAAGCCCCCTAGCGGACAGTTTGTATACCAAGTTTGCCTTTAGGCATGCAAGTCACCAGTCTCCCCAGTCCCTGTGACCTGAAATAGGCAATCATGATAGCGACACCCCTCCAGACTGCCACATGGTGAGTCAATGCTGATCTGATTCTTTGCAGGCAGAGGAATGGATTCATGTCAATGAGACTGAGTGTTACTGTCCAAGCACTGACCAGTGGACCACACTAACTCTCTCGCGTTTTGACTGCTGCCAGTTCAGCATCACTGTACACCAGTCCAGACTCTACATCACAGGGGGAGGATCGTTGCGACACATGAGTAAAGAGGATGGCATTTTCGTGTATGATCCTGAGGGAAGGATCTGGAAGAAAGCTGGCTCTCTGCCTAACCCTTTAGTTGACCATGCTTCCTGCATGATTACACTGTCACATAAGACTATGGCCAACCAGCAGGAGAGAGGAGAAGAGTGCTCACTCAGCAGCGGGAGGAAGAAATCCACTCTCAACTTGTTCATCACTAACAAACAAGAGCCCCAATCAGTGTCTTAATGGGAGCAGGAAGTGGATGCGCAAGGTAGCTGCTCCATGGAAACCTGCTCAGTATTGTAACAGTTCTGCTCCATTCTCTGGTAAAATACCATAACCTGGAATTTAGGAGCAATGCCTTCTTAGATTAACCTCAATATGTCCCTGTGCACTGCCAAAGTGGCAGAGAGAGCAGAACAAGCAGGGAAGGGAATCAGTCCCCTCCTCCCAGTGCATCGGCCTGAACCCCAGGCTTCTTTTAAAAATAAAAAAACTACTGACACATCTAAACCTGATTCTTTTCTAAAACAGCAGATCGTTTTAACAAAAAGGGAATCATTCTAGGCAGATAAGATGGACACCACCCTGCCCCCCACTGATGACACCATTACTAACACAAAGTTCCACAGATTATGGCCAAAATGGATTCTTCTGATCATCTAGCCTGAATGTGAGTTTAAGGATAGAGCAGCACAATTTTGGTGTGTAAAGGATCAAGGTCTTCATATGGAATGTGCCACTGATGAGCCCAGCACTCGAATGGGAACTCTGGGTTCTCATTAGCTGTGCAGACTCAAACTCATGAAATAATATGGGATAAAATGACTTCAAAAGGGTTTTGCATTAAAAAAAATTAAAGCGATGGAGCTAACTCACCAACAAGAGCAGCCAAACCTCTAATAGGGTCCTGATGTGCGAGGATCTGGTCACAGCCAACCTGAATGAAAACACACATGCACACACTGGTCAACATCTAGGCAGGGGTTTTAAATGACAAGTGATGAGAAGTTAAGTTGAGGAACTCAGTGATGATGGAACCTTCTAAGAAAAGGTAACCAAGAAAAGGCCACTACTTAAGCATTTTTATTTCTGTTTGGCTGCTTTGCAAAGAATTAACGAAGAGTTTCCATCTCCAGTTAAAAAGAACGTTGGAGGGACTGACCAGAAAGGAAGAAGTTCATCTGGAGCAACTGAGGTAAGAGGCCACATCCTGTCTAGGATCAACAGATACTTTACTAAGGACATCAGTTTACATCAACCTCCATTTTACAGATAGAGAGACTGAGGCCCAGGAAGATGTGACCTACCCAGTGTCTCAGAAAAATCAGTGGTGGAGACAGCCACAGAACCCTGGGCTTCTAAACCTCAGGCTAGTGCTCTATTTTCTAGAACACACTGCCCCTCAAATTGTGCAAACTTTATTCTACCCAGTTGAGATTGATATCCATATTCCCTTGCTAAGGAGACCAGCACCTTATCAATTAGACCCCTGGGACTAACATGGGGGAAAATAATCAAAGGCCCTTATAAGCCCATGTTTAGAGGAGTTTGGCCATGTGAGGTCTGAAGAAAAGAATCCACACTGCCAGCCTGGAATAGGAAGACTATTTAGGAGCAACTAGTGACTGAGGATCCAACCTGGGATACTGCCGGAAGGAACTGATCATAGCAAAACACTCAGCACTAGCCATTTAGAAACAAGGCCTCTTTAAGGTCTTTGGATTAGGCACCCAACAGCATTTAAAAGTTCAAATCAGTAACATGCATTCTTAAACGGCACAGGTACTACATGAACAGCCAGTGCTTACTGAAACCCACAACAAAGACACCTGAAGGGGAATTGTGACAAACCCTCTCTAGTTCAAACCCGCCCCCTCCAGTCTGCAGTTAACAGGGTGCATTATTGTAGTTTCACATATTGCGCTGGTCACAGTTGCAGGAAAAAAGCGCAGTTAAAAAAACCACACACAAAAAAAAATCAACCACCCAAAAACCAAAATTTGGTAACATCTTCTACCAACAGCCACAGGTGATACAGTTTGAGTATGACTAGTTTAACCCAATGTCTCTGTGACTTCAGTGAAAACAAAGTCTGGCTACCACCACCCATCCCAGAGCAATGGGTTTAAAGAAGGTTAAGTGGCAGAGCAAAGGAAAAATCACCCAAAGCACCCAACTCTCATTTTCTCAACTGGTGCTCACCTTCACTGGGTTAGCAGGGAAGTGGCCCATGAAGTCTGTTTTGTATGGATAGTCCATCATTGCCATTACGGTGAAGGCGTTTCTAGCAAACTCAAATAGCTGGTAGACATCATTCTTGTTTGAAACTTTCTTGCAGGTGGACATGTCACTGCTGATTTTATCATAGGCTGCAGAGGCAGAGAAAATGGATACGCATGCCTCACAAGAGTGCAAGCTGATCTGGTGGAGCACAGCCATGTTTCATTCATGCCTCCATGCTTGGCTAGCCAGGAGTAACATGAGCCTCTACACATAAGACTTACATTTTCTAATGGGAAAGATATGTTATGTATTAACTTACTCAAACATGAGTGTCCAGATGCAGTGTAACAACACCGCAGATGCAAACCCAATACACAGGCTCCTATTTAGCTGAGTTGTATAAAATTTTCAAAACAGAGAGAAAACAGTCTAAGAAGAACAAGAACCAAAGCACTGGCCTAGCAAGAGCAAAGTTATTTGCAAACATCTCCGTACTCCTCCAGCCTCTCCCCAGCAGGTACTAGTAAGTCCCATGTGAGGCTAATGAAGGTTGCTGATACCCTGCAGTTTTGGCTCCTTAATTTGCTCACAAAGTGCCTGTCACTTCCCTTAACTCTGCAGAGCCAGGAGAGAGCATCTTACTACTGCATCAGTTAAGTTATCACTGCAGACTCCAGGACAGATGGAGGTAGGAAAATCCGAGCTCGATTATCAGGCCCCAGTTTAATAAATCAAATAGCATTTAGGGGAGATAACAGAGGTGGATTTACACTTGGGAGGGGGACCTGTTTGCTGTGACAATCACTATAGCACAGGTACTTTTCTGGCTGCAGATGTACCTTAAAGCCCACACATTGGAGTCAGATGACCCTAGCTGGAAGAGGACCCTCAGGCTTCTCTGGGTGGCTGAGATCAGGGATGCAGAATATTACACCACTCATCACACCTTTTCTGATTAAGCAGCAATGGCTGCCTTTAAGGTTCCGGTACAAGCTGTCATTTGATTAGAGGCAAGGAGCTGGAATCCAAAACAAAAACTCAAGGAGGGGCTAAGGCAGCGAGTAAGAAAAATAATGTTCAGTCAGTGTTCCACCAGGGGGTGGCATTAGACCAAACACAAGCTGATCTTATCACTACCAGCCCAAATACAATGCATGATGCCTAACACCCTGTGCATCATGCCTTTATGGTATTAAAAAACCCACCTGAGGCCTTGTCTCTAGTAGGGACTTTCATTAGTCTAGTTTAAGGTGAGGTTTGAACAGGGTTAGTGAAACTGGTGCAACTCCTAATTTGAAAGCTGAGTTTACACACGGTTTTTCATTGGTTCAACTAAATTGGTTTAAAAGCTGATTGAGGTTAGGCTGAGGCAACTTTCTCCTGCAGACAGGGCCTTGGAGAGCACCTCCTGCCAGATCTCTGGAAGCATGAGGCTGTGGAGGGCCAGACTTATCTTACCTTCACTCAAGTACAGGTTGTTGATTTGCTGGAAAGCTTCACGCACAGCTTTGACACAATCCAAACTGGACTTCCTGAAATCCTAAAGTGAGGCAAGACAGAGAGATGAAAAGAGCCAAGCCAAGGTGACACATGTTCATATCTACACAAACACACAGGTATGAGCCATGGGGCCTATATCAGAGAAGAACAGCAACAGACAGCAGAAAACACCACAGGGCGCAAATAGGGCTAGCAGGCAGCAAGCCATATAGGCAAGAGCCATATGCATGTTCTCATACTGATACCATCTCTGCTCTCTCCTCCATGTCATCCCCCAGTCCCACCCCAAGGAGGAGAAGCATCCTGCTCAACATGACTGACCGCAACTTGTTCCTCATCATCCATTGCCAAATAAGACACGGACAAAGGCACAAATTGTCCGGACAAGCTGTGGAACCTGTTTCACGGAGGTTTTCAGCAAGTGGCTAGAGCGGCAGCTGTCTGGGTTTGTTGAGGAACAGCAAATCCTGGACCTGTGTTGGAAGTTGGACCACGTGAGGTCCCTTCCAATGCTATAATGTATGATGCGTCTCTGCTAATAAGTATGATATGCAGTAGTTTCTCTTATCAGTGTTAAATTCAGTAGTCAGGAGAGCATAATGAGGCTTCAATTCTTGTTTACACTGAAGCCACTAGACAGCACTCTCACAGTCATCGGGAGCTTTAAGCTGAGCAGACACTACATTTTGAGAGGCACCAAACTGGACAGAGCACTGTACTGGAACTCAGAGCAAGTTCCACTCCTTTTGCTCTGTCCTTGACCTGAATGGTGACTTGTGACAAATCACTTCCCTTCCCTTTGCTTCAGTTTCCCTTATCATTTGTAAAATGTGTGGGTGGAATACCACCTTTCTCTGTCCCGTGCTTTGAGACCTGCTAACGAACTATGCTTTATAATAGCTGGGTGTTGTTATTTACTGACAATGTTCATTTCTTTTTACTTTGCCAGACCAGTGTAAATTAGCTACAGGCCATGTATACCGTAGAAGAAAACATGTTTACTAACGGCTTTTCTAGTGAAGACTCAGCATTAACTTATACCAGAATCCAGGGACTAGTTACTACTTCCATGTATGCTATTTCCCTCCTAACCTTAGACAAGCCATTTAATACCATCCTTATTACACCTACACACTTGGCACATGCCAGATGCATGGATGCAAGATGAGGAGATAGATGCCTGCAAATGTTCTATGAAAGGTTTGTCTTTGTGAATACTAACAACCCTCAGGTGTGTTCCCTCCCCAAGGACAGCAATTGAATGCTGAATTGCCTCTCTTCAGATTAGGGTGGCTATCATAAAGGACATTCCAGTTTTCTGCTACTCTGTCCTCTATTGATATGAAACCATGTGCCTTTATGTCCTCTATTTTTCTCGTGAAGAGAGAAATAGAGGACATAAAGGAATCAGGTTTCGTATCAACAGAGGACAGAGGAGGGCCAGACTATCCTCTATGATGGCCACCCTACTTCAAATCGATACAATGAGGTTATAAAAACATGACCATGGGGAAAGGAAACATTTTTCAAACCACAAGCAATGAGCCACTTAGAATCTAAGCATCCAAATGGCCTCCAACACTACTACAGATTAACCCAGGTTAGAAGTGAATAGGAAGGAGTTTTTATTTTTAAAAGCTATACAGGATTCTCCTCAGGTATTTGCAATGATTTATGGCATTGTTAATAACAAGCTCAGGAGAGAGAGCAAAAAGCTATGTCCAACTTTCAGGAAGGATTTAATGTTATGTGGAAGAATTCTCAGGGCTGAACTACCAGGGAGTTAATTCAAGACTAAGGAGCAGCTGTGCTGTACTGGGTGCACCTAAGCAGTTCTGGGCCTAGCTCATTTTGGTATAGGGGACCCCATGGAATCATAGGTGCTGTAGTTACAAGCTAAAGAATCATGGTTGAACATGGTGGCCCAAATCCAACTTCCCTTGTAGAGGAGTAAGTAGCACTCTATGGATACACTGAGGACTTCAGCTTCCAAAGCCAGCAGCCTGGGACCTTTCAGCAGCAAAGCACTGACAATTATCAGCAGGCAGGTCACACCAGCCCTAAACTGCAGTCCTGAGAGACACTACTATGTGATACTACTACAATTTAAAGTCTCTGCCATTAACTGTGACTTCCAGAGTCTCTTACCACTCTCTAAATAGACACAAGAGTCCCCTCTGTTTCCACTGGGTCTTTCCTTCACCTAACATGAGCCTAGATAATGCATTAGACTACAGTAGCTAGGGGATGCCAATTTCTGTAGCCACTACACACAAAAGAGTGATGTTACTAGCACCATGTCCAGATGCCTTCAACTCCCCAGCCCAAATGGCCAGGTACCCATTTACAGCAGAGTCAAGTGGGGACAGCCTTTGATGCAAGTCTAGAGAAAGGCTCAAACTCATGACTTCAGATCAGTAGCAAGACACCTTACCTAGCCTGGCCACTTAGAAACAAAACTGTCCATTATGCACCACTTCCACTTACTGCAGTGACGTCTTTAAAGAACTGGGTGGGGTCTCCAAGCCCAGCCACAGACAACAAAGGCGCGCTGGCTGCTAATGCTCCAGCCACAACATTGGGATATTTCATTCTCATGTAAGCGCTCAACATGCCTCCGTAACTGGGGAAAAAAAAGAGAGAAGATTACTTCACTCAATGGACATGACACAATGCTAGCCTGTTCAGTAACATAGGCCTGAAGGAGCCAGTGGTGGTGAGCTCATCCAACCCAGGGCAACTGAAAATCTAAATGAGTCTCCTCTCCCACACAAACTCTTGTCCTTCCTTTGTACAGAGTATTAAAACAAATATAAATCAATTAGTGGAGACAAGCAGCTGGTCTCTGTATAAAGCCACTTGGATAGATGGGCTGCTAAAAAAATCACACATACACACAAGCAAAACCAGTCACTTATGTTTGTAGTGCATCCAACAATATCTCCCTGCTGACCTTTCCCCAGACCTTCAGGGCAGCTCTAGGCATAATGATGGGAATATAGGGGACTATAATCACTGGGATTTGATTACAGAAGCAAATCATGGCCAAAAACATTAAGGTCAGTTCTGCACAAACTCAAGGACCTTCTGATAACTTTAATGCAAAGCACAAGTGGAGGTCATGCCAAAACTGCATTGTATAGGGTTAGGGAAGGAACTGCAGGAAGGGTTTTTAAAAAGATTATCAAGAGAGGTTCTCAGCAAAAGATGTCCAGAAGCATTTAGGAAACGGTAGCCTCTCTAGTGCTGAGAAGTAGGAAATGACCTCCCAATGAACCTGTATGGCAGCAAGGAAGATGATTAGTAGCAAGGTGGCTAAGTTGATAGGGTGGCTTTTTTTTCCCCCCAAGTCCAGTGAATCAGTCCGTCTCCTTTGTTTCAGGCACCACTGCTTTGTGGATACAACAGGAACTGTCAGATAAGCCTGAGGCCAAGCAAGTTATTCAGTCAGTTATTCTGGGTGCACATATTCAGAGGCTTACCTTGGCCAAATCTGGGTATGCGTTAGAGGGGTAGAAAACAAAGACAAAGGATCATTTCTGCCCAATGTCACCTCTGTTCCAAAGCTATAAAAGTTTCCCTGTCCCTCCCCAACATGGGCAAAACAATATCATTTTCTCTTAAATCAGAGGGGAGCTATATTGGCTGAAACTAAATCAGCCTGTGGAAAGTATTTGACACAGCAAATTTCAATGGTAAGCAAGTAGAAATGGGAAGGCATTGGGCAACCTTAATTATAACCATATGCCCATCTGCCATATTGCAACAGCTTTCATCTGAAGTTAATGCAGGGCTGAAGTCCCTGGAAACAGGGATTCACTTTACCCACAAAAACACAGCAGCACAAGTTTTCCCCATATAGCCTAAACGCTGTCTTTCCAGACCCCTCCACGGCTGAGTGGGACATTCAGACCCTGTGATAAATTCAGATCCTGGCTTCTCCCCTAAGCCTGTCAACTGCTGTTGTGTTCCCTGTATTGCCAACACAACTGAGATCAATGGTTTCTTTTGCATGTGTTACCGAAAGGAGAGACAGTAGTAAAAACTTTCCAGTAATCATGGGCATGGTCTGGATGGAAATTGAATGCTTACTAATCTAAAGCCCTTCAGTCTGTTACCACTTTCCTGCCTTCCTAGTAGGTAATGTTTTGTTCTGGTGTCAGTGTAACAGGGACCCCAACCTCTGTTACTGAGACTGAGGCCAGGAAGCTAATTAAGTTATGGCTGCAGGAAAGGGCAAAACGCAGCCTGCAGAGAGCTCTGCGTGGCAGATTGCTGATTAAGCCTGCAGGATAAAGGATTAGTGTCACTTGGGCTCTGTTGTGAGAGAAGAGGTCAGGTGACCAGAAGGAAGCAGAGGAGTTATGTGCTACATAAGCCTGGCTCTAGGGCTAGTAGTGTCATCATCTCAGAGTAGAGATAGACATAGGCATTTTCTTGCTAGGAGCAGCTAAAAGCAGCACTGGGGACTAGCCTAGGCTATCTTTGCTGAAGAAACTCTCTGTACTGAGCAGAGAAGTAATACTGGAGACTAAGAGTAGGTCCAAGAGGCCCAAACTGGGAGAAGCCAGTATGACTGAGTATGAGCTAGGCAAGAAGACTGAACAAAGACACTCTAAATACAACTGATTATCTTATGGACTGGGCTTGTGCTGTTTTCAGACCTGTGCAGCATGTTTGCAGCTATGGTGGAGACTATGATTAATGTCTCTAAAGTGATGAGAACCATGACTAATGCACAAAGGACAAGCCTAGTGTGACTGGTCATGAGTAATACTAACACAGTGGAATAGTTTGTTAGCAGACTGAGGGTCTGGTGATGAGGAGGACCAAGGGTCTGGCTAAATAACTGAAGTTGGACTACAGGCAGCACAACTGCTCCAAGCCTCTAGACAGCCTCCCAATGTGCTATAATAGTGACATCAAGGTGTTGCAGGTGTGACTAGCAAAGGGGTACACTAAGGAGCTGGAGTGGGAGCAGGGTAGCCACCAGAGGGCACCAGGACTACCCAGATTTGGACTGTAGCAGGACCATAAGGTATCCCTCTATCGCAAAATGCAACTCCATGTTGAACACAAAGCTTGACATGATTTATAAACTCAACAATTGAAACTTTCTGGAGATTTTTTTTTTTTTCCAATTCCTGGTGCCTCTTTAAATTAAGCAGGAGCCACAACTGACTTGGGAAAATCTGCTTTTGAATGGCAGCCCCCAATAACTGTGAGTACCCTCTTCTCTGCCTTAAGGCAGATGCATTTTGTCTGATTTTTGAAGGGAATTTCTGATCTCCTTATCTTAATTTTCCTTGGTAGGGAAGAGAGCTGGAACAGATTGCTCAGCATGGTTTAGAATGCATGTCCTTGTTTGTTTGCATAGGACCAAAGGCTTCTATATTAAGTTTTCAAGGCTTGCACAAACAGCAGGCATTTTAAATAGAGAGGAAATACCAGGTAGCCATATCGGTGAAGAAAGGGAGGGCAGGTGTATTATTTCAGTCATGCACTTGCTGCAGGTAGCCATCCTGCTTCAGCAGAAAAAAGGCTAACATTGGAGACAGCGCAAGAAATCATGGAAAGCCTGTGGTATATGGCTAGGAAGCAAAATTTAAGAAAGACCGATTTAAAGAGCATTTACCTGCCTCCGAAAACAATGACTGGGCAGTCCTTGGCATTGTACTGAGCTTTCAGGTCCGTAATAAGCACCGCATAGTCAGCCAAGGCTTGTTCCACAGTGAGCAGGCCAATATTCTTCTGCATTGTTGATGGGATTCCAAATGGAAGAGACTTCCCATAATATCTCTGAGGCAAGAGGTACAAAGATTAGATAATGCTGACTATGTAACCTCAAATACCACCTCCCCTTATAAGCCACCACATCTGAGCCTGAATGGGCTGGGAGGAGCTATCTGATGGCCTACATCAATTGTGAAAGCAGTTTTGGTCCTTAACAGATGAGCAGTCACAGGGCATGTTCTCATTGGACCCCTTGTTGACCATCTTAGCAGGGAGGCCAACAACTGAAACACCCAGGGACTAAATAGGCAATGTACATCCTACCCTCCCTTCATCCTATAGACAGAAGGCTACTTGCAGGCTATAGAGGGCTTATTAAGGTGGTGAACCAGAATAGAATTTCCTTCTGCACATGGCAGGTTAATGCACAATAATATGAGCCTTGCACAACCATTCTGCTGCTCTGAACTTACTGCATGCTCAGAACTGGGGAAAAATGCTTGCTACAGCCCAAGAAAATGCAGCTAAGGTTATAGTGAACAAATTACTCTTACAGTGCTGTGGATGGGCAAAATAAATAATTATGTAGTTCTACAGGGAAGATCTTCTACAATATGTAGACCCTAGAGCACCTGCACATCAACTTCAGGGTGTGAGATTTTCATTTATTTGTCCTGGGACTACTGGAGGCTGAAGCTGATAATGCCTTGTAGGAAGGAAATCTGTTATGAACAAGTTTAATAAACTACTTACATGCTCTGCAAAGATCACCAGTGCATGCTGCTGTTCTGCTAGCTCAAGGATGAACCCAGAATTCCAAGCAAATTCCCAGACGTCTCCCTCATTCCCAGTATAAAAGAATATCGGCCCGACTTCCTTGTTCCAGAATTTCTCTGTTTGAGGTTGCCATTAGGAACGTGTTAAAGCAAATAAAAATGCACCAATTAAAGGGTCTGCCCTCAGTCAAGCTGATCAGGAATTCTGTAGAAGCCAAGACTTAGGAGAGAGCTGGATGGGGCACAGAAAGGAAGTTTACTCATGGGGACACAATACTGAGGAATACAGGTAGTCTAGATTTAGGGACCGTCTCCCCTGTTCTAAGTCGTTAACTGTGATAAATGGGCTCTACTGAGGGCAGCATATGGACTACTGTTTCTCAGAGCTATACCTCAAAATTCCCAGAATTGCAGAATACTGTAGGGCATTTGGAAGTTGTTTCCCCCAATAGAAATAAATGTGCATTTACAAAGTACATTTCAGCTCATAGGAACCCTAATCATTTATAAGCACATCTTTATTCCCCTACCATGGATGAGTAGGGGGAAGTGGAGAAAATCTGCTTGATGTCTCCATGCATGTATCTGATCCTTCCTTCCTACTATAATATGAAATTGAGCCTGGTATTATGAAGACTACAGCAGATCAAATGTCTATATATACCTACAGTTGAAAGCAGGTTTAGTGTAGCAGGGCAGGAAGTTGTATGGTGCCAAGAGCTGCACATGTATTGCTGAGTATTTTTAGGTCCTGTTGATTTCATTAATGTTTATGGAAGAATAATATGGAAAGGGGCCATATGTTGATTGTCCCTCTCCTTCCTGCTTTCTGTCAAATTGTTAAGATGTGTCTAGACCTCAACTTTCAGTTGGCAATTGGTTAGCATTTTAACTTAAACATGACTAAAACTTTACATCCCAACAAATCCTTAAACTTGCCAAAACAATGAAATATTTTGTAACTGTTTCTAATTTAACTAACTCAGGGAATAGGAGTTGGATTTATTTGCAATGGGGAATTTTTTCTTTGCATGACACATTTGAGAGAAGGCCGGGCAGGGTAGCAATTAACAGAGAAAGATCAGAAAAGGAAGGTACTGCTAAGAGGAACCACAATGAAACAAAACACGCTAGTAAGACTACCAGTATGATTCAAGGTTCTGAAGAGCCACAAAAATTGGTTATGAGAGTAGATACAATTTGTTCTTCTTTTTATACTTATTTTTAAGTTCAATCTTTGAACAACTTTCAACTAATCTCATTATGGAGAGAATGAGCTGATTTAGTTGCGAGAGAGACTAAAGTAAAGGCAGTTCCCGGCAAGCAACTTTCTTCCAAATCCTGACTGATAAATCGGACAAGACCCACACTGCATAGAAGAAAGGGGAACAAAACAACCCTCAGCACTCCCACAGACACTTTGCTACAATGAGTCATTCTTACCAGCAAGACAAACTATTTGCAAAGCAACAAAACCATAATGCCTATTCCATTTACCTTACAATGATTATTCAGCTGTACTTTAGAGCTTGGCTAGACATGGCACTAGAATCCAAAGAGTGGTGGAACACAGTTAAAGTCAGCTTTCCATTCCCTGGCATAGGTTACATATATAAAACTTGTGTGCACATGTAATATACTCATACATAACTGAATGAATGCATGGGGTGTTGGAGCCTGCTGCTGCAGTCACTTCCAAGAGAGGGAGGAGAAGAAAAAAGCAGAGGCTAAAGATGTTTTTTTTCCTTCAGTCCCTAAGAAAATCAGATAATCAACTGAGGCTATTGGTGGCTTAAACTCAACTTCATCTCTTCCTTTCTGCCTAAAATCAGGGTCTCTAACCTTTTCCCCCAACTATTTCCCAAAAGATCTTTGTTCTTTCCATTGTTTAACTGAATTTTTTTCCCATTGAAAAACCCATTCCGAATTAAAAATTCAAAACAGTGTTTGGTACAATTATTACAATATCTCTATTTATTAACTCAATGCTTGAAGGATATATTGCAACACACAAGATGACTTGCTATCTAGTTTTTCAGAACATAACAAACGACACCTTTATTGACTTTTCACTCGTTCTTTCTATGTGCAGTCCAAAACATTTAAGACTTTAAAGCACTGTACACAAAAAAGTTACTTAGTTTACCCCATCTCAGCTATTCATGTTGTCTGGAAGTGAGCAAAGGCTGTATACGCTGGACTGGAATATGGTGCAACTCCATTCACTCCAACAGACTTTCTCCTGGTTTATATAGGGCTCACTTCACCTCTTTGTGTTTGGTAAAAGAGCTTTTGGCTAAAAATAAAGCAAAAACACCCCCTACTTGACTACATTTGGAACTTATACCCCTTAACCTTCCAGACTCTGAATTGGCTAACCTTCCAGGATGCATCTACATTGTTTAATATTTGAGCAGCCATTTGTTTTCTCTGTTGTATTCAAAGCATCAAGCTATACCAGTAAGAGCTTATGTAGAAGTTGGACAAAAATAACAACACAGCAACAAAAGCCCCATGGTGAGTCTTATCTAGGTGGTCATTCCTGCTCCCCCTCTTCAGTCTGCCATCACCAGGGATTTAGCTCTGAGCACCTCATTACCAGGAAGATGAACTGAGATGAAACCTGGAGAAGAGCAGTGTACATGATTAAGGGGCAAGAACTGATTTGTGAGGACAGATTAGAAAAGCTAAACTCAAATGGGCTGACTTTTGAATCAGAAAAGCGAAGGGCTTATCCTGTTTTTAAGTATTTGATGGGTGGACATATTGAGAGGAATTATGTTAATACAAGAGGATGAGGGCTTGAAAGTTTGTTTTAAAATGCAGAAAAACATAACAGTGAGACATTAGACCATGGATGCTCAAACCCTAACCCATCAGTCCCAAACTGGCCCTGGGTACCATATCATCCAGCCTGTGGAGCTTCCCATGAGCCTGGAAACTGGGTGGCAGGGGAGCAGTGGCAATGTCAGGCCCTGATCTGTCCTGTGCACCAGCCTCGGCCCACTCATGGCTCATGGGGCCAAAAGCTTGAGCATCCCCTGTCTGAGGCTGCAGAAATCCTTGCAGGGCAGGCAAAGCTGGAATAGAAGCCCCATCTCTCAAGACATTTGAAACTAAGACTCAGGGAACAAGCAAGGGCGCTTTTTTCATTTCTCATTTGGACTCCTTTGCATGCCCGGTGCCATTTATTAAGCAGCTGCCCAGTGCAGCGCCTGCTCCTTCTTTCGCATGTGTGGCCAGCTGACATTTATCCCGTGAGGGACCAGTCAACCGTGCCAGAGCTGCAATGTGCCATAGAGATGACCCTATGACAATGGTATCGCTCCAAAAACATTGCCAGGCTCCCAAGCCGCTGCAGGGCCTTGCGCACAGGCTCTGCACCTGCCTCAGGCCCGCAGGCGAAAGCCCTACCTGCGACGAGGTATCGCTGGAAGAAGGTCCTGTTGTAGTAGGTCTGGAAGTTGAAGTGATCCAAGACCTGCTCGAAGTACCGCTCCTGAAAGCCGGGGTCGCGGGTGCCGTGGGCTGGAGGAAGCAAGGTGCGTTAGGGAGCTGGTTTGCTGGCAGCTCAATCCGAATTAAGCCCGGCGGGGGGCGTTCACACGGGCACCCTCCCTCCCGTACCCGGCGCGAGCAGGAGCAGGAGCAGCGCGGGCAGGCAGGCGGGCCGCGTTCCCATGGCAACAGCGTCCCGGCGGGAACCCCGCACGCGCCCCGAAACTCGCCGGCTCAGGGGGAGTCACATGACCGCTCCCCTGGATCACGTGACGCGGCCCCGGTCACGTGGGCGGGATGCCATCGCTACCGAGGCGCCGCCATGTTGTGTAGCGAGGCGTAGCCCCGCCCGCGGGGAGGAGCAGGGCGGAGCTTCGCCGGCTTGATCCACAGCCCGGCGGCGGGGTGGTGATTGTGCCTGTTTGTAGGGGTTGCGAGTGCACCTGCCTTCAGCGCTCCCGCACGCGTCGTCCCTGCTTTCTTCGGCAGCAAATGGCTTCTGACAGTTTGCTTCAAAATAAAGGAATGTTTTAACTTTGACCCAGTTCTCACTCACTGGCTACAGTGAGCAACATAAAGTAAATAAGAAGTATTTGCATACTTACTTGCATTTTCGATAGGTTTTCAGCAAATATGACAATTTTGAGCTTCCAATAGGATAATTTCATATTTAAGACCTAGCAACGCTGTTCCCCCAGCACTGCCAACCCATGAGGCATGCAGGCTGGGAGGTGGGGCAGCCCCTGAAGCAACATCTGGGCCTGGCGGGTGGGTGCTCTGTAGGGCTGGCCAAGTGTGGCGGTGACCAGCCCAGGACTCTGAGGGAGGCAGGAGATCTGGCCTGTGGTGCAGAGCCCTAACAGGGATCAAGGGCTAGGCTGTAACGCTGCTCCGGGGTGGGGGCCTGGTGGACATGCCCGCCTGTGCGCTGGGTATTGACAGTAGCACCCAGCATGCTCCGTGTGAGGATGACATGGTTCCCATTGGCCATGACCACCTGGGCTCAGACCCTGCCAGGAGCAGGAGATCAGAGAAGCAAGATATGGTCCATGATCCCTGTTCCTTCCCGTCCACATAATGACACAACTTTCAGGGATGTACATGCAATCAAAGCAGCCCGTCTCCAGAACAAAAAAGATGGATAGAAGGCACTTAGCTACTATTCGACCCACAGAGAAAGAAATAGGAAACACCTGGATCTCTGAATTGTACCAAGTGGCAGCACTGTGAAACACATTTAGAAATGACCCCTTCACCTCCCTGCTTTTTTCACTCCCCTTCTCTCCCCCCGTCCCCACCCATTGAAAAATCCATTGGACCTAATTGGGCCCAATTCCAACTTTGCAGGCAGCTCTCCCCCCGTCACATACAGCTGCAGCGCCCTAATGTGATGGTGTTTTCGTTACGGCTTTTAGTATTCTGACACCACATAATGTTTGTGTGAGTCTGTCCGTGATTGTAGAGTTGCCACCTACACAGAGATAATTCACTCAGAGACAGAGGTGAAGGCAGTGGACAAAACTTGCTAGCAATGTGCTGAGCTTCACAAGAAAACTGCATCACAACTGGAAAATCACAGTATTTCTTCTCTAAGCTCTAAATGCCTAAACAGTCAAACAGAACTTTTAAGATGGTAGTAGTGTCATATAGTGACTCCTAGCCAATATTACAAAGTTTGAAGTAAAACTCTTCAAACCTTTTTTTTTGTTTTTTTATAGGGGGGTGGGCGTGATTTTCCTCCGTTAGAGTCAAATGAATTATTTTCAGGGCACTTCCAGTCTGCCAGCTTGTGAAGCAAGAGACCCCATCAGAAGAGTCTGTCTGAGGTCTCTCATTTGAAGGTAGATTGCTGATTATTATACAGGCTTCTAGTCCAGTTTTAAAGGATGGACATGGCCATAAAGGATATTGTGAAAAAAAGTTCTTATGGGACTACGTGCACTTATTTGTCTGTAATTTGAGAAAAAAGGACAGGATAGAGGCAACAGCAGCCATGTAAAAGAGCCCCAGTGGCTCTTAGTGCTGGAAAACCAGGCAAACAATGATGGATACCCTGGATCCAATGATCTGGATTCCAAAAGGATCTATTCAGTTTTAGGAATGGACATTTCAAGATAATTTGCCAGCCTCTGTTTGCAAGCACTGAGAATTGCATCTTATAGATTCATCAATTGTACAGCTGGAAGGGACCTTGGAAGATCATCGGGTCTGGAAAAGTCTGCCCAAATTTTTTTCCCCAAGATTGTTTAGGACTAGAAAAATCACCGTATAAATGGCCTATTAATTAGGACTCCATGTGCCATCACTCCAATACTTTCAAATACAATTTGCTCCTGTCTACAAATCAAATAAATACTTTTTTTCTAGACCAGCCCCACAAACTACTGTGTACCTCAAAAACTGAGCTGTGGAATTTATGTTGAGTGTGTGCATCGAATATCACTTAGCATTCACTGTTTCTGGCATTGGAAGTTGAAACTCTGCTAATGATTTTATTAATTATTTTGATCCACAGGCATGGATAATGGCCTGAAAGTCCTGGCTCACATTAAAATATGAAAGAAAAGGGTGGAAGGATCTTAAGTAAGGGGATCCCTAGGTTGTAAGAAGATGTTCTCACAAGAAAATTGGAGGATTGTGGGCTTAACTGCAAGACAGTCAGGTGGGTATGAAGCTGGATGCAAGGTAGGACCCAGAGAGTCCCAGTGAATGGATCTGTGTCGTCCTGGTGAGACGTGGCCACTGGTGTCCCACAGGGGTCGGTGCTTGGTCCAGTACTTTTCAACATCTTTATCAATGATTTGGATGTGGGGTAAAGAGCTCACTGGCCAAGTCTGCAGATGACACCAAGTTATGGGGAAGTGTGGTCATGCTTAATGATAGGCTACAGATACAGGCAGATCTAGACAGGCTAGCAAGTTGGGCAAGTCAGAACCAGATGAAGCTCAACATTGAGAAATGTATAGTGCTCCATCTGGGGACAAACAACCCCCTGCACACATGCAGCTTTGGTGGTGTCAAACTGACCAGCACCATGAACAAAACGGACCTTGGAGAAATAACAGACTGCAGTATGAACACGAGCCAGCAGTGTGATGCTGTAGCCAGCAGGGCAAACAGTACTCTGGCATGCATCAATAGATGCATCTCCAGCAAAACCAAGGAAGTAATTCTCCCGCTGTACTCGGCATTGGTGAGACTACAGCTGGAGAACTGTGTCCAGGTCTAGGCTCTGCACTTTAACAAGGACACGATACAACTTGAGAGTCCAGAGAAGGGCCACCCATATGATCAGAGGCTTGCACAGCAAGCCATACAAGGAAAGGCTGAGGGACCTGGGACTCTTCAGCCTGAAAAATAGAAGGCAGAGAGGGGACTTGATAACAGCTTACCACTACATCAGGGGAGTACATCAAGGGCTCAGTGAACATCTGTTCACCAGTGTACCCTTGGGGAAAACCAGGAGTAATGGCCATTTCAGGTTCAACATTAGGAAAAACTTCTTCACAGTTAGGGTGTCCAGACTGTGGAATAACTGATTGCAGCAGAGGTGGTGCAATCGCCTACCCTGGAAATCTTTAAGAGGATAACTGGATCTTGCTGGGGTCACCTGGCCTCGACTGTCTTTCCAAAAAGTCTGCCCAAATCTTATGGGAATTGACAAATGTTAAATAAATGGAATATGTTCTCCAAACAAAGCCTCAGCATCCAATAATTAAAGGCCTGCCTTGACATTTTGAAATTACAGAGATCTGCTGCATCTCTAAACCTTTAGCAGTTTATTATGCATATCTACCTCTGCTCAGCTAGCACATTTCAGCAGTTGTAGATTCCAGCTATCTATCTTGCTATGAAAATTCACAGGGTGATACTGAACGTAGAAAGTAGAGATCTGCCTAAGCCATAAACTTCCCATTTACATAGAAACATCTTTCTCATTTAGGTGTGCTTGGAATGGGAGTTTTGATTCAAAGCAATCTCTGTATTATGACGATATATTGCAGTGCTATAGGTGTGCATGTTTAGCAAGTATAAAAGAAGTCACTGTGCGCAAATCATTTATGCTATAGAAACTAATTTCGTAATTGAATTTAGCTGTACAAGAAGCAGCAGGTTGCTTTGCCAGGACTTGAAAACATACCAAATGAAAGTGCAACTGTGTCATTTCATACATTATGCATTACTAAATCCTTTTATTTGAAAACAAAAATTTCTCCCAGGATTCAAAACAAATATATTTCCAAGCAGTTTCATTATACTGTACCAAATGACCTATGGGATGGGTTCTGTCCCTGACCAATGCAGCCTTTCCATAGTTTCTGGGACTAAATCATGCTTAAGCATACATCAGCCTGTACAGCTCAGGTTCTACCTGGAAAATCTTCCTTTGACTGTCTCTCAGTTCACCTTTGGGTTCCTCCTTTCTCTAGGCACAGCAGGGATACCTGGAAGTCACTCATCTGAAGGCTGAAAGCAAGCATCTCTCCTCAGGATTGACATGTTAAAGGAAAGGACATAAAAGTAGCTACCACTTCAGCTGGGATGGAACCACAACTCATCATTTCATCTCCACTTGCACATCCCTGTCTTCAGTCTGGGTTCAATATGTTCCCAGGGGATTTAGTTTATGAAGAACCCATTCTATGAGGCATTTTGTGATGCTGGCTATGACAACTGTTTCTGTTCAGGCTGACACCTTGGAACTAAATCCTCACAATTCAGCATACTTGTCATTGCAGTGGCATGATACAGTGACACACCAGTCCTCATGACTAGACACTAAGCCCTACCAGGGGTCTTTGAGGGTCCACAGACAAGATTCAAGCCAAACTGATTTCCATTATCAGAGAATCATAGAAAATTAGGGTCAGAAGGGGACCTTAGGAGGTCATCTAGTCCAATCCCCTGCTCAAACAGAACCACCCCCAACTAGATCATCCCAACCAGGGCTTTGTTGAGCCAGGCCTTAAAAACCTCCAAGGGTAGAGATTCCACCACTTCTCAAGGTAACCCATTCCAGTTGTTCACCACCTTCCTAGTGAGAGAGTTTTTCCTAATATCCAACTTAAACTTCCCTTGCTGCAATGTGAGACCATTGCTTCTTGCTCTGTCATCTGCCACCGCTGAGAACTGTCCAGCTCCATCCTCTCTGGAACCACCATTCTGGTAGTTAAAGGCTGCTAGCTGAAGGGTGGTAACAAAGAGGATTATGCTGCTGCTTAGAAATATAGAAAGAAGGCAGAGTAGAGTTACACCTTATAGATTAACCAAAGTAGATAGATATCTATATAGCACATACTTATGGGGCCTGAAGCTCACTTCATCACATGCTGTGAAAGGATGCACTTAAACCTGTGTATGAGACATCTAAAATACAGAAAGAACCGCTAGAGGGCTCCTTTGATAAAGACCTGGACAGCCAATACTTCAGAAGCACTGCTCTGAGTGACAGCTTATCTCCCGTTAGACTCTTTGACCTTAAAGATATTTAATTATTTCAGTGACAAGAAAACACATGGATGTTACCAGGTCAGATTATAATCTTAGCATGATTGAAAACAAGGTAAGGAAATACTTTTTAAACCTTGATACAAAACCCAGAGGGGAGACAGCTGGCTGATTGCAAGTCAGGAGCTGATTACACAGCTGCTGGTATGTGGCTGCTAAAGGCTTTTCTGCTTCCAGCATTTCAGGGCTGTTTTGGGCACATGCAAAATAAGGGGCTAATTCAGACCTCAGCAAGCAAGCAAGCAAGCAAGCAAGCAGATAAGTGAACTGGAGAGGAAATGAGGGGACGATGGTATTATTGTGGGTCTTGTAAAGGAAGAAAGTATATGAAATTGTATGGGAGCCAAATAAAGGATTTTAGGAGGGAAGAGAGATGGCAGTGCTTGGAACATCTTAATTCCAGGAAGAGTCTAGGCTGTAATATTTTGCATTAATACATAAGCAACGGAGAGAAAGTTCTGATCCCCCCCCCCACTGTTGATGGTTTCTACATCATCCTTCTATTCTGCACCAAATTAAGTATGTTTTGGCATTTAGACCCTAAATTAAAAAAAAGGGGGGAGGAGAGGATAATGTGAAAGAAGAATAGTCGAAAGAGCTAACTTCAAGAGCATTTGAGGTCTGGAATTCTTTAGAGATGAGGAAGACTTTTTTCATACTATTATAATCAAGATGAAATTATAGAGAACAAGTGTTGGTTTTTGTAAAGGTTTAGACTAATTGTCCACTTGGCTGAAATAAGTTGCAAAGATATACACGGGGATGTGTGCTTCATTTTATACATACATAGGTTATATGGGTATGAGTAGGAATATAAAACACTCTCCACAAACACGAGATAGATTTAAGATCTAGTTTGGGTGTTGCACTGTGGAGTATTTTGATCCTTATAGGACTACAGTATAAAGATTTCAGCCCCATACTCTGGAAATATACAGAGCAGATGCATGCACTGCATACCAGGTATAGCAGACATCAGCAGGTATGTTCTGTGCCATCCATTAGAAGACACTAGCACAGATACAGAAACAAGTCTGTTACTGAGCTCAGTTTTCAAACCTAGATACCTCAAATAGTATTTTGACACCTCTATATAGGGACTGAGAAGATTAATTTTAGACACCTACATACGGAAATTAAGCCCAGGAGTCACTGTGGTAGAAGACCATTTATTATATGTTAGTAATATGAATTAATTGGCCTGTGCTCTATTGTGTTTAACTACTTGCTCAAACCCCAATGGCTCATTAGAGATTCAGCTATACAACATGTTATGTGACAGTGTGATTGCATTACTCTGGTAATAGACTATTAACCTTTCCAACTCCAGCTGTGGTCAGTAATAACCTCAAATCTTTCCTGTCTGACACCTACAGATGCACATGAAGTCAGCAGCACATATATCTCAGTACAACTCTGTAGCTATAATGATGGTTGAGTGAGTGGGGCATGAGCCACGGGCACTGCCTAAGGAGGGGTGCTGGAATGGAGCTAGGGGGCTGCCTTACACTTTCATCCCTGCCCATTCCACCCCCGCCCCCTCAATCCCCTGCACCTTCCCCGTAGCGGTCTTGGTTCCAGCTCTGGTGGTAGGAAGGGCAGAACAGCAATAGTGGTAAGTGATGCAGGAGCAGCAGCTGGTGGTTCACTGCTCCAGGGAGAGACCTTATCTCATTTCCTTGCTACCAAGAACTGGTGCTGAAACATCCATTTGATGTACATGTCAGCAGCAAAAAAGGTGACCTCTCCCCCAACAGCAGCAAACCTCCAGTACTGCTTTTGCACCATGCACTGTCACTGCCAAGGCTTGGTACTCTTCCACGACACCTCTGGTACAAATCTAATACAGCGTCACAAATAGCCCTTATAATATACCCCCTTTTTAGCAGGAGGGGCAGAAAAATTCATGGAGATGCAGTTCCCCAGGGTAGGGAAGGGGAAACTGTTGCTCATGATGTGCACATTTGGCAGATACGTTGAAGACTTCAACCTGTAGTCCTGCCAGTCAATGACTAGAAGCTAACGCCACTGCAAGTTCCAAAGGAAAAGCCTTATAAATCATGCATGTGGGGCAATGTGTAACCTGCACCTGTGTTCTTACCTCACATAGGAATTGCAAAGGAGAAACTGTAGACAAAGAATTCTCATCCAACCTGGAAGATTATGTCTCTTGATCTCTCCTTTCAGTTGGACTCGCTTATTAGTTCACTCATGATTCATCTCATTAATTTGAGCTACACTCTGATAACTCTGAGGCACTTAATGGATACTAAAGATCTTTATTCATCCTGGAGAAATCATATCTATCTTTATACATATGAACTCAATGTCTGTCTCTCGGGTTGGTTTGCTAGGACATACGTGAGCTGCATTTGGTGACCCTTCTTACTGTGAAGCATTATAGCTATTTATAGCAAGGGTCATCAAAGAAATTTCAAAACTGGATAAAACCAGGCCTCCATCTAACTCAGTTGTGTGGCTCTGACAGTGGGTCATTGCTAGCTACTTCAGATGAATGGTCAAGAGACTTTGATGGAAACAGTGACAAGATAATCTGCCCCAAGGAAAAGTTTTCCCATTTTCTAGTAATCTAAAACTTTGACTAATGCCACAGAGCAAGAGGGGTTGTTGCATCGCCTCTAGTCATTTTGTTCTTCTCTATTAATGTTCACAGTCTTAGTTCTGGATATCTTTGCCATCTGTCTGAATCTGACAAAAGTACATTGTTGCATATGAAAACTCATGCCTCTTTGAACCAGTTAGTTTTTAAGGTGCCACACTGCCCTGCCTTCTGCCTGACTTCTGCTAACCCAGCTAACCACCTCTGTGCTAATGATAAGGGAGTCTAGTTTATTGAATCTTACACCTGTGGCCCTACATCAGGGATTGGTAATTATTTTGGCAAGAGGGCCACTTACTGACTTTCGGCAAGCCATCAAGGGCCACATGACAGGCAGCTCAGGGAAGATTAATATTAATTTTCTAAATTTTTTAGGGGCCCCGTGGGCTGGATAGAATGGCCTGGTGGGCTGCATCTGGTCCCCGGGCCACATTTTGCCCACCCCTGCCCTACATCTTACTGTAGAGCTCCAATTGAGGCCCTACAGCTTACTGTAGTGACGCAGCTGGGTTTGGGTGCAGATTTTTTTCAGTATTTTTCTTTGCATGTTTAAGGACATTCTAGCCCCAGGTTTTTGGATCAGTGTAAGTGGTTGTGCTTGGTATACTGTTCCTCGGAAAGCAATGTTACTAGTTGTGTTCACTACATTCTCTTTCAGTACTGAGTCCCAGATCAAGCATATAATTTAAACATTAAAATAGGCAGAGGGAAAAGTTTTGCATGCTTCAAGGTAAGCACATGCTTTGCTGGATCAGAACCTCAGCACAGAGGTAACACTTACCTGAGCAACAGCAACACCTGTTAATCCTGGCTTCTCTTCTGGTTATAAAAATAAAACAATCAATACCAGAGATGCTTCAAATATTTCCCGTATAGCAGTCAAGGTAAACATCTGGCAAGACACTTCATCTAAGTAAGGCGTCATCATATAACTTATTTGTTTTGTGCCCACAATGTGCTCAGAATAAGTACATTGTATGAAAGAGTTTCTGCTTCCAAAAGATTTCACAGTTTAACTGATGATAGCACAAACCCTGCACACTTGGGAATCCAGTTCTTTCTTTTTCCCACATAAATTAAATTCACTTTTTGGGCCCCACAAAGAGCGATTTGCAAGGAGGAAAATGAAAGCAAAAAGGTGAATTGGATGAGTTGGAGGGGGTTTATTGCACTGAAAGTGGAAGGTCATGAAAAGAATAGGGTAGGGCTGAGGTTAGTGACAACTTTGTTCTTTGAAGCATAAACTTCTAATCTAGCTAGAGGTAACAATAGAAGTGAAGATGTGGGTGTAACAGCTTTAGCACAGGTTAGCAACCAGAGTATAAATCCTACCAGGGAGCCTCTGTATGAACTGAATGTATGGCAGCCCCCAAGCTGTTTTTGCTGCTATTGTTACCTGTGCTAGCTAAATTAAAGAGGTACATCTACCCACACTAAAATCACCTCTTCATTGTCACTTGACTGTATGGTGAGGCTGCTTTGAGATCTACTTTCCACATGTAACCAGAAGAGTGTGTTCTCAGATGCAGGCAGAATTAACTGGCAATGGACAACACATTCTTCCTGTTTCCATTAATTAAATTTCTGTAACTCAAAGGATCACAGAAGCATAGCGCTGGGCAGGACTTTGGGAGACGATCTAGTACAGCTCCTTGCTCCGAGGTGGGACCAAGTATGGCAGTGGGGGCCAAACTTTTTGGCAGGTGTGTCACAAATAAGCCCTGAACCCTCCCCACGTGCCACTCCAATCCCCTTCCTCTGTTGCTCTGCTTTCTGTGCTCCCTGTCCAATTTGCTGCTCTGCTTTCTGCATCCTGCTGTACCTTGCACTGTGCTGCCTGTCTCATCCCTAATCTGCTGTGTGCCACCCACAGGGGCTGCCTGTGCCTCTAGTGGCAAACCTGCCAAAAAGATTGGCCACCCCAACCTAAGCCATGCCCAGTAGATGCCTGTCTAATCTGTTCTTAAAACTTTCAGTGAAGGAAGTTCCATGGCATCTCTAGGCAGCTCCGCTTCCAGTGTTTCTCCACCCTAACAAATAGAAAACTTTCCGAGATAAGCACCCTATATCTTCTTTGCTGTAAATTAACCTGCTTTCTACCTCACCAGAACAAACTTTCCCCATAGCCTTTAGTGCACTGGTTTTCAAACTTCTTTCATTTCCGGACCTGTAAACAATTTTGAACAGAGGTGTGGACCCCTTTAGAAATCTTGAATGGTGGTATTGTAAGTGTGGGTATTCACATACTTTTGATCACAGTGATCTTAGACATAGTCTGCAGACCCCCAGAGGTCCACAGCCCAGAGTTTAAAAACCACTGCTTTAGTGAATTTTAATGTTGGTGATGATTTAGTGACTCATTACTACTGGTGATGATTTAGTGACTCATATAAAACACTGCGCAGCTCCTACATGCTTATCCATCACATCATAGAGTCATTTCGTGGACATAAATGACACTGTTAGAACATGTGATGTTTTCCAGCCTTGATACATTTTCTGCACACATGCAAGAAACCAACTGAGCTATAAAGTAGAGAGAAAGCAAAGCACACAGCAACCAGTGATTTTGCCTAGAGGTAAATGAGGGTGAAACCAAAGTGAACCAGAGGACTGAAGACATGTCTTTGATTTCACCCCTCTCCAAAGCTCCACGCTATAGGGATCTGTGACCTTTGGACAGATCACTGGAGTGGATACCTAGGTAGCTTCTAGGATATTCAAACAGCTTTCCTTGATCACAAGACATATTCTGTGTGGCATTTGCATCTAAGTCAATGCCTGTCATCACTTAATGTAGGAGGGGGTGGCCTCCAACTTGTCCCCCTAATTTAGCTCCCTGTAATCTCATACTAACTGTAGGGAAGAGCTTGGCTTCCTGTCCTTAAATATAGCACCAATATTAAAAGACTAACTCCACAGCTTGTTATTTGCATCATTGCAGTGCCTTGAGGGCTCAGCTGAGTTATGGACTCCATTGTGCTAGATAGTGCACGAACACATCATAAGAGGGAGTCCTTGAGTCAGACAGATTCCACCGGAGGAGGACAGGGCCGACTGCTTGAGGGAGGAAAACCATAGCCACTGAGAGGTGAAGAAACTGGCCTGAGGTCACAGAGCCTGGATTAGATCAGGACTCTTAACCTCCATCGCCTGGCTCATACAAGCTCTGCTGTGGTAACACAAGGCATGGGAGGCTCAAATACAAGATCTTAGAATGATCACAGGGAAATTTGTCTCTGTCTAGCAAGGGGATCATTAAATAGAAGAACTGAAGACATACCACTCATGTCAAAAGTTTCTCCCAAAAGCCTCACGCTTCCCCATTCAGGTATGAATACCTACTGACACTAATTTATTAGCAATGCCCATAGGGAGTGGTGGAGGCCACAGAAAGGTCTCCAAGCTGCAGACCAAGGTGAATGGCTTCTTTTTTTTCATATTCAGCAAATTGTAACACCTTCCTTAGGGGACATACAGAGGTAGGAGGGAGTTCATGACTTTCATGTCAGAGCGGAGGAAGGCTGAGACCAGGCTGCAGAGGGAAAGTGAGAAGACAGTGAGTGGAGGGGTAATGGATGGTACCATTTCTTTGCCACTGGCCAAGAAAGAGAAGCGGGGGGTGGAAGATGGCAGGCTGGTTTCCTGATGAAGGAAGACTGAACCTGCGTTGTGCTGGGTGGGTGCAGCTTCAGGGCGGTTGCACTGCTCTGGGGTGACAATCATCCCCGCATTGCTCTGGCAGGAGTGGATGGGGTGCTCTGGAGAAGGGCCTTGCTCTGGCAGCGGCGCAGGAGGAGGTGCTGGAGGGTTTTCCCAGAAGTGGCCGGATGATCGGCCGCGTTTCTCCGCGGGGGTCAGGGGGCGGCTCACGGGGGCAAAGCTGGGGGCGCTCGTGGCTCCCCGGGCAGGAGGGCAGGGAGGCCGCGCGGGGGTGAGCGGCTCCTCCGGGGCTGCGAGCCGGGGCGGGGGCGAGCGCTGCATCTCCGCGGGGGCGGGGGCTGCCCGGAGGAGGCGCTCGGCTCCGCGCTGCCCGAGCCCCATGCCGGCTCTGCCTCCGCTCGCAGCCCCCGGAGGAGGAGCCGGAGCCGGAGCCGGAGCCGCCGCGGGCGCCACGCAGCCGGGAGCCGCCGCCGCCGCTGCCCGCGCCGGGAGCCGGTGAGTCCGCCCGGGGGCACCTGCGGGCAAGCGCCGCCCACCGTCATTAGGAGCGTTGTTCTGGTGATGACCTAGTGTAATAGCGGGGAAGGGGCTGGGCTGCCGCGAGCGCGGGCGGAGGCCGGGGGGAGCCCGGCGCCGCCGTCGGTAGGGTCCGGAGTGAACAGCCGCGGGGCGCAGCGCGGGCGGCCGCGGCCGACACGGGGCTGGGCCCTCGGGCCGGCGGGAGGCAGCGCCCCGCGAGGGGAGCCGCTCCGGACGGCGCCGCGCTGACCCCGCGCCCGGGTTGCGACTGCTCGCAGCCTCGTGGGGCGTGTTGCGATGCTGCTGCCCTACCCCGAGGGCAGGAACCTCCCTGCCCGCCTCCCCGCCGGCTGCTCCTCTCGGATCAAATCTTAGATGATGTCCGAACTCCCGGGGCTGCCCGGAGACCGCTGGTGATGCTTAGCGTGGATGTGGCCTTGTCTCAAGTGATGAGGTTTCAACCGTGACGCCTGTAGTCATGATAGGCGCTCAGCTGGTGTCCCTATGCTGTTAAGCAGCTTTCTTCTCCTGCCCCAGAGGGCTCTGCACACTGGAGGCGGACGATGTGATCCCTGCACATTTGTGATGTACCTTGTGGGAGATGCATGGGATTAAATGAATGAAAGTTTATAAAGCATACTAAAAGCTAAGGCTGTAAGGAGGGCAACAGTTGTTTTTATTAATTCAGCGTGGCAGGTGAGTGAATGCTACGAAGGCTGTCTGTCCTAGACACCTACTTGGCACTTTCCTGCGGCCTTCAGAAATGAAGGAGCTGTGTCAAGTGGGAGACTGGGATTACTGTTGTGGTGAAAGTCACACTTGGAGAGTGAAATGAAACAGGGGCTTGATTCTCCTGTGAATTCAGTAGGAACTATGCTTGTGTTAGGTCTGCAAGGTGGCAGCCTAAGAGATGCTATCCAGGGTCAGCTCAGTGGTCTCTGTTCGGTAGCCTGCCTTTAACACTTTCCTGCTTCAGCAAAAAGTCCTTGGGCTTTTTTATGACTTCAAGGAAAGGGCAGACAGCAAGAGAGAATGGCCGTGTTGCTTGTGGGCATGTTTGCAAGAGAGAAAGTGTGTAAAATTAGTGGTCTGCCCTTTTTTTTTTATTACTGCTCTGATGAATCTAACTGACAAAACTTATTTCCTGCTAATGCCTATTGTGTGCACAATTTAGTGCACATTTTAGCACTGGAGGAAAGATGAGGTTTCAGTGCAGCTAGTTTGTTTGCAGAAAAGGTTCTGCTTCTTCACCTTCTTCATGATGTGCTGCTCACCACAGATGAGTCAGAGACATCCTTCTACCACAGAGTGATTGAAATATAAGCAGCCGCACAGAGCTACCCATGATTAGCAAGGCAGGAAATTCCAAAAGGGGAATTTTTAAGCATTCTCCATGACTTATATATTTTAATGTCAGCATTTTCAGTGAACAAGAGATACTGGGGAAAGTAGCCACTGGGTATCAGGACCAGAAACAGAGACAAATTCCATACACCCCCAGTCCATCATTATTGCTGTTCTTAAACTCTGCACTCTGGTAATAGGTGAAGAAGACCACAATTAGGATTGGGGCCTCCCTCTGTTCTAGGTGTTGTACAAATAGGTGAGATGATATGGCTCCTGCCAAGAGAACTTGCAGCCTAATTAAGGACATGATGCAACAAGTGAGTGTAAGAAGCTGTAGGAGAGATGGGGAGAGGGAGGTGTAGTGGTTACATAAGTTCACTATTGTACAGCTTGATTGTGTTGCATTCTCCCCAGGCATGTAACCTCACTCCCCAGATGTTATCCCATCTGCCTCAGGTGTGTTTGTTTCCTCACCTCCCGCCATGTATGGCTCACTCCTAGGAATGTTATCTCCCTCTTTCTTTCCACAGAGTCCTACCCAGTGATAAGCTGGAGCCATTACCCCTACACACTGGGAGAGGAGGGGGTGGGTCATTAATTCTCTTGGGGGACCTATGCATCTCACCCCAGGACTGCCCAAAAGCTGGCTTTTGTGCATTCACCTCCCTGGCTGCTACTCAGTCTCCGACTTCTCTTCCCTGGTTCCTTCTCCTAGTCCCCCCATAAGTCCCCCTGTCTATCTGTATCTTCTTCTGAAGCACAGGGGACTTTGTGACATTAGGAGCATGCATGTTCTGTTAATGGGACAGTGTCGGTTTTAAAAGTGGCCGTTTAAAAAAAAAAAAAGAAGATGACAAGTTGCAGTCTGTACTTCTGCCCTGAGTCCCCTGCTGCAGGCTGCTTTTGTGGCTTGACAAACTCACTTCCATATTTGTAAAAAATAGCTTTCTCCTCAGTTACTGTGTGAAAGACCTTCACAAACAGCAGGGGAATCTGACTGCACACACAGTCCACCACATAAAGAAACTACAAAAAAGCCAGCCTTGAGGGACTGCAACGAATAGATTATTGTGCCAGGTCAGTAAGAACATGGGCACGTGCTTGGAGCTGAGGATGCCTAGCTTCCAGCAGTGTCAGGTCCCTTGATAAAACAGAGTAGAGATCCATTAATAGAGACCAATTGTATCAGAATATTTGAACCCCCAAACATTTCGAAGTCAGGAATTTGGAGCTGAGATTAAAAGCAATTGAATAGTTTGAAAGCGGAAGCATTAGATGGTTGTCATTCAAGAACCTGCAGTGTTAGGCTTGGACACATTAAGAAGCAAGGTTTCTTAGCACACCGCTGATGTTAAACATAGCTCCACTGATTTCAGTGGGATGAGATGTTTATTTAAGGTTCTTCCTATGCTGGGCCTCACTCGACTCCCATTGAAGTGTTTTGGGATTTAGATCAGGACCCTTCAGGCAACAACATCATATTTCCTCTTCTCTCCCTGACCATCTCTCCCCGATCTTTCCATCAAACCTTATGTTAACCCCATTGACTGAGAGATGCCCATGCTCAGTAAACCACTGCCATCACCATCCTTGGCGATGGTGTACAGATGCAGCTGCACAGACAATGTCCTTGCTTATGTTGTTGCCACATGATGTTCTGCTTGTTGGGATAAATCCCACTTTTCAACTGTAAAGGTATTATCACTGGCTTTCTCATTATTAAGCCTATAATAATGGGATTGATCTTTCCCTAATTCCTGTCATTCCAAAGGATCCAGACGCAAATTAAAAATGTATGGGCTGAAATCTGATGTCCTAACATAGGCAAAAACTCCCTTCAAAGCAAATCAGCAAGGCAATCAGGATTTGATTCTGTGTTTGTACAGCACCACTTAAATGCAGCCACTTCTGGGGTGTAGCATGGCAGCCATGTGGAATAAATTCTACCCAAAAGGGTAAAGAGCTGAGAGAATTTTTTTTAAGCAGAGCCATTCAAAAGAAATTAAAAAAACTGGGGCTGTAGTCTTTCCCATTTCCCATTTTTTTCTTTATGATTTATGTAGGAGACTGCTTGCTTTTCACTTCTTGAATGTCTAAACTCACCTTTACTCTTTTTCATGGAGATCTGAAGACCAGGAGCTTTTTCAGTCACTTTTTGAAGGAGCAGTGTTGGATCTTTCAAGAGAGCATTTCAGGGCCCTCACACTTTGAATGCTAACAAGATATCTAAATCAGTGGTTCTCAAACTCTTTTTCCCACAGACCACTTGAAAATTGCTGAGGTTCTCGGCGGACCACCTAATAAACTTTTTTTGTTCTACAAATCAAAGCACACAACTCATATTTTAATATCAGTAGTCTTACCTTTCTAACGTGATGGATGTGCCTGTTTTTTTGAGCAAAGCTCTGGGAAGTCAGGTGTAATGTTTGTCAGTTTTAGCCTTAGGTCACCTTTCTGTGGACCACGTGAATGGAGTTTGCGGACCAGTGGTGGTCTGCGGACCACAGTTTGAGAACTTCTGATCTAAGTCATTCCTCAAAGGGAGGTCCAGTAGAATCTTTCTCTTCCTTTTCTCTTCAGTGCTAATTTTTGCAAGGAATATATGTAAAATAGCCTGCTTTATTCCACTTTAACACCATGTGGTCCATGGAGATTTTCCCGAGATCACGGTTTGTAAGATAACATTTAGTCCTGTGTACCGATGGCAAATTCTTTGGCTTCTGTTTCTCAGATCCTTAATATGAGTGCTCAGGACTAGAGGCTTAAATCTCTCTCCAGTGAATACTAAGTGTCATTGCTGTATAATGAATGGTTACTTGGGATTTTTCCCTTTCCATTTCATCAGTAACAGTATTAGTGACATCAATATTTCAACATGTCTAGTTGTAATGAGAGAGATGTCAGTTGAGTTTAAAATGTATACCCTGGGTGGCTCAAATACACCACTATTCATCAAAGCCAGCTGAGTTGCTGAATTTGGTCCTATATTTTTAGCTGCATGGAGACTGTGGCAACTGGGATATAGTTTACTGGGTTAGGCAAAGGTAAGGCAGAGTGGCACTTTAGAGCAGTGATTCTCAGCCTTCCTAAATTCAAGGCACCCCTCAGAAAATGCCAGCTCTTGGCTTTCATTCATTCTTGACTATAGAAAAAAATAATAGAGCCATTCTTCTGTTGCAGAGAACTCAGAAAGCCCACAGTAGGTCAGAATGTTTTTAACACTGTGGATTCCTGTCTGAAATCTCTGAACATGTCCAGATGTACAGGGGTGTGTACTTGCAGCAGCAAAAATAGTAGCAGGACAAATTTATGTCATTGCTTTCTGCCACAGCACATGCCCCTGCACGTGAGTTTTGTGATGGGACAGATTGCCCTGTTTCGATCAAACTGCCCAGGCCCAGCTCCTCCCAGCTCCTGGAGTGCTGGAGGAGTCGGGGTACAACTGAAGGAGGGGAGACACTCTGGCTGATAGCCAGAGTGTCTCCCTGGAGGACTAAGCTTCCATGTCTTCGGGTGCATGCTCCTGTTGCGTGCACTGCACCATGTTCTTTCCCAGTGCTTTTTTTTTTCCTACCAGGATTTCTTGGTAGCAGATTTTGGCTCTGTGCTGCAAAATTGCAGTATAAACAGGCAGTATTTTCCCATCAACCCAGTAACCCACGTAAGAAGTTTTCTTAAGGCAACCCAGTTGTTTCCAGGAACTCTGCATGCAATGTCACAACAAACATTTGTAGTTTGTGCTGCCACAAACTGCACACCCCCGCTCGTCTGGATGTGTCTGCTGGGTTTATCTTGTTTGCCTACCTAGTAGTTCTAACATTGCATAGCACCCCATGACCCCCTTGAAAGGATCTCAGGGTATCCTGGTTGAGATTCACACCTTAGAGACTAACTGGTTCAGAGATGCATGATCTTTCCTAAGTGATAGCCTACTCTGTCAGATGCTAATCTATATTCTTACTTGTAAGTAGGCTGTGAACATACCCTATCAATAATACTGTCTGTCAGTGTAACTGTATGCATGTGGTTTTTATTTAGTAACTCTAAAGTGAATCTGCTTGATTTAAAATTGGGAAGACTGCTTCCCCACAAACACAGCCTGGGAGATGAAAGTTACACAGGGTACTTTCTGGTTCAGGCACTAACAAAAATGAAGTTAATAATTCAGTATGATGCTATATATAAGATAGGACCAATGCACTTCAGGCTCCTAGAGTCTGTTGACTCTGAACGGATAATGTCTTTTGGAGGATATACAGTAGTTAAAATGTAGGGTCAGATACATGGGTGTGCTAAGGTCAGTCTGCTTTCTGGACTGGACTAAGCACCCTGAGATAGGCATAGCATATGCGAGTCTACTCCTCTGTCTGCAGAGCTCATCTGTAGTGAAACGTGGAGAAAAGGCTTATGGCTGTAGAAGAGGTGTCATGTAGGTGTTCCTCAGTCCTGGGTGATCTCCTTGCTGACACAGTCATAAAGCAAATGGAAAAGGCTGTTCCCTGTGGATGTTGAACTAGGATCAGCTGCACATCAGAAACTGTGAGTACTTGAGCGTGTCTCTCCCATCAATCCTGTTCACCATCATCTCTCCCGAGTTTGTCTTGATACTGACTTATTATGTGGCCAGTTCTGTCTTTCAGCTTTTGTTTTTCTGTCTATAAAATGAGGAAAAAATACCAGCTTCATATCTGTGGATTGTAAAGCTTAACAAGGTAGTGTTTGCGTAGAGGTTTAATTCTATGTAGTCCCAAGCAACTTTATCCTGTATTACTACGATGTGATCTGCCAGGTTACTTGAACTCTTGCCTACCCACTTGTTGTGTGCGAGCGTGAGATCTGTTATGTTGAATGCATCCAACATTAGCAACAAGCAAGTATTGTGACATTGCATGCAGGGCTCCTGGAAACAACTTGGTTGCCTTGAGAAACTTCTTATACGGGTTGATATGCAAATATTGCCAGTTTGTACCCTGTTGCATGTGGAAGTGGATTTAACCTGGGTAAATGATTGATTTATTCCTCTAGCACAGAGGACTTGACTTTCAGGGAAAGCCTATTGTGGAGGTGTATAGGTTACTGGCAAAAAGCCATAGGAAAGTTTTAATGCCTCACAATAGTCAAGCAGATAAGATAGAGCAGGAGGCAGTCAGGGGGAAAGTGCTGGCAGATTAGAGCAGTACAATATGAGCTGCTCCTTAATGAAAGTGCTGTACTCAGGACTCCCTTAAAGAGCCATTTCTCACTCTTTGATCCCTGGTGCTGCTGTACTGAAAGTCATCTGTAGTTTGACATTGTTGAAGCCAGCAGAGTCGAACGTGCTTACACAGGACTTCAAGTTGGTCCTTAAAGCCTGCTCCGGTAGCCTGATCTACAGATGAGGAAGGCAGCTGCCTCTCAGCTGGGTTTATTTTGGCTTAGGGAGGGACTATTGGCTCAGCAAGGGAGTGCCCCTTTGGGTTGAACAGCTGTGGTGTACTTGCACTGTACTCTCCTACAGGGCTTATGTGGTCAGGAGCATTGGGGTGGCCCTGCTTTGGAGAGTGATTTTCTGGCATTGGCACTTTCCCACTCAGCAGCTCTGCTCAGTGTGTCTGTTCTCCAAAAGCTGAGCTCTCCTGACCATGAGCAACAAGGGAAGCTAGTGTTGTTTGAATACAATCACTAGATAACTAAGGAGGAGCAGGGATAAGCTGAGACTTCTCCCTTACTTTTCTTTATCATTCAACAGAGGCAAGAGGGAGGCAGGAAGATGGAGGTGATTCTTAGGCTGGAGGCTAGACTTTTGGCACCCTCAGTATGAGAGAGAGTGTGTGTATGCCAAGTGATGGGCTGCTTCTGCTGCTGGGACCATGGTGTGGGCTTCACTTGCAATGACTGCTGCTGCTATTCCGGTGTTTTGTTGTCTGAGAGCTGTGCGTTCCCTACCATAAGCAGTTAGGAAGTTTGGATATGCTTGCTAGATACCTTATAGGTGGTACCCCCTCTGAACTGGAGCCTGGGGCTAGTGCTCCCCCACTCACAGGTTATGTCAATGAGCTAAGACCCAGGAGGTCTGGCTTCAGTTCCCAGTTTGGTTACAGACTCCTGGGCTAAGTACAGATAATCAAAGAGCTCGAGGCTAAATTGATTCAGTCTTTGCGAAGACTGCAGCTTTAGTCTGAGCTGCAGAAGTTGAACTGATAAACAAATGAACACACATTCACTTCTGATTCGGGGAATGCAGCCACATGCCTGCAGTGGCTCAAGGCAGAAGCTGGGGGGTGCTACAGCACACCTGCCAGCCACTGCCAAAGAGGAGGGAAGAGAGAAAGCCCTGCTGGAGCAGAGGGGGCATGGTTAGGCCCCAGCCCCTGATCTGCTTGCAGGGGAGAAGGTAGTGGTATTGAATTAATAAAAGTTTGGACAAGAATAGCTCTTTGTCTGAAAAACTATAAACTGAAGATCTATAAACACAGCCTGGGCTGTGTGTTCACTTACTCTTCCTGTTGCCCCTGAGGTCTCTGGGATTTGTAGTCCACAGTCACAACAGCAGGACTCTGCAGGGTTGCTCATCACTTCTGTTTCCTGCTTCCAGATGCCTCTGGGATTTGTAGTCCACAGTTGCAGCCAGCAGTAAGTTTTGGCAGGGCAGCTCTGTACTTGGGGGAAGGTAAGTGTAACCCCCCTCCCTAGGCGCAACTAGGTTTGCTTGGTGGGCAGTGAGCCAGCCTTCACTGCTCCAGCTAGGGAGCAGAGGGATTGAGTCAAACAGATAGTAGAGCAGAGCCCCAGCCCAAGGCTGAAAAGCATTCTGGGATGCTGGGGGACTCTGATTTAATTTAAACTAGGGGTCTGGGACAGAAGTTTCATAAACAGGTTTGACTTAAATCAGTTAAGTCCGATACTACATTCAATCAGGTTTTCTTAAACCAGTTTTAGACATTTTGAAACTGGTTTATGTGCACTGAACTTCTGTTCTGTTACAGGTTTAAACCAGTTTCTGATCACCTAAACTGGTTTATGTGTAATTTCTGTCACTAGCCTTGGTCTATCTTTGGTGAGGATTTTCTGAAGGACCAAAAGAGGTGAGAAGTGCGAAGGCCAGTGTAAATTGTGGGGGTTGTGATTCTCAGCCTTTGGTCTGTCAGTACCTCAATTTCACATCTGAGAAATGTGTGTGTGGTGGAGGGGAGTATAATCTTTCATCTCTGCCACCCCTTGTCTGTCTTGTGCATATATTGGAAGCCCCTCAAGGTGGGAACTTCCTTCTACTTGTGTCTGTACAAAGCCCAGTAGAACTGGACCCCTGTTGCAGCTGGAGTCACTCTGTGCCATAGTAGTATAAATAACAATGCTAATGGAGAATTCATTCTATTCCCTCTGCATGGCTATCTATATAAGAGACCTATATAATTGCAATTAGTCTGACATCTATGCACTTCATAACCACATTTGGAGGTGGCTCAGGTATATTATCCCCATTTTTGCAGATGGAGGACTGAGGCATACAGAGACTAAGTGGGAAGTAAAACGCATTAAGAATCTATGGCAAAGCAGAGTTGAACTCAGCTCTCACAGGTTTCAGGTTAACCTCATAACCTCATCTCCCATCACTGCATTCTCCCATGCACTGTGCCTCTGTGAACAGATGCGTATGGACAATCCAGTGTGGGTATGAGGCATACAGTCACTATCATGTCTGTCAGGTATTAAAATAAAGTGCAATGCTAGTAACTTTATTTACCTCCCACCATGGAGTGCCGGGTAACAGAGCAGTTAAAGCATTTTGCTTTGGTTCCAATAATGTGAGTTTGAACTATGATTTGGACTCATGCCAGATGTGATTCCCAGTAGGCCAAGCTGCAGATGGGTACCTGCTCATTAGTCTGGGGAATCAAAAGCAGCCGGATATGGTGCCAGCCACATGGCTCCCTTGTGTGCCATTTAGCCACAGAAAGTAGAGTGCCTTTATCACATGCATCTTATGAGCTGTTACGCTTAGGGGAACTTTTGACCTTTTTTTTTTTTTTCTCTATGGGGCATGAATTAGCTGCTTTGCCAAGTAGCAGCACATCACCTTTTGTGTATTTGTTTACTGAAAGAAAATTGATCTGTTGCAATAAAGAACAAAATTCTTGGAATCCAGAAACTGGATCAAGGTTCAGACCTAGGATTTTGACCATTCTCCTACATTAAATGTCAGAATTTTGGAGTTGTGTTGCTGATCCTGCGATGTTGTCAGAGAAACAAATGTAAGTGGCTGCATATTTGTCTATCATGTTGGACAGGGGTTTTGTGTGATAGTCTTAAATATGGGTGATAGCTGTACTGAACACTCTTTAATCAAGTTGAATTCAACAGAATTCATTAAGGACTGACCTGCTCATTCTGTTGGGAGAGCAGGCATTTTGTATGTGAGAACGAGGTATGTAATGCAATAAAAAGGGCTTTGAAAGTGTTTTTTTCCGTAATGCTGAGAAATATTCAAAGCACAACAACTTCTGGGAGATTTATTAGAACAATTTGTGCTATAGCTTTTTGCAGGGAAAATGCTAAAGAACAGAGCGCTTTCCTTCTCCCACCCCCACTTATAGCCGATAAAATTTGCCTAAAAAACAAATCCTTTGTTCTTTTTGAATTTGTGTCTGGTTTTGAGCCTCCTGCAAACTGAAATCAGTTAATTGCCTGAGAACCATAGTTTCAGCTTTGGATGCAAGTATCAGTCAGAATCAATGGGACTGTTTTGATTAATTTTCCAGTGTTTATAATAAAAATATCTTTTGAAATGCCCTAAATGAAGATTAACTGTGTTGCTGAAGATTTATTCCCATTCCACCTGTGCTGTAAATGAGAACTGTAAATGACTTGATTAAGGGGCTGGTGGTTTACTGGGAAAAAAATCCTTCCCCATGTAACACCAGAGAAACCTCTGGGGTTATACTATGGATGGCTTTTAGTTTCTTGAGGCTTTAAGTGCTGCAGGGTCCCTTGCAGAATGTGGGCTTGTTGCAATGATATTCCTGACTAGAAACTCTTTTCCAACATAACCAGGTATCCTGGTTTTCTCTGCTTTAAAAATCCCAAATTCTCTCATATTAAAATCCCAAATTCTCTTATTAAAAGTCCCAAAATCTGTGATTAAAATGAAAGGCCACTATATATATATGTATAAGAGTTAATTGAACACAGTGTTTTTATTGAAATATTTACAATTTTAAAGCAATTTGGAAGCCTAATAATGCCTCAATCATTATAATAAAATCAATTCTAAATAACTATATATTTTGGCATTTGATTTTGGTTTTTTTTATCATGGAAAATCAGAGCTCCCCCTGTCCTCTTCACTGGACCAGGGTCCAGCTGTGGCTGTCTCCCCCTCCCCCAGCTGCTTTGTGGTGCTGAGCAGCCCTGATATACCAGTGCCTTGCCTCTGCCCATGCCATTGTCCCTCACTCCAAACCCACAGTCCCCTGGCCTTTCTGGTGTCCCTCGCTACTGAGTTGCTGCCCCCACCATGCCCAGGCCCCAGCCCCCCAGGGTATAAGGAAGAAGGTGGGTGAGTGGGGAAGGGGTTGTGGGAACAGGGGCCTCATTGGGGTGAGTGGAGGGGCACAGGTCATGTAGGGGTGTGCAGGGGCACATGCTTCCCCAGATTTTTGCACCCACAGTGGGCTGTGGGGCTGCAGCTGGGCCAGACCAGCTCTGGACAGGAGCTGCCTCTGCAGCCCAACAGGTGGGATATGGTGCAGGAGGGAGCACCACGCCACCGTGGTCACCCAGGTGAGGTGCTCCCTGCCTACCCAGCAGCAGCAGGAGCACAACTCAGTGCTGCCACCACCACTGCACCTCACCTTGGCTGCCGTGGTGGTGCGGTGCTCCCTCCTGCGCTGGACCCTGCTGTGGGCACAGAAATGTGGGGGGGCATGTGCCCCCCCTTCACCTCTCTGATGCATCACTTCTGCCCACCCCCACTGACTTATCAGGAGGGAGCTGTGGGAGCTGCTCTCCACTGCTGCCTGGCTGCCATGTGCCTGTGTGCATGCGCACAAGCATGTGATGCCTCTGCCCCCTGTGTCCTGCTCCCCCCAGCCCCAGCCAGCCTCTTGCAGGCTTGAACTCTGCCAGCCTATAAGGGGAACCCACTGTTCCTGAGTTTTTCTCTTTTCAAGGAGAAAATCCACGTTTTTCCACAGCAGACAGAAAACCCAGATCCCTGGACTTAACTACCCTGATGGAGCTACTGTAGTCTTTCCTGAGTGATGGAAGAATGTCTACGTTGTAAAGCTGTACCCAGTGCCAGCACAGCTCAGTCCTAGCTGGGGCTCTTGGAAAACCATTTGATCATGTTTCATTTTTTTTCAAGGCTCCAAGATTTGGGCTGGTTGGGAGGCAGAGATGGAAGAATGAGCAAGCATCTGTTTCTGTAGTCAGGGGGGCAGTGTATGGAGGTCTCCTAGTTTAAGACAAGGACTGAGCATACAGGTGCGTCTTCAGCTGCGTAAGGAGAGACCTTGATTCTCCATGTGATTCAAAGTGGTGTTATTGTGGAGCTCTGTTAACACAGAGTATCTTGAACTGCCTCAGTATGATGTATGGTAAAAATCCCATTAACATTTCTGCCGCGTTTGTGATGGAGCTGTTTGAACAGGCACTGATGAGGCCAGAGCATTGTCCATAGCCACGCTGTCCTTTGTTGGCCCAGGACTTAATGCCAGTGCCTCCTTCTGATCGTTACATTTTGGAGAGCCTGAATCTGTATAAAGCAGGGCAGAAGCTACTCCCACAGATGGCATTAATTGGGCTCTTTGTTGGCAGCCTCAGAGGAGGAGCTTAGGACTGACAAGGCCATGGAAACTGAATGCCCTTCTCGCCCTCAGAGTTGCTTCTTGCAGGTCAGGGGTGAGCCCTTTTTGTGGGACAGTGAGAGGAAGGTGCCAGCTGTCTGTGTGGTGCCTGCCATGTCTGTAGACAGAGAACTTTATTTGCTCCGGCTGTTGACCCAGAACCTCTCACCAGGACTAAATCCACTTAATTTGTTGAGGTTTCTTTCTGTTTGGCCTGGGTTTTTCATTGCTGCTGGCAGCAAGGGTAATGTTTCTTTGCCAGCCTGCTGCAAGGGTCTAATTCAGGGAGAGAATTTACTTGTCCAAGAACCAGTGAGTCACAGCTTTCTTTTTAAATATGAGCTTCAAACCTGACTTAATAGATTTAAATAGAAGATGCCCGAGTTCTGGGACTGAGGGTGTGGAGCTGGCACCTGCAACACCATCACATCCCGAAGATTTGATCCTAGGGCAGAAGTAGCTAGAGATTTTGAGCTTCTCTCTTTCTACCATCAGTGCCCCTTCCATCCACTTGTTCTCTTCACAACCACCCTTTTCTTGACAATGTTCTTCCTATGTCACTTCTGGTTGCTTCTCAGCTCACTACCTCCTGTTTCCTCCCTGCCACCTCTCCTTCTACTACTTCGTGGTGCCAGTACACTGAGCCTGCTGGACTGTTTAAAGGAAGTCAGTTTAGCCAGTAGTGGATCATCCACCACAGCCAGTCCTTATCAGCAAAGGATCAAATGGCCTTATTCAATTATTAGATCCAGCCGGGAAAGGTTCTGGGATGCTTACAAAGGGTGAGAGGGCCTGGTTGGGTAAGGCAAGCAAGGTTCTTTGGGTAAATGTGATATCTTTTATTAGACCAAACCAGTAGTTGGAAAAAAGTTCTTTGCAAGCTTTTGGGTGCAGTCACCCTTCTTTAGGCACAGGGAGTCTCTGCTGTTCTGAGATCTCCAAGGTTGGATAAAGGGAACTGTAGAAGACTTGTCTGGTTATTGTTGATGGCTCTGGAAAAAACGAAAAGGCCTCTAAAAGGGGAAAAGCTCTGAGTGTTGGTGCTGTACAGAACTGCTGAGATGGATATCAACAACAGAGTTGAGCCCCAGACTTCTAAGTGGTCACTGTTAGAGGTAGGTCTGTGCTTGGTATCTAGTCCAGAGTTCCCTAAACTCTTAGTCAGACTTGGATTTGGCCTTCATGTTTGGAGTAATCTTACAGAGATCAAAACACAAAATTTAAATGTGCAGGATGACTGAGGTTACAAAAGCACTTTAGGCCCCTGTTGAGATCAAGACTGCCTGGTCCTGAGCACTGTTCAGACACAAGGTACTGTGTCTGAACAGTACGACCCTTTCTCCAGAGACAACACGAGTCACATATGGGAGAGAAAGGGCAAAGCTTAACAGATGAAGTGACTTGCCTAAGGTCACCCTCTGGGTCAGTAGCAGAGCTAGGAGTACAGTCCAGGGGTCTGAAATGCCATAGCACTACTCTAGCCATGTGGTCCTGCTGCTTCTCTCATTTTTATGCACAGCTGAAATAATTTGGGTGGGTGGTTTGATTTTGATCTTAGGCAATTTCTGCTAATAGCAATGAGTAATTCATCTATAGCTCTTAGTACAGCCTTTGTTCAGATCTGCCTTTCCAATAAATCCCGTTGTGTTTTCTGCCCACGAATTTAGAGGACTTTGGGCACATGCATGAAATGATCTGTGCCCCGAAGAGCACCTCTGAAACTGGGAATTAAATCCTGGGTATATCACAGGAGAGAACTAGCATCGTGTTCATGCCTTTGTCCACAGTGTGGCCTGTCACAGCCATAGCTTTGCCTGGAGTTTCTGCTCAGCAGAGTTGTGGGGTTTAGCAGCAGAGGATGCTATGGGTCACAGCAGAGTTGCATTAACAAAACTGTGTAAGATGTGAAAAAGATTGACAGTTAGCATGGGCTGAGAGTCAGGACTATGATGCATCAGCTGAGCTCTATGGAGAATCCAGGATGGCAAGATTAGAAAGACCCGCAGGAGGGAGGTGCATTAGCAGAGCTGAGGAGGGGCAGGGGGCTTGTGGCAGGCCAGGACTAAGGTTCCTTGGCACAGCCGTGTGGGGGAAGTGAACGCAGCTCCTTCCCACACTGTTCCCTTCTCAAGCAGCACAAAATTAATGCTTCCCTTTCATGGGGCCTGAATTCACTCCTTGGTTTGAAAATGGTATTCAGAGTAATGAAAATTACCTTGACAGACAACTTTGATTTTTATTAACTGCTACTTGATGACAGCCATGTTCTTGGGGGTGGGTGAGAGGGTAAAGATTGGATCTTGAATATGTAGGTCCAACAGTATGGAGGGGGCACAGAGAGCAATACTAGGATGAAGTTGTCAGACAGACTTGCCAGGTTCCCAGGCAGAACTCTGTCCTCTGGGCTGTCTCTTCCTACCTGGTACAGATAATCAGACACTGATGGGGCATGAAGGTGGTGGTGATATTGGCTGGGCCTGTCAAGTGGCAGAAGGTGGACCACAGCTGACTGTGGTCCTTGTAGCAAGCAGGCATGGGAGTTCGCAGAAGAGGCCAGTGGGTACTGGCAGTTGCAGCAGGGCTGGCCAGGGACAATGAATGGCATTGCTGCTGTTTACAGTGCTGGAGGGTACAGCACTGGGAATGCTTACTGGTGCTGGACTCCAGGGCTTTGCTTGTGATTGTAGTAGCTAAGCATTGGGCACAGGCTGTTCATAATGGACAATGGATCCAGCAGTGTGAGGATTTGCTGTGGCAAAGTGAGGGACACCTTTGGGAGTGGTGCAGTACTAAAGTGCACCAGCTCCTTCCTTATCCTTTTCCAGTCAAAAGAGCCTCTTCATTTTCCTGCACTACATCTTTGTATGTCATTTTGCATCATTCTTGGGATGCTGTAGATGAGGCTGAAATCAGAGACTGAAAGATGCTATCTACTCTACCTTCTGGGCACAAAGCAGGACTGTCCCTACATTTACCCTCCAGGGAAATCTCTGCTTTATTTCTAAATGTCCGTAACTGCAGCATCTCCTACCAGCTTTCTCATTTGGTTCCATGATCCTCTATAGGCTTCAGCATTGGGACATTTTTCTTGTTCAGCTCCTCCCCCTGCCTCCTCCCCACCCCAACCCCATACCATCTTATTACTCCTAGTCAAACTGTCTTGTAACTTGCCACAGAAATCTTCTTGCCATCTCAGTGTTCATTCTTACAAGCATGTAAAGAGATACAACCCTTTTGGGTCTGAAAGGTCCTTTTCTCTCCCAAAGGTCTGGTTTGCCCAAGAAAAATGCCCCAGCTTAACTGATGGTGTTATTTTAAAGTGGTGCAGACCTTATCTTGAGTCCTGTTTGGGCCTACCATTGAGCACCTGTAATGAATTTATTCTCACAACGGGCTGCTGGATTAGGGCAGAGTGGCTATTCCCACTCTACATATGGGGAGCCAAGGCACTGCGAGCACTTTTACACGTGCTTCAGGGCAGGGATGAGTGATGTTTTTATCAGAGTGGCTCCTAATAGTGCTAACATTGCATGGCACCCCATGGCCCTCTTGAAAGGATCTCAAGGTATCCTGGTTGAGAATCATGCCTTAGAGACTAACTGGTTCAGAGAGGCATGATCTTTCCCAGGTGACAGCTGGGAGAAGTTCTCTTCAATGAGCTTTAGTACAAATGCTCCTGCTGCCATTCTGAAGTGTGGGGACGCTGATACATGGGACGCGGGAGGCTTCTGGAGTGCGGTAATTGCCACGCTCAGAGTCCAGCAGACTCAATTAATAGCAGCACATCAGAGCAGCTTCTGTGCTCATGTAGAGGCATCCTGGGTGTTTAAGTGACTTGCCCAGGGCCCCAAAGGAAGGGGAGACTTAAAGATGGGTCTCCCAGGTTTGAATCCTGATTGGTGGACCATGGGTTTAAACTGAGCTTCAACAAGCTGCTCTTAAACCAGAAGACGAATGCCCACCAAGGCATCTATGCTAATTAAACTGAATAGCTTCAGGTTAGACTAGTGCAAATTTCTTGGGCTGACAAACTTGGAGCACAGAGGAAAGAGGCATAGGAGGCTGAGTACAACCTGGCCAGCCATTGCTGAGCTGTGCAGGTTTTAAATTTCATTCAGTCAGCTGCCCCGCCGCCTGCTAGAGGGCTGAGGGCTGCTGTTCTACTTAGTTCTCTTTCCAGAAGGCAGAGCCCTGAGGCAGATCTTTATCATGTCTGCATACAAACATTTCCCTTTTAAAGGTGACCTGTGCAAAGAAACTGGATTGGTGTCCTTCTTGGTTTTGTTTCTTTATGAACGATAAAGACAAGGTAGAGGAACATTTTATTTATTTATTTATTTATTTTCCTTTAAAAAGAGATTTTTTCCCCTTCTTAAAAATTCACTTCGTACGTAGCTGCAGCTCCCCTGGGTCTCCCTGGTCTTGCTGAAACGGATATAGTAGCTCTGCCCTGAGAGCCGTGCTGTTGGGCTTAAGCCCTGGCAGCTCTGCTGTCAGCATGGAGTTGTCGCAGCTCTACGAGACCAAACTGCTGCCCTGGGTCACTCTGGTTTTGCTGCAGCTAACATAGTGGTGGGCCTGCTCTCTGCCCTAGCAGCTCCTGGTCTTGCCCCTGCTTACCAGCCTCTAGTGGCAAGTCACAGCTGTGCAGGTGAAGGACAGTCAGAGGAGGATTTTTGGCTTAAGGTGTGACTGCTTCACTAAGAGGAGAAACACTAAGACAATTAACATTTGTGTGGCTTTCTGTGTAAGGTATAAGAAAGCCCTGAGATCATTTGCAGCCCTTGGCACTGGTGATGAAGGGTGCATTGGACTGGAATCAATCCTATGTGTTCACTTGTCTATGCACTTTGAGTAGTGATCTCTCTTTGCAGGGTCAGGCCTGTGGTCACATCACCCATTCCTTGTTGCCCAGGGTTGCTGTAGATGACACTTCAGATACCTCTGACACATTTTTCCATCGCACAGGTTAAGGTGTGCAGGTAGTACAGTGAAATGAACATTGCAGTCAGGCAGGAAAAAGATCTTCCTTCTCTCTCTGCTTTTTGGCATGGCAGGATGATCAGACTTCTTGTGTATTATCCTGGCATATTACATCTCTCCTGCTCTCTTGTTAATGGTTTTAAACCTCTTGGTAGCCTAATGTGTTGGTGCCAAATGGATTGGCATTTATTTTGTGTCGTGAACAATTGTTCTTTGCTTTGGGGTAGCCAGTACAGCCATTCCTTGCATACTCATCTACAAAGCAAACTGCACTCAGTGTTCAGATGCTCACCAATGAAATGCCATGGGGGCAGGTGGAGAGAGGGACTGTTTGATTTTGATTCTGATTTGTAGCTCATTTGAAAGATAGCACCACATCAAACTGTTTCTTGATATGGCTGAGTGAAATTTGGTCTGTTGTGAGCCACTTTCTGATTTGTAGTGCTCTGTGTCTAGCCTCAGGTTCTAGGGGCATGAAACAAGGAAGCAGAGTTTGTCTGACTTGACGTGATGAATGGAGAACACAAGATGATGAAGACAGAGCTGGTTGCTCAGCCAAGCAAAGGGGCTGGTTCAGAGCAGGCGTAACCATAGACATTCCACCTGCGTGTAAAAAGGCCCAACGGTGTTCATTGGTTAAGGCACAGCAGTGCCTGTAGCTGATACAGCTAGCGTCAAGTCCAGCTGCCTTTGACTCCCCAACCCAAATGACAAAGGTATCCAGTTATAGCCCGGTTGATGGGGAGAGCCCCTGGCAGGAGCCTTGGAGAAATAGTGAGATACTTTAACTGTTCTGCCACTGTGCCTCTTCTCACCTAGTTATAATGGATCTCAGTTTAATGGAATGAACTTTATTCTTTACAGACTGGTGTAAACATTCAGTGACTCCACCAAAGTAACCAGGATTAAAATTGATTGTCTTAATGTTTAATTGTTGGGTGTGTCTGGGTGAGACAGTGGCATTTTACAGGTCCCCTTAGCAAAATCAGACCCCGACTCGAGTCTCTGACCCTGGTGGGTCTTTCATAATCCTGGATGATGTGGTAAAAATGGTGGGAATTCTCATCTCGTTTCCTGATGACTTATTGTGGTTTCTTCTGGCTGAGTGTGAGAGATGGGGATCCTACAGGGTTGGGGGGGGGGGCATCAACAGACATTTTGAGTGTGGGTTTTTTGGTATCTCTTTGAACTTTACGTGCCAGCAGTGCAGGGGAATACTACTAGGGCAGTAAGGCTAACCCTGGGCCCTTTAGCTTTTCTCCTCAGGTTACCTCTAGCATGGGTTTGATGCCATTAGAGCTTAAAAGAAACCTGGATCCAGATCTCCCCCAATATTTTGTGGGTGCAGATCCCAATAGCACAGTTGACTTGGGAGTCCCTAATAGGTTGACTCAAGACTGATGCCTGTCAGGGTGGTTTGGAGCTGGATCCCAGCTATGCAGACTGAGCATTGCAGCAGAGGAGGCTCTTCATGTCAGGTCAGCAGGTGCTTGAGACAGTATCCCAGGGGCAGGCAAAATACAGCCTGTGGGCTGGATCTGGGCCACCAGGCACTTTTGTCCAGCCATGGCACCCAGCAGCTAATTGTACCTTGCCTTGCCCTTCTGCCCATGAAAGTGGGAGCAAGGCGTCCATGTATACACAAGCTCCAACATACCCTATTGTGTCTCACTGCTTGAGTGGGTGGAAGTGAGGGATGGTGGGAGGTGTGGGGAGCCCCCCATACTCCACCCATTGTGTGCAGCTCTGGCAGGTGGCAGCAGCAATAGGCAGGGCCCTTGGGGCGCTCATGCCTGGTACAGGTGCTAGTGCCTGGTGGCATGTGGCTCTGGCCAGCGCTGCACATCGTGACGAGGAGTGCAGCTGCCATTGGGCTGTCTCTATCGTTGGCACTCCCCACTTGTGTACCATGGGAGGGAACTCAGCTCTCTGCCATGCAGGTCCTGGGAGTCCACTGGAAGTGGAGGGGAGCCCTGGCTCCTGCTTGCATGCAGACTCCTGGGACCTGCATGGCAGGAAGCAGTGAAGGCACCCGGCTCTAGCATGTGCAGCTTCCATTCCATGGTGTGCAAGTGCAGGAGCTGCTCATGCATGGCAGGGGGCACTGGCAATAGAGACTGCTAGGTGGGGGCTATGCTCCTTGCTGTGATGTGCACCGCTGGCTGGAGCCATGCACTGCTTGGCACCAGCACCTGCACCAGGCATGAGTGCCCTGAGTGCCCCTGCCTGCTGCTGTTGCAGCGTGGAGGGAGTTGGGGGGGGGGGAATCCCTTACACTCCCCCCCCTCCTTCAAACCCCACAAATACCACCCACCCACACCCTGCCCACATAGCCACACCCCCTGACACAATGTTCAAGACTAAGAATTTATTTTTGAGTTGTTATGCAGTTACCTCTATATACAGTACACACGACAAAAATTACCTGGGCAGTCAGGGAAAAAGAAAACAGGGGCAACATCGGACCCTTGCTAAACCAAATGGGGCAGCTGATAACTGGCACCCAAGAAAAAGCCAATCTCCTTAACAATTATTTCGCGTCAGATTTCCACCAGCCTAAGGGGATTGTCCCGCCTGACGAGATGCAGAATTACCAGGGTAAGGGTGGACATACACCCATCACTGGCATGGATCTCATGAGGGAACACCTTGAGAGGCTGGACATCCAAAAATCAGCTGGCCCAGATGGTATGCACCCAAGAGTGCTAAAGGGACTGGCTGACATAGCACAGCCAACGGCGAGGGTGTTTGAGAGCTCATGGTGCTCGGGCAAGGTACCTGACGATTGGAAGAGGGAATGCGGTGCCTATCTTCAAGAAAGGCAGGAAGGATGATGCAGGGAACTACAGGCCAATCAGTTTGACCTGAATCCCTGGAAAGATCTTGGACAAAAATAGTTAAAGAAACTATTAACAACAGGCTAACAGAAGGCAGCGTTCTGCGGGAGAGCCAACAGGGCTTCGTTGCGGGCAGGTCTTCCCTGACCAATCTCTTTTCCTTCTGACCAGGTGACACATCCCCTAGACAAAGGAGAAGAGGTTGATATCTTATATTTGGACTTCAAAAAAGCCTTTGACCTGGTGTCCTGTGATGTCCTCATGGTAAAGTTGGGGAACTGCGGCCTCAACATCCTTCCGGTCTGATGTCTGGGGAACGGGCTCCGTGGTCAGATCAGTCACTGGAACTGAATCAGTGTGGCACAGGGTTGCCAGTGGTGACCTCCAGGGCTCTGTTCTCAGACCTGTACTCTTTAATATATTTAGAAATTATCTGGACTTTGGTGTCAAAAGCGGACTGGTTAAATTTGCCGATAATGCCAAACTGTGGGGAAGTGTGATCCCACTAGATCAGGGGTTGTCCCCCGGGGGTACGCGTAACCCCCAGTTGTACTTGAGAAGGCCTTAGGGGGTATGCACAGGCAGGTGGGGCTGGAGCATCACCATGCACCATCCTGTGCAGGCGCTGCCTGCCTGGCCAGACACAAGGACCAGGGGAAGGTCGCACATGGCAGCTGTCGCCACTCCGTGTTCGGTTGCGTGCCCCTCCCCCTGCTTGGCATCCGGCTGCCAGGGTACACTACTCTGTGTCTAGCTGTTGGGGTTACACTAACCCAAAAGTTGAAAAATGCTGTGCTAGAGGATAGGCTGGCGATTCAGGCCCACCTCAAAAGGCTCACAAGGTGGGCAGCTCAAAACCTGATGGCATTCAACACTGAGAAATACAAGGTGCTTCACCTTGGGAGAAAAAACCTGCATCCTACTTATAGGTTTGGCAGTGCTACACTCGCTAGCACCATGACTGAAAAGAGACTTGGGGATCATGACTGACCACAAGATGAACATGAGCCATCACTATGAATGCTGCAGCTGGTAAAGCAAACAAAACTCTTGCATCTACCAATGCATCTCAAGTAAGACCCAGTAAGTCATCCTCTTGCTTTACTTAGCCTTGGTGAGGCTGCTGCTGGAGTACTGCATCCAGTTCTGGTCTCTGCAATTCAGAAAGGATGTGGAGAAGCTGGAAAGGGTCCTGAGGAGAGCCACGCGCATGATCAGAGGTCAAGAGAGCAAGCCTTACGATGACAGGCTGAGAGCCATGGGACTCTTCAGCCTGGAAAAGCACAGGCTCAGGGGTGACTTGGTGGCAGCCTATAAGTGCATCAGGAACTGGGAGAACAGCTGTTCACCAAAGAAAGACAAGGTCCAATGGTCGTAAACTCTTGGAAGACCATTTTCGGCTGGACATAAGGAAAAGCTTCTTTACTGTCTTGAGTCCCCAGGGCCTGGAATCGATTCCCTCCAGAGGTGGTGCAAGCACCTACTCTGGACACTTTCAAGAAATGTTTGGATGCTTATCTTGCTGGGATCCTTTGACCCCAACTGATTTCCTACCCCTTGGGCGGGGGGCTGGACCCAATGATCTTGCGAGGTCCCTTCCAGCCCTTATGTCTATGAAATCTCTTACAATATGTCAAAGTAGGTGTTTGACTTTTAGTGTATGACTTTTTTTTCTGGTTCTAAGATGGCAACTTCCCCTCCCAAAAGGGACTTCTGGTGGCAATGGTTCAGGGGTTAGGGGGTTGGACTTCTGGTCCCAAGATGGCAACGAGGGGGTAGGGCTACCCATGCGGCCCTCAAAAGCTCACCAAACCTTGTTTAGCAGCCCTCCAGATGAAATAATTGCCTGCCCCTGCACAATCCCCTAAAACAGGCCCTCAGATATGCTCCTTCCTTTCCTTGCTGCTTGGTCTCTCTTGAGGAGGGAGCTGCTGGTGTAGGAGGGGGTGTGAGGCTTCAAGGCCTCTCTAAGCTGGAGCTTCCTTTGCCAGAGGGGAGAAGTCATTTGCTTATTTCCCCGGTAAACGCAGTTGACCTAATAGCCATGGGTCTCACTCCTGCTTCTGCAGCTGCTGATATGCAAGCAGTGCGGCATCCCAGACTCTCAAGAGTCCTGCATCCACTTCAAGAAATTGAAGAGTGTGGTTTCCCTTTGCAATAAAAAGATCACTCAGCAAAACCTTCCTGCAAGGCTGATAATCCCACTCCCTCCCACCCAGTTTACTGCAAACAAGCCCACCTTGCCAACCTGGCAGGTCAGTAGAACAACAGCTTCCCCCGTTTGCTGCAAAAGGTGCTTGTTTAATTGCTTTGTATCTTCTTGAATAACTCACCACTTCATCAAGTGCTATGGGTGGTTTATTATCTCTGGATCTGGATGTTTTTGCTTGCTAGGGATGAGGGATAGGGTAATGTTTGGAAGGACTTGGGTAGATATTTATTATGTGTTTGCTCCAGTGTTTATGATAAGGTCTCCTCAATTTTTTTGTGACTATAATGTATGCCAAAGGACTGATAGTAAGCTTGCTTCACAATTCAGGCCCCTTTAAGTTTTGGATTTACTGGCATCCACTTCTAAAGGCTCTAAAGGGCCAACACCCAGCTCTTGGAGGACTGGACCCTGGAGGGTACCAACCAAGCCTTGAGTCTCATTTTACATGCAGTGGGTGCATCTACACATGCAATTTATTTGAAGCAATAAACTCTGGAGCAGTTTGAGCTGGAGTAAATTGCTCCCAGGTGCAGTGTTCACATGTGCACCCAGGACTGCAGCAATTTGAGCCAGAGCAGAGCAGTTTGCGCCAAGGCTGCTCAGCTAGTGAAAGAGAATCCCAGCCTTGAAGTATTTACAACCACAAGAGGCAAAAGAGATGCAAAAGGAAGCAGGCACAGCATAGGATTTGCCCTAGTTCATACAGCCTGTCAGAAACAGAACCTGGGTCTCCCAGCCCTGGAAAATGCTGCTTCTCTGATAGGATTGGCCTGTGCCTGCAGGGAGGACCCAACCACCGGCACACTTCTTTGGTCTTCCTTCTCTGAGTTCTCAATGAGAAGTAGTTCCTGAATCCTTGCCACCTCTCTGTGAAGCAGGTTATAGCTCATCAGTTGCAGAAGGTGCCACAATACAGTGGTTCTCAACCTTTTGGTACCTTAAGTACCCCTTGCCGATCAACTCAGCAAAAGCAAAACTGGAAATCCCACTGTGGCACTTGTGGTTTTGCCATGGTGAGCTGAGTCCCACTTCTTCTACCCCGGCCCAGAGCAAAGCAGCCTGTGCGGGGCCTCCTTCCCTATCCCCCAGCACACTGATGCTGGGGAGTGCAAGCCCTGGCACACCAGACACGGTGGGAGGGGTGGCAGCTGGAACTTCTGGCCTGAACAGGTAAAGACCAAAATGCAGCACCGTTGTACTCCCTGCCCATGTCTCGTGTACCCCCAGGGGTACGCATACCACGGGTTGAGAAACACTGCCATAGTGGATCAGACTTGTGCACCATCTGATCCAGTCTCCTGTTGACTGCTCTCATGTCTGATACTTCAGAGGATGGGGTGACAGGGCCTGTAGTAGTCCACGATTGGAAAAGTTCGCTCTATGTGTGTACAAATCAACGGGAGCTGATTCTGCCCACATTATCCTCTTAAGTCAGTCATTTCTGCTGTCCTTAAGGATTGTGGAGAAGGAGTTAGAGCAGGGGGATGGGACCCGGAGCTTCTTGGCTTTATCCCTAACACTCTGTCTAACGTGCTATGGATAGTCTTCATGCAGTTCATTCAGTGTCTCTATTTTCCATTTGTATAATGAGATTAATAGTTACTGCTAAGGGAGACTTGTGAAGCTTAGATACCTAAGCAGCTTTAGAGTCTGCAAAAAGAGGCATGTTGAAAGGGTGTGTTGTTGTTTCCATCCTTTGTCTCAGCTGGTGCTTAACTTTCTGGTTACTCTATAATTACAACTGGCAAAAGCCTAATGGTTTCCATATGGTTTGAAGATGAAACAAAACCAGATTTGGAAGGGAAACCTGTAACTATAAGGAGCTATGGTTGGATTCAGAGGGATCTCTACCTCATTCTTTCATAAATAGTGGTGAATAAAGTGCACCACTATTATAACTCACTGAAAATGTAAAACAGACTGTTAGTGCTTAGTATTGCTATTTGCTATTAAGTGTCCATGTATCCTGCAGCACAGAATATGTCTGGCTCCCATCAGATCAAGAATAGCTTCAAGGACAGTAATGAAGAAATCAATGACATGTGGTGGAGTTAACCTGCAACATGGTATTGAAATGAGAAAACCACGTTCTTCCAGAAAAGAAGAGAAACAATAGCTCTGGCTTTCATGTGTAGATTTCAAAGCATTTAATCAAAAACCAGCCAAGTATCATTACTCCCAGTTGACAGATGAGGCAGCAGGCACAGAGACTCGTCCAGTAATCAATGGCAGAATTTAGGAGTGAGCCCAGGTATTGGGCTCCTTGGCTACTTGCTTTTGCCACTGTATCATGCTGCCTTGCTGCTTTAGTTCAAACCAATAGCAGATTTGTGGAGGGGATGGGTCTTATTTACATTGGACCCAGACATGTGGGGTCTAATTATCAAGTGCTTGTCACCCAAAATCAAGTTTAGAATTTCAAAGAACTTGGCACCCAACACAATTAAGGTTGTTTGACCAATCCAGCATCAATCCTAGACCTCCATAACATTGACAAAATGTCAGTTTGGATCATAATCCAGTCTCAAAAATCCTGCCTCTACCGGAGTCATTCAGTGAAGCCAGGATTTCTCCTGATTTTCTGGCTTGGAGTTGGGTCTGTTGACAACATTGTAGTAACACCGGTTTACAAAATGTCAACAGTTTAGCATCCTGTTTCCTGGACGGAGCGTTGTGTTTCTGAGGCTTTGTCACACTTATCTTTATGAATCAGAACTCACGGCTGAGGTGGTAGCTTTATGAAGAATATATTTGTATTAAAATCAAATGCAAAATACTGCCCTGCTGTGCTGCATAATTTGACTGTAATTTGCCTTTGTGTTGTGCATAATGCATAATGTTGTCTCTTACAAGAGAAAATATTTCTATATAACTGAAGAAATCAATCAAATGTACTCAGGCTAACTTGTAAAAAAAAAAAAATGTACTACAAGCTTAAAATAGGCATTTTTATTTAATTTGAGGACATTCATAAAAAAATTAATTAATGGACATACTTGCATTATCAGAAGAAACGCAAACATTCATCATGAAGCCATCTGTATACTGTTAGTTAAAATGTTGTAGGGCTTTCCCTGGATTTCCTCAGATTAACTGGAAAGCACAGATGCATGAAGTGTCACCCTCTTGTCCAGAGAGGATTATTTTTTGGATTTTTGTATACCTGCATCTTCTTTACAGAATTCCTCTTGCCTGGATTTTTTTTTTAATTTCATCAGCAGAATGATATGGGTTTGTTAGTTTATTTTTTTTGTCTTGGCCAGTAAATATTCATCACAATTTTACAGCAGATTAGTATCTTTGTATCAGAAAGTCTGTATGTACCTAAATCTGTTCCTCTTCATGCATATCAGGCTACAAAGTAACTGCTGAAACTATTCTAGACCAACAGACCCCAGAGAGAAAATCCATTCTAAAGCACGTTTAGGATCTGAGCCTCTGGATTTATTTCTGTGAAGCTCAGAGAAGCATTTCCCAATGTCTGTCTGCATAAGTGAATCTAGGATTTTGAAAAGGGTGGCGCACATGGTGTGATACATCATCACGTATAACATTTTTCTCCAGTTAAAAAGAAACTAGAAGCTGTACTAATAAATTAGGGGTCTAGAGCTATATTATTCAGTTTAAGGTTGAAGCAAAAAGAAACTTTAGTGAAATGTGCATTAACTTACTTATATCATGTTGTTATATATAAAAACACAAGAAACTTGGCAAAAATAATTGAAGGATGTTGTTTCATTAGTCCTGTAGAATTAAATGTACCTTCTAGATACATGAAACAAAGCTTAGGCTTTTTGAGCATCTTGACAATGCATCCAGTGCTTCACTGAAAGTGATTTGTGTGCCTAAGTTTATTTTCACCTGAGTTAACATTTCCATACCTGTGTTAATGTATTTATCTAGAGTTAAAAACAGTCTGCAGGGCTGTGAAATAGGAGCTACATTTCAAGAACAGCTAACAGGGCAGAATTTCAGAAGAAAGGATAGCTTGATTAGTGTAACGATTAAAGTCCATTAGGAAGAAGAGCGGGTCTTAACACTGGAATGAAGAGTTTAGAAGGAATCGGGTAAATTGTAATGCTCCACGAAGTCGATTTACTCCCTCGCTGCTGACTGAATAGAAATATTGCTGCCACTGCCAGGTGGGTGGTTTTAATCTTTGGGTGGACAAGGAATCAACAGGGGGTATAACTGCACTAGTGCACTACCCCTGGATCTACCCCTGTCTGTTTGTCTGTCCCTGTGTCTTAATGTCCATCAACCACTGATTAATTAGTATATGCAAAATTACAACTGATGTAGTCATGGAAGGAAGGGGAAAAAGTAGGCAATTGTTAACTGTTGAGGTGATTTACCCCTCATGTCGTGATTACCCATTCAAGAATAACTTGTTTGTGGTCAAGAAGAGGAGAGGCTGAGGCCTGAAGTGGCTTAGATGCATAAGGTTTGTTTAGGGAAGAATGGAACAAGGATTCAGGAATTCAGGCTCTAACCTTAATACTGCTGATGTGTTCATTAAGAAATCTTTGTCCCATACTAGATAATCATGATGGTGTTTAGATGCTATAAGAGAAGGCAGAAGAAGAGAAGGCAGGCAATCAACTGAATATTGGAGAGGCATGTAGTAGTTTGTCAGTCATACAAAGACACAGACACATCAATCAACCACTGCTCCTACTTAACTGTTCCCTTGTTCTCCTTGCTTTGACAAAGTATTTACAGCTTTGACCTGGCTCCTTTGCAAATGCAAAACGCCTTTGGTTAATGAGTCAATGGCTGCTGAGACCTTTTCTGATGGCTGTGGCCTGGCCTTACATTTCAGCTTCCTTTGCTAGGGCTGGATGTCTGATTATATGTTATGAAAATTGTGCAGGCTAAGAGTTGTGGCTGTGCAATAAGGCTGGACTTAATTAAATAGGTCCAGAGCTGAGTGAGCCTGTGACAAAAGGAATGAAATCATGGAAATGGCTTGTGTCCAGTACAAATGAACACTGTATAAAAGGCTGAATTCCTTTGGATACCACCCATCCAGGAAGGAGGCCCAAAGAGGAGGAGGAAGTGTTTGTGCTGTTTACCTGCTGCATGCAATTAAAGCCTTCCTCTCTCAGGACTCATTAGGAGAGGTCTGGACTGGATGCTGGGCGATGCTGCATGCTTCATGGAAGCTGAAGACACAGATAAAGATTTCCTTAGCCTGGAACATGAACTTTGGGACACCGTCCTGGTTGAAGGCTGTATGGAGCAGTTCAGAGATCTACCTCCTGCTGCACTCTTCTACCTGCCTCTGCTGTTGAAGGAAGGCAGGGGGCAGCTGGCTAGTGTATGGTCACAAGGGATTGTAAGTGTTACGAGCCAGATTCTTTACTCCCTGACACCAATAAAACTATAACACATAGTAGAAACACCCTGATGTCAGAGTGCGCTTGTACACGTGACGCCATTACTACATACATGTGACAAAATGTCACTTTGTATGGCTTAATGGTGACACACTGTACATGTGCATGAGTTTTGGGGGTTTTAAATGAGTTTGCGATATTGCAAATTGCAATGATGCAACTGTCAGCTCCAGCCCCTGCCCCCCTCCCCCCCCCAGCTGCAGGAGAGGTGGGCAGGCTCTACAGAAAAAAAAGATTGGGCCCCTGGCCACTTCTGCTTTCAGCAGGCTCCTGTGGCTGGCAGGATACCTGGGGCCACCCAGGAACAGGCTGGCTTGCCCCTGGGGCAATGTGGGAAAGCAGGACGAGGGCAGCTGGGTTTGCTGGTGGCTGGAGAAGGCAGCAGGGATGGTGCATGGGGCGCTGGAAGCCCAGGCAGGCTGCTAGCTGCCTGAGTGCCGTCCCAGCTCAGAGGCACCTGATCTAATGTTTCCCCAAGCCCACCTGGGCTTCCAGTGCCCTGTGCGCCATTCCTGCCACCTTCTCTGGCCTTCAGCAAACCCATCTACCCTCCTGCCACCTTCCTGTGCTTCCCCAGGGGCAAGCCAGCCTGTTCCTAAGTGGCCCCAACCATCCTGCTGGCCACAGGAGCCTGCTCAAGGCAGAAGCAGAGGGAGCCCTGATCCTTTTTTTTTGGCGGAGACTGCCCACCTCTCTTGCGGCTGGGGGGCAAGCTGCTAGTGGGCCAAGTGGCTCCTGAGCTGTGGGGGACCCCAGTCCCTCCCTCTACAGTAGCAGTGCCCACCAGGGCTGCCTGGGTGGGCTACTAGCGGGCTGGGTGCTGCCCCAGCTCGGGGTTGGGGAAGAGTTAGGTCAGGCTGGGTGCTGTTTCTGAGCGGGGGCAGCACCTGGCCTGCTAACAGGCCACCAGGACAGCCCAGGGGGGTGCTGCCACTGCAGAGGGAAGGACCGGGGTCCCCCACAACTCAGGGGCCACTTAACCTGCTGGTAGCTTGCCCCCAGCTGCGGGCAGACTCTGGCTCCGATTTACTAAAAAACAAAACAATCAGGCCCCTCGCTGTAAGGTGATGGAAAATTTGAAATGGCGGGTTTCAATTTAGGGGGCACAGGCTAAAACCCTGAGGACTAAACCCCTGGTCTAACAGGGCAGGGGAGAACTGAATCAAAATAGGAAGTGGTAGAAAAATTCACTTGGATCATCGGGCCCATTTTCCAAGGGTCCAAAAGCATGGGCTTTGGTCAAAATATATTGCTGCCCACTAGAAAGAGTCCTGATTATGAACATCACGGTCAGGCTCTTTGTGGGGTGAAAGAGGAGCTCTTTCCAGGGCAGGGGTGGTGCTGCTTATCACGCTGAAGTTTATTGCTCCTTGGCGCTGCGTTTAAATGTGATTGGGACCACCGTGTGCTGAGCTGGGTCAGAGCAGCCCCGGCTGGCAGGGAGCCCAGGGGGTCAGCCTGCCAGCCTGGGGTTCTCCAACCCAGCAAAACCGCAGAGGGGCTGGCTGGGGCACCAGGGTGTTGCAGTGTGGGGCTAGCCAGCAGCCAGCCCCCACATTGAAGCACCCCTGTGCCCCAGCCAGCTGGGTCAGTGTCAACATGTGCACTGCTGCAGAGTTTATTATTTTATTCCAGCCCAGTAGCCCTACACGTGTAGGTGGTGAGACATATTTATTGCAGAGCTAATTAGTTTACTCTGCAGTAAATGCGTCGTGTAGATGTACCCGCTATGTGCTGACCTGCCTCTCCCAGAGGGGTTCTGGAGGACAAGGATGGTCTCTGAGTGTAGCAGCCAATGCCAGCTCCCAGAGTTTATGACGGTGACATGTGATCACTATGCACTGGATTACCAGTTACCACCAGTTTGCAAATTGGCATCAGTTGCTGAGGTTTTCTGTTCATAGTGGACCTGAGGCTTGAGAGTCAACCTAGAGATGAGCTCACAGCCTCTTAGCAATACCCTGAGCCAATCCGGCCTTCCTGGTAGTTGTAAAAGAGCCTGGACTGTGAACAGGTCCATAACTGGCTGAGTCCTTTTAACCCAATGGAAGTCCTGGAAGCAGTGATCCTGAGAGCAGCAAGGACTCTGGTCCTGTTTCACTACGCGGGATGCGATGGGGCCCTTGGTTTGGCGATGAGTGCAGAGCGAGGGCAGCCTCAGAGAATGACTGCTCTAAGGAGGTTGGCTTCTTGTACCACGCATGAGATTAGAGGAAGGCCATGAATCAATGGTGCCTGATTGTTTCCTGAGGGCCAGAGCATAAGTGTTTTGAAGAGTAGGAGGAGACTGAGGGGGCAGTTGTTCGGGAAATGTGGATGCTTTGTTGCTAAATTTAGGGAATAAACCACGGCTGATGCTTGTCAGGAAATGGAAGTAATTTAATAAGTGACAATCACAGGCAAAGCAAAAAATGGACAGCAGAATACAGCCTGTCATATCCCCCCAGATTTTTATCAGTCAGGCCAAGCTGTACTCAGCTGACAGATTGTGCCATTTCGAAGTGTGGGTGGGCAGTGACTGTGTTAGTAAACATAACAGAAAACAGATGATGGACATCTTCGCCCCCTTCCCTATCACCTCGTATTCTTGATTAGAGAAACAGCCCTCCAGCTTCCTCCTCAGCCCCACGTGGTAACTGTAGCTGTGCAGAGAGCAAGGCAGGAGTCTCTCCTGAAGCTCGTAGTTTCCCGGAAAAATGCTCCCCTTAGTTGAAATTTTTGACAACTCCAGGTTGTTCACAAAGAGGAAACTTTGAGAACAATTTGGGGGAAGAAATGTGTAGTCTCTGTTGCACTCTGTCCAGAAGAAGAGGAAGAAATAGCAAGTAGCTGTAGGGCGATGGAAAAGATGGTGTGGTGAAGAATACATTTTAACATGTAAAAAACCCCCCTGGCGATCTGAAAAGGTTGATGGTTCGATGTCTGTCAGGGTCAGTTCTGCTGTAGCTCATCATAATGTGTTGTTACTTGTAGCCCCTGATGGCTTAATCCTCAGGATTTTTTTTCATCTGCATTTGGTGCTTAAGGGATTATCATCTATGTTGGGTTGCAAAGAGGCTTTCTGAGAGCATTTTGAGTGCTTGTCATGCCCAGGCCCTTACTGAGGACATAGCTGTGGTAATCTCTGAGTATCTCATACGTTTACCATATAAACATGAGTTTGTGCTTTAAAGCTGTTCAAACAACAGGTATCCTTTCCAAACCCCGGAAGCAGGCACAGCAGGCTGGCATTGTCTCAGAAGCCCACTGTGTGTCAGATTAGAAATGTTCAACCTATTGTGGGTTTGGGTTGCCTGAGTATGTACTACAATGATGTCAGAGAAGACTAATATTGTTGTGGGGTGTTGGGAGGGAGCAAGAAGTAGAAAGAGCCTGCATACCAATTACTAAGCCAAATTCCTGTGGGGACTTGAACCTGACCATCCATCATTTTAAGCCAGTGCCTTAACCACTGGGCCATTTAGCCAGTAGCTCTTCCCTACCCTGTCCCCATGTTGTGAAAACTTTCAAAAGATCTTCTCTTCCACATTAGGTTGAAAACAAATTTCTAAACATTGAAACATTTTGCAAATTAGAATTATTGCTTTTCTGGCCAGTCTCACAGATGTTCCTGGGGAAAGAAACTTTAGAGAAGGCAAATATGGAATAACATAGCTGCAGGGGTAATGGCTTGGCACTTAGTCACTGGTTTATAGCCTGAAGGTTTACGGTTTCCATCTAAAAAAACTGATGTGCCTTATCTATTTTAACCTTGGAGGTCCTGGTTATCTGCATACTTTTTGTGTTCATTTTTCAGTCTTGTTGAGGTCTTGACCTTGCTGATACTGTGTGAAAAGAGTTCCCCAGGCTTAATTCTTGCAGGGTGTTAGAACAATATGCCCTTCTCCTGGTTTTGAGCATGCTGCCTCTCACTATCATGATCTGCTTGCTCATGGATTAGGGGAAATTGGAATGTGTCTGGTTTACCTTTTCCATTCTGCTTATTATTTCTTACGCTTCTGTCATGGCCAGCTGCAGGGAGGAGATGGTGCAAAAGGGACATGGATTTGTGTTTCTGTCCTGAGTGGAGTATGTGTGACATGCTGTCGATTTCTTTAATGAATTAGTTAACCACCCCACTGGGAGCCATGGCCCCGATGACCTAAATTAACCTACCTCCATGAACTTTTAAGGAGTTATGCTGATTGGCACAACTGAGGATCCAGTACAGTTTGCACAGGGCTGCAGAAAACACAAGAAGAAGCAACAGGTCCTGCTTGGAGGCTTTTACAGTTTAATTAGAAAAGATGCAACACACTCAGAGGTATGGAGGAAGATGATGTTTTAGATCAGCTCTTTAAAAGGATTATTCATTTAATCATTTTTTATCTGGCAGTGGGTGAGTGACAGCGCTTGCTCAGAACAATATTTCATAATGCTTAAATGTCCTGGAGATTCTTTAGCTGCTTTCCTGTTCCTTCTCTGTAGTGCATGCTATTACTGGAGGCACAGCATTGGAATCAGTGGGATTACAGGAGCTGGGTCTTCTTGTTCAGCACTCAAAGGTATTAGGATATATAAGGGTCTCCCTAGCTGGGAGGGGAAAGCTGGCACCAGGCCACATTGGCCCCTCTTGCATTTCTCTAGTGCATTGAAGTAAATCTTTGTATTTAACCAGCCAGCTCTACAGGGGTAACTTGACATAACTTAGTGAAGTCAGTGGAGAATTAGGCTGAATTTCCCCCAGATTGCTTCATTTCCTTCCCCTTTTGTATTTGGCCCAGTGGTTCTTGGAGTAGAATTTAATCACAGCTGGAGTGAACTGTGTGTTCATGGAGAGTACCAAGGATACAGTGGAAGCCACTAAGCCCTTTCTTGTGCCTGCACAAAAGCCCTGCTTTCTGCAGTATAAACTTCCATCATGATACAATGCTGTGCTCTGTCCCCCCTTGTCCTCCACCCTCCCAAAGGCTACAGGCTTTGCTTAGCCTGATCATGGTACAGATGCTGCTCTAAGGACCCGCATGTTCCTAAGAGGCCTTGAAATAAACCTTGGCATTTCGAAAGGCCATTTCCCACCCAGCCGACATGTCAGCACTAATCCGAGGACAACCAGCCGCATTTAGGGGGAAAAAAAGAATCAGCTCCCACTCAGTAGAATAATGGGAGGGGCTGGCTCCAGTGCTTCGAGGATGCTGCTGGAATTCTCCTGCAGACAAAGAAATGATTGATGAACTAGGTCAGCCGGGGAGGAGATGGTACGTGGGAAAAGTGCTGAGCAGGGAGGCTGCGAAAAGGAAGCCTTTCCCTGAAAAAGAACCACCTCCAGGCAGGCTGCGTTTCCTTAAGAGAAACCTGTAGCTATTGCGCCTCGTGCAGGCAGGGAACAGGGCGGAATCTGAATGGCTGAGTGGGAAAAGGGGAGTCCTCAAGCATGCTGCTTGCATAGCAAAAAAGGGTACGGGAAAAAAAAAAAGATCTGGTTTTATTTTTGAAGTCCTAGGAGGGATGGGGTTGTTGTGAATCTGCTGGCTGTAGCAGCAGCCTGGGAGCTAGGACCTCTCGGTTCCATTCTTAGACCTGCCACTAACTGCCTGGGGTTTTGGGTAAGTCAGGGCCTTGCTCCGTTCCTGGTCCCAAATCTGTAACAGGGCACTACTGATGCTGGCCTGCCTACAGACAAGGAATGACCTGCCAAGGGGAGGTCTGAATAGAAGAGGACAGCCCTGGAGAGAGCAGCTCATGATGTATGATGCTGACCCTGTAGGAGCCTCTGGCAGTGCGTTAACCCCTTCTGCTTCACTTGAAGGATTTTAGCTCTACAAGCCTTGTGAAATGCCATTGACATCCCTCTTCTGCCCCTGCCTCCCAGGTAGTGATTGCTCTTTGGAAAGTGCTTTGAGCTCCCCAGATTTACCCGGCCTGCTGTAGTAGGGTGTTCTGATCCCGGCCCTCCCCACATCTTGTGTGAACCTACCCTGCTCCACTCTTGTTTGGACCCATATATTGCAGGACAGGAAGGATCAGCACCAGTTTCTAGGTTTTGCTGGGTGTGGAGTCCCAGTACAGGGAGACTTTTCAGGCTTCACATTGCTTGTGCCAACTTGAGGCTGACTTGGTTGGCTGCTGCCAACAGCAGTCTTCCTGCAGTCACAGCAGTGGACCAGAGCAATTAGCTTTCCTCCATGAAAAGCCAGTGCCAGGAACTGAGCCTTTGATAATAACAGGAAATCCACCCCCAGTACGGAGGCTTGGGGATGAGAAAAGCCATCAGCAAATATCTCCAGTGGCATCTCATAAAAGAAAATGTCAGTCCTTTTTTGCATCCACCTGAAGATGGATTCATTTAGCACTGATTTCTCACATAGCCCTGCCAGACTTTTCATACCATCTGCCAGATCCAAGCTCTTGCTGACTTGGCTATTTGGTTTTGTTTTTCTTCTGAGGAAAAAGAGAGTTGGACCTCATCTGTTTCATAAGCAGCTTTTTGGCTTTCATCTTGCAAATGCTCATGCATGTGTTTGGCTTTAAGTATATACACAATCTGTTGGTTTCAGTGGGACTATACTTGTACTCTCCATGTTAACACACACAAAAGTATGCAGGATTGGGGCCTTAATCGTCAAGTTTTGAGCCCATTTGCAGCTCTTGTGATGTATCTTAACCCAGACCTTCCCCCAGCCCCAGCTATTTAAGTCCCAAAGCAGTTTTGCATTAGGTTCTAGTCTGTCTGCAGCATCCTGTGCTATTTCACCTATGCACTTCCACCATCTCTCCCATCTCTATCTATGCATATTAGCCCTGACTCGCTTAAATTCAAATCCTCTGCCTCTACCTAGCCTTGCTAGTACATGTAATTCCCAGTCTCCAGTTCACTTCTTGTAGTCTCATTTGAAGCGATCAGCTTGCTTTCCTCATTGAATTCTGAAGTGGATTAGACTGAGACTGTGATACTCATTTCATGCATGTGCCAACCCGGATTTGGCTCTAGCTCTCCAGATGTAAAGGAGCAGTGTACTAACCAGCAGGATTGCTGGGGCCTGCTATCTAGAGCTCCACCTTTTCTACACTGGGGGTGAAAGCCAAGGTAGTACTGGAGCGTGCTGAGGATGTCAGAATTCCTGAAGTGCGTTAGTTGATGACTTTGCAGAATTTCCCTTCTGTTTTGCCGCTGTTAGGTTACAATCTAGCCAAGGACTTCTGTTTGCATGCAGGCTAGCAGAGATCTCCCGGCACAGCATGCCCAGATTTACCCATTAACATGCTTGCAAGTGGAGTGTTGTCAAACTGCTCTGTAGCAGACAAGTGATTTGTTTTAAAAAGCTGCAAAAGTGGAGCCTGGTTCAGGTCTTGCTCACACAGGATTTGTGCCAGTGTCCATAAATCCACAGGATCCAATCCATATCTTACTTGTACCAGTATGACAGACAATGACTGCTGAAAGTGTAGGGGAGGAAACCGGGGCAGAGTGGTCAGTGACGGGTGAGATGACAGAAGTTTTGCAGCTGAGAATGAAGGAATGGGGAGGGTTTGGAGACGCACACACAAACCCACTTCCTTACAGCCTTAGTGGTTGTCTTGACTAGGAAAAGAGATGATTGATAATGTGTTTAGGCTCTCTCCTAAAGTTGATCATGACCAACTAACATGAGGCAAAATGGAATTAACCTCTGCCTGCACTCCTAGCTGATACGATGTCCAAAATCTCATCTAGCTTACGATGAAAACCTTGTTGTTGGTGTATTGGCCAGCTCATTTTAACTATTTCATTTAAATGGATAGTGTGGGTGAGGCAATACCAAATTTCAACAAGCTGGCTAACATACAACAAGGGACACCCCTCTTAGTTTTCATTGCACCAGTATAGCATGTAGAAGAGGTGACATGCTGTGACCTGCACTAGATTCATTAGCCAATAGGTTAACGTCGTGCATGTAATCCTAATCTACATCGTAGAGCCAAAGATGACCATTGCACTGGCTCGGTGCAAGGCCCAAAAGGACCTGTACCCTGAATCCATCACAGATCCTTGTTCTTTCTGTCAGTTCTACTGCTGTTGTCACCCTCAGCTCATTGCAGGATGTGATTTGTTTCAGCTGCCATCTCCATGATGTGTGAGACCGGCCTGCTCTCCCCGGAGCCCTCCAGCCCCACGCAGTATTATGGAGAGTCTTCTGATACCTACTACCATGTTGACCGTTGGCAGAAACTCCGCACGGCTGTCAGGAAGCTGGAATTCTGGGAGAACTTCAATGCTGAGCTGATAGGTAGCGGCTTCTTCTCCAAGGTGTATAAGGTAAAGTGACAACAAGAGTATGGTGTGCTACAAGATGCCCTGGGTGATGGGTGGCACTCAGCTTGCAGGTTATGGCAGAAACGTGTTGGGATGACAGACCTACACATGTTTAACTCCTCTTCCCAGCCTATTTCTTGTTAAGAATCTTCCCACCACGTTGTTTTCCAGATCCTTGTCTCTCCCACTTCATTTTCTGAGAGAGGGCTTGGGGTGGGGCAGGAGAGGAAACCCTTTATTTGATCCCATTCTCCTCTCTTCAGAGAAGCCTGGAGGGGATTTCTCTGATTTATGGCAAGGATCTTTCACTTGACACTTAGAACTGGAAGTCAGGAGTATGATCCCTGGCTCTGGTATTGACTCAGTAGATGACACTGAACAAATCACCTCCCCGTCTTCACATTGATTTCTCCATTGTGAGGAGGCCTAGCTCAAAATCACCAGTCTTTGTCAGAATTTGGGAGGGCCATCATTTTCCCTGGGTAATGGGAGGCACTGGCCTGGAAGGTATTTATCCTGTGTGCATATTTTATTGTTGAAAATAAGGCAAAGCACAAAGTGAAAAAAGAATCTAAAATTAAATCCCACATGGTTCCCAGAATAGCAGCCTCCCACTCCCCTGGGAAGCACCAGCCCATGTGCTTTTCTCTTGCTGCATGCCCACAGTGTATTAGTCTGGTCCACATAGTATTATCGGAGAGCTGAAAAGCCTATAGGGCTGCTGTTCTGTGGGGTATTTCTCTCTCTTGCTCTGAGGGTAGAAATCCTGGACCTTGCAGGGGGCTTACCCTTATTGCTTAACAACATGCCAGACAATCACGACTGTGTTCTGCAGTGGGGATGCTCTGAATGACTCTGCATCAGGCATTGTTGAGGTGGGAGGCAGCTGAAAGCCATCTCTGTCCAAATCCAGATTCCAGGGTGTTGCTTGCCAGTTATCATCTGTGCCCACTGTAGCAAGCTGCTTAGAGTATCTCACACATGGAGTATGAAGTACACTTGGCCATGGGTCACATGTAAATTAATGCTTAGGTCTGTGGATAAGAACTATACCTCTTGCCTTTCGGCCACAGTGCCACAGACCTTTCATATTAGCTACCTTGGAAAAGTAGTGTTTTCTGATGGTAAATGGGGCTCAAGCCTTTGTCTGCCATTCAGACATCTGGTAGGAGTGGTCTAGGTAGACCCGATCCCGTCTCAGGGTAGGGGGTTGGACAAGGTGACCTCTTGAGGTCCCTCCCTGCCCTATATTCGTATGATTTAGCTGCTTCTTTCCCACTCTCAATGTTACATGCTAGTCAAAGGTCCCTCCATATGAGTTTTTAGGTTGTTGGTTTTTTTGCAGTAACCTTCCAGAATACTGCACCTAAGGCAGTTTTGTTATGGCTGTGTCATGTACAGGAAATAGAAACAAACCATGCATATGACTTAGCAGGGTTTGGGTACTTACAGTGGTCATTCTTAGGAACAAGATCATGACTTCTGGTTTTCTCCATACCAACATAAGAGGTTACCACCAGACAAATAACTGGACATGCACATTGCACAGCCATTTGGGGCAAGACCCTCAGCCGGGGCAAATTAGTGTTGCTCTGTTGAAGCCATGACATTTAGCACTAGTGGGCGATTTTACCCTGGGAGCATATAAAAGGGGTCAGTATATTGGAAACACCACTGTGTATTGACTTCTTAAAGTGCTGACTTAACCTTCTTGTACCCTTGTCACTGTTGAATCCATGCAGACTTCTGACAGAGAGAGAGCGGGCAACGTGCTACACATGCCTTCACCTCCACCTCACTTCTCACAGCAGTCTTTGTGAATAATTGCTTATCTCCACCTATATGGAGAGCCTAGTGCCGTTCTCTCTCCCTCCCTCCCTCCCTTTCTTTTCTTTAGCGAATTGCCGTAGTAACAGTTGCTGCTTCTGTTGCCCGTGACATTTCCATTCTGTCCTGCTGCTGAATGAGATTCCAGCAGTAGGCAGGTCAGAGACAGAGTTTGAATGAAAATACAATAACTCTTAAGCAGAAGTATAAAAAAAAATAAAGGTTGAATGAGATGCCTTGGGTCAAAGATTTGGAACAGAGGAGGATGGGGCATTGTTATTGTCCTTTACCAGGACTTGACATTTGACTGGAGACTCTGGTGTGACTGTTACTAGGCACCCTGATGGCTTGCTCGCAATCCTTTTGAGTCCGGTAGGCTCCTTTGGATCCAGTGTCCCTTTGCTCCAGCATTCATTCCTGCTGGTCTTGCTTGTAAGCACTATTGAAGATAATGCTTTGAAGTTCTTTGCTGGTAGCTGCTCTCCTTCAAAGCACTTTATGCACAAAAGGCTGCATTTCTGACATTGGCACTGAATTGGCACTCTGGCTTTTGTTTGCTGTTGTTTATGCCCACAAGCAAGTAGTTTTACATGCAGCTTGGCTAGAGAGGAAGGATTGACTTGGCTTTCAGCAAAAGACCAAGTGTGAAAAGGTCCGACTTCCATTCCAGGTCCTGCTAGTAACTTCCTATGCGATGTTGGGGCTGGGTACTTTCCCTCTCAGTTTCCCTATACCTGATGTGAGGATGTTGAAACATAATACCATCTCAGAACAAGTGTGAGGCTTATATGTGGACAGTTACCTATGGTCATAGGTTACTTTGAATTCCTGTGGTGATGGAAGATGCCAACGAAAGGTGAAGATCCTTGCTAGTCTTGGTCTTAAGTATCACTGAAGATAAGACTTTGAACTCCTTCAGCTCCTGTTACCACAGGAACTCAAAGAGCACATACACTAATTGAATCAATCTCACAAATTCTTGTCAAGCCTTTGCTTTTTGATGGGCAATTTAAACTTCACTTTTCTACCCCTGCTGTCTCCTACCACAAGCTCTGTCTTCACCCGTCAACTCAAATCCAGGAATATGCAAAGCCCTGAACACACCTCTCCACTCCTCTGATCCTTGGGCCCATTCAAGGTGAACTGATCCCTGGCATAACTTAGGGCAGTTGCTGCTCTAAGTTGTCTGGCTAAAATCAATCCCTAGGGACTGCTCTTTTGAAAATAGGTTGCTGAGTGCTGTGTGCTTCAGCTCCCCAAAAAATGCCCCTTTGCTGAGGGACAGGGGGTTGGGAGAAGGCTAGAGCTCTCTGTGCTGGCTTTGCACCACCTGGGGACTCCCCTACCTCAGAAGGACCCAGGAAGTCTGGCTAGGGCAACTCTGTATTCCCTTCTCATCTGGCCCATAGTATTAATAATATTTTGATGTGTTCAACCTTGAACTTGAGTTCTCTGCTCAAATCCAGGGTGAAGTCTTGATGGGAGATCTGTTGATCTCAGGCTAATGACTCGATAGGACCCGTCTTTTGCTGTACCCTAATCATGTGTGTGACGGGAGCAGCCAGCAAAATAAAAGGGGCAGGAAAGCTGTGTCACTGAGCAGTTAAGCAGCCCGATGAAGAGCCAGATTTGACTGGAGCAAGGCAGGCCAAGCTGTGAAATTGCCTCATGACCTTTGTTACAGTGCCAGAGCCAACTCAGCTTAGGAGGAGGAGGAGGAGGAAATGAATTAAAAATGAATAACATTGCAAATGGCACCAGCTTATTAAGCACTACATCGCAATCCTGACAGCACAACCTTTCTGCATAATCAGGGGCGCTGTGGTGAAACTTAATCCCCAGTGATTTACCCCGGGTCAGCAGTCTTGAAAGGCTGCTTTGCAATTTTGCACCTGACTGAGTGGCGTTATACAGGTCTGTAGGACTAGTAGGTTGGTGGCCACAATGAGTGTGGTCTAGCCCAGGGGCAATTGGGAGGAAGAAGGCTGAGATCGCTTTGCATCCCAGATGAGGTGTGCTGGGCAAATATGCTGAGCTGGCATGGGAAATAATTGATGTCCTTGTTGATTTTTTTTTTTTTTTTTTTTTTTTAACCTGAATTTGCATAAGATGTCCATGTGCTTCTGTCAGCTACATTTCTCAGCTTTCTTGTTCTGTGTCCTCTCTCTCAGGTCACACAAACCTCCTGGACAAACTGACCATACTGGACTATATATATTTTTTCTGTCTTTTTGATGTACCAAGTGTATATTACATATGGACCCAAATTATAACCCCAGAGTGCTGCAGAACTGTGGCTGTAAATCCGATCTCTTTCTTTTATAATTTAAGAAAAAAATTTTTTTTTTTATCTCCCCTCTGGAGCTACTGATACTTATTTATAGCTCTGGAGTTCTTGCTTAAGCAATTTTTTTACTTTGGCTTGAGGATTTCTTCTGTTTTCATCAACTGTTCTCTGGCACTTTGTGCTTCACTGGTTCAGAAAGGCAGAATGTATTTCACATCTGCATTTGTGGAACCCATTGCAGAAATCATTGCAGAGTTTGTGAACACCACCAAAGCCCAGCTCGTTGGTCAGGTCTGTATGGATTCTAGCTGAGTTTGGAAACTCCAGTCCTAAATTTTCAGGCTGTGTCATGGAGCGCTCAGGGAGTCCTGAAATGCAAGTTTTGTCCCAAATTTGCCAAAATTGGTTGACTTCTCTCCCCCTCCCTCACCCTAAATGACCACATGGTATCAGGCAGCATCTGGCTACAGCTACCTAAAGACAGAGCTAATTAACTGGGCATGCTGCTGCATGAATGCAGTTGTACTGCTTTTTGAATTACAAGCAGTATAGCTATGTGTACCCTGCTCTGTGCCTGGGCCTAATTAGCTTTGCTGAAGGCAGTGTAGTGAAGCCTATAGTGCTGTACTGTCATGTAAAGTGACTACATGATACTGTTTCTGGTTTGAGAGCTCTATATGGGGCCTTGGATCTGTGGACTGACCTGGATTTCGGCTTCCCCATATTGGTTGCCTTAAGGCTAAGACTTCTGGCAGAGATCTCAGAGCAAATACACCCCAGAGCCCTGTGGAAGCTCATGGCAAAGTTTTTCAGAACCTCCAGCTATAGACACCAGGAAACTCATGGTGGCATTTACACCGAAGTGCAGAGACAAGATTGTTGCTGTGACCGGCCCTGGATAGAGGATCAGGTTGTGTTCTCCTGTGGGGGAAGCAGAGGTTAACAGTGCCCCCAAGGCTAATTTCTCTTGTGGCTCTATTTATAATTGCATAGGCCGCCAAGGTTCTTTGAGTAGATGTGATATCTTTTATTAGACCAAGAGAGAGGTTGGAAAAATATTCTTAGCAAGCTTTTGTGCACAATCACCCTTCTCCAGGCATAGGGAGACTCCCCATGCCTGAAGAAGGGTGATTGCGCCTGAAAGCTTGCTAAGAACTCTTTTCCAACTGCTCAGTTGATCTAATAAAAGAGATCACATCTACTCAGAGAACCTTCCCTGCCTACGTCCTTAGACCAACATGGCCACAACCAAAAACCGTATTTATAATTAGCATTTATAGTGTTTATAAAACCAGTTCAGTTCCAGCTGCTGTTATGTGAGTCTCTGTTCTCTTCATTTGCTTGTGGTAACCTTATCTGTCAAGTAACTCAAGTCATGATGTTCTGGAGCATTAAACCTTGCCATTGTGCCAGTTCATACCAGGTTGAAACTCTCTTGTCCTTTTAAGCAAATGACAAAAAGGACATAGAGTTAAACACCAGACCACGGTTTGCTCTGATAGCACTAGCGATGAGGTCAAGAGACAGAGCTAGGCTGTACCAGGTGACTTCCTCCCTCTAAAAATCATCTTGATTAAAAGTAAATAAAGAAGGTGACAATGCCCTGCAGTATGGCCTGCAATCCAGGCCAGGATTTAAGGAGATATTGGTGGGAACACAAGACAGTTCAGTCTTGGAACTGAAGACCAAGAGAGAATCACAGGCTCTGTCTGCATCCCTCAGTCTCAATAAAGCCTTTAGGTTTGTTGCAGTCAATCCCTGTCTTTACCACTGGGGTCCTACAGGTCCCTGCTAAAATGGCTTGTTTAGACCTCGCCTCTTCCTCCCTTGCTCTAGGTGACTCAGAATGCCACCTGCAAAGTGATGGTGGTGAAAATCTACAAGAATGATGTGGACCAGGAGGTGATCGTGCGTGAGATCAGCCTTCTGCAGAAGCTTTCACACCCAAACATTGTCAGGTGGGTGACTTCCCAGTGGGGCAGCGACCAGGAAGGAGGGCATTGAGCTCAAAGTCAGTGGAGCTGGGCCACACCCTGCCCACAGTTTGACTCTGCCTCTGTCTCTACTGAAGTTTTGTGCTATGGGAAGAAATCTAACACATGTTTTTTGTCTTGCCTCTTAGGTACCTTGGGATATGTGTGAAGGACGACAAGCTGTACCCAATTTTGGAGGTAAGGTTGCTTGCTTCTGTGTTCAGAGGGCAGTCAGGGGCATGAACTTTTACACTGATGTTAACCAAAAGGGAAGTAGCCAAATAAGGCAAGTGATATACTGAAACATTATGGCTCTTTGTTCCTTTCTAGTGGCTGAAGCACTTGGGCCTGCTACTTAGAGCTAGTTTTTAATTCCAGTAAGAGAAGTTCATGCTCTTAGATCTTGAAACTCTTGGTTCTGTCCCCATAGATGAAAGGTGTTGCTTACGGGTTGAATAAAATGCTTTCTTTGCAGCAAAAGCATAAAGTGGCATTTTATTATAAAATGCAAACAATTTGTCATCCCTCACACAATTATGGGACCTCATCCTATGCAGTTGCTATCAGCTAGAGTTTGCATTTGTTTTAATGGATGTCTTGTTTGAATCAAGGGTGCAGGATCAGGCTAGGATCCAAATAAAGTCTTTAAAAAAAACCAGTGTCTTAGGCTAGAACCACACAGACAAAGAGCCGGAAAAGGACAAGAAGGTAACTGGAATGGATTGAAGGTAGCGAATATTGCATGGGCTGAGGAGTCAGTTAGTGAGGCAGAAAGACTTAGGAGTTACAGAGAGAAAGCCCTGGCAACAGTGTTAATACAATCATAAAGCATACAGTTGGGGGCATTTCAAGGGTCATGGCAATGTTGTATAATGTACAGAGCACTGGGCTGGGATGTGGGAGCAATGATTTTTTTTTCTGGCTCTGCCACTGACTTGACAGGTGACCTTGTCTGAGTCGCTTCACTTTTTCTTGCCTCATTTACTCGATCTGTAACATGGGGATAATGAGATGAATGCCTTGGCAAGGCATATTTGGGATCTGTGGGAAAGCTGTGTATAAAGCAGATTCTGAAAAGGGAACCCTTTATGCAGTATTCAACAGCAGTAATCCTCAGACAGCACTGAGAGCCTGTGGAAGAGAAGCCCTAGCAATGCTATAGATCTTGAACCAGTCCCATTAGCAAAGCTGGGAGAAGAAATGCTGAGCAGCGGCACATTCAGTGGGGCTCCTAACCCTACACTGATATTCATCCACTTAGTATTAAGTAAGAAAAATGGCAAGAAAGCTTCTGCCAATGTGTGTCCCCACACGTTTCCCTGAAGTTCACTGTGGCATAGCAAGCGAAAAGATCCTTCACTGGGTGTGGGATGCTGGCATTCGAGGGGTTAATTTGATACTGTACGTAATACTTCCAGATATGCTGCTGTTAACCTGGCACTGCACAGTGATGATTTGCCTAAACTTCAATAACCATGTTGGCCTTGGTTATTCCCTTTTTTCATGGAGATGTTTGTTTGGTGTACACAGCACAGCGGTGCCCTGGTCTTGCTTGGGGCTGTTGCAGTATAAACACTGATCTTGAGAGAGGGCTCACAGATTCAGCACATTTCTGTTTGGGAAATGCTTGACTTTCATCAAAAATGTCCATAAGCCTTCACAGCCCAGCCCATGGAACTTCCCTTTTTTTGTCTCTGTTGGCAGTACGTTAACGGCGGGTGTCTGGAAGAGCTCCTGGCCAGCAAGGAAATCACTCTCACCTGGAAGGAGAAGGTAGACTTGGCTTCAGACATCACACGAGGGATGATCTACCTGCACTCCAAGAACATCTACCACCGGGATCTCAACTCCAAGGTAGACTGTGTGCAGAGAGTGACTTCTGCTACCCTTGTGCTGAGGACTAGGCCTGGACTCCACTGTAGTCTCTCCAGGTTCCTGTGGGGGTTAAAGTGATGTCTAGGCCTCTGCAAATGGCTGAATTCTCTCTAGTGACATCCTGGAGCACTTATGGAAGCTTTCTTGCTGAACTCTATAATTATGGTGCATCATGTTTTTTACCAAGCAGGAGACATAGAGGGAGCTAAAAATGTATTTCTCAAAATGTGGTTGCACTAAGAAAAGCCACTCAGTAGAAATGTATGTGCCAGGATTCCACATTCCTTTTTCTTCCGTCATTGCAAGAGGAACTGTGTGCAAGTTACAAATCAAAACCAGATTTATTCCTCTAACCACCAGCACAGCAACAAAAAACCAAAGCGAGCAGTTGATAATAAGATGGGGAGGGAGATGGACTGGGCCATCATGTTTGCTTTCTGAGCACTTTCTGTGCTTTATGTATTTATTGTGGCCTGTCCACTGGGGCTTTGTCCGCCTCTAGAGGGTGGACCACACAGCTGTCAATGAGCCAGCAGTAGCTGTGGGAGTAGGGACAGGCCTTCTAGTTTTGTTCTTTTTCAGATCCATTGGTTCCCAGGTCCAGTTTCCCACTCCACGTAGGTGTTACATTACATCATTTATTGCACTAATAACAAAGGACATTTATAGACATGCTCTTGGAGCCGCTTTAATTAAAGTGCCCGGAGCATCACACGTATTGGCATCCCTGAGCTGAAAAATGGTGACAGAGAAGCTTTAACTAAAGCTTTTTGAACAAGCTGTAGCTAAAGTTTCCCCACCACCATTTTTCAGTGCAGGGATGCTGATACATGTGACACTGGAATCTGCTGGACTGCTGTAACTACCACGCTCCAGCAGACTTGATTAATCGAGTCTGCTTCGATGCATTGTAATTACAGTGCATCATAGCAGCCATGCTACACATGTATAGGCACCCACTGACTCTGGTTTTGGAAGCAGGCTGAGAATTTTGGCCCAAAGCAGAAGAGAATCTTCCTTGTTTCTCTTGCAGCTGCACTGGTCTTGCAGTACCAAGGCCTGGAAAGTTTTTCTTTACTTCCTTGCAGATGCTGCTTATCTGATATAATGGGAGCACTTCTGGACAGTGCCACTCTTCAGTCCTTTTCCTACTTATAACCCATACTTCTAATTTAAAACGGTTCAATCTGCAGTGGTGGTTATGAAACACTAGGGGTTATGAAACACTGCAAGGTTTTTCATGGTGCAATGAAGCTCTAACCCTGGCAAACCTGTCAGATCAAGTACTTAGAGCTAAACCTAGCCCTAGTATAAATCCATTGAAGTTAGTAAGGATATTTTTGGCATGAATTTGGTCCTAAGTGGAACCACACTTGGCAGGCTCAGTAGATATGGATGGATCTACATCTTGAATGTCCTGTTTTCCCCTAGAGGTGCTCCTGCAGTTTACAGCGGTTCTTGTTTAGTCTTAGGGTTAAGGATAATAATAGGAGCCAGGGGCTCTGGCTTCTTTTTAGGTCTCTCACCTGTTGTGTGATTTCACACAAGTTGCTTCTTTCTCTGTGCTCCTTTCTTCCTCATCTACAGAATGGGGATTATGATCCTTGGTGCTGTCCTGGGGCAGGTAGATCCCGATGCTCCTTCAATCTAATATCTGCAGAGTGCTTTGAGTTCCTTTGCTGGAGAGCTTGAGAAGCATGAACTTTAAGCATTATTTTGAGGCACCTTGGCAGGAGGGAGGGGAGTCTCCAGGTTCCTCTTGTGCTTCTCCTATTTGGCGAGCCAGTAGATTGTTTTATTCTCCAGGGTTGTCATGACAGTCTGTCACCTGAGCAGCTGTACTTAAATAACCGTCTCTAGTTTTGAATGAATCCGCTTTACCTGTCAGCCTCTGGGCACCTTAAAATGGGACACACTAGGAAAGTTTTGTAGAATTCCAGACATTGACCTTGGTGCAACATCAAACCTCCCCTTGATATCGGTGGAAGCAAGACCATTGTGGACAGATAATAATCCTTGAGCTATCTTGGGCTAAAGTTGATGTCAGTGGTGCTGTGCACATTCACTTTGTAGATTTATGCGAGGGGAGATGCATCAGTTTACATTACTTGAGGATCTGGCTACTACCTTATATCTGTTAGAGTCAAATAACCCTTCACCCTGTATTGAAACAACCCCTGCGAACCTTTGCAGTAGATGCCAGGTACATACCTGTTGCTGTGTCGTGACTCCTTCATTGATATTCCATAGCCTTCTCTGTGGAAACGTGAAGTATTGATGGAGTAGGGATGTGATGAAGTCAGCCAAGCATCACAGCCCTAAGAATCATCAGTACAGGAAGCTGACACAGCTTCGTTATCCCCACAGCTGCTTGCTCAATTCAATCACAAGCATCAAAATGCAAACATCGTTGGAGAACAAAGTGCTTTGATAGGACTATGGCTTTCCCTCCGTTTCACTGGATGTTATAGGACATCAGTAGTTGCCCATGGATTGATCCTGATGTCCTGTTAGCACCTTGTAAAATCAGAACCACCCTGAATGTGCCACCGAACAGTGAGTGCATATTACTGAATTTCACTGCACATGAAGTGCCTCTGTCTCTGCAGTTTGGCCCAAATGCACATTCTTCCCTCCTATCTCCCAGTGACTGTTCCCAGCAATGACAGCCCAGAATGTGGAAGGAGGGGAGGAGAAATAGGCTTGAAGTCCACGCAATCCAGTCATCTTAAGCAGATTTTCCTTGTTTGCTCTTTTTAAACCTGCCTCATTCAGCCAACCGCACAGAGGGAAATCCTACAGAATTTGACAGGACTTTTCTAGAAATTGAAGAAACCTTTATACAAATTATTCTAGAAGGTTGGTGGGTATAGGCTTTAATAGAAAATTGTTTCCTTTCCTTGAGATTGTATTCTGTAGTTGGAATATATTTTTCTCTGCTTCTGTGATATGATCCAAACAATCCCATAGAAATGTTCTGACTTGTTGTTAAGTTCTATAGGACTCTGTGAAGGGAGTGCTTTGCAGTTTAGGACAACCAAAACCAGGCAAACTGGCCACCTGGATATGTTTTGCTGAACCTCCCAAACTCATTGGTGCCTATTGACACTTGCTAATGTGTAGCCCGTCTCTGCTATGGAAGAACATGGAGCATATTTAGCATAAGACTGAGATTTACTTGTGAAGGTTTAGGGATGGGTTACTGTAGGCTGAAACTGGTATGGACCTGTGGAAGAGTGTTCTTTGGGGAAGGTGGAAAGTTGGCTCTGCTTTTTCTCTGCATGGGAATCTCACACTGAAGGGCTCATTTCAGAACTGCCTCATTCGAGTGACACAACGGGGCCGGGAAGCCTTGGTGACTGATTTTGGCCTGGCTCGGGAAGTAGTGGAGCTGCCTGTGAAGGACCCAGAGAGGAAGCTGTCTCTTGTGGGCTCTGCCTTCTGGATGGCACCTGAAATGCTGCGAGGGGAGCCCTATGACAGGAAGGTATGGTACTGATTCCTCCCTGGTCTCCAACACAAGTACTAAGGTTAGCTTTTCTTCCTGTTGGTGGGTCATTGCCACGACTGTGCTTATGAATTGCAGGGCCAAGTGGCCCCAGCAGAATCAGACTAACATCCATGGGGACGCAGTCTGATCCCTCACCAAAGCCTGTGTGAGTTAGTTGAGCTTAGTCTGTGTATCTGTGGCCTGAAGTTTTGCCCAGTAAAGTCCTTTTCAGACTCAAAAAGTGCTGATGTTTGACTAGCCTAGTTAAATCATTACTAGTTAGAGGGACAGATCCTGCTTGCTTAGGAGAACAGGACTGTGAATTTCTGATGATGAAAACATGTGAGCACTGGTTAGTGGCCACAAACCCATGCAAGTACTTCAGTCACTTCACTCGCCACTGAAATGTAGCCAGTGTGGTGAGAAAACAGTTGCCACTATAAAGATGACAGCGACATCAAACAATCCTGTTTAATGTCCCACAGAGTTTGGTCCTTGGGCCGGTGTTATTTATTATCTTCATCAGCGATTTAGATGAGGGTGTGGTGAGCACCCTCTCCAAGTTCACGGATGACACCAAATTATGGGGCAAAGTGAATACACCAGAGGGCTGGGAGCAGATACAGGCCGACCTGGACAGGTTAGATCAATGGGCGGAACGTAATTGGATGCAATTCAACAAAGATAAAAGTAAGGTACTCCACCTAGGAAGGAGGAATCCCCAGCACACCTACAGGTTGGGGGATGTCCTCCTCACCAGCGCAGAGGCTGAGAGAGATCTTGGAGTCATAGCTGACTCCAAGATGAACATGAGCCGGCAGTGTAACAAGGCCATCAACAAAGCCAGTTGCACCTTGTCGTGTATTGGCAGATGCATGACCAACAGATCGAGGGAGGTGATGCTCCCCTCTATGCAGCATTTGGAGTACTGTGTCCAGTTTTGGGTGCCGCACTTCAAGAGGGGCACAGAGGATCTGGAAAGGGTTCAGAGGAGGGCCACCCACATGATTAGTGGTCTCCATGAAAGACCCTACAAGTAGAGATTGAGAGATCTGGATCTCTTCAGGCTATACAAAAGATGGCTGAGGGGTGACCTTGTAGCCACCTATAAATTTATCAGGGGAGGACAACAGGGAATTGGGGTTGCACTGTTTACCAGAGCGCCCCAGGGAGTAACTAGGAATAATGGGTGCAAACTAGTGGGGAGTAGATTTAGGTTAGACATTAGGAAGAATTTTTTTACAATAAGGGAGGCCAGAGTCTGGAATGGGCTTCCAGGAGAGGTGGTGCTATCACCTAACTTGGAGGTCTTCAAGAGGAGGCTTGACAATCCTGCCTCTCTCTCTCTCTCTGATCCCTTCCACAGGTGGACGTGTTCTCGTTTGGCATAGTCCTGTGTGAAATACTGGGCAGAATTCCAGCTGATCCTGAAGTGCTTCCCAGGACTCAGGTAATTATTACTGGAGCCAGGCTTGACCGGTGTTTCATGTAGGCTTTGGAGATAATAGGTGGAGGCCACTGGCTTTTTCAACTCTGGAGAGCACGGACTTGAATCCTGAAGACATAGTACCATTATGTGGCTGCACATACTTGTACTTGATCAGGTGTATGAGCCCACACAGACGCATGCACTAAAAGGATCAGGCTTATACTCAAAACAGGTGGAACAGTTTCTAACAAAACTGCTTTTCATTGGAAAATAGTTTAGCAGAAATCCAACTTTTTTGCAGGGAAAAACATTGGCTTTAATTAAACTTAAATCCATTTCTCTGATGTGATGTTTTGAACCCCAGAATTTTCATTTTCAGGAACTCAATTCAGAGCACTTCCTTTTGAATTACCATTTTGATTTTTAAGCTCAAATGTCAATTTGAAATGAAAAATTTAAGTGGTTTCATTGTACGTTGACATTTTTTATTAAAATGTCATGTTTCAGTCAGCAAACATCAACTTCTTTGCTTCAGCCTGAGGAAAAGGAGGCTGAGAAGGGACCTGGCAGGAGCTCACCGCTACACTAGGGGAGTACATCAAGGGCTTGGCGAGCAACTGTTCACCAGGGCAGCCTTAGGGAAAACCATGGCCACAAACTCCTGCAATACCACTTCAGGTTCAACATTAGGAAACGTTCTTCACAGTTAGGATGTCCAGACTGTGGAATAAGCTCCCTGCAGAGGTGGTGCAATTGCCTACCCTGCAGATCTTCAAGAGGAGACTGGATGGTCACCTTGCTGGGGTCACCTGACCGCCAGTTGTCTTTCCTGCCTGGTGCAGGGGGCTGGACGTGATGATTTTCCATGGTCCCTTTCAGCCGAAACCTTCCCCAAGTTCAGGGCTTACTGTTTCACTATTTGGTTTTTGGGGGTTTTCTGGTGGGTTTGTTTTTTTTAATTTTGACGTTTCATCCCAATTCATGACAAAGTCAAATACCAAAATATTGGAATTTCTCTGCGAAGCAAAGAACTCGACATTGTCTTAGACCAGGCTGAGACTAATCTCTATCTGTTTTTACCAAGTGAGAGAAACATTATACCAGAGACTCCAGAATGTGGTGTCTCAAGGGAAGGAGGAGTAGTTACTCAAACACTGGATCTAACTCAGGGATTTGCCCAGGGCAGACAAGAAGTTTGGGGCAGAGCAAGGAATCTACCCTGAGTCACCCAGGTCCTCAGCTGATACCACAAACACTGGACCATACTTCCCTGAGGCAATGCATTGTCCAGGGGTGGAAGCAGGACTAGAAATGGGGACTCTACATCTTCTAGTTCTGTTACTGATTTATCTGTCTCCCTTTAGCATTTCTAAAGTGTCTTCTGCTTCAGTTTTTCTGGGCATCTCTGCAGAGTCATTATGATGGCTATTCTGGAATGGATGGGAGTCTTAATCAATGAATACTTAAGTGCTCTGAGATCCCCTGAGGAGGGCAAACCATTAGTCAAGGAGTTGATGTGCATCATACCTCCGGCTTCTCACATCCAGCGTCCATGTTTGTAGCATTTTGGTTTTGGTAACTGGGAGCTGCCTCTAAAAGGATTGCTTTGTGGTGAAAATTGAAACTCAGCCTGAGCTGAATTATTCTGAGGATTTGCAAATTCCTTTCACACTTTCTGCTACAAGTGGAAAGCTCCAGCTGACAGCGCACCCCGTCATGACCACCTTCCCACTGCCAGGGCTGTTACTGACCCAGAATCCCTTTCACTCTTCTCCCTCAGGATTATGGCTTAGATGTTGCTGCCTTCCAAGAAATGATCAGCGAATGCCCCAAGCGGGTTGTGGACCTAGCTGCTAGCTGCTGCCGGGTACGTCTCTCCCCTGGTTTCCTTTCTGTCAGTGGCACAAGAACCCAAATTGCACAGCAAGCCCAGTGGGGACTGAACCTACTGCCTTTACCATTTTAGTTAGAGGAGTGACTCCAGTCTCATGAACCAGTGGTAGGCTTTTATCTCCTGAGTAGGTTAGCCATCAGCAAGGGATGGTGTAGCTTGTGTGTTACAACTGCATAATAATAAGAAAACTTGAGGGAAGTGGACAAAACAGCTCCATAGTTTAGACCAGTGGTCGCCAACCAGTGGATCGCGATGCAGCGGTAGATCTCGGAGCCTCTTGCAGTCGATCCAAGGCTGGGGTGGGGGGCTGAGTGCTTGCATGCATGCACATGTGCACCCCAGCCCAGCAGGTTTGTCCATGGGGGAGGAAAGGGGCGCGGGCTAGATTGAGGCCCCTGTGATGAAGGACAGTGTCGCAGAGGCAGGAGCAGGGGTAAGTTGAGTGGGGCCCCAGCTGGGTGGGACTTACTTGCTGGGGAGGTGCGCCCCCAAATAATTTTTTCTTCCTCTGCCTCGATCTACCCCTGCTCCTTCCCACCCCGCAGACTTACTTGGTGGGTGGGATGGCAGCACACAGTAGATTTTGGGTTGCTTTTAGATGCCAAAGGTGATTTTCTACTTAAAGGTTGGAGACCACTGGTTTAGACCAGTGGGAGTCATTGTTTGTTTTACCCTCTGCATTAGGTATTTCCCTAAAAGTCTTGCAGGGATAGTTAATGTAGGAATGTACGTTTTCCAAGAAATGCAGTGACTTGGACCCACAGCAGAAAGATAAAATGGCCGTTGGATTACACAGATGACATAGTGCGGGTACAAGAACAGCAGAGTTACAAATGGAGAGAAACAAATGACACGGCCTCGAGCATGCAGTCTCTAAGTTTTTCTTCCATCCTCCAGGACTCCTTTGTCACGTCACAACATATTTATGCTCTTTTTTTTTTTTTTTTTAAAGCAGCACAAAGCAAAGGTGTTGCTTGGAGCTTTATAAGACAAGCTGGAAATAAAGCAAAGACTTACTCAAGTTAATCACAGCAAGGAAGGAACAAAGGCAGTTACTCATCCAGGCAGAGAGCAGAGAAGTTCTATGATTATACTGCACCTAATTAGCTAGGAACTCAGAAGTAGCATGTTAAAATGAGCTTCAGCAACAGTCTTAATGATGTGTGAATAACATATTCCTGAATCAAAGAGATGAATCAGAAAGGGCAGCCAGCTAACATTCATGTGCCTTCAGCTCCTGACTCTCTAAGGCAGCTCTGACACCAGGAGTTGATAATGAATCAGATCATGTGGAGAGCAGATCTGTGCTACAAAAATGGAGGAAATGTTAGAAATTTTGCCCTTGACATAATGGGAGATATCTCCCTGGACATCTCTAACTTGATAATATAAAATACTTACAGGGACCTGGTTTACCTGGTAGAGCTGTGTGAAGCTTCAGTCCCTGATTTGATTCAGTGGAGATTCGGCCTGATTTGGTGGTTGAATATCTGAATCTGAATTGAATCAGAGGACCCTTTAATCTCTCTGAATCAATTTGGAACCCTCCCAATTGATTTGGAGAGATTCGGACAGATTCAGCGATTTGGACGTGGATATAGCTTTAACTGATTTTTCTACATACTTCTAGGTAGCAGGCGGCTTGTGAGTGCTGCGATACTGGGGCAGATGCAGCGTCCCACAGGGATGCGGGGGGCCCCCAGCCCACTCGGCAGCAGACCCAGAAGTGGACCACGTTGGGTCCCTTGGGGCAGCCTGGGCCATGGCATATGCGGCCACTCCCACTGGCCTAGCCCTGCTGCGTGTCCAGGGGCAGAGTGGTGGACAGATTCCCTTCCCTGGCACTCCCAGGGGCAGCAGGTCCTTCTGGCTGGCAGGCAGGGGGGACCAGGGATCAGGATTAGGATCACAAGGTAGTGACAGCGCAAGGCCAGGGCCCGGGGCAGAGCCATAATCTGCTCCCTGCATGTCCCTGTGCTGGTTTTGCAGGCAGGGACCTGTGGGCATCAGATCGCAGCTCTGCCACGGTTCTGGCCCCATGCTGTCACTGCCCTGTGATCTCAATCCCAGTCCTGGCCCTGGCTCTCACCTGCCAATCCTGCTTCTGCTTTCTGCCTGCCCACATCCCCATTCCTGCCACTTGGCCCACAAAGGGGCCACTTAGGGAGGTTTGGTGATCTGTTAGGGAGGGAGAAAGGGGTGCGGTGCTGAACTGGCCCAGAACAACTGACTAAGGCTAGGGACAGACATTACACATAAACCGGGTTAAGTGATCAGAAACTGGTTTAAACCTGTAATAAAGCAGGCATTCAGTGCACATAAACTAGTTTGAAAATGGCTGAAACTGGTTTGCGGTAAACCTGGTGGAATGTAGTATCAGACTTAACTGATTTGGTCAAACTGATTTATGCAATGTCTGTCCCAGACCACTTCCTGGTTTAAGTTAAATCAGAGACCCCCGCCCCTCTGCTCTCTAGTATCATCAGACACTGCCCTCCCCACCCCACCGGCAAACCCTGCGGCTCACAGCTGGTGTTTGGCAGCCACAGCCGCACCTCCATGGCTTTCCTGTAGCTAGACAGAGATGGGGTTAATTCCTCCCTTAGTCCAGCTTGCCTGCAGCCAGGGAGGGGATTAATTCCACAGTGGTCCTGGAGTGGGGGAGAGAGGCAAGCTAGTCCCCTGCGTGCAGATCCGAGACCAGAGCTAAGACCTTCAGGACCAGACTGAGAGGTTGGAAGTGTTGGCAAAGACCTGACAAATCCTCACATATATGTGCTGGAGATGGAGTTAAGGGAAGTTGCAGACAGCTTCTGGCTGGAAGTTGTAGACCAAAGAATGCAGATAGCTACATTTACATTATAAAGCAGAACCTGTAAAACCTAAACAAAGCCTTTTTGAATGCCTGGTTGTAAGGAGACACTCTGCCCTCAGGATTAGTAAGACTTCTGCAAGGCTTTCTCTTGTCTTCCTGTTTCACATTTTAAGTTAGACTAAGTTGTATATGCTGTGTTTTACTGGCCTGTATCTTAGCTTAGGTGAAGATTTTTCTGGTCGTTCCCTGTTGTATGCTTTGCAAATTGCTGTGTTCAATACATGCTTGCTTCAGAGAGAGGACTTTTTTCCCATCCCCACTCCTCAGTCCGGCAGCAGCTGTCCCTCCAAGGACAGGTTAGAACACTGCACAAGGTGAAATGGATGAGCGGGAGGCAGGGTACAGGGAGGTTTGGTCTTGCATTCATGTGACACTGATGTGAGATTGCTAATGTCTTGCAAGCAATGGAGCAGCTGTCTGGGGATGGGGGTGGAGGCTGGGGTAGTGGTGAAGGGCAGTGCATCACACTAAACCTAGCTTGCCCCCCACAAGTAGCTTCACTCTCAGTCCTGCTAAAGCTCTGTGCCCTGTATGAGCTCATCTAGCTCTGGGAGAGCCACTGTTTCATCTTCATTGTGTCCCATCCCATCAGGATATTTGATTCATCCTCTCCCTTCTTCCCACTCCCCCTTTCAGGTGGAAGCATTCAAGAGGCCATCTTTCTCTGAACTCCTAGATGAGCTGGAAGATGTAGCAGAGAGCCTGGAGCCCAAGAAGGACAATCAGCTGTCTGGATGATGTCCCAGGCTCTTCTGAGACCTGGCAGAGTCAGACTCAAACTGTAAATTACCTGTACATCCAATATTTGCAAGGGCAGAAAGAGAGCAAGGGTGAAAGAGCAAAGCAATGCAATGGTATTTATTTAACTGCATTCTCATTCTCTGGATTCTCACATTGAAAATGTGGTTTAAAAAAATGCAAAGGGACAGGTTTCCTGGGGTATTTTTTTTTTCTAGATGAGGTTTTTAACAAACAATTCAGACTTTTAAGTATTTAGTTGTTTTTTTTTAAAGGAGGAAGTACTAACTTTTGTTGTAAATATGGGAGAGAGATTTCAGGTTGTGACCTTGGAGGGGTGGTGAATGCCTAAATTTCAGTGAAGACATCTTCTGAAGTCCATGAAGAGGAGTGGTGTTCCCCCACCTCTTTCCCAACATCCAGCCCTTGTCTCATTCTTCCAGCCTCTGGCTCAGCTGTCTCTGGAGGCTGTGGGAAAAGGCACCGTTTAACAGAGAGGGGCCGTATGGCAGAATACAAGCCAAAAAAGTCGCCTTACAGCACAAAGCCTTAAAACACTTGTCCAGTAGCCTTGTAAGGAGAATATACATTCCATTATGTCTCTGGTCATGCGTCCTCCTTAAAGCACCAGCAAATATCCAGCTCTCCCAGTGTTCCCCAGCACCCCTACTGCCTCTGCCAGGGGATTTTGGGAGGTTTGGAGGACCCCAGCGGGCTGAGGATGGAGTTAAATTTGCCTGTTTGTGGGACATACCACTGCAACAGGGAGATTTGCCTTAAAATGATAAGACATTACCTTACAAACTAATCTAGACCCTCAGAGACACTCCATCAGAAGGACTTGTGTGTTAGATACATGCCTGAACTGGCAGAGCTGCTCTGTTTGGTACAGGAGTGCTGTATTATTAATTTTTATTTATCAGGCAGCTGTCTGGGTTTCTTGCCCTGAGTCTCTCTCTCTCTCTCTCTCTCTCTCACTTACTCAATACTCAAATAATGTGTCTGTCCCAGTCCCCCCCAACCCTCCACTCCCCTCCCCATGCAGACATAATAACAAGCACTAGGATGAGTGTGGTGGAGGTCCCCTGTCAGTGATGAGTAGGGGCATGATATGGACCAGTCTCACATCCCATCCTTTGCTTGGCAGGTAATACTGACCATTTCTTCCCAGGAAAGGCCCTACAAGATTTGTGCTGGGGACAGGACATGATGTCCTTTGCACTGAAGTTGTAGCACATTAAGCTGTGGGCCTCAAGATGAGACAGAAGGAGGTTTCTATCAGAGATGCATCTGGTGTTTTTAGTGAGGCTGGCAGCTCTGCTGTCTATTGGCTTAGGATCAGTTTCAGACCTGAGCTCCTTGAGTAGGGGGTTGGACTAGGGACTAACTCTGCTTCTAGGATTCTTTGATGAACTCTACCAATGAAATCCTGTCATCGGTCTTGGGCAAGACCCAGCATCTAATTGTGATCTATAAACTCTTCTGAGGACCATTCCCCAAAAAAGGTTCAGTCAGTTTATGTACCAATGTTATCTGGCATCCATATTGTCCACATGAGAGTGACGGGGACAGTGCAGTGCTGGAGACAGCCTGGATCCCTAGGAAAGACAAACAGCTCTCTGGCTGATGCCCCAGGGTCTCCTGAGCCCCAGCAGTCAGACTCAAACTGTAAATTATCTGTACATCTAACATGGTGGAACTGCAGCCCAATGGCTGCCTGGGTGGATTCTGTTGATGCATTAGTCAGGGTTGATGGTGCCATGGCTAGAGTTCAGTGACTTCTCCATCTGGAGCAGGAGGGCGTCTTTTACTGAAGGAAGGATTTGCACAGGTTGAACCCTCAAGGCAATATGGGGAAGCCCATGGGATTGCAGGGCTCAGGGGGTGAACAGAGAATGATACCTGTGGTCTTTGGTCACTGCTCCTGGGAGCTGGGAGGCTGGGGGCAGTCTTCTAACCGAGCTGTGCCTGTTCCTTTGTCTGCATAGCAGAGGATGACCCTGACTCACCTTGCAGGGCCACTGGGAGGAGTCTTTAAGCCACAGGTGTACAGGACTTCACAAAAACTAAGGGCTAAGCAGTTTATTTCTCTGTGGGACAGATACTGCCTAAGGTGGTTATAAAGCAGTCATGGAAGCAGTTGGAAGGGGCAGCATGGCCTGTGACAGCAGGGAGTCTACACTGGGGAAGGAGAAAGGAGTGATTAATTGTTAGCAACTTCAAACAAACTTTCCTGTTGTAAAAAAAATCTTGTAAAAGAAAGTGACCCTTGATAAATACAGTCCCTGACTGGGTCTGGTTTTCTTCCAACAGACAGTCAGGTCTTGTTTACCAGCGGCTTCTCACTGGGGCCAGACCCATAGCTGGTATCAATGAGTGTATTTCCACAGACATGAATGGAGCTCTATTACTTTCATCTAATGGAAGCTCTTGCCCACAGACTGAGTTCTCTGGAGCAAGGAAGGCCTGTCTGTATGACAAGTATTTATACAGTGCTCAGCACAGCGGTGCCTCCATCCCGGTTGGAGCCCTTCGGCGCCGCTCTCGTGTCACTGACAGAGCAGGAGGTGGGACCGATGCACACACTGCCATCGTGCGCTGTTCCTTATTCCTTTCACAGGGTTTTTTGACTGTACATTTGGAAACTGTTTATTAACCTGTCCTGATGAGTATTCCTTTCACTCTGGGTATTCTGTGGAGTCTTTGAAGCTGGAACACCCTTTAGAGAGAGACTAGTAGGGGCATGGTGTGGACCAGTCTCACATCCCAGCCTTTGCACTAGTGACTTTCCACATCATGTGAAATATAAGCCCATTTGTGAGAAGAATGAAGTGGAATCTGTGGAAAAGAAGGTCTGTGGTGTCCAGGGACAGATACATCACTGGAAGTGGTTTTGTGCCCTCACTAGGGACTATAAGGAATGTGAAGACTGTATAAAATACACTTAATGTAGCAAACGTGCACCATAACAGTGAATTTACTAGTTTATGTTTCTTGGAAATCATTTGTTGCTTCTCTTGTACTGTTGTCATGCTTCTGTCATCTGCTGATGAGTTTAGACACTAGGGACTTCTTGCTCAAGAGTTAAAATATGCCTGGGAAGAATCTCGGTCCCAGCTGGGTTTCTGTGCTGCAAGCTACAAGGCAGAGAGTCGTGTAGCGGAAAAGCAGCTGGGTGAAAATTGCTTAATTATGCTACCTGGGAGACCATGGCCAGCTTTGCTGATGTCCCTCAACTCGCTCCCCACTCTGGAGTCTCCATACCAGCTGAGTGGAATTTGCTGAAGATTGTATTTCCTGCTTGGCAGTGCAAACAGCATTGATATGCACTGTGTATCTTCAGCAAGAGCCAGGCACTGCCTGCGTCACAGCAAAGTGCAGGGTATTAGAAAGTAAATAACAGGGTTTGCATTTAACTGTTAAAAGGAAAGGCAGTATGAAAGGAACAGGAAAGGAGGAGAACTGCTGAGTTAACCCCCTTCAAATCTGCCAGACAGCTGGGGATGCAGCTCCTAGCATGTCTAGGTCCAAGTGTGATGACAGGAGTGGAACCAAGTCTCAAGGCCCAGCCCTGTATCAATGCATAACTCCCGCTGACATCAGTGGCAGCTGTTGGCTCAGAAAAAGACACAGGGCTATGCCACTACACGCGCAGTGTTCAGTAATATAGGGCCCCATCCAAAGCCCCTTGAAGTCAATGGATGGCAGTTCTTTTGATCCCAGGGGGCTTTGCATCTAGACCATAGACTGAATTTATTACTTTAGCCTAGGCTTCTCTGTCTCTGCAGGGTCTGAAATCTGAGGTTCCTCTGTTGTAAGGTTTTTACAACAGTACAAGTATGAGGGATCCAAATTGGCATAGAAAGCAGGGTCACTGGGTCTAAAGTGGGCATTTGAAATGGTAGGGGACAGAACCTCTACTAGGGGCACAGATTGTTCTAAAAATCAAAATCTTTTAAGAGTAAGGTGCTCAGTTCCAGTCTGGATGGAGTTTGGAGAGCTGTTGACATGTCACCCCATGAAGCTGTTGGGTTCTTTGAGATGCAGCACTAGGACTGAGGCATCTCTGAGATATGAATACACTCAGCTGTCAGCTCGTCTCCTGGAAGCACTTCTTAGGAGCATAAAGAATGGCCGCCCTTTCTACAGCCAGTGAAAGTGCCTGCCTTAGTGCCCAGCCCCCACCCCCAAACCATGAGGCTGCTTCAGGGAGGATGGAGCAGTTATTTCCAACAAGGGCCTGTTCTTCAGGAACTCGCTGCAACTCTCTTCCCCCAGCAGTACAGAACATGGCAAAGAAACCCCAAACCTCACTACATGAAGACAGAAGGTAGCCTAAAAGTGGAGGCTTCAGGGTGATAAACACAAGGGCTGAACGTCCACTGGAAACTTTAAAGTGGATCATAATTGCTACATTCATGAAAACTCTGTCAAACATCTAATAAAAATCATTGGTTGCTTTAAATTGTATTTCTCTAACCAGCAGCATTCTCTGTAAAGGGAATACAGTTAGGGGAATGAAACGGTTAAGGAAGATGTTTCATACGTAGCAGAGGCATCTATTAGTACCTTTGACAGATGGGTGAGAGGATGCACCTAGGTGTATGTGTGGAAGTTGGTCAAGTTACTCAACCAGTCCTATAACCCTGATTGGAGAGAAATGGATGCCAGTCAGGTCCTTTCTAATCACTGGCAGTGGTATCACGGCACCACTGCAGTCCATAGGATTGTTGCCGTTGTCTTCAACAAACCAAGGATTTCTTCATGAGCATTGAAAGAGCTAAAGATAGAGATGACCCAAAGCATACCTACTGTTTCTGACCAGCCCTGAAATGTGAGGAAAGTCTCCTCTTGCTGAGGTCTAGGATCTGTCTCCAGGAATCAGGACTTGGATTCTCTGCCCAAGTTTTGGGGAAAGTCCAGCTGAGTATTTGAAGTTCACAACTTAATGCCTGGACTTTGAGATGCAAAAACCATGATGGTGGAAGACCTGAGCAGCTCTGCCGTTGTTCTCAAGGCTGTGCTATCTCCTCTCAGTCCCAGTTAATCACAGGCTCAGCTCATCTGTTCCCTACCAGCAGCCACCTTCCCCTCGTGCTCTTCTCATTATTGCAATGGATGCCCTGTTCTGCAGAATCTGTTGGGGGCACACATCGCAGTATATGCACCGGGGCTGACAGGCCTGAGTGTTTGTCACATGATGTGTCTTTTTTGTAAAAAAAAAAAAAAAAAAATGTGACCTGGGAATAAAGTGCCACGCTTCTTTCCCACATCAGTCCTAGTATGCATTTTGTTTTGTCCTGGGTCTATTGAGAAGTGTCACTGAACGGCTGCGTGATCCCAGCCTGATGCAGCTAAAACATCTAAATGGCTTCTTCATGCTCTATTTATCCATGTAACGGACATTACAAGCCTTTTGTTAACATACAAGTGCCACGGCGTACGCACTACAGGATGACGGTATTTTCAATTGCTTCCCCAGCTGTTCCCCTCTGCTTGTATTGGTCAACTGCATTTTATTAAATCTCTCCCCCACCTCTCCTTGCTTTGGTTCAGAAGAGATGAACAACACCTGTAACATGCAAAGGGAATCAAATAGGCTATTCCACCCAAGCCAAACCCTCCCATGTCCAAATAGCAAAATGATTTCCCTCCCAAATACATTTGTATTTTGTGCTTTCTGACTCGTACAGAGCAAACAGCTGCATTAATTGCTCTTCAGGGGCAGCCCACTCACAAGCAAATTTGTTGTGCCACAAATTTATGGACTAACTAGGGTCCCCCATATTCAGACAACAGCTCTGTGCGTGTGGACTTTCTTAGGCCCCAGGTCAGAATACCGTGTGCTGAGTGAAGGGCCACAAGGTTTCAGTGCTTGATGCCTCTACACTGTGGATTGAAAGTAACTTATGCCCAGTGGCCAGGGCATTGGAAAGAGGCCTTTGTGCGAATGACAGTTTGGCCCTAAACAACAGAAACCTAAAGCGAAATCCTTAAATTCACTTTAGGGCATGTATACAAGCATTCATATTTTCCAAAGAGCTGAGTGCTCGGCTGCTCCCATGAGCCTCTTATTTCAGAAAATCTTGTCATCCATATACTGGTCCTAGTGAATTCAATGGGAGTTGTCTGTTGACTTCAGCAGGTCTAGGGTTTGGCCGTGGCTGTCTTAAGTTCAGCTGTTGCAGTTGTTGGTGAAACCCTTGGGAAGCAGTACTTGTTTAAATCACCACATTGATGACACAGGTTGGGTAAAACTGCTCCAGAGAGGAACTTGGGTGAATTTGGTTCATGCTCAGACCAGGATGGCATATTTAATATATAAACAGGAAGACCCTAGAGATAGGGACCCAGCACAGCTCAACATAAAGGGACAGCCCTCTGTAGCTGTCCTGGAGCAGGCCCATACTACTCTCTGCTAGTCGGGCAGAAGGATCACAAATACACACCCACCCAGGAGGTTCACAGGCTCACTCATAAACTGGGTCCCAGCATTTTTCAGTGGCTTTTTTTGGGAGGGACAAAGCCTACGATCAGTTTGCAGCTTCCAGGTCAGGTCACTTGAGTTGAAGGAGGCGTCCCTACTGACAGAAGCCCAGCATGAATTGCGAAGGCAGCCCCCCCCCACCCCCTTTAAGTTCTTCAGTGAGCATCCAGAAGCATTCTTCTCCCTCTGCCTTCCACAGCTTAATTGCCCATCATTTGCATTGAGAGAATGGTTACAGAAGTTTCAAAGGGCTTTTTTTTTGTTTGCTTCTTAGTTACTCCTTTCCAGCACATTAACAAGGAAGAGAGAGAGGCTTTCAAAAGCAGCTACACCAAATGCCTCAAAGGCCCCAAGAGAGGTGCGTGGCTGGGCAGCATAAGCTGTTACTGGGACAAGTGTTAATGGAAAGAAATGTCTAGGCTTATTTATTCCATCCCGGTGCTTTTCTGCAGGGGATCTGTGGCAGGGAGGAGATGGACACTTGGAGTAAAATCAGTCCTGAAAAGAATTTAGGGAAGGGGAGTTTCAGATCACAGACAGCTTCCCTTAAGCAAAGGTGCTATAAAACGATCCTCCCAAAAGCTAGGTGTAAAAGCTGATAAATAATTAGTGCGCTACTGGCAAAATGGTTTGGGGCAGGGGAAGGGTCTGTGGTAGCACCCCTTGGACTGAGCAATTTTAACTCTAGATTGTTACGTGCCCCAGTGTTTAAGGGCACTGCTGCAACCAGGATGTCAGGTATGCCTACGTACTCATGACCATGTTGTGCTAAATCAGGAGTGTTGAATACATGAGGTTAAATCTAGCTCACCTGCTATATCTGTCTGGCCCCCATAGCACACTCAGACGCTACAGAAGCTTTAGCCTCCTTTTTGTTCATTAAAAGGAAGTTTCTCACCCTGCTGGCTGCAGAGAGACCTCTCCAAAGGTGTGATACAGGGATGTTTGCTTGAGCCTGTAGCCAGACAATGGCTCGCAGGGGTCTGTTGCCTATTAACCTGAGTGGAAAAATCAGCTTAAAAGCTCAGCATGGACACTTCAAGGCCAACATTATTTATCACAAATCGTGTTTAGTGGATGGAATATGGATGTGATTTGTGTGAGGGGAGGGTGGGGGGGAGGAAGAAATTCACTGGTTTAGCAATTAGGCGTTGCTATGGGGAAGAAAATACAGAGAAGACTCACAAAGGCTGAGACATAGAAAGAGGAGGGCGAGGAAGGATAAGAAAGGGGTGGGCAAGAGCAGCACTGCTCTCCCCAAGGAAGAGCTGCTCATACTCGATCTGACTGTGACAAGACCTCAAACGGCCAGTTAGCAGCTAGACCTTTCAGCCCAGATTGATGAAATCAATGGGAGTTAGGAGCCTAAATAAGTACCTTTGTGGAGCTCCTTAGTTACCACCTTAAGGCCTTGTAATCTTGATCTCTGTCCAGTCCTTCTAGTCTGAAATGCATGCCCCAGTACAGGACCAGATATCAGCAGAGACTTTACCTTTCTGTACTGGGCATGTTCAATAACTCTGTGCAGTACATACTGGCAGCTGACCTACAGAGACTATCTCAGTGTGATTGTAGTTGGGAGGGATTCCCGCCTCCATCCCAGCTCAGGTGGAAGGGAGGCTTGTCCAAACTAGCCAGGCCTTTCAGGGGATTTTCAGACTTACTTCTGACAGCTTAACTATCCCCAGATGAACCTGGTTGGCTGGGAACTGGATGGGCTGGATTAGTTGTTACTTTCACCTGGGAAGGAGTCTGACTGGGAGAAGGACTGTAGAGTGTCTGAAGGGGAGCCCTGTATGAATGAGCTGGTAGGAGTGTAGTGCAGAAAGGGTGGACAATTCTTTTGTCTTTGTTTCCTTGGGGACTGGCTCAGCAGCACCCTGCCTTAGTGCAGTAGTGTAATCTGGTTGGCCATCATTTAGAAGGAGCACCAGATGAGCAGCCTCCAGGAGCCAGCTCCACAGCAATAGCAGCCTGAAGACATCCAAAAACTCCCTGGAGCTCTCAGCACGCCTTACCCCCTTCCTTTCTCTATCCAGGGCATCAGCCTTTTCCTCCCACCTTTGGCTGAGAGCTGACTGGAACTTGTGATGCTTCTCTGTAGACTGGGACTGACTAGAGACTTGAACTAAATCAGCAGTTGTGAGGCGCTAATAGGTGCTTGGAAGCCTCTGACTGGGCACCTTGGTATGGGGCTGGAGATCCCTGGCAGAAGTGCCAGGAGTAGAAGCTGGTCCTGTGGTGGTTCTCATTTGAAACTTGGATTCTCTGGAAAGGCTCAGCTCTGGTGTGGTTTGGCTGGAGGGGTGAACCACCTGGACTCTGGACCCTGCTGGAGGCTGTTGTGCACCACGGACCCCAGAGGGAGACTGGGGTAGGGCGAGTACCACTAAGGTCCAGGAAAAGAAACTCATGCATCCAGTTCTAGCTTATGACTGTCAGGTCCATGGTGAGAGAGGGTACCGGTTTTGATTCTAGTGTCTAAGGTAGAAGGGCCAATATGTCTGTGGAGGTGAGAGTATAACTCAGCCTCTTTGCTGAGATATATCTGGGTCGTGTTGGTTTATAACAGTGTTTTTTGCAATGTGGACACCAGAGACCCAGCTACTGACTTCCCAAGTTAGTATACTAGGTAAAGGACCAAGTCAAATTCACTGGAGGGACTCCAAAGTACAGAATTACTTTAGGGCAATCCAGCATGAAGCTCAAGGTCCACTGTCATTGACTCTAATGAGAGAAAGATCAGACCCTGGAATTGCAAATTATATGTCAGCTAAGGGAACTACACTGTGCCAGTGCTTTTGGGGTGATTGTAGGCCTGACTGAAATACTGGGGTTCATCTGTTCTATGGAGAATGCATTGCAGATACTGAATGGGAAGATGATGAGCTCAAGAATGGCCAAGGGCAATGCATACAACCCTTCCCCATTCTATAGAAATCAATTTTTCAGCAACTCCATATAATAGTAGCTGCTGGGACCTATTGCTGAAAACAAGACAGAGCATTGATCCTGGTGCTGAGTCCTGAATGAAAGTTACCATTTGCACTTGGTTTCCACGTTATCTCTGCCAGGATCTGCACAGAACAACATAAGCTGCTGCCACCCAAAGGGGAAAGACCAGATCTTCTTCACCTTGCTCCCCAGAGCAGTCTTCCTGGAGTCCTAGTCCTTCCATATTTGTCCCCATGCAAGCAGACAATTATGCCAAGTTCCATAGCTTCTATTGAATAGTCAATTTGTAATGGTGAGTCTAGTGTGGAGCCAGACCCAGCTGAACAATAGCTCCACTCAAGTTTGGGCCATAAGGGTGGTTGTAGAAAGAGGAAAGTGGCTCATTTTGTACAGTCTGGGGGATGGCCTGTGAGAAAAGAGCAGGATCAAATTTCCCAGAGAAAATAGACATCATGTCATAGCATCTACTGATTGCATCTCTGTTAGGCCCAGCATGGGAGCATGTGCTTGAGTATTACTGATTGCCATAGTTCACAAGCATGTGATTAAAGCAGGTGCTTTCCTGGCTTGGGGCCTGAGGGAAGACTTTTGCAACCCTTGCTTGAATTGAGTAAATGTTATTTTGTGTGCAGCGGCTGCAGAATTTGAGAGAACTGTCTGCGCTCTGCATGATAGCGTATTGTTTGCTGACATCCTTAGGGGCAACTTCTTTTCATTTTGTTCTGATTTGCCCTGCACCTTGCTTCCTTCCTTCTGCTGTTGGATTGCAAACTCCCTGCAGCAGGACAGAGGGTGTGAGTGTTTCAATAGCTGGACCTCCTTATCCACACTAATTCTGAAGAGAACTTGCTCTGCATTTTACTGTTTCTTCCCATGTAAACAGCAAATAAATATACGCCCACTGGATAGGGTTGTCAGCTCCAGTTTGTATCTATTCCTGGAGGGTCCATCACACGATGGATTACAGCATGTAGAATTTGTCAGAAAGGCAAATGCACATTACTATTACGTTTTAAAAACCCATTGGATTACTGTATAAATCAGATTCAACATTTAATATTTAGTTTTTATGAATGCCCTATCATTGATCTTCCAGGTGACTCTTGGCATTTATGTTTTCTTTTTAAGCCTGGAAGGGACCTCAAAGATCATCAGGTCCAGCCCCCTGCCCCAGAGGCAGGAAGTCAGCTGGGGTCAAAGTATCCCAGCAAGATAAGCATCCAAGTGTTTCTTAAATGAGTCCAGAGTAGGTGCCTGCACCACCTCAGGAGGATGTCCATTCCAGGTCTTGGGGGCTTGGACAGTAAAGACACTTTTTCTTATGTCCAGCCTAAAACAGTCTTATAGGAGTTTATGACCACTGGTCCTTGTTTTTCCTTTGGGTGCTCTGTTAAACAGACATTCTCCCAGATTCTGATATATACTCCTTATGTACCTATGAGGAATCACCAGGTCCCCCCATAGCCTGTACTTTTCCAGGCTAAAGAGTCCCATGGCTCTCAGCCTCTCTTCATGAGGCCTGTTTTCCTGCCCTCTGATCATGCATGTGGCTCACCTCTGGACTCTCTCAAGCTTGTCGACATCCTTCTTGAGTTGTGGAGCCCAGAATTGGATGCAGTACTCCAGCTGCAGCCTCACCAAGGCTGAATACAGCGGGAGGATGACATCCTGAGACTTACCTGAGAAGCATCTATGGATGCAAGCCAGGGTTTTGTTTGCTTTACCAGCTGCAGCATCACATTGGTGGCTCATGTTCATCTTGTGGTCAATCGTGACCCCCAAGTCTCTTTCAGCAGTGGTGCTAGCAAGCATGGCACTACTGAGCCTATAAGTATGCTGCAGGTGCCCCACCACCCCCCGCCCCCCAGGTGGAGTACCTTACATTTATCACTGTTGAACATCATCACGTTTGTGTCCACCCACTTACTAAGTTTATCCAAGTCAGCCTAGATCACTAGCCTGTCCTCAAGTGTGGACACTATGCCCCAAAGTTTAGTGTCATCGGCAAACTTAGCCAGTGCGCTTCTGACACCAATGTCCACATTGTTGATAAAGATGTTAAAGAGAACCGGTCCAAGGACAGAGCCTTGAGGGACTCCACTGGTCACGGAGCTCCATAATGATTCGCTGCCATCGACCACTATTTTCTGAGTTCAACCTTGGAGCCAATTTCCCAGCCATTGGACTGTGGTGTAGCCAAGGCTGCAGTTGGCCAATTTTTCCATGAGGAGGTCATGGGGCACCAGATCAAAGGCTTTTTTAAAGTCCAGATATATGACATCAATCTCTTCTCCCTTGTTCAGGTGATATATCACCTGGTCATAGAATGAGATGAGATTGGTCAGGCAATACCTACGCACGACAAACCCATGCTGGCTATCGCTTAGGATGTTGCCCTCAGCCAGCTTATCCAGAAGGGTCACCTTGATAATTTTCTCAAGAATCTTACCAGGGATTGAGGTCAAGCTGGTTGGCCTGTAATTCCCAAGATCTATTTTCCACCCTTTCTGTGTCTAATTCCTGGAGACTTCAGGGCAATCCTGGAGTGCTGGCAACCCTACCGCTGGAACATGCCCTCTATCCAGTAGAAAACAACTTTAGTAGCATCTAGCATGGTGATTCTCAACTAGGATGACCTGAGATGCTTTAAGCATGCTGAACAATATAACCATTATTAGTTATGCAAACACCTACTTGTGTCACTAAATAAACCTAGAGATTTCACATAGGAATCCGTAGCATCAAAACCCATCCTGACCTGTTGTCGGCTTTCTGAGATCTTTGTCACAGATGAATTGTTCTATGATTTTTCTGTAGTCAAAAATGAGTGAAAGAAAAGATCTGGCATTTTCCAAGAGCTGCTTTCAGTCTAACGAGATTGAGAACCATTGATCTACTGGCTTCAAAGAGGGATCAGAGCCATATGTGCCAGATGTATGCTGTCCAGGGCCAACTTTTCATTTTATTTATATATATATATATATATATATATATATATATATGCGCAACAACTCAGTGAGTGACATGAGATGATTTATAGACAGAAAAATCACAAAGTAACAATGGAACAATTCTGATTCATTTATTTAGAAAATTACCGTTCTTCTTCTGAAGTCCTAATACCAGCTGGCTGCAATTTTATTGCTTTCAATGGCATTGCATCATTTTCTTTTGTCCAAGCTGCAGACCTGGACCCAGGTCCCTACTATTAAATGGTGAGTTCACCGATTTTTTTTTTTTCTTTTTTCCCCTGTGTTTGGTACCATTTGGCAAAGGCCTGAACCTTCTCTGCTGAAGATGAGGGGAGTTCCTTTGATGAGTAAGGACTTGGGCTCCAGCTGAAGCAATCAGGGCTTATGGGAAGAGGTGATCTCTCTTATTAGACCAACAAGTTTTCTTGCAAAAATTCTTGTTGGTCTAATAAAAGAGATCACCTCTTTCCTTAAGCCCTGATTGCTTTTTCCTCTAGACTAATCTGGCTACAACCTGGATCGCTGGGCTCTAGTTGTACACTTAATTGTGACCACAGGAGATGCACTGACATCTACTGGCCAAGCATGGGTGATCGCAGATCTGAGAGCTCTGAGAACAGCTTGGAGTGTTCTCTGGGCACATGCAACAACAAACCCTGTGTCCCCTTGGAGCCAGGGACGGCTTTTCCATACAGCCACATCACTGCCAAATATTGTAGTCAGCAAATTAGCTTTTCTCTGCCCACCTTTGAGGTTAAGGGCAGAGCTGTTAATGCAGTCGCAGCTTACATCCAGAAGCGTAAGAATCCTACAGGTCTGTACCACAGCATTTCCTGATCAGCCATTGTGCAAACAAGCTGCTGGGCCAGACCCAGACCCAGACCCAGACCCTCTGTCCTGTAGCATCAGCTTTCCAGTTGATGTATCAATTCAGCATGCCTAAAGACTCCAGCAGAGCTCTAAGTCACTCGTGTTAGGTATACTCTAAAGAGCTTAGCATGGCACAGGAGTTAAATACTTCTAAGGATCTGGGTGCACATTCTTGAAAGCTACCTAAGTACCTTGGATGAGGGGGTAAAAAGCACCCTGTTCAAATTTTCTGATGACACTAAGATGTGGGGGGATGTGGGCACTCTAGAAGGGAAGAATAGGCTGCAATTGGACCTAGACCAGTTACAGAGGTGGGTGGATGAGGACAGGATGGGTTTCAGCACTGACAAGTGCAAGGTGCCGCACCTGGGGAGGAAGAACAGCACCATACCTACAGGCTGGGGAACTCCCTTCTCCTCAGTGCAGAGGCAAAAAAGGATCTTGGTTCATTATTGTTGCCAAAATAAATATGGGCCGGCAGTGTGGGGACATGGCCAGGAAGGCCACCCGCACCTTGTCATGCATCCACAGATGCATCTCGAGCAGGTCCAAGGAGGTGATCCTCCCCCTCTATGCGGCACTGGTCAGGCCGCAGCTGGAGGACTGCGTCCAGTTCTGGGCACCGCACTTCAGGAGGGGTGTAGACAACATGGAGAGGGTCCAGAGGAGGGCTACTTGCATGATCAGGGGGCAGCAGGGCAGGCCCTACGAGGAGAGGCTAAGGGACCTGAACCTGTTCAGCCTCCACAAAAGAAGGCTGAGGGGGGATCTTGTGGCCTGTTATAAACTAGTCAGAGGGGACCAGCAGGCATTGGGGGAGTCCCTGTTCCCCTGAGCGCTACCAGGAGTGACTAGAAATAATGGTCACAAGCTGGCAGAGGGTAGATTCAGACTAGACATCAGGAGGCGTGACTACTGTCAGGGCGGCTAGGATCTGGAACCAACTTCCAAGGGAAGTGGTGCTGGCTCCTACCCTGGGGGGCTTTAAGAGGAGGCTAGATGTACACCTTGCTGGGGTCATTTGACTCCAGTACTTTTTCCTGCCAAGGCAGGGGGTCGGACTTAATGATCTGCTCAGGTCCCTTCTGACCCTACTAGCTATGAAACTATGAAACCTAACACCCACTGATTTACCTTATTTCAGTTGAGACCCGCAGGAGTGAGGAAACTAAATAACTCTTCAGGATCTGGGCTGCGGAGCTGCCGAGAAGAATCCCAAATAAGCAAAAAAATATCCATGTGAGTGCCAAACTTTCCCAGCCCATGCAAATAGTGTAGGGGCTTGATTGCAGTGCCTCTAGGAACTGGGAGCAAAGTGCTGACAAAATCGAGACTTAGGTTATATAGAGAATCCACAGCTCTTTTCCTGTGGACTGGAGAGAGGGAATTTTTAATATACTTTAAAACAACAGCAACACGTCTTCCCTAAACACTGCACCTGAACACAACAGTGGTGATGTCTAAAGGTGCCCATGTGAATTGGAGGCTTAATTTTTTTTGAAAAATCAGTGGGATCTGAACACCTAACTCCCTGCAGCCTTTAAAAGTCCCTGCATTTCTTGCTGCCTGTGCTGTGAACTGATAGAAGGCTGCCAGGTAGAAAGGCGCTGCAGATACAGGTATAGACCTGAAAGTTCACTGGTGAGGGTATTCGGGGCTTGCTGCTGGAGACAGGGCTTGAAGACAAGTGCAGAAACTATAATGTAGAAAAGACTTGGGTATTTATAGTTCTGCATCCTCTAACACTGTGGTATTCAGCCCGTGGTCTGTGGATCCCTTGGGATCTGTAGACTACATCTAAGGGGTCCATGAAAGACGACTATGTTCAGTGAAAAGTATGTGAATGCCCACACTTACAATTCAAAGGGGTCTGCACCTTCATTCAAAATTTCTAAAAGGGCCCACACCTCCACAAAATGTTTTAGGGGTACGTAAATGAAAAAAGGTTGAAAACCACTGCTCTAACATACAGCTGATGTGCCTGTGAAAAAACTGCCTGAGTCTCTCTGAGACATGTCTATACTGAAGCTTTCACTATTCCTACTACCTATGCAGCTGCAGGATCTTTTTTTGCTGGAGTAGATGAAATATCTTTAGCCCCGCTCACAACTCTTTGTGGATTTGGCTACCTGTCCTCAGATGGTCCAGTTGGCTTCCCTAGTGGGTATTCTTTATGGCTCCCATTCATGTAATTTTCATCATAAAGAATATTTCATCATCAAGAGTTCTTCCATCTGCTTCTGTGAGAATGAGTGATTGAAATGTCAGCTGCAATCTTGGGATGGGATTTGACCTGTATTTTTATACTTCCACAGCATCAAAGGCACTGTAATTGTAATCAGCACCAGGTATTGGATTCAGTAGAGAGAATTATCCAGTTTCTCCCCTTTAGGAACACAGGATCATCAACTGCTTATATTAAAATATAGAGAAAAACAGCTCTTTATCCTTGATTACATATTTTAGATTTCTCATGCAAGTACTCCAGGATGGAAGTGTGTTGCATTAAGGTTGTTTTTTTTTTTAATAATAATCACACACCACACAAACAGTGAGTGCTAGAGTGTTTGCAGGCATAAATTTTATTATCTTTGAAATCTGAGATGTGCCAATTTTCACTAGTTGAAAACATGGTCCATTGTGTTCAATACAAAAGCTACAACCCCCTTGTTATTCATTAATCATCAGCCTGTCTCAATATCAGCAGGAAGTGCCGGTGTGGGGAAGAGCAAATTGCTTTTCCATCTGTACTGTGATGTACTGGGGGCATGTTGCTGCTTCTAGACTACTTTTTTTGTCCAGTTAGCTTTTTTTCTTTTTAGTAAGGCATCTAGAAGCCTTTCTGCAATGCATCAGGATTTGGGCACTAATACTAGACTAAATTTAGGCAAAGTCTTTAGGTAGAGGCAATATCTTTTGGTAGACCCACTAAACAGTTATAGAACAAAAGGCTAAATTTAGGCCTTACATTTGGAAAAGGACAAACTCTCAGTGTGTTTTTGTCCTGCATGATTCCAGGCTGATATTCTTGCTGGCCTATGGCTTCCAGATCCCAGGCCCTTCACTTCTGGAGACAATTTGTGCCAGAAACCTATATATACCTGTAGGGAGCAAGTACCTGGTGGTTCTGGGTGGTGTGTCCCTAGAAAGCTTTTGTGGTAGACCGCAAGGAAATAGGGTATGGCCCTTTTATGACCTGTAGTTGTTTAGCTGCAATTTTTGGCACCAAAGTGACTTTTTAATTTATTTCCATCTGCAGTGGAATAGGAGTGCCAGGGTATGTATGTCACTGCCTAGAATAAAACAGAGCACCACCCTCATATCTGTTAGTGCCCCATCCAGCAAGTGGGACACTCGGGTTCTAGCTTCCATCCCCGAATAGTGGGGATATCTTGTGGGATATCTTATGCATGCACTTCGGGGGCTGAGCTTGAAACCCAATATTCATTTCTCTGAGCCATACTCCCTTTGGCTTGCTTATTTTTTCTTGGTCTCACAGAGCTTCTCCTCTTGGCTGCTTAGTGGTCCATCTTCAAGGAAAGTGCTAGACGATAGGGCTGTGTGAAACTTTGGTAGCTGATTTGATTTGAAGGATATTCAGCCGGATTCAGTGACCAAATCTCTGAATCTGAATTGAATTGGGAGACCAATTAAAAGGTCCGAATCAAATTGGAAGCCTCTGAACCAATTCGGAAAAGATTCGGCGCCACTTCGGTGATTCAGCATAGACTAAACAGGCAGCAGCAGCCCTCACCATGCTGGACACAGCTGCCTCCAGCTGGTAAGTCTCTTGGGGTTGGAGGAGGGGGGAAGGAAGGGGTGTGGGGGAGGGAGGCTGGGGCTGGGACAAGCTGCTCAGCCGGGGGGGGAGCATGGGATACAGGTGTGACAGCGCTTGCAGCATGGGCTATGCCCTGCTGCCACTTGTAGCTGCCAGCCGGGATAGGTGGAGGGATGCAGGCACAACTTGTTCCCAGTAGAAGGGGGCAAGCAGCAGCAGGGCATAGCCCACCACTTGCCCAGCTGGGGCGGGGGGTGGGATGCAGGCGTGGCAGTGCTGGGAGTGGGGGCTATGCCCTGCTGCTACTTGCCCCCTTCCACCCAGAGCGAGCCATGCCTGCACCGCGCCCCCTACCCCTGCTCTGGCTGGGCAAGTGACAGCATGGCATAGCCCCCACTCCCAGCACTGCCATGCCTGCATCCCACCTCCTCAACCCCAGCTGGGCAAACAGCGGCAGTGCATGCATCCCATGTTCCACACCCCAGCTGGGAAGCTTGTCTCGGCCCCAGCCCCAATCCCTCTGTCCCCCAACGCCAACAGATTTACCAGGTGGAAGCAGCTGTGTCCAGCCAAATCTCGGAAGTGGTGCTGAATCTTCGGACCCAATTCGGCCAAATCAAATCTGGACAGTGATTTGAATTGGCTGAATCCAAAGCGAATACTTGCCGCTTTGCACAGGCCTACTAGATGATACTCTGGGAAATGTGTAGCCCATGATCTGATGGCCAGAGCTCTTGTTTGAGAATTGGGAGGTGCTGGTTTAAACTCCCTTTGGGAGAGAAACCCAGAACCAATTTCTCCTATATCTTTAAGCAAGTGCCTTAGGGTGCCTATACATGTGCTCTAGGGTGGACAGGGCGGGGAAGGGGTACTTTAATTAGAGTGGTGCTCAGGTATCTATACACATGCTCTGGGGTGGAGCTGGGGGTTGATTTAATTAGAGTGGCTCTGAGAGCTTTAGTTCAAGCTTTAGTTAAAGTGCCCCATGCTGCCATTTTGAATGTGGGGACACTGAATACACGTCACATGGAGGCTGAGGGAGCATGCTAACTAGCATGCTTCAGCAGACTCACAGAAGACTTGATTAATTGAGTCTGCTCCAACATGTGCTAATTAGCATGCATTGGAGCAGTGGTGTATAGGTGCCCTTAATCACTAGGCTAAAAGATAGAGGACAGCCCTCCTTCAATGACAGGTTTGGAGACTTATGTAGCATTTTATGTGTAATATTCAGTCATGGAGCCTGCATAACTATAGGGGGTGTTTTTAAGCTTGGTGAATGGAGCTTTTCACATGGAAATAAAATCCAAACGCTGTATACATGTAAAAAATGTCAACTAGTGGGCTTTGTAAGTGCCACAGATGTCTAAAAATGAAGTAAGGTTTAGCTCAGTCACTCCATTCCATCGTTCCTGTGTAGCTTTTGAAGCCTGAGTTTGTGCACAGGATAAGGGCTAAATGTGACCAACAGTCTTAGACAGGTGCACTTGGCTTATTTTTGAAGTTTTGCATTAAAGGGGGGGAAAGGCAAGGGCTGCATCCTTTTTATGATGCAGTCTAACTGGTGGCTGCACACAGACCACAGAGACTGTGCCTCAGAGTAGGTTAAATGGAAAGAAGAAAAATCCTATGGGTCTTAAAGTGTTCCAGGCCTCCCTGAGCTCTTCATTTTCTCCTTGCTTTACCTTGCCCTGCACACAGGACAGAAGACTTATTCCCTATCCTTCTGGCTGAGAAAGGTGGGATGCCTTTGCAGCAGAACGGCGCTGCCTCTCAGGCTGTGGACATACTAGACCCAGGATGGACTGTTGACTGTTCCTGATATTGGCAGAGGCTTCTAGGCTTTGTCTACACTAAAGGCTACTTCTGGCACAGGTGTGATTATCAGGGGTTGCAAGTCCTCTTGTGTAGACTGAGTTATACCTGGCCAAACTGCACTATTTCTAACTTAGCTTGTTTTGCTCATGGGCAGTGGTGTTTTTATGGTACTAGTACAGAGGACAGCTTTGCTAGTGTAGGTGCATCCACACTTGAGTGCTTCTCAGGTGTGGTATAAAAGGAGTCTTTAGCTGGTGAATGTGGATATTACCTAGTGCTGCACAGCTCTGTTGGTCAGGTGCATGAAGGGTACAATCCAGTTCAGTACTTTGGTGTCTGCAAAAGTCACTTCTGCACATGCAGGTTGATTACCACTTTGTAAACTGTCCCTACAGCTGTGAAAAACCCACTTAAGGACTAGTTGCAAGATGTAGATCAACTTGTGTTTTTTACCTTGAATTTACAGCTCCAGAGTATAAAACCAATTGGCTAGGGGCCTGCCTCCCCCGGGACAACTATATAGTCTGAACAAGGGTGCCTGATCCCCATAAAGCTTCATTCTTACAGTCCATCCTTTGCCATCAGTAAGCACATTACACAGCAGTCACAGCTGTACAGCCATGGTAGGTGATGTGGTACTAGATGATCTAAACATTTCCCTTGCCTAAAAGCTCCTTGCAGTTTATAGCTCCTGGGTCGGACACGAGTTGCTAGTTTATAACACTATACATTGTACCCGAATGGCTTTGAATCAAAAGCTTGGTCTGAAAAATTGCTTAGGTTTTACTGTACGACTTGGGCCTTGTTGCAAAAAAAAATAAAAAAAGGCTAGGTGAGTTGGATGGTTGGGATTTTCAAATGACATTAATAATCTGTGGGGGTTGATTGACTTCTCTCAGGGAGCTAGGGATTGGTTTTACCTTTCTTAGATAATCCTAGTCTATGTCCATATTTTAATTATTTTGCATAAAGATTGAACTCCTGTTAACAAGGCTGTGACAAAGCTTTACTGCTCACATGGAAATGATTTTTTCAGCCTTAGACTGAGAACATACTTCACACAACAGATTCCTGCTTATTCTGCTAATGAGCCTACTCTGTAAGGGGAAAACCTGCTGCTTGCTGCTCTCATTAGGAGCAGCTTTAGTGTGACTGAGACAGTTGTGCTAATTAGGTGGAAGCCCAGTCAGCCACACCAGCACTTCTTTAACAAAAGTTCAAGTTAGCTGCAGGCATCCTTCAGCCTGTGTGTGCTTTAGGAGTGAATAGCTGACTGAGCTATTACAGGAAATGCTCACCTTTCTTGTACTACATTTTGTCCAACTCCTTCTTACTAGTGCATAAAAGGGAATACCGGAAGGTTGGATTGAAACTAGAAACATATGCATCTGGATATGCTTATTATATCTACTCCAAAGGTTTTGTTATAGTACCTGATTTGAGAATATTCAGACTTGAAGCACAGGGTGCAATCCATATTAAGACTGCAAAACCAGCATTCATTTGGCTTATGGTCAGGGTATCCATGGTTCTCTCTAGAGCTCCCATGTAAATTATTCTTACTTGGGGAAGTAGTTATATATGAGAGATGAGACGGGATAGTACACTGGTCTGGACAGACCATACCCTACGATCCCAGGCTCTTCCTGTTCCATTCACTGAATCTCAGTCATGAGAATTTACCACTATATTTTCTGATGTACATTTTTTTATTGACAACAAAGTCTTGGTAATGTGAAAACTTGCTACAACAATCAGATATTAAAAATCAAATGCTGCTTTAATTACATTGGTGTAAATCTGGACTAGCTCATTGACTTCAGCTGGGTTGTTGAGGATTTATGTCAGTGGAAGCAATAACTGAGAGTGCCTATGCCATCTCTGATCCATAGGGACAAGTTACTGTGTGATGATATGTGTGAATTAGTGGAAGTCAGTCATTTATAATTTAATCTTGTAGGAATAGGTTTGTAGGTAGGCCCTTATGGGCTGTGCTTGCAGGAGGATTTGTTGTTCTGCAGTTCTTCCACTGCTATCTAACTGTATTTTCACATTACTTAAGCTTGTCAAACAAAAGGAAGAAGAGAGTTTACAAGAAGTTTTTCTCTTCTAGGACATCTTAAGACTTTTTCTGCAAAACTGTCTAGAATTAGGGCATTTAAGAACAAATTTGCATTTCCCCCAAAAAGTAGCCTGTTGTTTAGAAGTGTGGATGAGCACACCCAATGTCCTTTAATTTCAGGGAGGTTTTTAAGTGCTCAAAACCTGCCTTTGAGAGGTTATTTGGTCTTACTAGGTTAAAACACAGTTAAAATCAGTTATATGTAGGAAAAGAAGAAAAATCAGAAAATCTTCCCATAAGATTCATAACCCTGCTCCTGGGAACTACAGAGGAGAAGCAACTGACATAAATAGATTAGGAAAGTCAGCTTTTGATTTTTTTTTTTTGTGCATATAAGTAACAAGTCAAATCCTTAGATAAAACCACGGAAGTCAGTGAGTCTAATCCAGGAAGGTCACTTGTTGAGATGTAGTTTGTCTGCTACTATCACAAATGTTGCAATACTGTATTTGGGTTACTTCACATGGGCCCTGTACTAAATCCATAGCTGCATGTACATGCGTACCAGTCACATGCTGAATTGCATGAGGAATGACCTCAGGGACTGAACAAGACTACAGTCTACAAAAGCACTGACGATAAGGGAAAATAGGTATTATCTGTTAGTGAGAGAAAAGCTTATCTTTTATGCAGGCCTCCAGTTACCAGAGAGCACAGAACGGCTGCACTCCTGCCAGTTTATTATTGTACAGTCATTAAGATAATGTCACCACTTAGAAACAACATCAATTAAAGAATAATGTTACTCACTGCTATGTGGAAGCAATTTTGATGCAGGTTTCTTAAGGCTTTCAAATATTAATGATTTTGTGGCCTGTTTTTAGTGTAGTTATTGATGCACACAGGTAAAGGCACCAGAAGGCATATGGGGCATATTATCATTATGGAAATATTGGGGTTTTAGCTTGATAAAAAAAGAAAGGGGTAATTGTAAGAGGAAGAACTGTATTTTAGAAAAATTGATAAACACATTTCCATAAACAGCCCAATAGAGTTCAGTTGTTCACTGTGCCATCCAATGAAAAAATCCATCCAAGTGAAGATAAACACCAAACACATGAAGCATACTTACAACTGGAAACTGAGCAAGAAACCACATACCATATCCTGCTGAGCTGTAGATGCATTACTTTTTCAGTGGTCATGTTCACGAAGATATTTCAGTCCTTTTTTATTTTTCCATTTTCTCAGTTACCTGTAGACAGAACATTACACCCCATTAGACAGTGCTGTAGTATTTTATTCAGGCAGCACTGGTCAAACCAGAAAGCCTTTCCCCTCTCCTAAGGCAAAAGCTGTCACTGAAGCAAAAGCCCCCATGGCTCACCAAAAGCATCTGGGAATGTCTCCTAGCTAAAAGGGAGGTGCACACCCAATGGCAGGGAGGGGCCATCACCAGGGAGGACTATACTGAGGTTGCTTGGGGATGTAGCTGGGCCAGTTAGGAAGGCCAAAGTGGAGATGGGACTGGGACTAGCTACCTGGATCAAGGACAACAAGAAGTCCTTTTTTAAATACATAGGGGGCAAAAAGAAGGTACCGGGTAACGTAGGCCCCCTGCAAGACACACTAGGAAATTTGGTCGTTGCACCAGACAACAAAGCTAACCTATTTAACAACTTCTTTGCCTCCATTTTCCTGAGCAGGGACCGGATCAGCCCCCTACTGGGCCTCCTTCAGGCCCCAGGGGAGGCACACCTAGGCCAAGGGTCAGGGACGATCTAGTCAGGGAACTTCTGGAGGGACTGAATGTCTCCCCCGAGTGCTGAGGGAATTGGCTGAGGTCATTGCAGGACCCCTGGCACGGCTGTACGAGCACTCGTGGTGCTCTGGTGTGGTGCCAGAGGACTGGAAGAGGGCCCATGTGGTTCCCATCTTCAAAAAAAGGAGGAAGGAGGACCCGGGGAACTATAGGCCAGTTAGTCTTACCTCGATCCTGGGCAAGCTTTTTGAGAGAATTATCCTGGCACATGTCCAGGAGGGGCCAGCAGGGGAGATTATGCTTAGGGGCAACCAACACGGGTTCATTAGGGGCAGGTCCTGTCAGACCAACCTGGTGGCCTTCTACGACCAGGTCATCAAATCCTTAGATGCAGGGGTAGCAGTGGACATAGTTTTTCTGGACTTTCGGAAGGCCTTCGACACTGTCTCTTACCCTGTTCTCATCAAGAAACTAGAGGACTGTGGTGTCGACACCCACCCAGTCAAATGGGTCACCAACTGGCTGGAGGGCCGCACCCAGGGAGTGGTGGTGGATGGGTCATTTTCGACCTGGAGGGATGTGGGCAGTGGGGTCCCCCAGGGCTCAGTCCTTGGGCCCGCACTGTTCAACATCAACATCTTCATCGGTGACTTGGACGAGGAGGTAAAAAGCACCCTGTTCAAATATGCTGATGACACTAAGATGTGGGGGGGATGTGGGGATGCTAGAAGGGAGGAATAGGCTGCAATTGGACCTAGACAGGTTACAGGGGTGGGCGGACAAGAATAGATGGGATTCAACACTGACAAGTGCAAGGTGCTGCACCTGGGGAGGAAGAACCAGCACCATACCTACAGGCTGGGGAACTCCCTTCTCGTCAGTGCAGAGGCAGAAAAGGATCTTGGAGTCATCATTGATGCCAAGATGAACATGGGCCGGCAGTGTGGGGATGTAGTCAGGAAAGCCAACCGCACCTTGTCATGCATCCACAGGTGCATCTTGAGCAGGTCCAAGGAGGTGATCCTCCCCATCTATGCGGCACTGGTCAGGCCGCAGCTGGAGTACTGCGTCCAGTTCTGGGCACCGTACTTCAGGAGGGACGTGGACAGCATGGAGAGGGTCCAGAGGAGGCCACTCACATGATCAGGGGGCAGCAGGGCAGGCCCTACGAGGAGAGGCTATGGGACCTGAACCTGTTCAGCCTCCAAAAAAGAAGGCCGAGGGGGGATCTGGTGGCCTGTTACAAACTAGTCAGGGGAGACCAGCAGGCATTGGGGAGTCCCTGTTCCCCCGAGCACTGCCAGGAGTGACTAGAAATAACAGTCACAAGCTGGCAGAGGGTAAATTCAGACTACACATCAGGAGGCGCTACTTCATGGTCAGGGCGGCTAGGATCTGGAACCAACTTCCAAGAGAAGTGGTGCAGGCTCCTACCCTGGGGGTCTTTAAGAGGAGGTTAGATGAACACCTTGCTGGGGTTGTTTGACCCCAGTACTCTTTCCTGCCGTGGCAGGGCGTCGGACTCAATGATCTGCTCAGGTCCCTTCTGACCCTATCAACTATGAAACTATGAAGTTAGGGGGAGTTTTCCCGTGTTGGCAAAGGAACTGCAAACATAAAAAAGGCATGTCAGAAACAGACCCAGAATTGTGACAGCTGCATGCGAGTGTCTTGCAGCCCACTGCTTGTTTGTGCTTTTCTTCTGGTTCTTTCAAGTTTGATTCTAACAGAAGTAGAATAGAAGGAACTGAAAAGTGCCTACATTTAAGCAGTAGGCTTCAGAGAAGATGGTGAAATGGAAAAGGAAAGGCTTAGTATTAAGCACTTGCTTAGGGGTTACTAATAATGGGCCTCCTCTGAACATAATGTAGTCAGTGGAAGGATGCCCTGGCTTTGGATCACACCCTGGCTGACCACTGCAGTAATTGCTAGAGAAACCCTTCAAGCTAAGCTTTCTCTTTGAGCTAAACCAGCCTGAACTTCATCCCTGATGCTTTGCAGGAGCAGTGAGCCCAGATGACTCGGGCTCCAGCTGGTGCAGTTCATTCAAGCCTGAAGAATGACACTTTGCTGTTCCCACTGGCTCCCCTATATGGCACAGTGCAGCTACTTGGATAAAAAATATTGCCACTTAGGTTGTAAAAGTCAAATTTTTATGGCTAGTCAAGGAATCCCCTGTTGAAATGTGAGATGCAAGAACACTGCTGTGTGCAAATGGCCTTTTGTATCTGAGAAATGCCACATCCCCCCCTTGAATCTGATTATAAGTCAAGTACCAGGAATTCTCTGTGGCACAGTATGTCACGAATACCTATGTTGCCTTTTGTTTGCTATGCGTGGCTTCATTAAATTGTTGTTTCTTTCTTCCCAGGCAATGTAAAAAAACAAAACCACCCCCACCCCCATCAGTAGGCTTGTAGTTGAGAATGATCTACCCAGCAGGCCCTCATTTTATTAAATTCTCCTGGTGAAACAGCCTGTTCCACTCCTGGGCAGCGGAGAATCAAAAACTCTGAGTTAATTCAGGTCTACTTGATGCTGGCATGTGTAGCAGGCACTGTGCCTACTGCCTGGAACGCCATACGTGGATTCTCTTCCTGCCTCCCCTTGTGAGCAGTATCTGTCTCAGCCAGAGATATGCTGCTCTTCATTGTGCCTTTCTCATGGAAGAGTCAGAGGAGGCTACAGACCTGTGTTAGCAAGAAACATATTTGTCTGACACTCCTGATGGACTGAATGGTTCAGATGTGGCAAAATGTCTTCCATGTTATTGAGACTGACCGATTGCCAGAGAAAAAACAGAAAAATACAACCCATGAATATCTGGTCTTGTCTTTGTAGGGAGGAATCAAGATGTTTTTCCTACCCTAGGAATATGAACTGCCTGCTGTCTCCAAGGAGACAGCGTGGCAGAGAACATCATAAGAAAAAAAATCCACCTCTGATTTTTATTACCAAGCAATGTCATCAGGTGAATGGTTTCATTCCCCAGCCAGAATTCACTGAGCCAATTCCCAAAGCTTCCTTTATATGAATCCCAGCATGGAAAAAAATCCACTGATGTATATGTTTGGGGAAAACTTGCAAGGAAACAAGATGGTACTTAGAATTCACCTGGCAGCAGCCTGTCTTGTTACTGGAAAGTGTATTAATATTTTTATACCTCCAGAGCTTCAGGGAGTTGTCATGGATGGCATGATACAGAATTACATTTAGAAGCGGATGGAGCAAATAGTTTCAGCAGAGTGACATTTTTTTTCTGTGAGAAGTTAACAGTGCTGGAGATTTTATTCTCTGTTCAAACAATTTTATTTGCTGGGAAAAAACAGGTAGCAGTAGCCAGGTACAGAACTGTTTGTGGCTAGTAGGCTGGATGGGTCAATCTTAGTCAGCCGAACCAAGGGGACCCCAAGGCATAATCTAGACCCACTCCCAATAAGTCTTCTGTGCTAGGTACAGAGGAGAACTTTATTGGTTACAAGGAGTAGGTCTGGAATAGGGTACAGGGTTGAGCAACATCAGAGAAATCCCATAGATTAAACAGGCATGTCTGGGTAGTCTTTGATCATGCATCTGTGTTACTGAAAGCTATACATCTATCCCAGGTAGCTTACTCACGAGCATCATCCAGAGGCAGGTGGAGATTCCCTCTGGAGACAGGCAGTTCATTGATCATGAGTTTCAAGAGAGAGCAAGTTTCAGATGATCCAGCCTCTCTGAGTTTTTTAATCATAGCTACTGCTCCTCCTCCTGGGCAGTCTTTAACTTATATAGACCTTATGACTTCATTTACCTGGTCCAATGGCCAGCACCAGTTGGTTGGTAGCCAACCAATTTGAAATGCATCGCTGGTTCTGGGTAGCCTGGCAGGGTCTCTAGCCCCCTCCAGTCAGGTTGGCATTGCTTAAAACAATAGGGAGCCCAAACCCCTCACCCAGGTATGTGATGCCAGTCAGGTAGGCAGAGGGAGCAGGTTTCCTCCCTCTGTCAGGAATGTATCCAACTCAGGTTACCTAAAGAGATGGGGGGTCTGCCCTCTGCAGAGCCCATATTAACCAAATTGCCACAGAGCAGAGTTTTTGGGGAGAGACACAGGGTGGCCTTCTGCCACACTGGGCAGGGGGAGCAGGGAAGCCCTGGGAGGTTGCGGGGGGAAGGGGTCATGGGGGAAGCCCAGAATGGGAGGTGGTGGGGATTCCTACCTTTCAGTCCTCCAGGCTCCTGCTGGCTTGAGCATGTGACTGCTCCAAACTCAAGGTAGCACTAACACGGATCAGCACTTGTGTGGCTCACAGTGTAAGGTGTAACACGGCCTTATGTCTGCCAAGACAGCATTGCAGCACAGTGTGCCTCCTGTGATATCAGTAGAGAGCAGTGTCCCTTCGCTAGCTGTATCACAACAGGAGGCCATACAAAGGTAGATCTCTAATTCTGAATGCAGATTACTGGCTCTTATTCCCCATGTCACTGCAGATTAGACACGACACAGAAACGATGTGTTTGGTGCCTGAGGAGCCAAAGGATTACAAGATGACTCTCTGTAACTTTCCTCTTGCTTCCCCTGCCTTCCCCTCAGTGTAGGGCGAGTGCTCAGCTAGCACTGGGAAGGCTTGTTTCTTGCTTCTACCAGGAACAAGTACGACCCTTTAAAATGGTTTAAGCTACTTCCCCAATGACCTTGCTTTGTGAGGATGTGATGGCTTATCATGGGCTACCTGTGTGTCTACAGCATGAAAGAGGTTGCGTATATGTGGACAAGTGATAAACTTGCTGGCTAAGCTGTTAGCTATTTTTATGAGACTGGTTAAGCCTACAGCAACTGCTGATGGCTTGGTATACTGCTGCTGTTCTCATTCAGGCAGACAGTTGGGGACAGATTTTTCCAAAGAGACTTTTGAAACTCCTATTTTTTGATAGAAGGCAACAGCAGCTGTTTCCAGACATCCTGAGAGGGACTTTTCTAAGTAACCTCTGGCCAAAGCCTGCCCAGCTCAACAAGCACTGAGCCACACTGGCTATATGTAGATTGTACAGACTACCTATGTGCCCCTAAAAGTGGACCTATACGGCGAAGTAAGCAGGAGATACCTGTTATAAGGATCAGAATGAAGCAGAAGGCCTGACAGTTCTCAATCCATTAATGGCATATGAAGAAAATGCCTCTCACTTCCTTCTCTGTCCCTTCAGAAATAAGAACAGACATGAGACATCTTATCACGTTAGGATGTGTCTGTATGTGGATAGTTTGTGGTCATGGAACCAACACCACTTCTTTCATGTATGCCCTGATTCTGCCATTGATTGACTCCAAGCGTTAAAGAGATTTATCCATAATTTTTATTGTGTAACTTTTTGACATAGTCATTAAAACATCTTTTAAATGACTTGCAAAACCTGAATTTTGTATAGTATTGGGAAGAAGTAAATATTAGTGATCATTGTAATGGTGATGTCAATGACTTGACCAACAGATGATTCAATCCAGTCTCAAAGTTCTTTCATAACAGGCAAGGATTTGTTGTGGTATCGTTGATCCTGATATCTTTCCTTGGTCATAAGGGAGAGCATTTTCATTACCCCAAAGCTTGTCCAATGGGTCTCCCAGGTATGCACAAAAAGTCCTTATCTTGCATACATTGCCTGGGCCATCACAGCTACAATGCTTCAACCTTGCTACAACTTGGATTGCTGGTTTACTGTTTCATTACTTTGTGTTTAGTTGTGACATCAACATGATCATTCTGTCATTTCATTCTTGGTTAGTTTTGAAATGCATACTGTTGTTTTAGCTTCATTGGCATGATTTATTTTAGTTTTGCTTTTTTTATACAAAAAAAAATTAAAAATACAGAGTGGAGCAAGATGGACCCAAGTCACTAATGATGAACATAAATTAACAGAATGCTCCTTGCCCTTCGTCCAAGGGATACAGATAACTAAAGCACATATATGAAGATGACTACTTCTTGACATGGGAAATAATTACCTAATTAGATAGCTCCAACTAACTGTTTACTTCTAGATTCCCTCCTGCTTGGCCTGAATTTCATCTCTGACAGCCTGTAGGAGTACTTGTACCCATGGCCTGTTTGCCAGTTCACGCCATCTGCAAAGCTGTTATGAGGGCCCCTATGGTATAGCCCATTCAGGTTGGAGAGGTGGCACTTCTTGTACCACCAGGCCCCCTTAAAGGATACAGCACAGTTGTCGGGATGTGGATCATTGTTGCGTTCTTTGGTTGTAAACACCATGTTTTTGTGGCTGCTCAGTGAATCCCCTGTGGAAAAACAGTTCTCGTTTGTATTTATTTTTGGATAGGTTATCACTGTTCAGGTCTGTGAATATGGTCAATCCTGCTCATCCATTTTTTATTTCACTAGGAACTGGCAACCCTTTGCAACACAGGAGACAGACTGCTATTGCATTCTGGGTTTGTGAAGGAGAAGGGTGAATAAAATCTACACCCTTTCATTGCACAAAGAGAGAATGTGTGGACCTGTGACTAGAGCATCAGACTGGGACCTAGTAGGAGACCTTAGCTCAACTCTTGGTTCTGTCCCTGTTTGCTTGGGCAAGTCCTTTCTATTCAGTTTTCTCATCTGTAAAATGGAGCACAGATTCAGATCTCCATGGTAAAGTACTTAAAGATCTCCAAAGGAAAATTACTAGACAAGTTAGGAAGTATTAATGCTTAAGTGACCAGCTGAAAAAGGGCCTCAGTTAGTTATGAAGCCTTGCTTATAATCAGGCCTCATGTAAGGAGTAAGTTTGGGAAGTTTTGCTCCTTCTGCCTCCTCTTTACAGAGTATTATAATGCTTATGGACTAAGAAGAGGTTTGTCATCCAAGGGAAATATCATAGTTGGCATGATGCTGCCTGTGACCTATTGCTGGATTTGATATTATACTGCATCTGTGAAATGTACCCCTGGCTCCCTTATAGGAAGGCAGAGCAAATGGGGACATCTCCAGCTGCAAGTGAAGAAGAACACAATTTACTCTTGCCACAAAGAAGTTTTCTAATGTTTCTTTGGCTCTGCAGAATTTTCATCTGCTCTGGAAGGTAGAACATGACATCTTACCTGTGTTACCACCACCAACATTCCCAAGGATCAGTTTGTATTTCTCAGTCTCTCCCAAAATTTTGAATGATTTGTATTTGGTGAAATGATGGTTGTTGTCAAAATCTCTGAGGTCTATGTGAAGTTCATTCTCTCCTAGTCAAAACAATTTGGAGAGACAATATTAAATATGTTCCACTACTGCTTCTGTCTATTCCTTCTATAGTATCCTCGTGTTGGGTATGAGCTGGAAATGTTCTTACTAAGCCAAGGCTACGTTAGCTGGTGTAAACCACCACAGCACCAGTGAAATAAATAGCATTACGTTGACTTTCACCAGCTAACAAGCCACCCACCCCATCTCTTGATGTCGAGTTAAGGATGAAGGGCTTTTTCATTTTGGAAATCAGTATTTTGTTGAAAACGTAAATTTTTTATGGGACAATTTGGGTTTTGATATATATTTTTTTCATTTTCCAATATATTTTGCTTCAAAATTATGGATTCTTCCCACTTTCCACCTCTTTCTTATTGACCCCCAAATTCTCCACTTGCGAAATAGCAAAGTATAAAGAGAGATTTCTCTTTCCTCCTAGCACTTTATATCTCCCATTTTTGCCAGTTGAAAAACAATCCAGGAATTGACAGTATGACTTTTGGAGAGAATATAATACTTCTTCTTTAAAAACATGTTCAGCATTTACCAGGATTTCTCACAGGTGTGTGGGATGGAGGGGGCCTTCCCATTTTTCTTGTTTTTTTTCCCCTGGGAAACTGAAATGTCACAAGATCTTAGTTTTCCAGCTACTAGTAGTGAATACCACTGCAGCAGATCTGTGATCTTCTCTGGGTTGTAAGGCCTGAGAGGGTTTTTATAGCATTACATACATAAAGGAGATAATGACCTCAGAGAATGATGCTACAGTATCAGAGCAGCTCGCTGGTTGATGCTGGGCTGTCATCTAAAGGTGACATTACTTCAACTTTTAGAGTTTTTATAGGTCACAGTTACCCATGGTTTAGATAAACCAGTTTTTGGGGGGATGATGTAAATTGCTGAATACTTCTTATTTTATGATCTTTAAGTCAGAGAAGGGTAGCAGGGCTACATTACCGTTTACTTCTTGTTTTTCCTGATCAATTAGTGCTGTGAAAAATAAGCACAGGAAATGACACCTTCAGCAGCAATTGCATTTTAGTGATCTCGGCTCCCTGTAACAAGGAGGTTCATAGCACACAGTAGACCTGGGGTGGGCAATTATTTTGAGCAATGGGCCTATTACTGAGCTTTGGCAAGCCATTGAGGGCCATGTGATGGCAGCCGGGGCAGATAAATATTAATTTTCTAAATTTTTGAGGGTCCCCGCAGGCCGGATAGAGTGGCCTGGTGGGCTGCATCTTGCCCACCCCTGCAGTAGACTAAGAAAAGCAGTAGGGCTGTGCAGAGCAGGTAATACTTGATTTGACAGCCATGTCGAATATTAAACGGGGTCCCACTTCAATTTACCATCCGCTTGGAGTCGAAGCGAGTCCGCTTGGACTCGAGGTCGAAGCTCAGTCGAATATTCAAGCTGCTTCGACTTCCCCATAGGCTATAATGGGGAAGGTCGAAGCAGGCTATAACTCTGGCATTTCTTGTCTGATGCAGGTGAAACTTGCAGGAATGGTAGTTCCTGAGGAGCCCACAAAGCGTGCCAACTTTCAACAAGATAGGTTCAGGGGGTTCGGAGAAACAGCACCCCAAATTCTTGAGAGAGAACCTCCTGTGTGGAAAGCCACAGGGAGCTCAAAACTGCAGGAGCCCACCAAGCCTGCCAACTTTCACAGCGATAGGTGCAGGGGTTTGGGGGAAACTGCACCTTAGGCTGCTGACAGACAAAACTCGTGATGCAGATGGAGCGAGGAAGGCGGCATTCGCTCCGCCTGCACCTGGCACTTGGGGACCCTGGCAGCGGGAGGTTCACCTTGAGGAGTACCAGCTGCTCCACCAAACCAGGACCCAAGCAGGTGTGGTGGGTGTCACAGCATCCACAGCCACGCTGAACACCCTCTTGCTTGGCACATTGGTCGGTGGACAGGACAGGTATTCGCGGGCAACTGTGGCCAGATCCGGCCACATTGGGCTGCAGGTTGCCCAGTAGGCCAAGGGGTCGCAGTCCAGTGGCTCCACAGGCTCAGCAAGATAGGCAGACACCACCGTTTGAGGGCTGTCTGCCTGATCCTGGGGTCTGGTGGGTCTGGACCCCCTAATGTTAGCCATGGCCTTAGCCCATATTAGCAGCGCCTGTGGTGGAGGGGAAGACTGGCTTGTGGATGGCAGGCTGGGTTCAGGCAGTGGATCCCCCCTGTCCCACTTCCCCCCACCTCTGCCGCTCCACCTCCGTCACTTTCTTCATAAATACCTCCCTCCAGTGACTCAGTGTCTCGCTGCCACATATGGTGCCCTTCACCCTTGGGTCACAGATGGTGGCCAGCATATGCACTGTGTTGGACCCCAAGGGTTCAAGCCTTTTCCTAAGGCCCTCCTTCAGCCTCCCAGTCTCGGGCTATGGGCTGAGGAGGGAGAGGAGGATCCACGCAGTGAACCAAATGGACTGCGGAGCTGGTGTCATCGGGAAGGCTTTGGCTTCCATGACCACAGCCCGCTCTTTGGCGAGAAAGGCAACGAGCTGCTGGGAAGAGATGGCCTCCACCTCTCTCCCTTGGGGAGGAGGCTCTTCTCAGCCAGGCTGGCTGACCTGCTCCACCGGGCTTTAAACTAAGCCCGCTGAGGGATGGGGGGACTACCACCACTGCTGGCCCGCTGAGCAACCCTTGCAAAGCCAGCAGCCTAAGGCACTTAAGGGATCCCACCCCTGTCCCAGCCCTGGCACAATCTGTGGGCAAGGCAAGAGCCCCCAAGGGCACACTTGCCTGTCTGTACACTAATGCCAGGAGCCTGGGCAACAAGCAGGAGGAGCTCGTCCGCCTGCTCAGTGCAAAGAATTATGATGTCATTGGGATAACGGAGACCTGGTGGGACTCCACCCATGACTGGACCACGGGTATAGAGGGCTATACCCTGTACAGGAGGGATCGTGTTGACAAAAGGGGCGGGGGTGTAGCTCTCTATGTGAAGGAAAGCTACATGTCCCTGCAAGCTGATGTTGGCGACCGGCATGGACAGCTAGAGACCCTCTGGGTAAAAATTCATGGGGAATACGGCACAGGGGACACAATGGTGGGAGTCTACTACAGACCTCCCACTCAAAGTCCTGAGCTTGACCAGGAGTTCGCCCGGGAACTGACTGAGGCTGCTTGCTCCAGGACCTTGGTTGTCATGGGTGACTTCAATTACCTGGACATCTCGTGGGAAGGTCACTCAGCAAAATCCGAGCGGTCGCAAAGCTTTCTCTCATGCGTGGATGACCTCTACCTTACTCAAGATGTCTATGGGCCAACGAGAGGCAAAGCGCTGCTCGACCTGGTACTGGCTACAGGGGATGACCTAATCGGTGACCTAGTGATCGATGGGAAGCTGGGTGACAGCGACCACGAGCTGATCACCTTCACCATCCGCCATAAAGCTGGCAAGTCAGTCAGCAACGCAGAAGTCCTTGACTTCAGAAAAGCCAACTTTGACAAGCTCAAGCAGCTTGTCGGTCAGGCCCTCAGGGACTGTGACCCCAGGGAGATGGGAGTTCAAGAAGAGTGGTTGCTTCTCAAGGAAGCGATCCTCAATGCACAAGCTAAATCTATTCCAACACGGAGGAAAGGCAGCAAGAAGGCACAGCAGCCCTCCTGGCTCTCCAGGGACCTAGCGGACCTCCTGCAGCTAAAAAGGAAAGCCTACAAAGGATGGAGGATGGGATTCACCTCCAAGGAGAATTATTCTGCGCTGGTCCGGTTCTGCAGGGAGCAAACCAGGAAAGCCAAGGCTGCAACTGAACTCCAACTAGCTTCAAACATCAAGGACAACAAAAAGTCCTTTTTCAGATATGTGGGGAGCCAGAGGAAAAGCAAGGGCAATGTTGGACCCCTGCTAAACCAGATGGGCAACTGACAACTGACACCCAGGAAAAAGCCAACCTATTAAATAGGTACTTTGCATCAGTCTTTCATCAGTCCCATGGAACGCCCATGGGACAGGGAGATCTGGGTGATGGGGATCCCTTACCCTCCATAAATGCTGACCTCGTGAAGGAACACCTTGAGAAGCTGGATACCTTCAAGTCAGCCGGCCCTGACAATCTGCACCCCAGGGTACTCAAGGAGCTGGCAAGCATCATAGCCCAGCCCCTGGCACGGATCTTTGAAAACTCCTGGCGCTCTGGTGTAGTGCCCGAAGACTGGAAGAAGGCCAATGTGGTGCCGATCTTCAAGAAAGGGAGGAGAGTGGATCCGGCTAACTACAGGCCCATTAGCCTGACTTCTATCCTGGGAAAGATCTTAGAAAAGTTTATTAAGGAGGCCATCCTTGATGGACTGGCCCACACTAACATCCTAAGGGATAGCCAGCACGGGTTTGTTGCGGGTAGGTCTTGTTTGACCAATCTTATTTCCTTCTACGACCAGGTGACTTATCACCTGGACGAGGGAGAAGAGATTGATGTCATATATCTTGACTTCAAAAAAGCTTTTGATCTGGTATCCCGTGATCACCTCTTGGCCAAACTGGCCAGTTGCGGCCTTGGCTCCACCACGATCCGCTGGCTGGGAAATTGGCTTCGTGGTTGGACCCAGGGGGTTGTAATCGATGGCAGTCACTCATCGTGGTGCCCTGTGACCAGTGGGGTCCCTCAAGGCTCTGTCCTTGGACCCATACTGTTCAACATCTTCATTAATGATGTGGACATTGGAGTCAGGAGTGGACTGGCCAAGTTCACCGATGACACCAAACTTTGGGGCAAAGCATCCACGCCAGAAGATAGGCGGGTGATCCAGGCTGACCTGGACAAGCTCAGCAAATGGGCAGATGAGAACCTGATGGTGTTTAACACCGAAAAATGCAAGGATCTCCACCTTGGGAGGAAAAACCTGCAGCACCCTTATAGGCTCGGCAGTGCTACGTTGGATAGCACTACAGAAGAAAGAGACTTGGGGGTCATCATTGACCACAAGATGAACATGAGCCTGCAATGCGATGCTGTGGCTAATAAAGCGACCAAAACGCTGGCGTGCATCCATAGATGCTTCTCGAGCAAATCCCGGGACGTCATTCTCCCCTTGTACTCGACCTTGGTGAAGCCGCAGCTGGAGTACTGCATTCAGTTTTGGGCTCCACAATTCAAAAAGGATGTGGAGAAGCTTGAGAGAGTCCAGAGGAGAGCCACGCGCATGATCAGAGATCAGGAAAACAGATCTTACAATGATAGGCTGAGAGACATGGGACTCTTTAGCCTGGAAAAGTGCAGGCTCAGGGGTGATCTGATGGCCACCTATAAGTTTATCAAGGGTGACCACCAGGATCTGGGGGAACGTCTGTTCACCAGAGCACCCCAAGGGATGACGAGGTCGAACGGTCACAAACTCCTGCAAGACCGTTTCAGGCTGGATATAAGGAAGAATTTCTTTACTGTCCGAGCCCCCAAGGTCTGGAACAGTCTGCCAGTGGAGGTGGTTCAAGCACCTACATTGAGCACCTTCAAGAGTAAACTGGATGCTTATCTTGCTGGGATCCTATGACCCCAGCTGACTTCCTGCCCTTTGGGCAGAGGGCTGGACTCGATGATCTCCCGAGGTCCCTTCCAGCCCTGATGTCTATGAAATCTATGAAATCTGGAAACGAGCCTGCTGGTGTTGCTGGCGCCATCACCGACAGCCCTGTCCCCCTCCAAGGCATTCCTCACAATCAGATGTAAATTGTGTGCCACGCAGCGAATACCAGCAAAGTTGGCATCATGGACTGCCTTGACCATATTGGCCCCATTGTCGGTGACCATGAAGCCGCGGGTGAGCTCAGCATGCCCAACGCCCAGCCACCCCTGCACCATGGAGGTCCAAGGTGAAGTGTACGGTCACCTGTGGACCTGTTTCTCCCTCAAGTGCTCCCTGCATGCTTTGTGTAGGGAGGGCACCACTGTCCTGCTGAAGGTGGTCCATGCGGGCACCTGGTAAGATGGAGCCAGCAGTGCCAGGAGCCGCCTGAACCCTGGCCGTTCAACAAAGGTGAAGGGCTGGCCATCCAGAGCAAGCATCTCCCCAATGGTCTGGGTGACCTTGCTCGCATTTGCAACTGGTCCCTTTTGCCCCCCATGTTCCAGGGTGCCCTGCCTTTGCTGTGGGAGGATGGGGGCTGTGGAGCAAGTGGGGGCCATTCCTGTGGCAAAGGGGTGGCACCTGTGGAGATGATTCAGCATCCCCGAGGTGGTCATGCGCTTTGTTCCCTTGCCCCGGCTGATTTTGGCTCGGCAGTGCATGCAGATAGCAAACGTGGGATCATCTGCCAGCTCATCCCAGACCATGCTAGTACTAGGCCTTTCCCTCTGGCGTGCAGGTGCATCTGTGGATGCTGCTGAACTCTCCCCCTCTTCAGCAGCCAGAGGCACAGCAAGAGAAAGAGTGGACTCAGCTGAGCCACTTGCCTTCATCTGTACAGAGGCACCTCCTGAAGTGCCTTCTGGGAAAGACCTCGTGGCTTGAAAGGAAAAAACCTGAGGGGTGTCGAGCACAAACTCAACTGATTTCCCCTCCTTCCCCAGAGCTTCCCTTGCCAGGGCACTGAGATCCAGGTCCAGCGCCAGCTCTTCTTCTGGCGCGGGAAGGCTCAGCATCGGCAGTGACACAGGGGTGGAGCACGTTGCTGTGATGGTTGCAGTCATGGTGGGAGAGGTTGTGGCTGCTGTGTCTGGAGTGAGAGAGTCTCAGGCACAGGCAGTGGCTCTGGTGGCACTGCTGCTCCCCTCTCTTTACTGCTTATAGCAGCCTCATCCCTTGTAGCGGGAGGAAAGAGTTTGGTGGGGGGGAGAAACTGCAGCTCTCCCGCTTGCACCCCCCTTGCTCCCCTTTGTGCAGGCTGGCCAGTGTGGCCACCTGCCTTTCCACCCCGCTTCATAATGCGTTCCTTCGTATGTAAACTGGAACCTCGAAGTGTGCTGTGCGCCGTGGATTAGATTTCTGGATGTTATGTCAATGTGTTTGTGTGTGTAGATAATATATTGAGAAGCGTTGGTGTGGTGGCAAGAATGAATGATATATAAAAAAATATATATAAACTAAATTCCTATATATAGAATAGATCCTAAGCTACTACTAACCCTATCCAATATAAGCGTAAACTAATATGAAAAGTAGTTATAAAATAAAAGCACCGAGTTCTCAGAAATCCCTGTTGCTAGCGTTGCAAGCAGGGAATCTGTTGAAGATCAGGGCTTGGGATTGGAAGGGATCTCAGAGAATGCTGACAGGTTACTGGCCAGCCACACACGTCAGTCATGAAAGCACTCCCCGCCTCCCTCCCCTTACTTTCCTGTTTTTTTCCCCCCACAGGGAATCCAGTATAGGCAAGTCGAATATTCGACCCTTGTTGAATATTCGACTCACGCTGTTAACATTCGACTTCCAGTATTAGATCCGACAGCTATTTGACCAGCTGCTATTCGACTCGACTTTCGCTTTTTAAGGTTGAATATATTGAATATTTGTCGAATCAAATATTAAGTCAAAGCTTTGCACAGCCCTAAAAAGCAGTATTGTTGATTTCTTTACCAAATGATGTTAACAGGTGAATATTGTCATTCCCCAGGCAGAATTCTGTCAGCTGGTTCCCAAAACCTCGCTTGTATGATTCCCAGTCATGGTAAAAGTCCACAGAACCATTTCTGGAAAACCTGCAGAAAAATGAGAAGAAGTCATGGGAAACTTTCCAGCTTCAACAGGGCAGGGGAAATGCCGATCAACCAATATATCACTTTTAAACTGTTCCAAACCACTTCAGCACAAGGTGAATATTGACAAAATGATATGCTACTGGATGAGTGCAGTGTGGTCAGGGGTATATTACTACAAAGGAAATAGGACAGTCTCTTCATTAGTTTTGTGTCTTACATAATAGAACAGCGGTTCTGATTGGGGCAGCACACTACTGCATTGTTAATGGTTGTTAACCATTACTATTAGTCATCCTTATTAATGAGTTATATTTAATTCAGTCACAAGGGCACACAACATTAAACATTTTCTTCATAACTTCACAATTCTACATATTAGTTCTTGTAAAAACAGAGAATTTAACAAAGTGGCTTTTCTACTGTAATGAAAACCAGGATCTAATTGCAAAAACTAGCAGGAGTTGTTCATTCGCCTGGATTCAGGTTTAGAGAAATACAGTCCTTCAGTGCCCACAGAGCAAAGCTCATTCTGTAATGTGGTGTCTGGCAATGCTCATCTGCAGATATGCCGCCTGTGCTGCCAGCTCATTCTGGGACAGGACGCTTCCCTGCAGGACTGTGTGATCTGGTTTGTTATGTTCTGTTTGCAAAATACTCACAATCCATCCTCCACCATTGGTGTCCGTGTCACACAGCACAGTCATTGCGTTACAGTCATGTGGGTAGATGGTGTGCAAGTTCCTTGCTCCTGGGGGAAGTGGGGATTTTAAATTGTAAATTCATTTTGGTGGATTCTCCTTGAGAAAAAAACATTTTTCTTCTGAGAAGTTTTGTAGACTGCCAACTTTGGGACATTTGTGCCACAAGGGCCTTTTCTTTTGCAAATTACAGAAACTTTGATTTCAGCAGGGCCTGGATTTCATCATAGGGGACTCTTTTTTTTTTGTAGATATAGATATACATGCACAAATACATGTAAATCGGGTATAGCATAAAACTGCACTACTTCTCTTTGCACATACTAGTTAAACTGTTGTCACAATGGAGGCATGTATGTTAAATTTCTACCAACTCCAAATCCAATTTAAAACAAATATGGCTTATTTTGTCACCTAAATACATGAATTAACAAGAAGTAAATTCTATGAGGGACTCTGCACTTTCAAGCTGAAATTTGATGAGCGGAAAGGAGCTGAAACAATCAAGTAATATTCCTGACTTCTGGCTGTGAGATTTGTGCTGACAAAATATTGCAGCAGCAGCATAGTCCTAGGAAACACTCACCTTGTCTACAGAAAAGGTCTTCCAGGTCTGTTATTCCTGTCCATAAAAATATAATATACACAGCTTAAGAAACTGGAAACCAGAAAACTTGCTAATGGCTTTATTGTGGCTACAGTGCAATAAAATAGTGCAGCTCATTAATCCAAAACATTGCTAGCATTATGCAGTTGTTATAAAAAAAAATCATATTTTTCACACCATGCATGAGTACCTTTTGGAGGCAAATGATCCATATATAAATTCATATACATTAAAATTAGATGTTACCTATTAGATTTTTTTGCCTGACTGCCAGATAAATACCTGTATATAAAGGGTGACATTCTATTCCATCAGAGAATGCCCCTCAGGCTATCATAAGTACTTACTTGGCAGTATCACCATAGTCTCAAAGTCTCTAAATAGTCCTTTTGAGGTAGGGAAGTACTGATGTTTCTATTTTACACATTGAAAGTTGACACAGAGAAGCAAACTGATTTCCTAGGCTTACACAGGAAGTCTGGTACGGTGCAAGGAACTGAACCTTGTCCCATGTCCCATATTAATGCTCCAACATGGGGCTGCAAATTTTAACTTGTGGGATTTCCTCTTGGATGCTGAAGTGGTGCAGAGGCATGCATCTTGAATAGTTCTTGCTTATTGCTACAACTACCGGAGGATTTTTTTTATCACTTAAAGTAAGAAAATGGTTCCTGATCATGGGGTGTAATCTGGAGACCATGCTCTGATCCAGGCATGCAATTCAGCACCTGCAGCTAGTGCCATCCTGACCTTTCCCTCTCGATTAAAAGCATATTAAGAATATGCATAGAGACTGTCTAGTACAGCTGTGTGAAGCTTTGAGTGCTGATTGGATTTGGAGGAGATTTGGCCCAATTCGGTGGCCGAATCTCTGAATCCTAATTGAATCAGGGGACCAGTAAAAAGGTCGGAATCAATTCGAAGCTCTCTAAATACTCCGGCCCTTTAAGAAACTCCCCAAACCCCGCCCCCCGAACTCACCAGTGCCTGCAGCAGCCTCAGGGCTTTGGGGGGCTCATGGAAGAGCCCCCTGTGTGATGCAGGGCAGTGGGGAGCAGCAGGGATTGCCCCCTGCTGGGTAGAAACTGGTGAGTCCAGCTTTTTCGGGGGGGGGTTTCCTTAAAGGGCCGAAGCTGGGGCTGGTGGGGAAGCCATGTGGGGGCTGGGACAGCAGGGTGGGGGGAGTTGGGGGGCTCATGCAAAGCTCCCCCCACACAGCATGGGACAGTGGGGAGCAGGAGGGATCTGCCCCCTTGTCTGACAGCACCTGGTGAGTCGCGGCTTTTTTTTTCAAAGTCCAAGGGCAGGTGGGGCAGTCATTGCCGGGGCTGGGAGAGTGAGTGGCGGATGGGCTTGTGTGATTCAGAGATTCACCAGCAGCCGAATATCTGAATCAAATTGGGCCAAATCGATTCGGGACAGTGATTCGAATCACCAAATTGAATCACTGCCCCCTGAATTGGCCAAATCCAAAGTGAATACTAGCCACTTTGCCCAGGCCTACTGTTGAGCACAGGGGTGGGCAAAATACGGCCTGCGGGCTGCATCCAGCCCATATGACCATTCTATCTGGCCTGCGGGGCCCCTAAAAAAATTAGTAAATTAATATTTATTTGCTTCTGGCTGCCTGTCAAAGATGGCAGGAGCCAGGGGCAGTGGGACCCAGGGGGAGCTGGCAGCAGGATGCAGCAGCCAGCTCTGTCCTACCCCTAGCCATTTCCCTGCCTTCCTGCCACCGCACTGCTTCAGCATGCCTGACTGGGGAGCATGGTGTGTTGTGTGTGTGTTTGTGTTTGTAGGGCGAGTCCCACATACACACTCCACATACATGCACCCACACCTGCCTTGCACTGCCATCCACGCAGACCCCACCCTTACACCCCTCACACACCCCAGCCACCCTCTCCCCACACACTTCCCCCCGCAAACCCCATACCCACCCCACCCCCATAGCTATCCATTCCCCACACACACACACCCACATCCCACATACCCACAGCCCCAAAAAACCTATACCCCTCCTCCATATACAAGAGTGAGACTTCATTTTAAGCTATTATATACAATCACCTCTATGTACACTAGACAAACTCATATAAGCCAGGACAAAAATATTTTTTAAAAACAATTAATGAATATTGTAGATGTTTGCTTTTTAGAATATAATTTGGTATTTTTTTGGTTCCGAGATGACAAAACCCCTTGCTGAAAGGAGTGCTTCTGGGGGTAAGGGGAAAGACTTCTGATGACAAAGGTAAGGGGTTAGGGCAGGGGCAGGCAATTATTTTGGGTGAAGAGCTGTTTACTGAGTTTTGGCAAGCCATTGAGGGCTGCACGTGTAGCCCTGCCCCTTGACAGGTGTGCCACCCTCTGGTTGCAATCTTGGGATCCCTTAACATCTGACCTTTGCTATCAGAAGTCCCTCCCCTTGTCCCCCCAGAATTACTCCTTTCAGTAAGGGGTTTTGCCATCTCTGAACCAGATAAATACCAAATTATATTCTAAAAATCAATCATGTATTACAACATTCATTAATGCTTCTGTAGTCCTGGTGCTGCAGCTGAGAACCATGTGATGTGGAGTGCAGTGGGTTGTGGGGGAGGAGAGGAGCAGGAAAATGGCTGCAGCAGGCGGGGGAAAGGGGCAGTGAGCAGGCGCGCCAAGTGCAGCGACAGCTGGGCAGGAGTGTGGGTTTGCACCAGTGTCCTGGGCCCAGTGTCAGCGGGGCCCAGAGTGGGGCAGCAGGAGCATTTCTCGGCTCAGCGACTGCCCACCAGGGCATCCTCACCTCTCAGCGATTGGCTGTGGATAGAGGGTGGGCGCAAATGTAGATATTGGCCCCTGGGCACCGGAGACCCACAGGAGGGGGAGCTAGGGAGGACCTGGGCCAGGCTGGACTTGCTGCAGTAGCTGTTTAGTTTAGCTGCCAGCTCCCCCTGGGTCCTACTGCCTCTGTCTCCTGTCATTTTTGACAGGCAGCTAGGGGTAGATAAATATACATTTTCTAAATTTTTTAGGGGCCCTGTGGACCAGATAGAATGGCCTGGTAGGCTGAATTGGCTCATGGGCTCTATTTTGCCCTCCCCTGGATTGGGGGTGGGACTTCCAGTCACAAGATGGCAACCAGGGGGCAGGACATCTGTCAGGGGGCGGGGTACCCATGAAGCCCTTGATGGCTTGTCAAAACTCGGTAAGCAGCCCTCTGCCTGAAATAATTGCCTGCCGAGTCTGCAAGGTGAATTTGGCTGTTAACTGATGAGCTAGATTAAAAGGGCTTGTCTTGTCCAGCATGTTGCTTATCCTATGTATTCCCAACAGTTCTTAAGTTTCAGAACTAGAGCCCAAGCCTTAGCCTCTGTGTGCATCTCAACAAAGAGGGTTATAATAATGCCAAAACAATCTAAGGATATAGACCTGAGGTGCTCTGTGACCCCCATAAATCAGTCCAAATAATGAGATGACAGAGAAATTAAGAAATGTTCAGAGAATAATTAAGCCTGTAGATGAGACACCCAGGATACAAAACAAAACCTCCAGCAAGTTCCCTAGCATGGCAGCATCAGCAGGAAGCAATCAATCCGAGTGGGAACTGCCAGAGAACAAATGGCAGGGCAGAGGTATGAGGAACCACTCACCAGTCCCACGATGGCCAGCTCAGAGCCTCCTAAATAGTGAAATGAAGGCATCCATTTATAGAACATTTGATGCCGTCTTTAGAAAATTCTTATTATTCTCAGTCTCACAGATGCCTAGTCGAGTCAGTTTGTAGCAGTCTGTTGCCTTCTCTCCCTGTCCCTCCAGCCTGAAGCAGATGTCAGCTGAAGGTTACCTTCGCCTATGTTTTGTGTGCTTGTACGTCAGGGTCAGACCCCCTTTATTTCTGATCTACCTGTTCCCTCCCTTTTGTGGCTGCTGGTAGATGTGTAGTCCCAAGGCAATAAATCAATCGCTGTGCAATTATCATCTTGTCACATTAGTCTGTCTTGCCACTCTCATTCCCTCCCCATGCCTGGCTGTCGAATCACCTAACCCTACACTGAACTTAATCATGTGCTGAGATCTCATTGACTTCAGTGAAACATAAACACACTTTTAAAGCTATGCATGTGTTGAAGTTCTTTGCTAAATGCAGGCCTCTCTCACTAGGAGAACAGCAGGTATATTTTCTCTTACTAAAAGCAGTGATTGAGGATGTCTTAGCTGTTGGTCCAGGGGGGCCAGCCACACACCTTTCTCCTGGTTAAAAAAAGGGAAGCAATATAGCAGAAATGCTCAGAACTGAGTTTCTCCACTGAAAACAGTTGGTCAGATTCACTGTATGTCATATACATGGGTAAACTGAAGCATTTTCTGTTGTTGACTTCCTTTTTGTTACTTTACCTTTCATCCCAGCTGGTCCTGCCTTTCCAGGGCTCCCTGGGGCTCCCTTTTCCCCTGCACAATACCAGAGACAGAGACTTACACATCTGACAATATAGAAGAGTGAAATGCTCCTTGCACCTAAACCAGAAGAGAACTCAGCTCCAACCTTTGAGATTTTTTCAATAGCATGTCTAAGGATCATGGGCTCAAATGTATTTTTAAAAAATGAGTATCATCTAAAAGGGTGCTATATACCCTTTGGACAATTTGCTTTGCGATCCACAGCCTTCAAGTATCCACTCCATATAATAGAAGCTTGGGGAGAACTCTAAGGGCTACAATTTTATTTTCTAAGTAAATACTTAGCTCCTGGGTATATACCTTTCTGTCCCGCAGTTCTTGGTTCCCTTTTGGGTCCTGGTGCACCAGCTGTCCCGGGGCACCCGTGCAGAATGGAGAGTTTATCAGAACCACTGAGACCCACAATGCCCACTTCTGGAGGAACAAACCAATGAATGATGTTAACATGGTTTCGATTATTTGAAGTATTTTGCAATGTCTGGAGAGAAATGTTTACTTGAACTCAGAATCTGTGAATCTTTTCTTTGTTGGCTCTACATAGAGGGAAAAAAACAGTCAGTGCTGATGTTAATAATGAGAGATATCTAGTATTATGAATTCTTGTCTTCTATTGAATTAGACTTTGGGAGGAGCTTGAAGGGGGAACCTCAAGAGGTTTTGTTTCAACACTTGTAGATACTTAGCAACAGTGGATTTCGATTTAAGAAGCATAAGTGTGACTATTCTCATAGTGCTAAAGGAAAAGAAAATTGTTGCTGAAATGCTTGGCCATAAGACAGTAAATTGCCTCTGTCTGCAGGAAGGGGGGGTTTGCAGGGTGCTAACAAGAGTGGGGTAGCTGTTGTGTGGGATCCCTGTTAACCTCCTTAGTAGAACTAGGAAGATCGGTATAAGCATGCAAACTGGCAGTTGTTTTGACCAACTCACAAAGTGGCTGAAATGTATTCAAAAATTTGAAATTTACATGCAAAAAAAAAATCAAAATTTTATCACAACTTTTTCTTCGTTGGTTGACCAGCTCCCTTCCTAGGAGGTGGGAGAAAAGTCCTGGGAGATGGGACATCTAAGAATTTTTTTACAGTTGAATAGGAGGACAGGGAACTCCTTAAAAGCCCTATTCCTTTGTAAGATCTGCTAGCATGGGGCATTGGAGTGCTGCTCCTTCCTGAATTAGGAGTACTTTAAATATGAAAGCGATTTCCTGGCAAATGTGTAATTAAAGAGAGGTGAAGGTCGAGTGGACACGTTGGCAACATAAGGGTAAAAGACATCACCTTTATCCTTGGATAAAGGCATGTTACGATCATTTTGTAATTTAGTACTGCAAACCCAAATTGGCGATAAGGTTAAAATGAGTACAGAGCTGTGACTACCCCCAAGGAATCTATCAGAAGGGTTCGAGAATTTGGGGTCAAAGCTGGTTTTACAAGAAATGAAAATTCCTGTGGAAAATTGTATATATTTTTTGCTGAAAAAGTGGAATGCTTTCTGCAATATCTACTGCAAAGAGGGAATCCCCTAGTATCTCATGGGACAGGAGGTCCAATCAGGCAGCTTGGCTGTCAGAAAAAAATAAGAGCATGAGCCAGCTGAACTCCTGTAGGTGCTGCAGTGGAACAGCTTCAGAATGAAGCTATTTCAAATGAAAGTTTTGGGGTTTTGTTGTTTTTTGGATGAAATCTTGCAATTTTCCGTGAGCGACTCTTCCTTTTCCAACCAGCTCTCACGTCAAAGGCAAAGAGCACTGTACCTGCATGAGACACCTGCATATGCTAACAGGGCTCTTTTTTGCATGATATTGCCAGAGTTGTTTCCTCTGAAAGGTCTTAAAGACATCAGCATATTTCCAGGTGTATGAGTTGTACTTACCCTCAAAAGAAGGGGCACTTTTTCTATGAGAAGCTTACACAGGAGTGTATCTTTTTCATCCACTGTTCAATAGGGTATAGGAATCTCACCTAACCTCTGACAGCAGCAAATGGGAGGTAACTTGTAATGAAGAGATGCTATGAGTCACCTTGTCCTCACTGTAGAGTTATTTATTAGAGAGAAAATTTGAATAATTGTGTGCTACCCTTCCTGTCCCCTCCTTAAAGACTCTCTATCTTCAAACAAATTATGACGGGAAGAATTTGCAATTCTCATGTGATAGATAGGGATCTAGCCAGACCATCATTGTTAAAACATAACAATGGGTGTTTTATTCACTTGCACAGGTGTCCTCAGCCTTACAAAGCACTGCTGCTACCATGAATAAAGCAACAAGAGTTTGCTGTATAGCTCTCCCCATGCCTACTGCTGGTCTCTGCATCATCAGCTTGTTCACCTGGGTCTTGTCTTTGGCTTTAGCATTTCAGTGCTTTTGAACGCTTTATATGTAGCAGATACACATATCCACCTTTGAACTTCCAGCCCCCACCACACATCAATTCCTGGTTTTTTTCAGCCATTTCCCATTGGAAGGCTGTGTGGAAAGACTGTATTTACTCTTTAAGTGGAAGTTATTTGTCTTCTGTACTGGGTTTCATCTGTTATCTAGTGGATTGCAAAACTCTTGCAAATGTTTGGACTTATTTCCAGATGCATGTTAAATAAGGAAGTGATAAGATACAAGTGGTCCGGTAACCCAGTGTTGGCTCTGGGTACTAATACTAATCTGGTCCCAGTAGAAAAAGTCTTTTTTTCTCCCCTAATCTACACACTGGGACCAGATCAGTATGAGCTGTGCTGGCATTGCGTGGCAGAGGGGCTGGCTGGGGCATTAGAGTGCTGAAACTATGGGTTCTCCTACCTCCCACTGTCAGGGACAGTACTATCTTACAGCGAAGTTAATTTATTTACCAGGCCCTAATACCGGCACATGTGTAGACAGTGATGATTTACTGCAGAGCTAGTCAGTCAACTCCACAATAAAGTGCACATATAGATGCACCCTGTTAAAGTACACTGCTCCCAAACATCCTTTTTCAAGGTACAGAGATGTCCTCAAGTAGTCGATTTTCAGAACACAATATTATAATCACAGTAAGGAACCACACAGTCTCTTACTCCCCACTTTGTTACAGCAGATGCAGAATAAGACCATTAATGGAAGCATTATTCTAAAGTGTCTACATGGATGTGTCATATATTCCACCCCCTCTCTGGCAGCTGAGCCAAAAGAACCCAGCGCGGTTTCATGGATTCTGCTGCTCTGTTGTAGCAGACTAACAATTCTGTAGCAGTATCATTTAAAATTAAGAATAAATGTTTCTAATGATTTGTGTACAGAAACAATTAATGTTATCAAGATAATTATTCTATTCATAATTTGTTTTGCAAAACAAGTTTGTCATTTCCTGACTAGCTCTGCTCTTTATATCAGCCATTTAAGTCTCTCACTCTCATATAAGAATTACTATTACATAGCTCTTGGTTAGTGCTTTCTTAGTCTTTAGATCTCAAAGTGCTTTATGTGAAGGTCAGTATAATTATCCCCATTTTACAGATGGAGAAACTGAGGTCCAGAGTGCCCCAAATCACCCATGAGGCCCTTGGCAGAAGCAAAGGCAGAACCCAACTCGCATGAGTTTCAGTTAAGACTCTGATGCTTTTCCTCATCCCAAGAACTCCTTTTAATACTCAAAACTTCACTTCATTTGGACAGTCTTAAGACATCGTTCTTTGACTCTCTTGCTTCCTGCCCTAAGCCAAAGCCTACAAGGCTCGGAAGTCCTCAGGCAACCAGGCTAGTAAAAAGGACAAACAGAAAACTAACCAGATCAATCCAGTGGCATTATAATAGATCAGGTAAGCTAGCCGCCAATCATCACAGATCTGTGCTCACCCAGCCCAAACCACACATGGATCTCCCTACCCCCAGGGACTGTCCCTGGCTTCTATCTCCCACATTGTCCTTTCCTACAGCTCTTCTTACCCCAGTGACTCCAACAGGATTGAAGTCCCGAGCAGGAGAGAACTCCTGGTGCCCCAAGGAGAGAAAATGCCCCTGGCTGCCACACTATATGGTGTCTTTGAGAGGTGCAGCCCACACAGCTGCCCAGGCCTCAACCTAGCTTGTGTGCACCCTCTGGTGCGTGAGGAGGTTGGAGCTGCGGCTGAAGCTCCGTCCGCACTCGGCGCACTGGTATGGCCGCACACCAGCATGAGTGCGCTGGTGCTGAAGGAGATTGGACCTTGCGCCAAAGCTCCGCCCACACTGGGCACACGTGTGTGGCCGCTGTCCTGCATGGACCTGCTGATGTTCGCTGAGCTCTGTGCCACAGCCAAAGCGCTTCCCACACTGGGCGCACTGGCAGGGGCTGTCCCCCACGTGCAGTCTCTGGTGCCGGGTGAGGGCGGAGCTCATGGTGAAGCTCCGCCCACACTGAATGCACTGGTAGGGTCTCTCGCCTGTGTGGATGGTCCAGTGCTGGAGGAGGTGGGAGCTGAGGCTGAAGCTCTGCCCACACTGGCACGCATAAGGCCTCTCGCCCGTGTGCACACGCCGGTGCTGCACCAGGTGGGAGCTGACACTGAAGCTCTGCCCACACTCCGTGCAGACGTAGGGCCTCTCGCCCGTGTGCACGCGCCGGTGCCGCACCAGGTGGGAGCTGACTCGGAAGCTCTTCCCGCAGTCTGGGCAGGCGTAGGGCTTCTCACCTGTGTGGATAAGCTGGTGCCGGAGGAAGGTTGAGCTCTGTGAGAAGCGCTTGCCGCAGTCTGGGCATGCATAGGGGCGCTCTCCGGTGTGCGTGCGCTGGTGTATGGCTAGGGTCGAGCTCTTGGGGAAGCTCTTCCCGCAGGCAGCACATGTGTTGGGTCTCCCCTCCAGGTGGGTGGGAGGCCCAGCAGTATTGTCTTGCTCCCTCCCGCCTTGCTGGGTGGATTCTCTTGGTGTCCTCTCATGGTGGTGTCTCTGGTGTCTTTCTGATCCACAATGACTCTCTCGGACTACTACCAGCTCACCTTGGGGTCCATCTGGCACAGTTATCTGAGAAGGTCTCCTGATAGAGGCTCCATGTGAGGGTTTCTCCTCATTCTGGCTCTCCACGCCGTTGCCTGGTGGAATGAAAAGAGGACCCAGCCATGATTCCCTCCTTGCATGTGGAGAAAGAAACCCTCAGGGCTTGGAACTGCAGTAGGGCTGGACATGACCAACACTTGAAGTAAACCTTAGACCTCCCTGGGAGAAGAGCCTAATGCTGTCTCAACTTCCCACCATATGAAGGATAGACTTGGGGGGGGGACACCCCTGCTTCATATCTGTCTGGACTGGTTGAAAGGCTATGAGGGTATGAGAAGTCCTGGTTAGACAAGTGAAGGAGATGGGATGCTACAGAACAGGGAGAACATGCAGCAGTGTGGACAGAACATGCAATAGTGTGGGTTTCTGAACTGGCTTATGTTTATTACTCACCTGTGTGGGCACTGGTCAAGGTCTCCTTGCAACCTCGTTTATTGGGACCCCTTGGTTCTTCCATCCAGGAGTCTGCATCAAGTTTGGGAGCAGAATTATTCTTCTCTGGGGAAGGAGACAGGTGAGATCAGAGTTTGTTATGTAAGCACTACGTATTCATTATGAAAAAAAATGGTCCATGATTTTAAACCCAGTCTGTATCATAAATGAAGGACACATTTTGTCCATGCATATGTAGCTCATGAAAGAGCCCAGCTGAGGATTGGCGCCCAGTGATTGCATTATATGGCTACCTGCAGGGATTGTATCAATGAATGCTCAGCTCAGGCCGGATGCCCCAGCCCATAGTACAGCCAAGAGCATGGTTGATGGGGGAGATTGAAGAATAGCCCCTAATGGCTCTGGAGAGCCTGCACCAGTGATGGGAGGAGTGTTTTGCACTGGAAGGGTATTTATTCTGTGATGCCTTAATAAATAAGACCCCAAGAGGGATATGACTCAGCTGGAGAATCAAAAAGGGGAAACTGAGGCACATAACTGCAATGCCTGGCCGTGGAGCAGTGTGATCCAGATCTGTGCCTTGCAACAGTATCATGTGGGAATATCTGATATCTGCCAACCCCCCTTATAGGACAGCTGACAAACTTCACACTGATGACCTGGGAAAAAATCAAGTAATTTAATTTTCACTGTTTATATTCAGCTATGTAGAGAGACCAGAAAGTATCCTCATGTATGGAGAAGACAGACGTATAGCAGAATCTGTGTAATGGCATATCTGTTGCTTGCAGGCTCCAGTTGTTTGTATGCTTTCCCCTAGGACAAAAAAATGTACTGTCTATACCATTAAACTTGCTCACACATTTTGGTTTACTACCTAAGTCAGAACTAGCTAAAACTAGTAAAAAGAGCCCAGGACTGGTTAACTGAATCTCAGCTCAGACATGAGTGCCCATGAAATGGTGGAAAAATGAACATTTGCTCAATAAAACCTAGAAAAACATGAAACAAACATCATCAATGTTTTCACCAGGCAGGGTTTATGCTACTCACAGATACAAAATCAGGGAACAGGTGGCACAAATGAAGATGATGTTTCTGACCTGGCAAGTAAGAGAGAGAAAATTTACTCAATATTACTTCCCACAGTGACAAACTGGTCTGCTATGGGACACCCATGGGGCTGTGTGAGGCTGTCTGTTGGAAGAAGCTTACAGGGATCTTGCATGATACTAATAAAGATGGTGATACCGGACCACTTGTGCCAGTGACAGGAGTAAAGTTCAACACACACTTTGCCAGTTTATGGGAGAGAATCTCTCTGAAGATGTTGCCGATTTTTAGCAACTGGAAGATTGTATTGAGAAAAAAAATTACAAGCTGTTTGCAGACAAAGATAACATTTCTTGTCACGAGACCTGCATTTTCTCAGTATCTGCTGTACTATCTTATTTTATTCTGTATTCGTTGTTTGCACTGTTTTCATAAAATCATTTGTTTTTTTCTGAACTATCTTAACTGTTTTGCTATTTCATAGTGTTATTTACTGCATCTACTGTATTTGTCATGGTTTGCATTGATTCAAATAAAGCAGTTACAGCATATTAAGTTATATATGAGTTTTTGGAATAATTATGCTACACACCTCTGGAGTGGGTTTTTTTAAGTCCTGCTCTGTTTATTAATAGTCCAGCTATGTAATTTTCTTGAGAAAAGAGGCTATGCAAATAACCAGAACCTACTGCATTGTGTATACACTAGTGATGACAGACTGGTCAACCCGACAACCCTCTCCCCAAGAACAGCTGTAGCTATGGGTCATTATTGTCATGTATTATTCATTATGCAAGCCCTAACAATGTACTTTGTTTGGCATAAGATACAACCTGAAGCCAAACAATAGCACAGAGAATTGCAAGATGGGATCAGACCTCATAGTTCAGCTAGTGAGATGTCTTTCCCTGACAGCCAAACAAGGTGCTTGGGAAGACAGCGCAGGGCTGAAGTAATAGTATTACCAAGAACATGTAATGAAATTCTTGAATCAGAGCAACTGAGATTAAAAATCACGGGTGAATCTCCTGAATCTGTGGGGGCCAGATTTCACCTAGTGCGTAGCAACATCATACATACTGATTTTTACCAATTCTCTGACCAAGCAGCACAGAAAATCTAGTTTGGTTACTTTCCCCAGAGCAGCACGTTCTCTCTCTGATGGGCAGAGGAGGGGAGTTACTGTCCCCTCCCATTCCACCTCCCCCAGGAAAATTGAAAAAAAGGATACAGCAGTGATGCAGTAGCTGGATCTGGGATATCATAATTCATCTTCCCATCCTTTTCTCTTCTTCTCCCCCATCACTCTCTCTTCTTTCCCTTGCTATCTCCATGCTTCTGTGGTTAACCACTGCTACACTCCTAGTGCAATCACTCAGGAAGCTATCGGTCCCAAGAGCCTGTGGGTGGTTCCCTGTGGAGGTGGCTGATGTGGGGCTCAGAGGCAACAAGGATGGGAAAGGAAGGAGCATCTCTAGTGGAGTCTCAGCCCATGCCCAACATGTGCCCTGTTACCTGATGTGCCTGACCCAGGAGGGTTTTGCAGACTGTTTGCTCCAGCAAGAGGGTAGTTATAACCAGGAGAGTGCATCCGAGCTTGCTGTGGGCCTCTAAACGATGTCAGAAGCATGAAATCCCACAGGAGCCGGGAGGACAGCAGCCTGTGGGTCTGTGCTCTTGCACGGGAGGAAGGCACAAGCAGCATTTCACCCGGGAAGCTCAACCCCCAAAATACTAAGCGCAGGAAATATAGAAGCAGAAAGAGAAGCAGCCTTCTGTCTCTTCCCAGCAGCCATCCCCCTCTAGTGGCAGAAGCAAGGGGGGCTTGTGTCAATTCTCTGTTAGCAGGCGAGGAAGCCACTGCTTTGGCCACCAGCGTGAGTCCTGGTCCAGGCTGTGGTCACTGCTGTCAGGCACGAGCGCAGCATGACAGCCTCAACCAGCTTCATAGACTGCCTGTGTGCATGTAATTATCTTTTTTTAACTGTCCTGTTTCAAACAGTCTAAAGATAGTTGTGTCTTCAGTTGGTTGACTTCTGTTAGTCCCCAAAACTGCAGTGTTATTATAGTCTATGTCTGTGAACTGTTCCCAGCTGCTGTGAGTTTGTTTTAGGAATTCACTGCCTATTTCAGAAAAAAAAGCTTTTCCAGAGTGTGGCCTGTGCTGTAAGTTGCTAGTCACAGTTCACTGCATTTGACTGGTGATATGCTCTGATTTTTCTCTTCTGGAGTGAATACTTTTTGGCCATCAACGTGTCTATGTCAGGGGAGAAACCCTGATCTCCAGAAGGCTGCAGGCCTGTGGCCTGACATATGGAAAGCTTATTTAACACAGAATCAACTACACCTGTGCTGATACGTGAAGGATCACTTCCAGGGATTGCACTGTCCTGAGCATCTAGGTTTTGTGAAGGGATCAATTTGCTCATTAGTTCATCACATATTTCTTTTAAAAAAGCATCAGCATAAATACTGGTTGCTGAGTGCAAGGGCTGAGGCTCAATTGTGTATGTTGGCAGGGGCTTGTTGAGAGCTCCCTGCATTGCCTTATGTGGTACTTCCACTTCAGGAAATATCATTCTGTGATGAAATGAAGGGCTTTCTTGCAAGCTGCCTGCCAATCTGGGGTAGAGGTACTTTGGAGCAGCCTGCCCTTGGCTTGGCTTGTTAGTGTGTCCAGGGGCATGTAGAAGGTTTGAGCCCCCTGATGTAGGTTGTACAAGCTCAGGGACTTGAAACTGCCTTGGCATTTGCCTTTCCCTTTGTACTTGTTCCTCAGAACCTAGCACTCTTCCCTGGACGTTGATCTGTGAAAAAGATTTTCTAACTGTGCCTGTTTTAGGGTGATCTTGTTTGAAGTCAGTCTCACTTCCATGTTCCATATTTGTACAGGCGCTGAGGCCTGACATTGGGACTGTCTCTACTCCCTTCCCCCCAAACTCTGAGAGAGCACGTCTCAGCTAGCTCCCTTCTCCTTACAAAAAAGAATCAATTAATTTGTAGATATTTTCTCCTTCTTGCACCAAAACTCAAAAGCTGTGTTCTCCCTGGGCAGTGCTGCTCCCTGCTCTTTCTCAGGATAAGCGTCTAAACACTCTGTTTGCTGTGCAGCTTTTATGTTTTTCAAGGACTGAACAGGCTTTTGCTAATTAACACTCTAGCTCTTACTCCAGGAGGTAAAGAGTCCTTCCCCCCCATTTTACACATAGCAGAAGTGGGTCAAAGCTATTATCTACTAATCTGTGGCTGCCGGGCTGTAGTGCCTTCTATAGTTTTATCACGCTGTTGTTTCCCTTAGTGTTAAGAAAAGAATATCTGTCCCACAACCAATCACAATACCGCACATCTTTTAGCATTACATCCTACTCACTTGTTTCTGAAAAGCATGTGTCAGATTGTGTGGAACGATGCCATTTGGTGACTCCTGCACAACAGTACACTTCATGGCAGGGTGCACTTTATCTTTCAGTTTTGACATCATCCGCTTCCACTTTTGACATCTCCCCAAGCCCTGACTTCTTACCTGAGAGGATGATCTTTTCTTGTTTGTGCCTTTATTAGCAATTGGCACAAATCTAGGCTGCTGATTACCTGACATGAAAAACAATAAATTCTAGGATAGTTCTAATGTTGAGTGTAAACTGCTTGCAGGTCTAGGAGTCTGTCTCAGACTCTGCTATAAAAGCCCAACTCTGGTGGTGAGTAAGGATAAAAGCTTGGTCCTACTGAATTAAATGGAAGGGCTGTGCAAAACTTCGGCAGCCGTTTCATTTCAGAGGTTTTTTGGCTCATTTCGGTGCCCCAAACCCCAAATTGGAAGGCTCTGAAACATCTCTGAAATTAAACAAAACCAAACCATCCAAAACGTTTCAGAAAATTTTGGAGTTTTGGAGCTGAGCTTGCAGGGAAATAGAAACTAAGAAGGGGGAGGGGGAAGAAGCAGGGGAAGGACTACTCTGATATTGACTTCTGTAGCTGGCCAGTGTCTGTGATCTGTCCCTGAGGTCTCTTCCAATCCCAGTGCTCTGGGGGCGGGACAGCAGTCTGCTGGCATCCTGTATGCAGATCCAGGGGTTCAGGCTGGGCTGCTGTCAGGAAATTTCTGTGAGCCTTACTTGTAAAGTGCCCATCCCCCTATTTCTCTCTCTGTCTTTGTGTGTGTCTCTCTCTCTCGTGCACATGCATGACTGTTGGAATGAATGGCCCATTGTTGCTGTCAGTGCTGGAGTTAACTCAGGTGGCAGAACCCACTCCTCATAATTTAGATCAAGTGCCATTTATTGCCCCATTTTCTCTTTGCCATGTACTGCTGCTTGATCCTTATTAGCTGCCTTCCCTTTCTTACTGAATGCAGAGTGGCTTAGAGACAAAAATTTATCTTTTTTGAATGTGGAGGCATGGATCTTTGGCCAGATGATGAACTATTGCCCTAGGATTCTCCACTATTCCATTTGTATTTTTTTTGGTAATGCTTTCCTCCTATCAATTGTATTCTTCATTATCTTCGATGTGGGGGGCGTTAGATGATTAGAAACGCTGATCATGTGATGTGATGTCATGGCCATATAATTCCGGGTTTAATCTCTCCTCTCTTTGGTAGTATGGAATGTGATTGGATCACAATCACCTTGCGCTAAGCAACCACCTGGCCATTGTCTCCTAGCATCAAATGCTCTGCCCCATGATTGGCTATGTCTGTCTCATTTGAATAACAGCCATATCCTTCCTCCCAGTAGGGTTAGAGTATTGTTGTAGCCATGATGGTCTGGGCAATATGCAAGGATCAAGGTGATTTTAGGGACATCTTTTCTTGGACCAACTGTATAGGTGGGAAAGAATCTACCATTTCAATGCATTCATTTTTTGCATTTTTTCGAGGCTCAGGGCTGCCTATATAAACAAGGCAGTTTGGCTGCTGGAGGTCAGGCAACAACATCGCCTGGCCTGAGGGCTGCTGAGTTTCAACTGGAGGTAAGGGAGGAACTGTAGGGGACGGCAGGAGGCTCCTGGTCCTGGGTACAACCTAAAACTGCGCCCTGCCAGGAGCGGGTGGCCTGGTGGGGCTCCCACTGGTATGGGAACCCCCAGGAAATGCCAGGCCAGTTACCACCCTGGTGAAAGGCGGGTCAGGGCGCCTTAACCCCTAGCCCCCCCCACCAGGTGGGTAACCCCTTTATGCAGAGGGCCCAGAGGGTAGACCCCGAGAGAGAGTAGGCAGTGTGAGAAGCCCCAGTGAAGGGGCAGTGATGATTGAGCCCCAGTGAGGGCGCCGTAATGAGAAGCCCCAGTGAGGGGGCAGTGAGAAGGGGTCTTGATAGATTGATTCTGGAGCCTGGTGGGACCAGTGATGATGTGGACAACTGGATGCCATCTGCGAGGCTTGGGCTGTGGTGTAAGGGAGGAACGGTGCTGCAGATAGCACCCCTTGGCATCGGGGCAGAAAATGGGCAGCCTCCCACTTAATTTACATCTTTATTCATCAATTAAGATCAAGGCGTGGCGGGTAAGGTGGGCGGTTTGCCCACGAACAAGTGGGCGGGCCACGTGGAGATCAGCCACGTAGGCTCCCCCGTTACATGAGGCAGACCTCCACAAAGAAAACCCTTTGAGAGGACCACCCAGGATCCCCGTCAGCCCACACATCTAGTTCCCAATAGTTAAAAGAACATCAAGATGTGGCAGGAAAGAAAAGAACATTGGAGATTGGTGGTGGTGGTATTGTCCGGTGCCTCAATAGCTTACTCCAGTAAGACTTCAGGCAGGTGTAAGTCATGGCTGTGCAACATCTACCTCTGACATGGGAAGAAGAAGAACACACCTTTCTCCTTTCTCTGGAAGCTTCCATACTGTAAAGAAAAAAATAGGTGCCAGTGGCGAGAGATGGGAGGAGAGAGACTGAAAATGATTGTACACTGTGAAACCTTGGTTCAGTTCCATGCTTCAAGGAATGGTTATATGTTTCATCCATCATAAAAAACTATAAAGAGCTTGGATTGGGAATTGGAAACCATATCTCCCCTCTTCTTAAAGGCTCTAGTTCTTTCTGCAAAGTGGAAAATATTTCAAAGGAAGGGTAATTGTTCTTACTATTAGGCAATTCTGTCAAGGAGGATGGGGAGGTAGCAGCAAGACCACACTTGAGGGAAAGAGGCAGCCACTGCTATGGCCTGCATGTAGCTGCGGCTCTAAGCACACCTACAGAACTGAGCCCTGCAGGCCTGTAGGCAAAAGAACTCCCAGTTCATGCATCTGCCAGTGTGATGTTTGATAGGAAAGATGCATTGTATTAGAATCAGGGTTTGAATTACAGGGGAACTTAGCGGGGATGAGCCGTTCCATAAGAGACGAGTCCCTCTAGCAGCTGGGCAGAAACTGCTGTTTAGCATGTGTAAAAGTGGTCCTTCCCCCTCGTTGCTGCCAGTAGTTTTTTGCTTCAGCCGACTGAAGCCTGCGCCTGGGCTGCCCCATGGTTCCCTCTGCCTCTGTCACCACCTTCATCGCCTCCAGTCCCCACAAGAGTCAAAGTGTAATTTAAACCCTGGTTAGAGTTGAGGTGTTACAACGTTCCAGGTGCTCACATCACAGGGTAAAAGAGAAATGATGGACTCGTGTCCCTCAAACCAGGGTTCTAGGGGGAGTTGCCAAAGTTTGAGTGTATTAAATGAGTAATTCCTATTAATATCAGCAACATGTAAGGCTGAATCTCACTATCCCCTGGAAACTTATCTTTCATTCCTGAAGCTCTCAGTTCTCCTTTAGGACCTGAGATTCCAAGACTCCCAAGACATCTTTGGAAAACAGCAAGTTTCTTGGAACTGCTTAGATCAAGCATCTTTGTCTCTGGGGAACAAGAGGCACTAAGAAACTCTTTGTAAGATACTTGGGACCAGATACTTTTATCTTGCTAAAACATGGAGAAATTAACTCAACAAATCCTAGCTAGACAGTTCTTTTTTTAAAAAGTCTTCATTAGATATAAATCCATTTTCTTCAGCATTAGGAATGCTCCAGTATTCAGGGGAGCAGGGGCTGCATTATTGGTCTGAAGTATTTGCACTTAACAATGGAAATAAAAAAAATATCAATGAAGGTGTTTAATTTGGATGTATACAATTCTCAACAGCATTTGCCACTTGGACAGTTGCAACATTGGTACTGGCCTTGAAAACCTTCACATAACAGTGGCTATGGGTAGTGAAGGCAATTTGTTCTTGTCGCAGATCTGCTCCTATAAAGAGGGGAGGTGTGTTGCAGAGCATGCAGGTGCCCTGCTCCTTAGAGTGGGAAGGGCTGGAGAGAGAGCACTAGCAGTGAGTGGGGAGCCCAGCTGCTGGTTACCAGGGCAGTCAGAGTAAGGCACAGGTGCTGGTTGCTAAGGCAACCGGTGGGAGTCAGCTGACTGGAAGGGGCGGGGCCTGGCTCCCATTTAAACCCAGGCTGAGGCCAGGCCAGCAGTTCCCTGCCAGCAGCCGGAGGGGTAGGAACTCTGCCAGAGTGAGGAAAAGGAAGAGGCGAGACTGCACAGGCAGTTGTTACGGGTGAGCGAGAGGGCGAAACCCTGTGACGGACTTGAATATGGTTATAGCCCGATGGCTTAGATTTATGTTATAGCCTCGGGGCTTGAGTTTGTTTACTGTTTATGATCGGTGGTTTAGGAGAGGCTATTAGGGGTTGGAGGAGGCCTCATTCAGGACCCACGGTAGCGTGGGGGCCCCGGTGCCAGAGAGGACACAGCATTTGTGGTGCACTGACTCCAGCCCCAAGAAGCAGAGTGATGAGTTGGACGCCAGGTAAGGTCGAGGCCGCCTGAGCCCTGTGGGGGTTCGAGACCCTGAGGAGGAGATTTGGGGCCAGGCACGGCTACAGCCACCTGAGCCCCAAGGCTATGGAAGCCCCAGAGCAAAGGGGGCAGAGTGAGATGCCCCAGATGGGGGCAACGATTACTAAGTGTCAGAGGGCGCAGTGACAGACAAGGGCTGAGGAGAGGCTGAACGCCAGAGGGTGTGGAAAGAGCCAAGGCTGTGGCTAAGACGTGACAGCGTCCAGTACATCTGCGAGGCTTGGGGCGTGGTAAAGGGGCGGTTGGAGCCACACATAGCCCATATGGCTGGGGTGCCCAGAACCCCACTATAGAGATGAGTCATAGCAGGAGAACCGTGGCCAAGAGGATAGAAAGGCAGCCTTCCTTTAATATTTATAAGATCAATACGTGGCAGGCGAGATTTGAGAGTGCTTGGAAGCAAACTTCACACGGTAAGGGGGCACTAGGGGGATCACGGCTACCCCTAGAACCCCGCTCCATGACTGCTTTGTTCTCTTTCTTCAAGCAGAATGAAATGCAGAACAAAAAAAAATGAAGGAAAAATTGCTTCTTGTTTAAAAAAAAACCAAAAAACCCCACAATTGTGAAAAAGTGAATCCTCTGACGTAGGAAATAAATGACATTTTAAAATGGCCCTTTTCCTCTATATGCACCCAAACATTGATTCAGTAATTTAAATGAAGTGTAAGAATTTAAGTTATTGATACAGTGTGCAGAAGGGAAAAATAGGTGCATGCCTTTCAACACTACTTAATTTCACTCACCTGGGTAGGTGTCCTCAGAAGCTTAAAATTGATGCTATTAGATAGAGTAAAGTGAAGATGGTTTGCTGTGCAGCTCTCCCCATTACTGGTGCTGGATTCTGCAATAGCAGCTGCACTGCGCTTCTCAGTCCCTTCTCTCTTTGCTTAGTGTTTCAGTACTGTGTGGGACTTTTATAGCTGGTAAATATTCAGCCCAAATCTGCACCGCCAACATTTTGGCACCATTCCCATTCTTTACATTCCAGTAGTGTCCACTGAGCTGTTATGGTTGCAGATTTCACAACTTTAGCTCCTTAAATGGTCTGGGATATGTCCAAACGTTCGATCCATAGCTCTTGATTCTACCACATGACAAAAGTAGAATCATCATGGAATCAGTCTGAATCCTTCTTGTTCCAAAATACCTCACAGAATATACCTCTTGAACTATTCTGAGGGCAGCTTATATCCAAATGAATCTGCAGTGTTCTAGCCTGGGCTGACAGATGGTACAAGAAAGCCTTTGCCACAAAGAGCTTACCATTTAACATTTAAACAGACAAAACAGAAGAGTAGGAGAAAGGGCACATTCTCAGTTTTGCTGTATGTGAAGACACTGACCTCCTGCAGTTAGCACTATCATTTTTTTTCCCATGGAAAAGTGGGAGTTTTTCACAGAATAATAGAACCAGAAGGGACCTGTAGGATCATCAAGTCTGCTCCTCTGCCATGGGCTGGAAGTTCTTGGGCTCAGAGGAGCTCAACAATGTGCCTATCCAGCTTCATCTTCAACACCTCCAAGGAGGGTGGTTGCACCACCTCTGCCAGGAGTATGTTCCAGTTTCTGATGACCCTTACAGAGATAAAGTTCTTTCTTGTATCTAGCCTGAATTTACGCTCTATTAGCTTATGCCCATTGGTCCTTGCTTTCCCTTGGGGTGCCTTCCTGAAGAATTGCTCCCCTAGATCCTAGTACTCACCTCTGATGTACCTGTAGGTGGCTATCAAGTCCCCTCTTAGCCTTCTCTTTTTCAAGCTGAACAGGCCCAGGTCCCGGAGTCTCTCCTTATAGGGCCTATCCTCCATGCCCTTCACCATACGGGTGGCCCTTCTCAAGCTTATCTATGTCCTTCTTGAAGGGTGGTGCCCATAACTGGACACAGTACTCCAGCTGAGGCCTCACCAGTGCCAAACAGAGAGGGAGGAACACCTCCATGGATCTACTGGACACACATTAGCTAATGCACACCAGAGTCCTATTTGCCTTCCTGGCAACCTCATCGCACTGCTGGCTCATATTCATCTTTTGGTCCATTGTGACCCCCAGGTCTTGTTCAGATGCTGTGCCAGCCAGTGGACTGCCACCCATTGTGTAGTTGTGGTGGGGGTTCTTCCTGCCCAGGTGAAGGACCTTGCACTTATCCCTGTTAAACTTCATCTGATTACTTTCCTCCCATGATTCCAGTCTGTCAAGGTTGTCCTGGATCCTGGCCCTATCTTCCAACGTGCCCACGTTTCCCCATAGTTTGATATCATCTGTGAACTTAATCACTGAGCTCTCCACTGCCATATATTCATTCATTCATATATTAATGAATATATTGAGGAGCATGGGTCCAAGCACCGATCCCTGGGGCACACCACTGGAGGCAGCCCTCCATTTTGTTGAAAATGGGATGTTATAGAGAGAAAGAAAGACAAATGATCACATCAACAAATTTCATTGTAATGAAAATGTGGGAGGTTGTGTGTTTTCCTGCTACGACAGTAGAAAACTAGACCCTGTTGCACTGAAGAGGCTGTGGGGAAGTGGCTAAGGCAGTTCTCGGGAGAGGGTGTAAGATTTCTGAGATGCTCTAAAACACGGCTGACACTTCTCCAACTTTGGAACGGGAGGCACGAGCCCTACATGAGTCCAGAAGCAGCTAATGAGAACTGTGTGCACCTGTCCTTGCTGTGCTACAGCTGCAGCAGGTGTCAGGTTTGGTGGGCAGAGCTTAGGAAGGCCCAGCTCAGTTGTAGACTGTCTAGGAAGAAGAGATTTCCAGATCTTCCAAGTGAGAGAAGACTGGCTGGAGCCTGGGACATGAGTCAGGGCGGTACTTCCTGCCAGAGCTTCTTTGAAACTAGGCAGCAAGACTATCAGTTGAGTTCATTTTGGTGTGTTTGGGTTGCAGGTGCTGAGAAGAGATTGCTACTCTTTCTGTTCAGGAGTCTACCAAAAGAGAAAGGGTAGGAAGCCCAGATGTGTTTGGGTTAGGTGACAGAAATGGGCCAACTATGACGTGGGGTGGAAGACCCTTGCTAGGAGTCCTGTTAGGCTTTGGATTGGGCTTTGTATTCTTGAGAAGGTCTGAAATGCTGGTGTGCTTTGGCTGGAAAGCTAATTCCCCACAGCGCCAGGTTATGGTGGTATACAGTCCATGACTGAGGCATTGTAATTAGTTCTGTGGTAGGCTACAAAGCAGTGCAGTGCAGCCTGGCCCTGCCTACCACATGTCCTCTGATGGAGTCGGCCTGGTTGCCTGTTTTGCACTGTCTGACCTCCGATGGGTATGTGAGGTGCTTGGATCACAGCAGCACTTACAGGATTCAAGATGTGTAGAACTAGAGTACTAGAAATTAATAGATGAGAGAACTGGGATGACCAGCAGTGGCTCCAGATTTTTGGGGTGCAGGAGGGTATTTTACTTGAACTCTAAGGTGATCTTGCTCTGCCTGTGAATATCAGGGTAAGACCAGGTTATCTTTCTTATACCCATCCTCAAAGCCCAGTGCCTCCTATACAGCCCCTTATTACTCACATACTGACACTGCTAAACAGCTGAAGGCCTTGAGTACTCATAAACACTGTTTTGCAAAGTTTTCAATGTCTGAGTTGCTGTTTTGTAGTGAAGAGAGATAGTGGAGCTCATTCGCCTGCTACAGACAAAGAAGCCCATTCCAACAAGATTTTCCCAGCAGTAGATACCTTTATTTCAGTAGAAGTCTTCAGAGCAGCTGGGGGGTTAGAGCAAAATGTCACATTGATGGTTGAGGCATACAGCCACAGCCTCTTGCTAGGAAACAGACCTAAATTTCATTTCAGAGAACTTGTAGGAATAGTCATTCCCGATGCCCTGGTTCCAGACCACGCCTTCGCCACTTTCAATATGGTAACCTCGCAAATACCTCCCATTCAGGTGGGAGTAATGGCAATTATTGAACCACCAGCCCCCCTTAAAAGTCTCAGCACAGTTGATGTTTGAAAGTGGATCATTGTTCTGGTTGTGGGTTGAAAACTTACTGTTGTTATGGTAACTTAAAGAATCGCCTGTAATGAATACATAAAAGGATTTATAGTCAGGTTGGTCACTTCTTTCCCTGTAATGCTGGGTCAGTCAATTATAAGAATTATAGCATTTCCCACATTGCCAGGCCCACACTACCCCCTGCAGTAAAGGAGACCAGTTGACATGATACTCTGGGCTCCCTTGAGAGAGGGGACAGATCCATGTATTCATAGCTGAGCTCAGAGCTGTTTTGGATTTGGAATATGATGGGGAAAACAACCGGCTGCTTCATCTTGCTCCCCTTACTTTAAGACTCGTAGGTTTACAAATTGAAGTCCAAGCCCTCAAGAAAGAGTTCGCAGATTAATTTTGGGTGATTTACCTTAAGATCCCACCACCTCCCACCACCACTCCATTCCCTTAATTTTTATGGGTTTGTTGCTGCTGCTGCACTGAGCCAGCCTTGTGTGGAGTAAAATTTATGTTATTTCTGCTGTGGGATGCCCTGCATTTCAGTTGGATGGACATGCTGCTCTTCTGCTCTGAATGCTACTGAATGTGTGCAGTACCTACCTGCATTGCCAGCAACCATGTCCCCTAGAATCAGCTTGTACTTGTCAGATTCTCCTAAAATTTGGAACAAGTCATACTTGGCAAAATACATCTTGTTGTCAAAGTCTCCAAGGTCAATGCGCAGCTCATTCCTTCCTGTTGAACACAGGAACAACAGGAAATGTTATCCCTGCTCTGGTGGCGCTTTGCAGAGGGCTGGGTTTATTTATGGTGATGCTTAAGCACCTGGACCTAGGACAGAAGCCTGCCACCTGTGTGCGGGTCCCATGGAGAGGCTGTGTGTGTTGCTACCTGCTGATTTCTTCTGGTCAGAAAGGACCTGAAAAATGTTTCCATTGATCTCCTGTATCAGAACCCACAGAGACGGCTGATTTCATGGTCTTGTGCAGCCATGTGATGGCAACTGGCTGGTACTGTGATGCCCACCAAATATCCCACTACCCAGAGAGGATGTATAGATGAAAACTATCATAGCACACATTGGGGTTAGCCAATGGTGGGAATGGGACCGTTTTGGTGAAACACATATGTTGGGTATCTGCTGTTCAGTCTTTAAGTTGAACTAAACTCAGCTGGAGCCAGCCACACCATGTTGTTACCACCAGCTTTCCCAGAGCTATGCTACAGTGAACTGCATCTAGGGTTGCAGCACTCGCTATGGATTGGCAGGTCCAGCGGACTGGACACTGGACTGGGAGTTTGATCTGGGCTTTGCTCTCAGCTCTTCCCCTGACTTGCTGTATGAGCTGCAGCAATCCAAGACCTCTGTTAGAGCTACTAAAAGTTTCTAAATCCTGTTAGAGGGGTGGGACGGAGAAGTGTTTAGGAAAAATAGCATCAGTGATTTCTTTACCAAGTGAGGTCAGCAGGTGAATGTTGTCATTTCCCAGCCAAAACTCTGTCAGCCTGTTGCCAAAGCCTCTCTTGTATGCAGACCAGCCCTGAAAAAAATCCGTTGAACCATCTGTCCTTCTCTGGAAAACCTGCAGTGCAACAAGAGGGAAGCTGGTCACATGCATTTCACTTCTGTGAATGACTTGTTGCCTCCAGAATAAGGTCCTTCGGTGGTTGATTAAGGGCTACCATGCCATCATTTCAACCTTCCTTCCATCATCTCTTTTATAGGAAAGGGAATTAAACTGAAATCCTCTTCAGTTGGCTACATCTTGAGAGTCTTACTCTGGTCAAGTAATGATCAAACCAAAAACCGTATTCACCCCAATATGATTTTGACTGTAGTCACAAGTGAAAATTAAACAAGGTAACCTTCTGCCTCAGTGAGATAGTGCTTAGCTGAAAAAAAATGCTATAAATACCTTGGGATGTGGGGCACCTAAACTAAATTTGACAAACAAAAATCTTTGCAGTTACAGGACCCTTAGTAGCTAATAGTTTTTGTACAGCTTCTCCTAATTTTTTCTCCCGTTTAACTTAATGGGGGTAGAGTGGGGGAGGCTTATCTTGGAGTCGAGTTTGAGGCAGCAGTGGGGCAGGGGGAGTGGGGAGGGGGAGTGGGGAGGGGCAGGGGGGTAGGGGGCTAGGGCAGGCAGCTGTTGTGGCTCCAGGTCTGGCTGTAGCATCTCTTCTCCCCGCCACCCCTGCAGCTTTGGGCCCCTGATGCCCCCCCTGCCCCCCCCAAGCCTGGGACATGGAGCACAACCCCAGGCATCACACATTGCCTACTCCTCTGCCACTGCTTTCCCTGCCGCAGCAGTGGTAGAGAGAAATTTAAGAAAGCCTTCCAATAATTAGATTCCATACATGGAAATTTACATGGAAAAATATAAACATTTGTTATAAAGAACCGAATTATTGAGGAGTTGTCTGGAATTCAGGGTCATTTTGGATTCAGGATTCACTGTGAGACAACCACCTCTCTGAATATATGTGTAAGCTTCATTTCACTTTGCTCTCACTTACAATCCATCCTCCGCCATCAGTCTCCATGTCACATAGCACAGTAATGTGTGTACAGTTTATGGGATAGATGGTGTACCAGCCACTCAGGAAGTTTCCTCTGTCTCGCAGCTGTCTGCAGTTCTTTGCACCTGTGCAGAAGAAGAAACAAAATCTCTAGACCAATGTTTCCCAACTGGGGTGATGCAGCACCTGGGGACCATGAAACTCAGCCAGCGTATGTGGAGTTAAGGACTTTCCTAGGCTCTAAGTGTGTGAAGATCAGGCACAAGACCTGTGCTTCCATCTGGCGGCCTTTGCTCCCTGCAGCATCCCACAGATCAGCAGCATCCCCAGCTGCTCCTCTAGGAACTGCTGCTGATGCCCTCCTCTGCCTGGCGGGGCAGTGCTGGGGGGGAAGAGGAGGAGAGTAGATGGGTCTAGTCACCAGCATGTACCACCACAAGGGAGTAGCTACAGCTCCAGGGACCATCTTACCTCCTTGGGAATGGACTGAGGCCAGGGAGGTGGGGGGAGGTGATGTAAAGAGCAGGGTGCAGCAGGGTGAGGTCCTGCCTCTGCTGCCATCCCCTGGCACCAGCTAGATCAGTGGCTTTTGATGCTCTTAGCCTCAAGGCTCCATGGCTCTTCCAAATTTAGATTCAAGCTCAGTGAATCTCAGCTGTCACCCCAGGATGCCATTAAATTCAGAGAAATTATATGCAGGGGTGCTCTGAGGCTAAGAGGGTTGAAAGCCACTGCTCTAGACTGCCAAATCTGAACAGACTGAGTCAGAAGCATCTCATTATGATTTTTACACTCCTAAGTTAAGTGACAGCTTATATTTGCATGGTGATGCAAGGCATAAATACATGTTAAGACAGTGAGAAAGTCTAGCTTCAGCCACAGACTTCTCAGCAGGACTGATTTTGGCAAAAGTGAATTCTTTGGCACCACACTGAAGGTGTGTCTGAGACCATTTATAGAGGGGTTCCCACTACCCGTTGGTAACTGCAGTGTCAGAGGAGAACTCTGGCCGCTGCTGCTGGCTTTAGGTGGACTATTGCAATGAGTAAAGCAAGTTGGATCTTGTGCTGTTATCACTAGCAATCATTTTCTGTAACTTGGTTCTATACGATGCAGTCCTTTGAATGGGAGGGTCAGTTTCCTGATCTCTCTTTCAAGAAAGTCAGGGTGACATTTGTACACTTTCTGGTGTCTCTCTAGCTTGCAATGTGATGGTTTTGTTTCATGAATGAGACCAACAGGACTACTATTACAGCAAACACTCACCACTCCTACATGATATTTCGTCCAGGTCATTCTTGCCTGTGCAAAGAAAGAAATGCAAGGAAAATGAATTGGAAACAATGCACTGTGCTGCGGTGTCTTACACTTCTATTCATTCCTGCAGTCTAATAGTTCTGTCTAATTGCCCCGATCTAAATGCTTATTATTTATGTATTAAAACATAGTTCACTTAAAGAACTGAGCTACTTTGGTGCATGCAGCAGACTCCCACTAAAAGATGCAACTCTCACAGGTGTATTAATTCTAAGGAGAACTGACAAGGGAGTTCCAGTTAGGAATGAGGATTTCTCTGCAAGGCAATACACCTGGCGTCCTGTGCTTCCACTTGAGGTGTTCTGAATAATGTGCCTTTGATCAGTCCTCCCAGCCACTTGGCAAGATAGCTGGGCCACACTGTTACAGTGATGGCTTGTTCCCTTCCCACCCTGGCTCTGATTCAGGTCAGTGACCCGCCAGACAAAATTCAATAATGGATGTTTTTAGACCAATGAATATAAGACTTTTCAGACTGTGAAGAGATCAGATCTGGATCCAAATTCAGATTCAAGTATGATTGTTGTGCTTATCTTGAATTATTGTACTCAAGTTGTCTCCCTGTTCTTACACCACCTTGTCAGCTTTGGGGATGTTATGAAATCAGAACTCCATGCCATGATATGGCAGTCAGAAGGTTTCTGATGGACTTCAAGAAGAAGCGCTTTTAATATGAAGCCATACAATTCTCTTGGCATAAAGGAGAGTGAAGATATTCTTACGTAAATGTCCAGGATCACCAATAGGTCCTCTGGCTCCTAAAAAATGAACACATGAACAGAGAGAAGTGGCATTCTCCTTTAATCCAGTGCAATCCTTCTGCCTGTAATGGCATTGCATTGGCACAAAGAAGAGGGAATATTGGGCTATCATATGGTTTTTTCTTCATTTGGATCAGAATGCTTGAAAGTTCAAATAATTCCAGTGGGGTTAAGTGTCCAACTTACTGAATGTTGGACCTCTTTGGCTTAGGACCTTATGAAACTCTCTGTCTAATGGCAAATCTTGCTCCATAACTATGTGGGTCAGCCAAAGCAAAGGATTTTCCAGGATGTAAAATCATCTGTTATAAGCCAGATTTCCTAGGCAGCTCAGCTCTCATGCAGTCACTAAACCAATAGATCTTCAAGGGGCAGTACAATGCAGACAGTGCAGAGCTGTTTTGAAAAGCTTTTTCTTTGTTACAAGTAAACACCCTGCAATTTCCAAGAACAATACTATCGAAAAAGAGATGTCATTCTTCCATAAAAGTAACTAAGGGAGGTCTCTTACCTTTTGGACCATGCTCACCAGCATCCCCCTTCTCTCCTGACATAAAAATGGACAGAATGAGCAGAGATACAGCAATCTTAATGGGAGCTTAGAACTGGGTATCCACTAGGGTGGTAGGTGAATGAGTGACTGATAAGACAGATCTGTGAATATATTTATGAACCATGGCTTGTATTTGGTTACAAATATGAATGTAGAGTGGCTGTCTCCTGCTTGTGATGCTATAGATTACTGACAGTATCCACGACACCACCATCTACTCTTGCAGGCTACATACATTCAGAGCAAAAGCTCCTTAATCAAAAACAGAGTAAAAAAAGAACAAGCAGCCAAAATAGATGGAGGCTTTTCTGTAGCTCAAACTGAGATAGAAATATGACATACTAAAATTCTGGAAATTATTCCAGAAAACTGAGACCCCCAATGTAAAATAACACTTGCTTCTTACCAATTTTACTTAATTTCTATTTTATTTTACCTCTATTCCCTTCTGGCCCCATCATCCCAGCGATGCCAGTAGGTCCCATTTCTCCTATAAATGCAGAAAGCAAATGGAAATATTTCACAAATATTCATGCACAGAAGAAATGAGAAGTTATATATAATATACATATATATAATATAATATAATATTTATATATAATATTATTAATTATATAAATATATTATGAGACATTCTGAGCTTCTAGTTCTACCCTTATAGGCCTTTCAGACCTGATCCCCATCCCCCTTGTAGTCAGTGGCATCAAGGGAAATTAGAGTCCTGGGCCATAACTTCCTGGATATATAGACTTTTCAAAGTATACCCAAGCCTGTGGTCCTATAGCTAGATTTTAATCAGAAACACTATGGCTATTTCTTAAGACCTGATGCTTAAGCTGTATCTATGCAAAGCAGATAGTTTTTCAGCACTGGCAAACATACCGCTCATTCCTCTATCTCCAGGTATTCCTTGGGGCCCCGGGCCACCTGGACGTCCAGGACATCCTCGGACAACAGTGATAATCTCATTACCACCATAAGCAATGATTTTAAAGTCTGGAGGCACAAAAAGGTATCTGTAAGGATGACAGTGTCTATTCTGAAAATTATGGGTACAGATACAAACAGGTATAACTAGCAATAAGCATATTGTTCAAGGGGATGGCTTGGTTTCTCTCTTACCTGGGCAGGTCTCCTCATCCAGACAATTTGCTACTGCGAAGCAGAGTAAAGCAAGGAATGTTTGCTGTGTGCTCTTTCCCATGGCCCTTGCTTATCACTGCAATAGCGGCTGCACTTGTTTCACCACTCTGTTCTGCTCTGCTCTGCTCTGGGATTTCAGAGTTGAAAGCTTTTCCCAGGCAATAGAAATTACAATATTAGGCTCCACCTCTGAAATCTCTTTCCGCTCAGCCTGCCTCTGGATTCTATGTTTTTTCCCCAGCTAACAATGTTCTGCAGAGAATATCTCTACCGAGGCCTGGAGAACCTTTCAAAAACCTTGAAACATTCTAAAAAAGATAGATCCTCCCGTGTCCAGGGGCACCCTTGTTCTGGTTTCTCTTTGAAGAGCAGGGGACTCAAAAGATGCCAAGATGGAGATTTGTCAGGAGCTTCATTCCAAAATTGTGAGGTCAGGTGTCCACAGCTGGTGAACAAAATACACAGAAATACACGTTTCATAAAGCAGATATTGGGTCAGTGGCCACTGCAGTTGTATCTGTTTTCATTTAGAAACAGCAGACATGGTCATCTGTGTTTTTTCAGTGATGCACAGACACATTTTTGTTCTAGCCTATTCAAGTCCTCAGTCTTGACAAGGAAAAGGGTGGGTTTCAGGTGTGTTTCAGCTGAAGAGACATAATATTCCCCTCTGAGACTCCAGTACCTTGATGGGCTATTTCAAGGAGTGCCTTTTTGAAATGCCCAGCAGGCATTGAAATATCTTTGAAAATCTGGCCTTAAATCATGGATTCTCCTTGACTATGGGACTTGGCTCCAAATTCACTTAGGTCATGTCTATACAGGCTCAGGAGTGCTGCCCAGAGAGAAATCCATGTTTACTAATACACTTGCCCAAGCATTCAAGCTACACAGAGTGGATGGCTTTAGGTGTGAACCTGGATGCCTCTGAGTGTCCCCCACAGCACTGTGCTCTGGCTTTCCTGACATGGTGAATCACAAGGCACATGCTCAAGGCTACTCTGGTGCACAACAGAGCTGCCTATTCTGCTCCTCTTGCATGCTTGGGGGTGCAAGAAGCAGGTGCCACTAGGTAGGGCTAATATGTTGATGGCACTGCTGGGCTTACTCCAGAGGCCTTAGATGACATAGTTATAGGTGCTTTTGAAACTTTTCCATGCCACTGCTGGATTCATAATTTTATGTAACAAGGTGGCTTAAACGTTTTAGAGTCAGCTGATGAAGGTCTCAGGCATCCTAGGTAGAGTCTGGGAAGGACATGGAAGCAGAATCAAAGCTGAAGAGGAATCTTATTTTAATATGGGTATGTGGGGGGAAGGAGGGAGAGGAGGAAGGGGTTTGGACACATTTTTTCATACTGTAACTTTTTATTAAGATTATATTTATGGGCAGTCTAGGAGATTCTCGACATAAGAAATGCCTTATGAAGTCAGACCACAGGTCTAGCCCAGCATCCTGTCACCCAGAGTGGCAGGAGAGGATGCTTTAAAGGGAAAGCATTGAACTGGATATAGATAGAGTGATCTATCCTTTGTTCATTTCCCTCCCCAACATTCACCATTATTGGTTTAGATGTGCCAGAAGAAACATCTCCAACCATTTTGTTCAATAGTTATTTATAGGATCTCCCACCCACGAATTTCTCTAGTCCCTTTTTTAATCTAGCTGCCCCACCACCTCCTGCAGCAGTGGTTAACTACAGGTTAACTCTGCATTGCCTAAAGAAGTTTTCTCTTACCAAGTCTCCTACCAATTCCAGTTTGTGTCTTCTAGTTCTAGAATATTGGGACTTGGTGAATAGCAGTTAATTTTTCCACACCCTTCATAATATTCTAGACTTCTATCATATCTTTGTTGCTCCCACCTCCTCCGCCCCCTGCTTCAGCTTTCTCCTTTGCAAACTAAACTAACCAGGCATCAAAGCAGGTTTTCCTTTATTATTGGCCAGACTTTCCCTATGAACAAGGGCGAAGGCTATGTTCTTTTTAATGGACATTACATGTATTTCTGTATACTAGATTAGCATCAGATACTATTTGCTGCCTGAGTTCAAGGAGTTACCTCCCACACATGGCAGAAAGGCAGTCAACAGCTTTAGATAAACCTTTCACTGGGATATGACTGATAATAAAGCAGACATCAGTGTCTGAAGTTTAACTGGTAACCAAGATAAGCCCAATACACCTACCTTAACATTTGCAAGGCAGGGTGTTAATAAATCGAAACTGTGCTTTTATACTCATCTAGCAACTGATCATAGTGCAGGCTGAGTAAGTCAGGAGGAAGCCATTGGTCTAAGCCAGTCCTCAACCTTGACAAGGCCAACCACACCTCAGAGGGGCACACAGGAAAGATATGGACGTACGTGAAAATCCCTGGCAGGCAGCATCTTGTTCCTCCTGCCTCTTTTGGTTCTCACCCTTGTTCTCTTCAGACTGGAAAATTTTTCCAAAGGATCAATGTGTATGGTGCCGTCTGTCTCTGCTACAAGAGAAGTCTTCTTTCAGGCGTGCCACACAATCCTCCCTCACATTAACTGCTGTAGTTTGCACTCTGCCACCTGCTCAAGCTTGGTCCAGAATTGAGGCAGAAAGATAAAATCCTGTTCCATCAGAAAATGTCCAATTTGTTGAAAGTGAAAGGTTTCTCTGAAAGTTATCTTAACTTCCATCATGCCACCAGCACGTTCCACAGGAACTTTGCCTGGTTTTGTATCAGCCCAGGTGGGCTGGTGAGAAGCCCAGCTTGCCAGGCCTTTCCCGCTTTGAGGCAGGTCTGAGAATGGACACTGCCAGAGAGAGGTAAAATGCAGAAAGGATCCTGACCAGATTTTAATATTGCTTTGGCCCATTGATCACAATGGCTGTTGGGCTCCCAATACATGTTTTAAAATCCCACCAGACCCCTGTCTTCACTTTTAGACACTCAAATACCTTTAAATACTCTGGCCCTAAACTGCTTGAGCCTGGACCTGGGTCCTTTGTCACAGAGATGCTTTGGAAACTCCTGCTGGTAACGTTGATGTGTTCATAAACTCATGAAAATAGTTTGTTTCTCAGGGACAGTTAGTGATGTCTCGAGGCTAACACAGCTGATCCTGTGGAATAGTGTAGGAGCAGAGTTGAAACAGAAGTAGGGAATGCGTTTGAACTGCACATTGGTTATTTATTTTAAGCACACCTTCCATCACAGTTATTTCAAGGGGCAGCCTGTGCTATTCTTAAGCCGGGATCAAAGTCAAATGTTTTTTGGCTGTTAGTACAGAGAGTTATGGTGAACATGTGGGTCAGGTCTTTTTTCTTTTTATGAGTATCCTGTGTACCGCTGTGTAGTGGATTGTCATTATGCTGTTTGTTCCCTAGCTTCCAAGAGCTGCCTCCTGAAAGCATTCTCCTCCATTTGGTGGGAAGGCAGACCATGGCTTTAAGCAAGCCAGGTGCTAGTTTGTGTAGATGTCCAGTGTTGAAATGCACGAGAGCATTGTCAGTCTTGCTCAGGATCTTGCAAGGCTTCCTGGACCTACATTTCCAGGATGACCACATCAAACAGACTGGTGGGGGCAGGATGCCAGGGTTTCTTGTCATGTGAGCCAACTAGTTCTTACAGCAGTGCTTCTCAACCTTTTCTGCATCATGATCTCATTTAAATGTTGGAAATGCTTTGCAACCACAAAAATGATGCAGACAAGATTAACACCCCCTCCCTCCATGGGTGGCAGCAGTGGTGGCATGGAGTTATGTCCCCTGCTACTGCTGGGCAGGCAGGAGGTGCCTCGTCATGGTAGCATGGCTGGCAAGGGGCTCCCAGCAGTGGCACTGAGCCTCTCTGCCCTGCTCTGCCCTCCTGTGCTGGGTCCCAGCAGCTGGGCTGTGGAGGCCCTGGGGAGAGGGCAGCAAGGTATAGATGTATAGAAGTATAGATTGTAAGAGGCTGGAAGAGACCTTGGAAGATCATAGGGCCCAGCCCCACTGCACTAGGCAAGAAAGACAACCGGGGTTAGGCGACCCCAGCAAGGTGACTGTCCAGTCTTGTCTTGAAGATGCCCAGGGTAGGTGATTGCACAGTCTGGACATCCACTGTGAAGGAGGTTTTCCCAGTGTTAAGCCTGAAACTTTCTTCCAGGAGTTTGTGGCCATTACTCCTGGTTTTCCGCAAGGGTGCTCTGTTGAATAGCTGTTTGTCGAGCCCTTGATGTACTTCCCTGACATAGTGGTAAGCTGCTACCACGGCCCCACTCAGCCTTCTCTTTTTTAGGCTGAAGAGCCCCAAGTCCCTCAGCCTTTCCTCGTATGGCTTGTCTTGCAAGTCTCTGATCATACAGGTGGCTCTTCTCTGGACTCTCTCAAGCTTCTCCACGTCCTTGTTAAAGTGCAGTGCCCAGACCTGGATGCAGTCCTCCAGCTGCGGTCTCACCAATGCTGAGTAAAGCAGACAAATCACTTCCTTGGTTTTGCTTGAGATGCATCAATTGATGCACACCAGAGTATTGTTTGCCCTGCTGGCTATAGCATCGCACTGACGGCTCATGTTCATACTAGAGCAGGATTTGACTCAGAGGGTCAAAAGCACAATGAAAAGCATTATATGCAAAAGCACAATGAAAAGCATGCTCCTCCTGCAATCCAATATTGACAACCCAGAATTCCACTCGTGCCTTTTGCATGACCTAAAATGGTTAGAACAATTTTCCTATCCCATTCAATTTTATCCTTCGACAACAGCATTGTCATCCACCTCACCCTTTCCCCGCCTAATTTTATGCAGCCTCCTCCTGATGTTTAAAATTCCCCATTATTTGCCAGGTTCTGCCATAACTCTGTTATTCCACTGGTACTTCACATGCAAACATGCTACCCCAGTGCAGCAATCAGAAGCCAAGAAGCCTGTGGGAGTTGGGCCCCAAGCCCCCCGTGGGCAACCTTCATCCACCCTCACACCATGCACAAATCAGGGGGAGGGGATGGGGCGTGCACTTCCCTATGCCTCCATCCCCAGGAGTGCGCACATTGTCAGGGAGCCAGCTCCCCCACCGCCCCCCAGACAAGCCATCCATGGCACCATCCTGCTCCCCCAGCTAGACCTGCCATTCCCACCCCAGCCCTGGGTCCCATGCAGCAGCCCAGCTAGGAAGCTCCACAGCCCTGCCGCATTTCCTCCCTTCCTCCCTCCCTGTCCCACTGTGGGGGTCTCAATCTGCCCTCCCCCCTACAGACTTACCTGGATGGAACTGCCAGAGCTGCTCTCCATGCTGCCTGATTACCCTCCTCCCACTCCCACCAGCCCCAAGCAGCCTCTTTGAACTCTGCCTGCTTGGAAGGGGAACCCATTTTCTGCTTTTTTCCATGATTGTCATCATAATTAATTGACACTGTTGAGTATCCTTTTTGTGACCCCACTTTTCATTATTGCAAACCCAAATGTGGTTGTGACCCCAAGGTTAGGAATCGCTGTCTTGCAGGCTCTCAGCTCTTGAGGTAGCTGCTTCCCCAAGCTGTGGGGGCACACAAAGCCCAGGTGCCAAGGTCTGGTTTAATTGGTGGATTCCCATTTCCCAGCTCTGCATCCAGGATCAGAGAACCCCTAAGTTCCCTGGCCACAAGGCACTTTTCATGTCTGGGCCAGCCTCAGAGCCCTGGACTCTTGCAAGCTGGACTTCCTGCCTGTTGTTGGATGGAAATTCTGGTTGTCCCTATGAATCTAGAAAAGTCAACAGTAGTTGTTCTCAATACAGTTCTGCCCTTTATGCCTGGTCTTGTAACTGCCATTGCAGCAAGTTTTCCTAATGATTGAGTCAGTGTGTCAAAGATTGCTAAAAAAATAGAAACTCAATACAGATGCATGGATTTAACCTAATGCATTTTTCCTAGGAGCAGGCACAGGAGTTCCCTCATAAGAGCCTGGAGGTCTTAAATGCTAAACTTTCAGGGCTGCTCCAAAGTCCTCCTCCTTTTTTGTATGTTATGGGACAGGAGTGAAATGCAAGGCTTTAGAGAGAGAGTTGCCTAAGCAGTGGAGATTGATGCTCCTTTCTAGGTAGTAGGAAGTGGCTGATCCAGTGGGACTATTTACATTTATTTCAGAGGATTTTGAAGTAGATGCCAAAGCAGGAGGGAAAGTCCACTTCAGAGAGAGATCATCTTGTTACTGGCTGCATCTCTACAAGACACTGACTGCGCAGAAGCCCAATACTACTGCGCAGTAGGATCATGAAAAAAAGTGTTCATTGGCACTACCACGCAGTAACTCAGGTTACTGCGCAGTCATTTAGTACCTTTTTGTGTAAGTACTAAATGACTGTGCGGTAACGACTGTGCAGTCGGTGTCTAATGTAAACGTGGCCACTGTGTCTCTGGAAGGCACCCAGATACAAAAGTTATGGGCTTTCTATAAAAACATGCCGTAAGAACAGACACCAGAAATGTGTTACGTGAATCTTTTCATTATTTAAATATCTTGAGCATGGAGTGGGCATTTAGAAATGGTAAGAGTTTGCTACACTTCATCTACTTTCTGAAACTCATTTGTATCCAAGATGTGTGGAATAAAATAACAAACCAGCATGCTGGCATCTCTGCTTACAGATATGTCCCCCTGCCCTCCAAAAGGCAACCAGAACAAAGTTCCCTCATAACCCCTAGTGAGTCCATTTTAAACATTGACTGCAAACTTCTAGAAGTTTTCCCCTTGCCAAAAATGAGACACACTGCACAGCAATCTCAGTGAGGACAAAACATGGAGTATGGAGGCAGGCTGAGGGAAGGACAATTCAGAGGTGGAGCTTAATATTGTAATGCTTGTTGCCTGGAAAAAGGTCTCAGCTCTGAAACTACAGTGTACAGGAGAGAAGAAGAGCACAGCAGCCAGTGCAGAGACCAGCACTAGCCATGGAAAAGGCTGCACTGCAAACCCTCCTTGTTTTACTCTGCTTAGCAATAGCATACTGCATGGATGAAGAGAGCTGCGCAGGTGAGTGAGAAACCAGTCTGTTACCTTGCAGCAACTAAGGGCCATTTAAGGGCCAAACTCCACCCTCCTGCATCGGGTGCTGTATGGGGAGTACACAGATCCAGGAGCCTGGAAGAGATTAATTTGGGGCAGTTTCCAACAAGAGAGAGGAGTTCATAGTGGAAAGGGCAAGCCTAGGACCTCCTCTGAATGGCAAAGGTATAGAGAAAGAAATCTTCCCTGCAGTACTACAGAATCTCCCTGAGACCATGGCCAACAGGCCTCACACAGGTTGTGTTGCCATTGCTCATCAGCCTCCATCTTACTGTCCATTCAGTGGAACAGGTAATAGTGGTGTCTGGAAATTCCCTGGGCTCCCTACAGATAGGCTCAGAAGTGAGGATGGATAGGACTGGGGTGGGCTTTGTGAAAGAAGGGAAGCAGTGCCAAAAAGCGTGGGGAGTGGCACTTGCAAAAGGAGACAGTGGAACACCTGTTGAGACACTCGCTGTCAGAAGAAGCCCAAAGATGATGTTTTTAGACCAAGTGTTGGTTGAAAAAGACTGGGAAATCTGAGAAAAGAATCTGTTGTCAAGAACTGTCCCATGTACACAGAAGCAGGAGCTTGTACTTCTCTTCTGAAAGAACCGGATTGCACCAAAGAAATAGCTGTTTTCAGCATCAAAGTTTTCCCTTAAAAGAATCCAACAAGTCAAGACTTCAAATTCTGATTAGCTACTATGGTTAAAAAAAAAAGTTTCACGGTTTTGTTAAAATAATTAAGTCCTGTATGGCTGAAGAAGATGTCTTGAATTATGCATGTGTTAGAGAGATTTTAAATTCCTGTCATAGATTCAGAGCTCAGTGAAATATCAACTGCTGAACCTCTTCAAAGTTCAGTTTACCAAGCAGGAAACATTTAGGGTGTGATGGCAGGAGACTTGGAACCAGTGAGGTTTAGAGTACAAACCAACAACCAGAGAGCAAGAGCAGGAGAGAGGCTTCCTGCTCCGATTCTGCTTTCTCCCAGGGTCCAAGGCAGGGGTCAGGAACTACTGTTCTTCTATTTGTATCTGCAACCTGCTGCCCAGTTTGGGACACCCATGCCATTGGATTATAGTTGTCTTTCTAGCCAGGAAAAGAGCTCTGTTTGATCTTGCATGCAGATCTGACTTCCCTCTACAAATCCCAATTTGCAGAATGTGCCAGATCCTGAGGCTCTGATAAATGTTGCTTTATGTCTCCAGAAGTAAAAATAACTGGTCTCACCGGTGATGAGAAGGTCAGTGTTCTGCAAGGTTTCCCTGGAGCTCCTGGTGTCATTGGTCCCAGAGGAGAACCTGGACTTTCAGGACACAAAGGTATTTAGCCAAAGAGCAAAAAGGGATCTGCTTTGGGAGTCAGAAAAGGTAGATTTGGAACCGGGAACTGTTCTCACTTCTTCAGAGTGGGCAGCACATTCACAGTTGCCTCTGTATTTATAGGAGAAAGAGGACCCCCTGGGCCTCCTGGCATGATGGGACCAAAAGGGAAGACAGGTAAAATTAAACAGAGACTAATAAATGTGTTACACTGCAAGGTTTCTGTGTGCTTGTCTGTTTTGTTTCTTACTTTTTGGAATATCTGTTTCTACAAGATTGTTCAGAATTTTGGTCTGTCACGGTCCTTAAAGTGAACTAAAAACCACCTTTTATCCAGATTTCTACTTGGTTTCTGACTTACTGATACTTCATAGCTAGTTGCTGCGAGTGTGTAGTGGACACCAAAGGATTCTTAGGCTGTGGGTGCACAGTGAGAGATGTGCAATTGGCACAGGACCTCCAATCATGACTAAGAAGTGCCCATCAGCAAGTACTCAATTATTTGGGACTCATGATCGCTGGAACATTGTCCAGAATGTCTGCTTGCCAGTTCTCTGTCTCTGCTTGAATTGCTTCAGATTGCTATATTTGAATTGAATTGCTTCAGATTGCCCATTTCTTCCATCAGGAGAGAAGGGTGACCCTGGTGAAATGGGTGCAACAGGTAAGAGACCTTCAATAATTATTTTTATGAAAGAATAACATCCCTGCTGTTGCAGTGCTTTTCTGGGTGATGGAGGTTGCGCCATGAGGGAGTTCCACCGGGCACAGAAAGACTTGTTTGAAAGAGCTCAGCATGGTTTTTGTACCCAGTTTCTCATGAAATCTAGCACCAAGCCAGTGTGCAACCTGGGACTGAAGCTGTCTTGCAAACCTGCCCCATGGTATGTGACATTCCAGCAGTCCCAGTAAATCATCTTTGCCTGGCTGACACACAATACAATTTATATTCTGATATTCGGGCTGAGGTGGGATTTTTTCAGTATCCAGAAGTCATTTGGTCCCTCATTCAGTGGCAGCTCGGTGCCTGGCTCCCTTGTAGTATCTAACATTAGCTTCTAAATTAAAAAAAAATATCCATGCGCACTGGGTCAGCAGGGCCTTTGCTTGCACTCATGCAACTTTCATGCAGCTGGGGAGATTTGACATGAAGGAAGATCTGGTCTCTCTCTTCTGCGTGAAGATATTCACCCTAGTGCTCTGTCATGGAGTAGAGTGGGTAAAGTGGGGTTTTATGCGAAGATGGCAGCTCACATGAAGTGCTGAGGGGGGCACTCAGATCTGGGTAAGATTTCAAGTCTTTGAATGCTTGGCTTTTTTTTGTGTTGTTTCTTCAGGAGACGCCGGAAACTCTGGACCAATTTCAAATATTAGTAAGAATATCTGCACAATTTTTGTTTCATTTTAAAACCTGGGTGCCTCTATAGATGTCAGTGACCTGGGGCTGGGGAAAAACATGATGGCAATAATTGGAAATAGGTAGGATTTGTCACACTGGGATCAGGGTTTTGATCTAGATCTCATCTCCCCCACTAGTCTGCAGAAGCTTCTGGGAACATCCATCATCACTATGGCTTTTTTCCTGATCATCCACATGACCAGGACCAGGGAAGGCACAAATCAGCAACCTAAGTCTGCCACTAGGCAGCAGCACTGCTGCCTTTCCCCGTGGCTGCCAGGATTGGTAGAGATGCGTTCTGCATAATGTCCAGCACTGTACCTAGACTCCTGGCAGCCCTGGGGAAACTTTCAGTATTGGCCTCCCCTTCGCCAGATATAATAATAATAATAATAATAATAAAAATTACCATTTTCAGGCCCCCTTGCTGACCAGGCCCTAGGCTCTATGTGTGCCGCACAGCAGATTGGGCAGGGAGCAGAAACAAGGGCAGCAGACCTGGCAGGGAAAGGGGGTCAGAGTAGCACTCAGGGCTGAGTGCAGAGATAATTTGAGGCACAGCTGTGAAAAGGCTGGTCCCTACTGGTCTAAAGCAAAGTAGAACTCAGAGCACTGGTCCATCTCGAGCATGACTCCCCTCTACACAGTCACGGGCAAAATCAGTGAGGCATGTAACTCATGATATGTAGGTGCCTCATAGCCTGAACAAGAGCTGAGGGGAAAAACAGTACCCTTTCCTGGTTTGAATTATTCTCAGTTGCATTTCTTTTCCTGTACAGCTAAGAAGGATGTGGAAGAGATATTGTGTGTCAAAGGTAAGTGCTTACAATCGTAAGAGGTCAGAAGTGGTTACAGGAGTTGTTACTTCTTCCCATTTAGGGGATGTGAAAATTAATTCACAGTGTAGAAATGCATTGGAAGACACCAGGGATCCACACTAAGCACTGCAAGCACTTGTGCAATGGGCTTTTACTCCTATCTTGGCAGTATGAAAGTATCCAAAGGTCCGTTTCACCAGAAACCTTCCTGATCCTAGTACACCTCAAGTTTCCCACTGTCAATTCAATTAGCCGCTTTCAGTCTGAAGACCTTACTTCCATACACACTGGCTATGTCTACATGAGACACTGACTGTGCACTTGTTACTGCATAGTCATTTAGTAAAGTATTATCACTGAATGGTTTTAAGATGATGCTGACTGTGCAGTAGCATCACACCACACTTCATGCCATGCAACAATGCTGCACAGTAGTAACAAGCTCCTGCTCAGTAATAATGAGCTACTGCACAATCAGTGTCTCGATAGACACAGCCACTGTGCAGTTTGATTAATGCATCCAATTGAGTTTGAGACCCAAAGGATCAGTTTAAAAGATGTCTGATTCTCTGCTTTTGAATCTCAGGAAAGAACTTTTTGAAACGCCCAGTTCCCTAAAGACTTGTTTGGATCACCTTTCCTTGGATCATTAGTCATTTCTGCAGAGCGTATTTATAACTTGGGGTTCCTCTCCTCTCCAGGAGCAAGGGACTGCAAGGAACTGCTAATGAGAGGGGAAGTCCTAAGTGGTTGGTACACCATCTATCAAAATGCCTGTATAGCCATGGATGTGTTTTGTGACATGCAGACAGATCAGGGTGGCTGGATTGTAAGTAAAAACCATGCCTGAAATACTCCATCTTCATCCCATGAAAGTCTGGGGGGAAACTGCCAATGGGTTTCACTGGATTTGGGTTTCTTCCAAGAAGAGATCTTCCTAGAAAGGACACAACGCTGTCACTTGTATTTGTTCTAGTGCCTGTGAGCGGTGTATGTAGAATCAGTTTCTTTGTGCCATGGTGAGGCAAGATACTAGAAGCAGAACGGCCAAGAGAAGATTCTGCTGATTCCATAAGTTGAGGGAAAAATGAGTTACTTGTTTAGGCAGGTGAGGTCGTACAGGCCCTTGTAAGAGAAATCATCAGTATTTATAGTAATTTTTAAGCCCTTTGTTTAGATGGGATGGGAAGGGGAAAGTGAGTTAATAGAGCCCTGAAATAGATGGAAATTGTGTTTTGCAAACAATTGAGAGGGCTTGACTCTTGTGAATCGGAATCCAAAATCACAAAACTTTTCAGTGTTGCTCAAGGATTGTTTTTATCAGTGTTTTAATTCACTGTTGATTTTTCTTTTTAGTAGGTTATAATGAAATACAAAATACAAATTGCAACAAAAAGCCTTGTTGGTTTTTTCTTCTTTTTTCTACTTCAGAAGGAATTGTCAGTGAAGTTCACGTGGCTTTATGGAGCATTTTGATTCTACAAACTGTCTGTTTTTAATTCTAGCCAGTTCAGAATATGTTCTGACCAATTCTAAATATAATTGTACTTTATTGCCATATCTCATTTCAAGCTGCAAACATAGTGTGGAGATTCCCCTTTAGTGATGAGACACCATTTGTGCTGTGGTGGGAATGGGAGGTGGGATACTGCTTTTCAGAAAAGCTCACTTGCACAGCTGGAAGAGGGCTTTTAGACCTCTCATTATTTTTTCTTTACAGCTGCTGACTCATACTCTTTCCTTACATACAAGATGTTAATTAGTCTTCCAGCTTGGGAAAGCTCACACCTGAGCTTGTTTACTGCAATACACATCTACTGGTAGCTTCTATGCAATACAAGGGTGAGGTTCTCTCATCTGCAAATGCTGGAGGTCAGATTGTATTAGCATAATTATCCCTTTTAGACTTTTCCATCTTCGCGATCTTCAACGAAATGTAAAAATATAGAACAGTCTGAACTTGTTTTCTAACTCTGCGAGGCAAAGAAGAACTGGACGAGTTTAACAGTGACTGATTTTGGATTGTTTGAAATTATAATATGTTTTCTCAGTATTGCAACTAAGCGATTCCCCTTCATTCCCCTGAAGGTCTTCCAGAGACGGAAGGATGGCTCAATCAACTTTTTTCGTGACTGGAATAGGTACAAGAGAGGTTTTGGAAATAAAATGACTGAATTCTGGTTGGGGAATGACAATATTCACCTACTGACATTAAAAGGTAACTGGGTCTGCAAAATAGCATTCAGTTTTTCTCAGAAAATTTTCCCTACACACAGGAATTTTAAACAGGCTCTAAGATAAGGAAGATGAGACATTGGATGTAGATCAATTCTAAATTTGATTTATTGTGTGTTTTTGTAGCAGGAGGCCGACCTCAGACAGTCACTGCTTTCACGAACTATTAAACCCATAGAAGACCTCATTTGTTACCAGTATGCGATATAGGCCAGTTGTTCTCCACCTTTCTGACCTCACAGTTGCCTATGTGTACCCACTTAGGTTGACAATGGCCCTGCCAATCTCTCAGCTCCCACAGGTCTAGGAGCCCCCTTGAGTCTTCCCATGAGGATCCTCCCATGTTTTGCCTCCACAAGATCTGGAAGGTTCTTGGTGATTGGTGGCTTCTTGCAGTCATGCTTGCATAGCCCTGTGCCTGGACCAATTATCTCTGCCTAGCTGCAGGGATGATAACCGACAAATAGCATTGTATTAATTGCACATCTCCTGTTTCCCCATTTTGGACCTTGCTGGCCCCACCACTGACACACTTGTGTCCCACCCTCAGCAATTCCTAATTTACTGGGGTCGGGGACCTGCAGTCAAGTAGCACAGAACTGCTGCTGTGGGCCATAACACAATGGATGCAGCTGAAGAGTACACTCAGAAATACACCTTTCATAAATATTTATTGGAGCAGTTCACACTGTAGCTGTGTTGGCTTCTGTCAAAGCCTAGACTGAAATGCTGGAGTGATGAACCAAATTGTAAATGATCTGCTTGTCAAAACTACATGCATTGTCCCCCTTATGAACCATGGAGAGTCCAGCTGACTGGATTCCAGAACACAGAATTCTGAAGAGAGATGAGTTGTCCTACATATGCACTGGTTTATTGTGTTACGTTGGCAAACATGATTGCCTGTAATAAACCAGAAAGTGCCAAGGAGGGTCCTCTGAGTGCTTTCCTTCCTGCTGCTCATGTTTGGCCCTTCCCTAGCCACTTTCTCGATCATGCATCAGAAGCATTCCTTCAGTTTAGGACCGCCGACTGAGTAAGGTTCAGTGAAACCAACAGAAATACAAGAGCTTAGCATCTGGAATTCAGCTGGGATTTATGGGAGGTTGCAAAGGCTTTATTTTCCAGCCATTTTTTGTAGTTTTGCTGAAATATAGCTGGAGTCAAGACCTAGTGTAGCTTGTTAGTTCAGACAAAGTGAATACAAACTCTAGTGCAAAGGAGGAAACGCGCGTGTCATAATTAAAAGGGAGGATATTTCTCAGTTTGAGGTTGACAGACATGAAATACAATGTTCTAATAATACTGGACCAAATGTTTTAATTCTGGTAGAAGAGAAAAAGTTCTGAAGATGCAAAATGATGATGGAACATCATCTTTTTCTCTTTCCAATTTTGTTTTCATTAGGTACCCATGAACTTCGTATTGATTTCCAAGATTTTGATAGCAGATTTACATTTGCCAAATATGAATCATTTAAGATTTTAGATGCATCTCAGAATTACAAGCTGGTTCTTGGAAAATTCTTAGATGGAAATGCAGGTAGGTGCTCAACATTGGTGCTCAACTTTTTGTAGAGCAAGAAACTTCTGCAAAGTCAGGGAGAGTTGTATATTCCTAAAGCAGAAGCAACATGAATTTCTCCATATCCACAGCAATTCTAAAAACATTTGGGGTCAAGAACTTCCACAGACAAAGGTTGAGCTTTACCTGTCCCTTCAGTTCTCAATGCGTGGCAACATAAATGCCCTCCTTAAAATGGTTGAGTCTCAGTCCCAAGGCTGAACCAGAAGAGCTCTTTGCAATTCCTACATCCTAACAGAGTGCTTCTGGGATGTAGTCCAGCATGTGACACATCAGGAGCTGAGACGAAACGGTCATGTTGAGTTTCTGACTCCTGTTTCAAAATTATGGGGATTCTGAATACCTCCTGAAAGGGAGAGATGAACACCAACATCCCCAAATGACAGAGTTGGCCAAGCTGGCCTCTGTAGAACTACACTGCCTTGCTATATGCTGTTAACAATGACATTATTCAACTCGTGCAGGGGATTCACTGTCTTACCACAACGGCATGCCGTTCTCAACTAAAGATCAACCCACTGATAATAAATGTGCAAAAATCCACAAGGGAGCCTGGTGGTACAAGGATTGCATCGAATCCAACCTGAACGGGATATACTGGGGAACAAACACGTCTTCTGTTGGAGATGGAATCAACTGGAAGACAGGGAATGGGTTGGCTATTTCCTACAAAATTGCTGAAATGAAAATTAGGTCGGTTTAACTCACTGGAAGCCAGGATCCAGGGGTCACGCTCTGCACTTGTGTGAGTGCAGATACTTAGGTGAATAAATTCATTCTCTGTTCAGCATGATATTAATTTTCTTTGTTCTTCTCCTGAAAATCAATATTTTTCTATTGGCAGCTGAAGTGCATTTGCATATTGTCCCGCATGACTTGCTAGTAGAGCTGCTTCATAGCTGATGGCAGACCAAAGTGGGGAAGAGCAGAGGGTTCTGGACAAAGTGTTTGGGAATGCTAGGATAGTCCCAGCACTCTGCATTTCCATGCTGATCATTTTTAGCACTAAATAAAGCACTGCAGTGGTCATAGGGAACTATTCTGGTTTGCTTTCCGATAACTGGCCTTGATACAGGAATGTCTTTGAAAGTAGTTTTCTGGTATCCTAGTTATGTGGTGCTTTGTCCTATGCAGAATTCATGTGGAGAGCTACACCAGGGCCTTCCACTTTCTAAGAGGCCTTAGAAATACAGGAGGAAAAAGAGAAACATAATCAGGAAAAAAATAAAAAAGACAAAGAAATTAGAAGTTTAAAAGCTCAATTGGCGGTGCTGTAAAGTATGTCCCTCAAAACACGCACCAGATGGCTGAAACAGAGCAAAGGCTGCAGAAAACCTCATGTCTCCTTAAAAAAGCAGGAAAAGAAATCAAAGGTCTGGAAACAAGAAGCAGAGGTAGTCATTCAGGAATCAAAAGCTGGAAAGATCATTCAGCATGCAAGAAACAGTTACCAGCTTGAACGCTGAAGTTAACAGCCTCAAGGGGAATTGTGACTATAATTCAAGGTGGTCCCAGGGAAGGTGGCAGTAGTGACTGGTGAGGAATGGGGATTGGACGCAGATGAAGACAATCCCTGGACCTGTATCCTTTGTATTATGATGACAAGAGGAGAGAAGGTGGGAGAATAATCAGAAAAACCACCCCTTGCTCTATGCCTCCATCTAAGGCAGGAGTTGCAGTCCCTGCAGCGTCGAGTACCTCGGGCTCCTGTTACAACCTGGGAAACAACTGAAAAAAAAGGATAGGGGAAAGAAAAGCCACAGTTACAGAAGACTTAGCTCTGTTCACCCCGGAGCAACTTAGAGCTACAGGGAAAGCAGTTGGGCCTGTGAAATGTGAAAAGAAAGCAGGTTTTCAGTAGGTGATGTAGTGGATTTATGTCAGGAGTGTACGGACCTAAAGGATTTTGCAGAACTTGCCCCTGGAATTTAAGGGATAGTTTGCAGATAGTTCTACAGTACAGCGAGCAGTGTTAGATTTGTTTGTCCCGAGGTAGCCTTCAATTGTGCTGTACCATTAGGAAACGCAACAGCCAGGAGAAAGACCAGAAGTATATGTGGAGAGGAAAAAGTTGTTGTAGTTGCTGGCAGAGCTGGATGGGATCTGGATAAAGAACGGAGAGAGATTAATGAAGAGGAAGCATGGGACATAGAAAAGTTTTTAAGTCTGTTGTGTCAAGGTTTTATGGCCAGTGTGTGGCTGGCCTTAGGACTGAATGCCAGGACATGGGGTATAGTGATGTAATAGTGGGAGCAAGAAATGGCTTTGAAATTGAACACCAGGCACTGAAAGAGGTTAAAAAAAAAGATAAAGAAAAGAAAAGGAAAGGTGGCTGCAGTGACTTTTATAAATAAAGGATCCCAGCCTCAGCAGAAAACAGACAGGAAAGGGCAAGGAAAAGGGAAAAAGGGGTCCACCTGATCTGTTCCAGGTAGAGGTGTGGAAACAGCTAATTAAGCAGTATAAAAAGCAAAACAACATACTTTGTCCACTGCAAAACTGCTGAGGAGACTGGAACACCTTGACAAAAATAAAACCAAGGAGAACTAAAGCAAACCCTTGGCTCTCCCATAAAAAGACTAAAATTACCCAGCATCCCCCTCTCTTGTTGCTGGCACTCATTATAACATCTAAAACTGTCTTTATGCAGTTCAAACATTTGATACAAGGAAGGATGCCAACAGGGCACAGGCTGCGGGTGGCTGCAGCGAGGAGGCCCGGCAGCGGTGAGGGGGATGGGGCTGCTTTTCTCCCATGCCAAGCAGCAGCTTTTGCCTGGCTGCCAGTGTTGTCAATGCTCAGTGTGGGCAGGTGAGTCCAGAGCATGTGCGGGGCTGTGCGTCCAGGTTCCAGCTGGTCCAGAGCTGGTCTGCTCTGCTGGCCGAGTCCGAAGCAGGTGCGGGGTGGGCCAGGATCGGGGCTGTGCGTGCAGGTCCCTGCCAGTACTGCAGGGCTGGGGCCAGCAATGGTAGCAGCCAAAAGGAGCCACCACCACTAGCTGAGCTGCCTAGAAAGGCAGTCCAGCTGCAGAGCTGCCCCAGCCCCGCTGCATGCTCGGGGTCAGAAGGACAAGCCATGGGACAGATAGAGCCTGGGCCAGGTGGGACTGAGGGACCCACTGTGGGCAGGACAAAGTCTCTCAGCCTGCGGGCTGTATTTTGCCCACCCCTGACTTACAGTGTGGGGCTGCAGCCCACTAGTGGAGAGTTACTGCTCTAGGTCACAACCTGATGGATGCAGATAATTGAGAACCAGGATGGCATTCACAAACAAACACCTTTTATAGCATTTATTGGAACAGCTCACTAGCTATGCTGCCTTCAGTCAAGGCCTAGAGCAAAAGCCTGGAGGGGTGAATAAAACTGCTAATTATCTGCTTGCCTGAACTACAGGCATTTTCCCACCTATGGAGCACAGAGAACCCAGCTGACCAGACTCCAGGTTATAGAATACTCAAGACATATGAACTGTCCTGTATATACCTCTTTATTGAGTTACTTTGGCAAATGCAAAGGCCTAAAATACACCAGGAAATATCAAACTCTGAAAAATGAATGATCTAGAGGCCTTTCTTGAAATGGCTGGCCACACAACTGGTCTGCCCCTCAGATTGCTCTGCTGTCAGAGCTTGGCAAAAGTCCATTTTCAAGACTTCTTCATTATTAAAAGTTGTGTGTGTAATTCTCTGGTTCAAAATCAGCTACTATTTCATCCCTTCCTTACCCAAGGGCTTTCAGACACTTTCTCACTGATTCTGCTTATAACCAGAGCTGCGTTGTCTGAGGTGCCCCTTTTTGTTATCTTGTATTACTTGTAGTTTATACTGTGACAGCACTAGGAGCCATAGACACTCAGTTCCTATTCACTTTCTAGTAGGAATGTGAGTATCATTAAAAAATATATTTGTTTAACCTCCTTTAATTAGATCCATTAAATGATTAACCGAGAACACAGCAGGTTGGATATAGCTGCTTTTTGGAGCCACTTTGACATGGGGTGGGAGCAGAGGAGTGCCCAGCCAGACAACACAACCCATGTAAAGCCTGTCTGGGAGGGTTGTGTTCACACCTGTGAACAAGCAGCTAATTGCTTAATTAATGAGTCATTAGGCTGCTGGCTGTTTTCCCCTTTAGGCTATGGGTTTTAGTCTACCTCCCACCCTCCTCCACCCCCTCTCCCCTCTCCCTGTCCCTTCCTCCCTGCCCTGCTGCCTTCTGATTCCTGCTGGGGCACTGTAGCTTCCCTCCCCTCTACCCCCCAGCTAAAGGATAACCAGTAAAATAATTGGTTACCACTGACCTTAGCAATAAAATGATTAATCATTTAAACTTTAACAGCCCTACTTTCTAGTGACTTAATTAGGTCACACAGGAACTTGTGACAGAGCTGGGTATCAAACAGCAAGTCTGGGTCTCATTGCAAAGGCAGATCTGCAAGCACACTTTGAAATACCTGCCTCCCAGCAGAGAGGTTCAAAGAAGGTGACCCAGCATGTGACACATTGGGAGCTGAGATAGAAGTGGTTATGGTGAGTTTCAGACTCCTTTTTTGTAAAGTCAGAAGGATGAACACTCAACATTTCCAAATGACACTTGGCCACTGTTGAGCTTGACTGCCTTGCCACATGCTGTGAACAGTGACATCCTTCAGTTCACATGGGGGATTCACTGACATCACAGTGGCACGCTGTTCCCAACGAAAGACCGAGAGAATGATTCTAAAAAAGAAAGTAAGCGCCAGTCCACTGGGGAGGCTGTTGGCATCAAAACTGCATTGAATCCAACCTGAAAGGGTTTTACTTTGAGGGAGTGAATGTATTTGGGATGAATCCTTAAACACCTGGATGAGCAACAGAGGAATCCTTTATTCCTACAAACAGGGAAAGAACGAAAATTAGGCCAGTTTAACTCCATAGGAACCTGGTGTCAAACTCATTTGGCTCCAGCCCTGTGTACTGTACGAAGCACATGTCAGGCCCACACACTGGATCCAGCACAGGGAGCCTGTCTGTGGGCCTGATCCACACCAGCCCCAGATCCTGTATTCAGGGCCAGTCTGATGTGGGCGCTGCATGCAGCATGCACACGGGACTGACCCTGTGTCATATCCAGCCCACACCAGATGGGCTCCACACACTGCATGTAGCACACAGGGCCATAAGCCATCACAGACAGCATTTGGCACATAGTACTGATGACCAGATGACATGCTTCTGTGGGCTGCAAATGAGATCGCAATATGCTTTACCATGGACCTTAGGTATTCTCTATGCTTATGTGAAGCATTGCAGAGACAAATCAACTTGCACAGAATTGTACAGACAATAAGAGCAGAGCCAGAAACAGAGGCCTGATCTGAGTCTCAGCTGAATGTGCAGCTCTACGGACCCAGCTGACATGCACCAAAAGTAACAAAACTTGCCAACCCAATTTCAGTGGCTGTGGCAAGTTCAGTGCTTTTAGGGAAAACAAATATAATTTGACAATATAAGGTTCAGGGATCCAGGGAAAAGTTGGTTTGTCTTGGTTTGTCAGCCAATATGGTTACATGGGGCCAGCCAGCTGGTCACAGGTGGCCCATCACCTCAGAAGCTGATGCCATTAGTACTATTGACAGAATCCAATTCTGAGAGTAATGGCAAAATCCCAGCTGCTATAGATTATGATTCAATATGATGAAAAAACAGACTTGCTCTCACAGGAAAGATTTCAAGGGTTTGGCTTTTTTTTGTTTGTTTCTCCATCCTGAACTTGGACAAAATTATTTTTTTTAAAAAAGAAGACCGTGATGACTTAAACAATTTCTAATTTGAAAGTCTGAAAAATCCTTAATTAGGGACCCAGCATGGCAGGACAAAGCAGGGCTGGGCTGAGGAGCTCTTCACTGCTGTGAGCTCTGTGCCGCCATGGCAAGGCGCCACCTGCCCTCCTGGCACCAGTGAGGGGCATAACTCTGTGCTGCTGCCCTCGTGCTGGTGGGCAGGCCAGGGGCACTTCGCTATGGCAGCATGGGGCTTGTGGCAGTGGCACCAAGCTTCCCTGCCTAGCCCCATTCTGCCCTGCCATGCCAGGTCCTGTCTGGCTGCTGTAGTGTGGAGCAGGTCCAACCCCAGCACTCTGGTATTTAAGAATGGGCTCCTTAAAAGTCCTCCTGAATGTATGGGGCTCAAGGGTTAAGACATGCTACTTTCAGTAGCCAACAGCACACAGGGAAGCAAGCAGGCACCCATTTAGAGCTGGGCTGAGTAGCAGCAACTTTTGGTACAAGGCTTGAACTCAGGCCTCTGGGTCCACATTGAAGTGCCCTATTCATTCTGCTGTCCCCACCTGTACAAGCCACAGGCCCCCCATAATCAAACCTGTGTGAAGAAGCTGTGTGGGCTGGGGGGTTCTGTCCTGGGGTTTATTCACCCCGTACCATCCATGGGGCTAAAGGGAGAACAGGCAGGTTAACAGACTGTTCAGGGGCTGATTGCTGGCCCTGCAGCACCTGGAGTCAGGAGGAGGCTGCGGCTGGGGCAGGGGAGGTGCTGCCCTCAGCAAGCCGCAGGTGGAGGCTCATTGGATGTGAGTGGGGAAAGCTCCTGCCTGGTGGGTGAGGGACTGGGAAGAACTGGGTTGAGCTGCTGTTGGTTGCAGTCCTTGCTCTGGATGCTAGGAAAGGTTGGAGGTTAGGTTTCCCCAACAATCCCAGCAGATATGCTGGTGAAGGCCCATCTCAAGACTCAAGGACAAAGGGGCATGAATGGAAAGTAAAAGGTAAGAAATCCAGAACTAATGAAAGGAAAGAGTGTGCCGTGTAGCAACGTGGTAGCTCTGCTTGCTGCCTGTTTTCCTGTCCTGATTGCCCTGACCCCATTACGTCTGGGAGGACATCTTCTTTCTTCTCTCCCTTGAGCTTTGTGATGTTTCAAATATTTTTGCTGCTGCGTTGCATTGGGTTGACTCGATGTGTCTGGTGTTCTGCTGCCTGCAGGGGTGAGGAAGAGCTCCTCGGCGTCCCACATGTTGCAGTGCTTCAAAGGAGGGTGAAAAGTATGATTCAAAGCAAGGCAGGCAGCCTTATCACAGCTGAACATGCGTTACGTGGGAAAGCGGTGGCAAAGGTGGCAACCACCCTAGGATGTTTTCTTGTCTGTCTGTGCTGAGTCCTGGTGTAATTCACCTCAGTATTACAAGCCCAGTGTATATTACTCTGTTTAAATGTGTTCTCTATGCTGTTCACTTCAATGGTGCAGTACAGCAGTGTTTCTCAACCTGTGGGAAGATATGAAAGGGTTGCGAACAAACTTTAAAAATGGATTCTCCTTTAAAGGAGTAAAACATGGGAAACTGGGATTTCCCTTGCAGGCCAACAGAGTTCCAGCCTGTGAGGGGCTGCTTGGGGCCCCCCATGTCCCCCCAGGGCCAGGAGTGAGGGGCACTGGCAGGGCCAGGAGGCTGTTTTCTATTTAAACTAATCACTGGGTCAGGACTGGCCACTGATGTTGACAAATGTGTCCTGGTACAAAAAGGCTGAAAGTCACTGTTGTACAGTAAGTTGCATACCATGCAGTTTAATGGAAAGGTGATGAAGAAGATTTGGACTGAAGTGATGAAGACTCTGAACAAGTCGATCGCACGCATACAGGAACTGTGTTCTGAAAACTCCAAACACTACAGTGGTTATTTTATGTGCAGTAAATTGCTTCATTCACTTAGAAAATGATCATTTGGGTAAGATCCACTCCTACTGGAATGAATTGTGACACACTGATTTTTCGGGTGACCAAGACTTTACTTCTTGTCTCTGCCTTTATTACCTGGACTGTCAAGAGCTGTATCTGCATTTTCTTCAGGTACATGTTTGGAAAACCAGAGAAGCGCAGCCCCTTCATTTGCAATACAGTGCTTTATTTCCAGAAATGATCAGCCATACAGACTAGAAGCTGAGAGAGATTTCTTTCTGTACAGCTTCCCTTCTCTACTACTTCATGATGGCTTATATCACACACAGGAGTTAAACGTGTCTAAAGTGTTGTTGTCCCCCTTTTGAACCGCAGTGTACAGGGCAATGAATCTATGTGAAATAAGTCCATACTCCAGACTGGTCTTTACAAAAATCAAGGCCTTCAGATCAAAATATTAAGTAGCCTATTAGCTGGCTATAATATAATTTCATGTCAAGCCATAAAACTGAGCAGGGTTTGGAAGCACTCTGCTCAAGTTGTTCCCTCAAACTATTATGACCACTGTTGCTCCCATTCACTTTAATAGAAACATTAAACATGGAGATAACACTTTTTTGGGTACTGAGAGCAGGGATTTGGTAAATGAGACATCTTAATCTGCTTTTTGGTACATTTCTGAAAGGGGGAGTGGTAGACAACTTGACAAAGTATAAAATTAAACCTCGCTTTGATTTTTTTTGTCTGAAACATCAGTCTTGTTTTCATTACACTTTTTCACAAAACCTTGTTTCCTGCAACCAGTTACAGTGCTAGTGCACTATACCAGGAACTGGTTGCCTCTCTCTCTGGAGGCTGCATGAATAAAGCAGCCCATTCCATAGATTTCATAGACATTAGGGCTAGAAAGGACCTCAGAAGATCATCAAGTCCAGCCCTCTGGCCCAGGGCAGGAAGTCAGCTGGGGTCAAAGGATCCCAGCAAGATAAACATCCAAATGTCTCTTGAAGGTGTTCAAAGTAGGTGCTCGATCCACCTCTGGCAGTAGTTTATTCCAGACCCTGGGGACTTGGGCAGTAAAGAAGTTCTTCCTTCTGTCCAGCCAGAAGTGGTCATGGGAGGAGTTTGTGATCATTCAATCTTGTCATCCCTTGGGGCGCTCTGGTGAACAGCTGTTCTCCCAGATCCTGGTGAGCACCCCTTATAAACTTACAGGCGGTCACCAGATCACCCTTGAGCCTGTGCTTTTCCAGGCTGAAGAATCCCATGACTCAGGCTCTAGTCATAAGGTCTGTTTTCCTGACCTCTGATCATACGTGTGGCTCTCCTCTGCACTCTCTCTCAAGCTTCTCCACATCCTTTTTGACTTGTGGAGCCCAAAACTGGATGCAGTACTCCAGCTGCGGCCTCATCAAGGCCGAGTACAACAGGAGGATGACGTCCTGGGATGTACTTGAGAAGCATCTGTGGATGCAAGCAAGCATTTTGCTTGTTTTACTAGCAGCAGTATCACACTGCAGGCTAATATTCATCTTGTGGTCAATCAGGACCCCCAAGTCCCTTTTATCTGTAGTGCTAGCCAGTGTAGCACTGCCAAACCTATAAGGATGTTGCAGGTTTTTCTTCCCAAGGTGGAGACCCTTGCATTTTCCAGTGTTAAACACCATCAGGTTCTCATCCACCCACTTTCTGAGCCTGTCAAGGTCAGCCTGGATCACCCTCGTGTCCTCAGGTGTGGATATTTGACTCCAAAATTTGGTGTCGTTGGCAAACTTGGCTAGTATGCTTCTGATACCAATGTCCACATCATTAATGAAGATGTTAAATAGTATAGGCCCAAGGAGAGAGCCCTGAGAGACCCCACTGGTCACAGCGTACCACAATGATTGACTTCCATCAACCACCACCCTCTAGGTCCAACCACTGAGCCAATTCCCCAGCCAGTGGAATTTAGCTATTCTTTACCTCCAGTATGAAGAACTTGCCATCGTGGTGCTGTAGGTCCTGGGTTCTAATCCTAACGAGATCTCGGGGTCTGCAAGTATTCAACAGCATATTTCTTGGCATAGGCATGGAGCTTCCCACTCCATGAGTGTCTACGTAGCCAACAGTTTCTGCCAACAGTTACGGGGCTGTGTTTCTTTCTGGGCTAGCAGAAATACAGAACATCCAAAGCAAACCACACTGTGGTACATAAAGCAATGCATCTTGTTGGATATCTGCAGTTAACAGTTCAGTATGGCTATGCTACAGCTCCTATATAAGCTGTACTTAAAAATCACTGTACCTGCCTTCCTGGCAGGCCTACACAGGCCTGAACTTCATCTCTGACAGCCTATAGGAGTATTTGAGCCCCCGCCTGTATACCAGTTCATGCCACTTGCATAGCGGTCAGGGGCTCCTTTCATGTATAATCCATTGAGGTTAGACTGAGGACACTGCTCATACCACTAGGCCCCTTTAAATATTGTAGCACTGTTATTGGCATGTAGGTCATTGTCTTGGTCTTTGGTTGTAAGTGGCTTGTTCTGGTGTGTACTTAATGAATCCCCTATGGAAACAAGAAAGGCCATTGATTACATGTTCTGTACATGGGGGGATCTTACAGCCCCACCTGTCAACTCAGCAGTGAGATTTGTTAATTTGTTTTCTCACTAGGCAACAGAAGAGAAATGGCAGTTCTGTTTGCCAGGACAAAGCACTGGCCCAGACAGATTCTGATCCTGGTTATGGTGAAGTAAATCAGAAAAACCTCCTTAAAAGGCTGTCCTTAGGAGATCGACAGCTGATTTCCACCATTGTATTGTTGCTGTATGTAACGGGACCTGCTCAGGGCTGATCTCTGCGTGGCCCACCCACCTGTTCTTGGGCCAACCGCCCGCCTCGTTGTGGGCCCCTGGCCCTTTTGACCAATCTGGTCCTGGCCCCAGCATGGGCCAGTTGAGGGTACTCTCTCTATTGGTCAGACTCTTTAGCCCCTCACTCTCTCCAGGGGTCCACCCTCTCTGGGCCCAGATGACACCCTGATGTTCTCATACGCACCAGTCCCACACGATGGGCTCCAGAATCCTACTGTAGGACCCCACCTGAGTTCCTCCCTTCAGGCAGATACTGCCACCATCATACCGGGCCACATACCTCCCTGCCACCAGTTCCCCTTTGGGTGTGGTCCCCTCACTGGGACCTTTGGCTCCTAGCCCTGGCTCATCCCCAGGCCAGTCAGGACCCCAGGCCCCTGGCTCTTGGGCATCCCTCTCGGTGGGCCCCCTAGCCCTTCTGACCCTCCTAGTCCTGGCCTCTGCCTGGGCCAGTCAGGGGAAACTCTGACAGGCCTCGCTGTATGACCCATACTGTTTTTCCAAGGTCCCCCTCTCTGGGTCCTCCTTCATGGACGTGGGGAAGTGGGGTACCTCACACCATGACTGAGACCTCAGGGTCTCACAGGGGACTCTCTCCCCTCCTGGGCAGCAGGTTGTAGTGTTACTACAGGTGTTATTTTTGACCCACACTCTGCCTCCCCACAGTGGAGGACTCACTGGGGTCAGGACTCAGCTCTCTCACTCTCTGGCTGAGTCCCCATTCTTCCCTCACTGGGCTCCACATCTCTGCCCCTCACACTGGGAGTTTCTCATGCTGCCCCCTCCGTTCTCATCATGACACCCTCACACTGGGGCTTCCCTCCTCGGGTAGGCTCAGGTGGCCTCAGCCCCCAACTCTCCCTCTCAGGGTCTCAAACGCCCACAGGGTTCAGGCAGCCTTAGCCATACCTGGCCCTGGCTCCCTACTCTCCACCTCAGGGCTAGCACCCCCACAACTACCTCCAACAGAACACAACCCACCCAAAGGTGAGGGCTAGGGGTTAAGGTGCCCCGACCCACCTTTCACCGGGGTAATCATTGGCCTGGCATTTCCTGGGGGCTCCCGCACCACTGGGAGCCCCACCAGGCCACCCACTCCTGGCAGGGTGCAGTTTTAGGTCATACCCAGGACCAGGAGCCTCCTACCATCCCCTACAGCTCCTCCCTTGCCTCCAGATGAAACTCAACAGCCCTCTGGCCTGGCTGTGTTGTTGTCTAGCCCTAGCAGCTAAACTGCGCTGTTTATATGGGCAGTTCTGTACCTAAAATGGCTGCCCTTGTTAGGCACCTGGCGGCTGCCAGCTCCAAGGCCTTAAAGTGGCAGGCGCACACAGTGCCCTGCCACACTGTATAAGCAGTATGGTGATCCTCAGCAGCTTACCAGGCAGCACACTGAGCATTCAGACTGTGTCTAAGCCTTCAAAAGTGGCCTAGAACAGATTCTGCAAAGCACAGGGTGTTTCTGTGCATGTCCTGCAGAAGTTTGGAGGCAGAGTTTGCTCTCTATGTGACCCATGTGATCCATGCAGTGTGGCTGCATCAATAATAATGGTTTTTACAGCAAAATAGCTCCTCTAAAGGGCCTCTAAACATTTAGAAAATTTTAATTATTATCTTCCTGTGCCTGCCTGTCAAAGATGATAAGACCCCAATGGTGGCAGGACCCAGTGGCAAGGCCCAAGGAGCTGCAGCCCACCCCCAGACTCCATCTGGAATCTTCTGCCTAACCAAAGCTCTGGCTTGGTGACCCTGGGGAGGCTGTTCCCCGCCTTTCTCTGGGCAAGAGTGCAAACTCAGATAAGAATGGGCAGAGGGAGGTGAGGAGGATTGCCAGCGCAGAGGTGCTTGGTTCCCTGGGTCCCCGTGCCATCAGACCGGGATGGGCTGGGCTGGCTCTTTGTGGGTCCCAACATTGCAGAAGAGAACTGTGTGTCGCAGGGCCTGACTGGCTCCATATGAGTCCTGGTGTGGCACAGAGCCGGGTGGGCATCTCCTGGCACCATGTGGTTCCTAGTGGCATGCCACAGAGCTGACGCAGCCCAGCCTGGCCAGTCCCATCCAGGCACCGTGTAGTTCCCAGCTGCAGCGCCAGGACCTATACATTGCAGCATGGAGCTAGCCTGGCCAGCCCTATGCTGCGCAGTTCCTGGCTGTAACACCATGACCCACAAGAAGCCAGCCCGGCCCAGTGGGCACTAGTGTCAGGAGCTGTGGGGAGTCCCACACCATCAGACTGGGCTGGCCCCATGCCTCCAAGCGGGGTTCCTGGCACTCTAGCCAGGAGTCCCACATGGAGGCACAAAGCCAGAGTCCCTTGAGCCCCACATTGCAGCCAGGAACCGTCTACCACACCCACACACATGGACACATGCACAACACCCCACAAACTCCATATCCCCACCACACACACCCCAACAGCAACCCAAAAATCCCCCATACTACCCACAGTCCTCCACATGCCCCCACACCCCTACCCCGTGACATGCAAGAGTAAGACTTAATTTTAAGCTATTATGCAATCACCTGTATATACACAACAAAAAAACACACAAATCAGGACAAAAATATGTTAATGTAGATGTGTGATTATTTATATATATACGTTTAAAAGTATACAATTTAGGGGTTTTTTGGTTCCAAGATGTTAACACCTCCCCATCCCAAAAGGAATACTGCTGAGGCAAGGGGAGGGACTTACTTCCAGTGGCAAAGGTCAGGGGTTAGGAAGGCAGGTCCCAAGATGGCAGCCAGGGGTGGGGCACCTGTTGACAGGTGGGGCTACTCGACAGCTCACCAAAACTTGTTAAGCAGTCCTCCAATCAAAATAATTGCCTGCCCCTGTCCTTTATGCCAAACCAGAATCATAGGGAACTAGTGACTATACTGCACATGAAGTGTTTATGGGCATTGCATCTAAAGGGTAGTAGCTAAGCAGGTGCCATTAGAATCCCTATTTCTCAAATTTGATAGTAAAATCCTGCCTAGATCCCTGTTCTCTCATCAGAATCTGCAAGTACGGGCTCTTCTGAGTAAGCTCCAGCAGAATTCAATGTAGAATTAGGGTCTAATCAGGCAAATGTATTTTCTACGCACGAGCAAAAAAATTTTGTTGACATAAAAAATATCAGTCACCTGTGCTTCCATGACACTCTCTATCCAAAGGCTCAAAGCACTTCACAACTCATACTAAGCAAAGAGGCATCACATCTTCCTGGGAGCTCAAGTAGCTTTCTTGTTTTTCCTTTAAAGGGGGTAACTGAAGCACAGAGCAAATAAATGACTTGCTCTAGATTACACAGCAAGCAAGTATTAGAAATGGGTGGAAAACCCGAGACTCTTAAACCAGAAGGCTTGACTGTCAGTGTGATGCTCCAAAGGGAAGACAGGGTATTTTAGAGTTGAGTTCTAAAGCTCCAGGTCCTCACATCATAGCATAAGAGTGACATAAGGGAAATGTGTCCATAGTACCAGGGGAGAATTGCCAATGCTTGAGTGTATTACATGAGTAAATCCTATTTATATCAGCAACATGTAAGGCTGAGTTTCGCTCATCACCTGGAAACTTACCTTTCATTCCTGCAGCTCCTGGTTCTCCTTTAGGACCTGATGTACCAGGGATCCCAGGACATCTTTGGAAAACAGCAAGTTTCTTGGAACTGCTTAGATCAACGATCTTTATTGCTGGGTAAAGAAAGGCAACAATAAACCAAGTTTGTAAGGTTCTCAGGACCACATACTTTTATTTTGCAAAAATATGGAGAAGTAAACCCAGCAAATCCTAGCCAGATTGTTCTTTTTTTTTAAAATCTGCCTTATGTATAAATCCAACCATCATATCCTTCATGGATGAAAATTAGGCTTGTGCAAGTTGGAAACAATCTGATCCAGCTTTGCATATGGCCGCTTTGGATGCCAGGGATCCAATCCGGGGCTCCAGATTGGGTTTCTGCTTCAATCCGGCCGAAGCTGCTCCGAATCTTCGGAGCCAGCTTGGAGATCTGGCCATAGGATTTAATGGGGAATCAATGAAATATCTATAACTTTGTTGTTTTTTGTCTGGTTTTGATGAAACTTGCAGGGATGGTAGTCTCTGCTGAGACTATGAAGTCTGCCAAGCTTCAAGAAGAAATTGGATGCTTATCTTGCTGGGATCCTATGACCCCAGCCGACTTCCTGCCCTTCGGGCAGGGGACTGGACTCAATGATCTTCCAAGGTCCAGCCCTAATGTCTATGGAATCTATTAAATCTATGAAAGATCGGTGTAGGGGTTTGGGAGAACTGCACCCCAAATTCTTGAAAGCGAAACTTATGTCACATCTGTGTTACACCACAGGGGGGTGAAAACTGCAGGGGTAGTGGCCCCTGGTGAAGCTACAAAGCCTGCCAAGTTTCAAGAAGATAGGTGCAGGTGTTTGGGGGAAACTGCACCTCAAGCTCCTGACAGGCAAAACTCAAGATGTGAGTGACACTGTGTGTGTTAAGGCACTGCAGGGATGGTGGCCCCTGCTGAGGCCACGAGGCCTGCCAGTTGTCGAGGAGATCAGTGCAGGGGGGCTTTCAGACCCTGCACCTCTGGCTGCTGACAGACAAAACTTGTGACATGGGTGCTTGTGCAACTGACTGTCTCTATCTTGGGGCAGCTGATTGTCTGTATTATTTCCTTTCTTTAGTCTCTGCTTTTGTATGTGTTAATTGATGGTAATTAACTAACTACATTAGCTAGCTACTGTGTATTGAGCTCATCCCTGAGTGAATCATGACTGATTGGTAACTGGTAACACAGCTTAGCATCCAGGCCTGAAGTATTGTCTACCATACCCCAAGACAGACACGGTCAGTCCCACAAGCACCCATGGCACAAGTTTTGTTCATCAGCAGCTAGGGGTACAGAGCCCCAGAACCCCTGCACCTATCTTCTTGACAGCTGGCAGGCTTTGTGGCCACAGCAGTGGCCACCATCCCTGCAGCTGTCACCCTGCTGCACCTTAACTCACACAGTGTCACCCATGTCATGAGTTTTTTGCTTGTCTGCAGCTTGAGGTGTAGTTCCCCTCAAACCCCTGCACCTATCTCCTTGAAACTTGGCAGGCTTTGTGGCGTCAGCAGGGGCTTAGTATTTTAATGCCCCGCAGTTTTCACCCCCCTGTGATGTAACACATAGACATGACATAAGTTTTGCTTTCAAGAATTTGGGGTGCAGTTCCCCCCGAACCCCTGCACCAATCTTCTTGAAGCTAGGCAAACTTCATGGTCTCAGCAGAGGCTACCACCCCTGCAAGTTTCATTCAAATCAGACAACAAACAACAAAATTATAGCTATTTCATTGATTCCCCATTATACCCTATGGCCGGATCTCTGAGGCAGCTCTGAAGCTTTTCTGGAGTGCTTCAGAAGCTCCAAACCTCTTTGGAAAGCTTAAAGAAGCCAGCGCTTCTATCTGGACATGCTGCTTTGCATGCCGAAGCATCTGAAGCTTCTCCAGATCCAAAGCACAGTCTGAAGCCTTGCACAGCCCTAATGAAAATGCCCCAGTATGCGGGGGGGGGGGGGGGGGGGGGGGGGGGGGGGTTATATATTTGTTCTGAAGTTTTTGCAGTTGCACTGATTTTATTAATTTAAATGATTAAGTAGCATTTGCTATTCAGACAGTTGAAGCATTGTAACCTGGGCTTCAAAACCTGCCAGCAACAGTGGTTACTGCAGTGAAGGTGATGGTTTTGTTGTCTTTTGCCAAGCAGAACAAAATAAAAAACAAGAACGAATTTTAAGCCTTTTGGTTTAAAAAAATGAAAAAAAGTGAATCCTCTCTCAGATATTTGAATGTAGCAAATAGAGGAAAGGAATCATTTTAAAACATTGTTTATGTGGACCTGAACAATGACTCAGTAAAGTGTAAGAATTTAACTTACGAATACAGTCTGAAGTAGGGAAAAAATAGGTATGTGTCTTTCAACTCTACTTGATTATATTACTACAGAATATTTGAAGAGAAACAGAAGAGGGAGCTTTCACTTACCTGGACAGGTGTCCTCAGCAACACAGACTAATGCTACTAGACAGAGTAAAGTGAAGATGGTTTGCTGTGCAGTTCTCCCCATTATTGGTGCTGGATTCTGCACTAGCCGCTCCACTGAACTTTCCTGTTCCTTCTCCTTTTGCTTAGTATTTTAATGCTCTGCAAAGCTTTTATACCCAGTAAACATTCAGCCCATCTCTGCATGTCCAACACCTCTTTCAATTCCAGTAGCATTCACTGAGATTTATGGTTGCAGATTTCACAATTTTAGTCCCTTAAATGGTCTGGCAGACATGTCCTAATGTTAGATTAATAGCTCTTGATTCTGCCACATGACAAAAGCAGAATCAGGGACTCAGTTGAATCCTTCTTTCCAAAGTACCTCTTGGAATATATCACTTGAACCATTTTGGGGCCTCACCACCAGGATGGATCTACATTATGTTGGCTCCTGGACCAACAGATGGTATAAATAAGCCCCTGCCCCAAAGGGCTTATCATTTAATATTTAAACAAACAAGACAGAGTAGGAGAAAGGACACATGCTTAGATTTGCAGTATGTGATGACCAGGGATCCTGGTTTTTTCTGTTTTAAGAATCAAAAATTCTCTGGTTTAAAAAACCCCCAAAAGCGTGTTTTTCTGCAATTAAAATGAAACACTATTATATATAAAGGTATCAGTTGAACACAAAGTTTTATTGATATATTTACAATTTTAAAGCAAGTTGGAAGCATACCAGTACCTCAGTCACTATAATGCAATAAATTCTAAATACCTATACATTTTGGTATTTGATTTTTTTGGGTTTTTTATCATAGAAAATCAGAGCTCCTCCTGCCCCCTTTGCTCACCAGGACACAGGTTCAGCTATGGCCCTCTCCTCCCACCCCCCTCACTGCTTTGTGGCACTGAGCAGCCCTGATATGCGGATGCCTTGCCCATGCCATGGCCCCTCACTCCCCACCCACAGCCCTTCCAAAGGGTGCCCCCAATTACCAGGGCTACAGGGCCAGAGACCTGGATCTACTGCCCCATGCAGCAGTGCCTGAGCCCCGGTTGTTGCCCATGGGAGGCAGCAGCTGCTGTGATGTATAGCACAGAGCCCGGCTCCTCCTCCCTCACAGGCAGCATGGCTGGAATAGAGCCCGTGGTGGGGCACGGGCAGATGTGTGCTCGGGGCTCCCCACCCTGCTGTCCTCCTCCCAGGGGCCTCCATGGCTCAGCAGGCAAGACCCAGGGCGGCATGGCAAAGTGGGGCAGGGAGGTTCAATGCAGCTGCAGGGAACCCCATGTTGCCATGGAAGTGCCTCTTCCTTCTTTTCCTTAAAATGAGAAAATCTAGGGTTTTCTCCCTAAAAACAAGAAACTTTAGGGTGTTTTTCCATGGCGAATGGGGAACCCTTGATCCCTGGTGATCACCTTGACTTTTTGCAGTTGGTACTTTTTTCCCCAGTGGAAAGGTGGTGTTTTGTTTTGTTTCTCATGAGTCAGAGCAGTGCTTCTTGCCAGGGCTTTGCTGAGAGTACGCAGCAAGAGTATCAGTTGACTTCATTTCTGGCATGTTTGTGATTGCTGAGAAAAGGCTGCTGTCAGTCAGGAGCCTACCTGCCACCTCTACATGCTCGTGCGCTGTATTGTCCATCATGTCACCCTCACATGCCACCCAGACACCAAGTGGCGGGACCTGCTTGGCGAGGGCATGGCTGGGGCACCCCAGTGGCTGAGTCTGTACTCCACCCTCATCCCATGAGCCACTGGGGACCTCGGCTGGCGGATCCTCCGTGGAGCCATTGCCACGGGCGTGTATGTGGTGAGCTTCATGGACACCCTGGTCTCCTGCCGCTTCTGTGGGCAGAGGGAGACCCTGGCGCACATGACCCTTGAGGTCCTGAGGTTCTGGTTGAATTTCAGCCCCATCCACGGCCCCACCAAATCCTGGTACCTCCTGGTCAACCTCCTCCTGGCCCTGGCCAAGTGGGCCCTGTACTTGACCAGGAAGTAGGCTGTGGCTGGGAAGGTGCCTGGAGACTGCAGGGCCGCTTTCCCCTCCCTTGTCCACATACATTTCTGGGCAAAGCATCAGTGGGCAGCATCCACCGGCTCCTTGGATGCCTTTAAGGACTGGTGGGTGCGGCCCAGGGGGCTCTGCTCAGTGTCCCCCTCGGGCTTGCTTATTTTCATGTGTTGACCCTTTGACCCACATGCCACTCCTATTCTGTTTTTTTTCATTAGTTGTCCCAAGTATCTTGTTGTAACATTCACCCACTAGCCCCCATACATTAGGAGATTAGAGGCTACTCGTTATCTGTGTGGGCCTTGGGGCCCACACTATTTTGAATATTATGAATAGACAGGAGCCTACGTGAAGAGAAAGGGTAGGAAGCCCAGATGGGTTTGGACTAGATGAGAGAGATAGATCAGCTATAGCATGGGGTGGAAGACCCTTGTTAGGAGTCCTGTTAGGGTTTGGATTGTAACTTGTATTTTTGTGAAATGTGAAACATTGGTTTGACTTGGCTGGAAAGCCAATTCCCCACAGCAGCAGGCCATGTTGGATACCGCCAATGATTGAGATATTGTAATTAGTGCAATGCGGCGTGGCCTAGCCCTGCTGATGGCCTGTTGTCTGACTGAGTCTGCCTGGTTGCCTGTTTAGCCATGTCCTACTTTCCACAGGTGTTGTGAGGTGCTCAAATCATAGTAGTGCCTCCAGGACCCAAGATGGGTAGGTATAGTGCTGAAAATGGGTAGTTGAAGAGAGCTGGGATGACCAGCAGGTGCTCTGGATTTTTAGGACTTTATCTGAAGTCGGAGCTAATCTTGCTTTGCTTCTGCATGCCAGGGTAAGACAAGGCTTTCTTTGTGATATACCCATCCTCAAAGCATAGTCCCTATTCTACAACCCCTTAATATTTAGATTCTCACGCTGCTAGCAGCTGCAGACCCTGGGTACTCATAAATGCTGTTCTGCAGAGTTTGCAAAGCTGAGCTGCCATATTATAATGAAAGGAGATAATAGTCCTCTTTCTCCAGCTGCAGACAAGAAACAAGGTTTTGCAAGCAGTAGGCTGCTTTTATTTCAGCAGAAGTGTCCAGAGCAATTGGTGTTCACTGCAGAATGGCACCTTAGAGGTGAATACATACAGCCACAACCTCTCTCTAGGAAATGGGCCTAAATTTCATTTCAGACAACTTGTAGGTGTTGCACAAACAGTGGTTCGTTCCCTGGAGGCGCGCAGAGATCACAGACACACAGACATCAGTCGGCACTTAAGGGTCTATTTGCTTGCAAGCAAAGGTCAGAGCAGGGCTAGATGCTCAAATTAACTCTGACCCCTGACTGTGTTTGCAAACGGCATTTATTTTCTCAAATCTCCTGGGCGCGTGTGCAGACACAGAAGTTCTTGCAGCTTACTTCCGTTTTATACAAACATACATGTAACTACATCATCACATACATCGCAAGTATAGTATAATTAGTTATTTGAGTAGGGGGGGCGGAGAGATAAATATGCAACAGCTAATTAAGCATGCTCAATACCACAAGAGTTCATCAACAGTTCATTCCCCAAGGCTATGCAGTTAAATTCCAGTTTCTGTAATCAGCAGGAGAGACTAAGGAGGATGAAAGAGGAACCTTGGGCAGTGTTCTTTTCTTACCAAGAGCAAGATGCAAGCTGTGCAATTCTAACATAGGAATGTCATTCCCGAAGCCCCTGCTCCAGAGCAGTCCGTGACCCCGTGATCATCGCCTCCTTGCAAATACCTCCCATTCAGGTGAGAGTTATGGCAATCATTGAACCACCAGGCCCCTTCAAAAATTGTAGCACAGTTTCTTGATGAACCTGGATCATTGTTCTGATCACTGGTTGAAAAGTTACTGTTCCTATGGAAGCTGAAAGAATCACCTGTAGGAAATGCACACGAAGGATTAAAATCAAGTTTGCCTCTTCCTCCCCCATAATACTAGGCCAGCTGATTCTTAGACTTGAATGACCCACTACATAGCTAAGCTGGCAACATCCTAGCACTGCAGAAGATAGTTTCCAATTTATTCTGGGCTCTTTGAGGGAGGGGACAGACCCCTATGTTCATAACTCAGCTGGTTTAGGTTTGGAATATTACCACAGGTGGGGAAAATAGCCCGTTGCTTCATCTTGTTTCCTCTAACTTAAGACTTGTAAGGTTACAAATAAGTCTGAGCCTTAGAGATTGAACCTTTACCCCCTTCCAACAAAATAATTCCTGGGTGTTTTTTTTTTTTAATGGGTTTGCTGCTGCCGCCCTGGGCCAGCCTTGTGCACGGCAACATTTGTGTTATTTCTGCTGTGGGATGCCCTGCATTTCAATTGGATGGACGTGCTGCCCCCCAGCTCTAAACACTGCTGAATGCATGCACAACCTGCCATCAACCATGTCCCCTAGAATCAGCTTGTACTTGTCAGATTCTCCTAAAATTTGGAACAAATCATATTTGGCAAAATGCTTCTTGTTGTCAATGCGCAGCTCATTCCTCCAAGGTCAATGTGCAGCTCATTCCTTCCTGTTGAATGCAAGAACAACTGGAAATTTTACCTCTGGTCTCGTGACACTTTGCAGAGGGCTGGGTTTATTTGTGGTGATGCTTAAGCATCTGGACCTAGGATGCATCTGTGTGGGAGTCCAATGGAGAGGCTGCGTGTGTTGCTACCTGCTGATTTCTTCTGGTCAGGAAAGGCCTGAAAAATGTTTCCATTGATCTCCCATATCAGAACCCACAGAGAAGGCTGATTTCATGGTCTTATGCAGCCATGTGGTGGCAACTGGATGGTACCGTGAGGCCCATTGAATATCCCACCACCCAGTGAAAGCTGTCATGGCATATCTCAGGGTTAGCCAGTGATGGGAATAGGATCGTTTTAGTGAAATGCATGTTGGGTAATGCTGTTCAGCCATTGTTATCGGCCTTTAAGTTGAACTAACCTCAGCTGGAGCCAGCCACACCATGTTGTTACCACCAGCTTTCCCAGAGCTGTGCTACAGTGAACTGCGTCTAGGGTTGCAGCACTTGCTTCACTACTAGTGCTGTGGATTGGCAGGTCCAGCGAACTGGACACTGGACTGGGAGTTTGATTTTGGGCTTTGCTCTCGGTTCTTCCCCTGACTTGCTGTATGATCTGCAGCAATCCAAGACCTCTGTTTATGCCTTAGCTTATTGTTCTTATAAAGTGCTTTGAGAGCCACAGGCAAAAATAAATGCTAGAGCTACTAGAAGTTTCAAAGCCCTGTTAGAGGAGAGGGGTGGGTGGGATGGAGAAGTGTTTAGGAAAAATAGCATCAGTGATTTCTTTACCAAGTGAGGTCAGCAGGTGAACATTATCATTTCCCAGCCAAACCTCTGTCAGCCTGTTGCCAAAACCTCTCTTGTCCGTATCCCAGTCCCCCCCAAAAATCCACTGAACCATCTGCCCTTCTCTGGAAAACCTGCAGTGCAACAAGAGGGACCTAGGTGGGAAGCTGGTCCATGCATTTCATTTTTTTTGCAAATAGGTTGCTTCCTGAGGTTAACATGTTATGGTAGATTTTATAGCTAACATGCCATCATTTCAACATTCCTCCCATCACCTCTTCTATAGGGGAGAGAATTAAACAAAAATCTCTTTCAGTGGGCCACATCTTTAGTTTCTTTCTTTGATCAAGTAATGACCAAATCAAAAACCAGTCACCTCAATAGGATTTTGACTGTAGTCAAACAAGTGAAAACTAAACAAGGTAACCTTCCCCTTTAGGGTACTATGCTTAGCTGAAGGAGAATGCAATAAATGCCTTAGGATTTGGAGCATTTAAATTAAATTTGACAAACAAAAATCTTTGCACAAGTACACGTCCCTTGAATCTAATAGAGTTATTTTACTAGATTCTGTACAAACATTGCCTGTGCAACTTCTCTTCGCCTCCCTTGAGCCCAGTACATGCAAGGAATGGGCCATGGGTCCTGTGGAAAACGGTGGTTGACTCCATAGTCAAAGACTTTCAGTGCACTGTCAAGGGGGCTGAATTATGTCAAACACATGAATGCAGTTGGTATTACACCTCTGAGGTTTCTTACTGATGCACATGCTTTATCTTAATGTGCAGTATGGACTGAGAAATGATCTCTGAAGAATGTGAGGGGTGTGTGAACATGCTAAAATAAGGGGATGTATATGTTCTACTAAACCTCTCCAGTGTAGTTCATACTCACAATGTCTACAATCAACCACCTGTACATTTAAGAGGCGACTTTGCTAGAGGAATATGTTTGGAATATCATTTAATTCCAGAGGTAGTTTTTTTTACAAGTATATAGAAGCTTTCTTTTGCTTTGCTGTCACTTACAATCCATCTTCCTCCATCAGTGTCCATGTTGCACAACACAGAAATGGCTGTACAGCCCTTGGAATAGATGGTCGCTCAGGACATTTCCTCTGGCTAACAGGTCTTTGCAGTTCTTTGAAAAGAAGAGAAAAAAAATTTCTAGACCAGAGGTGTGTCAAGCAGGGTGCTGTGCTGCTCGGCTCTTGTATAGAGAGTAAAACTACCTCCTCACCCGTCCTGCTCCCCACACCTATTGCAGCTTCCTGCAGACCAGCAGCATCCCTGACAACTCCTCTCGGGGCTGCTACTGTCCTTTGGCCCACCTCCAACTGCTGACCAGCACTCCCAGCAGCATGCTCTGCTGAGGGAAGCTGGATGAACAGAGCCAAGCTTTTCAGCTCAGCTCATCCCTGAGGCTTTTCCCACACTCCCAGGATAAGCAAGAAGAGCTGAAGGGGCAAATATGTCCAGTTGTCAGCATGCAAGATTCCAGGGGAGCAGCCTCAGCCATGGGGACCATTCCCACCCACGCGGGTATGGACCAAGGGGGGGGAGATAGGGCAGGCAGTGGAAAGAGCATGTCACAGCAGGGTGAGGTCCTGCTCCTGATCCCCTCCTCTGGCACCAGCTAGGTCACTAGTTCTCAAAATTGTTAGCCTCAAGGCACCCTTCCATAACTCCTCTGAATTTCGATTTTAGCTCACTAAACCTCATCTGGTACCCTAGGATGTTGGTAAATTCAGATAAGTTACTGAAGGGTGTTCTGAGGCTAAGAGGGTTGAGACCCACTGTTCTAGATTGTACCAAACCTGAACAGATGGAGTCAGAAGCATCTCATTATGAATTTTTACACGCCTAAGTTGATTGAAACCTATACTTATGTGCTGACACAAGGCACAAATACACATTAAGCCACTGAAAGTCTAGCTTTCAGCCACAGACTTCTCAGCATGACTGGTGTATCAGTCCTTACTCCAGTTCAAGGAGACAGTAATGGAAATGTCACAGTTCTTGGCAGAAGTGCATTCTTTGGCACCACCTTTAAGGTGTGTATAAGACCATTTACAGATGGGATCCCACTGCTCCTTGATAATTAATTGCAATGACAGAGGTGGATTCTGCCCCTGTTGTTGGCGCTACTTGCATAAGTGGTTTTGGGGAGACTATTTTAGTGACTAAAGCAGTTGGATCTTGCCATTATCCAGAGCAATCAGTTTTTGTAATTGGATTCCACATAACACAGTTCTCTTAAAAATGGAAGGTGTGGGGTCTGTCACTCAAACTCTCTTTCTAGCTGGGGTGACATTCATAGAAATGCAGCTCTTTGGACACCCTGATCAATATCCAAAATGGTAAAATACAAACCACCACATACAAGCAACTTGAAAAATGTAAGCAACTTGAAAACTCCATTTTGTATCCTTGTGCTTGATGTAGGTGAATGAACTCTGCATAGTCTTTATGTATGAGTGTGTGTAAAAGGGTGAATGGTGAAAGAATGGCATAGAAACAAGTGAAGAAGATTTAACTGTTTATGTAAGCAACAAGGCGCCAAATGTAAATTACCAGTCAGTAAACTAATCAATGAATAGCTGAAGAATCCCTTTGAGGCTTAGGGCACAAAGGAGATAACAGAAGAAGAAATTCTGCCAGATGGACAACAAGGACACTCCAAGGCTAAGATAAGCTGAAGACAAAAGAAAAACAACTGCAAAAACGGAAGCTGGGTATGGAAAACTCCCAAAGCACTGAAACAAACGATGCCAATCCCTATAAAAGAACACTTTGAAAATGCCAAGTTGGGTGAGTCTCTTTCTCTACTGCTGTTTCATGCACAGATGCATCTGTGCACCCCGCTCCAGGTGTTATCTTCAAATCTGCTATCTTCAAATCACCATCATCTACTCAGTAAGCCTGGGTTGGCCACCCTGGGCTGATATTGAGCAACTATTGCTGGTAACTATATCTGGTGTATGTGTGAATGAAATGGTTGTTTTGTGTATGTATATGCCTGTGTGTAATGATGTGTATGATGATTTCTGTGCGTTTGTATGAATGGTGTGCCCAACTGAAAGACGACCCTGAATACAAGGCAAGCCCCCAAGAATTGAGGCATACACTAGGAAAATTTATAAATGTACAATAATGTTCCATGTATGGAATCTAAATATTGGAGGATTGTTTTACATTCATCCTCCCCACTCCCCACTACTGCAGGTGGTGAGGGGAAAGGTGAAGGGGAATAGTGGGCCCCCTCCATGCTGCTTCTGCCCCAGATGGCCTCAGATCCCTGCCTCCCCTTCCTGCTGTCTTCTCCCCAACCTCCCCTGAAGTCTCCCCCTTTCCCCCCTGCACATCTCAGCCTCTCCCACCCTTACCTTTGCTCCACACCAGCAGGCTCTCTCTCTGCTGCATCCTAAGGCATGAAGCATGGCTCCAGCCCAGCCCTGTATCAGCATTGCCAGCTCCACACCACTGCAATGGTACCAGGCTGGAGCCATGCTCCATGCCCCAGGCTGCAGCACAGAGGAAAGATGAGAAGGAGTGCTGTAAAGGGGGAAAGGGAGGGAAAAGTGTCATGGGAGGTGGGGGAGACGGGGTGCTGCAGGGGACGAGTGGTGGAGTGTGTAGAGGGAGAAGGGGTTGTGAAGGGGCAGCTTCAGCTTGAACCCCAACCCTGGGTTGGGGTCAGAGCCACAGCAATCTTCTGCTAGTCCCCATCCCCACCTCCCCGCCTCCTGCTCAATTGTAAAGTGAGGGGCTTTATTCCCCTGCTGTGCTAAGTGGGAGGGGGATAGGCCTCCTCTTCTAAACAAGTAAATTTGGTAGTTACCTGGATCAAAATATTGATCCAAATTAAAACATAGTTCACTTAAAGAAAGAAGTAAGCTACTCCAGTGCATGCACCTAACTCCTGCTAACAGAAGATACGCTCACACTCCCGTACTGATAGAACAGATAGTCTGCGCTCTCCTGTGCAAGAGAAACAGCGACAACCAATATCTGGCTGCTTTGGTGTTTTGTGTGTCTTGCTGCACTGCCTGTGGCTTGCTTAATACCAAAGCACAAAAAAGCACTATTAAACTTGTCTCCTGCCTGCGGTTCTGCAGCAAGGCCTTCTCAGTGGTGTGACTTGGGAGTCTTTCATGTGGCACGTTCTTATCATTGCAAACAACCCTCCTTTTTTTTTCTTCAGTGAGACTTGTGCCTCCAAGTCACTTATGTCCAGACTGACAAAGGGCTTTTAGATACTTAGTCAGACTTTGAAAAGAGCCTATACAAATGAGGCCTCTAAACATCCATTAATTTCACTGGAAGGTTGGTGTTTAGCTCAGGCACCTCTCAGGTAGGGTTACTGTATTTCCAGGATCAAGAAAGACGACACCTGTGGTGGGGCGGGGGTTGGGAGCTGGTGGGGGGGGAGTGGGGGAGGAGTATATGATTGTGTGGGGGGACAGTGATATGCCTGTGCCCCTCACTCCTAACCCACAGCACTGCCTGTGCCCCTCACTGCCGACCCGCAGCCCCTTGCCCCCGAGCCTGGCCTGTGCCCCTCACTGCTGACCCAGAGCCCTCCAGTGAGTAGACCATTTGCAAAAAAACCCCCAAAAGATTACTCAGAAAATTCCATGTAATGTCCTTGTTAGTGATTTTTGTCAATACCGGCAAAGAGGTCTCCCTGGTTGGCCGGTCACTGGGCATTCGGAGGGCTATTTGAGCTCCTGCAGCCAGTGAGGAGTTGCTAGAAATCTGCCCATCTCCTTTGCGCTGTAGTCTCCACTACCCAATGCTGTTGTATGCAAGTTTATTTAAAGTAGCTTGCATCTGGAACGCAGTAACTCATGAAAAATGCATCTCCTCAAGTAGAAGTGCTTTTTTCCTGGTTTCTGATAGACTGGGAGAGGTGAGAGAGAAGACTGGATTTCTTCAGGGAGCTAATTCCTTTATGAGGGAGGAAAAAAAATGGGCATAGCCAAGGCTTTCTGAAGTAGGTCACAAACATTGCAGATCACAAAACCACTGACAAGCATAATGTCTATTGTATCATTTCTACCCAGTTTCTAGAACCCAAGCTGAACAAAATAAGGTACCAAGCTAGAGGCTTTTCTTCCCCCGCCAAAATATTGTAGGCGATAAATAAGCTTCCTTTGTTCTCCTGTTTCTGCCTTCCCCTCCCACCACACCAAATCATGTGGGGATCTATCAAGCCAGATCCCAGCTACAGGAACAATTACTTCATGTCAGAGCAGTAACCAAAGTCTGCATGTGCCACACTCTTGTGTGTCCTGTGCAAGGGTACTTCGTACCCAAAAGCTAGTCTATAGCCCTCTCAACTATATATTTGGTCCTATAAAAGATATCCCCCACAAAAATCCATGCCTCTCCCATATTCCCAGGACTATCAAAGCAACAACATCACACCAATGCTGCTACTCAAGCATTTAAGGGACTAGTTTGGGAATTAAGTGTTATCCACTTGTATCTATCTCTAAATGCTGTAGTAGACATTTGCCAAACATTTCTGCATACTCCCCTGTGCACATGACTATTGTTACTACTAAGGAAAAAGGCAGTGAGTGATGCCTCTAGAGTAGAACAACCATTATAAAAGTTGGGCAGGCTGTGACAAGCTAAGAGACTTGCACTGAGATCAGGTTATCTTAGGCACTGCCATCCAAAGCAGACTTTAGCTGCACTCCTGGACGTGTGCCTGGCATGCCAGCTGGTCCTGGGTCTCCTTTGGGCCCACTAAGTCCAGGAATCCTGGGGCATCTTTGGAGAATGGTGAGTTTATCGGATCCTTGAGACCCACAATCTTTACGTCTGAAGAACGGAAGACATTAATGATACGTGTTAAGGAGACAGGCTCAGAGATTTCAGTGGAGAAGTTACTTAGCAAACCAGAACTTACAGGTCCTTTTCTTGGGTAGTAAATCTGGCAGTTAGGATTTATGTCTCTGCTAACAGTTAGGCATACATGTCTTGAAGAAGGATCTTTTCCTGAATTGGGGTCCAGAGTAAACAATATTAAAAGCATTGATGAGATAAGAATAAAGCAACTGATATTTATGTTTTGAAACTACTCTCAGTTTCCTTCTGACTTTGCTCTGAAGGAGATCTGTAGGCTATGGGATACTTGATACAGGTCATTCAGTCACATTGCATTTGCGAACACAAACCTCTAATTAACTTGAGTCATTGGAGACCAGTACCAGTGCAGAGCCACGATCTGCTCCCTGCACACCCCTGCTCATGGAACATGCACTTCTTGCAGAGGCATATGGGCAGTGGATCGTGGCTCTGCCCCAGCCTCAGCTGTCACCACCCCAAGATCCCAGGGTCCCCCCAGCCCCACCCATCCATCTTGTTCCCAGCAGTGGCCCCATCCCAGCTGCTGGGCACTTCAGAGTTTTCCCCTGGCACTTCCTGTTTGCTGCTGGCACTTTGGCCCCTTTCCTGGTTGGTGATTGGAGGCTGGTGCCCTCCCAGGATCAGGAGGCACCAGTCGCCCATGTGCACAGATGTGACTTACCACTAAAGGCTTGGTGAGCAGAGGCAGGACTGGCTCACTATATTTATTCAATGTATGTCAGATAATTCCATCTGAAGAATGAGGTAGGCAGGTAGGAGGCAAATGGGGATTTCCCAGAGATAAATCAGTTGAAAAAGAGAGCATGGGAAAGTCAGAGAGCTAACCATGTGATGGTTAAAAAAAGGGGAGAGGCCTGTAAATATTCCTGTGAATCCTAAAGCTGAGCTCTGGGGTGCGGTGCTCCCTCTGCCCAGCCTCCCCCGGCAGAAGGGCACCAAGGCTGGCACTGCTTGCCCTGATTCAAGAGAGGGCACTGAATTCAGGGATGCTGGACTTCAACTTGGGCAGAATAGCTGTGTGAAGTTGCTAAACCTTAATGGACCAGGAGGAAAATTAGGCAGATTAGAGTTCATCCTGCTGTGGAGTGGTATAACTTTAAGACAATACCAAGTGCTTTAAGCCACTTAAAATGCAGCCAAGCCAGGGTGTAAGAGCTCCAGAAGCCACCTAAAATTACTATGCAACAAGGCCCTAAAATGGGGATAGAATCAGGAATAGGGCTGGGGGACTGATCTCTCAAGAGAGGAGGGGGCCAAAAGGCAGGGTATGGACAGAGTGCTGCATTGAACTTATTCCTTTGTTTATGAGCATCCTTCATGAACACCGGAAGTGATCCCTGCAGGTGGATTGTGTTGTCATAGAATTAGGGGCTCAATAAAACATACTTCTAGTTCACAATTTCCCCAGCAGAAAAGTGCAAGATTTATGTACTTGGCATGAGACATTTCAGAAAATCAAAAGATTTTCTTCAAAATTTGCATCAGTAAGCATGCAAAAATTATATGTCTGAGAAGTTTCTAGAGAACAGAATTACTGGGGGACAGACTTCATTTTCAAATTTAGGTGCATAACGGTGGGAACCTGGAGTTTTTATGTAAGTGTATACATTACTATTAGGTTCAAAGCACTGCTTTCTAATAACTGTGAACATTGGCTTGAAATGAAGAGCTATTCAGGTTTAGAGAAGTACAGGTCAAAACAAAACGAGGTCAGATGCAGGAAAGTGTCATATGTCTTAAGGAAATGTTAAGTTATGTTATAGTGAGCCAATATTATTAGAGGAACTGAAAATGATCTGCAGAACAAATACGATGACCCAGGTCTCAGGAAACAGCAATAAGAGATCCATTACTTTTTTCTAGAGTCCCAAGTATTATCATCTTTGTTTAAAGATATATTGTCATATAAAACGTTGTCATGGTTAGCAGGCCAACTGCACCCTGGCTGTGCCAACACGTCTCAGGACTACAACTCTACCTTAATTGAAGTAATTTTTTTTAATCCACCCTTGGAGGCCAGGATGTGGGTCATGGACTATGACTAATTTCAGTAGGTCCAACTAGACTTTGAATGGTACGGGAGCCTGTGATAGCATATGTTTGTAATGACAGAGAGCGCCGTCATCCTTCAAACAAAGCCTTATTTATTCCTTTCATGGAGTTACAAAAGATGTAGTGCAAAAAGTAAAAGCAATAAATGGCTGATATACTTCAGCTACAGATGCCAAAGCTGACTCTAGCAAGGTTCTCCCAGCAGAAACCATGTTTATTTCAGCAGAAGCCTCAAAAGCGGCTCGCACTTAATGCAAAAAGGCACTGAGGAGCGTAAGAAATATATCTATGATGTGTACTGAGCAGGCCTGAATTTCATTTCGGAGACCTTGTAGGAATACTTGTCCCCATGGCCCTGGGCCCAGACCATGCCACGATTAGGTTGACTGTGGGCTCCACGCAGATATTCCCCATTCAGGTCAGACTCCAGACAGGCATTGAACCACCAGGCTCCATGCAGGGTGCCGGCACAGTGACTTGGATCCAGATCATTGTCCTGATCTTTGGTTGAAAACATCATGTTGTTGTGATAAGTCAGTGAATCCCCTGTAATAACCAAAGATCAGGAACAGGGTTTAAATGCAAGTTAAATTTTCATTACCCTTAATTTTGGGCCGCTCAGTCCAAAGGACTGAATTAGATGTTGCATAAATAGGCACACAAGTCCCCTACCCTCGCATGATTTTATTGCAGTGCTCAAAGACCTGCATATTCTGGGCTTGTATCAGTATTTGTTTACATACGTTTCATATTGGAGTAATTCCACCAGCTGGTTTATATCAGGTATGGGAGAGCCCAGAACTGAAAGGTTCAGTGTCCTAAATAGTGGGGGCTGTGCTTAAACTTCTAAACTATGAAAATTAACTGTGATTGGGGATAGACAGACAAGGGGGAAAAAAAACAGCTGTTTCTTGGTCCTATTGGTGCGAATATTAGGGGTCTGGGTCATAACATTTGAACCCATAGAACTGGTCCTACATCTTTCCATTGGATATGCCTGTTTTGTTTCTACTCAGTATTATCCCTCACACGTCCCCCACCTACCTGCATCACCAGCAGTCATGCCCCCTAGAATCAGCTTGTACTTGTCAGACTCTCCTGAGATCTTGAATGAGCTGTACTTAGCAAAAGTCTTGCGGTTTTCAAAGTCTTCGAGGTCGACACGTAGCTCATTGATTCCTGTTGAGCACAGGAGCAATGTAAAAATGCTGGTGACTTCCATTCCCATTTGCTCACTCTTGGGTTTCTTCTGACCCTTACCCATCCAGACAAGAAATATTCACTTAACCCTCAGGAGTTCAGCCTGGGATGCTTTTATTCACATAGTTTCCATCCTCCCTCTTGACTTTCCATTGGCAAAGGAAACCCAAAAAGGAAACAAGAACCAGCAGTAGTGGAGGCTTTTACTATTTTGGGCTCCCAGAATCAGCACCTCTGGAGAGTGAAGGCAACACCAGCAACTGAATAGAGGTCTGGGCATTTGGCTGTCTTGCCTGGTGGGGACTGATCACACAGACAGTGATCTTGTACATCTCACTGGGCACAGCTACATGAGACGCTCAGTGCATAGTTGGCTACTTGGCTGTGCATTATGCCTCGCAGCAAAAAATGTGCTATTACGCTACTGTGCAATAGTATGAGTCTACTGCTCATTAACCATCATGAAAAAGGTTTACGAATGTGTAGTAGAACAGTCTACTGTGCATTTATGTAGTACTTCCTTTTGCAAGTACTGAATGTAATGTGCAGTAGGCACGGCTCATAAATGAATTTCTAGATGCACCCAGTGTTAGCTATTGTGGGTCAGGAACAGATTTTATAAAAACTTGGGTTTGGGATGTTTGTTATGAATGTATAAATCTTTATGGGGATCCAACCTTTGCCTGGTTTCCTGAGCATTGCATGGGTCTCTGGATTGCATGCTGCACTTGGAAAAATTATGCTGTAAGAAACAGCTAGTGGGAATGGAGCAGCCTCTTCAGTACTAAAGGTTTTAAATGACAGGTCCAGTGGGCACTGGATTGTATGCCCTATCTGGGCTTTGTCCCCAGCTCCATCCCCAGCCTGCTGTATAAAATTGGGCAAGCTAAGACACTTCTCTGTGCCTTCGATTAAGTGCAATGAGACTTGTCTACCTTTGTAAAGCACTTTGAGATCTACAAGTGAAGATCACTGTGCTCTTGCTACTAGAAGGGCTACAAACTCCTCTGAGCCAGGTTACATGGGGAGGGTTGAGTAGGATAAAGAAAAGTTGAGGACTCTTACCAAGTGATGTCAGCAGGTGAATGTTGTCATTTCCCAGCCAGAACTCTGTCAGCCTGCTGCCAAAGCCTTTCTGGTATGACTTCCAGTCCCGAAAAAAATCCACTGAACCATCCATCCGTTTCTGGAAAACCTGCAATACAACAAGACGGACTCAGGTGAGAAGCTGGTTGCATTCATTTTATAGCTGTGTAAACAGCAGCTCCGTCCCTCTGATGTCCATTTTTCTAGCAAAAGTTGCCCTTTAGCTGCAGGGTAGTGGGAATCGGAATACACTAAACCCCATATTTTAACTTCCTTTCAAACCACACTTTTAATTCCCACTGCCATACTGTGAGTCTGTCAACTGGTCAAAATCCTGAGGGGGGTTTTGGGCTGTTTGGGGTTCTTTTTAACTCTTTTCTGATTCAGTCGTATTCTAGTTTTCTTAGCAGTAGTGAAAACTGAATAAGGTTAACTTCCTTTGCAGAGAACCAGACCTGTCTTCTAGAAATGTATGGAACACAGGTTGAGAGAGAAGACCCAGTTTGAGACTGGATCCTGTTTGCATGAGAGTGTCTGATAAGTTTTATCATATTCTTTTCTTACTTACAGTCCACCCACCACCATCTGTATGCATGTCACACATTACAGTCATGGCCTTGCAGTCCTGGGGGTAGATGGTGTACCAGCCACTCAGCACATTCCCACTGTTTAACAGCTCCAAGCAACTCTTCGCACCTGGGCAAAAGAAGAAGGATACAAATGATACAAATCTAGGCCCGTGGTTCCTGACACTGTTAGATTATCGAACTCAGAAAATCCTGCCTCTTAGTTTCACTCTTTTTTTTTTCTCAAGTCCAAAAAAATAACCAGGTAATTCTTTTGTTGTAAAAATCAGAAATGACCACAAGTAAGAATGTTTTCGACCCTATGGATCTCTGGGTTTATCTTGTGAATCATGTTTGTATATCTAATAGGGTTCACACTGTAAGGACCTGTTGCATTCTTTAAAGGATCTTAAGGCATTCCAGGGGGCACAGCACTCTGGTTGAGAAGGGCTGATGTGGCCTGTACTAGAGATGAATAGTTTGAATGAGTCAAAAGTGTGGTATTCTGATACCTGACTGTCTGGAGACTTGTGCCTGGATTTCTGTCATTACAAAATAAAAAGGCATGTTTGAACAGGATGAACATAACTAGATTTTATCCATAGAGAAAAGTTTTAAAAGATGGTAAAACAAATTTTGCAATGTTAATGGAAGTGAATTCCTCGGCCCTTGACTGCAAACTGCAGGAGTCAATGTATAAAATGGGCCCCGCTGTTTTGGTAACTAACTGCTGTGACAGAGCTAGCCTGTGGCTGTTCAAGTAGTGTCCTGTGAGTGCCTGGGCTGACCAGTGCTGATTTAAGGCTACCCAGATCTGGCCACATTCCTGTAGCAGTAGCTGTGTTACAGATCTTATAATCAAGTCCCACTCTCAGAAAAATTACATCAGATCTGAGGGGCTTCTACAAAATGTTCAGTTTCTGTCAAAATTCTTTTGATGGGTCTCTGACCTGCGAAGCAAGGTCCTTGGAGTAAGATAAGGGAACATCCATCTCATGCTCACCTTCCTTACAGCGAATGTCATCCAGCTTCTTCCCATCTGTGCAGGAAACAAACTCAAAATAAACAGATTGTAAGCTGGAAAAAACCTGTGTGTTCTAAGTAGCTATTTAGTTCCAGCTGTAATTACTACAGCTCAAATATTACAGGAGCAATACATATTAAATTACAAAAAGAGCAGGGTAACAACCCTATAGAAGGAAGAGCAGCTCTAGAAGGAAGCAGCATCTTCTCAAAGGTACACTGAAAAAAAAAATTAATTTTGCTTTTTGCTCCAGTGCTCCAGTAATATAAAGCAACTGTAGAGTGAGTGCAAGTGTAATTTTACTGCCATGTGAAGGCCCCTGTAGGCTGCCAGGATAGTGTAAAGTGGCCTTGGAACAATGATCAGGAGCCAAGGAGAGTGTGGGTTTTACTTGGATCCACACCTGACCCAACATTCAAGGTCCATACACAAGCATCAGAGGAGCCATGCAAAATCCCGAGCATACAGCAAAAAATGCTTCCTTGGGCTTTATTGTAAGTGGGTGACCAGTAACCTTTCTTTGGCATCGTATAAAACATAAGTGTAGGAATAGCCTTCTATAGTTACATGCTCTCTCAAGTATGGCCTTTTACCTTCTAGTCCAATGAAGCCAGGTTCACCTCTTTCTCCTGCATCCAAAAAGAAAGACAGAAATGGAACAAGGTTGAGTACCTGCTGCCTGGATTCCCCAGGCACCATTCTCCCCTACAGGCACTGCCCTGCTCCTGGGGCAGCACAGAGGCTTCTCACGAGGGGATCTCCAGGAGGTGTTCTGCATTTGGGAGATCTGACACCACCCAGATCTCAGGGAACAAACACAGCTGCTCCCCCATACCTGAAGATGACTCTGCACACTCTCCTCTGTTACTGCCTCCTTCTGTCAAATGATACAGACAGGCCATAGCCCCACCCCATACCCCTGGGGGAGGTTTGCCCCTGCAGTATCTCTGGCACTATATCAATCTTCTGTTTTCTGCATGGAAGCTTGAGAAGTGGGATACACCCTCCCTGCCTAGCACAGATCCAATCCTTGATAATGGGCACAATGGAAGTGAGAGGTAATTCAAGCCCAAGTTCAGAGCGATGTGCAAGGGGATGTACCCATTTACTGGCATGTCACTGGTAAGGCTTCCAACTCAGGCCTTAACTGCATCCCCATCGTTATGTCTGGAACTAGCATTGGTACAGTTCTGCCAGTACCAACCACAGTATAAACCCTGTTGCAAATAGTGTGCAACTGTTTCCTAGCACCATGCTAGAAACAGCTGCTCTGTGTCCTTACAACTGCTGTCACCATTAGGGAGGCTCCCTTGTGCTGATTTTTCAGTGGAGAATTACTCTCAGGGATATTAAGTGAGTGGAAGTCTAGGGGTGCATAGAGATGTTTGGGGAGGTTAGATTGACTTAAAAATAGCCACCTCATCTAAGGTAAATCAGGATGAGGGGACTATCTGTTGGAGGATTGGTGTGGGGAGGCAGGGTCTCCAGGAGTGGGCAGAGGAATTGGGGAGTGGGGGGTATTGCTGGGATCTGGGAGGGTTTGGTGGGATTAGGGGGGTTTGCAGGAGAGGTTGGAGGGATGGGGTTCTCTCTCCCCCTACCTCATGAGACCAGGGGCTATTTTTAGCCCACTGACCCCCACCCCCAGATGAACAACCCCCTCCATCCTGCCCACTCCAGCCCACACTGGGATTTGCTTGGTTCCCATCTCCAGCAAATGCTGGCAAAACTATCACTGGGAGCAGCTTGTGGGATGGGGGTTTAGTGGGCAGTGGGTTGCTGTCTGATTGGTCTGTTGTGAGGGTTGCCCATCTGTTAATGAGGGGGAGGGGCCAGGGGATAAAAATAGCCCCGTGCCACGGGGCAGGTAGGAAAGTGAAGCCCTGAGGCTGGGGCCCCCAGCTGGGGTTTGGCTGCTCTGAGACTGTACAGAAGTTCAGGATAGTTACATTGATCTAAAAAATGGTGAACCTCATCTAAGTTACACTACCTCAGAGGCAGGGTTAACTTAGATTGGGTCAGCCATTTATAGACCGATTTTACTGTTCTGAACTTGTATACAGTTTGCACTTAGATCCACCTAAGTACTGTATGATCCACACCTGGGTGAACTAAGTTAGATTGGGTGGCCATTTTTAACATGATCTAAACTTCCGCTCACCTCCCCGAATGTCTGTACTTTACTTAAGCAATGGAGCTGGTTGTTGTGTGAATTACACAAGTGCCGTTCAGTACTTTACCTTTCTCCCCTGGTGCTCCTTGAGGTCCCGGTGCTCCTCGAGGTCCCATAAGACCTACAGCCACAAAAGATTTGGAATAAAAATGTAAGGTGTAGGTTGGGAATATTTCACAGGTAAGTTCAGAAGATGGGGAATGTGTTAAAACTGCTCCCTACCCAAAATGAGGGTTAGATTTGTCTTATGCCTGCTGTTACAACTCTCCACTTAAACAAACTTATGCTGAATCTTTGGGATTTCCTCCCAGCTACACATGCACGGCCAGATATTTTCATCTTTAGCTGTTGCTAAAGCCAAGGTCTTACCAACAGCTCCGATTTGTAAGTGTGGCTATCACTCAGCTTTCAAACAAAACGGCAAGGGAGCCAAGCAAGTGGCATCCCTCAGCCTGGGCATCTTGGGTTAATTGAGCTTTTCAATCCAAGATCGACAGAACTGTAGGGGGCCCATTCTGCACATCTGCAGTGATAAGTCAGTCATTGCAGAACCACAAAGAGAAGCGCACAGCACTTGCATAGTTGTCTACATCTTCAGAGGGACTTATAAACACTACCAGAGCCTGACAGCTCCCTGTGATGTGAGATCACTAGCCAGGACTGACCAAAAATTGGAAACCCAATTTCCTGAAATATGCTTGAAATTTCTAGCGCTTTCTTTTCTAAGGATTCAGAAAGGGAAAATTGTTTATTCAAAAAAAATCGCAACATTTGGAATTCTTATTTTCCAGTTTCCCTTCCTTGTCTGTTTTTAATTTCCTTTTGAGCCTTAATGGTCATTCCTTGTCCCATTTTCCCATTTCCTTTTCCTTTGTGTCATTTCTGAAAAATTAAAGTGGAAAAATCCCTCACATGTGGAAAGGTTTCAGTGTTACAGATTTCCCATTCTTCCTTTTACCACCTTGTGACATATCTTAAGTTGAGGAGTTTTTGAGATGTTAATAATTGAAGAAAAACAGAAAATTCAGCATAGATAAAAATTATTGTAGTATATCCTTGCTGGGGTTGTTTGACCCCAGTACTCTTTCCTGCCATGGCAGGGGGTCGGACTCGATGATCTGCTCAGGTCCCTTCCAACCCTACTAACTATGAAACTATCCTTTCCTAAAACAACGGAGGGGGCTGGGAGGGAAGGAATAATTTTAACTTAGGAACCAAATCGATTTTTGAAGGCCAAAGTAGAACAGCAATGTAAATTAAGAAGTACATTGTCATGTTAATTAATAATTTTCTATTGAAAAAATCAGTAGTTTTGTTGAAGGCAATATTTTCCTCTAAAAAATCTATTTCACCTACTCTATAGGTAATGTTATCGGTCCTGATTTTAGACTAGGTTGAAATCAAGGTTTGGACTTACGTGATTTTTCCAAGTTTTCAGTGCAAGCCAGTGATGATCTGAGAGAGACCTCAGACATTCTCACTGACAACGGATCAAGAAGCTTGTGAACAGCATCTCTGTAGCTGTCCTAGGCTTCGCCCTGTAATACCACAGTCTGTGTCTTCTGCTTCAATGCTGTGCTACTGCCAGAGCAATGGACCAGAAGGTAGTGCTCTGTAATTTCAGTCTGTGGTTGGTTTAGATGCTGAATCATTTTAGCGAGGGAAATGTTGTGTTCCTGACTGCAATTTTCTGGCTGTGGGTTGCAGGATTCTCCTGGAGTGCCCTTTCCCCTGAAATCTCAAAGGTAATGAATTAGAGATGGGACGTAGAAATATCCCAAGGCTCATACCTGGTGGTCCTGGGACACCAGGAGGTCCCCTGGGTCCTGTTAAAAAAAAAAAATAGGAGGAATTACTGGAAACGCTATGGGCCTGATTCTGGAGTGGAAAATCAGGCTCTGTGGAGTCAGCTGTTTCTCATATTCACAGTCCTGCTCTGGAGACTACACAGAGACACTGTGCAAGCAGGCGCACCAGAGCACAGCTCGCCTCCTACAGAGCCTGGGAAGCAGAGTCATTGTTCTGCGCACACAGGGATTGCAGGAACTGTCCTCCTCTGACCCTGTGGCTGGCCACCCTCATTCACTCACTAGATTGCCCCAAAAACCAAAGCCCTCTGGAGTTGGTGCTGCCTTGTGCAAAGCGAGGCCTTTCACTCCCATCCACAGCAGTGAGAGGAGCTGGCCAGTCCTGCCAGTGCAGCATTTACTGGTTTCAGTTTGGATTTACACTACAGCAAGTGAAAAGAGCCCATGCCCATTTGTACATCCACATTAGGAAAGATGAAATGGCCAGGCTGACAAGGCTCTCCCATTTGACTACTGTGCTGATTGAACAAAGCTCTCCTGTGCTTGCTAGCACTTTCCCTTATACCTTGGTGCCTCTTCTGCCACACGGAAACCTGGAGGATCCTTTAACTCTGCAGTCCCAAAAGAATGAGAAGTAATCATAGATTGTTTTACCTGGTTCTCCTGGCGCGCCTTGAGGCCCTGGTGGTCCCCTGGCCCCTGGAAAAATAAATGGCTCCAGATTAATTTTCTGCACATGAACATAGGGAAGTATCTTGAGCAAGAACTGGGGGGGGGGGGGGCCTACACTTTTCAAATGATTCCCAAAGCCATGCTCTAAAGCCAGATTTCAAATTGAGCTTTTTCTTTGTAAGCTATGATCCCGCACTCCTCATGCAGGTAAAGCCCTTATCACCCCAAGGGGCTACTTCCCCTGATCCAGGAATCCAGGTTCCAGCCTCCTGTGTCAGACAAATGGCCAGTGACTTATGGACTCTGCTCTGGCTTCTTTTTTTTATCTTTTTATTATGCTAGACATTGATGAGTAGCATATTGCTTATTTGCGCAAAGATAATTTTTCTATTTTATTTATGCTTTTTGTCAATCTGCTCTTGGGTGGAAATAGGAACTCCTTTAAAAGGCACTAAATGATATTTAAAACTGGTTTAATTCATTTTATTAAGCAAACCTAAATGTGCTGGGTTTGTGAGTTGATGTGATCACACCTGGCCACTGTTCGTCTTCAGGATTTCAGATCTAGCAGATCCCATATTTCAGACCTTCCTTTTTTCATAGATTGTGAGGGGAAAATAAGGCTTCCTGCCTTTAAAACTCCCATTTGGTTCCTCAGCTTTAAATGAATTGGTTATTGACCTGAACTATTTGAATAATCTGAAATGAAGACAATATTCTTCTCATGGTAACATGCGGAAGGGGCTACTGTTGCTAAAACCTCATTTCAGTTGCTAAGCCAGCTATTTATCCCAGATAAGTGGTTTAATTGGCTTGAAAGTTAACCCATATCATCAATTAGTCTGTAGGGATTAATTCTGTACTTTTATTTAATTTAAATTATTAAAGTAAATTTCAACTTCAGGGTAAGTTGTGCTAATTGCAAGCTTAATATTAAAATAGTTTATATTTTAAGGTAAGTGTTAAATGTAAAAAGAAAAAATACTTCTAAATCTAAAAATCTGATTGTTGTCCCCTCTGCTGAAAGCAAAGAAGAATTTTCAAATGTCAAATGATAGGGAGCCATAGGAAGGGCTGCAGGTGCAATAAGGTCATGATGAAATGGTAGGAAGCTAAGCAGGGAGTCAGTCAGGCTATTAACATGGACGGGAAGGATGTGGGTGAGGACTGTGAGGTGAGGAGGAGCCAGGGGGTGAATGGAAGGAGGAGGCTGGTGAGATGGGGCAGGAGGGAAGGACAGAGGGAGCACTGGTGCGAGGAGGAGAAAGCTGAGAGGCAGCAGTGGTGGTGAGGGCCTGGAATTGCTCCAGAGCAGTCTAATATTCTGCCTAGTCTCCAGAAGAGGACCTAGAATTAAGGGAGAGGAAAAAGGGAAGGCAACCACAGCATGTCTGCAGAAATGGTGAAAGGAGGATGAAGAATTGTAAATGACTGGAGATATTTTTAAAAGGACTGAGCTTTCCAGAGGTAGCAACAGAATGGGAGTGAGAAGGAGTGAGGCTGGAGTGTGAGGAACACAAAGGGTAGAGGAGATCTGGGAAGTGAGCAGAAGGAAAGGATGGGAACTGAAGCAGGGACAGATCTCTCCAGAGCAGAAGAGAAAGAAGTGGAGGTGGCGGTGGGGGAGGAATCAGTGCAGGGATGTGATTTGGATACCAGCTGTGCCATGTCTGAGCTGCTTCTAATGACAGTTGTCACCTAGGAAATGCCTATACTACAGACAGCAGCGGAGCATAGACCCATCTCAGCTACCCCTAAACAGGCTGGCATGGATACTACAAGCAGTCTAGCTGCAGCACACAGACTCCAATGCCGACTAAGCCACTTTCTTAGAGTAGACTAGGCTGTGCTGAGCTCCAGGCTGCCACAGCTAGGCTGCTGCCAGGAGTAGAGCTAGCTCCCTTAGATCTGGGACAGAATTTCAAGAAATCAATTTAACCTAAATCAGTTAAGCCTAAAACTGCATCCATCCAGGCTTATCTTAAACAAGATTTGACCATTTTGAGAGCAGTGTATGTGCACTTGACTTCTGTTGTGTTACAGATTTGAACTAGTCTCTGATCACTTACACTGGGTTAGGTGTAATTTCTGTCCCTACCCTCAAAGCTCACTCTTTACACTACCCTGATGGTTGGGGACAGATATTTAAAAAGTCAGAGCCTGAATTGATTCAATCTTTGCAGTTAGTCTAACCTGCCTAGGTTGAACTGATTTGTAACAGCACAGACATTCCTTGTGGACTGAGGAAATGTGGGCACATGCCTGCAGTCGCTTAGGCCAGGAGCTGGACGCGCTAGGCCCCGCCCTTGGCTTCAGGGAAGCTGTGTTGTGGGGCATGGCCAGCGCAGGCTGAACTGGCCAGAGAGGGGTTTAATTCCCCTCTCTCTGTCCCACTGGCAGGGACCTGATCTGGGTAACCTGGGCAATCCCTCCTGTTCCCTTGGCATGGCCCCCTGAGGCAGAGGGGGCAGAGAGAGGTGTTGTTCTCTACTCTACTTTCACTGCTCCCAGGAAAGCTATGGTGGTGACAGCAGCAGCCTGGAGGGTTCTTGCCCCCCACCAAGCCCCGGTGCTGTCACACACAGTCCACATCAGCTCTGCCTGCCCTGCAGCAGTCCTCCCTCCAGGAAGGGGCTCGCACTCCCTGACACTGTGCCAGGGTCCCTTGCTGCTGCAGCAGCCAGGCAGGGCTGTGATTGAGATGCTGGCTGGCAGGCCCCCTTAGGCGGGGTTGGGGGCAGGGATGGGGGTTATTCCTCCTCCTTCCAGCATCTAGCGGAGGGGACTAATTCCACTGCTTGCCCCTAGCAGGGAGCGAGCAGCAGCGGCGGCAGTCGGAGTGGCCCGACTCGGCTGTGGTCCCCCAGGGGCAGTGTGAGTAGGGGAGGAATAACCCCACTCCCTGCCACCTCTGCTTCAGGGGCCGTGCCAGCCACCTGCTGCAGCAGTGAGGGGGGAACGCCCAGTAAACCCAGCTCAGGTCCTTGCAGGTGGGACAGGAAGGCAGGAATTTAACCCCTCTCTGGCCAGACCTGCCTGTCCCTGCTCGGCTGGAAAGCAGAGGGGTGGGGCCAGCCCTGCTCCCCTGGAGCAGAGAGCCCAGCCCAGAGAGCAGGCCTGGATGCTGGGGGACTCTGGTTTAAGTTTAAACAGGGAAGTAGTCTAGGTTAGACATTGCATAAACCAGTTCAAGCTCAATCAGTTAAGTCTGATACTACATTCACTCAAATTAATCTCAAACCAGTTTTAGCCATTTTGAATCTGGTTTATGAGCACCGAATGTCTGTTCTGTTACACATTTAAACCAGTTTCTGATCACTTATACTGGTTTATGTGTACTGTCTGTCCCTAACCAATGTCTGCAGGCAGGACTTGCCCGTGCAGGTACAACATTGTTCCTGCATCCAAGTTGGGATGTGACGGCAGTGCTGTCTGCTGGTCCTTCCGGTGGCTACAAGGGACCTATTCGCAGAAACGCTCCTCACATTCAGTATCTTTGTGTAAACAACCTCTGCAACAAAATCCAATAGCACGTGCACTTCTGTTATTTGTCCCATTTACAGCCAACATGCCCTGTACACCCCCACATAGACTGTCAGGGCAGACAGAAGACAGGGCAGAGTTGAATCTTATAGACTAACTGAATTAGAGATGCATAAGTTTTTGTAAGCAACGGCTCATGAAAGCTTATGCACCTCTGATTTGATTACTCTGCAACGTGCAAATCTACCTTGTTTTGTACCTGACTTCAGGCTAACATGGCTATCTCTACCTGTCTCTTTGCTCAGAGCACAGGGAGAGAAATGTCCATTATTACAGAGCAGGAATGTTGTGTAAAGCAACTTTGCACGACATGATGAGGGTTTTGGGGTATGTGCAGTTTGTTTCATTCAAAAGCGTCCAAAGCAGAACGTACCTGGTAGCCCCGGTAGTCCAGGGGTCCCACGGTCTCCTTCATGTGGGGGGCTTTCACGACGTGCCAAGCGCTTCCCTGGGAAAAAGACAATTCCAGTAAAAAATAAGCCCAGGAAATTGAAGCCTGCCCACAGGGGGGGAGCCCGTTTTTCACTGGTGCAGGGCATCTGCACCTGAGGCTTGCTCTGTTGTATTTACAACAGTGAAACTATTCCTGTTTTTGCCAGCGCCTCTAGGTTTCTGTCACTGGAGCTGGCCAGTACTTTTTCACCAGAGCATTTTATGTGCCTCATTCCGACTCACCTGTGGCTATGCAAACTGCTGCCGTCAGGCAGAGTAAAGCAAGGAGGGTTTGCTGTGCAGCCCTCCCCATGGCTGGTGCTGGTCTCTGCAATGGCAGCTCCACTCCTGTTCTCCTTTTCAGTTTTTCTTCACCACAGAGTCTTTTATAGGACAATCAAATAAATAAATAAATGAATCCCAACCTCCTTCCCACTACTCTCAGGTCTCACCCAGCCTCCACCTTCCAGCTGTTTCTCTCTACTCTGCTGAGTCTGCAGAGTTAGTTCCTCCACTGATTTCCTTCACAAGATCTTGTGACTGATGTAGTATCAAACCCACAGTCCCTAATACCCCTGGCTTTACTCCTGGAGAAAGGGTCAGTGATTGTTCACCAGAGCGCCCCAAGGGATGACGAGGTCGAACGGTCACAAACTTCTGCAAAACCGTTTCAGGCTGGACATAAGGAAGAATTTCTTTACTGTCCGAGCCCCCAAGGTCTGGAACAGCCTGCCATCGGAGGTGGTTCAAGCACCTACAATGAACACCTTCAAGAGCAAACTGGATGCTTATCTTGCCGGGATCCTATGACCCCAGCTGACTTCCTGCCCTTTGGGCAGGGGGCTGGACTCGATGATCTCTCGAGGTCCCTTCCAGCCCTGATGTCTATGAAATCTATGAAAAGCAGAGACTCTCACCAGGGGCTTAACTGAGGAGCTGATGTTACACTGGGCACATGGGCACCCTAGGAAGAGCACAAATGGAGTAGACTGGGCACAAAAACCAAAAGGCAGTTGTGTAAGGCATCCACCTTTCATACAGCTTCTCCTCTCACTGAACAGATCCAGCTGGCTTCGGAAAATGACAAATCACTTAGAATCACCTTTTGATCTTCTACCAGGATGTCAGAGCTCAAAAGAGGGTAGTCTTGGAAATACTAAAGCCTGAACCAATGTCTTACCATTCTTTTGGGGTTGAGTGACCCCTTCAGCATCGATGTTGCCCGCCAGAGGAACCTAAGGGCAACTATACACGTGCAGCGAGGCTGCTCCAATGCACTGTAATTACAGAGCATCAGAGCAGACTTCATTAATTGAGTCTGCTGGACTGTGGTAATTACAATGCTCCAGCACACTCCAGTGTCTTGCGTATCAGTGTCCTCATGCTGAAAAATGGCAGCAGGAGCACTTTAACTAATTAAAGCAGCTCCCTTCCAGAGCATGTGTATAAACACCTTAAATTAATGCTTCGGACCATTGGTCCCTGCCTTTCTTTTCTCAGTCCTGTGCCATCGTCATTGCCTTCACTTTTTGCTGTGTTCCAGTCCACTCCACCACATTGTCCCTGTGGCTTGTGCTCCTCCTCTTTCCACTGGATGGTTTTACTGCTTTCTTCACCTGTAGTATTATTGGCAGTGGGAAGTCTCTGCAAGATTGTTATCTTATCTGTCTACAAAACTGTATTTTCTTCAGGGCTCCCCTACAGTCATGGTGGTGCCACTGAGGTGGCTAACTTAGGGATTTAGGTGACTAACTTTAGTCACCTGGTTTGAAGATTTGATCTCCAATATTGGCCTCACCATAAGAGACAGTGTTTGGCTTCAGGGAAATTGTAGGTCAATTTATAAGAAAATATGAATCCTGAAGGGGGAAGTGAAGTTGTATTAATTGAAATGTGGGAAGAGTGAAACATCTGGAAAAACAAATAAGCTTATTCATTTTTGTATGATATTGGCATTACCTGACCCTAAACACTGTTTACAAATGTAAAGTTATTTCTGCTTCTTCATTGCAGGAAGGCCAGGGCTCAGCTTCAGTAGGAGCTGCAAGTTTAGCTTCATGTTAATTAATGAGAATCAGAAAGGAGCAGGGAAAAACCCACAACAAAAAGTGTTTGAAGAAATTTGAAAAAATATGAGCGAAAATCTCATGTGGGCCCAAACCTGTTCTTGGCTGGTCATAACCAAGAGCTCAGGAATCAAATTGCAGTGATGGGTGTGGGGAGACCGCATTAGAAAAGCTATTGCACAGATGCTGGGTGGTAAGGACAAGGCCTGCTTGTGGTGCATGCCATTCCAGTTAGAAAGGAGCATGCACCAAGGAAGTCCAGTCATTCAGGGGAGCGGTTTTATCTAACTGTCAACATGTACAGGGGTAGAAAGGCCAAAGGGTAAGAAAACAAGAACCGGCTGTTAGGAATGTAACAGCTCCAAAAGAACAGAAGATGCACATTCAATCCGAATGCCATTGGGATGACTTTGAAAAGAGACTGATTCTCCTTTCAAATGCAAAAGAAAAGGTGTACTGGGGAAGGGCTATCTCAACATGTAAATGAGTAGCTGGAGGAAGCACCAATGTTGAGTGTTAAACCTGCAGCTCCATCCTAAACAGGAGATCCCAGTAAGACTAAGTTTAGATTGTATTCTAAGAAATTGCATGGGAAAAGGATGCTGTATGCAGATCTAACTGCAGACACTTTCTGGGTACAGCACTTATACAAGTGGAAGTGCACAGCTTGGCTTCAAGGGAATTCTCTGAAATGGATATCAAGATCTAGCTCCTCGTCCAGGGTGATTTTCCCTAGATACTTTTTCAAGTGGTGGCCATCATTTCAGTATGTGAGCATCTCATTTATATTTAAAACTAGAAAGAAGCAGCTTGATTTAGAGGGGTGGGGCATGTGAAGAATCATAGCACTAAAACTAGGTTAAAGGTTTTATTCATTTAGTTCTGGATGCAGTGATCCTTATAATCTTTTGTGCCAGTGAGTTCCCCAGTCTAGGCCTATCTTCTGTGGTAGTTATTTCTGTCGCAATAATGATCTTCTCCAATGAAGGGTGACAGCTTCATTACTCTGGCAGAATACATCTCTTGTGGGAGGTCGTGGCCCCAGCAAAATAGGCGGTCTGCCTCCCACCACCTTCAATCCTGCAAGTCTGTGATGCGAACCCCATGCTGCGAGAGAGGACTGTGGAACACGTTCATCGTGTGTGCTGTAAGAGAAAGTGGACAAGTTGGAAGCAAGTGACAGGTAATGGGGAATGGGAGGAGGCTCCAAAGAGCACAACTTCACTATACCTCATCCCCCACTGGTGTGAGGAGCTTGAGAGGAATCAATCCAGGGGTACAGATTAGGGTTGCACACTTGTAATCTGTCCTGGGGATGACTGGCTCTGAACCAGGGCACCTCAGCCAGCACCTCACCCTCTGTGCTCCTTCCAGATAGAGTTTAAATGCAGTGGAAAATCCATGCCATTAGATTTTGGAAATGTCTTATCAATGAAAACCCATTTTCTTATATTGTTTTTAAGAGCAGTATCAGGAGGCACCAGTTGCCCATGGTTTGCAGCTTTAAGGAGCTCCCACAGACAGGTGCATTCTATGGGAAATGTGTCTAGGCACTTGGGCTAGGGACAGAAGTTACACACAAACCGGTTTAAGTGATCAGAAACTGGTTTAAACCTGTAACAGAACAGAAGTGCAGTGCATATAAACCAATTTCAAAATGGCTGAAACCAGTTTGAGATAAATCTGGCTGAATGTAGTACGAGACTTATCTGATTGCAGTCAAAATGGTTCAGTCCAAGACCCTGCGGGCTTGGGAAGGGTGTGGTACTGCTTCTGGGTGTTAGGCAGGTCTTGCTGCCCACAAAGAGTTTCAGAAAACAGTACCTGAGAAATCTCTAAACTGGGAGCAGTCTGTTCCCAAAGCCAGGGGTCATGAAACATGTGAAATCTAGTCATTGTATCCAGTCAGAACTGAATAGTGGCTGCCCAGACACCAGGATGGGGCCAGGTTGCAGATGGCGTGCTGAAAGAGGTAATTATTCACAGACCTGGTGCCAGAAAGGTGCTTACAAACTCCCATTGCCTTTCAGTTGGATTTTATGTGTTTTTTAGTAATGTGGAATTCAGGATGGGACAGCTATGTGATTGCATTACAAAGACACTGTCCATTATGGATACAGGTATGTGTACACAGAAAGAGCAGGCCTTCCATCCATTGGGGTGAAGCCTGCCGTACAAGCATTCTGGATTTATTTAAACCATCTTTCTATTTTCTATGCATCACACATTCTGTGATATTGGTAAACTTCAATGCTCAAGGGCAAATGTCAAGCAAATTCCCCAGTGCAGATGTAGCAGGACACAATATGCAACAGGCTACAATCAGACCTAGACAGGTTGCAAGGGTGGGCTGACGAGAATAGGATGGGTTTCAACACAGACAAGTGCAAGGTGATGCACCTCGGGAGGAACAACCGGCACCATACCTACAGGTTAGGGAACTCCCCTCTTGTCAGCATGGAGGCGGAAAGGGATCTGGGGGTCATCATTGACTCCAAGGTGAACATGGGCCGGCAGCGTGGGGATGCAGTCAGGAAGGCCAACCGCACCTTGGCATGCATCCACAGATGCATCTCGAGCAGGTCCAGGGAGGTGATCCTCCCCCTCTATGCAGCACTGGTCAGGCCATAGCTGGAGTACTGCGTCCAGTTCTGGGCACCGCACTTCAGGAGGGATGTCGACAGCATGGAGAGGGTCCAGAGGAGGGCCACTCATATGATCAGGGGACACCAGGGCAGGCCCTATGAGGAGAGGCTACGGGACCTGAACCTGTTCAGCCTCCAGAAGAGAAGGCTGAGGGGGGATCTTGTGGCCTGTTATAAACTAGTCAGGGGGGATCAGCAGGCACTGGGGGAGTCCCTGTTCCCCTGAACACCGCCAGGAGTGACCAGGAATAACGGGCACAAGCTGGCAGAGGGTAGGTTTAGGTTAGCTATCAGGAGGCGCTACTTCACGGTCAGGGCAGCTAGGATCTGGAACCAACTTCCAAGAGAAGCAGTGCAGGCTCCTACCCTGGGGGTGTTTAAGAGGAGGTTAGATGAACATCTTGCTGGGGTCGTTTGACCCCAGTACTCTTTCCTGCCATGGCAGGGGGTTGGACTAGATGATCTGTTCAGGTCCCTTTCGACCCTAGAAACTATGAAACTATGAATATTGATGCACCCTGGGCAAATGGACAACATTTTACAATATCATTTTGTCCAAATTATGCAGCACTAAAAAACAGATCTTCCTAAGCAATGCAATCCCTAGGAGCCAAGAGTCAAACTGGGGTGCTGGTGACTTATGTTTGGGACCTAAAACCTAACATTTAGATTAGCAGTCAGGAGCCAGATTTTCAAAAGTATTTAAGTGCCTGGAGATGGGCACTGAGTGCAATTTTCATAGTGCCAGGATGCCTAAATGCCTCCCATTGATTTGGGCACTTGGGCATTTCTGAAAAGCCGACCTCCAATACCTTTTAAGAATTTGACCTAAGCTGCAAAAGTCCTATATAGATGCAAAATCAGGTATTTATGTGCCCGACTTTGACACCCAGTCAGGTTTCAAGTACTGTACATGCCCCCGCCCCCACCAGCACAACTGCTATTGGCTTAAGGAAGTGTAAAACAGTCAAGAGAAGTGAAAGTCATGTTTAGGGAAGTGTAAATAATATTGAGGGAAGAGCGAATTATTTGTGGATCAAAATGAGCTGACTCGTATTTCTAGAGTAATAGCATTAGCTGACCAACAATTCTGCAGAAGAGGCAAAAATACTTTACCATTTAATTCTGTAATGTATTAATATAATAAATTATCATTAACATAAATGATCAGTGCCCAGGTAGAAATCAGACCTAGGAGAGTTTTGATAGTAAGGGGAAGTATTACTTTTGGTCAAGTCTGATACTTGCTCAGTCTTCCTACCATGGCAGTCATAGTTTCATAGTTTCATAGTAGCTAGAGTCGGAAGGGACCTAGGTAGATCATCCAGTCCGACCCCCTGCCTTAGCAGGAAAGAGCACCGGAGTCAGATGACCCCGGCAAGGTGCTCATCTAACTTCCTTTTAAAAATCCCCAGGCTAGGAGCCTGCACCACTTCCCCTGGAAGCTGGTTCCAGGCCCTAGCCGCCCTGACTGTGAAGTAGCGCCTCCTAATATCTAATCTAAACTTACCCTCCGCCAGTTTGTGACCGTTATTCCTGGTCACTCCTGGCAGCGCACGGGGGAACAGGGACTCCCCCAATACCTGCTGATCCCCCCTGACCAGTTTGTAGCAGGCCACAAGGTCCCCCCTTAACCTTCTCTTGTGAAGGCTAAACAGGTTCAGGTCCCGTAGCCTCTCCTCATAAGGCCTGCCCTGCTGACCCCTGATCATACGAGTGGCCCTCCTCTGAACTCTTTCCATATTGTCCACGTCCCTCTTGAAGTGTGGCGCCCAGAACTGGACGCAGTACTCCAGCTGCGGCCTGACCAGTGCCGCATAGAGGGGGAGGATCACCTCCCTGGACCTGCTCGAGATGCATCTGTGGATGCATGACAGGGTACGATTGGCCTTCTTGACTGCCTCCCCACACTGCCGGCCCATGTTCATCGTGGAGTCAATGACGACTCCAAGATCCTTTTCCGTCTCCGTGCTGGCAAGAGGGGAGTTCCCCAACCTGTAAGTGTGGTGCCGGTTCTTCCTCCCCATGTGCAACACCTTGCACTTATCAGTGTTAAACCCCATCCTATTCTCATCCGCCCACCGTTGCAACCTGTCAAGGTCAGCTTGTAGCCTATTGCACCCTTCTAGTGCGCCCACATCCCCCCACATCTTAGTGTCATCAGCAAACTTGAACAGGGTGCTTTCTACCCCCTCATCCAAGTCACTGATGAAGATGTTGAACAGTGCGGGCCCGAGGACCGAGCCCTGCGGAACCCCACTGCCCACATCCTTCCAGGTCGAGAAGAACCCATCCACTACCACCCTCTGGGTGCGGCCCTCCAACCAGTTGGCGACCCATTTGACCGTGTGGGCATCGACACCACAGTCTCCCAGCTTTTTGATGAGGACAGGGTGAGAGACAGTGTTGAAAGCCTTCCGGAAGTCCAAAAAGACTACATTCACAGCAACCCCTGCGTCTAATGATTTGGTGACCTGATCGTAAAAGGCCACCAGGTTGGTCTGACAAGACCTGCCACTGATGAACCCATGTTGGTTGCCCCTGAGCATGCATTCCCCCGCAAGGCCCTCCTGGATGTGTGCCAGGATAATTTTTTCAAAGAGCTTACCCGGGATTGAGGTCAGACTAACTGGCCTGTAATTTCCCGGGTCCTCTTTTTTTCCCTTTTTGAAGATAGGGACCACATTGGCCCTCTTCCAGTCCTCCGGCACCTCGCCAGAGCACCACGAGTGCTCATAGAGCCGTGCCAGGGGTCCCGCAATGACCTCAGCCAGTTCCTGTAGAACCCTAGGGTGAAGATCGTCCGGACCAGCGGACTTGAACACGTCCAGCCTCTCCAGAAGTACCCTAACTAACTCCTCGCTAATCCTTGGCCCAGGCGTGTCTCTCTCGGGGCCCGAGGGGGGCCCAGCAGGGAGGTGGCTGAACTGGTCCCTACTTAGGAAGACAGAGGCAAAGAAATCGTTAAATATGTTAGCTTTGTCATCTGGCGTGATGACTAAGTTGCCCATCGTGTCCTGCAGGGGCCCCACATTACCCGGGACCCTCTTTTTACCCCCTATGTATTTGAAGAAGGACTTCTTATTGTCCTTAATCCGGGAAGCTAGTCCTATCTCCAACTCTGCCTTGGCCCTCCTGACTGCCCCCCTACATCCTCGGGCGACTGTAACATAGTCCTTCTTGGCGATGACCCCATCTCTCCATTGGGTATATGCCTCCCTTTTAGCAAGGAGACATTCCAGTCGCTGGAACATTGGCCACCACCACTACAGTGGAACATACCTGGACCCCCTTGTCTCCTCCTCACTGGCCTTGTTTTCAACAAGGTATGCATCACTGGTGAAACCACAGCTGGAGTACTGCATCTAGTTCTGGGCACCACACTTTAACAAGGATGTGGCTAGGCTTGAGAGACTCCAAAGAAAAGCTAACTGTATGATCAGAGTCTTAAAAGGCAAGCCGTACAAAGAAAGGCTGAGGCACCTGGGATTCCTCAGCCTGAGGAAAAGAAGGCTGAGAGGGGACCTGGTAGCAGCTCACCGCCACATTAGGGGAGTATGTCAAGGGCTCGGTGAGCAACTGTCCACGGGGGCCTTGGGGAGGAGAAGAAGCGGAGAAAGAGAGACAAAGGAAGGGACTGGGAGGGACACTTTGTTACTCTCAAGTCTCTGTTTTTGTATTATTCTTCCCTTCTGATATCTCCTGATGACTCTTCATCCATGGCTGTCTCTCTGTTGGTTGTCTCTCTGTGGTCACATGTCCATTTAGCTTTCTGGTCCTTCTAATTTGGTCTGTTCTCCCAAAACCAGAACTCAGGCCCCCCTCTGCTGTGAGGCCTACAGCTGGTGCCACTTACCTTGTGTTATGGGCAGTATGGTACTTACTTCCTTGGTTCCCAGCCTTGTTGGCCTTGTTGTATTAGACCGGATGGTATATTCCCCCTCAATTCTCCGGCTCTGTCCATCTGTTGGCCTTGTTGTGCTAGACTGCCTGTCTGCCTTCAGGGCTGTGAGAAACTGTGCGTGAGACCCAAGCTTCTTAAAAATCAATTAACCCCTGCTGCCCATCTTGAACCCTTTTAATAAATATATATTTACCCCTGCTGCCCATCTTGAACCCTTTTAATAGATATATTAATATGTTATATATATTATTTATATATATATTTTTAATATATCTATTAAAAGGGTTCAAGATGGGCAGCAGGGGTTAATTGATGTTTAACTCTATATATGCCTATAAGCCAATTCCCGAAAAAAAACTTGTAAATACCATTACTAAGCCAACAGTTACTCGAGTCTCTGTGCCCAGACTTCTTCCTTCATCTCATCAAGTCAGATACTTTCTACACTCTAGCAGTCATTAATGGGAGTGTGATTGCTGGGCCTGAAGACAAAGACCCCTGGTGTGCTCATAAGTAGAAGTCTGCTGGTAGAAAAAGGAGGACCTGGGATTCAGCAGAACTAGCTGAAAATTGAAGAATGCTGTTGAAAAAGGGACAGAGATGTGAGAGTAATCCAGCTACTCCCTGGGCAGAAAAGAGTAAACAAGATGATGTAAACACTGTTTTTCCCCATTTTATGACTCCTGCCCCAGCTGTCGGCCAGGTTTGTAAGGGCAAGTTTCAAAGGGGTGAACATAATAGATTTGGAAACTGTCTAGAAGATGAATATGTGCTTAGCTCTTGCTGAGGTGTACCATTATGTAATGGTTTCTGGAAAAACCTGAAGAGGCTGAATCCTGGCTTTTGTGTTGGGTAGAAATTACGATAAAATGCAAAAACAAGAAAGTTGTACACAAGTTCTACCAGGACTTGACATAGTTTTCCCTTTTGTGTTAAATGTATAAAAGGTTCACAACTTGTCACTTGCTAGCCCAGAAGAAGAGGTGGATGAGAAGACAAGTGGAGGTGCCACTGTAATAAATCCAGCCCCAACTATGGTGGAAGATGCCCAGCAAGCCTTCACCACTTTGCTCTGTCTAGCAGCAACCGTGTGCATGGCTCAGAACACCTGCCCAGGTGAGTGAGAGATAAACCTATTGTAACTGTTCATATTCTGCAGCCCTGGGACCTGATGAACCCACCTACTGCAAGTGGGTCCTCTGGGACTTTTTCTATTATAAATACTATGCACCCACATCTTGTAAAAAAATATTTCAAACATGAATTTAACTGGGAAATTGTGTAGTTGAGGTTTATGTTCTAGCTTCTGAACATAAGTGCTTTCAGAAACTCTCTCTCTAAAATGCTGTTTATCGTAATACACTGGGGTGAAATCATCCTGCATCTTGTGATTAACAGGTCATTGGCTACATAATGTCTATTTACTAACCCAGTCTTGAAATTCTGTCTTACCCTTTAAAAATCATTGTTAATCTAGTTAATGTTATTTTCCTTAACATTCAAATAAAATAAAAAAACCTATTAAATGAAAGAATGCAGTGAACACATTTTTTCTTGCAAACACTCAAAAGGTGTTTTCCTCATTTGAACATATGACAGTATCTCCTGTTTCCTGAAAATGAGAATTATAGTTATTTACTTGGATTTTTACTCCCTCTTCATTCAGTGTTATAGAGAACTTAGCACAATAAGATCTAGTTTGTAACTGCAACTCCTATGTGTTGTCATAATGCCAATACATTTAAACGACTAGTTTCCAAATCCCTTAGTTGACTCTTCTCTATTATTCCAGGACCTCTCAGACCTCAAAACAACTCCTAGTGTTGCTCACTGATTCATTTCTTTCCACAGAGCTCAAAATAACGGGTCTCAGCAGTTCTGACAAACTCGCTGTGCTTCAGCAATGTCCTGGGATTCCTGGACCTCCTGGTCCCAAAGGAGATCAAGGGATGATAGGTATGTACTTGGAGGGTAAGCAGATATGTGTTTTCAGGAATGAAATGGAAATATGCTTTGAATACATTTGAATTAAGCGCATGATAAATACCGAGCTTTAGGAGATTCCTGCTGGGCCCCATTATAAAAACAAAAACAGAAAACCTGCCTGAAGCACTAGTTGCCAGGGAAAGCCCTGGTGAGAACCTCACTCTGAAGCTCTGGAGCTCTGAATTGCTTCCCTTTGGAGCATGGGGGTGCGAATTGAAAGATCTGATACCTCTGTCATTGACTTCTTGCATGATAGGAACTAAATTGCATTCTCTTTCTGTCCCAGTTTCCCTTCTATGCCCCAGTTTTTGTTCTTGAGGTGATTAGAGCTGCCTCACCACACTGTTGGAAGGATTATTTCTTTAGTATTTTTCAGAGGGCTGAAGATTCTTGGATGAGAGGTCAGCCTAGGATTTTGACTGAATTCCAGCCTAGGATTTTGACTGAATTCTCAAAAAGGCTAACCTGGGTCTGCTGTTTGGCTTTAGGTGCCAAAGAGTCATTTTGCTCTCTGGGTTGTAGGACATGAGTTCAAAGTCTTTGTAAAAGATTAAGACTGAGTTTTTGTGCTTTTAGGAAAACCAGGACCTCAGGGCATCCCTGGAGTGGTGGGACCACCTGGGAAGAAAGGTACCAGCAGTTCCATACTGCATGAGTGTGTAGTCTTTGCAAAATGCATGCATCTCTGCCTTTATCTTAAGCATTTTTTCAGTGAGCTAATGGTGGCAATGGGACTGTTTTCTTGAACCAATGCAGGGATGCACAAAGGGGGAAAGTTTCCCCTATGGAGTGGCCAAACACAAGATCAAGGTACCACATAAGTTCTGGGTATGACCAATTTAATGGACTCATGCAAGACCTGTACACCAATAAGTCTTCCAAAATAACCCCCACATGGATCTGAAGAAAGGGTTCTGATCAAGGGCATGATCTCCAAGCAAAACAAATGCTTAACTTTGTGTTTTTCCCTTAGGTGATAAAGGAGACCCTGGGACAATAGGTGAGTACTGCTGCCTACTGAGACAATGACTTCGGATTCCTTTCAAAAGTGCTAAACACAAGTAGCTCAGGAACTTTGCATGCATGCCCATATATGAGCTTACAGTTATTCCCATATACATTGGGGTGTCTGAAGGGCAAAATGACTTACAGGAATATGCAGCCATTCAAATGTTGCAACATCTACATCTGTATCTGATGACCTTGTGTGTTGGAGAAAGCTTTTGTAAGTGAAACTTGTAGATCTGGCTATCCCAGTAGAAGTTACATTCCTTTAACACTCATGCTTCTCAGATATTGGCACTGAAATGTTCTATTAAAATAAATGACCTCCTCCTGTTACTGCCTTTTTTATACAAATTTACGCTTCATTTGACTGATCCTCCCATGGTCACTTGAATCAGCACTCTGGGCCTAATGTAGGGCTGGTAGTGTGCAATGTAACCCTCCTAATTATAAACACAGCCCCCACTTAAATCAATTCTGAATTCAACACAAGAAGGATCAAATCCTAGTCTTATGAATAGAAGTCTCACCTGAGAGTAGAGAAACGATGTGCAGCATATGCTAGGTATAGACTCATTTCTTGGACCCACAGAGATGACTCGGGTCAGAGATGTGGATAGCTGTAGTTATGGATGAGGATTTTAAGTAGTGATTTGGGAATCCCTTTGGCTAATAGTAGCATATGAACATATGCAACTGGACTAGATGGCTCTGGAGGCTCATTCCAGTTCTATATTCCTATGTACATCTCTTTTATCACCTGCTGCATTGCTAGTATTTATGCTGGGTGCTGTGGAGTTCTTTCTGACAGTTTTGTTGTAAAGTTGGTGCAGCAGGTACTCCTGCCCCCGGACATACTGAAGCACTAGCTAAGAATCTTGGTCTGCTACTGTTCAAGGATCGGGAAGGGTATGAGATCCTGTTCTCTCTTCCCCCCCTCTGGGCAGGGCTTGTTAAAAACATCCTACTGGCATTTTTCTTGGCAGAAACATGGCTTGAAAAATCATTTTTGCTAAAAGTTCTGCTTTCCGTATAAAACTAAACTTATTCCTCAAAATATTTTAACCGCAAGCTCATTGGGTTTGGTTCAAAACATTTTATGTTGAGGATTTTTTTATACATTTCCCTGGTCAAGCAGGTGTCTCCAATATCTAGATATACTGCTGTATTTCAGAACCAACAGATTAAAAGTGTTTGGTAAAACTTTTGGGCCCACTTCATGCTAGGATGTCAGGGATGTTGTGTGAGCTAGCAGTACCCTCTGCTAGCTTGTCTTGCTGGAGTCACAGCCATGTGTCTTTTCAAGTTCTGAAACAGGTCCTTTATTCTTAACCCCAAGAGCATGGGGGACCCCTGCTTGCTATCCTTGTTGAAGGAAATTTAAACAAAAAACAATAGTCTTTCTCCCTTCAGGCTGTCAAACAAACGATCCTTTTCTCTCTTCCGGACATCAAGCCTCCCAACTAGGGATCCATTCAGTGCCCTGATCTCCTCCATCTGCGCCTCCTCAGCCAGCAGGACTAGCTCCACCTGCTAGAACAGGGATCGGCAACATTTTTGGCCAGAGTGTCCAAAACACCCCAACCTTGAGCCATGCCTCGAATTGGTGTGCCAGGGACAGACTGCAGGGGAGCTTCAAGGGTCTAATCCTTGTTGCTGGGTGGCTGCATGCATGCCTGAGGGTGGATGGTCGGGGAGAGGCCAGGGACAGCGCAACCCCGGCCCCTTCCCAGCCATCTACGCGGTGGCACACCTGCAACCACCGCCACCGCACAGCCCAGCCAGGGTTCCAGAGCCCGGTGCAGCTGCGGTGTGCCAAGCAAAATCACCTCATGTGCCATACTCTGGTATGCATGCTGCGGGGTGCTGACACCTATTCTAGAAGCTTAAACGGTCTACATCCCCTTATATTCATACTAAATATGACTGAAGGTGCTTGAATTTTTAATCTGTCCTTTGAAATCTGTCCTTAGAATGGAAGTGATACCATGTGTAGGACAACGACCCTGTCTCAAACAATACAGTACCAATTCTCTGGTGCAAAAGATCTGTCCTTACTTAGGAAATCATTTGAGAACATGCATGTGCTTTAATCCTAGCACATACTGGAATTAGGACATTGGGGCATTAGCATACACTGTAAATTATACGTGTATTTATGTGTTTTGCTGAATTGGGCCCTCTCTTATCTTGGAGACAAATTTTACAGCCAGAACTTTAAAAAATACTTGGCAAACATGTATTTTCAGATTACCCTATACTTTCATATTTCTACTTTTGCTACTGACAAGATTTTCTGGTTTCATTTCACTTCCATATGGTTTCTTTTCATGATCAGGGAAAGAAGAGCTGGACAATATACAGTGCACAGCAGGTGAGTACCTCTTGGAATCATTAATAACACCATCCCAGGCTCTCCGGGGAATCCAGTCCTGAGATCCCATTAAAGCTGGACAAACAACTTTCATTGAACAAAGTGGTAACTTAGCCCTTTCTCTCTTTGCAAACTACGTGCAAAAGGATATTTTTATTTTCTACTAAGTTTGCTACTAACAGCTGGTCAAAAGGCTCTCTTGAGCAGACACATTTCAGCTAATAGGTTCACTTGCAAACTGTTTCCTGGGAGTATTTGGTATTTCCTCTGATCGCTCACCCAAAGTTGCATGGCATCATTTATCGTTCATAGCTCGATGCCGTTTCAACTTGCACTCTTTGAGATGGCTTCACAGGCACCTCTGGTGGTAGTGTTCACCTCCATGACTACTTAAGATGGACTGGGACAGACTCTCAGGTCTGGATGATCTATGGGGTTGGAAGAAGAAGTGAGGAGAAGGGAATCCCCTCCACCCCTTCAGTCTGGGTCAGGCCTGGTTCCTCCTTCAGCATAACTCAGATCAGTCTGTAGGTCTTCTGCCCAAAAGAGCATTGTATAACTTATTTATGTGTGAAATTCCTTCCTTGTCCAGGGGCAAGAAACTGCAAGGAGCTGTTAGACAGAGGAAAGCTTTTAAGTGGCTGGTATACCATTTATCCTCAGCACTGTAATCCCCTGACTGTATTGTGTGACATGGACACAGATGGTGGAGGATGGATTGTAAGTAAGAAATAAGAATAATGAACCTTGTCAGACATGTTACTGTAAATGCTATAAAACTTAGTGAATAGCACTTACAATACTATAAATAAGTCCTAAAACAAAGCTCATGAATAACAAACCTAGTAGTATTCCTCATAGTGAGGAACAAGCCTCTACATAAGAGCAAGTCAACCCTACTTAATGTGTGAGCAAATAATTTATGGGTCCTGTCACAGGGAGCCAGAGGCTCCTGTTACTGAAAAGGGACAAATGCAGCTGACTAGTTTGCAACGCAAGCAAACAAGCAGCCAAGATAGGTCTTAAAGGGCAGCAGGAAGGACCAAGCAGCTCATTAGCCCTAAGAGAAAACACTTGTGTGAACCAATGACTCACCTGACTCAAATAAGGGGGCACCTGGAGGATATATAAGGGGGATACTTGGGAGGTAGAGGGCTTGCTGGGAACTGAGATCTGCAGAGAGAGAGAGAAAGTGGCCGCTTGAGAAGCCTGGCAGGAGCCGGGACATTTTGGACAGGGTGGCACAAACTCAGGGGAAGATGGCTCTGGCGTTCATGCACAGTGGTGGAAGGTATTTGTTTTCAGCAATAGCTTTGTTTTGTATGTTTGTTTACCCAGGATAGGCAAAGTTTGGTTTGAAGTGGCAGCTTGCATTTATGTTCTGAATAAAACCAGAGGACTAGGCATAGCTACAAAAGGAGAGAAAAAGAGGCCACGTGGTGGGGTATGGTGCCATGAGGGGTACATCAAGCTTTGATCCCCCTTAGGGGGCAGGGATATTAGTGACAAGAAAGGCATGGACCCTGCCAGGGCCATAGACAACCTAGAGGGCTGGGCCCAGAAGCCAAGGCCCCAGGCAGGGGGCCTCAGGCAAGAGAGCTCAGCTAGATGAAAAGAGCCAGGACCAGGAGGGCTGAGTTTTCTACAGGACTCTGAGGCCTGAAGGTCCATCTAGTGAGTGGGGTAAACAGCTCCACTGTGATAATGACCAGTAACACCTGCAAGACATGGGCATGGCTATAGGGGAGGCGAGAGACCATGAACACAGCTGAGAAGGCATCTGGTATCTGAAGACACCAGTAGAGAGTGACTTGATAGTGGCCTGGGATCCCTCTGGGCCTTGGGCAGCCTCCCAACCTCTTTCTTCCAAACAACATCAAGGTATGGCAGACGAGCAAGAGGGACGGGCCCAAGTGAGTGGAGGAGGTAGGAGCTGGGTGATCCCAAGAGGGCATTTCAGCATAAACACCAACTCCATGGATGCTCTGGGGCTCAAGCACCCACTGAAAAAAATTAGCAGGTGCTCGGCACCCAGGGAGCCATGCCTGTAGGCATTTAAAAAGCAAACAAACCCAAAACACGCTATACCAGAAGAATTGGTATATTACTTCAACCTGGCTCTGCAGCATCTGTAAAGATCAGGTGCCTCAGCAGGGCTATTGGTGCTTTTAGCTAAAGCTGATTCAATCAGCTATTGCATAAAAGCATCAAAAAGCCCTACTAAAATGCCCAATCTTTATGGATTGAATTGGCTTTAGCTAATTTAAAGTAATGTGCTGCCTATTCTAAGCATGCATGGGGCTTGGCACCGCTTTGTCAGATTTTTGTTGGCTTTTTGGTTGTTTTATTTTTTTTACTCCTGCAAGCACCCACTAGCAAAAAACAAAGTCAGCACCTATGTGCTACAGCACCACTCAACCCTGGCCCTGCCACAGTCCCTATCCATTTTTCTGCTCTGCATAGCATTAAAGACAATGTGAGATTTGTTACCGAAAACGATGCGTTTCCCCACAGGTTTTCCAGAAACGAGTGGATGGCTTAGTGGATTTTTTCCGTGACTGGAATTTGTACAGACAAGGTTTTGGCAGTCAACTGTCTGAATTCTGGCTGGGGAATGACAATATCCATCTGTTAACATCTCTTGGTAAAGACCATACTGGTTTTTTTAATTTAGTTTATAAGACCCTTCTTCACCAATCTAGTTCTTATTATTTTCCCTTGAGTACAGAAGATAGAGCTATATGGACTGACAGTGGAAGCTCTGCTTTTGCACAGCTGCTTGTGCCTTGCAACATGGTCATGTCAAACAAAGCTAACACAACAGATAACACAGTGCTGCCTTCGGTAATGATTCACGGAGAACCATTTATCCCCTAGTGGCTACTCATGGAAGGAAAATAAAGGCAGTTGCAGATAGTTTGTAATATTATTCTATCCTCCCTTCATGAAGCATTTCATGAAGGGCACTTTGGCTCCTGGGGATCCAGGCTGGTGGATGGAAACTACATTCATAAAAGTTCCCAGCAAAATGTAGGAATCACTGGATGATATTGTCTTTTGTACCCTCTCTATTGACCTTAAAACCTATGAACACAGCCCGGGTGCAGATGCCCATGGCACAGATAAAAAAGAGCTCACATTGCACTGTCACTATTTCAAATTATGCTAATCTTAATCATCTCATGGTTACCATGTGGTACTAGTTTTCTTGCCTCTGATACCTGTTGCTTCTCATCTAGCACTTAGATTGAATACTCCTGGGAGCAGGACAGGTACTTCATCTGTTCAGTGCTCAGATTCCTGTCTGAGTCCTATAGACATCGCTTTAAAAAAGAGTCAAGTTTCGTAACAACAAATGCTAATGCAGATGCCAAACACTGTTTCAAAATCTTTTTCCCAAAGGGACAAATGAGCTTCGCATCGATCTCAGAGATTTTGACAACAACCATCAATTTGCCAAATACAGCTCCTTCAGACTTGCTGGAGAGAATGAGAAATACAAGCTGATCCTTGGTGAATTTGTTAGTGGCACTGCAGGTGGGTTCTGAGCATGCCCCGTCTTCTTGCAGATGATGGAGGACACAAAAAGCCAAAAAAAAGTACTTGATATAAACCCCACCCCATTTTCAACATGACATTTTTATCAGATACATTTCTATACACTGGGGGAGGGGTGAAGGCTACATACGTGATACTGCAGTAATAACTGCCCCATGCCAGTGTCTCTATACATGGAGGCTAGCTGAATATAGTTATAAGGTGGTACTGTTCTTAGAAGTTATCACCAAACCAAAAATTCTGGAAACTTTGTTTTGAGGTCACTAAAACATTGGGTTTGCTAAAGAAATATGCTCTGTTGATGCTAAAGCTGTTCCATGAAATTTCATGGAGTTGCCAGTGCTCCCGGCATCCGTCTTCTCTGGGTGGCTCCACCATGCAGGCTGTTCTTGAGCACAGAGTCTGGAAGCCTGTTCCAGGACTCCCAGGTTGTAGTCTCAGCTCTGTAGCAGAGGCCCTGGAAGCTGTGAGAGACTTGATACCACCCAGAGAAATATCAAATGTATGTGACAAGAGCAGCACAGGCCATCATGTGGATGGGCCAGCCCTTCTCAGACAAACCTGGCCTCTGAACTTCTGTTTCTTGGAGGCAGGAAAACAGTCACTTACGGACAGAGTCTACTGCACACGCCTTCCATAATGTGTGGACCCACTGCATGTCCTCCACAGGCTTGTAGACAAACTGCTGGGGATGACTTGTGCTCACTTCACGTTGTCACAATGGGACAAGCTGAGCACATACCCCCTAGACTTGGTCCACTGACCCCAAGGGATTGTTCTGTAACTTATTTACACTAGTGCAGAGTGTCAGAAGTGGCCCAGTCAATGCTTTTCCTCCTCCAAGGCCTAATGTATCTGCAGCCTCTCTTCTGTATCCCACAGAGTTTTTGTTTGCCCTTGAAGAGAGACTTACTAACTGAGATTTCCCCACTGCAGGCTGGGATTGGGCAACCTGAAATGTAGGTTTTTTAAGCCATGGAATAAATAAATAAGCTCCTTTTTCCACAGGGGACTCATTGTCCTACCATAAGGACATGGCGTTTTCAACCAAGGATCGTGACAATGACCTGTATTCTGGGAACTGTTCCATATCCTATAAAGGGGCCTGGTGGTATAAGGAATGTCACTTATCTAACCTGAATGGATTGTACTTGAAGGGAGCCCATGACAGCTATGCAGATGGCATAAACTGGAACACAGGCAAAGGGTACAAATACTCCTACAAGCTGTCAGAGATGAAATTTAGGCCTGTATAGCCAGTCAAGAAGGCAGATGCACTAATTATATTTAGGTCTGCATAGCCAGATGGGAGGACCAATATACCTAGCCTTTACATTGCAGCAATCACCTAGACTACTGCATACTTAGCTGGAATTATCTATTAAGATCAATTCTTTTTAAAAACCTCAGCTTGTCTTTCTTCTATCTATATCTCAATGGAAGTTTAGATCTAGATGACACTTTCAACCATATGTTTACTAAAGACATCGCTGGGAATAGAGCTCCATGACCTTTGGCACCATGGCCACAACCAGTCCCTGCTGAGAATTAAGGAGCAAACTTTAGCTGTAAGACATGACCTGTTCTCGTTGTGCACCAGCCACTCAGGTCAACAAGGGGATATGAGTTCAACTGGCATATTAGGCAAACACTAGAAAAACAAAAAACTGCTGTTGCAAAAATCTTAAATTTATAAGGGCTCAAACAAACCTCTTGTACTTGAATGTTTGCTGACTTTACTACCTTCTACCTGAAATATAGTTTTCCATAAACAACTTTAGTATCCATTGCAATCTTTTTTTTTTAAAGTGTTCAGCACAAACCATGAATAAGTGGTGTCTCCTGAGACTGGGGGTACCATTTGTAGGCGGCAGTGTCAGCGGCGAGTGGGGGCATGGGGGGCGGTGGAGAGTGGTGAGCGCTCACAGGCAGCGGTGGTGACGTTGGCAGTGAGGGGAGGAAGGGGTGGCAAGCGACAACCACCCACAGAAGCCAGCAGCAGCAGTGGCCAGTCTCAGGGGGAGGCACATGCCCCCCTCCCCCTCTGTGTTCCCCCCCCCCCCCCCGTGAGATGTCTATGGCACAAACAAATGTTTCAAATTATTTTGTGGAACACAAAATTACAGCCAGGCTGACAATGTTTTATGAAAAATGGATGCTCTGAAAGAAGGGTGGGTTTTGACCAACATCACTTCAGAAAACTTCCATCGCCTTGTTCCAGCTCATGTCCCTACAAACACTGGCTCCTCCATAGCCCCCACCAATGTCACACAGGTTTTATCTTTGCTGAAGATAAACTTTCTCCTGGGCTGCTCTGTCTGCATCTGTCCATAAAGCAAGTATTAACTGAATCATTTCCATCTGATATTCTAAATACTAGACAGTTCAATATCAAAACTTGCCTGGCTTTCGGTGCCTTGGATCCTTTGAACAGTCTACTTCCATGCCAGAATTTAATATAATTTTGCTGGCTACAGTGGCAAGTACAAGAGAAGACTGCTACCTGTGCCAGCTGCATTGCAGTCCAAGATTTGGGAGCAGAAAGGTGTGACTACAATGATGACATAAGTAACAGGAGCGCTGAAATGATTCCTGGCTTCACCCACTCTAGACATTTTCACTGCCCCCAAAATGTCTCCTTGTGTTGTAGGAAGGAGAGCAAGCCTTGCTCTTCTCTTACTGTCAGTGGTTGTACTCCAGTGGGCCTCTATGACCTCCAGTAGAGTCACTCAGAAGCATAAGAGGGCAGCTGACGGCCCAGGGCAGTGGTGACTTCTCGATGCTGCTGGTGTGATTGTGGTTGTGCTTCTGCAGTGGCGGCTGTGATTTTTCTGCCTCCCTGCCTTCTCCAATCCCCCAAGCTGGTGCTTGGGGCTGTTGTCCTGGGGGCCCCACCTTAACGACATTTCTGGAGGTACTCCTGGTTTAAGAGAATGGCGAATCAGGGACATTATGCTTTATGAAGATATAAAGGCCCTATACACTCCCATGGCAGACAGAGGCAAAACTCTTGCTTAAGTAAGCAAGAATAGGGTTTAAGCAGAGCTCTGTCTGGTTGGTAAGAGGAAGTAACTGCGCATTTAGTGTTTCCTACTTGACCTGGGTGTTGTAGAATAAAGCTGAGATGTATTTCTTTCCCAGGAGCAGCTTTCTTGTAGGATGAGGGATAATGGCTAAGGTCCTTCAATTGCTGTGTTTTGTTTTTACAAGTCTTTTGTGGAAAATGCTTCATGCAGACTCATTGTCCTGTTCTGACTGTCCAGTGCTCAGTGACAATCGTGCTTTAAGGATGTTTCACTCCATCTCTTACTCTAATATTTGAATATGTTATGGCATGGTTGAGTCATGGCTGGGGCATTTGCACCGTAATCAGTTCAACTGGAACAGCTGGATCACAGGCAACAGGAGGAGGGGACTAAGGTGGCAGCTGTAAAGATTTCTTATCACTGCTTAGAAATGGCCTGTCAAAGGAGAAGAAAGGGATTGAGATCTTAAGGAGATTTTGCAGAGGGTGGCACCAGCCATATGAGGACAGGACAGCAAGCCCTTATCACCCTATGCTGTCTCACAGATGATGTCTGTGCACTTGTGGGCACTTGCACAAGTCAGCAGAAGATAAAGGTGCTAGCAAAAGCACTTCATACCTGGCAGAACTGGAACTAATGAATTAACTGACTATGTGTTAGCTGCTTATGGTAGAAACTTGGCTTTCTTATACATCAAAAACTAACATCTACTATTATTAGTAGATGAATAATGAATTTTAAAAATAATAAAATGGAAACCACATGCATTGTGAAAAAATGTATGTAAGAACTGCACACCACAGACTGTGTTCCTGCTTTCTAACCTCACCACAAGGCCACCGCAATCTTTCTCTCTCCAACCACCCATTACACTAATACACTTAGCCTCAGCAAAAGGAGGCTGAATGGGGACCTTGGTGGCTGCCTACAAACTCATCAGGAGAGAGCAACAGCAAATAGGTAGAGCCCTTTTCTCCCCAGCACCACCTGGGGTGATGAGGAACAATGGTAATAAGATGATGGAGAATAGGTTTAGGTTAGAGATCAGAAGGCAATATTTTATAGTTAGGGTAGCCAAAATCTGGAACCAGCTTCCCAGGGAAGTGGTCCTCGCCCCTACCTTGGGCAAATTCAAGAGGAGGTTGGATGATCATCTGTCTGGGCTCTTGTGAACCCAGCATTCATTCCTGCCTGTGGCAGGGGGTCAGGCTAGATGACCTGTTCAGGTCCCTCCTGACCCTAGCTACTATGAAACTATGAAACATTGGCATGAACACATTTCTATACTGGTATGTTGAAGTCAGTGGGGCTGTAACAGTCTCACTTTTACTAGTTTTGCTCTTTTTAAAAAGAAGCTTGCACTCACCAAGTGCTGTCAGGCGGGGTGGGGGACAATCCTCACTGCCCCATGCTGCATAGGGGAGCTCTGCCATGACCCCCCAACACCCACCCACTGCCCCAGCCACCCCTATGGTTGCTCCGCCAGCCCCAGCTCCATCCCTTTAAGAAAAAAAACAAAACAAAAAACCCTGAACTCACGAGCTGCTGCAGCAGCCTCGGGTCTTCTGGGGGCTCATGCAGAGCCCCCTATGCAGCGTGAAGCAGCGGGGGAACAGTGGGGATCACCTCTTGCCGGGCAGCAGCTTGTGAGTCACGGCTTTTTTGTTTGTTTTTGTTTTAAAGGGCCGAGAGCTGGGGTGGGCAGGGCAGCCATTGAGAGCAGGCGGGGGATGGGGTCGATGTGATTCAGAGATTCAGCTGATTCTCTGAATCAGATTTGGCCGAATCGATTTAGGACAGTGATTCAAATCACCGAATCGAATCACTGTCCCCCAAATCGGCCAAATCCGAGAAGAATACTAGCCGCTTCGCACAGGCCTAGCAAACATCTGTTTGGTCAAGGGGATGCTGCAACTCATGGCAAATTATATAAAGCGCCAGAAGTTAGAGCAGGGCCCTAAGGGCCCTACGTGTCTGTCAGCACCTTAGGTGCTCATCATTACTCCTTCAGTTCCATGGAGAAGTCTGATTCCCTTAGCACTCTGGACGTTTGCTTGTGCGTACTCTGGAACATGGAAACCGGAGCTGCTGCTCTGCATCAATGGCTCAGGTAGGATCAACACAGTACATTCAGCTTTATTATAACAACTGTACTTCAGGCCCTGTGTGACAAGACTATGATTTAATTGAACTTTTACCATGTTCTCGCTCAACATTTTCCTTCCCAAACTCCAGTCTTAGCCTTTTTAGTCTCTTCTGGTGTGGCAGTTACTCCATTCTCCCGACCATTTTGGTTGCCCTTCTCTGTACCTTTTCTAATCCTTTTTGAGATGCAGAAACCAAAACTGCACAGTGTATTCAAGATATGGGTGCACCATTAATTTATATAATGGCATGATGTTCTCCATTTTGTTTTCAATTCCCATCTTAATGATGCCCAAGATTTTATTGGATTTTTTTGGTTGCTGCTGCACCTTGCGCTTACATTTTTAGAGAACTATCTACAGGGACTCCAGGGTCTCTTTCCTGACTCGTAACAGCTAGTTCAGAACCCAAGAAGCAAGAAGCTGGTGAGGAAAACAGAACGCGACATGTGAAATGCATTTACTAGTAAATACCAATACATTAATATTGTCATTTCCAAACCAGAATTCTTTCCCTTGGACCCCAAAACCACTTTTGTATGTGTGTTGTTCTGAAAAGACCAAGGAGTTAAGCTTATAGAGCAATAAAGCTTGTTTATTCAGAGTACAGTGCCTTGCCTGCAGTTCTGCTGTTCCCTCCTGCAAACCTGGGGCAAATGTAATAACTTATATCTAACACTCTTAAAGGTATCCACACAGTATGTATTCCAGTTTTGAAAAAATCCACTGAACTATCTGTCCATCTCTGGAAAACGTGGGGGGGAAAGTAAAAGAAATGACATTATTTTCTTCCTTCTAGACAGAAACAAATCTCAAAGAATAATGATATAATTTTGAAGCATCAGAAATAATTGTTAAATTTGTCAAAATCTTCTCTGCCTTATAGTAGTTCAGTAAGAGTTTAAGGGGGATTGGTATATAGTTAATATCCTGAGGGGCTATTAGAAATACCTAATAATGCATTGTATCCTTTCTAGGAATATCCCTGTTCAAGAAAAACCTTGGACCAAACCCACACCTGGTGAAATCCGCCCCCGCCTCCCAGCTTTGAGGACATCAAGATTAGGCATTTAATGGGCTGTTTGATTTATAATCCAGATACCACCATTTGTATGCACGTCACAGAAAACAGCTCAGGGTTTGTAGTCCTCATCATAGATGGTGTACCAGCCACTCAGGACTTTCCCTCTCTTTAACAGCTCCTTGTTGTTCCTAGCTCCTTGAGGGGACAGTAATTTTATGCTATAAATACATTTTTAGGACTGATTACTTTTTCTAAACATGGATTCTGTGGACTTTTTAAGGAACTAGTTATTTCAAAAGCTGTCTCCTGAGAGTCTGGTTCCCAGATTACTGGATTTCTTTTTTTCTTCACTCTACAAAGTCCTAGCTCTTGTTGGAAAACACAGGACAGAAATTGAGGAGTTTTCAGGGAAGCAATTTCTTCTTAATACAAATATTAAGGTACTCAAGCATTCACCTTCATTTTTAGTCACTAGCCCATCTTACAGGGTAGCTACCTGGTCATTATGCTCACTATGGGTTTCTGGTGAACCTGAACCTTGTGTTAGTCAGCAAGACATCCCATTAATGCTTTGCCGCCCAGCTTCCTGCTCCCCCACTTCCCAGCCCATCTCTCCCCACACGCCCAGGGATAGAAGCCTGTCCTGGCTCACCAACCCTCTAGTGGCAAGTCACAGCTGTGCATGTGGGGGGCAGAGAAAACTTTTAGCCTTAATGTGTGACTGCTTCAAATTTGAGCTAGCAAAAAAGGATTCACATTTGGGCAGCTCAAAGTGTAATGTGTAACAAGGGGATAATTTTAAATGTAGAGATGCAAAGGCGTAATTTTGTCAGGAGCTTCATTCCAAAATTGTGCGTTCTGATGCCTTTGGCTGAAGAACAAACTACACAGAAATTCAGGTTTCATAAAGCAGATGTTGGGTAAGTGGCCACTGCAATCACATCTCTTCTCATTTAGGAACAACAGAAATGGTCCACTTTGTGGTATGGTCATCTACGTTACTTAAATAACACAGTGGCACATCTTATTCTATCCTAGTCTAAGCCTATTGTATTCAAACCCTCAGCCTTGACAAGAAGAAGGTATGGGTTAGGGTTAGCCTCAGTTGAAGAGACATAATTTTCCCCTCTGAGACTCCAGTAACTTGATGGTTTGTTTCGAAAGGAGTGAGGTGCTTACACACTTTTAAGTGGCAACCAGGCATAGAAATGTCTTTAAAAAAATGTCGTTAAAAATGTCTTTAACAGGTGTGCCACAGAATTGTGCCACAGCAGTCACCTACAATGAGCTCATAAATATGAAGATGGAGAAATGCCTTAACAGGTGTGCTGCATAAAATTTTTATTAATGTAAGTGTGCCTTGGCCTGGAGAAGGTTGGAAAACACTGGACTAGATTACCTCTGGAGATGCCTTCCTGCCCTAATTCACTATGATTCTAGACATACTGATTTCATACTATAACTTTTTATTAAGATTGAGACTATCACAAACTGACCATTAATATAACCAGAGATCAGAGCAGGGTTTTCCTTATTGTTAGTACAACCTGTCTCTGTAAGCAAGGGGAGTGAAGGCTGTGTTCCTTTTATGAATATTACATGTACTTCTGTGTACTAGATTGCCATTATGCTGTTTGCTGTCCAGGTTCAAAGAGTTACCTCCCACAGGTGCTTCCAGCATGTGGCAGGAAAGCAGGCAACAGCTTTAGCCATCTGTCTAAGTCAGCCCCCAGTCTTGAGAAGACCAACCATGCCTGACAGGGATACGCAGGAAAGATATGCATATACATGAAAGTCCTGGCCTGATCCATCCCATTCCTCTTGCCTCTTGGTTCTCTCCCTGGTTCTCTCTAGACTGGAGGGCTTTTCCAAAAGATCTGTGCTTTTCTGTCTGCCGCAAGAGCAGTCTTCTTTCAGGCATGCCACCCAATCCTCTCTCTCTCTGCTGTAGCTCACACTGTGCCACCTGCTCAGGCTACTGCAGAATAGAGGCAGTTAGACATTTTCTGACTACTGTCCCCTCAAACAGCGCTACTTCACTGTCAGGGCGGCTAGGGCCTGGAACCAACTTCCAAGCAAAGTGGTGCTGACTCCTACCCTGGGGGTCTTTAAGAGGAGGCTAAATGAACACCTCGCCATGGTCGTTTGACCCCAGTACTCTTTCCTGCCACGTCAGGGCATCAGACTTGATGATCTGCTCAGGTCCCTTCTGACCCTACCAACTATCAAATTATGTCTTTTTCAGGGAGTGGCTGGAGGGAGCCCGTCCTGGGCTGGCAGTAGCTTGGGCATGCTCCTCCCCACAGTGATGGGGCCAGGCCCTGTTACACTCTCCCATACTCCATAAGTACCACAATGTATTATTCTTCTATCATTTGCACTCGTAACTGGATAACAGGGTTAATTCCCTGCCAGGCCTACACATGGGTACTGCCTTTAACTGAGCATTCCTATCAACGCTTACAGGCTGAGGTACTTGTGCGTTTGGAAGTACTAGAGGATGGCACAGTAATAGCCCGTACTGCACTGTGCTGGCAGTACACAGTTCTTTTCAGCTGCTATGTCACTGTAGCAATGAACTACACTGAGGGAGTGCATTGCTCCAGCAACGTAACAGTGGTGTCATAGTTTTTGCCTGCAGACGCTACGTCACTGTAATGCATTGCTATGGCAATGTAGTATCACATGTAGACGCTCCCTCTATGGCACCATTTCAATCATTAGGAACTGTTGCTGTAGTAGTGCAGTTGGAAGGTCCCCCCTAAGGGCAGGAACGCACTGAGGACACCTGTTAACTTTCCTACACTCACAGGAAATTGGAATTCTTATCCAACCACAGGCAGGAAGCCTACCTTGCTGGGGTCCACAGCTCTGAGGCAGGCCCAGAAACACAGAGCGCCTTGTGGTTAGGGACCTAAGGGCTTCTCCAAACCTGCGTTTAGCGCTCGAAGATGGGAAACCACCTTTTAAATCAGAGCTTGACACCTGAGCTTCCTGTGCTCCCACACCCTGGGTATGCAGCTGCCTCAAGAGTTGAGTAGTCTGCAGGAACCAGTTGGCCCACATATCTAAAGAGCCTGCTAGTCTGTATGGTGTGGCCATCCTGGGTCTGGAAAGCTCTGGGAGATCTTGACAGAAACAGACATTCTTCATATGCATTTCATTACTGTTTGCCATTGAAGACTTGTGATGAAATCTTGGCTGTTGAGGAGAACACATTTAATGTAATCCAAGTGCCACTATTTACACCACCAATGCCATAGCAAGGGGTGGGGGGCCGAGTATGTTGGCTGTCCCAGGTGCCAAAGCGAAGGGGGCACCAACAGGTGCTGCCCAGCCGAGTTGGTATGCGGGATGATTTGGGGGACATGGGTATGGGGGAAGGGAGGCTCCTGCCACTGCATGCACTCCTGGTAAGCATGGGGCTGGGGGCGGGGGAGCGCATATCATCCACTGATCCCAACCCTGACTTCCCCCGGACAGCTGGCCTGAAGCTTGCCACTAAAATTACAGACTTCCCTGAGGCCTTGGGCTCTCTGCTCTGGGTTAACTATTGACAAACACAAATGAACAATAAAGAGTTAATTAAAAAAAGATTGCACTTAGCTGTGTTTGTGATTTTGGTCCCCACCAGCAGTTATCTATGTGGTGGGTCTGGTGTGTCCCCCTAGCAGCCCAGGTCTGGGTGTGGGCTGGCTGCAGGGCTCCTCCTGGGTTCCTGCCAGGTGAGGGGAAGTCTTGCTGCCTGCTCCTTGCCAGCCAGCCCTGTTTAGCCTCTCCTGGGTGCTTTTCTCTCCTCACATCTGTTGGGGCGGCAGCTGCACCAGCCACATGGGCTGCCAGCCAGCTGTAGGGTCAGAGCACAGCTGTGTCTTTTTCAGGGAGGTGGTGGGGAAGCTGTCCTGGGCTGGCGGCGGCTCAGACATGCTCCTCTCTGCAGTGACAGGGCCAGGCCCCATTACGCTCTCCCATACTCTTCAAGTACCACAAGGTATTAGTTTTTCTGTCATTTGGAATGGCAACTGGAGAACAGGGCTAATTCTCCACCAAGACTACACATGGGTACTGCCCTTAACTGAGTATTTCCATCAGGGCTTACAGGCTGAGGGACTTGCACTTCTTGAAGGAAGGTTTCATCTTCACCTCTGCAGGTACTGCCTCTCCCAAGATCTCAGGGCCTCAGGCTTCATTTTCTAAAGAACGACTATTGCTGATTCCTGCCTGAACCCCTCCACTCTCTACTGGCATGAGGATGTTGGGCTCAGTTCAGTAGAAGGCATAATTGCAAAAGGCCTGAACTCCTGCACATGCTAGTAACGGGCAGCCATGGTTGGCCTTTCTGCCAAATGGAGGAGAGTGCTTGCCGGAGGCAGCTCTTGGAATCCAGGGAGCAAACAGCATAATGACAAGCCACTATGCAGCGGCACCCAAAATATTCATAAAAAGGAGAAAGACCTGGTCCACATCTTCACAGTAAGTCTCTGCACTAGCAGTCAAGAAACATTTGATTCCCTGCTTGAAAACAGCACAGACTGCCCACCGCAATAACTAGGATGAAAAGTTGTAGTTAAAAATAACCAACAGGCATTTCAAACACATCTACATGAAATTTCCTACTTCAGCTCTGACTCTGCCCCCAGTGTCTTCTACAGGCTTGGCCCCATTTGCTTTAAGACCATTACTAACTGGCCCTGAAATAAAAAAAGAGCCTGGTTACATGAGTTTATGATCACAGCACCATTGAGGACAGGCTTTTCCTGAAGACAGGCTGTTACTGAAGATCCAAGTCCAATCTTTAAGTAATTTAGGGGCAGATTTTACCTCCCCCTGGAGGTAAAATTTCCAGACTTGCTTCCAAGCTGTGACCTTAGAAAGCTGGGCTCCAACCAGCCCACTTGGGGAGCTGCTACAAAACCAGGCAGGATTCCAGTAGAACCTACTTGTGGCTTGATGACAATTCAAATATGTTTCAGAGAAACCTTTCACTTTCAACAAACTGGACAAAAATCATATTGCATCAGGAAATGCCTAACTGCCCCAATTCTGGAGCCAGCCCGAGCAGACGGCAGAGTGCAGATCATGGCAGTTAGTGCAAGGGAGGGGAGAGTGGCTTGCCTGAGCGAGGACCGCTCTCGCACTTTGGAAAAGTGCTCCAGTCTAGAGGAAACCGAGATGAAAAACACAAAAGATAAGAGGAATAGGTCAGGGATTTTCACCGATGTCCACATCTTTCCTGAATGTCCCTGTGAGACATGGTTGGTCTTGTCAAGGTTGCAGGCTGACTTAGACCTATGGCTACCGCCAAACTTTGTCAGCCTGCACGGCGATCTGTTGTTAAGTGGTATAACACCACAGTTTGGATTTGTTAGCACCTGCCTTGCAAATCTTAGGTTGAATAGTGGGCTTAACTTGGTTAGAGGCTAAACTTCAGACACTGGCATCTGCTTTATAAGTTATGTACCAGTGAAAGGTTTATCTAAAGCTGTTGCCTGACTTCTGGCCAAGGTCTGAGAGCACCTGTGGGAGGTAACTCTTTGAACTCAGGCAGAAAACATCATAATACCGATCTAGTACATAGAAGCACATGTAATATTCATAAAAAGAACAAACACAACCTTCTCCACAGTCTGTACTAACAATAAAGAAAATCCTGCTTTGATTCCTAGTTGAGAATGCCACAGACTGCCCATTAATACAATCTTAATAAAACGTTATATTGTAAAAACCAACATGTTTAACCCCCACCACACCTCCCTTCCACATACGTACCTCCAAAATACAATTTTTAGCTAAGCTTTAATACTCTCCTATGACTTCCCTAGACTCTACTTGCGGGGCCTGAGACCCACACCAGCTGTCTCTAAAATGTTTAAACCCTCCTGTGGTATTGGGAGGAGTTTTGAAGGCATGTAAGGCAAAGCCTCCACAGCCTCTGGAGTGAGCGCAGCACTGCCATCAAGAGATGAGCCCTACACAGTGGCACCTGATTCTTGAATACCCAAGCAAGGGAGGCACTTTAGGCACATCAGTCATGCACCTCAGTAGCCTTGGGCATGTGCCTCATGATTTGCTATATCTGGTGAGCCTGACCACAGTCCAGTTTGCACCTAAGCCATCCACTCTGCACCCAAGTTTGCATGCTTGGGCAAGGCATGGCAAGCTGAGCTTGCTTCAGAAGCAGTATAGACTTGGCCTAAGTGATATAAGAACCAAGCCCCATATTAAAGAAGAGCTTGTGATTTAAGGCCAGATTTTTAAAGACATTTCAATGCCTGGTGGGCATTTCAAAAGTGTATATGTACCTCATTCCCTTTGAAACATCCCACCAAGTTACTGGAGTCTCAGAGGAATATTATCTCTTTTTAGCTGAGCCTAACCTGAACCCATACCCTTCTTCTTGTCAAGGCTGAGGGCTTTACTGGGATAGACCCTGAATAGGATGGAGCACCTGTGTATCACTGAAATAACACAGATGACCAAACCACTGAATAGGCCATTTCTGTTGTTTCTAAATGAGAAGAGATGTGATTGCAGTGGCCACTTTCCCAACATTTGCTTTATGAAACTTGAATTTCTATGTAGTTTGTTCCCCAGCCATGGACTTTGAACTTCACAATTTTGGAATGAAGCTCCTGACAAACCTACATCTTAACATCTCTACATTCAGACTGAAGTCCTCTTCTGACCAAAGAGGAACCAGAACAAGGAGGATTTATTGTTCTGAAAATGGTTTCAAGCTTTTGCAAGGTTCTCCATGCTCTAGTGGAGATACTCTGCAGAATGATTTCAGTGGAGAAGTGTGGAATACAGAGGGAAGGCAGAGTTCAGAGGTGGAGCCTAATATTGTAATTTCTATTACCTGGAAAAAGCTCTCAGCTCTGAAGCCCCAGCACAAAGAAGAGAGTGTTGAGAAGACAAGAGGAGCTGCCATAGCAAGGACCAGCAACATCCATGGGGAAGGGCACACAGCAAATATTCCTTGCTTTACTTTGCTTTGCAGTAGCAAAATGTCAGGAAGAGCAGACCTGCCCAGGTGAGAAACCAAATCATTCCCTTTAACAGTATGGTAATTACTAGTTTTTTCTCAAGGCCACACTGTAGCATCTGCATTGAGGGTTAGACTTGGGGGCCACAGAGATCAAGTGCACGTCAAAGTTCACTTTATTCTCATGAAGAAAGGGGCCCTAAAAGTGTATTGCTGTGACCTGAAAAGAGAATCAGATGTGGGGATTGATTGCACTGGGGCATGGGAGGTGGAAAAGAGAAGCAATTCAAAGAAGCATGAGAACTGAAATATGAGAAGGGGAGAAGGCCAACAAGTCGATGGAACATCTGCTGAGAAAAAGCCTAGAGCTTGTCCTCTGTAGCCCCTCCCCATAGGAGTCACAGAGACATTGGGGTTTTATACAATGTGCTGGCTGAAGTAGGTGAAGAACCATGAGAAAAGAAAACATATGTTGCCAGAGTGCTCCTGGGCACATGGAAACAGGACCTTGCACCTTCCTCATCCACATGAGTTCATCAAAGAAATGCTTATTTCCTGCCCCCCATGTGTTTCTCTGGATGGACACAAGCAGGAAAGCCTCCACATTATGGTTAACTACTAGGTTTAAAATTCCATTAATATATTAAAGTACTACTGCACAGTCCGGGAGAGTAATTTACATTAGGCAAATGTAAGTGACATTTTAAATCCCTTAAATTTAATTCATAAATTGCATTAAATTAAATTCAAATTATAACTCTGAAAGCTCTTCAAACTTTAGTCTTCCAAGCAACAGATGTGTGGACTCAGAGAGCAGCAGGGATCGAGCCAACAAAGCACAGGATACAAAGGCCACATCCAGAAGGAGGAATGCAGGAGAGAAGCTTTCCACCCGGATTCTGCTTTCTCCCAAGGCCCAAAAAAGTGTCCTGTGCAGGCCTTCCTCATATAAGTCCCATGAGACTGGCACAGTCGTTCTCCTCCTATCTGTGCCTTGCTGCCAAGTCCAGGGCACCCATGCCATTGGATTACATTTGCCTTTCTAGCCAAAAAAAAAAAGAGCTCTGTCTGATGTTGCATGCAGACCCTGCTTCCCTCCGGAAATTAACATTTGCCGAATGTGCCAGATCCGGTGGCTCTAATACATGTCATTTCATGTCTCCAGAAGTAAAAATAACAGGAGTCAATGGAACTGAGAAGCTTGATATTATCCATGGTTTCCCTGGAGCTGATGGTATCATGGGTCCCAAAGGAGAACCTGGAGATAAAGGAGAGACAGGTATGTTGCCAGACACCTAACGGAAATCTGCCTCAGAATCTTATTATGCAAGCAGCAAGTACTTATTGAATAGCCACAGTTATCCTGGTTAAAATCCAGTTTTAGGACCATGTGCATGGGTACTATTTTCAAAGTCTGCAGAGAATACAGGCCATACTGTTGTCTGGTGTCAATTGGCTGGGTTCCACTACTTCTAAGTTCGGCGCAGGCTATATGTGAGATTGCAGGTATGTTGTAATGTCTACTGAATGGACAGGATGTTGAGGTTTGTTTTCTGCATCTACAGGGGACATTGGACCCCCCGGGCCTCCTGGAGAGATGGGACCACCTGGGGACAAAGGTAAAAGCAAACAGAGACTAGATATGTGATTTCAAGAGAAAAGGCTTTTTCAAACATTTTCAAGGATTGGGGTTTGCCAAATGTCTTGATTCCAGTTCTGTCAAAGGCTCCCTGTATCTGGGCCTCTTCCTGGTTTTTGACTTACTAAAAATCCAATACTGATAGCTGAAACAGTGTCTGTTATTCCTAAGTATTTCCCAGAGATCTGGTGGCATATGGGTACACCGTAAAATGCTTGCCAAAAGCTCTGGCACTTCATGGGGAGGGGTCACATGGCGGTTTCTCTTGTCTGACAAGCTAACTACAACCTTTAAAGGGAGAGATGATCAAAGAGCATCTGATATCAATGTCCACAAGACTGGTCAGCGGTGTTATGAATATCAGCGGTGATTTAAATTTTCCTGAGCAAGAAAGCATAGGGACTCATAAAGAGCAGCTAATCAAATTAAGGTCATTTTTCACAAATATTTTTCCAAAGCTGCCTTGTCAAAATTCAACTTCCCCAGCCTTATGAACCCCAGTTCTGAGCTCCCATTCAGATTGCTAGGTCCCTGCTCACACTGTCCATTTGTTCCATCAGGAGAAAAGGGCGACCCTGGTGAGAGTGGTCCAGAAGGTAAGGAGAACTTAAATCATTATTTTTATTGGGAGAATAACACCCCTGCTGTTGCAGTGCTCTTCTTGGGGATGGAGGTTGTTCAGCTAGGCACAGAAGGAGCTTTTCAAAAGAGCTAGGCACCATATGTAGGCAGTGTCCATTGAAGGTCTTGCATCAACTCAGCCAGCTACCTGGGGCTCAAGCTGTCTCGGAGATCTGCTGCACGATATGTGGAATTCCAGACAGTGCCAGTAAAGCATTTCTGCTTGGCTGACACCCAGTTAGGATTTGTATTTTGAGATTTGGGATTAGCTGGAGTTTTGACAGCATCTGAAGGAATTTGTCCAACACTCAGAATGCAACAGAGTAAAGGAGCTAAACTGGGGTTTTATGCCAAGATGAAGTGTTGGAGAGGGTGGGGGCAGGGCAGAGGGAAGTGAACTCAGATCAGGGTGAGATTACCTACCTTTGAAAGGCTGTCTCATGTGTTTTTTCTTTAGGAGACAAAGGAAGCCCTGGATCAGCTTCAAAAATAAGTAAGAATGCCCTCTTCCTGGACTTTGTTTCATTTTAAAATCAGGACTCCCTGCAGAACACAGATAGCTTTTGCCTGATATTTACCTGCACATAGTGTTGAACTCCATCATGTCCCACTAGCTGACCCCTTATAGCTGATACTTAAGAGATGGGGAGGAATCAACACATTTGGATCTGGATTACAATCCAGACCTGATCCCCCTGAAAGTCTGTTAAATCCATTGGCCTGGAAATATCTGTCTCCGTGGTCAACTACATGACTAGGACAAAGTGGGGAAGGGAGAAACCAACAACATAAGCCTACCAGCAGACAGCAGCACAGCTGCCTTTATCAGGGGCTAGAAGGTTTGGTAGAGATGTGCTCTGCATAATGTCCCTATAGGCCTGAAGTGGTATGTGAGGGCAAAAGTTATATGGCCTGGTGTTCTTTGCATTTACTGCCTAATGTGTTAAAGTCTACAAAAATATTGAAAAAGAAGTATGGATTTCACACCCTAAGGTGCTTGGAATACCTACCAGCTAAACTAGTTTTTGATAAACCCAACTGGATGAATCCTTAACGTGAATAGCTGTTTTATTGCTCATTGCTCATAGTCAAGAGAAGAGTTTAGCTGGGAAAGAAGTTAAAAACTCTGATGAGGGCTTTCTGACAGTGATTTAGACCATGCAATCAAAAGCAGGCAGCTTTGGGAGCTGTGATGCATGAGCATTATACATGCAATGTATAGCCACAATCAACAGTGTTCAGGAAGCTCTTCTCCAGCATTCTCAGCTTACTCTATGGGTTACAGGCCATTCATAGATGTTAGGGTCAGAAGGGACCTCAATAGATCATTGCGTCCGACCCCCTGCATAGGCAGGAAAGAGTGCTGGGTTCAGATGACCCCAGCCAGATGCCTATCTAACCTCTTCCTGAAGACCCCCAGGGTAGGGGAGAGCACCACCTCCCTTGGGAGCCCTTTCCAGATTTTGGCCACTCTAACTGTGAAGAAGTTCTTCCTAATGTCCAGTCTAAATCTGCTCTCTGCTAGCTTATGGCCATTATTTCTTGTAACCCCCAGGGATGGTTTGGTGAGCAGAGCCTCACCAATTCCCTTCTGCGCCCCCAAGATGAATTTATAGGCAGCCACAAGGTCGCCTCTCAACCTTCTCTTGCGGAGGCTGAAGAGGTCCAGGTTCCCTAGTCTCTCCTCGGAGGGCTTGGCCTGCAAACCCTTAACCATACGAATGGCCCTTCTCTGGACTCTCTCCAGGTTATCCACATCCCTCTTGAAGTGTGGCACCCAAAACTGGATGCAGTACTCCAACTGGGGTCTGGCCAGCGCCCGATAGAGGGGAAGTATTGCCTCCTTGGTTCTGTTTGTCATGCATCTGCTGATGCATGACAAAGTGCAGTTAGCTTTGCTGATGACTTTGTCACACTGACGACTCATGTTCATCTTGGAGTCCGCTAGGACTCTGAGATCCCGTTCCGCTTCTGTGCTGCTGAGCAGGTCATTTCCTAGGCAGTAGGAGGTGAAATACATGCAGCTTTCACGTGAAATACACACAGCTAAGAGCAAAGCAAAACCCAGAATCTTGGTCCATCTTAAGCTTGTATGCTGTTCACATAATTATATATTTTTTACTGCTCTGTAATTTATGATACATACCCGCTACATGGCTTGAGCAGGAATTGAGGGGAAAACAGTAGTCTCTTGGCTGGCTTGTATCATCCTGAGTTGCATTTTTTTTCATATACAGGACAGGAAGATTTGAACCGGATATGGTGTGCAGGTGAGTGTCATAATAATGAGATATCACAAGTGGTTGCAGAAGTTGTCACTTCCTCCCATTCAGGGGACATGGAATTTATCTCACAGTGTAGAGAGATCAAATGCATGCAGTTTTAATACTGCATCCAACTCAGTTTGAGACTGAGGAAGACGAGGTAGGTGAAAAGGATGCCAAGTGCCCTGGGATTTAAACTGCAAGAAAAAAGCTTTTTGAAACATCTTGCTTCTTAAAAATTTTCAGAATCACTTTTCTTTGAGTGGCCCTTCTTCAGAATGTATTAATTAAGCTGAATTTTCCTCTTCTTCAGGAGCAAAGAATTGCAAGCAACTGTTAGATAGAGGGGTGTTTCTGAGTGGCTGGTACACCATCTATCCTAAGGACTGTAAGCCCATGGTCGTGTTCTGTGACATGGACACAGATGGAGGTGGCTGGATTGTAAGTGAAAACAATGAAAAGACTGTCCAGTCATGATACTATCAAAAGTCATGTATTTCACTGGGTGTGGGCTTGCTCCAAAGCTTTGTTGCACCAGGATGTGCCTAGAAGAGACAATCAGCATTGTCAGGTATTTGTAATAACTCTGATGACGATGCGAGTTCACTAGAATCTGAACGTCCAAAAGATGCTACTGAGTCTCTTAAAATGCTATTCCCCTCCTGTGCAAATTGGTGAGCGTTTCAGATAAAAGTGAGGCTGGGGATTTGAAAGTAACAAGTTTGATTCTTTTTCTTTAGCATTTTGGGGAAGAAGAGGTCAATAAGCTGAGGGAGGAATAGTTTACTGATTGTCTAGGACAGGAGAGGTCTTGTAGGCCCTCAGAGCTGTTCAGTGGATGGAAATAATGTTTTGCAAAGGATTTAGAGCATTCACATTTGACTGCTGTGAATCAGAATTCAAACTACCAGCATTTTCAAAGGGTTTTAGATTGATCGAAGTGTTCTAATCCAGTGTTGTTGGTGCTTTTTAGTATGTCCTAATACAGCACAAAATACAATTTGCAAAGAATATCCTTGTTGAAGAGAAAAGTTTCGAACATTTCAGAATGGGATATTCCAGCATTCTCAAAAACTTTTCCTTCTTTTGTTTCAAAAGGAAATGTCAGTGAAGTCCACATAACTTTATGAAGCTTTTTCATTTCTACAGAAGTGCCCTTTTAAACTCTTTAGAATTCAGAAGGTTTTCTGACGAACTCTAAATATTATTGTACTTTATTAACATATTATAAGAACTGCCATTTACTGGGTCAGATCATATGTCCATCTTGTCCAGTCTCGTGTGTCACAGTGGCAGAGAGTGGGTGCTGAAAGTGAGAGTAAATTGGATATGACCGGGGTATTGCCCAATCTCACCGTTACCTACTAATATAGTAACAGGATAAGGGACCAGCTGGGCTGTTGTGGGACTCAGGGGATGAGTGTCTCATATGATCACAAAAGCCCACTTGCCCAGATGGAAAAGGGCTTAGAAAGTCTCCTTATTCTTTTCCTCTACAGCTGCTGCCTCATGTCACACATCCTTTTCCTACATACAGGATATACCTTAGCCTTCCAATATAGGGAAATTCACACTGGGTTTGTGTACTGCATTAGGCTTCTACTGGTAGCTTCTGTGCAGTACTTGGGTGAGGTTCTGCGGCCAATGAATACTGGAGGCCAGACTATAGTAATGCCATTATCTTTTAGTCTCTTCCACCTCTTCAGGTCTTCAACCAAAATTAAAAATAAAGAAGAAAACCTATACAAGTCTGAACTTATATGTTCATGAGGAAGAGAAGGTCTGGATAAGTTTAACAGCAATTTGATTGTTGATGCTGCACAAGACTGATATTACCCTTGTTTTTTTTCAGAATAATAACTAATGTTATTCCCCTTCCTTTCCTTGCAGGTCTTCCAGAGACGGATGGACGGTTCAGTAAACTTTTATCGTAATTGGAATGCATATAAGAAAGGTTTTGGCAGTAGACTGACTGAATTCTGGTTGGGGAATGACAATATTAACATACTGACGACTTCAGGTAAGTGAATGTCTAAAAACAGCATTTTGTTTTCCCACGAAATTCTACCTGCATCCTCATGTGAAGAGAATGCAGAACAGAATTTTAAATAGGCTCCATGAGAAGAAAGTGAGACAGGAGGTGCGGATGTGTTTTAAACTTTGCTGTGTTGTCTGTAGAAAGAGACTGATCTCAGCTAGTAGCTACCATCCCATGTTTGCTTAAGTAGACTTATCAAGTACCAGTATGTAGTATAGGCCTTTCTGATCTCATAGCCACGTCTATCTCACTCCCTTTGGCAGGCCCATTGCTAATCTACCGCTCAGCTCCCATACAGATCCAGGTACCATGACTCCACTGCCACACTTGGGACTCAACTGTAGCAACTCCATGACTTCTTTGGGGTGCTACAGCCAGCCAGTGGAGAATCATTGCTGCAGGCCACAGCACAGTGAAGGTGGACAACTGAGAACAAGGATGTTGCTCAGAAACACACCTTTCATAAAAATGAATTGGAGCAATTCACACGATAGCCCTACTGGCTTCAGTCAAAGCCTAGACTGACAGGCTAGAGTGCTGAAGCAAATTGCATATGATCTGCTTCTCAGAAGTACACACAGGACACATCTACATGAGACGCTACTGTGCAGTGGTTTCATAGTTTCATAGCTGGTAGGGTCAGAAGGGACCTGAGCAGATCATCAAGTCCGAACCCCTGCCATGGCAGGAAAGAGTACTGGGGTCAAATGACCCCGGCTAGGTGATTAGTTTACTGCACATTTATTTACTACTTGTATAAGCAAGTACCAAATAAGCGCATAGTATATGGAGTTACTGTGCAGCAGCGCTAGTTAAATTCTTTTAAGTGATGCTGCTGTGCAGTAACCTAATAACACTGCACAGTGGCATATTAGCACTGCCTATGCTGTGATGCACTACTGCATAGTATCATTAGGTTACTGTGTAGTCGGTATCTCATGTAGTCCCATACTGTCCCATTTAAGAAGCACAGAGAACCTAGCTAATTGGACTGCAGAACACAAACTGCTGAAGACATACGAGCTGTCGTGTATAGGCTCCTGTTGCCTACGTTGCTTTGGCAAACACAAAGATCTGAAATACACTAGGAAATGCTGAAATTGCCTTCTGAGGGCTTCATTTCCAGATGCTCGTGCTTTGGCCCTTTCCCAGCCACTTCCTCATATTACACTGTCCACACATGAGCAGCATTCCTCATGGTCAGGACAGTCTTCTAAGTAAGACTCCATGAGACCACATCTGAGTGTAGCATCTGGAATTCAAGTAGGAAAGGTTTCAGAAGGTTTTTTGTTGTCAGTTCTTGTGGTACTACTAAAGTGTAGGTGGAACCAAGAAAGGGTGTACAGTAGTTTGTCAGTGCAAATAAAGTAAAGAAAAACTCTAGTGAAAGGAGGAAAAGTTGGTGTCACAAATAAGAGGAAGGGTATTGCTTGGTTGGGTGTATTTGATAGGCATGAAAAATAGTGCTCCAATACTGACCAAGTTCTTCAGTTATGGTAGACCAAAAAAGTTCTGAAGATGCAAAATGAGGATGGAATATGATCGGCTATTTTCTTTCTTTCAATTTCTTTCATTAGAGATAAATCAACTTCGTATTGACCTCACAGATTTTGAAAATAAGTCTGCATTTGCCAAATACCAAACATTCAAGGTTTTAGATGAATCTCAAAAATACATACTAGCTGTTGGAAAATACAGTGAAGGTGATGCAGGTAGGTACTCAGCACTGTTGTTCAATCTTTTGTATGACAAGAAATTCCCACAAAGCAAGGAATTCCTAAAGCAGAAGTAACAGGAATCCCTTCATATCCACAGTCATTGTGAAAGTGCTTGGGACCTGATCTGATGCTTGAATTTACTTCTACTCAGTCCTGAAAGTCTATTTTCATTACAGCTGCTAGGCTTTTTTTTTTTGCCTGAATGAAGATTAAATGGCTTAGCAGGAAATTAATGGTGGGTTTTGTTACACAGATATAGAAAGTAGAGATAAAACAAGAACAAGCCTTAATCTTTGCTTTGTTCTTACTTCAAGGATAGAAATTGAGTCATTTTAGATTGAGAGCACATGATTTGTAAATATGAAAAACCTGTAGTCCAGCTGTTGGATTTTGGGTTGTAGCCATGTTGGTCTAAAGACATAGGCAGGCATGGTTCTTTGAGTAGATGTGGTATCTTTTATAAGACCAACTGAGTAGTTGGAAAAAAGTTTCTAGCAAGCTTTTGGGCACAATCACTCTTCTTCAGGCATAGGAAATCTCTGCTGTTCTGAGATTCCAAGTAATGAGAGAAGCTAAAAGTGTGATGGGATGTCAGTGTGAATGTAAATAGATAGAAATTAGGAAAATAAAAGCTAAAGCATGGAAGGGAGAGGGGAAAAGAGCGGGGGGAGCCAAAGGTGAGTAAGGGTGACTCTACAGTAGTTGCAATTCAAGGTGCAAAAGAGGCTGTCTGTGAAAAAAGGAAATAGCTATAAATTAGGAAGACAAAGGGCAGAAAAGCAGGAGAGGGGAGAAAGTTGGGGGGGAAAACAAAAGTGTAAGTGGTCAGATCTGCCAGGTACCTGGTGAATCAGATGTCAGGCAGGTTGTAATGTGTCATAAATCCAGTGTATATATTGAGTCCATATTTTTTGTATCCAGTAGGTTTATGAAGTAAAGTTCATAGGCTCGTCTACAAAAGTGTTTTGTAAGTTCCCTTTGAAGATTAGAGCTGAGAGATAGGAGAGGGAGGGATTGTCTCATGAGAAGTATGCACCCACAGGTAGTTGGGTATTCTTGTCTTTGATAGATTTTCAGTGTGTGTTCATTTTTGTGCAGTTGTTGTTTGATTTCTTGTACATATTTTCCATCAGGGTATTTGGTGCACTGGGTGAGATGTACAACATTTCTGGAGCTGTAAGTGTAAGATCCAGAAATAGTGATGGTTTTGTTGTGGGCTGTAGTTATTGTAGGGTTGGGGGAGATGTGTTGGCAGCCGTGCAGACTGAAGCATTAGATGTTTTGGCACTTTCCCAAAGAAAGGTTGAGCTTTTTCTTTTCCTTCAGTCCCAAAGACTGAATCTCTAGATGTCCTTTCTTAAAATGATGGGCCACAGTTCTTTTGAGTCTCAGTGCAAAGGCTGAATCACAAATGCCCTTTGCAATATCTGACTCCCTGCAGATTGCTGGGAATGTAACCTGGCATGTGACACATTAGGAGCCAAGAGGGAAATGGTTATAATGAGCTTCTGATTCCCATTGCAGAATTAAGGGATTCTGAGTACCCTTGAAACAGGGAGATGAACACCAATGTTCCCAAATGACAGAGCTGGCTAAGATGCCTGCTGTAGAACTACCTTGCTGCAAGCTGTTAACAATGACATCATTCAATTTGCACAGGGGATGCATTGATTTATCACAATGGCATGCCGTTTTCCACTAAAGACAAACAGAATAACCCTACTACCAACTGTGCAGGACTCTACAAAGGAGCCTGGTGGTACTTTTATTGCCATGAATCCAATCTGAACGGACTTTACAAGAGGGGAGTACATGAAAGTTATGCAGATGGAGTGAACTGGCTGAGATGGAAAGGGTATAAATATTCCATGAAAACTACAGAAATGAAAATTAAGCCAACGCTGAACTTATAGGAAAGTCAGGACAAGAGAAGATTTTAGGCAAAGGGTTTTAGAACATTTGGATTGTCCTAACACCCGCCACTGCCTCCTGATCAACCTTAGAAACAAATAAAGCAACTGCATTGGTCACAAGGGGCTGCTCTTTTTGCTTCCCAGTAACTGGAGTTGATACAGGAATATCCTGAAAGTAGTTTTATGGTGTCTGGGTTATGTGTAGCTATGTCTAAAATCCCTGTGCAGAATTGCCGTGGAGGGCTTCTCTGAGGGTGGAGTAAATTTCAGGAGGGCAAACTTCAACGAGCTAAGGAGGATAGTTGGGGAAGCACTGAGGTCCCAGAGGGGAGGGGAGCCAGGTGTCCAAGGAGAGTGGTCCCTCCTTAAGGAGACGATCCTCCAAGCCCAAAGGGAGGTAATCCCAATGAGGATCAAAGGGAACAGGAGGGCAAACAAGCCTCCATGGCTCACCAAAAGCATCCGGGAATGTCTCCTTGCTAAAAGGGAGGCGCACACCCAATGGAAAGAAGGGGACATCACCAGGGATGACTATACTACAGTCGCTCGGGGATGTAGGGGGGCAGTCAGGAAGGCCAAGGCAGAGATGGAACTGGGACTAGCTTCCCAGATTAAGGACAATAAGAAGTCCTTCTTTAAATACATAGGGGGTAAAAAGAAGGTCCTGGGTAATGTGGGGCCCCTGCAGGACGCGTTGGGAAATCTGGTCGTCACACCAGGCGACAAAGCTAACATATTTAATTATTTCTTTGCCTCCGTCTTCCTAAGTAGGGACTAGGACAGTCACCTCCCTGCTGGGCCCCCCTTGGGCCCCGGGGGAGGCACACCTGGGCCAGTGGTTAACGAGGAACTAGTTAGGGAGCTTCTGGAGGGACTGGACGTATTCAAGTCAGCTGGTCCGGACGATCTCCACCCTAGAGTTCTAAAGGAGTTGGCCGAGGTCATTGCAGGACCCCTGGCACGGCTGTACGAGCACTCGTGGTGCTCTGGTGTGGTGCCAGAGGACTGGAAAAGGGCCAACGTGGTTCCCATCTTCAAAAAAGGGAAGAAGGCGGACCTGGGAAACTATAAGCCAGTTAGTCTTACCTCGATCCTAGGCAAGCTGTTTGAAAAAATTATTCTGGCACACATCCAGGAGGGGCCAGCAGGGAACTGCATGTTTGGGGCAACCAACATGGGTTCATTAGAGGCAGGTCCTGTCAGACCAACCTGGTGGCCTTTTACGATCAGATCACCAGATCATTAGATGCAGGGGTAGCAGTGGACATAGTCTTCCTGGACTTTCGGAAGGCCTTCAACACTGTCTCTCACCCCGTTCTCATTAAGAAACTGGGGGACTGGTGTCGACACCCACACAGTCAAATGGGTCGCCAACTGGCTGGAGGGCCACACCCAGAGGGTGGTAGTGGATGGGTCCTTCTCAACCTGGAAGGACGTGGGCAGTGGGGTCCCCCAGGGCTTGGTCCTTGGGCCCGCACTGTTCAACATCTTCATCAGTGACTTGGGGGTAAAAAGCACCCTGTTCAAATTTGCTGACAACATTAAGATGTGGGGGGATGTGGGCATGCTAGAAGGAAGCAACAGGCTACAATCAGACCTAGACAGGTTACAAGGGTGGGTGGATGAGAATAGGATGGGATTCAACACAGACAAGTGCAAGGTGCTGCACCTGGGGAGGAACAACCGGCACCATACCTACCGGTTGGGGAACTCCCCTCTTGTTAGTACAGAGGCAGAGAAGGATCTTGGAGTCATCATTGACTCCAAGATGAACATGGGCCGGCAGTGTGGGGAGGCAGTCAGGAAGGCCAACCGCACCTTGTCGTGCATCCACAGATGCATCTTGAGCAGGTCCAAAGAGGTGATCCTCCCCCTCTATGCAGCACTGGTCAGGCCGCAGTTGGAGTACTGTGTCCAGTTCTGGGTGCCGCACTTCAGGAGGGATGTGGACAGCATGGAGAGGAGGCCACCTGCATGATCAGGGGGCAGCAGGGCAGGCCCTATGAAGTGAGGCTACGGGACCTGAACCTGTTCAGCCTCCAAAAGAGAAGGCTGAGGGGGGATCTAGTGGCCTTTTATAAACTAGTCAGGGGGATAACCAGGCATTGGGGGAGTCCCTGTTCCCCCAAGCACCACCAGGAGTGACCAGGAATAACGGTCACAAGCTGGCAGAGGGTAGGTTTAGGTTAGATATCAGGAGGCGCTACTTCACGGTCAGGGCGGCTAGGGTCTGGAACCAACTTCCAAGAGAAGTGGTGCAGGCTCCTACCCTGGGGGTCTTTAAGAGGAGGTTAGATGAACACCTTGCTGGGGTTGTTTGACCCCAGTACTCTCTCCTGCCATGGCAGGGGGTCGGACTAGATGATCTACTCAGGTCCCTTCTGACCCTAGAAACTATGAAACTATAAATGCAGAGGTGCATGTTGCTTTATTCGCTCTGAACCCTGACAGATCTCTGGATAATTACTGTCCTTTGTTTACTTCTTTCGTGACAAATAGTGAAATAGCGACAAACAGAGGCATGTTCTACGGCTGTGTGATGCTTCGGGTGCTGATTTGATTCAGAGGAGATATGGCCCAATTCGGTGGCCCAATCGCCAAATCCAGATCAAATCAGGGGAACAATTAAAAGGTCCTAATTGATTCTAAGCTCACCAAATTAATTCAGAAAAGATTTGAAGAGCTTCAGCCATTCGGGTAGTCTCTGCTCGCAGGGGAGAGGGAATTATGAGGGGACCCCTGCCGGGCCGCATCCCCTGCCTGCTCCCCCAGCCCCCCGACCCCTGCCCACTCTCCCAGGCCCCCTCCCCACGTCTGCCTTGCCCACCCCAGCTCCCCACTCACCAGCTGCTGCCAGGCAGGGGGGCAAACCCCACTGCCCCATGCTGCATGGAGGGCTCTGCCACATGCTTCTGGTCCATTTCCAGGTTCGCCGCTGAGTATGTGGAGGGGCCCCCCATGCTCCTGTGGGACACTCCATCCACCCCAGCATTACAGCATTCACAAGCCGCGCTGCTACCTCAAGCTACGCAGAAAAAACATTTAAAGCTGTGTCTATGTTCAAATCACTGATTCTCCAAATCAGCATTGAATCTTCAGGTTCAGAGTCAGCTAAATTGAATCAAGGACAGCGATCCGAATCAAATCACTGTCCCCGATTTGGGCTGAATCCGAATTGAACATTGTTTGTTTCGCACACGCCTACCCAATACCCAAGCCTAAGATTTGCAAGGCAGGTGTTAACAAACCCAAACTGTGGTTTTATACACACTTAGCAACTGATGATAGTGGAGGCCGACTAAGTTAGGAGGTAGCCATAGGTCTACGTCAGCCTGCAACCTTGACAAGACCAACCATGTCTCACAGGGACATTCAGAAAAGATGTGGACATCGGTGAAAATCCCTGACCTATTCCTCTTATCTTTTGTGTTTTTCATCTCGGTTTCCTCTAGACTGGAGCACTTTTCCAAAGTGCGAGAGCGGTCCTCGCTCAGGCAAGCCACTCTCCCCTCCCTTGCACTAACTGCCGTGATCTGCACTCTGCCGTCTGCTCGGGCTGGCTCCAGAATTGGGGCAGTTAGGCATTTCCTGATGCAATATGATTTTTGTCCAGTTTGTTGAAAGTGAAAGGTTTCTCTGAAACATATTTGAATTGTCATCAAGCCACAAGTAGGTTCTACTGGAATCCTGCCTGGTTTTGTAGCAGCTCCCCAAGTGGGCTGGTTGGAGCCCAGCTTTCTAAGGTCACAGCTTGGAAGCAAGTCTGGAAATTTTACCTCCAGGGGGAGGTAAAATCTGCCCCTAAATTACTTAAAGATTGGACTTGGATCTTCAGTAACAGCCTGTCTTCAGGAAAAGCCTGTCCTCGATGGTGCTGTGATCATAAACTCATGTAACCAGGCTCTTTTTTTATTTCAGGGCCAGTTAGTAATGGTCTTAAAGCAAATGGGGCCAAGCCTGTAGAAGACACTGGGGGCAGAGTCAGAGCTGAAGTAGGAAATTTCATGTAGATGTGTTTGAAATGCCTGTTGGTTATTTTTAACTACAACTTTTCATCCTAGTTATTGCGGTGGGCAGTCTGTGCTGTTTTCAAGCAGGGAATCAAATGTTTCTTGACTGCTAGTGCAGAGACTTACTGTGAAGATGTGGACCAGGTCTTTCTCCTTTTTATGAATATTTTGGGTGCCGCTGCATAGTGGCTTGTCATTATGCTGTTTGCTCCCTGGATTCCAAGAGCTGCCTCCGGCAAGCACTCTCCTCCATTTGGCAGAAAGGCCAACCATGGCTGCCCGTTACTAGCATGTGCAGGAGTTCAGGCCTTTTGCAATTATGCCTTCTACTGAACTGAGCCCAACATCCTCATGCCAGTAGAGAGTGGAGGGGTTCAGGCAGGAATCAGCAATAGTCGTTCTTTAGAAAATGAAGCCTGAGGCCCTGAGATCTTGGGAGAGGCAGTACCTGCAGAGGTGAAGATGAAACCTTCCTTCAAGAAGTGCAAGTCCCTCAGCCTGTAAGCCCTGATGGAAATACTCAGTTAAGGGCAGTACCCATGTGTAGTCTTGGTGGAGAATTAGCCCTGTTCTCCAGTTGCCATTCCAAATGACAGAAAAACTAATACCTTGTGGTACTTGAAGAGTATGGGAGAGTGTAATGGGGCCTGGCCCTGTCACTGCAGAGAGGAGCATGTCTGAGCCGCCGCCAGCCCAGGACAGCTTCCCCACCACCTCCCTGAAAAAGACACAGCTGTGCTCTGACCCTACAGCTGGCTGGCAGCCCATGTGGCTGGTGCAGCTGCCGCCCCAACAGATGTGAGGAGAGAAAAGCACCCAGGAGAGGCTAAACAGGGCTGGCTGGCAAGGAGCAGGCAGCAAGACTTCCCCTCACCTGGCAGGAACCCAGGAGGAGCCCTGCAGCCAGCCCACACCCAGACCTGGGCTGCTAGGGGGACACACCAGACCCACCACATAGATAACTGCTGGTGGGGACCAAAATCACAAACACAGCTAAGTGCAATCTTTTTTTAATTAACTCTTTATTGTTCATTTGTGTTTGTCAATAGTTAACCCAGAGCAGAGAGCCCAAGGCCTCAGGGAAGTCTGTAATTTTAGTGGCAAGCTTCAGGCCAGCTGTCCGGGGGAAGTCAGGGTTGGGATCAGTGGATGATATGCGCTCCCCCGCCCCCAGCCCCATGCTTACCAGGAGTGCATGCAGTGGCAGGAGCCTCCCTTCCCCCATACCCATGTCCCCCAAATCATCCCGCATACCAACTCGGCTGGGCAGCACCTGTTGGTGCCCCCTTCGCTTTGGCACCTGGGACAGCCAACATACTCGGCCCCCCACCCCTTGCTATGGCATTGGTGGTGTAAATAGTGGCACTTGGATTACATTAAATGTGTTCTCCTCAACAGCCAAGATTTCATCACAAGTCTTCAATGGCAAACAGTAATGAAATGCATATGAAGAATGTCTGTTTCTGTCAAGATCTCCCAGAGCTTTCCAGACCCAGGATGGCCACACCATACAGACTAGCAGGCTCTTTAGATATGTGGGCCAACTGGTTCCTGCAGACTACTCAACTCTTGAGGCAGCTGCATACCCAGGGTGTGGGAGCACAGGAAGCTCAGGTGTCAAGCTCTGATTTAAAAGGTGGTTTCCCATCTTCGAGCGCTAAACGCAGGTTTGGAGAAGCCCTTAGGTCCCTAACCACAAGGCGCTCTGTGTTTCTGGGCCTGCCTCAGAGCTGTGGACCCCAGCAAGGTAGGCTTCCTGCCTGTGGTTGGATAAGAATTCCAATTTCCTGTGAGTGTAGGAAAGTTAACAGGTGTCCTCAGTGCGTTCCTGCCCTTAGGGGGGACCTTCCAACTGCACTACTACAGCAACAGTTCCTAATGATTGAAATGGTGCCATAGAGGGAGCGTCTACATGTGATACTACATTGCCATAGCAATGCATTACAGTGACGTAGCGTCTGCAGGCAAAAACTATGACACCACTGTTACGTTGCTGGAGCAATGCACTCCCTCAGTGTAGTTCATTGCTACAGTGACATAGCAGCTGAAAAGAACTGTGTACTGCCAGCACAGTGCAGTACGGGCTATTACTGTGCCATCCTCTAGTACTTCCAAACGCACAAGTACCTCAGCCTGTAAGCGTTGATAGGAATGCTCAGTTAAAGGCAGTACCCATGTGTAGGCCTGGCAGGGAATTAACCCTGTTATCCAGTTACGAGTGCAAATGATAGAAGAATAATACATTGTGGTACTTATGGAGTATGGGAGAGTGTAACAGGGCCTGGCCCCATCACTGTGGGGAGGAGCATGCCCAAGCTACTGCCAGCCCAGGACGGGCTCCCTGCAGCCACTCTCTGAAAAAGACATAGTCTGATAGTTGGTAGGGTCAGAAGGGACCTGAGCAGATCATCAAGTCTGATGCCCTGACGTGGCAGGAAAGAGTACTGGGGTCAAACGACCATGGTGAGGTGTTCATTTAGTCTCCTCTTAAAGACCCCCAGGGTAGGAGTCAGCACCACTTTGCTTGGAAGTTGGTTCCAGGCCCTAGCCGCCCTGACAGTGTAGTAGCGCCTCCTGATATCTAGTCTGAATCCACCCTCTGCCAGCTTGTGACCGTTATTCCTGGTCACTCCTGGCAGTGCTCGGGGGAACAGGGACTCCCCCAGTGCCTGCCGGTCCCCTCCGACTAGTTTGTATCAGGCCACTAGATCCCCCCTCAGCCTTCTCTTGTGAAGGCTGAACAGGTTCAGGTCCCATAGCCTGTCCTCGTAGGGCCTGTCCTGCTGTCCCCTGATCATGAGAGTGGCCTCCTCTGGACCCTCTCCATGTTGTCCACATCCCTCCTGAAGTGCACCACCCAGAACTGGACGCAGTACTCCAGCTGTGGCCTGACCAGTGCCGCATAGAGGGGGAGGATCACCTCCTTGGACCTGCTCGAGATGCATCTGTGGATGCATGACAAGGTGTGGTTGGCCTTCCTGACTGCCTTCCCACACTGCCGGCCCATGTTCATCTTGGCATCAATGATGACTCCAAGATCCTTTTCTGCCTCTGCACTGATGAGAAGGGAGTTCCCCAGCCTGTAGGTATGGTGCTGGTTCTTCCCCCGCAGGTGCAGCACCTTGCACTTGTCAGTGTTGAATCCCATCCTGTTCTCATCTGCCCACCCCTGTAACCTGTCTAGATCTGATTGTAGCCTATTCCTCCCTTCTAGCGTCCCCATATCCCCCCATCTTAGTGTCACCTGCGAATTTGAACAGGGTGCTTTTTACCCCCTTGTCCAAGTCACTGAGGAAGACGTTGAACAGTGCGGGCCGGAGGACAGAGCCCTGGGGGACCCCACTACCCACATCCCTCCATGTCAAAAAAGACCCGTCCACCACCACTCTCTGGGTGCGGCCCTCCAGCCAGTCAGTGAGCCATTTGACTGTGTGGGTGTCAACACCACAGTCCCCTCGATTTTTAATGAGCATGGGGTGAGAGACAGTGTCAAAGGCCTACCTAAACTCCAGAAATACTACATCCACTGCTACCCCTGTGTCTAAGGATTTGGTGACCTGGTCGTAGAAGGCCACCAGGTTGGTCTGACAGGACCTGCCCCTAATGAACCCGTGTTGGTTGCCCCTGAGCATAATCTCCCCTGCTGGCCCCTCGCAGACATGTACCAGAATAATTCTCTCAAAAAGCTTCCCCAGGATCCAAGTAAGACTAACTGGCCTATAGTTTCCTGGTTGTGCTGTAACCATTTGGACCAGCTGGCAGCTGATGTGGCCAGTGCAGCTGCACCAGACAGCCCTGGCTGGGGCAAGGCCCCCAGCTGTGGGCAACTGGAAGTACTATATGAGGGTGCAGTAACAACAGAATAGGGGCACATGCCTGGAGATTGTTAAAAAAGAAACGATACAAATTGATCAATTTAGTCTCTCTTTTAATGTATTGTGCTTATGAGCATGCACAGGAGATCCCCCATCTGAATCTGGAGAAGTTTAAATGCTAAGCTCCAACACAAAGTCCTCCTTTTTGGTAGATTATAGGACATGAGTGAAATGAGGGGGTTTAGGAAGGCAGCTACATCAGCAGTAATTTTTCCTGCTCAGTGGCTAGGCATTCATATGGGACTGATCCAGTGGGACTGTTTAGGTTGTTTCCAGAGGATTTGGAATCCAGTCTTAAAGCAGAAGGAAAAGTCCATCCTGTAGAGTAAGACCATCCTGTTAGTTACTATCCTCTGTAAGACTACAGAAGATTGGCATTTTAAACACTAACTGAAAACTTTCAGAGGTTTCCCCTTGCCTGAGTGGAGGTATACTCTGCACAATGATCTCAGTGTAGACAACACACAGAGTCCCTTCACAACCCCCCATTAGCTCAAGAAATATTACTAAACCTTCCTGTGGGTGAGAAGCTTGATGCAGAAAAGAGAAACCGTATTGTCTTTCTCATCAAATCTCCCTGACTTGAAGCACATTGCATGGGCACAACCAAAGGGCCTGCAGGCCCACTCTGTGATTTTTTTTTTAAATTTAGAAGCTAATGTTTCTACAAATAGGCTCTGAAATGGGATTGATAGGATTGGGGTGATGTTGGTGAAGGAAGGGAAGCAGTGTCAAACAGCACAGGAACTGAAACACGTGAAGGGTAGAAGTCAAAAGAGACAGTGAGAAACCTGTTGAGACAGTAGCTCTCAGAAAAAGCCTAAATTCTTAGACAAAATGCTGATTGAAAGGTTTGGATCGGTGAGAAAAGAAAACATCTCCTGTTCTCAAGAATTGTCCTGTGTATATGAAAAAGGAGCTTGTACCTTACTTCCAGTATCAAATGTGACACCCCAGGACCCTGAATCCAGATGTGGCCATGGGTAGCACTGTGGCTAGGGTTACACACAAATACACCATGCATCTAAATTCCCTTTTTTAAAAACTAGAAGTGATGTCTCTGTCCTTTAAACTTCATTCCCTGACCCCTGAAGCTAACACTACAAGCAAGGCTTGCTCCTTCATGCCCTCTCAGGCAATGTACCGGATCCTCCTAACCCTTAACTTGACTCCATTGTTCCTAATCCAAAGGCAAACACAATTGTTTAACACCTAGAAGTAACTCCCTTCCACTCTAAACTGAGTTCATGTGCCTTAATCCTGTCTCAGCAGCCCTTAAAAGCTAAAGCTACATTCCCATCCCAGTTAATTCAAACCTAGGTCCCATCACCAACTGGTCTTTCAGTTGAAAAAAACAGTCTGTCTATAGTCTTCAGGGTTGCAGAGAAAAATCTCCCACATATAACCTCTGCCTTCAGAAAGCAAATGGAAAAAACAATGTAAAGTGTAGCATTTCTGCAGCAATTCCAGGAGTACTTGGTGTTGGACTTGTGTGTGTTACATGCCTGAGCTCAACGGTGTGGCTGTGCTTACTTAGTGCCAGGAGGAAGAATAATTGCATACAGAACTGCAGAATATATGTCCTCTTTTTCCCAAATGAACTAATCCAACACCAACTACTCTGCAGAGGTTTTGGGGAGGAGGGGAGAGCCTTAGCCCTATTCGCTTAGCCCAAAACATTGCTCAGAGCTGGGGTGGCTGCTCCTAGAGAAGCCAGATGGGAAGAGCTTGCAAAGTGCAAGTCAGTCTATCTTCTGTCTTCTCTCAGGATTGTGCTCCTTTTCACAACTTTGTCTGTTGGTACTTGTCTGTTAAACTGCAAACTAGTCTGCTAGGGCTTCCACAGAAGGAAATACTGAAGAGACATGTACTGCTTTGCTCATGAAACTAAGAGGAAGTGATCAGGGTAGGCAAAACCCAGTTTGGAGAGGATACCAGAAATAGGAAGTATTTCCCCTTTCATAGTAAAAGGACAAATGGAAATGGAAAAGTATGAAATGAAAAGTGACCTAACAAAACCCAATTCTATCAAGCTCAAAAATCACATATAAAACTCACTCTCTTCAGATAGCATGAAGTCCTAGAGGCTAGAAAAAGCTACCCAAATGGTGGCTCTAAGTTGCAGCCCTTGAGCTCCCACCCGGTCATCATGCCCACTATCACTCCGGAAGCAACAGCAGCTGGAGTCTCCAGGCTCTCCCTTGCTCCTCATGTTCTGCACCCACCCTAACAGGCAGTGCATCATGGCACGGGGAGCTTAGGGTGAGGCCAGGAGTTTGTGGTGCAGTAGTAGAGGATCACCCACGGGAGTGGGCACTGTAGTTGTGGGGTACCTGTGTAGGGACCTTGTTCTGGTTCTGGAGACTTATCTCTTAATGTAGATATGCCAATATGTAGGCTTGTTGGGAGCTTCCTTCCAAAATTGCTAGGTCAAACACCCACAGCTGGGGACTAAATAAATTTCAGGTATAAATACATTTAATGAAGCAGATGTTGTGTAAGTAGCCACCACAATCTTTTTTATCATTTAAAAAAGAGCAAAGATTTCCCATTCAAACGTATCACTTAACAATTCTGCAGTATGGGGGCAATGAGGTCAAAAAAACCCACACAGGAAAAAACGGCGCAGGGCACGGGCCTGGACCATGCCCTGAGGCAGCCGGAGGCTGGGTCCTCCACAGAGACACTCTGCTAGCCTGCCAGAGCATCTCTATGTTTGGCCCGCACCCTGGTGCTGGAGCATGCTGCCTACCTGTCCAGAGTAAGCAGCGTGCCAGCTGCAGGGAGCTGGACCTGGGCTCCTGCCAGTAAGTGGGGGGGGGGGAGGGCTGGACATGGGGGGAGAGGACCATGGGGAGGATTCCTGCCGGCCCCACTCACACCCCCAACCCCCTGATGGCTGCCCTGCCTGGACCCCAAACACCCCCGATCCCTGCTCTGCCCAGCTCCATGCCCTGCATCCCCAGAATTAAAAAAAAAAAAAAAAAAGCCCAGCACTCACCACAGCAGCAGCTGCCCCTGCCCCCCAGCAGCACGGGCTGGGTGACAGCCGGAGCTGCACAATGCCCTGCTGACCAGAGTCCCCATAGCCCCTGGTACTGCCAATGAGTACAAGGCTTTTTTTCTTTTTTGGGGGGGCTTTTTTTTTAAGTGCCAGAAGGCTGGGGTCAGGTGGGGCAGCCATTGGGGGTAGGGGTGCAAGCAGGGGGTGGGGCAGCCATCAGGGAGGCTGCAGTTGCTGGCAGGGGATGGGGCCAGGTGGGGCAGCAATCCGGGGGATGGGGGAAGCAAGCAGGGGTGGGGGTTGTGGCCCCTGTTGTGGGGGTTGTAGCCCCTGTTGGGGGGCTGTAGCCCCTGTGGGGGGCAGTCTGTGAGCTGTGCAGGGGGGCTGCACCCTGTGGGGGGCGGGGACCCTCCTCTCCTGAGCAGCCCTCCCACACAGTCCCTCCACAATCCACCCATACCTACCTACACACCTCACAGACCTCCACATCCCCCCACCCACCTTCCTACCCCCCTCCTGCAAACCCAACGTTCCCCCAGCGCACACCCTGTGTGTCCGGCTGTCAGAAAGGATTAGAACTGCTGGCAGGAGCTGTGGCTGCTGGGGCAGCTATCCCCACATCCTGGTTAGTGAAGGGGTCACAGGGAGCTCTAACTGCTCTATGGTAGAAAAAAAAACAGAGGCAAACAGCAAAGCATATAGGTATTTAGAATTAATTTTATTATGATAGAGATACTGGTAGGCTTCCAAATTGCTTTAACACTCTAGATATATCAATAAAACATTGCCCAACTGATAACTGTCTCTCTTTCTCTCACTCTCTCTCTCTATATATATATAGTGGTCTTTTGCTTTAATTGTAGAGGAACATGGATTTTGGGGTATTTTACAGTGACTTTAGGATTTCTTTATCAGGGATTTTTCAGTTTTCCAATAGGGAACACCAGCATTCCTGCTAGGGAAGCCAGTGGCAGGACCCAGGCAGAGGAGGCTGCTTAGAGCTTGTACCTTGGACCCAGCTGGAGGTGGCTGACCTCCTGGCCAGCTGGGGTCAGGAGGATATGCTTTGATGGTTCAAAGCAGGCCACCACACTGGGAACATCTTCTGGGTGATAGCTGCCAAGATGGTTGGGCAAGGGCTCACATGGCAGTAGTGCCACACCAAGGTCAACTCTGCAGCCACAGCCCACTGGCAGCTGTCCCAGAGGGGCAGATGCCTCTTCTGGCTGTGCAGTCCCTATCTGGGTCTGATAAGTGCACAGCAGGTCACAGCCAGGCAGCAGCCCCCACTGCCAGACTGCTGCAGTGAGTAGAAGGTGCAAGGAACTCTCAGGGCTGATTCAGCAGTCCAGCTGGCACAAGGGGTAGTGTTCCCAGGTCCCAACTGGCTGGCCCCAGAAGCTCCTGAGAGCAAGTAGCCCTAAGCTACTTGACAGGGCAGCTTTTTGTCCTGATGGGGCCAGGACAGGGCAGCTTTTTATACTGCCCGGGACAGCACAGGTGCTGGTCCTGGGCTCTAGCTCCCCCTGGCTGCAGATCCAGGAGGAGCCAGGCAAGGTTATTTTGCCCCAAGTGGCACAATTTGCCCCACACCAAAGTGCACGTGCGCGGAGGCAAAAAAGGCCCAGCTCAAATTTGGACCGCTTCTATTTGGGTTGCTGCAAATGCACGTGCTTGCATGTGTGGACACGCCCAATGAAATCAAAGTAAACAGTCCCCTTGGATCATTCCCTCTTTGATAGTCATCAACAGAACTCTTCCGTTTCAGCTGTTAATGGTTGTCTTCAATTCAATCATCTCTCAGAAGCACAAGAGAAGAGAATTTTGTGGTGGACCTAGAACTTTAACACTAGAGATATCCAGGCTCTGCCCTCATCATGTGCATGCCCAGGTGCACAATGCATCAATGTAGGGGGAAGCAAATAAGGAATTTTTTTACCTCTTCCATCAGCAATCTGCACTGAATTGTGCTACTCAGAAAGAAACTTTGCCTGTGGTAGCCTAGTTTGAAAATCCCTAGTAAAGTCATGTAGCTATGGAGAGTTAAACCAGTAAGCTCTTGTTTGGCTGCTGACTAGTTAATTAAAGGGACTAGCTGCATGAATGATAAAGTGCAGCAAAAAGCCTGAGGAAACTCTTAGTATGCATTCATACTCACCTAAGAGCAGAGCAAAATATAGACTAAGTTAGGAAGAAATTTTCAGTCTGAAGCAAACTTCAGCCTTGATAAGTGCACCCATGGGGCGTGTCCAACACATTTGCAGCACCACATATGGCACAGTTCAGAGTTCTCTGTGCTGCAAGGGCATGCTGCCTGAGCACATGCTGCTCTGTTTTGTTTTTTTTGTTTTTTGTTTTTTGTTTACCCCTGGATATCCAGGGCCAAAAAAGCCATGAGAAAAAAACCCCCAAAGCAGCGCATGCTAGGGCAGCATGCTCTGCTAAAAAGCAGAGCTGGGCCGCTCAGAGCCACACTGCAGCTGACAGCTAGGCTCCACCCAGCAGGATTGCCATGGCTGAGGCCCCCAGAACTCCAGGTAAGGCTTCCAGGGCCCCTCTTCAATGCCACCCGGGGCAACTTGTGCACCAAACCACATGTGGCACGAGTATTCCCCGGGGACATGAAGCGGTGGCACAAAGTGCGCTGCTGCTACTTGTCCCTGGGGACTTAGACATCCATGCATGTCTGGACTCACCCATGGTCCTTAGGGACACTCATGAAAGTTAGGGAATTATATGAAAATTCTTGTCTTGATGTTTCCTGTTCATAGACATTAGGGCTGGAAGGGACCTCGGAAGATCATCGAGTCCAGCCCCCTGCCTCAGGGGCAGGAAGTCAGCTGGGGTCATAGGATCCCAGCAAAATAAACATCCAGGTTTCTCTTGAAGGCTTTCAAAGCTGATGCTTGAACCACATCCAGCAGCAGGCTATTCCAGACCCTGGGGGCTCAGACAGTAAAGAAGTTCTTCCTTAAGTCCAGCCAGAAACGGTCTTGCGGGAGTTTATGACCATTCGACCTCATCATCCCTTGGGGCGCTCTGGTGAACAAACATTCCCCCAGAAACTGGTGAATACCCCTAATAAACTTATAGGTGGCCATCAGATCACCCCTGAGCCTGCGCTTTTCCAGGCTAAAGAGTCCCATAGCTCTCAGCCTGTCATCGTAAGATCTGTTTTCCTGACCTCTGATTATGCATGTGGCTCTTCTCTGGACTCTCTCAAGCTTCTCCACATCCTTTTTGAATTGTGGAGCCCAAAACTGGACGCAGTACTCCAGCTGTGGGTTCCCTGTTGGTTCTTCTAGTTCTCCCCCTGGTTCCCTCTAAATTGGAGCTGTTTTCCAAAGGATCTGTGCATAGGATACTATCTGTCTCTCCACTTTAGGTGCTGCCTTCTTTCAGAACCCCACTTTTCCAGGATCTATCACTCAAGTTTTTCTGAATTTCAGTTTGTTTGTTTTTCCTGGGGAAATTTTAAATGGCAAAGTTCCTCGGAAAATCAAAAATATTGAAAATCAGACAACTCTAGTACCATGACATTTCATGGTAAAGAAGAAACCTGAAAACAACATCACTCACAACTTTTCCACCCTGCCTACATAGCTGCTCTTACTCTGGACAGCCAGCATACCACTTCTGCAACATGCAGAGTCACCAATGGCCCAAGCAACAATGATGTAGGCCTCTCCTGTATCAGGATAGCATACATTTCTTACCAGAAACACCCATCCCTTTACTAATCTAAAATCATCTGCTTCTGCTCCCTCTCAATATTTAATTTCAGATTAGTCACACCCCCTGACTGTGTTTCTGTGCTGGAATCTTCCATGTCTACTGACTGTGTTTCCTTCTTCAGCAGGTTCAACTGGGTGTTAGGAACTTTTAGGGGCTGCAATTATTTTACTTATAGCAGCCTCTTCCAAACAAAATTGTGTTTTTCTGTCCCTAGGAATCAGGAAAAGGTCTTCATACTCATCCTATTTCACACTGAGTATTTCCATCAGACTGTAGGGGCAGCTCATCCTTCTGGGTGCTCATGCTTCTGAGAGTATGACTCCATCTGCACCTCCAGACATTAGCTTTCCCTTGATCTCAAGGCATCAGGGTTTTACATCCTTAAGAGTTTTTTGCAGAATCTTGCCTGAACCCCTACCACCTATCATCTGACCCCAGTGCTCTTTCCTACCAAGGGAAGGAGTCAGACTCAGTGATCTACTGAGGTCCCTTCTGACTCAAACATCTATGAATCTTCCCTCCCCCATTCCAGACAGGACTGCTGAGATTTGCTTGGTCAAAGGTAAAGGGCATTGGCATGTACAAGACCAATTAGGTACCATAGACTGGATTGCCTTGAGCAGTGTTTTGCAAACTTTTTAGGCTCAAGGAACCTGTTCACCAAGGCACCACAGGGGAAGACAAGAAACAATTGGCACAAACTGGTTGAAGATTGCTTCAGACTGGATATAAGGAAAAAAATCTTTACAAGTCAAATGCCGAGGGTCTGGAACAGACTCCCTCAGGGTGGTACAGTCACCCACCCTGGCAATCTTCAAGAAGTGTCTTGATATCCATCTTGCTGGGGTCATCTGACCCCAGCAGTCTTTCCTGCCCAAGTGCAGGGGGGCTGGACCTGATGATCTTGTAAGGTCCCTTCCAGTCCCTAACATCTATGAAACTTCTTGGTGGACTTAAGATATTCCTCAGAAAATGCCAGCTCTTCATTTTCACTCTTCCTTTTAAAGTACAGGGAAATAATGGAGTAATTATTCTGTTGCCAAAATCTGAGACAAAACTACAATAGGTCAGAATGTTTTAAACACTATAAACTCCTATTCAAAATCGCTGGGTTTATCTTGTGAATCATGTTTGCACATCTAACAGTGCTAACATTGTAAAGCCCCCATGGTACCCTTAAAACGATCTCAAGACACTCTGACTGAAAATCACTGGCCTAAGCCTTCCTGCCAAAGAGAGAGAGCTCTTTCAGGTGATAGCTCTTTGAATCCAGGCAAAGGACAGCATAACAGTCATGAACAGAGGTGCATGCAATATTCATAAAAATAAGATAGAAATCCCTTCCATTCTTCACAAAAACTCTAAGTACCAACAACAAAGAAAAAACCATATTGATCACTGGTGAATAGCACAAGCCACCTATTAAAATAACTTTAATGAAATATTATAGTTAAAAATAACCAACATGCTGCTCAAAATATACAGCCAAAGTTTAACTCTGCTTTAACTCCATTTTAACTCTGCTTCCCTATCCTTCCCCAAACTTCACTGAGGGGCTTCAGACCCTTACTTAGCTACCCTGAAATGCATGAACTGCTTTGTTATGTGAATTTATAAACACAGCAACATTCATTTTGAAAGCATCCAAGTGACGTGGGGGTCAAGATCTGTTTTCATGCGCTTTAGGGTCATACGTTTACAGGCATTTAGGCGCCTAAAAGAACCTAATAGGCGGTTAGTAGGATTTTCAAAAGTGCAAGGTACCAAACTCCCCTTGAAAGAAGTGAGCCAGGACACTTTCCAAAATCCTATGTCAGCCACTCCTCCACACCTTTAGGCAAATCTGGTTGTATGTGACTTAGAAGCACTAGTTCCATTGCCTTTTAGTGGAACTTGTGCGCTTAAGTCCTGAGACACTTTTGGAAATTGCACCCTACATTCTTTAATTGAGGGATTCTCTTTTAATCCTTCTGCAGCAGTTTGCAATATCCTGGGTTGTGCCTATACCACTACTATGTCTCCAGAATTCTTGTTACCAAACAAAGGTTATTATCAGGGAAGATGGCAAAGCATCAAAGGCAACAATTAAGTAATGACAGGATGTCATTCCCAGAAACCCTGTGTTCCAAGAACGTTGCAGCAACATGGCAAGCCAGAAGTACATAGCTGGAAATGTAGACATCTGTGTAACTTAAAATCATGGTCTAACAGGCCAGTCACTGAACCAGAAGCAAGAGTCCTGTGTGCTATTCCTGGTTCTGCCATGGACATGCTGCATAACCTCAAGCAAACAACTTCACCCCTCAAGTTTCCCTACCATGTTTCATTGCATTGTCCTCCTAGCTTGGAAGATCCTGGAACAGAGACTGGCACTCAAATGTGTGTGTACAGCACCTATCACAACTGGGCCCTGGAACCTGAGGTGATACCGTAATGAAAATTAGTAATAGCAGTATTTTCAAATACAGATAATAAAAATAATTTATTTTTGAAGATTCTTACTTATGAGAAAAAATAGGTTGCCAGGACAACTAATGTGGACACTTATTGTTAAAAGTAAGATGGAAGACAAATGTATTGTTGTTACCAAGACTAATAAACTGCTTTCCTAACTGGAACATCAAAAGCCAATTGCAATTACATTATGGCTGTGTTTTCAGAATACCTCAGTCCTAATCTGATGTTCCCTTGTGCCGGCTAACATTTCATCAGCATCCGTACAGACAATTAAAGACTTGTTCTCATACAAAACCAAAATGGTTCTGCTTGGTATTGATGGGTCAGATTCTCCAAAGAACTCAAGACCAGTTTCCTGTCATTTACAGATTTCCAACTGGTTCAGATGGACCAGTTGAGAAGTTGTAAATAGAGAGTAACTGATTTCCAGCTAGACACTCTATGGCTGCTCTAGGTGTGACTGAGAATAGAACCCCTTCCACTCAGATCTGCCTTCACAGCTCCCAAGGAAACAGTCTACCAGTGTGTTCACAGCACTCAGGGCTATTTACCAGGAACTTTCCATGGCATCCATGTAAGAATTTACAGTATTATTAGTCCAGTGAGGAGGCCCAGCTGACAGAATTCCCTTCTTGCCCTGAATTCTGAAAGTCCCTTCTCATTCTTTGTCTTTTGGTGAGGTGATTTGGGGGGCGGGGGGCAATGGACAATAAAGAGCTTTGGACAACAGCTGTGCAGCTTCTCTTCTTCCACAGGAGTAGGATAGCAGGTAGCTTGCTACATATCTGGATCTGAGATCTCCTGCAGAACAAGGTCCCCTGTCTCTATTTACCATGCTGCATTTATTTACTCTATTTACCATGCTGTTAGCAGATTGAAATAACCTCCCAGGTCACTGGAATCTCATGGGGGAGTCCTTCATCTCTCCAGGTGACACACAATTGTATGTGCTTGTTCTTGATATAAAACCTGTAACCATCCTCTAACCAGAGCTGCTAGAGGATAACCCTGGAACAGCAGTCAGGCATCTTCAGAGACGCTGTTGTGCCTATCATCCTTGACCACCACTCGGTATGAAATGCGCATGAAGGAGCCAGTGAGCAGCAGAACCAAAAGGATGAGGAGTAATGACCAAACCCCATTTTCAATCCCTTTCAGAAGGATTAGCTCATCTTCAGGGATGGTGTTGGTCAGATTCAGCATGTACCCAAGAGGCCAGCCAGCTGACGTATCACTGATCTAATGAAAAAAATAATGAGAGGAGGAGAGGGGGGTCTGAATCATGAGATTGGTGGCAGTTGAAAAGGTCTGAGTGTTCAGACAGATCACAACAGTTGTACTCAAAGCTCAGTTAATTTTATCTAAGACTCTTTACTCCATAAGTCTCATAAGAGTAGGCCCTTTGAGAGAAGCCCTAGTTCCTCCTTAGTTATTTAAAATTTTCTGCTTCTGGCCCTAGCCAAGAAGTGCAGAGAGGTTAGTTTTTCAAGATAGCTCTGAATAAAACACCTCTGTCTTTAGAGGACTCAGAATCTGAACCCAAATTTTAAAATGAACCCAAAGAGATTATATCAGATCCCCAAACATAAGTGAGTATTAGCTTTTGGGGACTTTCAACATGCAGGGAAAGTTCCTTGTTAGGACCGCTTGGATTCAAACCCAGAACAGCCAAGCTAGCAAACAGAGGCTAAGTCCGTGGTTCCACCAGCTGGCTGGTCAGATACCAGCCCCATCCCAGCCTGGTCCCTCCCATGAGGATGTTAATAAGAAGTCAAATGACCAGGAAGAACTATGGGAACTGCGAGCCTCTGACTGGAGGTATATAAAACCCCTCCTACATCCTGTGGGACTTGTCCCAGCAACAACACTGTTGTTTGTGCCTCTGGACCTCTGCCTTGCTCATGCCTCATCCCAGCCTCACCTTAGTCCCTGCACCTGCCTTGTTTGGACCTCCTGGCTCTGATCTTCCACCTGCCCTGACCATGATACCACCTCATCCCTTGACCTGATGACTTGGACTGCCACAGATATTTGGTGTGAACCCTAGCCTGACTATGGTAAGTCATTAAGTGACTGGCCACCCATGGCCTGGTTGATCCTGACACTCAGGATCTCTTAACTCAGACCAAACTATCCAGTCAGAAAGCCATGAAGATGTCTTTTTACCTTTGTTTTTTAAAGACATTCCAGGCTATCTGCCTTCCTCCACTAATTATGAAATTCGTACTTCCCCTATGTGATGGTTTGTTTCAATAGATGCACAGTTGCTTGTTGAAATTTTAACCTGCTTGCTTGTGATGTGTGTCAATTCTTGTAATAGTCATAATAGAAATGTATAGCATATTTTTCTGAGGCTCAGCTGACTGACCTGTTTATCATAATAATGAACTTATTTTATAAAAAAAATACAGTACTGAGGAGAATTGCTTGGTTCAGGTTCTGTCCATCTGAGTGAAAGTATCTGTTTCACTTCTGTCTATGGAGAAAATCAGTCTAGAAAAAAATATTTTCCTGGGAAGAACTGACAGTCAGCCAGGAACAATAAGGTCCATGCAACCTTGCACAAAATAACTGTGAAAGAAGGCCCATCCTATCTAAGGCACTTCTATCTAACTCACTGAAAAGACCATTCTTATCTGAAGCATCACATTCGACATTACTGACCTGGAATGCAGTCTGGGCAGAACTGTCCAAGTCAAACTGGTATCCCATTGCATGTAGATGGTAGATGAAAGTGGATAGGACACAGTAGTCAGCAAGCATGTTTGGCCTTTTCTTGAACTTCTCATTCAGCTAACAACAAAAATTGTTGAAAAGTTAAAATTGTCACAGATCATATTTTTTCTAGCCCTCTAGTATGATAAAATCTCCCTTTCCCTGCTCTGTGCTATGGTTTGTTGAACTGCTGCAATACTCAGGAATGCTTTCAGATGTCTTACATATACTTATGGAGGAGCCAAAGGTCTTAGCAGAGTTGTAGCCCCAGATGTGTACATGGAATAGGCAAAGCAGGCAAACCAAGTGGGTTTTCTCTCACTTACCTCTTTCCTAGACATCCCACAAAGTAAGTCAGTTGCTTGGCCCAAGTCAGTATAGGGTTCCATCTCCTTCAGGAAATTCAATGTCTTAGAAGTCACCTAGGCCAAGGCAAAAATAACCATTAAAAATCATACCCCCTCAATCCCTCAAGTGAGGCAGACAAGTAATCATATATATGCCCTCAGAGAGCTCATTATGGAGGCCCCGCATGCCAGGAATCATTACTGTTATTAGGGCCTGCAATCTACTACATTTCATTACTTTCCCCAGGAGCATGTATTCTGAAGGTGTGACTGCAGCTACTAGAGCAGATAGAAGCCCAAAATAGATTTGGAGCTCATCTAGGACCTTTCACTCTAAAGTGTTCCCCAGAACTTACTGCAGACCACTGAGGAACTAGGATACAATGGCTACATCATCCCACTGTGTTGTTTGAACCCAAAATATTCCAACCTAAAAGTTAGTGAGTAAACCACACAGACACAGATAATGTTGCAAGTTGCACTGAACTCATGAACATATAGAGCATCTATACACGTGCTCTGGGGAGGAAAGGAGGCGCTGTAATTAAAGCAACTCTGAGAGTCGCTCTAGTTAAAGTGCTGACAGTGCCACAAGTATTCAGCGTCCCATGCTTCCAAATGGCAGTGGGTGGGTGCTTTAACTAAAGCTCATTTGGCAAGGTTTAGGTAAAGCATCGCATCCTCACCACCATTCGGGAATGCAGGGATGCTTAATACATGTGACACAGAAGCTGCTGGAGTGATCTAATTAGCACACTCCAGCAGACTCTTTTAATTGAGTCTGCTCCAATGTGTGCTAATTAGCACATGGCAGAGAAGAGGTCTGTCACATATATAGGTGCCCTTAGATCCTAGAGGACTTGTGAAGCAGCAGGCTGTCACTGTTTTGAATATCACTAGGTGCAGACAGAAATGGTAATTTTCACCTAATCTGGCCAAACCGCATTCTGTGACCAAGTAGAAGTGCATGGCTCCAGAGCACTTTAAAATGGCCCACTCCTGCAACAATCTGAACCCTCATCAGAGGGTTCCAAAACAGAGCACTTTCAGTAACTGACTGCAGTTCAGCCCTGCTCTGGTGCTGTCTTCAGAATGGGAGTGGGGAAAGGGATCACAAGGAGTTTGGTTTGAGTTTTTTTCAGCTTCTGCTGGAAGATGAGGCGGGTGGATTGGAGCCCCTCCCTGAGGTGGGGGAGCACTCAAATCCACCCACCCCACCCTCCAGCATCCCCTGGGGAACCCCCAGAATGAGCTTCTTCCACTCCCTTTCCCCCCCCTCATTCTGAAAACAGCACAAGGGCTGGGAGCAAGGAGGGGCATTCCTATGGGGAAAGCAGCTGCAGGCTCACAGCTGCTGTAAACAGCGGCTTGATTCCCCAACTTCTGGGACCCAACAGCGAACTTCTGTTGGGTCCAGGGGATTGTTGTAACTCATGGTGCTTCCTGCAAAACACCATGAATTAAAATGGGGAGCTACTTTTCCTTCTGAGCCTATTGTGTTAACACAATTCAGATTCTTTGGCCACTTCTGCAGATCCCTACCCCTTTAGCTCAAAGAAAATTTGTGACCATTATTAGTCTCATGGTTCTAGCATATGGTTGAAGGGGTCTTGTTCCATCCAACAGAGTAAGGCTATATAACTGGCAGTCCATGAGGAATTAATGTGTTTCCCCCTGGCCTTCTACTTGACTGACTGCTGCCCCCATTATCTCTTTGGCTGCTGCTGAAGTTGGGGCCTCTAAGTTCCTCACCTCCATCAGCTTTTGCTTCCTGCATCCTCCCTAGGGAGTGAGATGATGCAGCCCATGGCACTGGGGGAGCCGATGGCATGGTGCAGCAGCGTAGCAGGGGGGAACATGCATGGTGTAGGAGGGTGCAGCCCAGCAGCCCATGGCTCACAATAGTGCAGACTCACAAGTGTAGCTTGCACAGCATGCAGCCCCGGGCCATTTACAAGCTGGACAGCCATGCAATAGAGGAAGAAGGTAATGCTCCATTTACATACAGCCAGACCAATTCTGATTAATTCCAGCAGAGAGTGCACATACACACTTGCTAATTTTACTATATTTCTCAGCTTGTCAGCTGGGTGCATCTCTTAAGAGACTCCTGCTTAAAGCATACACTAATATAAAAGAGAACCTACCAGAAATTTAGTTCCACTAGGCTTGTGAGCTCCATTTGGAGAGCAATCTGAAAAGCTGCAGAAGGAGGATGAGTTGAATAAGTTTCCCACAAGTTTCCTGCAGGCAGAAGAATTACTGGAGCCAGTGATGTGAAACGTGTCCTCATGGGCAGGTACACTTAAAGGATCGTCACTGGCAGTGCAGGGGTCAGCATCCACAGAATGAAGCAGAACTTCACGGGAGTAGGAAAGAGGCCAGCACGGGTTAGATGCATTTCTTGCATAGCCCTGGTCCTAGAGGGACAGGTATACAGAGAATGAGGGATTGGAGTCTGTAACAGGAAGGTAAATGGCAACAAAACTTAAACACTTTGGCTTCAGCAAACCAGATTTATCACAGAGACAAGTAGATTTCAAAAGGTTCTTACAAATTGAGTACCCAACCATTTAGCTGCTCTAAACTGTTTTAACCTGTGCCAAGTTGGGACTTAAACCCACATGGTACTGAATGCTCTCTGGCTTCAATGTGGGGTGCCAGTGTTTGCCACCCTCCAGGCTGGAAACTGAGAAAAAATGCCCCTTCTAGGATTTCATCTCCTTGTTTCTTGCCAAGCCAGAAATACAGCTTTTCTCACAATACTTTGATCTTCTCTTCCATCCCAAAGCAGGGAAGCAGAAGCATGAGAAAGTTAAAAGAGTTTAATAAGTCACACAATTTTTCAGGATTGAAGAGCAGGCTTTTTCAGTTTGAGTTTGCAGTAAATGTTCCACTCTTATTTCATAGAATTACAGAAAACTAGGGTTAGAAGGGACCTAAGGAGGTCACCTAGTCCAACCCCCCTACTCAAAGTAGGATCATCCCCAGCTGGATCATCCCCAGCTATTTCATCCATGTCAGTTCAGTCCTTTCACATACAGGTGAAGTTACACATTACAATTAGACCATACTAAATCTGTGGAAGGTTAAATAATGTTGTAGTTAGTGTGCTTGAGCAGTTGCATGTTAAGGATAGTTTCTTGCCTGCAAAGCTCCGAACTGCCACTAGAGGGCAGGGGTATGACTAGGAGCCAGGACACCTGGGGCATTTATACATAAGCTTGCAGGTAGCATCAGGTGCTTTTAGATGCACCCAGGATGTTTCACATGCAGTTGTATCAGCGCCAAAATGTGCATCAGCACTGAGAAAATAGCAGTGGCGTGCTTTTGAACTAAAACACATCAAAGGAGTTTTAGTTCAAAAGCACACTGCCACCATTTTCTGCGTGCTGATGTGCATTTTGCCACTTGTACAACCACACATGATGCAGTGCAGTGTGTGATTAATTGAGTCTGCTCTGACATGCTGGATCTCCAGCGTGTTGCAGATCAAAAATGTATGCGCATAAATGCCCCAGGCTCTATCCCTCAGAGGGGAGTGAGGGCTAGAAAATGCTGCATCCTGGGCTGCTGGAGAACTGTATACTCATTTTATCTTCATGGAGTAGACTGAAGTTACTCAGTTCGAGCATACCTACTGCTAACTGCTTGTTACAGACATGTTCCTTACTTGTACTAAGGGAGTATCAATGTTAGAGGGTGTCTGAGCTGGCTTCAATCACCAACTTTATTGCTTTTTAGTTACACTCATTTAATGTGACAGGTTTGAAGCAGTCATGAAGTAGGTGAGGACCACCCTGGCAGACACTCACTTGTACAACTTTCAAAAGCAGCCTCTTAAGAACCTGGTCCCTGCCATAGCACAGGAAGCTATGGGTGTTGACCTTGTATGTGTGCCCATACAGCTGTAGCATCACCTCCTTCTCAGGATCTTGGCTTTCTCCTTTCAACATGAAAGTCATCTGTAAGAAGTCTCTTCTCAGGGTCATGACACCTACCGTTCCTTTTCTGGATTGGATCCAGTGTCCTGTCCATGCATACTAGACCAAAGGGAATCAGAGAGGAAGGTTTTAAAAACAGAGATCCTCCTAACCCGGAGAAGCAGAGAAGAGCCCCAACTTGTACCAACCTGATCAAGAGCGGCTTCTTCTGCAGCCCCTGCCATCCTTCTGCAACATCAACTTCTCCCTATCCAAGTCCCCACTGCAAACTACCGCTTTTCTCTTTTGATGAAACCTCCCTCCCTTTGAGGCTGTTTCTGCATTGCACCTGTCCAAACAGACAGGCTCACGTGAAATCCAGAGCTACACTGCACATCACATGAAATCAGCTTTCTAATGGAATACAGCCCTTTAGCCAATAACTGGACATCTAGGAATCTAACCTTTATACTGATTTGTGATTCTGAATCAGGCAAAGCAAAACTATTGAGCGCTGCCAACCTGTGGAGGAAACAGAACCAGGCAGCCAGGGAAGTATAAACAAGTCTCATTTATGCTCTCAAGGCAGTTTTGCATATGGAGCAGATGTCAAGAATTTGAGTGGAATGGTTGGTAAAGAACAAGAGAAAGGGTATACAGACTACAGACTGGAGCTGGATTTTGAAAGAGACCTGGATCACTTTTTGTCAAGAATTTGTTAAATTCTGAAATAATGGAAAGCAGTGGGGCCCAGGGGATGAAGCACTGGACTGAGACTGAGGAGAGCTGGGTTTTATTTCTGACCCTTCCACTGGCTGCTGGGGTGACCTTAGGTGATTACTTCACCTCTGCTTCCCCTCCTGTAAAATGGGGATAATGATGCTGATCTCATTTGTAAAGTGCTTTGATCTGCCTAGCACTGTATTGAAGCTAGACACCATTCTGAAACGATGCATATGGTGGATGTTATTCAACCAACCACTCATCCAAAACATGGCTCAGCCATAACTGAATTTAAACCATTCCTAGGCACTGTTTTAAGCCACTGTCAGGAGCTCTGGTGGATCCAAACCATCAAGGCCACTTCACCTACCTTCATTCTATTTCTGTTTGATTATGAGAGACTTCCAGCCACTTCTGCACTCCATTATGCTGACACTACTCAGCTGATATGACCCCTTTACCTTGATGAAGTTCTCCAGGAGATAGTTAACAGCAGCCCACAGGAACACCCCTTCATTTTGACTGGACAGTATTTTCACCCCCCGGAAGTCAAAGGGGTATGACTTCAGCATGGAGGTCACAGCAGCTAGAAGAGCATCAGCAAGTGCAGGGTTGGTGAGACTGAGTGAAGAGGAAAGAAGCACATTAGTGAATAAGGAGCCCCAGGAACAATGTCAAATAGCAATTGCATCAGTGCTCCTGATATGATGCCTACTTTGAGAACTACCACAACAAGATACAGTTGTAATGTTACACTAATTAGCTGCACCAATTACTAGCACAGTCACGCTGCCTAACAAGTACATACAGACTGTGGAAGCAAAAACTAAGGTCTCAGGATGATTTCAGTGTTTAGGCCCTAGCCTAGAATTTGGGCGAAACAGGCTTAGCCCCCCTGCTCCACAGCAGGTTGCCTTTGTGACCATAGGTAAATCCATTTCAGGTGGTTATGCTCCAGTTCCTCCTCTGTTGAAGGAGCAAACCAGCACTGCCCTTCCTTCTCAGGGTGTTGTGAGAATAATACTGCGAGGTACTCAGCTAACATGAAAACCAGTAATGGAAGCCACATAAGTGCCTGGGATACAGTGGACATTCACACTACAGCTTGCAGCATTCTGGCAAGTATCCCTGGCATATCCAAGTGTTACAGAAAGACATTGTTAATACCAGCTAAATTACCTGCCCTGCACACATTTCATCTTCCAAAAAATGCAGGCTTCCTCATCAGCACAAGCAGTAAGGAAGACTCTAAATTAGCCGGTAGCACAAATAAAGACGCTTGTCCCTGTGACAGTGTTATGATGTACATGTGACAAAAATTCTTTTTTGTATGGCTTAATGGCATCAGACATTACATGTACCTGAGTTTTGTGGGTTTTAAATGAGTTTGCATTATTGCAAACTTCCCAATGTAGTTTAGTTCACAATGTTACCATTAATCAGCTCGCCCTCAGCCACGGGGGAGGCGGGCAGGCTACACAGGGAAAGAAGGCTCAGACCTCTCAGTGCTTCTGCCTTCAGCAGGCTCCTGCACCTGGGACCACCTGGGAATGGCCTGGCTTGCCCCTGGGGCAGCACAGGAAAGCAGCAGGAGGGTTTGCTGGTGGCCAAAGAAGGAGGTGGGGACAGTGCAGAGGATGCTGGAAGCCTGGGTGGGCTGCTAGCTGGCTGGGTGCTACCACAGCTTGGAGGCGCCTGATCCAGCACTTCCCCGAGCCTGCCTGGGCTTCCAGCACCCTGTGCACCATTCCCGCCACCTTCTCCAGCTGTCAGCAAACACCGCCACGCTCCTGCCACCTCCCCACGCTGCACCAGGGGCAAGCCAGACTGTTTCCAGGCAGCCCCAGGCATCCTCCTGGCCACAGGAGCCTGCTGAAGGCAAAAGCAGCAAGGAGCCCAATCTTTTTTCTTTTTAGTGGAGCCTGCCTGCCTCTCCCATGGCCAGGAGGTGAGCTGACAGATCACTGGCTCAGATTAAGGTGGGAGAGATGCTGTGGGAGAGGCAGGCAGGCTTCACCAAGGTGGTGGGGGGAGGGAAGGATCAGTCCCCTTGCCACTTCTGCCTTCAGCAAACACCTGCAGCTGCCAGGACAATCACTTATATACAATGATGGAAATTGAAACAGAGAGGTTTCAATTAAAAACTCAATTCAGGGGGCATAGAATGTAACCCAATGGACCTAACCCCTGTCATAGGTACAAGCACCCTAAGACTTTTTGTCTTTTCTGCTGGCCAAGCTTACCTGCTCAGTGTAATCAAAGATGAACCATTATTACAGAATGGAGAGTAGAAGACAATGTTATATAGTTTATAAATGTGAGCAATTGAAACCTCCACTCACTTAAGCAGCCTCATGCTAGCAGTTGCTCCTAGGTAGACAGGGGTTTGGCTGTGCTGTTGCTCTGGAATTGCCTCCATTGCTTGTTTCAGGCATGCCTTTAGGCTGTTTCCAGCTTCTTGAGGGCATGTTGAGTAGTTAGAGATTCCAGGGCCTATGGTAAATGCAGGAAAGAAACTCAAGAAATATTACTACAGAATGAATTGATAGCGGGGTTCAGGAGCCTTTAGACACAGAGGCCATATCCACACATGCAGGTATGTGTGATTTATAGATTTAAAGATTCATAGATGTTATGGTTGGAAGGGACCTCAATAGATCGTCAAGTCTGACCCCCTGCATAGGCAGGAAAGAGTGCTGGGTTCAGATGACCCCAGCCAGATGCCTATCTAACCTCTTCTTGAAGACTCCCAGGGTAGGGGAGACCACCACCTCCCTTGGGAGCCCATTCCAGATTTTGGCCACTCTAACTGTGAAGTTCTTCCTAATTTCCAGTCTAAATCTGCTCTCTGCTAGCTTATGGCCATTATTTCTTGTGACCCCCAGGGGCACCTTGGTGAGCAGAGCCTCACCAATTCCCTTCTGCGCCCCCAAGATGAATTTATAGGCAGCCACAAGGTCACCTCTCAACCTTCTCTTGCGGAGGCTGAAGAGGTCCAGTTTCCCTAGACTTTGCTCGTAGGGCTTGGCCTGCAAACCCTTAACCATATGAGTGGCCCTTCTCTGGACCCTCTCCAGGTTATCCACATCCCTCTTGAAGTGTGGCGCCCAAAACTGGACGCAGTACTCCAACTGGGGTCTGGCCAGCGCCCGATAGAGGGGAAGTATTGCCTCCTTGGTTCTGTTTGTCATGCATCTGCTGATGCATGACAAAGTGCAGTTCGTCACACTGACGACTCATGTTCATCTTGGAGTCCACTAGGACTCTGAGTTCCTGTTCCGCTTCCATGCTACCAAGCAGGTTATTTCCTAGGCAGTAGGTGTGCTGGACATTTTTCCTACCTAGGTGCAGCACTTTGCATTTCTCCTTGTTAAATTGCATTCTATTTTTTTCTGCCCATTTGTCCAACCTGTCTAGGTCTGCCTGCAGTTGTTTCCTGCCCTCCAGTGTGTCAACTTCTCCCCACAGTTTTGTATCATCCACAAACTTGGACAGAGTATACTTTACTCCCTCGTCCAAGTCACTGATAAAGACATTGAAGAGTATTGGTCCAAGGATTTGTGGCACCACAAACCGCATGCATTGCACATTAAATTAATAATTTGCTACAGAGATTTCCCAGTAGCAAAAAAACCCAAAACAGTGCAAAGCACACCAAAATAGCATGTGCCAGGACAAACACAGAGCCCCTGCGCTGAGGTATGTGGAGAAGGGGGAGCAGCAAGCCCAGGGTTGCCTTTCCCTCATCTTAGAACCATAGAAAACTAGGGGTGGAAGGGACCCCAGGAGGTCACATCTAGTCCAACCCCCTGCTCAAAGCAGGACCATCCCCAGCTAGATCATCCCAGGCAGCACTTTGTCAAGTCAGGCCTTAAAAACCTTCCAGGATGGAGATTGCACCACCTCTCTGAGTAACGTGTTCCACTGCTTCACCACCATCCTAGTGAACAAGTTTTTCCTGATATCCAACCTAAATGTCCCTTGCTGCAATGTTCACAGCTGGATGGGGTGCAGTGTCCCTCAGTGCAGAGGCTCCACAGTGCACAGAGATGGGAGGAGTTGTACCCTGGGCTGCCTGCTCCCCTGTCTCCACTTGCTGCTGTCTGGCTGGGGCACAGGGTACCTCAGCACAGCAGCTGCCTGCTGGCTAGCCCCGCACAGCACATGGAGCCCAGTCAAAGCAGCACACCAGGAGCTGGGAGGAGCTGGGCATTGGCAGTTTGGGACAATAATGTGTCCCACAACAAAGGGCATATGTAGACACTTCTAAAGATATAACCAAACCTGTACAGCAAATATTACACCAGGCTGAACCATTATCCTGCCTGCAGAAATGCTCAACCATGATGCTTCAGCACAGGGAGATAAAAATGAATGTGGGTAAATGTGACATGGCAAATTTAGGCCAAGAACTGAAAAGCTTCTCCTACCAAGCTACACTATATCAGCCCTAAAAGCTCTGGCTTAGAGATCTGAGGTTATCACAACCCACAAGGACATGACTGAGTGTCTCTGCCCTCAAGAAAGAGACACAGACACAGACACAGCAGGCTTAGTCAAGACTCATGTGTCTGCTCCCTTCTCAAACCACTTCCTCATGTGTACAGGAAGGTTTCTAAAAGTTATTGTAGCTGCCAGCAGTTGTACAGGAAGGCTCTGCTCAGAGGCCAGAAGTGTCCTATGCATGCAGAGTGATTTTTTTTTCTTAAAATATTTTTAAAACAAATTACTTTGAAATTAAACAGCTAAAACAGTGATTCTCAGCCGCAGCACTATGAGATCCTTTTAAGGGTGTCATGGGGTGCTGCACCATATTAGCAGTATTAGGTGTGCAAATACCTACACGAGTCATTAAAAAAAAAAAAACCCAATCCCAGAGATTTTAAATAGAAATCCATAGTATGAAAAACATTTCTAATCTGCTGTGGACTTTCTGAGATGTTTGCAGCAGAAGAATTGGTCTGTTATTTTTCTGTAGTCAAAAAAAAAAACAAGTGAAAACTAAGAGCTGGCATTTTATCAGGGGTGCAGGAATCTAACCACAAGTGCCTTGAGTCTAACGAGGTTGAGAACTGGTGAACTAGAAAAATCTCTCACAACAAATATTTGTGTTTACTGTAAAGACAGTAACCACCGGGGATCCAGGTGTTCCGTTCACCACGGGAAATGTAGTAAAACCTGGGTTTTCTCCTTTAAAGAAGAAAAACACAGGAAATGGTGGGTTTTCCCTTGCAGGCTGGCAGAGTTCCAGCCTACAAGGGGCTAGAGGGAGTTGGAGGAGGGCAGTCAGGCGGGGGGCATCATGTGTGGTGGGAGGGAGTTGGGCAGGGCTAGGGCTAGGGCTAGGGCTAGGGCTGCAGCTGCTGCCTAGCCCAGGCGGTGCATGGGGCCATGTGCAGCCGCAGGGCTCTGGCAGGGAGTGAGACAAGGCCATGGCTGGGTCATCCAGGGGGCTGCCTCCCTGGCACTGCACACACTCCAGAGGGGCATGGGGGGAACATGCCCCCCAGATTTGTGCACAGGGTGGGTGTGGGCTGCTTGCTGTGGGCTCAGGGCTCCCTTCCCTTCTGCCCTACCCCCAGGGCCTTCACAGCCCAGTGGGCAGGACCCAGCACAGCAGGGCAGAGCGGGGCAGGGAAGCTAGGCGCTGCCGCCTTGAGCCCCGCACCACCGTGGCGAGATGCCCCCTGCCCTCCCAGCAGCAGCAAGGGTGGCAGCACACAATTGTGTCCCTTGCTGCTGCTGGGCAGGCAGGGGGCACCTAACCATAGAGGTGTGGCGCTCCCAGCAGCACCACAAGCCTCCCTGCCTGGCTTCACTCTGTCCTGCCACACCGGGTCCTACCCACTGGGCCACATTAACCGCTGCCTCCCATGTGTGGCACCCAGGGCTTGGGCACTGCTGCGGGGGCAGGGGCTGCAGACCTGGGTCCCTGGCCCCATAGCCTTGGTAGCTGAGGGCCCCCTCCAGCAGGGCTGGGAGGGGTGGGGGGCTGTGGGTGGGGAGTGAGGGGCACCAGCAGTGCCAGGGGGCTGTGGATCAGGAGTGAGGGGCACCAGCAGGGCTGGGGGTCAGGAGTGAGGGACAATGGCATAGGCAGGGCACCAGCATTTCAGGGCTGCTCAATGCCACAAAGGTGTGGCAGGATACAGCCACAGCTGGACCTGCATCCTGGTGAGCAAAGGGGGTAGGGGAACCTCTGATTTTTCCATGATAAAAATCCCCAAATCAAATGCCAAAATATATAGGTATTTAGAATTTCTTTTATTATAATGATTGAGGCACTGGTAGGGTACCAAAGTGCTTTAAGATTGTAAATATATCAATAAAACATTGTGTTCAACTGATATATAGTGGTGTTTCATTTAAATAACAGATTTGGGGTATTTTAAATCAGAAAATTTGTAGTTTTTTATCAGAGAATTTATGATTTTTAAAAATAGAAAACCAGGATCCCTGGTTACCACAGATGCATTCTTTGTCATGTAATAACATACAGTGTTTAGAGTTATACAGGACTAGCCCATTGTTATCTGGTATCCAATTTAAAACTCTTGAACTTTGTTTGATTGTGGCCCAGTTTAAGAAATCATGCCTTTAAATACAAGCAGGTGCTTAAAACTTAAAAGCCCAGACTTTCATGAATACTAATGATTTTATGCATGTGTAAGTGTTTTCCTAAATAAGTACCTGTATACCATACTTGTGGCTTCTTAGTTATGAATTTGCTAGGCTTAAACATATAAGATAGTTATTACCCTTTCTCTTTCAGGCTTCAGTAGGATGTGTCCTAGAGATCAGATCCTGCCTCAGTCATTATTGTTCATTAAGGATTTCATTGGATGACAAAACACTGGTAGGAACCTATGATAGTCCCATAATTTCAGAATAGACTATTAAATGTAGGATCAGAAGGAAAGAATGGAGCACTGAGTGAAAGCAATTTGCAGTGGTAATTGTGGGAAGATTTTAAAGTTAGAATTTAACCAATAATCTTTAGACCCACATATTGGCTCTTGAAAAAATGAATTGATTAAGCTATATTTTCTTCAATTTTCATTTGCTACAAAGTGCCAATGTTAGATCCATTTTTTTGGTCTCTAATATACATGCCAATATTGGATTTAAGTGACCTTTGTTCAGTTTCCTTGAAGTTTGATTAAAAAAAAAATCTGTCTTAGGTTTGCTCTGCCTAGGCTTAAAGATAGTAACAACAAATGCATTCTTAGTCATGAAATAACGTACAGTGTTTAGAGTTATAGTATTATATCAAATGTTTCACTGTTTGTAGATTTGAAAAGGGGAACAAGAAATTAGGTTTATAATGAAAGCTTAGGATATGCCTATGCAGCAACCCAAGGTATAACTGCAGTTTATGCACACATGTGACCATAGCAGCAGAGAGCTCAGTCCTAGAACCCACAAGTCGTTCCTACCAGCTGCATTACTTAACTAGCAGGGTACAGTCACACTTCCTCTTGCTCCCTTTCTCTGGCCTAATTAGGTATTTTTCTGCACAGCTTCAAAAGGAAGAGTAAAGAACACTACCACTCAGGAGCAGCTCAGACCCCAGTATGAGGACCCTCTCCAGAGAAGTGCAAGGTGTGTGTTTGTACCCCTGCAGAGAGAGGAAGGAACTGAACCCAGGTCTCCCACATCATGAGTAAATGCCCTGAGCTATTGCATCAAAAGCACTATCTCCTCCTCCGGTTATTTTAAAAGGAAGGAGCAAACTCCAGTCCAAAAGGGTTTAAATGCCTAATTCCAGGAGAGGAGTGAGGGCTATGAATCCCAAGTGGAAGTAGCCATGAAAGCCCTGAAGGGGCATGGCATGCCTCTTCCTCAGCACTTCATTTTGGCCATCTTAGGTTGTCTCCACTTAACATGCCAGGTGTTCTGAAGCCCCTAACTTTCCTCAGGTACAGGAGTTTAGGGCCCTAACTATGGACTGTGTATTTCACTCTGCTCCTCCTTCCCAGTTTTCCATGTAAGGCATCCCAAGAGTGCCCCGCCACATGTGCTGAGAGTGCTGCTCTGTACCTGTTCATCCAGCACCCCTTCCCTGGAGAACCACAACAGTGTGGGAGGTGTTCAGATTTTCCCAGCATTCACTGGTACAAATGCAGCCAATAACATGCAAAAGCTCTAGGCTAGTGACAGGCCATGACTAACTAGATGGTTAGAAAAGTTGCTGGGTGAACATTGTTGATGCTAGATGTAACTAGGGCTGTTACGAACTGCTTACTGCCATAATTGTAATGTTGACACATCTAACCACAGTTCGCCACTTAAGAGGGTGAGCTACAGGTGACAGGCAGAGCTCTTTCTTCTCTTTGCTGAATTAAATGCAAGGGAGGGAAGGGTTTGACATCTTTGCTGCTACAGTAGCGTAACTAGAGGCAGTTTTCTTCAGGCATGAGATAACACTGAGGAAGCTTCTTTACAGTGAAGAAGGCTAGACATGGGATTTTGATTTCTGCAAGAGCTGATCTTGCAGAAAGCAGTTCCCAGAATCACAAGCTTTTAAAATATATATGTAAGTCCCACTGTGATTAGTTCTGCTTCTGCTATTGTCCTTTATTGTTCCACTGGACATGCCTTAGGAAGAAGAGTTGGTATGTGTGGCTCTGCCACTAATTCATTGTTAGGACTTCAGCTATGAGATCTTCTTGGTGCCTCCATTTCATCATCTGTAAGGTGGAAGTAAAAACACTTACCTGTAGTTGCTCAGAGATCCTCAAGTGAAGGGTGATAGCTATCCATGTATAAAGACCACTCAGAAAGATTGGGCTGCCCAGTCTTCAGTATCATCAGCAACCTGATCTTTAACTACACAGGATGCTTGACTCAAGAAGCTTGCAAAGAAATGTCATTAAAGCAAGTTTCCTTAGTTTCCATCCATCCAGTGCCAGAAATAAATGACATCCACTCAGTAGCAGGAAATCAGCTATCTTACCTTGCACAGTACAGGTGCTATGTTCACTGACCACTCCAGTGTTATTCTCCTTCTTGGCTGACCACTGGTATATGAAAAGGGTAGTGTGGGATGGCCCAGCATCCAGAACAATGCCATACTGAAAAAAACCCACAAGATCATACATATTCTCCTGTTGCACACATGTTCACACTCTTGTTATTACAGGTTTGTACTACATTGCACAAGTACTCAGTATAGCCAGCTGCAAAAGTAACTCCCCTATGATTATTCTCCTCCTAGATGGTGCCTGCTGTGATGGAGTGGCTCTCTGCTACTCTAACCCTTTCTTTGTTTTTTTTAGTGTTATTCCTTTCTCATCTTCAGTCTTGATCTTACAAGTCACCTACCCATGAATAAGTCCAGCCTTCTACCTGCTGGTCAGAGCATTGAGGCCAGACAAATTAAACTTACCAGACTTTGCTTCATCAAGCATTCCCCATAAACATTTGTAAACTCAGGTCTACAATCAGGCTAGAAACTTTCTTTAAATTAAAAAGTTTATTCTGCAAAAGTTGGTGGCACATCTGTAGAGGAATCTTCTCACTCATTATGCACAAGCAGATTTTTCAAATCCTGCCCAATGAAGAAGGGCCAGGCTAATCACAGAAAGTAACTACCTGCTGGGTACCCACTCAGATAGTTGCTTTCAGCATGAATGCAATGGTTGATGGGGCACAGCTGTGTTTTCAGGGCATCATATAACACCTAGCTGTCTGCAAAGTGCTAGAGGAAGTGGGAAATGAAAGAGGAAAGCAAGAAATACAACTGGTTGCTTTATGAGTAATGGGCAAGATGGCCCTGTGCCAAAAGTATAACATGCCAATTATCTCACAAAATGACCTTTACTGATACTGGGCTTTGCTGCAACTGCTAGCTGCCTCAGGTTAGAGGAAGCGCTATGGAGCAAGCTTTGACTTATGTCCCTTTAGAGGGGAAAGAACAGTACTTGATTAATTTTGCTATTGAGGTAGTTTATTTAATAGTACAGTGTTTAACAATGAGACAACAAGGTACTCGTTAAGGACCTAAACAAAATACTCCAAGTAAAGCCTCAGCAGCTGTACTGTGTCGTTTTGGGCTCCACAATTCGAAAAGGATGTGGAGAAGCTTGAGAGAGTCCAGAGAAGAGCCACGCATATGATCAGAGGTCAGGAAAACAGACCGTACGACAACAGGCTGAGAGCCATGGGGCTCTTTAGCCTGGAAAAGCGCAGGCTCAGGGGTGATCTGTTGGCCACCTATAAGTTTATCAGGGGTGACCACCAGGGTCTGGGGGAACGTTTGTTCACCAGAGCGCCCCAAGGGATGATGAGGTCAAACGGTCATAAACTACTGGGAGACCGTTTCAGGCTGGACATAAGGAAGAATTTCTTTACTGTCTGAGCCCCCAAGGTCTGGAACAGCCTGCCATCGGAGGTGGTTCAAGCACCTACATTGAACACCTTCAAGAGCAAATTGGATGCTTATCTTGCTGGAATCCTATGAACCCAGCTGACTTCCTGCCCTTTGGGCGGGGGGCTGGACTCGATGATCTCCCGAGGTCCCTTCCAGCCCTAATGTCTATGAAATCTATGAAAAAGATAGGCTCCCTTCGTTAAGGCAAAAAGATTAGTGATCTGTGTGTATTAATGCCACCATTAACACCAGAAGCCCTTACAAGCCTTATGCCTGGCTAAACCCAACTCAGGCAGAGTGCACCTTACCTTGCTCCCAGGGGGGATCTTGACAATTTTAGTAGAGACGCAAAGCAGCAGGATCCCAGTTAGCCCGGCTACAATAACTAAGCAAGGGGGAAGAAGTTCACGCCAAGACATTAGGCTCCCTCTCTTGCATCTGCTGAATTAAAAAAGGAAGCTGTGAATTAGCAAATCAGCAAGTGCAGAGTCTGTCTCTAAAGCTATTTGCAGCCTTCAGAATGAGGAGGAAGGTGGAGCTAGAGTCTAGTTGTGACATCAGCACGGTCCAAACCACAGGTCTCACTGATAAAGTGATATGATATCCTTATCATAAGGATAACTGACCCATATAAAGAGCTTTCTTCCCCTTCACCATGGTGAATAGAGCTAAAGCTTTGTGCACATTCCAGTGCTGGCATCATAGTCCTCAATGAAATCTCACAACTGCTCAGGATATCAGCCCCAATCTGTATGCGGGTCTCTTTCTACCTGCCAAAATCTTTAACTGCACAACAGTGAAAAAGCTTACTTTATGCTCCTCTAAACTCATGTCCCAACAGAGAAAATGCCATGTATTTCATCTCATGTTCAGCAGGGAATAGCACAGCCTGGAAATGGGTGTGTTTCTATGCTATCCTCTATTTTCTCCATGTGCTGGCACATTACTAGCTTGCCCTTTGGTAAATCCCAACCTTAAAGATCATGTTAAAAAAATAGCCTGGGGTTTGCTTTTTTCATCAGTTATGTTAGAAATTCACTTATGTTGTTGGATGTTGGGTTGCTATGTGAGGCAGCATGCGGCCAGCAGTGGGGTATCAGGTCCCTTCCAATACATAGCCCCAATCCAGATAGGAGGAAGGTCAGAGTGACACCTTAGAAACTAACTGGTTCAGGGAGGCATGAGTTTGTGTGTGTACAACCGACTCCATCAGATGTTTCATTTCTCTGAGCCAGTTACTCTCTAAGGGTGTCTATGCATGTGCTCTGGGGTAGGGGGATGGCATTTTAATTAAAGCAGCCACAGTGTCACATGTATTCAGCAGCCCACATTTCAAAATGGCCATGGGGACACTTTAACTAAAGCTCATTAAAGAAGTTTTAGTTAAAGCGTCCCGGTGACATTTTGAAATGTGGGGTGCTGAATACATGTGATGCTGCAGCACACTGGAACATCCTAATTAGAATTAACTGAGTCTGCTCCAATGCATTCTAATTATAACACGTCAGAGCACATGTATAGGCAAGGTGTCACCCTGTCCTACCTTCTGCTTGTCTTCAGATTAATGTAGCCCAGGTGTACATGGGTTTGTACTTCCCTCTCCAATTGAGGAAATTATTGGCAGGGCTCTTCTTTCACCTCTCCCCACTCAGGAAAGAGGCCTGATGTTATTTCTCTTGCTGCCTCCTGATTGGTGGATGGGCTCCACCAATCAAAACAGCAGGATCTCAAGCCTGGGACTCAACCCAGGCTCTGAAAGGTAAGGCTGCTACATTAACATGGCAAACCACCTGTCCACCTATCTAGGTGCTAAGATGGGTGACTCCTAAAGGAACTCCCAGTTTTTGCAAAACAGGCAATAAAGCCTTTCCCTCACTTCCTCACTAAGCTGCCTGTGTAGGCTGGACATAGGCCTGTGCTGTATAAGCCATGACCATGTTGTTGCTAGGCTTGGCCATTTTCAAGAGGTCTAGGCTTAAGTTGCAGAAAGGTGAATAAGACAGAAGCTCTCAGAAACCTGAGTCTGAATGACCATAGCATAAACCTTTGGAAAAATAGCAACTAGCTTGGTCAGCAAAGCAGAGGAAGCCTTGATTATTGTCTGTTTAATTAGACATAGTTTTGATTATTGTCTGTTTAATTAGACATGAACCAAGGACAAGGCCTAAAAGGAAACTCTATAAGAAAGAACTGTACATCAAATAATCCAAATACTCTATATCGTAGCTTCATTTTAAAATAATTAGTAGTGATTAATGTAAACAAATGTATTGAATGTTATGTTGCTATACTAGATAGGTTTTTGTTAGAATGCTTAAATACATCATAAAAGCAAAGCAGCCTCATCAGATCATAAACTAAGGTGAAAAAATAACAAATCAGTGAAAAAACATTCCACAATGGGAAGAGAAGGGAGATAAGGAAGCCTTCCTTTTGCTTCTCTTGCTTTCACAGAGATATAAATCCCAACTGACTGATACCTTCTTGGCCCCCAAGAACTCTAGTTGAATCTGGTTCTGAAAGTTTCAGTGAAACAAAGAAATTTAAATACAGCCAATCTGAGATCATTCAAACCAGTCATCTGTAAATATTGGGCATAGGCTGGTTGAAAATTTGAACTTCTACTTCTGCACTTAAATTAAGACTTCTCTGGTATGACAGCTGAAAATTATGTCTGTGTGATAAAGGTGCTTGCTGAAGTCTCTATGAAGATTAAACCAAGTGTTTTTCTGTCATTTGTTTAGCTATTAAGCTATATGTTGTTGCTAAGACCCTAATTAAAGTTTAAGGTTTAGTAAGGCTTTGTATAAAGTAAGGCTTAGTAAAGGTAGCAAAGCCTTGAAGAAGTAAAGCCCCATGACACAGTTAAAATTAAACTTATCAAAGGAATGCAAGGCTTGTACTGTTATTGGTCAGTCTAAGGACAGTTGAAGTAAAAAGAATATGAGTGGCTGTAAGTTATCTGCACAGTTCAGACGTTCTAAGTTGGCTGAAACATCCAGAAATCATTCAGAAGGAAGATACAGCTCTGTGAAAAGGATTAATTAGCTGTTGACCTGGATCGGTGGGCCCATGGATCTTGAGGACCCAAGGACTGAATACCAGGGTCCTTCCCGGTACCTCTCGGACAGCACTGGTCAGGGATGTCTGACTTCACTGAGCTTTGTGGAAAGAGAAACTTGTCATGCTGGGATGGGATGGGCTCCACCTTTCCCCTAAAGGTAAGCGTGTGTTCTCTTCCAGGTTGGTGAACCTCCTTCGGCGGGCTTTAAACTAGGCTCGTCGGGGGAGGGGGAAGATGAGGGCGGAGGAGACGATGAGATACCAGGCCCAGCAACAGCCAGCGTGCCCAGACCAATGGTCAAAAGGGAGAAACAGGTAAGCGATGGGGGACGGGGCATTGCTGAGACTAGGGGGTCAGTGGGCACAACCGCTGAAGGCCTCAAATGCCTCTACACGAATGCTCGAAGTATGGGGAAGAAGCAGGAGGAACTCGCCCTCCTCCTAGCTGTCACCAGCCCTGACATAGTAGGGATCACAGAAACGTGGTGGGACTCATCGCATGACTGGGCGGTGAGTGTCAAGGGCTATAGGCTATACAGGAAGGACAGGATAGGAAGGAAAGGTGGAGGAGTAGCACTCTACATCAAGGAGGAATATACTTCCTCGTTAATTAGCATGGGGGTAGAGGGGGGGCACTCTGAGGTGCTCTGGGTTAGAGTAAAAGGCAGTCCAGGGGAGAGAGACTTAACGGTGGGAGTCTACTATAGACCTCCCAACCAGGGAGAAGAGCTCGACCTGGAATTCTTAGGTCAGCTTACAGAGGCAGTGAGGGCTAAGGATGTGGTCATCGTGGGGGACCTGAACTTCCCAGACATCTGCTGGGAGGAGCAGTCAGCCAAGTCTGATCGCTCACGCCGGTTCTTAGCCAGAGTGCAGGACCTCCATCTAACCCAGGAGGTGCACAGTCCCACCAGGGGAGACGCCTTGTTGGACCTAGTGCTGGCCACGGGTGATGACCTGGTGAGGGGGCTGCGGGTGATGGGCCACCTGGGAGACAGTGATCATCGCTTGCTGGAATTCACCATCCAGCGTAAGGTGGCAAAGGGCTGCAGCAAGGCAACAGCCCTAGACTTTAGGAGGGCTGACTTCAACAAGCTAAGGAGGATAGTTGGGGAAGCGCTGAGGACCCAGAGGGGAAGGGAATCAGATGTCGAAGGTGAGTGGTTGCTCCTTAAGGAGACGATCCTCCATGCCCAAAGGGAGGTAATCCCAACAAGGGTCAAAGGGAGCAGGAGGGCACATAAACCCCCATGGCTCACTAAGAGCATCCGGGAATGTCTCCTTGCTAAAAGGGAGGCATATACCCAATGGAGAGATGGGGTCATCGCCAAGAAGGACTATGTTATAGTCGCCCGAGGATGTAGGGGGGCAGTCAGGAGGGCCAAGGCAGAGTTGGAGATAGGACTAGCTTCCCGGATTAAGGACAATAAGAAGTCCTTCTTCAAATACATAGGGGGTAAAAAGAGGGTCCCGGGTAATGTGGGGCCCCTGCAGGACACGATGGGCAACTTAGTCATCACGCCAGATGACAAAGCTAACATATTTAACGATTTCTTTGCCTCTGTCTTCCTAAGTAGGGACCAGTTCAGCCACCTCCCTGCTGGGCCCCCCTCGGGCCCCGAGAGAGACACGCCTGGGCCAAGGGTTAGCGAGGAGTTAGTTAGGGTACTTCTGGAGAGGCTGGACGTGTTCAAGTCCGCTGGTCCGGACGATCTTCACCCTAGGGTTCTACAGGAACTGGCCGAGGTCATTGCGGGACCCCTGGCGCGGCTCTATGAGCACTCGTGGTGCTCTGGCGAGGTGCCGGAGGACTGGAAGAGGGCCAATGTGGTCCCTATCTTCAAAAAGGGAAAAAAAGAGGACCCGGGAAATTACAGGCCAGTTAGTCTGACCTCAATCGCGGGTAAGCTCTTTGAAAAAATTATCCTGGCACACATCCAGGAGGGCCTTGCGGGGGAATGCATGCTCAGGGGCAACCAACATGGGTTTATCAGTGGCAGGTCTTGTCAGACCAACCTGGTGGCCTTTTACGATCAGGTCACCAAATCATTAGACGCAGGGGTTGCTGTGGATGTAGTCTTTTTGGACTTCCGGAAGGCTTTCGACACTGTCTCTCACCCTGTCCTCATCAAAAAGCTGGGAGACTGTGGTGTCGATGCCCACACGGTCAAATGGGTCGCCAACTGGTTGGAGGGCCGCACCCAGAGGGTGGTAGTGGATGGGTTCTTCTCGACCTGGAAGGATGTGGGCAGTGGGGTTCCGCAGGGCTCGGTCCTCGGGCCTGCACTGTTCAACATCTTCATCAGTGACTTGGATCAGGGGGTAGAAAGCACCCTGTTCAAGTTTGCTGATGACACTAAGATGTGGGGGGATGTGGGTGCACTAGAAGGGTGCAATAGGCTACAAGCTGACCTTGACAGGTTGCAACGGTGGGCGGATGAGAATAGGATGGGGTTTAACACTGATAAGTGCAAGGTGTTGCACATGGGGAGGAAGAACCGGCACCACACTTACAGGTTGGGGAACTCCCCTCTTGCCAGCACGGAGACGGAAAAGGATCTTGGAGTCGTCATTGACTCCACGATGAACATGGGCCGGCAGTGTGGGGAGGCAGTCAAGAAGGCCAATCGTACCCTGTCATGCATCCACAGATGCATCTCGAGCAGGTCCAGGGAGGTGATCCTCCCCCTCTATGCGGCACTGGTCAGGCCGCAGCTGGAGTACTGCGTCCAGTTCTGGGCGCCACACTTCAAGAGGGACGTGGACAATATGGAAAGAGTTCAGAGGAGGGCCACTCGTATGATCAGAGGTCAGCAGGGCAGGCCTTATGAGGATAGGCTACGGGACCTGAACCTGTTTAGCCTCCACAAGAGAAGGTTAAGGGGGGACCTTGTGGCCTGCTACAAACTGGTCAGGGGGGATCAGCAGGTATTGGGGGAGTCCCTGTTCCCCCGTGCGCTGCCAGGAGTGACCAGGAATAATGGTCACAAACTGGCGGAGGGTAAGTTTAGATTAGATATTAGGAGGCGCTACTTCACAGTCAGAGCGGCTAGGGCATGGAACCAGCTTCCAGGGGAAGTGGTGCAGGCTCCTAGCCTGGGGATTTTTAAAAGGAAGTTAGATGAGCACCTTGCCGGGGTCATCTGACCCCGGTGCTCTTTCCTGCTAAGGCAGGGGGTCGGACTAGATGATCTACCTAGGTCCCTTCCGACTCTAGCTACTATGAAACTATGAAACTATAAGGCATCAGAGGGGACTGCTGATGAGTTGCCGATGCAAATTATTCTTGTCTCTCATTATTCTTGTCTGTTATTCTTGTTTGTCTTGTTACTACACATAGTTGTCTTCTTGTTAAGTCAATAAACCTTTCTTACCGTTCTACCTCCGATCATACTCTCAATCCTGAACCCTCCGCTGGCAGCTGGGACATCCGGGGCTCAGCAAAACACCTCAACTCACCAAGGAAACAGAGAAGCTTGGCCAGCAGACTTGTTTTTTTCCCTGAATCCAAGGCTACATAACCATTGTCTTTATTGATCTGAATAAGTCTCTGCTATTGTGTATCCTAATAAAACTTTTGAATTATAACTGGAATGGTCTCATTGTATCATCAGTCTCACTCTCAACCACAGTTAAATTTAGTGTAACACCTGCTCCTGGATATTTGCAAGTTCTGGTGCTGAAGAGTCAAGGTAAGCTTCATGAGGTGCTGTTTTTTCATGTGCAAGTTCTGGAGCTGCTGATGGTCATCCCATGTCTTCATGACAATGGCTATAGATACGATGCCTGCTGGGGATGTGCACTGCTGGGGAACATCAATTTTGAGCATGTGCCACCTGTTTTCTCCTATTTAAGCATTCTAACTCATTCTCTGCCACTGTGTGACACAGGATGCTGGGCAAGATGGACCTATTGTCTGACCCAGTAAATGGCAATTCTTATGTTCTTAACATTTGTGAGCAAACAGGAAAAATGACAGTCCCCTGTAGCAGTCACTGGGCTGTTTAGCTGACACTGGGCCTGCTGTGATGCCTCAAAGGATCATTACTGCCCCCACCAGCAACATCCCCTTTTCCTGATGGAAGACGAAAATTTCAGATGACAATACACGTAAGAAGGCAGCCTCTGAAGGGCAAGACAGGATAACTAGCTCAATTCCACCCTGCAGCAACTGCTCCAAAAATAGCACTTCATTACTTCTCAAGATCAAGACATAGGGACAAAGATGTAGCTTCTCTTCAGTTATGTTGCATTTCCTGTTTTGTGTTCTCTGTGGGGGTTTCCAGTGACCGGTAGTAAGAAGCCATGGGGCAGATGACCATTAGCAGAAGTACGGGATCACTTCCACAGCTTGGAGGTGGCCGACTGCCAACCAGCCCCAATGGCACTGCAACCCCAACCAAGCAGCAGCCTGTTTCGAGGTATAGCATCTTGCCCTCAAAGCAGAGACGAGAGCATGAAGGAAGAAAAAGGAGAGGAATCCCAGCCTGCATCCTGCTCTCCCTTGCAGAAAGATCTGTGGCCTCTGCAGCTGCATCTGGGGCTCAAGGACTGGACTCTTAAGTCACCAGTGACCCGTAGTAGGGTTCATCCTTGAAGTATCAGCCATGCCCTACGTATCCCTACATCTCCAAGTGTTTTGCACAGAAGCTACACCCCCACTGCAGTGCACAGGGCACTGTAGGGTTTTAGGGGCAGGGCTCCAGCCCCAGCCCTAGCTGCCCTGAAGGCTCAGCCCCTGCAGAGCAGTTTATACTGGGACTGAGCTCTCTGGCCTGCTACAGCGCCGGGGTGCAAGCAGGGCCAGATTCACACCTCACGCACCCCTAGGCACGCGATCTTCAGCGCCGCCAATCTACTCTGACTTCTGTCTTTTCCGAGCCGTATCAACATCTAGCGCTCACTGGTACTGCGGGTAGTCCAACAGATCGGTTTCAAGCGTGTATTGCGGTATATGGGAATCGATGCGCTGTCCGCCATTCCTATGCACAATACTATGTAAGATATGTATTTTATTAGGATGATTGTTATTTTTACCTCCATAAAAAAAAAATCACAACACTAGAACGCCGGCGCCCCTGAGCGCGGGCCTACTTTGCCTTATGGGTACTCTGGCCCTGGGTGCCAAGCTCCTGCCCCCCCAGCAGCAGCTGGCAGAAGCAGGGTGCCTGGCACCCTCCGCCCTCCCAGCGTGCATAGGTGATGCGGGGGAGGGGGCATTAGCCGCTGCCAAAGCCGCCGCTGGCTCCTTGCTGTGGACCTGGCTGCGGGCGGTCCCCGCTCGGCCCACCCTCGCCACGATTGGTCCGTCTTGAAAACCAGATTCAGGGTTTCCTGTTGGTTTTCATGGGTTTCGTAGGGGCTGGGCGGAGACGGTCCCGTTGTGAGGGCTGCAGCGCCCTGTCACTGCCCCCGCGGTGGCTGTCCTCTCTCTCGGGGACACGCCAGCGCCCCCTGCAGCGCGGGAAGCGGCGGCCGAGGACGGGGCAGCAGGGGGCGCTGGGGAGCGGGGGCAGTGCCGGCGGCTTCCCGGATCGGGCCGGCGGGCGGCGGGCGCCGGCAGCGGCGGAACCAGTGCGTGGGGCCGGGCGGAGCGGCCGGGCGACGGACCGGGGGACCGGGCGGCGCCATGTTCGCGGGGCTGCAGGAGCTGGGGGTGGCCAACGGCGAGGACCTGAAGGAGACGCTGACCAACTGCACGGAGCCGCTCAAGGCCATCGAGCAGTTCCAGGTGCGGGGCCGGGCCGGGGGCACTCTCCTCGCCCCTCCCCGGGGCCGGGGCCTTCCCCCTCCGCCCGCGCCCGCCTCTCCCCGGGGCTCTGTGGGCCTGTGGCACAACACCGCTCCGCACTTCAGCTGCTATAATTATTTTACTTATATTATATTTTTGTTTAATAGCATGATGGCCCCCTCAGGATGTTTTAAAGCCTGCGCTAGAGGACTGCGAAAAGCTTTGCTCTTTCTTTTTCTGCATGTTTCCTGCGCGGATGTGAGAAGCGGGGGTGTGCAAAGCTCCAAGGCAGGGGTGCAGGTCGTAGCCGTGTTGGTCTCAGGCGGTCGGCAGACCAGGTTTGTTGGGTGAATCTGACGTCTTTTATTAGACCGACTTAAACAGAATTTTCTTCTCAAGCTTTGGGGTTTAAAAACCCTTCGTCGGGTGGAAGAAGCCTGTGCTGTCGGCGCGGGTGCTTCCTGGGTGCCAGGAACAGTGGGGAAGCCAGAGGCCAGGCTGCAGGTGAGACAGGCGGGCAGTGAAGATGTAAACTGAGGAGTCAGAGGGTGAGAAACAGGCTGCACAAGGGGGTGGGGAGAGAAACGGGAGGTGAACGTAGCAGGTAAATAGTGGGGAGGTACCTGGGGAGTCAGATGTCAGGCAGGTTGTCGTGTGTCATAAACCAAATGTCTGTATCTGCTTGGTAGCTGTGTTGGTCTGAGACAAGAAGACATACAAAAAACTAGAACTCTTGGTTCCAGAATGATACCTTTTCTTAGACTCACTGGGAATAATAATTATTTATTAGACCCGTTGGTCTAATAAAAAGTATCATTTTGGAACCAAGAGCTCTAGTTTTGTGTCTATTTAGTCCATGATTTTTTGTATCCAGGAAACTGATGAAGTGGAGTTCATAGGCTCGTCTCTGGGAAGTGTTTTGTAGGTTGCCTTTGAGGATCAGGACTGAGAGACTGGAGAGAGAGTGGTTTTCTTGTGAGAAATGTGCCCCCACAGGTAATTGGATATTTTTGTCTTTGATAGATGTCCGGTGTGCATTCATTCTGTGGTGCAGTTGATGTTTGGTTTCTCCTACATATTTTCCATCAGGGCATGTGGTGCACGGATGAGATGTATCACATTTCTGGAGATGCAGCTGTAAGATGCAGGGATGCTGATGGGTCTGTTGTGGGGTGTAGTAACAGTGGGGGTGGTGGAGATGTGTTGGCAGGTTTTGCATTTCTTGCCACGGCATGGTCTGGATCCATTCGGTGTGTTTGGGGCCTAAGGAAGTTTGCTTCTGGTGATGAGGTTAACGAGGTTCGGTGCTTGGTTACAGGCTAGGATGGGTGGTTCTGGGAAGATCTCTTTAAGAATTGGATCTTCTTCTAATATGGGTTGTTTGAGGATTTTCCATATGGGTTTGCAGGAGGGATGATATATCATAACCAGTGGTGTGCGATTCATGGGGGTTTTCTTCTGTACTGCAGCAATTCTTCACGTGGTGTTCAGGCAGCTCTTTCACACATATGATCTATCTTGCATGCAGACCAGCCCAGCCTCTGGCTTCTTTACTATTCACTTCATCCAGAAAGAGCACGCGCCAACTGCAGAGGCTTCCTGAGCCTGACAAAGGGTTTTTAAACCCAAAAGCTTGCTAAATTTTTTTTTCCAACTATTTAAGTTGGTCTAATAAAAGATTAGATTCACCCAAAGAACCTTGTCTGCCTAAAAGCTTAGATATATATTTGTGTGTGTGTGGTGGCTCCTGTGCGCCACCCCTGCCCAGCACCCCCAGAGCGCACACAATGCTCGAGTTGGACTCGATGATCTTGCAAGGTCCCTTCCAGCGCCTAATGTCTATGAAATCTACGAAAATAAATATGAAATTTCATAGATTGCTAGGGGCTGGAAGATCATTGGGTCCAGTCCCCCTGCACTAGGCAGGAGAAGACAGTTGGAGTCAAGTGACCCCAGTGAGGTGATTGTCTAGTCTCCTTTTCAAGATTTCCAGGATAGGTGACCACACCACCTCTGGAGTGAGTTTATTTCACAGTCTGGACACCCCAACTGTGAAGGAGTTTTTCCTGGAATTGAGCCTGAAGCGGCCTTCCAGGAGTTTGTATCCATTGCTCCTGGTCTTCCCCAATGGTGCCCTGGTGCACCAAATTCTTGATGTAGTCCCCTGATGTAGTGGTGAGCCGCTACCAGGTCCCCTCTGAGTCTTCTCTTCTGTAGGCTGAAGAGGCCCAAGTCCATCAGCCTCTCCTCTTCTTGTATGGCTTGTTGTGCAAGTCCCTGATCATACAAGTGGCTCTTCTCTGGACCCTCTTGAATCTGATTCATACAGTTGTCCGGTGGGTTTTCAAAATGTAATAGTCACATGCATTTGTTTTCCTGACATAAAGTCCTTAATGTCGTTACGTCATGTGATGAAACCTCCAAGAATAGATTCAAACAGAGTTGGCAACCCTACTGCCCACCCTCCCTGCCTCTGAGGGGGCCACTACCCCTGCCTGTCTCCCCCACAACACACACAACACCCGTGTGGCTCTGGAGAGCGGTGCTAGGAGGGCAGCGGGTGCCAGGCACCCTGCTTCTGCTGCTGGCTAGTAGGGGGCAGGAGCCTGGTGCCCGGGGCCTGATAGGCATGTGCCCAGGGGCACGGGCGTTCTAGTGTTACAATTTTTTTATTGAGGTAAGAATTATAATCATCCTAATAAAATATGTATCATGTATAGTATTGTTCATAGGGACAGCAAACAGTGTGTCCGTTCCCATATACCACAATACATGCTTGAAACTGTTCTATTGGACTACCCTCAGTACAGGTGAGTGCTAGATGTTGATATGTATTGGCTCAGAAAAGACAAAAGTCAGAGTAGATAAGCGGCCCTGAAGAACGTGTGCCTGGAGCACATGAGGTATGAATCCGGCCATGGTCAGGCCCCTGGCACTGTAGCAGGCCAGAGGGCTCAGTCCCAGCCCAAGCTGCTCTGCAGGGGGTGAGCTTTCAGGGCAGCTTGAGCTGGGACTGGAGCTCTGCCCTTATAAAATCCTACAGTGCCCTATACACTGCAATGGGGTAGTAGCTCCTCCCGTGCAAAACACTTGGAGACAGTAACTTTGTGATTATTACTGTCTTTCCCTGATTATGGTTATAAATGCATCATGTACATTAAAAGGGATTACTACTGATCTGGTTGTAATGGAACATACTGCTTGGCAAAGAAAACAGAAGTTCCTATAAATGTCATGCATTTTTAATGTTCTTCCACTATAGCTGTAAAAGGCTTGATGGATATGAATTGAAATACAAATTTTGTTGAAATATTGAAAAAAATTGGTGTGAAATAACAGCCATGTATTTTAATTGGGATGCATAGGACATAGGTAAACATACAAGGGCTGTTCAAAAAGTATTGAGACTGGTACTATAGGAAACAAAATATTTTATTTACAGGGGTTTTGGCTTAATGTCCTTCGAAGTGTGCTCCTTCTCCAGCCACACACTTCTCGTAGCGTTTCTGCCATTGTTGGAAGCCCCTTTGATAAGCAATTTGTAGAATTGCTAAAAGCTGCTCAGCCGCATTTTGTTTTATGGTTTCCACATCACAAAATCTTCTTCCTTTCAAGGTTTTCTTTAGTTGAGGGTCACATGGTGCCATATCAGGTGAATATGGAGGCTGTGGCACTTTTGGGATACAGTGCAACTTTTTGCTCTTCCCTCATCTAAAGAAAACCTTGAAAGGAAGAAGATTTTGTGATATGAAAACCATAAAATGGAGTGGAAGAAATGCAGTTAAGCAATTTGTGGAATCGCTAAAAGCTGCTCATCAGAGGGGGTTCCAGCAATGGCAGAAACGTTGCGAGAAGTGTGTGGCTGGAGAAGGAGTGTATTTCAAAGGACATTAAGCCAAAACCCCTGTAAATAAAATATTTTGTTTCCTACAGCATTAGTCTCGATACTTTTTGAGCAGCCCTTGTATATAAAAGAAAGAGCTAAGGTTTTCACATTCACAAAGCATAGGCTTTAAGAACAACACCAAAAATCATGAGAGTTGGCAACATTGATATAAGCTGTGTTAACACTTTGTTTGTCCTGCTGTAAGTAGTCCTGCTACAACTCACCATCCTGCTTGGTGCTCATTTTGGCAGACAGAAAATGGGGTCCTGCTGCCATCCCTGCAGTCAGCACTGCCGTTCCTGGACCTGCATGGGACGCCGCGGCTGGAGTTCCACCAGTCTGTGTTTGATGAGCTGAGGGAGAAGCTGCTGGAGAGAGTTTCAGCCATTGCCTCGGAAGGAAAGGTTGAGGAAAGGTGTGTTGCTAATCTTACTGCTGAAGATTAAGTCACTGCATTTGCACAGAACTCCTAAATTAGCCATAGTAAATACAATTTGTAAAGGCTCCTAGGTCCCATAGGCTTCTGAGTAACTTCTTGTATGTGTGACTTAGTCTAGAGGTTCCCGATCCCTGGGCTGCGGCCTGGTACCAGGCCACGATGGGTTGGCTGCCAGTCCACAGGAGGGTTGGCTGCCAGACCGGAAGTCTGGAAGTGACCAGCGTATGGTGGACCAGCAGCCAACCCTTTTTTATACTGCAGTTTGCTGCGGTCCACAGTTTACCAATCCATGATCTAAAAAGATTGGGAACCACTGACTTAGTCATAGTGAGTGGAAAATCCATGGAGCCTGAGCACCTAAATCACTTAGGAGCTCTGAATATTTTAATCAGCAGCTTCTCATGCTTGCATTTTTCTAGATACAAGAAGCTGGAAGATCTTCTAGAGAAAAGCTTTTCCTTGGTCAAGATGCCATCCATACAGCCTGTGGTGATGTGTGTCATGAAACACCTTCCTAAGGTAAAAGGAGTATATGGCTAATTCTCCTGGTTACAGCCTCTTTCAGCCTCTGTGGTTAAACGGGCTGTATGCCATGTGGAAAGTCTTTAAGTTTGTAGCTGGCTGTTAAGGAATTTGGCTTATGGGTTACCTGAGTCTGATGGAAGTTAACAGTGGCATGTATAGCAGGGGCGGGCAGTTATTTTGGGTGGAGGGCCGCTTACTGAGTTTTGGCAAGCCATCAAGGGCCACATGAGAGGCAGCCAGGGGCAGATAAATATTAATTTTCTAAATTTTTTAGTGGCCCTGTGAGCCGGATAGAATGGCTTGGTGAGGCACTTCAGCCCGTGGGCTGAATTTTGCCCACCCCAGATGTACAGGATAGTTCAAAAATATTTTGTGTTGTCTAAAGAAGCTTTTAATTAGAAAAAGACGTCTTTCTAATTTTAAAAAGTATATGAGCTATCCACCCCACAAAACAGAGCAAAATTTCTGATGAGTGAGCTTTTCTATAACTAGTTTCAATGTTCATGGCAAATGAAAATAAGATTTTAAGTAGTTGGTCAAATTTATAAATCAGCAAGATTTCTGGGAAAAGGCACTTAAAAGGAAATAAGGCACAATGGTATCTTGAAGGTACTTACTTCAAAACTGCTACTGTAGGCTGCTGAATTTTGAATTGACACACTAGATAGCAGTGTTCTCCTTTTAAAGAGGAAAATACTTGCTTCAGAACTAGGAGGAAAACATAGGGCTTTTCTGGTTTCTGTAGGAAGCCAAATGCCTTAAAGTGATGATGTAGAGAGGCAGGGGGAAGGAAGGACAAGTCCTTTGTGTTTCCTTGGGTGGTAATTACTCTATGGAAATCATAGATGCAGCCAAGATTGTGATTCACAACTATCCAATGGTCTACTCAATACCATTTTGACTCTGCATTGTTGTTTACAGGTCCCTGAAAAGAAGCTGAAGTTAGTGATGGCAGATAAGGATTTGTACAAAGCCTGTGCTGTGGAGGTGAAGCGCCAGATCTGGCAGGATAACCAGGCCCTATTTGGTGATGAAGTGTCCCCATTGCTGAAGCAGTACATCTTGGAGAAAGAGAACATTCTGTTCAGTAGTGATATTTCTGTGTTGCACAACTTCTTTAGTCCATCTCCCAAAACAAGACGTCAGGGAGAGGTAGGAGCAAGGACACCCGTTACAAGGGAGTTGTGAATAGAAACCCTTCATTTCTGTTACATAATACAAACATGTTTGGTTCTTCTGTTGTCATGATCAGATACTTGAGTCTCCATCGGGCCTTGCAACTGTGTTCCCAACTGCAAAAATTTTACATGAGCATTCTGTCTACCCATTCCAGCTATAACTTACCCACCTGTTTTTACAAGTCTCAAATCATCAGATTAATTTTTATTTAGTAAATACATATAATGGCTAATAATATTATTTTTAAAGCCCCACTGAGTTCAGTAATTGGTTAATGTTTAGGTTAAACAATGTAAATGCAGTTTCTCTTAAATGGCTAGTAAAAAAAAAATCATGGTGTGTGTCCCCCCCCCAAATCTGTTTATCAGTCTGGATTGTAATACCAGGTGTACTGTGTGTAATATCTGGGCACCTATGGTTAAATCAAGGTTTCGTTTTTCTCTATTTTTCTTTGTTTCATATTAGCAGCATGCAATAAGAGTCCAATCAAAAAAAAAGTTTTTGTAAAAATAGGAAAGCAGCATCAGGAGTTGTGGATGATGTGATTTATTTTTTTTCTTAGGCCAGGCATTCAGTTAAAGGCACAGTGGGATGTGAATTGTGATCCTGACAATCACACCTCTTGCTATGCTACGCATGCATGACAAGAGGCACAATTATGGGATCCCAATTGCACCCTGTTGCTGGTGCAGGGGGAACATGATCCCAGGCTTCACCTGCACCATCAAGTAGCATGCTGGGTACCTGGTATACTCCTAGTTTGGAATACGAATCAGTTGACTGATGCTCCCAGCCAAAGGAACACAGTGGAGCCCTTCAAACTCTGATGTGCTCCTGCAGCAGGGAACACCAGTCAGCTAATCAGCACTGGCCACACATTAAATGTAAGGAGCAATGGGAACCAACCACGAAGTTATTATGCACATTTTGTATAATAACTGTGTGGCTTATTCTCTGTTTTTTGTACCATTAATTGCATGAATGTTTGGCCAGTTTACTATTTTAAGATGTGATGAACTGGTTAATCTCGTCATAAGTGTAATATCTTCCAGGGGCTTTAGTGTTATCATTTGCAGTTGGATTTTATGTGGAATATGCTACAGTGATAGGCTAAAATACAAAGCCCTAAGATAAAAATAGCAAGTATTTCAATTAAATGTGGTTCAGTCTTAACTTTGTGACTTACAATCTTTCCCTGATTGTGGTTATTAATGCATCATGTACATTAAAAGTGATTACCACTGATCTAGTTGCAGTGAACCACACTGCTTGGCAAAGAGAACAGAAGTTCCTATAAATGTTGTGCATTTTTAATGTTCTTCCACTATAGCTGTAAAAGACTTGGAAAAACATGAGCTGAAATAGAAATTCTGTTGAAATATTGAAAAAAAAATGGTGTGAAATAGCAACCATTTATTTTAATTCTGGTTTTCTACAACAGTTGAGGAAGAATTAAACCTTTCTAAAGCTATGGTAATAACATCTTGGATACAAAATGTATGGTTTTTTTCCCCCCCCCCATTTTAGGTGGTTCAGAAACTGACACAGATGATTGGGAAGAATGTGAAGCTCTATGACATGGTGTTACAGTTCCTAAGAACTTTGTTTCTTCGGACGAGAAACGTCCATTACTGCACACTGCGGGCAGAGCTACTGATGTCATTGCATGATCTGGACATTAGTGAGATCTGCACTGTTGACCCTTGCCACAAGGTACAGTGTGCTGGGCTTGGCAAAAATATTACTTTGGAATGTTCTGTCTGAGCAGATTTCATGTATGATTGCTGCCTTTAAGATCTCTAGAGCAGAGAAGGTGTCTCCTTTGGCAATGGGAGAAGGTCTAAGCCTCAAATGTGAAATTCTCTTATTCCTTGGAAACTGGTACAAAACAGATCTGTGTTAATTAAGTCCCCACTAAGTCGCTCACTGTAGATAAATTGTTCGTCATGTAGTTTATGGTACTTTAATATGAAAAAAAAATCAGTATCCCATTGAAACAATATCACAGAAAGTTACAGTTGGAAGGGACCTCAAGAGGTCATCCAGTCCCACCCCCTGCTCAAAGCAGGACCATTCCCAAATAGATCATTCTAGCCAGGGCTTTGTTTAGCTGGGTCTTGAAAACCTCCAAAGATGGAGATTTCACCACCTCTCTGGGTAAACTGTTCCAGTGTTTTACTACCCTCCAAGTGAGAAAATTCTTCCTAATATCTAACCTAAACTTCCCTTGCTGCAACTTGAGACCATTGCTCCTTGTTCTGTCATCTGCCACCACTGAGGACAGTCTAGCTCTATCTTCTTTTGAACCCCACTTCAGATAGTTGAAAGCTGTTATTAAATCCCCTTTCAGTCTCATCTTCAATAAACCCACTTCCCCCAGGCTTTCCTCATAAGTCATGTCCCCCCTCCTCCTACCTTTTTTGTTGCCCTCTGCTAGACTCTCCAATACCTTCACATCCTTTCTGTAGTGAGGGGCCCAAAACTGAACACAGTACTCCAGATGTGGGCTCAGCAACGCAGAGTAAAGGGGAATAATCACTTCCCCTTACTTACTGGCAACACGCCTACTAATGCAGCCCAGTGTGCTGTTAACTTCCTTGGCAACAAGAGCACACTGCTGGTTCATGTTCAGCTTATTTGTCCAAAGTAACTCCCAGGTCCTCTTCTTCAGAGCTGCTGCCCAATCAGTCAGCCTGCGGCCTGTACTGATGTATGGGATTGTTCCATCCTAAGTGCAGGACTTTGCACTTATCCTTGTTGAACCTCATGAGATTCCTTTTGGCCCAATCCTCAAGTATGTCTAGGTCACTCTGAATTCTAGCCCTACTCTTCAATGCCTACTACTCCCCCCAGCTTGGTGTTGTCTGCTGAGGGTGCATTCAATGCCATCTTCCAGGTTGTTGTCAAAGACATTGAACAAAACCAGCTGCAGGACCGACTCCTGGGGCACTCTGTTTGATACCAGCTGCCAACTAGACATCAAGCCATTGATTACTACCCTCTGAACCTGATGCTTCAGCCAGTTTTCTGTCCACCTTACAGTTCATTCATCCAGCCCATACTTCCTTAACATGCCTGCAAGAATGTTGTGAGAGACCATAACAAAAGCCTTGTTAAAATCAAGGCACACCACATCCACTGGTCTCCCCGCATCCACAGATCCAGTCGCCCTATTATAGAAAGCAATTAACTTGGGTCAGGCATGACTTTACCTTGGTGTGAATCCATACTGACTGTTCCTAATCGCCTTCCTCTCCAAGTGCTTCAAAACGGATTCCTTGAGGATCTGCTCCATGATTTTTCTAGGAACTGAGGTGAGGCTGACTGGTCTGTACTCTGGATCCTCCTTTTCCCCTTTCTTAAAACTGGGCACTGTGTTTGCCATTTTCCACTCATCCAGGACCTCTCATGATTGCCATAAGGTTTCAAAGATGATGGCCCATGATTCTGCAATCCCATCAGCCAAGTCCCTCAGCACTCTCAGATGCATCCCATCTGGCCCCATGGACTTGTTCATGTCTAGCTTTTCTAAGTAGTCCCTAAGGTGTGTTCTTTCACCACTGGTGCTCATCTCCTCCCCTGACTGTGCTGCCTGGTGCAGTAGTCTGGGAGCCAACCTTGCCTGTGAAGATGGCAGCAAAAAAGGCACTGAGCACTTCAGCTTTTTCTGCAGTCTGTCACAAGGTCACCCCCCCATTCAGTAAGCGATCCACACTTTCCCTGATCCCCCTTTTGCTACCGACATACTTGGAGAAAACTTTCTTGTTACCCTTCACATCCCTTGCTAGCTGCAAGTCCAATTGCGCTTTGACTTTTGTGACTTCATCCCTGTGTGCCTGTGCAATGCTTATATTCTTCCCTAGTTATTTGTCCAAGTTTCCACTTATAAACTTCCTTTTTGTGCTTTAGTTTACTGAAGAGTTCCCTGCTAAGCTGAGCTGGTCTTCTGCCATACTTGCTAGTCTTCCTGCGCATGGAGATAGTTTGTTCCTGCACTTTCAGTAAGGCTTCTTTAAAATACAGCCAGCTCTCCTGGACTCTTCTCCCCTTCAGTTTGGCTTCCCAGGGGATTCTGCCCATGAGTTCCCTGAGCAAGTCAAAGTCTGCTTTTCTGAAGTCCGAGAGCCTTAGTTTCCATGCTTCCTTCCCTCAGGATCCTGAACTCTATCATCTTGTGGTCACTGCTGCCCAAGTTGCCACCCATTACTACATTCCCACCAATTCATCTCTGTTTGTGAGCAGCAGGTCAAGAAGAACGTGGCCCTTACAGCACTTGCACCAGGAAGTGGTCCCCAGTACTCTCCAAAAACTTAACTGGATTGCCTGCGCACTGTTGTATTGCCCTCCCAGCAGATGTCAGGGTGATTTGAAATCCCCCATGAGAACCAGGGCCTCTGATTGGGAAGCTTCCGCTAGCTGTTTAAAGAAAGCCTCATCCACTATTTCATCTTGGTTTGGTAGTCTATAGCACACGCCCACCAGAACATCACCCTTGTTGCTCTCCCCTCTGACCCTAACCCAGAGACGTTCAACAGGCCTATCTCCAGTTTCATTTTGGAGCTCTGAGCAATCATACGGCTCTTTACATAAAGTGAAACTCCTCCTCATCTTCTCCACTGCCTGTCCTTCCTGAACTGTTTGTACTCATCCATGATGGTGCTTCAGTCCTGTGAGTTATCCCACCACATCTCTGTTATTCCAATCACATCATAGTTCCTGAACTGTTCAAGGACTTCCAGTTCTTCTTGCTAGTTTCCCAGGCTCCGTGCATTCACGTACAGGCACCTGAGGTAACTAGTCGATTGCCCTGATTTCTCAGGAAGCATGAGAATACCTCCCCTGTTGCCCCCTCCTGCTTGCTTTTCCTCCAGGTCTCCCACTTCCTCACTTACCTCAGCTCAGGGCTTTGGTCTTCGTTCCCTGGCAAACCTAATTTTAAAGCCCTCCTGACTAGGTTAGAGAGCCTGTCTGTGAAGACACTCTTCCCTCTCTTCATCAGGTGGATTCCATTTCTTCCCAGAGTCCTTCTAAAGGATGTGTAAGTGCCTAACTCCATTTCTCTGAAACATCCCACTGTGGCCAGGTGTCTTATTTTTAGATATTGTGATATCTAAATTGGAGGTGCCTAAGGTGTCTTTCTGGATTTCATTCTAAGGCTACAATTTTTGAAAACTATGCGAGAGGCATGTAATGCTAAAGCCTATACAACCTCTGGGGTGGGAAAGGCTTCTGCAGTTCTATTTAATTAAATAGTGAACCACCAATGTTACAGCAGAATCCTTCAATGACTCGTATTCTAATGCTAGTGTAGAAGCCATGGGCATGTTAAGCAAGTTTCCTATGTTTGCAGTTCACTTGGTGCCTAGATGCCTGTATTCGGGAGAAGTTTGTGGACAACAAGAGAGCTCGGGAATTGCAAGGTTTTCTGGATGGCGTGAAAAAAGGACAAGAACAAGTATTGGGGTGAGTAAGTTGTTTCACTTAAGAATCGTTAATGATAATTTCAGTAGCCACAGTGGCTGACAATTAAATCAGGACTATATGGAGGAATTTCTAATGCATTCATAGGATGGTGGGTTTACTCATTATCTAGCTTCCAAGGTTTAATTCTGGCCACTGCCCCTTAATTTATAAATCAAAAGGATATTTGTCAGGTACAACTTGGTTCATTAACTAAATGCAGTAAAAGCTCTGTTATCCAGCATCCCCTGGGAAATGGGGGACACCTGTTAATCAGATATGCCAGTTAATCAAATGTGCACCGTCTGGTGCACTACCCAGTGTCAGTGTGCCAGGGGACAGGGAATGGGGCCCCACGCAGACTGCTTTGTCCTGGGCTGTGGGCCAAAGAAGTGACAAAGAAAAACTTGGCCCCTGGAAGCGGTACTTCTGGTTTTGCTTTTGCCCCATCCCTCAGATGCCAGTTAGTAGAGTTTTCTGGCTAATAAAGTGCTAGTTAATACAGTTTTTGCTGTACCTAAAAGTGGCCAAAGATAGAAATACAATTTCACCTGTTCCAGTAATTTGTATCATAATAATTTTTATTCCCTGTCTTCCTCCCCCTGCTGAATCTTGTATCGCAGAGTATCCTTTTTTTAGATGCCTTGAAGCTGTATATAGTGTCTCTCACATCTGACAGATTGTACAACTAAACAAGAGACATGATCAAAGGTCTTGTTTAAACAAATTTATTCTTAGGTAACATTCATCCTATGGCTGCATGTGAAATTGGGTTATGGTCTTTATTATTTGTGACTTTGTTTCCTTCTAGGGATTTATCCATGATCTTGTGTGATCCCTTTGCCATTAACACCTTGGCTCTGAGTACTATAAGAAACCTACAGGAGCTAGTTGGGCAAGACACCTTACCCAGGGTAAGTCTGAGAGACCTATGCACAGGTCACCCTTAAGCTCTGATCACAATTCAGTTGCAGGGTGGGATCTCCCCAAGTTGACTGTCCATTTTCACCTTGCTCACTATGAACTAGATGCATAGTAAGCCCTTACAATTATGAATGGTTGCAAGTAACTGCTTTCTGCCTGCTTAAATCCTCCTTAGAATTGCAGAATCCTTTATTACATATCTAAAATTAATATGGGGCTTGTTTTACACTGTACTAAGCTGTAGGTGATATACTAAAGTCCAAGTCCTGATGAGCGGTATAACTAAAGAGAGTTATCTTTACTGTACACGTAATTTTAAGCGGCACTTAGACATTATGGTGATGGGACCCATACCTAGGATCTAGGTAGACAGCCACTAGAAGCGTGCAAAATGGGCCCTATTCGATTCAGATCCCTATTCGGCCTAAATAGGGGACAGCGATTTGATCTGTTGATTTGGATCACTGTCCCCAATTTGATTTGGCCAAATTCAAATTGTCCCAGCCGCCTGCAGAGGGTTCGGGATTGAGAGTATGGTCGGGGGTAGAAAGGTAATAAAGGTTTATTGACTTAACAAAACTATGCATAATATACTGAGATACATAATGACAGATGATAATAATTTGCATCTGCAGCTTATCGGCAGCCCCCTCTGATGTCTGATGTACAAGTTTCTCTTTCCACAAAGCTCAATGAAATCAGGCGTCCCCAATCAGCACTGTCCGAGAGGTACCGGGAAGGACCCTGGTATTCAGTCCTTGGGCTCCTCAAGACCCATGGGCCCACTGATCCAGGTCAACAGCTAATTAGTAGTTCCTTTCACAGAGCTGTATCTTCCTTCTATATGATTTCCAAATGTGCCAGCCAATTTATAACTTCTGAGCTATGATGATAACTTACAGCTGTTCAGATTCTTTTTACTTCATAGATTCATAGATGCTAGGGTCGGAAGGGACCTCAATAGATCATCGAGTCCGACCCCCTGCATAAGCAGGAAAGAGTGCTGGGCCTACATTACCCCAGCTAGATACACATCTAGCCTTCGCTTGAAGACCCCCAGGGTAGGGGAGAGCACCACCTCCCTTGGGAGCCCATTCCAGACCTTGGCCACTCGAACTGTGAAGAAGTTCCTCCTAATATCCAATCTAAATCTGCTCTCTTCTAGCTTGTGGCCATTATTTCTTGTAACCCCCGGGGGGGCCTTGGTGAATAAATACTCACCAATTCCCTTCTGTGCCCCCCTGATGAACTTATAGGCAGCCACCAGGTCGCCTCTCAACCTTCTCTTGCGGAGGCTGAAAAGGTCCAGTTTCTCTAGTCTCTCCTCATAGGGCTTGGCCTGCAGGCCCTTAACCATACGAGTGGCCCTTCTCTGGACCCTCTCCAGATTATCCGCATCCTTCGTGAAGTGCGGCGCCCAGAATTGCACGCAGTACTCCAGCTGCGGTCTGACCAGCGCCCGATAGAGGGGAAGTATCACCTCCTTGGACCTATTTGTCATGCATCTGCTGATGCACAATAAAGTGCCATTGGCTTTTCTGATGGTTTCGTCACACTGCCAACTCATGTTCATCTTGGAGTCACCAAGATCCCTTTCCACTTCCGTGCCACCCAGCAGGTCATTTCCTAGGCTGTAGGTGTGCTGGACATTTTTCCTCCCTAGATGCAGCACTTTGCATTTCTCCTTGTTGAACTGCATTCTGTTGTTTTCTGCCCACTTGTCTAACCTGTCCAGGTCTGCTTGCAGCTGCTCCCTGCCCTCCGGCGTGTCCACTTCGCCCCATAGTTTAGTGTCATCTGCAAACTTGGACAGAGTACATTTCACTCCCTCCAAGTCGCTGATGAAGACATTAAAGAGTATCGGTCCAAGGACCGAGCCCTGCGGGACCCCACTGCCCACGCCCCTCCAGGTCGAAACCGACCCATCCACCACGACTTTCTGGGTGCGACCCTCCAGCCAATTCTCCACCCACCGGACTGTGCAGTCATCCAAGTCACAGCCCCTTAACTTGTTCACCAGTATGGGGTGGGATACCGTATCAAAGGCCTTCCTGAAGTCCAAGTATACGACATCCACCCCTCCTCCTGCGTCGAGGCGTTTTGTAACTAGATTAAAAAGAGACTAGATTGGTCAGGCACGATCTGCCTGCCACGAACCCATGCTGGTTTCCCCTCAGCATAACTTGCCCTGCCGGGCTCTCACAAATGTGAGCCTTGATAATTTTTTCAAAGACTTTGCCAAGGATGGAGGTGAGACTAACTGGCCTATAGTTGCCCGGGTCCTCCTTCCTCCCCTTCTTGAAAATGGGAACCACATTGGCCCTTTTCCAGTCCTCCGGGACTTGACCCGTACGCCACGAGCGTTCAAATATTCCCGCCAGTGGCTCTGCAGTGATGTCGGCCAGTGCCTTCAGTACCCTCGGATGGAGCTCATCCGGGCCTGCCGACTTAAAGGCATCCAGTTCTTCCAAGTGACCCTGCACCACCTCAGGGTCCACGCATGGAAGTCTGGTGCCTTGCTGCTGCCTCCCTACACTCCCAGTGAGAGACTTGTCATGCCTCTCGCTTAGGAACACTGAGGCGAAGAACTCGTTGAGGAGTTCAGCCTTGTCCCCTCTATCCGTCACCAATTGTTTCTGCCCATTTAGCAGAGGTCCTATTCCTCCCTGAGCCTTCCTTTTACTCCCTATATATCTAAAAAACAATTTCTTATTGTCTTTTACTTGGGTTGCCATCCTCAGCTCCATGGTAGCTTTGGCCTGTCTAACTGCCTCCCTACAAGCACGAGCAGAAGAGGTATATTCCTCTTTGGTGATCTCTCCCTGTTTCCACTTTTTATGTGCTCCCCTTTTGGCCCTTAGTCCGCCCTGGATTTCTCTGGTCAGCCAGGGAAGCCTCCTGGCCCCTTTCCCTCTTTTACCTCTCACGGGGATCGTCTCGCTTTGTGCTCGAAGGATAGTTTCCTTAAGGCACAGCCACCCTTCTTGGGCTCCCATCATTTCAAAACTACTACTCTGTAGTGCGTCCTTCACTAATCGCCTGAGTTCACTGAAATCAGCTTTCCTAAAGTCCAGCACGTTCACCCTACTGGTTACCTTACCCACTCGACGCCTTATGTTGAATTGTATTTTTAGGTGATCACTGTCCCCCAGATGGCTACCGATCTGTAGGTCCCCTACTATGTCATCCCCCGTTGCCAATACCAGATCCAGTAAGGCATTCCCCCTAGTGGGACCATGTACCTCCTGCGTCAGGTGGAGGTCCTGTACACAGGTTAGAAACCTGCGTGAGCGGTGGGACTTTGCTGTCTGTGTCTCCCAACAGATGTCCGGGTAGTTTAGGTCCCCCATGACCACCGCCTCTTTAGCTTTTATGGTCTCCGAGAGTTGCCTCAGGAGCCCCAAATCTGTTTCTTCCCCTTGATGTGGGGGTCTGTAGCAGACCCCTACCACCAAATCCTTTTCTCCTTGCCCCCCATTTAGCCTAACCCACAGTCCTTCTACTTCCTCATCCTTTGATTCTGTCTTGATGAGGGTTGATGTATATTGCTCCTTAACATAGAGCGCAACCCCTCCCCGCTTTTTCCCCACCCTGTCCTTTCTGTACAATCTATAGCCCTCGATATGTACCGCCCAGTCATGGGATGAATCCCACCAGGTTTCCGTCAGCCCCACTAAGTCATAGGCGTTTAGTGCAACCAGGAGCGCTAGTTCATCCTGCTTGTTCCCTATGCTCCTAGCATTAGTATATAGCCACTTGAGCCCTGCGACTGGTGCCTTTGCTGCCCCCCCGCTCCAAGTCCCAAAGGGCTCTTTGTCTCTTACCTTCTCGTTCCTTACCTGTGCCGTATTGCTGTCCACCCCCTGTCTTTCATGTTCCCAAAGCTCTCTTTCTTCAGGCTGGGCTGTCCTTGTTGGTGCCACCTGGTTTGGTGGTCCACAGCTTCCCCCGCCCTCATCTTTCCCTCCCCCCGACGAGCCTAGTTTAAAGCCTGCTGTCCTTAAGCTGACCAATAGCAGTAAAAGCCTTGCATTCTTTTGATAAGGTTAACTTTAACTGTGCCACAGGGCCTTACTACTCCAAGGCTTTGTTAAATTTACTAGGCCTTACTTTATACAAGGCTTTACTACATCTTAGACTTGAATTAGGCTCTTAGCAACAACATATAGTTTAATATCTGAAAAAATGATGGAAAAACACTTGGTCTAATCTTCATAGAGCCTTCAGCAAGCACCTTTATCACACCGACATAATTTTCACCTGTCACACTCCACCCCTTCAGGGACAGTGATTCGATCCGTTGATTCGGATCGCTCTCCCGAATTCAATTTGGCCGAATCCGAATCTGCCGATTCAATGCTGATTTGGTGAATCAGCGATTCAGACACAGGCACAGCTTTAAAAGTTTTTTCTACATACCTTGAGGTAGCAGCGTGGCTTGTGATCACTGCGGTGCTGGGGTGGATGAAGCGTCCCACAGCAGTGCATGGGGCTCTCCAGGATGCTCGGCAGCAACCCCGGAATTGGACCAGAAGTACTTCTGGTCCACTTCCTGGTCTGCCAGGGAGCACACGGGGAGTCCCCCTGTGCCCCCTGGCCTGGCAATCAGCTGCAGGAGTACTCCAGGTGGTCCCCAGACCCAGGAGGCACCAGTCTCCAAGCCAAAGGGTGCAGGGGGCCCCCAGCACACTCCCCAGTGGACCCAGAAGTGCTTCTGGTCCACTTCTGGGTCCGCTGTCAAGCATGTTGGGGAGCCCCCTATGCTTCTATGGGACGTTCCATATGCCTCAGCACCACAGCGATCACGAGCCCCTGCTACCTAGAGGTATGTAGAAAAAACATTTAAAGCTGTCTCATGTCCGAATAGCCGAATCTGTCCAAATTGATTTGGAGGGTTCCAAATAGATTTGGAGGGATTAAAGGATCCTCTAATTTGATTCGCATTCAGAGATTCGGCCACCAAATCGGGCCAGATCTCCACTGAATCAAATCGGGGACTGAAACTTCGCACAGCCCTAATAGCCACTCTCAGGATGAAACGGAGGAAATGTTCCTATGTTTCACTGTCAGATTAAACAAGTTTTACATCATGTTGTAAGCACACAGATCACTTGGGAATTCAATGTACTAATGTAAATACAACTCTTACTGGTTGTGTACCATCTTTTCTGGATTTTTACGTATGCCAGTGCAGATCATTTTATTCTACCAGATAATCAGTGTGTCAGATAAATGGTGTTTGTGTTTCTGGCAGGGTGTTAAGTATAAAGCCAATCCTGTGATAGATTTTATATATGTTATGCTGAGGTGTGTTCTGTAGTGCAGGCAACTGTTGGAGTCCCTCTTCAGCTTAATAAACAAATAAACAGTTTCCTCTAGCAATCTTTGTGATTTGACATCTCTGATAATTCTGCTCAATCCAAGAAAGATTCAACATGTAAAGAAACCAAGAGAAAGAAAATAGGTTTTATTTTATTTAAATTTCTAGGAAAGCCCAGACTTGCTGCTGCTGCTGAGGATGCTGTCTCTGGGACAAGGAGCTTGGGATATGATCGATAGTCAAGTCTTCAGAGAGCCTAAAATGGTGAGCTTTTCTTGAAAGTCTGGAATAGTACTTGTCCCTGCTGGTTAAAACAACATCAGTGTCAGCTTCTCCAGGTGCCTCTATAAGCATTTGCCAAATTTGTAAGGGTTGTTTGCCTGCACAAACAAGGTGACACTCTATTTGAGTGCTCTGTAAACTTTGCCTGGCTTCTTTTGTTCTCTTTGAACATCTAGCCCATAATGCACTTAGAGCCAAGTTTTATTTCTGATCAAACTAGCCCCAGTTTCTCAAAAGGCATGGCAATTTTCACCCAAGTGACAAGATGGTAAAGCATAATTGTGTAAAAAATTGTACTTCTAGGGTTGGCCCCAAATCTAGCAGCTCACTGACTTGTCATTCAGGGTGAAACACTTGTGCCTTCCAAGTCTTTGTGGTAGGCATGTAATAAAGGTATTTCAGTCAGCCTCTAGAAAAGAGTATTTTGGATTGCTCAGAGGACTGTCCCTGTACTTTCCCTTTGGCTAGCACCTAAGGTGGTCTTCGCCAGGCTTGAGAGAGGTTATGGAAAGAGTGTGATCACAATCATGGGCAGTAAGCGTTGGCTTAAAAAGAACCCTCCAAAAATTATTTTTTTCTTCTGTGCTGCAAAGCAGCCAGATATCTTCCCAGGGAGGTTCCTTGAAGCCCTGGATATCTAAAATCCTGACTGACCACATGTTTATCCTATGATTCACATATTTTATTCGGTTTTGTGAATTACTGTTCGGCTGTGGTGAAGAGCTGCCCCCTTCTGCAGCTCAAGCTGGCCCGAGCACCGTGGGCCCTGGGGGGGGTCTGCCCTGAGCACAGAGCCCAGGCCTTATCCCTGGGTGGGCATGCACAGCCCGATTCTCACCCCAGCCCCACTGTCCTGGGTCCCCACGTGCCTGTGTGGGCTGGAGGGGAAGAACTGGTGGCGCCATCTGGCAGGGGGGACCCAGGGCAACAGCCAGGGGGCCTCAGGTGCAGCTCCCGCCCACCCACTCCAGCCCCAGTGGGCCCCACAGCCACGGGCAGAGTGCATGATGGAGCCAGGAGTAGCAGAAGCAGAGACTCTACCTCAGCCCATGCAGAGAGCAGGGCCCAGGGCTGCGGCACGTGGGGCGGCACCAGCCACATCTGAGCATGGCACAGGCAGGCACTGCCACCATGCACTGCTCCCCCAACCAGGCTCCTGCCTCAGTTTCACCCTGCACACAGTTCAGGCGACAAAGCATGCCCAGCCCTGCTCCCTCCCTCACCACAGGGGCCTACAGGAGCGGGGCTACAGCAGGGCAGGGGGGCCTAGAGCCACTCCAGAATTCACCGTAGCCCCACCCCAAACCCTCTCCCAGCGCTGTCACCACCACCCACCCCAAGCACAGCCTGACCCAGGCCCTGCCAGGAAAAGGCCAGCACCCCAGCCTACAGCAACAACCCGCTCGCCCCCATGTGCAGATGTGGGGGCACCCCCCCCATGCCCTCCCTGGGTGCATGCAGCGGTGGGAGCTGACCCTCTCCCCTTGCTCCCCAGACGAGCCACTTGCAGATCCATCCTGCACCCCGCCCTGGCTGAGCAGCACCTGCCTCTGCCCCACTCCCTCACCGAGGGGCCTCGATCTGCCTTCCTCCCCACACCTCTTAAAAACAAGAAAAAAATATAAAGGGGTACATGAGGTGAAACTTTGAGACAGAAGGGGTTAAAAAAGGTTGAAAACCCCTGCCATAGTCCATTTTAAAAGGTCCTCAATCTGTTGGAGCCACTCAAGGATTTCATTCAAGAGGATTTTCCACAAGTTGCTCCATTTTTAAATGAACTTTGTGGCCGCTTGAACTTTTGCTTCCCATTATTTTCATTTTGCAGCAAAACAAGTAGCTTTCAGCTGCTGGAAAAAGATCACTGCATATTTGGTTAGACACACTACTAACTCTGCAGTGATCAACATTTAGGGGAATTAAAAATGATTAGTGCATATTATCAAATTACTCTGTCCTTACAAAGACCCTTTGCATTCAGTGTTTGCATTCATATAGAGCCAAATGCAGTGGAGAAGATATGAATTTCATGAAGTAGTACTATCAAAGCAAAAAGTCATAGTCCTTTCTAGCCCTATTTTCCTAAAATCTAAAGGGAGGTCACATAGTTCAGCCCTTTGCTCAAGGTAGGAACATGCCTAGCTAAACCATTCCAAACAAATGCTTCCCTGACCTATATTAAAATCTTCCAGTGACTGACTGCACAAATTCTCTAGCTTACATGTTCCAGTACTTAACCAGCCTCATAGTGATAATACATCCTTGGTTAGCCGAACCCTTGAGAGAGCTCCCACCAAAAATTTATTCAAATAACTGAATTTGTTCTGCTGAGTAAAACCCTGTGGTATTTTTGGAGGAATTATGCATTCTAACACCGTATATATGTTATATAGGAAAAGAGAGGTACCTGATGATTTGAGCAGGCACTGAATATGAATATGTTTTTGTGATCACAGGGAAATCATGCACCTTATTCTCTGGGAAAAAGTGTAGGTGTATCACTTGCTTACCCTTGTTAAACCATTTTGAGTTCCTTGGCTGAAATGAATTATGTAAATACTGTGTGTTCTTATATTGCACTGGCTTTTTTTCCCCCTTCTCTGTCTCTTAAAGGAACCTGAACTAATCACCAAATTCTTGCCAATGCTGATGTCCTTTGTGGTGGAAGATCACACATTCACTGTAGATCAGAAACTGCCATCAGAAGAGAAGGGACCAATACCCTACCCCAGCACTATTCCTGAAGCTTTCACCAAGTATGTCAACTACTTTACTTATTAATATATGTGTTAGATGCTTTATCAAGGCAAAATGCTAGGTAGCCATACTGGTACCATTATGTACAACCTGAAAAAATCAAGTGAAGGAATTTTGAAAGTGTTTAAACGTTAACTTGGGGCTGAAATTCCATTGACAAGGATTTGGGAAGATTAATTAGTAGAGTAAATTGATATTCTCCACAAGAGAAATGCTCACATATTATGCTTTTTGATGGAGACATGTGGCACATCAGTATCATCTGCCTTTCCACAATTTTAAGTGTGGAGCAGAGACAATATATAGTCCTGTCCTGGTGTAAATAACTCTATTCTGGAGAAAAGTTACCCCTCAAAATCAGGTGTACCTTCAGACTGGTGTAGTTTACTTCTACCTAATTTCCTATCCAGTTTCCCTTGAGCAAATAGCTATTTCTACTTCCTCTGCCACATTGTGGCACTCTAATTTACATCACCGTATAAACTGATTTAAGTTACCCTGGTGCAAATGTGTCTCATGTCCATTCCCATATTTTTAAGCTGTTTGTTACTTGCTTTCATTTCTTAAGCCCTTGTAATACCAGCAGAGACATAGATTATGCTGTGACTTCTGTAGACCATGAAAAATTTCCAAACTCTATACTCAGTGACATGTTAATATTATATTAGTATTTAATGGGGCTGCTATACATCAGACAGAAATGGCCTTCATGCCTGTGACACAGAATATAGGTTAGGTTACTGGATTTAGGATTACATTTTAGTTAAAGGGGATTTTAGATTACAAAGATACCAGTAAAACTACTTGCATAGAACTTAAGCAGTGTCCAGAAAAAGGTGTGAGAGGCAGTGTTTCTTTATCGCTACTGGCAGGGCTGTCCAATTTGGAGGCCTCTGATTAGAGAGCTCAAATATGGCCTTTTTTCATAAGGGGCAAAATTGAAAGGCAGTTGAATAGGTAACGGAACAAAACTCATAAGGACCTCAGTCGGCAAGGTAATTTGTAATTGATGAGAATCCATTTCAACTTAAGTGACAAGTGTATTGAATAGCACAGTTATGTCTTACTGCCTTTGCCTTCTATTATCTAATAATGGACCTTCTCAATGACCGCCCACTGTAGGCAAGAACCTAAAAAAATGTGAAGATTGCACTCCATATTACAAAAATGAATTCATTTTGAGCTCTTGCCACTGAAGCTGGTCAGTTTGTTCCTCTAGGATATAAAGACCTGGGAACAGAAGTAGCACAAGAGATTTGGTATTATAATTTAAACCTTTTTTTACCCAGTGGAAAAATAAAGATTTAGATCATTTCTGATTCTCATAATGGGTAGAATAAGAAATATTTTTGCCTAACAAACTACATTGCTGCTTGACAGTAACACAACTGGAGAAAGGCAAGTGACTGAACAGCACCATGTTTTTTTTAATCTTGGGAACTCCAAATTACCTTTATCTTCCTCTTAAGAAAATGGAGCTTCTGCCATCATCTTATAAAATCCTCAGCATTTCCTGTATTTGAAAACATTGCAGCACCCCATGTGAAGCAGTAATTTTTATTCTCGATGTAGGCCTAGTTTGGAAAAGGATGGAGTATTTTGTTGATGCTTTTTACTATATTCATTCAGTCTTTGCAAAGAGAATAAAGGTTTCCTACCTTTTTTTTAAAAAAAGCAAGAGAGATGCTTGTGCAACTTTGAAAGCAGAATGCAGTGTACTTTTCATGGTACTATTTAATTGAGGTGCGTTTTGCCTGACACCCTCCCCCCTCGGGCTCATCCCCCTGCTTGTGTTACTGTAACTAAGATGCATGTACCTTGGTACGGTAGAAAGTGTAGTTTGCTTGAAATCCCATATGTCTGGGAGTTCAGAAGCAACTTACTCTTTGCAAAGCATGAAAAGGTCTTCTGTATGCTTAGGCATACTCATATCTTGCACTTATTTCTATCACTGTTCTTGTCCACATATCCACACTCAGACTATTGTCTCTAGTTAGAATCATGGTCACCACTGTTTGATAGCAGCGCTGTGGGTGTCTGAGCTATGAGAAAGTATAAATCAAATCAAAATCATACTTTCCATTCTGCTGAACTTGGTCTGTGAAGTTCCTTCTTACATTAAATCATGGAGAGTTAAGAAGTTGTTATTGGAAAGTAAAAATGTTTACTGAATTATCATGTCTTTAGTCCTAGTCAGCAGACAGCTAACAATGGTATGCACCTTGGCCACCATGTCACAAAAGGCTTGAAGCTAGATATTAAGATATTCTATTGCTCCAGCTCCATGTGTGTTCCAGTTCTTAGACCTTTTCTTTTTAAATCACCTCTAGTAAGTGGTTTCTTGTTTTTCTGGTTGTAAATCTTTGCTTGTGTTTGTACCGTTACAGATTTTTACAGGAAAACAGAATAGCTTGTGAAATTGGGCTCTATTATGTTCTTCACATCACTAAGCAGAGGAACAAGAATGCTTTTCTTAGGCTTCTGCCAGGTCTAAGTAAGATGTCTTTTCTTTTTATATTTTGTGTCCAGTTTTCACACATGGGAGTCCTAAATTGAGGAAAATAAGCATTTGGGGATGACTGGGGGATAGCATCAATCCTTTTTTCAGCTTTGCTAGTGATTTCACTGTGTGGCCATGGTGAGTCATTTACCTTAGGTGGCAGTGTTTCCTTACTGAACCAGAATGGAGGGAGCCTTGTTAACTGTCTCTAATTCCATGGATAAAAGATACTGTACTAGCAATGTGACTAATAGGCTTGATGGAATAGAGCTGAAAGATAAATGATATATTTGATCAAGTGGCTTCCTGCTGCAGATAGTCTACAATGATTACATTGAGTCAGAACTTACTATTATCTTTGGATTTGGCTTCATTCACAAAAGAAACTTGCAATGACACAATGCAGAATTCAGCACAAACCTTCTCCCCCAGGCTTAAGTGTTCTTACCCCTTCTACAATAACTACCCAGCTCACACCCTAGGTTTTTCTGAGATCCACTCTCACCTTCCTTTATATCTGGACACAGTAATAAACCACCTGGAGATGGTTCATCAGGAAAGTCCACTTGAAATTTTCTGGCACAAACTTCTACTACATGGCAAGGTTTTTAGGCAAATGCATGCTAGCCTGTCGGTCTCTTTGTGTCATGCAGTTGAGACATTCAGTGACCTGGCCTTCAGTGATATTTTCTTGCACCTGCTCACCGGTAACCTCACATTGCTGGCTGATGAATTTGCACTGGAGGAGTTCTGTACCAGTCTCTTTGATGGCTTCTTTCTCACTGCCTGCTCAAGGTAACTGGTGTCTGTCTTCAAAGCACAGTATTTACAAGGCAAGTGGGTAGATCATGCCTCTCTGAGCTATTGCTTAACCTGCCTGCAGACTCTTTTCTTGGCTAAATAGATTATCTGTTTTATTTTTTAAAGAAATAAGATTTCAGCAGCCAATTCTGTAGCACCAAAATCTAAGAAATTACAGGATGTTGATTATAAAATGTTCTGAAATGTTAAATCACTGTTTGCGGACACAAGATGCAGAAGGCATGATACAGTTGTGCGTCCCATTTCTGTTTTGAACATTAGAGAGAGCTTCAGGATTGTGCTTTGTCAGTTGCACAGAAAATGTGTTTGTCTGCAAAAAGATCATATTAATTTCTTGGAAGCCTAAGGCAGGATTCATATAATGTAGCACACAAGCCATTTTTCTACATGTATTTTTAGCATTTGAATGTAGTTACTCTGACAACCATTGTAACTTGTGCTCTAAAGTGTAAACATAATATTGCCTGTTTACATTTGTTTCACCACCTGAAAATTGCTCTTCACAGAAAGGAGAATGTACATAGACACGTGCTAAGATTGCTACTTCACCTGCATCACAAAATGGCACCTACCAAATTGGAGTCACTCCAGAAGTCTTTGGAACCTACTAAGCAGGTATGAAGGGTAACTAGAAGAAAGCCATGTGCAAATTAAGGCAGCTGCATTCCCTGAAGTTGCTTAATGGAGCATGTGTTCTGTTTTAAATAGCAGCTTTCAAAGCGTACATAGTTCTGACTTAATTAGATCATAACCTCCTCTTCCCACTTTCCTCTGTGTTGAAACACTCCCTGTAATTGCCGTATTTAGTGCACTGCCTAATAACAACTAGAATAAAGTGTGACTTTTTAAATTCTTATTCTACAGACTAGCGAGGCTGTGAAGGATCTTTACAACCAGCTCAATGAAAAACTGGAGCTTCGCAAGCCCAGCCCAGCCCAGGTGGCTGAGACACCTTCCATGGAACTGCCCTTACCCACTGTGCCCACCCCAGCCTCTCTCTGAGCCGAACCTACAGTGCACTGGTGTGATTTTTTTGATGTAGAAGAACTAGACTTGGCAGCCTGTGTGGTGAAGCAGTTTCAGTGCACTGTTAAGTGTCTCTGTCAACAGGGATGAAAACTAATCAAGACTCACTTAAACCTTTCTGAGGTGCGACCAGCAGTCACTGCAGTTTGCTTTTGATTGTTGGCTGTGCTGGGTTGCAAACTTAGTCTGTGGCATATTGCAAGGATTTCTTGTAGATCCACTTACCTCTTAACTGTGTGTATTTTTTCAAAAGAAATAGGTTTATTTTTAAGCTTGATATGTTATTGCAGTTTTAGATGTAACAATTTTATGAGGTGGTAAATATAAAAACTCAACTCATTTAATCAGACAGAGTGAACTCTTGAGATTGAGGCATAATTTCTCCCATTGCTCCTAACTTGCTTCTCCAGGTCTATAGGTATTCTGGTATAACTATATAGTAACAGAGCCCCCAATAAAGACGTAGCAGATGCCAGCATAAGGGGCTTTTCTGCTAACAAATCTGTGTCCGCACCAGGGATCTTGTTGGCCTGGGTGCATCAGCTGCAGGAGGTATAGCTCTTGTCATGTTCTTAAGTCAGCATAGCTGTAGAACTAGCAGACGGCTGCTTTTGAGTTGGAGATGTTTGCTTTGAAATAACTTTGCTCCCTCCTTCTTAATTACGAAGGTGGGAAACATCCACCTTGGATGGGGATGTTAATTACAAAGGTGAGAGCTACCTCAGAAGGAATCATAACTTCTTATTCTCAAATGTGAGTTTCATAACAAAGTCCAAAGAACCAAGCCACTGCCTCAAATAAAAAAGCTTTTAAAGAAAACTTTGAGGTAATTTTAAATGATTCTTGAGGCAGCTAGAGAAAACAATAAACCCCCTCCAAAATGGAGTGGTGGGGAAGATTGTGACAATCCTGAAATCCCATACTGGAGAATTAATCAGCATCTAATGACCCATTTGCCTTTGCTGCCATGTGCTAGATTTATTCCTCTTCCCCTCTTGTGCTTACTAGTGGTGAAGCTGAGGGCAGTGGAAGCCAGTGTTCAAGGAGGTAAAATGTAAATATGCTGGTTACAAAGGACTTGCCTACCTGACATAAGAAGTGTTGGGCTCTAAAAGGAAGTTTTGTGCAACCCAGTAATCTGCCTGAGGAGGATAAACTGGAAAAGGTATGTGTGCGTGTATAGGGAGGCTCTATCAAACATGCAGAAGAGGTACTGCTGGTAGCTGGACAGAAAATCAGTGTTGCCCTCATGTATTCAGTAATGCCAGCTGTCAGGAAAACGTCGCGAGACTCAAGATTTCGAAGTCTAAATAACTCCAACTCTCAATCTCCTAATCGAACTCTCAGATCTCCAGATTTTCCCAGCTGGTAAGTCTGTGGGGAGGAAAGGGCAGGGGCAGGAGTGCACGGGTGGAGGCCCCTGTGGTGAGGGAGGGAGTGGAGCAGGGGCTGGGGTGAATGGGGCCCTGTGGCTGGGGCAGGTCATCCAGAGGCTTGCAGGGGCGGGGGGTGTGACTCCAACTTCCTACAGCTGCACACACCTTTGGGGGAGGCATGTGGGACACATGCTGTCATGGGTTGGAGGCAGGCTGCCTGCTGTGGGCTTGGGGCTCTGTGCCCTGCTGCTTTTGCCCCAGGAGCTGTCACATGACACCAGCATGCTTCCTGCCACTGGGCAGACAGAGGACACATGCCACAGCCAACATCCCCTGCCCACCTGCGGCCCCTGCCCACCTGCCAGCAGAAAGCACACTAGCATGCAGCTGAGCTTCTGGGGCAAAGGCAGCAGGGCACAGAGCCCAGCCCACAGCAGGCAGCCTGCCACTGCCCCACAGGGCATGTGCCCCCTCCCCCCATGCCTCCCCCATGGCTGCGCACTGCTGTGGGGAGCCACATGCCCCCCCGCGCCTCTGGATGACCCGCCCCATCCCCAGGGCCCTGTTCGCCCGTGCCCCAGCCCTACTCCCTCCCTCACCATGGGAGGCCTCAATCTGCCTGTCCCCTCCATGTATATACTAGCTGAGTGCTGTCTGTGTGTCTGCCTCTCACTCCAAGCTGCAGTCTCCTGAGCCCTGCTACTGCCTTTCACTCCTGACCCACAGTACCCCACATGCTGCCAGGGTGTGTGGGGGGACCACATGTCCCCAGGCTTCACACACCCATAGCCCCCCACACCATCACAACCCCCCCACATGCACGCACACACTTCAAAAGTAGCATCTCATGATTCACATGCCAATCTCTTTATTTATTTTTTTTTTTTTTTGTAAAATGTTTCTCATGGTTTTTGCTTGAAGCACAGGGACAAATAGTTTGTCTCATGGTTTTTGACAGGATCGCATCAAGCTTTAAAAATGGGTTCTCCTTTAAGAGAAAAACATGGGAACCGTGGCTTTTCCCTTGCAGACCAGCCTGCAAGGGGCTGCTTGGGACCCCCCCATGCCCTCCACACACTGACCTTCTACCCCACACACTGGGGGCCTGGGGGGGCAGCGGGTTGGGAGTGAGGGGCACTAGGTCAGGATTGGCCATCAATGTTTACAAATGGGTCCTGGTACAAAAGAGTTTGAGAACCACTGGTCTATAGGAAACAATCTCTCAGACTGAAGACTTTTCTTCAGACATGGGGTGGTGCTGCTGAGCTATGTCAAAACCTGCCTCTAGGACTGTCCTCTTTTCTAACTTCATTCCTTAAGGGACGTGTCAGGGAAGCAAAGATTTTCTTAATAAGTTATTTTGCTTTGAAAACACTTGAGAATTACAGATGGTGTGTGTGATCTCCCCCTTTCTTTGGGTTTAAGTTGTGTCCTGTGTTGCAGGCTGAGCAGTGTCCTTTGTGCCTGTCCACTCTGGTGAGTGCTTCCAGGTGGCAGTGATCATCACCAGCTCCCCAGAGCAGACTTTTGTTTGCAAGTTGGTGCTCAGTCCACTGCCACTGTGGGGCTTCCCCCACTCCCTCCTTCCCGGTCAGTTGTACTGACCCATTTCCTGGCCTCCTGTGGAGAAAAATCATTGTTCCAAGGGACCATAGTAGCAGATGAGTATTTCGTATTCATTGTCCCTGATGAGCTTGATGGCTTTCAACAAGGTGATAAAACTCTTTTTCTGGGCCAGTAGTTGTCCTCAGGCAGTGCTCAATACACAGTGACCTTCACAATTAGATACAAAGTATTTCACTCTGTCAACTCCACCAAAAATATCAACATAATATGCAGTGGTATATTTTGCCATAAAGAGGTATATTTTTCAGAACAAAAAAACCAAACCCTTTGTTTTGCACCTGCAGGTACTGGCACCTGCAATTTATCATACTGGTATTCGAGTTCCTGGGGTCATCTTCCAACTTTAAGTCCTGATGAAATGATTGAAAGGAACAGTGGCACTTCTGGCGATTTTATCTGATGATTTTATTATTTGCATTGCATTATAAAAGGGAGAAGCCCCCTTCTCTGATCATGATCTCCAGGCTCTGTGCAAACATAATGACTGATAGCTCCCACCACAAAGAGCTTACAGTTTAAATGACATTGCAGTGACATGAAGGCCCAGTAGCTTTTGCCGGTAGAAACAGGTTTTGAAAATCTGCCTCGCTTCTTTATCAACGTGTTTAATTGATCTTTACCTAAATGGTCCCTGGATAATTGTAAGAGACAATAATTCCCATTAATATTTGTTAGTTAAATTTCTCTTCATAACTGCATCCTGGGCACGTCTACACAAACACATTATTCGAGATTAGTGCAGATTACTGCGCAGTAAGCATCGCTGTCTACACATGCAGATGCCTACTAGCTGCATCTGTATGAGCTGTTACTGTGAAGTAATTTAGTACAGAGTCCCCTGCCCAGCCTGGAGCTGGCTGGGACCTGCCTTTGACCAGGACAGTTCCTCAGCTGTGCAGGGAAGTCTGCACATGCAGCCTGGAACTGGCTGGGGATTGCCCAAAACGGGACAGTCCCCAACCACCTCCAGCCTGTATGTGCAGACTTCCTCGCACAGCCGCGGTGCTGGCCAGAATCTGTCCTAATCAGAGGCAGGTCCCAGCCACATGCCCCCATCAGGCGATCAAGGTGCGCCTTGGAAAGAGCTGCAGGGGAGGAGTAGGCAGAGAATCCCTGCCCAGCTAAAGGCTCATTGGTAGCTGCCCCACCTGTGGATCAGGGCAGGGGGCTAGGAACTACCCCTCCCCCGCAACCTTTTCCAAGCCCCCTGCCCCTGATTGGGGAGCCAGGGCCTAGAGCTCCCTGCAGGTAGGGCAGGGGGACATTGTTGGCGCCCAGGCTGCAGTGGTGCAGCATGCCCTAGCAGCAGGCAGTTCCCAGGGGCAGGGAGCAATCTCCCAGCCCACACCAGGAAAGTGCTTCCTGCCAGCCCCTGGGCTAGTACTTGGGGGAAGCATAGAGCACCCCCTGGCCGCTGCAGGGGGCCAGTGCAGGGCCAGAGGGGGAGGAAGCAGACTGCTGTCAGAAGCAGTAAAGTACTGTTCCTGAATCCTTGCATGTTTAGATGCCTGCCTGGGTGGGTTTACTGTAAAGAAATTTACTTTAGAGTAAACTCATCCTGCAGCATTTGCACATGTAGATGTGCCCCCTGTAAAGAGGCTTTGTTCTCAGAACACAGCAAAGGTTGCCTACTATCAGAAACAGGTCTTTCCTAAATCTCAGCACTTGCTTTTGAAAAACACTGCTAAGCATTGTGTGAGTGCCAAAATTGTATTCTTCTATGTAAGATAATGCATCTAGAAAATCTCTTTTTGTTTACCAAGTCTTCATAAGGTATTGTTTTCTTAATTGTAAGTACTCAAGTACCAATGTAATAATAGATGTTAATGCTAAGACTCACAAAGTACTTTCATAAATACATATAATCACAGCTTTGGTAAAGGTAAATCAGGCCTCCAGTATACTAGTATTCTTTGTGTGTCAACAAATACGGGTGAAGGAGAATGACTTGGTATTTCTTGGTATTTATTTAGATTTGTAGAAAGCCTTTGTCAAAATTCCTCACAAAAGCTAATAACAAAGGTAAACAGTCACCTGCTGAAAGGACTGGAAACTGGCTATGGGACAATACCATATAGGAATAAAATATCCATTTTCAGTAGAGGAGATGGGTTTAACAGTAGGGTGCCTCAAGGGCCAGTTCTGGAACTGGTACTAATACTTTTATGAATGATTTGAAAAGGTTGAGGTGCAGTGAAATGGCAAAGAGACCACAGTTACTAAGGTTATTCAAGTCTGGAGAAGGTGAATGATACACTTTCAGGGGATGTGAACCACTATAATTGGATAAAACCATGGGATGAAATTCAGGCTGACATGCCAGCTAATATACCTTTGGAGGAGTTTATCCATCCATTTTGCTGGTTTCTAAATTAACTAACTGCTGAAAGGAGGGCTGGGCTTCCCTGTCTCAGTTTAGCAAAAATAAGTTCAATGTACAATGGCTAAATTAGAGCACACATAGACTATACCTGCTTGCTTGCTTGTTCTTAGCAGCTGATGCTCTGCAGGGTGATTTACCCTCTGCAGCCAAACTTTACTTAAAAAGTAGCTACTCACTCATTAAAGAAGCATGGGTAAATTGTATTAGAATTGTCTGTTCATACAAAAGTGTACAGTTGAACATAATTGACTGCATTGCCTCTCAGAATAGGAGAATAGTTTATAAGCTGCCTGCTTTTATTTCCCCCGATCCTCTCTGCTCTTGATGTTGAACCACTTCCACTGCTAACCCATACTGGCAAAGTGCACAGCTTCCTCAGAAAGAGCAGAGGCAGCTCCAGGGCTAGTGGGTCTAAGGGTTTGCTATATTAATCTTTGTAGTCTGAATTCATGCTGTAAATGGAGAGGAATGACTGTCGTGAGCTGAGTTACAATAGAAAGAGTGTATTTGTGGCATATCAGATGTGGTCTTTAATGTGTATATCCATTAGCAAAAGTGGGCCAGGGTTCAGTAGTTTGCCCTGGACATTTACAGATTTTATGGCCAGAAAGGAATCATTAGATCACTTAGTCTGACTTTATGCATGGTGCACAGAACTTCATTCTGCTCACCAATGTCTCAGTAAGAAGTTTTCATTTAGCCTAAACAGTCACTGATTTAAATGAACCTATTACCTTTTGTGTTTAAAACATACCTCTGCAAATCTGCAGAAGTTGCATGAACACAACTTCAGTAGTCATTTATTTCCAAATTCAGGCACATTTCCTGTCCTGTCAAATCAGCTAGGCTCTCAGCTAGCAGCCATTAAAATACTGAAACTATTATATCCTTGAATTGTAGAGGTCCCAGTCTCAATATAAATGTCAATTGAAAAGCATACAGATGGTAGGGAAAGAGAAAATAGCTCAGTGAAAAATCTGTGAAGGTGTATTAAAAAAAAGACAAACCTGTACTTTAAGTTAGAAGCTGAGAAAGCTAAATATAGAAAAAGTATCATGTCCAAATAATTGCTACCTCATCTACAGTGTTTTTCCTCCAAAATGTCAATGCGCTTCCCAAAGGAGATTAGCATAGCTCTCCTATTTTATAGATAGGGAAATTGAAGCACAGAGGAAGTGACTGCCCTGCAGTCACTCTGCAGAACAGTGACAGAGCTCTGAATAGCCCCTTGTCCTCATGCTTTGCAGTCCAGGTCTATCCATGAACCCACACTTTCTTCTACTTCACTGTTAATTGGTGCCAGGTGTCTGCCGCCTCCTCACAAATTTTGACAAAAGGCTCATAGCCAGGGAGGCAGCAAGTCTGCAGTTTCATTTAAATTGAATTCACATTGAGTTTCTGAATGAATCTTTGGACTCATCTCGTATTTCTTCTAGTGTTTGAGCTGCTTCCTTAGGAGGAGAAACCGGAGGGCAACAGATCAGAGCATGAAACAGAAGGATCTTAACAAATCCAAGGGAACAGACAGGGAGCCAAAGCTGCTTCCACTGAAAACAGGGCCGCCTGAGAGAATACCAAGTTATCTCAATCCACTGCTGTGCTGTTTGGGACACAAACTGCAGTCATGAGCCTTGTCTGCTCCAGCATGTATCAACAGTCTGCATGGGAGGGACTCTTCTGTCAATATTGCAAGGAGGAAAACATGGCTGTGGTGATATCAGACGTTAAAAGCCATCAACGTTTTGTATTACTTCTGCTCGCAGGCCGCAGATCAGTTGCCTGGCGTGACAGACTGCTACTCTGGGAGAAGCAGCCCAGAAAGGGGGCACAGCAGGCCAGGCAGCAGCAATTGGGTTACCATAGTAACTGGTCAATTAGCTCAATTAGCAGGCACCTGCAGGCCAAAATAATCTGAACAGAAGGGGCAGGGCCCTGGGAGGCATATAAACCCCCGGCCTGCGCTAGTCCTGCAAGCTGCAGGGGTAGGAGCTTCTGCTGGTAGGGAATGCTAGGTGAAGTGCTATCCTGCCTTGGAGGACCAGTGAGGCTCTGGGAGCTTGGCCTGGTACCAGAGATGAGGGGAAGTTTTACCTTTTAGAGGAGCAAGCAGAGGACTGCTTCCCCTTTTGTTGATGTTGGTGGGCCCAGAACGGAGAGTTTATGTTCTAGCCAGGGGGCTTATTGGTTGGTTACAGTTCATGCTGGTGGTTTGGGCTGGGACTATGAAGGGCAGTATTTGGATGTCCAGTTAGTGCCCTAGGGGCATGTAATGGCTTTGAGCCCTGATGGGGGCAGGCTTAAGGCAGAGTGAGACAAGGGCCTGGCACCCAAGAGGGCAAGGCTAGAGCTAGTACCTTGAAGCCAGACCCAACAGAAGGCCCAGCCAGAGAAATGGAGTGGAGGCTGAGGAAGTTAAAGCCCTGACAAGATTGGGATGGTACAGCAACACCTGCAAGTTACGGGGCATGGGTAGGGCCAAACTGACCAAGGAATTAGCCCCTAGCGCTCATTGCTGCCCTAGGGCATGAATGGGCAGAGAATGCTCATGCAGCTCAGGAGCTGGATCAAGGTCAGTGGTGCAGGATGGACCTACTGGGTAGTGGATAGGGTAAAGCTCGCTCTAGGACTCTCAAGGCAGCCTCCCTTTCTATACAGTAGGTACAGCAAGGTGTGGTGGGCAAGGAGGTGAGAGTACCCCGGAGGCAGAGCAGGACATGGGTTGTGGAGCCACCAGAGACATCACAGCTGTCCCTAGGACTCCAACATGTTACACATGGGTACTGTATGGATGCATAACTAAATGACAGCCCCTGCCTACCCCAACCAGCTTGCAGTCTCAAAACTGAGACAAGAATACAGTTGACTAGCAGTGGGACCACTAATAATAGCAAGGACAGTCCTGGAAAGCAGTGGTCACAGCATAGCTTGATTACAGTCAAATGTGTGGTACACACTGTAGCAGGAGGGATTACTGAAAAACAATGTGGTGGCCTTGCTTGTGCTTTGTGGAGTGACTGTCATGCCTGAGGGTGGCATGGGGAAGTGTGTTCATGCCAGAGTGAGGATTTCATAACCACACTTTCCCATGCTACCCTCAGACATGACAGTAGCTCCACAAAGCACATGGAATGAAATTCTGTCCTCTCTAAAGTAGTGGGGGAGACACCAGGTTCAAGCATCCTGGTTAAGGATCAGTGATGCAGTGGACCTAGTAGCCCTAAGGTGGACCCCTTTGTACCTTTTTCCCCTCTTTAAAAACACTAGTAACCACATCATCATGCACTCCTTTCCTGGGGTCCTGTAATATTGCAAATGGGAAATAGAGACTGATAGTATCTGAAGGAGACTGGCGTGTGAGAGAGGGCAGGGGGAACCTATCTGGGGACCTGACACTGAAGACCACAGCCACACTCCTGCTGTGAGTTCCTCAGCTGAGAAACCACCTCTGGTTTGGCCTGCATACACATCCCCTACAACACCTCCGGACCACCAGCAACCCAGAGAGTGAACTGTAGTAGCAAAGCCACAATGGTGCATTTTAATAACTATGCCTTGCTGGTTAGTGGACAGTAGAGGGCAACCAGCTCCTGGTCTGCAGTCTGTTCTTACCTGGGAAAGAAGGACCAGATCCAGGAAAGAGTGAGGTGCCTGATGCTTGCTAGGCAGCACCAGCTTTGCTACTGGACGTGAGCCACATGCCGATGTGTAGTCACATGCAGTTTGTGGCAGCACAAACCTTTTTGCAGCGCCATAAACTGCACACCCAGAGCATTAAAACATGTCCCATGCTGAAAATTTGCAGTGCGAGGACAAATTTTGCTACCAGTAAATCCCAGTAGCAGAAAAAAAACTGCAAAAAAAGCAGCATAGTACACACAAGAGCATGCGCCAGCAGATATGGAGGCTTGGTCCTCCCAGAAGATACTCTGGCCAGCACATCTCCACTCCTTTAGTTGTCCCCTGGCTTCTCCAGCACACTGGGAGCCAGGAGGAGTGGGAAAAAGGCAGTTTCCTCAAAGTGGGGCAATTTGCCCCACACAGATGTGGACTCACAGGGGCATGCACTTTAGCAAAAAGTAGCAGCACAAATTTGTGAGGTGAGGGAAGTACTTTCAACTCCTGTTCAAGCAGGAATTGTAGATTCAAGGGGGCAGAAAGGGACAGTGCAGGTGAGAGCATGACTCGGCAGGCTAGTGATAAGGGTACTCCCCTGGGAGGGAAGATCTGGGTTCTAGCCTCTACTCCCAGCTCTTTTGAGACATTGAAAAGTCATTGGATAAAATACATAAATACTAGGAATGCAGTTCCCCCTCTTCCTAGCTGATTGTCCTAACCATTAGCCTAGAGTCTTGCCCCTTTCTCCTTGTACTTCTCAGACCTCTCATCTCTAGGCTAAGCATGTCCAATGGAGATGGGCTCTAAAAAATCTGTCAAATTGTATAGTCTCTCCTCCAAACATGCAATTTTAGAGGCATATTTGGTGAAATTTGGACAGGTTCTCATGGGAATGGTGAAAGGAAAATCCCTAACACCAGGGCACCCCCCCCCCCGACAAAATTCAAGTCCCTGCTCCAAACCATGCAAGTACTACAACTGCTTAATGAAACAGGTGTAAGAATTACTGGTATTTTCAACAGGGATAAGCAATAGGTTTTACCCTAACCTCATTCTTGGGGAATGGCTAAATATTTTTAGCTCAAACTTTCTAATGCCTGTGTGCCTTGAGAGGGATGTCTGGCATGGAAAATCTCAGCTGAAAGGCTTCAGGTTGGTAAACCTACAAAAATGTCCTTGCTGGGGACAGCCTTATCCATTCTCCTTCTATAGCAGGGCTAGATCCACAGTACAGCTTGGCATGAATCAGTACAGCTTCATAATGGAGTTTCTAATATTTATATTAGCTTTGGATTAGGCTCAAATTGTATAAAGTGCTAGAACCATGTAAAACATATTCTTGTAGGCAGCAAAATAGGCATCTGATTTTAATTAATAGAGGCCTACTCTTCACAGCTCATATTCTTCAGTACCTTTCCAAAATACAGCCAGATCACAAATTGACTTCTTCGTTCAATTCTGTGTAGCCACGCTATACATCTTTGTCATAAAGAGAGGGTGAATAGGCTGTTCTGATACTTTGGGTACAAAATTGTCCTGGAACCTGAATATCACAATACATCACCAGGAGGCCCTTTGACTGCAGGAGCAGATGAAGGAGGAAGAAACTAGCTGCACAGTGTGATATGCCATGAATGAGAGGACAAGCCACATGCAGAAGGAGTGGGATCCTGGACTTCTTAGAGGATTCTGAACTAAGTCTAAAGATCACTTCAAAGCAGTGAAAAATCAGAAGCAGGTAAATACGTACAGGTGTGTTCATTGCTTTGTTCAATCTGCGTTGTTCTTTTGCTAGTTAAAGTTGAGAGTGATATGAAAGTTTATGGAATCCCATAAATCTGTTTTCTACCTCTATCACTTGTCCTTGCCAAAGTGAGAGATGAAACCAGGGTATACACAGTGTTAGAGCTCTGGGAAAGATGTTTCAGGTTTCTGGTGTGTCTGGGGCTCAGAACTGGGATCCCGTTTCCATGAGCAAGTAACAGACGGTGCATTCTGGCCGCCCAACCAGTGGCGGCCCCCAGTTTTTAGTGGGTTGAACCCACAGCCTTTTTAATTCAGATAGACTGAGCACCAGGTCAACCCCAGCCTGGGCAAGTGGCTTCTGCAGCACCATGTCAACCAGGCATGGCACCGGCTGGCCAGGCGGGCACCTGGTCAACTCCAGCCTGGCCCAGCATCTTCTCCAGCACCGTATCAACCCAGTTCTGGCCAGACGGCTCCTGAGCACCATGGTCAACCTGGGCATGGAACCGGCAGGCTGGGCGGGCACCAAGTCAACCCCAGCGGCTTCTCCAGCACCATGTCAATCCAGTTCTGGCCAGGCAGCTCCTGCAGCACCATGTCAACTTCGGCATGGAACTGGCAGGCCAGTTGGCACCAGGTCAACCCCGGCGGCTTCTCAAAAAAACCAAAACAAAACAGGTGGTGCATTGGAAATGTGCTAGAGAAGCCAAGGAGAGAGCCAGCGGTATGACTTGTGAAAACCAAGAGAAGCTGAAGAGTACATAGGACCCCAAAACCACAGCATGGTGAGCATCTAGAAGCTTTTCTGGGGCTGGGACATTCATTCAGCAGTTTTTACCCCTTGGATAGCAGACTTGCTTCATTTTAGAACCCTGATCCCTACAAAATGGATGAAGGATCCATTGGTTTTGCCTGGTTTTGTTCAAAGGCAGTGAGATTTGTCCACAGAAGTTGACTGTGTAACACTGCTGAGCAGCTGACAGCGCTCCAGAAACACTCTGGGTCTGTGAACACGAGACAAAAAGTATCGCCCTTCTGAAACAATAATGGCAACCACAGCTGGAACAATCCAACATCCTGCTTGGCTTTAAACACTGGGATTAACTAGCTCACAGGAGAGAAAACACTGCCCCACTTGCTTTGTTACTACCAAGCCATGTGCTCCTAACAAAGCGTACGTCAATTTTGTTCAGTACAAATGCCTATTATGTGCAAATAACAGTTTTTGGGAGGCAGCTACTCAGTACATTTTGTGTATACTGGCTTTGTATGGGTGGATCCTCAGAACAGCTTTGGAACTAGTGTTAGTTGTTAAAATACTTTGGCCCAGATTTACAGGTAGTCTCTAGCCCTAGGCAGTGATGTAGCAAGCCAAGTTGGCATTGGGGCAAACCCTGCTGGAAAGCAGTGGGGGACATGTGATTCTGAGGGGGGTGTAGGCAGAGGGAGTAGGCTCTGAGAGCAATGAAGAATAGGGGGAGGCTCCTGAGAGCCCCAGCTCTCTTGGTCCTAAAGCAGCAGTAGCAGGGAACTATTTTGGAATCCTGTCATGGCAATGCTGCTGGAGCACAGACTCGGCAGGGATGGAGGGGTGATTCTGGCTCCTCTCTTAACTTAGTGCCCCAGGCAGGTGCCTTTCTCCCCACCCCACTGGTCTTTGTAGAGAAGCACAGCCTGTAGGTCGGCCTTCTACCATCCCTATTCATGGGCTCGTGACACAGTGGCACAGCTGGGGTCCTCTACAACTATTCTTCCTTGATTCTAAGGGTATAGGGAGCTCTGGGAAGCACACCTTAAATGAGAGTACCTCTGAGGCCCTAAATCATGCCAAAGGTTGGGCAGGCCCCATCACAATACAGGAGACATTGCTGGCATCCAGTCCCCCTTCCCCTGTCAGTGCAGTAACTGAGAAGCAGGTCCTTTTATTTTTTCCACATGTACCACTCTAAAAGCTGGGGACAGTGACCTCATACCATTTCAGATTCAAGAAAAGTGATTCACTTTCCCACCCTAGGAGGAATTCATATTCAATGTTTAAATGGTGAGGTAGCAGGGAATAGAGCAAGGCCCGGTAAGAAACATTAATAAACAACAGTAGACTTCATTTCCTTTCTCAAAGGTTTTTATTTTCAAATGCTGCTTTTATTTTTTTTTTTGTTTGTTTGTTTGTTTGTTTAAAAAGAAATCTAGGCTCAGTCCCTGCAAGCAGCTCATGGAGCCCAGCTAAAGCTCCTCTCACTGCTTCCCTGTAGAACTCTTCTCTATTCCTCTTCTACTGTTCCTCTTCATCATCAGACAATATCAAGAGGATGTCCATTCCTGTGTGCTCCTCTTGGAAGGGGACAGAAAGGTCATCTTCTCTAGAGGACACATTCTTTTCATTCTCTGAGTCTAAGGATTCTTGCAGGGCTGCTGCAGGTGAAATGCAGTACTCATCACCTTGCTCCAGGGAGCCGCAGTGCTTGGGAACTCTGGCAGATTGTTCCTGTAGTGATGGAAAAGAAGGATCCGTAGGACTAACTGTTGTGGAATGAAATGTCTGACTTCTTTCCTCTGCTAAAGAGCCATCAAGAAGAGACTTGCTTAGACAGGTGTTAGGTAGTAATTCTGTATCTAAGCTTGCATCAGGAATACTTTGAGGATTGAGCATGGGGATGGTAATGACATTGTTCTTATTGACATGGGCTGTCACAGGTTCTTGACAATCCTGGCTTTCTTGGAGTTCGGGTAAGTTGCCGGCCATGTTCTTTCTCTCCACTGAGCACTGACTGATGTGGAGTTCTGTGACTTTAATCACAGCTGGGCTATTCCCTGTTCCTGGTTTCTCATTCACAATTCTTACAGGCTCCGCCTTTGCCAATGTCTCTCCAGTAGCCCTGGTAACCCTCCCTTGAACAGCCTTTAATGCCTTTCTGCCAGGACGCTGCTGGACTAGACTGGCACGGATTCCAGGTTCTTGTGCAGGTCCTTCTGTGTTTTTCTTGCCTTTGGTTGCACTGATGGCCTGGAGCTGCTTGGCTGAGGGGATGAGCTGTGCAGTGCTTGGCTGCTTCTGTTGCACATGGCTTTGGTTTGCTGCTCTCTTCTGGGGAGGGTTCTCTCGACATGTGCAAACTCTGTTGGTGACGGGCACTAACTTTCCTACCTTATGTGCCAGGTCCATGAGACCATGTGGTGTCTGGAGTGTGCAGAGTCTGGAGCTGTCTCCCAGAACCTTGCTGGGACTTGGGCAAGGAGCATGTGTGAATGAATTTTTCCTGCTTGTGAGGGGACACAAAAACAGTGGACAACAGTTAACAGAACTTCCTGCTGACAAAACCAAGTGGCAGCCTGATGTTCAGAAAGAAATCACTTGTCTGCCAAGGCACTGAATTGGTATCACCCAGTCAAACTAATACATTCATAAATATATCTACAGCCTTCTCAGCTGGGACACAGGCATGAAATCAGTGGAAATCTTGTCTGAGTCACGGCCTTCAGTCTGGATCCTGACTGAGAAATCCATTTAGTACATACAGTGCCTCCAGAAAAAATGCAGATATTTTAGAATCAGATCAGTATATCTCTCACTTCCTGGGGCATTTACTACTTTCCACTGGTTATGTTTAAAGGGCCCAGTCCCAATATTCTTGTAAGGATAAAATTCTGGAATTAGCACGAACTTCTGCTTGAGATCATGCTGCACTTTTTTATGCATGATGTGAGCTCTGCCAGCATCTGCGACACTGTAACTTTGAATAGAGAGGACTTCAATACCACAGGGGCTGCAAGATGAGAAACAGCAGGCTCCTCTGTAGAAAGGGTTGGGTTCCATTACTAGGACCCCAGCTACTGAGCTGATTAGATCATATTTCCTGCATTGACACCAAAGCTGTCAGCATGGGAACATGTGAAAGAAGCTGTAGAGTACTACATTAAGGAGGTATATCAGTCTGGATAGTGAGGAGCCAGCTGGCCTAGTGGATGGAACATTATATATCCACTCCATCACTCTCATTATTGGTCTCCTTTGGCACTCCGTCCTCATTGCATCTTCATGCATAAACAAAGTTATTATAAAGTACGTTGGCATTAAACCCACGTGACGAACCAATTTTTGCTGAGTTTGGCATGCCACTCACAATAAAGGGCAGGCTTTCAAAGAACAGTTTCTAATGAGACACCTGAATTGGGATCAGATTTTCCAAACAGCTCAGCATCCACCATGATAATCACGGTCCAGTTTTGGGTGCTAATTCCTTTTGGGAATCCTCACCTTAGAGTAGCATTCCACCCCTCAGATTGCTTCCAAGTCCTTAATGGCACAATGAAAAACTGTCCTTGCTGTACCACCATCCATCCCCATAGTAAGATATTTTAAAATAAATAGGTTTGATGCTGAAACACAATCAACACCTGCAATTGGGACGGGGTAAAAAACTAACTCAGATCTGGAGGAAAAGGAGTTCATTGCCAAGAGACAATTTCTAATCCAGTCTCAGTATGCCTTAAATAGTTGCTCAAAATTCCATCTGGGGCTATTATGAATTAATTACTCCATTAGCTTATGATGCAGGGGATGAAAGGAGGAGAAGAACCAGCAACGGGAAGGCATTAACATGCATCTCTGCAAATCGGATAATTAGAAAACATTTGCTTGCTGGCAGAACACTGTGTTTTTCCTTGCTATGGTGGACAACAGATGCATCTGAAAAGTGCAGAGCATGTGGCCAGATACAATGAAGTGTAATGCAGATGGTTGGAAGCAAAATATATACTTATAAGGTCCGTGTCCAACAGCATGGAGGAGTTGTGCATAATGAGAGCACTGAACTGCCACCTGCATCTCTTCCCTCAAGGACAGTTAGAAGGCAGAGCTCCTATGAGCTTTACTTTTTCAGTCAAGCAAGATCCTTTTCCAATGGGCACCATGTAGCAGGAGATTTGGAAAGTGCTCTCCATCATAAATAAGGCCCTCATCCAACTTTCACTGAAGGGAATAGAGTTCCCTTGATTTCACTGAGCTGGATTTAACCTAAAGACATAGTGCTGGGAGTTCACTTCTTCCTCTAATACCATGTTGAATAACTCAGTTGTTTCAGCATAAGTGACATGCCATACACTTGGGCTCTGGCTCTACCTTGGCTTTAAATAGGATTCTGCAAAAGTTGTTCCAAATATAAGTCAAATTCATCTTATCTTGGCGTTTGAACATGCAAAAAATTGGGACCTGAAAATTACCACCAGAGGTAGTAACAGCATAACCTTAGTATTGAGAGGGCTTAGTCAAAGTTATCCCCTGCTCCTGGTAGGATCCCTAGGGTATAAACAATCTTTTAGTCTAAAAACCACCCCCAAATTAAAACCACCCGAATCCTGTCTTCATTTTACCTGACACCAGTGGGTAATTCTGGGTCCCAGCTTTCCTAACCAAGATGTAGCCTGGCTGCTCTAAATCTGTCCTATGGCTTGTTGACAACACATTTCCAAAACCGAGAGAGATGGGCCGTGGAGACGGGACCGAGGGTTGTGTGACAGCCTGAGAACCTTGTACCTGAGAACCTTTTGCTTTTCCCTGTGGCAAAGAGTAGGCCAGCTTGTTTGACGAGCTGATTTAGGCAGCTTCAGAGCTGACGGCTGGCCTAGGTAGATGGAACGCAGATGCTGCTTCATGCCTTCTTTTGTGCAATGGTAAAAGGTCTTCCCTAAAAAGAAGGACAATGGTGAATACAAGCGTCTCTGTCAGAGATCCTTACACAAAGCCATTTTAAACAAAGCAGTAAATACTTTCCACAGGCTGCCCTTGGAGTCTACGAAGATCCCAGCCACAGGCGCAGAGTTCTTATTTTTCGTTTACTCCCCACCACCATACCTGAGACTGACTGTCCTACTGGATTAGGGCAGACACCAGTCTTTACAGCCTATGAGCTAGAATGAAGGGAAAACCCTGTATCATATGAACTGCTTAATAACAGGAGTAGCAGGAAAATGCTGTGCTGTGCAACAGGCTCCAAGAGAAAGCCCTGCAAACCTTGCTGGTTCGTATTTCTTTATGGCCCACAAAAGCTAGTTAGCCAGACATGTTGCTTTAAACAGGGACCTTCCCACAATGGTGCTGCTGCACTGACAATACTACTTCCAAAGCCATGGAGGTGCCTGCATTCTGATATGAAACCATGGTTGGCAATAAGCAGTATCCAGGGCTTCACCCGGACCTCTCTTAGCTGCAGCTGGCCTTGGTCTGGCTGCCATTGTACTGCTGGCTGGATCACATTTAGGCTGCCTGAGTGCCATAGGCTGGAAAAGCCAATGCTGAAACATTCGTCCTTTCTGTAAGGGGAACTGTGTCTAAGAATGTGACTATCACCATTTTTCTGTGCCGTAGACAGGGCTGTAATGCAGCTGCTCCAGTCTGTCAGCAGAATCAAGTACATTCATTCATACCAGAGACCTTTTAAAAAATGAGAAGGTCCCCTGCTGTAACTACTGAAGCCAGTGGAATTTAATCATGGATGTTGTACAGACTTCCTCTAATGAAGGTCCTGATGCTGAAGAACAGAGTGGATTCTCCTGAAAAAGCCTGAAGCTTCTGGATTTCTCCTGGCACAATCTATTACTGTCTGCTGCCTGCTCAGTGGAAACAGCAGGGAAGCTGATTGAGATCCACATTATGAAACACCGCACCTACAATTGATCCCTTTCTTAGGAATCTGGGAGGAGAAACACCAAGGAGATTACTAAAGGAAAGAGGGTATTTATTTTTCTTCTTAACTAATAAATAACTTTAAAATGTCCAGCAGAGGAAAGTATTAAATTAGAATATAAAGCTTCAATTTAGTGCAATTTAGTCAGCAGAGTGGAGCGCTATCGAACATCTTACTACAGCGCTCAAAACAATGCCTTTGAGTTCCAGCTTTGCTCTTCACAGCATTATAGTTATATTTCCTATACTTAATATGGTAAACAGTGGGACAGTTGTGGTAAAGTCACTTGGTTACTTAAGCAACAGAGATGTTTTTAAGGGGACTTTGGTTTCCTGTGCTTGTAAGAGGAGCTTGTCTTAGCAGCAAATGAAAATAAAAGTATGAAATGTATAATAACCAACTTCCTTTTCTATTAGGACATTTGCCTATTAGACATGGACTTCTTACCTGGAATCATAAACTGGTACTCTGAGGTGGTTTGGTACTGCTTTTTCTCCAGATTTTCAGGGGCCAGCCTTTTACTCAGAAGAAATTAAAAGCATAAGGATTAGATCAAGTCTAATTTTCTTATAGCTGGTATGCTGAAAACAACAGACTAGCATGGAATATCAAATCATTTCACCTATACCACTCTTTACGTGCTAATCAGATCCTATAGATGTGACCATGTATGTGCATAAAGGTAGAAGGAGATTGTTTCTCTAGCCAGCAACCCACAAGATGAGCTCTTTCTGGCTCACATCATTATTAGGAATAACCATTCTCCAGTTGGAACTCAGTGGACAGTTCTTAATGATATTCAGGCCAGACAAGAATCAGTTTGCTGCCTCCAAGCTGTGCTGACTCATTAAAGTTCACACCAGTGAAAAGCAGTGAAAACTTATTTTACTCATTATTTTTTTTTAAAGTAGCAATGACTCAGAACTTTCCGAGAAGCTCTGATGAGTAAGCATGCTATTTATACATCGATAATCTTCGACTACTTTACTGCAGCAGTTGCAAACCTTAGAACAGGGGCGGGCAATTATTTTGGGCGGAGAGCTGCTTACTGAGTTTTGGCAAGCCATCAAGGGCCACATGACAGGCAGCCAGGTGCAGATTAATATTTATTTTCTAATTTTTTATGGGCTCTGTGGGCCAGATAAAATCACTTGGTAGGCCGCATCTGGCCCGTGGGCCGCATTTTGCCCACCCCTGCCTTAGAAAAAAAACTATTCTGAAAATCACCTGCCCCAAACACTTCCCTTATAACCAGGGATCCTGGTTTTCTTTGATTAAAAATTGCAAATTTGCTGATTAAAACCCAAAAATCCATGATAAAAATTAAAGGCCCCCTACAGTGCTGCTGGTGCCCTGCACTCCCCCACTACAGCCTTAGCACCCCTTGTGATGCCCCTCACAACAGCCCCCCCAGACCCACAGGCACAGAGGCGCACACAGACACCCACCCCAGCAGGTAAGTGTGTGTGTGGGGAGGGGCGGGGCAGGGTGGGGGGAAGGGAAGGTGCTAGTGGGGTGGATTAAGAAGGGGCAAGGCCAGGAGGTGAAGGCAGGGGAGCCACTCTGTGGGCCACACGTGCCAGCCGGCCTGACAAGGGGTTCACACACGGAGGCCACCGCCGCAACTCTGCCACTGCACCCTGCGCTACCATCCCATGGCCACCTGCACGGCTTTGTGGGCAAGTGGCGCAGGGCTTATCCTAGAGGTAAGTGGGGCTTGGGGGCTGTGTGCCAGGGCTGGGGAAGGTGGCTGGGGGCTGAGGGAGCGGAGGGTGCTGCCGGCCCCAGGTGGCACACTGCAGCCAGGTGCAGGGCCAGGGGCTGAGGGCAGGGGTGCCCCTCTGTAGAAGGCTTTATGGGTAAGTGATACAGGGCACAAGTGCTGCCCAGCCAGCTGCCCAAGGGAGGGGGAGGCTGGCATGCAGCCAGCTGCACAGCTCTGTGGCCAGCTCTGCAGCAGCGGCGAGGGATGGTGGCTGGGGGGACAGGGGTGGGCTCACGCATGGCGGCCGCTGCTGCTTACCTGTAGGGCCGTGCTAGTGGCAGCTAGGATCCAGGGGCAAAGGGCGAGTCTAAGCCTGAGCCCAGCCTTGGCTGACTCAGAGACTCAGGCCTGCAAGGGCTCTTTGCAAAAGCAGAGAATCCATGAATTTCTCTGCTAAAAAGGGAAATCCACATTTTCTCTGATAAAAACAGGGAATCCGTGGTTTTCTCTGTTTTTCCATGGGAAATGGAAAACCCGGATCCCTGCTTATAACATGAGGCAATCAGTTAAGGTCTTTAGCAAAAATGCATGTTTCCTCTCATTCTCCCCAGGCCTGGTGAAATACCTGTGTCTTAGAGCTTGTAATAGCTGTGAGTGCTGCCCTCTGTTGGCAGTGGTGCCAAGCGCAGATCTGCCTTCCTCTCTTGCTCCAGAACTGCTTGACTTCCTTTGTGTTTAGAAAGGAAGGAATGAAATGAACTCCCTGATGCGCACAGCAAGAATGCAAATCAGAGAAGCTGGGTGGAGTATTAGTTAATACTAGGATCAGTTTCATTGCTCTTGCAGATAATGCCATGCTCTGCTATTACAATGAAGATAAAGATAACAGAATATAGAAACTTGCATCTCTAAGCTCCCAATTCAGATTTTGAGCAAGTAGGTAATAGCCAAAGGTTGTTACCATTTGGCCTATATGAAATGATTTGGTGTTTTCATTCTCATCCCTAGTGGACAGGCAAACACACCGTTCCAAAGCTGCTATCACAGAAGGCAAGGAGGTCAAAGACTGGGCTAAAGGCTGAGTGATGATCACCTCCTTGCTTCCTAGGAGTGGCTCCCCCAGAAATGAGCTGAAAAATCTTGGTGTGAAAGAAAGCACGGGTGTTTGGAGCACTGTCTTTGCTAATGCTATGATGTTCAGGAGGATATTAGAGGACTTTGTATGGTAGAGATGTCAAATCCATCACCTATCTTCAGACACTCGTGCTGTAAGCACCTCCATTTATATTTATATTAGCAGCATTTTGTTGTCTGAATGCTTGTCTCGGGAGATGACAGCGCCTTCTGGATTCTGCCTAACTTGATTACTCAACTGAATAAAAATACTAAGGGATAGCAGGAACACCACCAAGTCCTTCACATGGGAGGAAAAGAGTCACTGCCAAGAGATGATGGCAGGCAACAGAGACCTCCTGAATCTCTTTGCTTTGATTGCATTTAAACTGCTCTACACCCTGGGGTTTCCCTGCTGCTTGTCCCCCTGAGTGCACAATTCTGCTAAACCTCACGAGCACTTGGGTTTTAGAAGTGCTGTGCGCTGACAGAGCAGGGAACTCCCTGAGCACGGGGGAGTGTGAATGAAGCTGCCAGCAGTAGCATGAAAAGAGGAGTTATTGGGTATTGCCACCTTCAAAAATCAGATGTATTAGCAGCATTCCAGCAGGGCAGTTATGATCAAATAGCTGAAACCAGCAAGTAGTATTATGTAAAACACAGGTGTCTGACACTGGCCCCACCTCAGCTTAGCAAAACATCTACACACCCTAAGGTCTTTGTTTCAGAAGGATTTCTGCATGCTAACTGCCCTTAGACATAATCATTACAAATGCATACAGTGGATGTCATAAGCCATGTTGCAATACCTATTATGGGCACTTAAATCCTGGACAGAAAGGCTTCTCCTCAGGATTTGCTTATGTCCCACCACCACTGTAGAAAGTCGTTTTGTAAGCTGGCAGGATCCAGGTTTCTTTTCCTTCTGTTTTTCAGAGTTGTTCTGAACTGTATCCTGTCTGATGTTCTGTCCTGAATCCTGTCTCCCTTTCACACCAGGTTTGAAGACAGTTTTTTCCTTCAGCTGGGTGGCTTCTGCCCTTTGACATCGACGCATTTTTGCTCTGTCCTGTATTGTAAAATTAGCGAACTAAACTTGTGAAAACAAAAGGGATAGATTGACTTTATAGTCGACATGAGACCATAGTTAAACTTGCTAGTCTGCAAATGATAAGTAAAAATCAACGGTCTAATATTAATGGTGAAGTCTGTGTGTGCGTATGTGCGCGCGTGCGCGCACATGTGCATATGTTAAATTATTGTACAAAGATTTTATTGGTGTGGCTAGATATGCTCTTAAATAGCCAAGCATGCAGGAGTCTACCCAATCCAGGGTTTATCATGCTAAGTGTTCTGACTAACTACTACTTGTCTCAAGTGTTTCTGTCTTAAAGGGTTTGTCCACACACTTATATGAATGGGTACCACTAAAGTGGGTATGGATATCTCTGCTAGCTTTAGTCTTAGTTTGTGTAATAACAGCAGCAAAGATGTAGAGGCACAGGCACTGGTAACCTAAGGGTATAGCATGCATACTAGTTGACTTATACAGCCCAGCCTTCCTAATAGTGTTGCCCATTAGGGCTGTGCAAAGCTTCAGTACCTGATTCGATTTGGCAGAGATTCAGCCCAATTTGGTGGCCAAATCTCTGAATCTGAATCTAAACAGAGGACACTTTAATCTCTCCAAATCAATTTAGAGAGATTTGAACAGATCTGGCGATTTGGACATAGACACAGCTTTAAAAGTTTTTTCTATGTACCTCTAGGTATCAGGGGCTCTGAATGCTGCAATGCTGGGGCACATGCAGCGTCTCACAGAAGCCCGGGGGACTCCCCAATGTGCTCAGCAGCGCACCCAGAAGTGCACCAGAAGCACTTCTGGTCCACTTCCTGGTCCACCAAGGAGCATGCAGAGGTGGTGCCCGGGCTCCCCCCACTCAGTGGCTGATGCCTCCTGGGTCTGAGGGGGGCACCCAGGGTCCCCCTGCAGCTGATTACTGATCCAGGAGGGAATGGGAGTGGCCCCCCAGAGTGCTCCCTGGCAGACCCAGAAGTGGACCGGAAGTATTTTCAGTCCACTTCTGGGTTCACTGCCGAGCACCTGGAGAGCACTGCCCGTGCTCCTGTGGGACACTTCATCCACCCCAGCAGTCACGAGCCATGCGAGGTATGTAGAAAAAACTTTTCAAGCTGTGACTGTGCCCGAATCACTGATTCACCAAATCAGCATTGACTCTTCATATTTGGATTCAGCCAAATCAAATCAGGGACAGCGATCCAAATCAACAGATCAAATCTCTGTCCCCAATTCGGGCTGAATCTGAATCTAAATCAAATAGGGCCCGTTTCACACAGCCCTATTGCCCATGAGAGCTAGAGAGAAGCTAGTATGGCCATGTGCTACAGTCAGACCTTCACTGTGCTTCATTTCTACCAAAAGCTTAGTGTGTCCCTTGTCAGGGTTTGTGCAAGGTAATGGCAAGGAGAAGCACTAGTTGAATGAGCAGATGATTTCCTTATAGCCAGTGACAGCAGGCAAATAGCCTGGCTGATTTACCATGAGGAAATTTTGACTCATTCCTAAAGAACGTCAGCAGTGCACTTTTACCTGGTCTGGGACACCCACACATGTATTTTTGGACCAGCTTGTCAGTTGCTTATTGGAGTTGTGCTTGTTTGCAGTGCAGGGAGCAGAGGCAAAGGAAACTCTTGTTTTTGAAATAAGAGTGGGAGGTTAGGGAAAAGCAGAAAAGAAAACGTGAATGACCTGGTGCCATTGGGACCAGAATTAACATCTGATCAAGAAATGAGGAGAAAATAATGCAGAGGCAGTGTGGTGTTGAATAAAAAAGGATTTTTTTATTTGTTTTCCTTTCATGAAAGGAAGGAACAGTCAGTGCTAGTTGCTATAGCTTAGGATATGGGGAACTAGGTTAAATTCTCTACTCTGCCGTAGACTTCCTTATCATTTAATATTTCTCTGTTCCTTGGTTCCTCCCTTGGGATAATAATGGGCCTAATAACAGTTTCCTATGTCATTGGGTATTGTGAGGATTGCTGCATTAGAGAATGTGAAGCACTCTAATATTATGCTGATGGGACCATCAAAGTACTGTAGGTAAAGTAAACAACTAGCTTTACAAAATTGGAAGTCCAGGTGCAGCCAAAAAATAATGTTGGGGGAAGGGACTACTGATTGCTGCCACCTTGTTCCAACTAAACATGGCAAGATAAACACATTTTAAACCCTCTCATTTCAAATGTCTTATAAAGCTACATTGCTTCTCAGCTAAGAAATGATCCCCAGGGATTTTATCCTGCCATTTTACAGTGCAGACACAGTGGGCTTTCTGCCCTGTATCAGAGAACCCCTGTAGAGAATGGGGCAGGAAGATAAACCTGACAAGTATCCTGAGCACACCACCAAACTGGTGGGGATCATGGCAGGTGCACTCACCCAAGAAATCACCTGTTGTGAGGAACAGGAGACTATGGGGTCCAGGGCAGAAGTGGTAAGGAGTCGTCTCGGGGTTGGCTCATGGTTGCACCACTGTTGCCAGCACTGGAATATTTGGTGTCCAGCTGCCATGGGGGGGGATGTGCCCCGTTCCAGAACATGCAGACAATGGACATTCCATGCCACTGCCCAGGGACTCTGAGGAGGGAAGTGGTTCAGGCACTGAGCATCCCACCCTGCCCTGGGCTAGGGGCAGCAGGCCTCTAGAGCCTTCACCACAAGGCCGGAGAAGCCGTGGTTTGAGGATTTTCCTTCAGCACCAAGGATAGTTCCCTGTATCCTGGATAGTTCCCTGTATCCTGGCTCCGTCTTGGCAAGGGAGCGGCTGGATTCCTGTTCCTGCCCTCTTTGGCGTGGGTATTGGGACCCAGGGCAACCCCCCAGATGCTAAGGGCAGGGACTTAACCCTGAAACATCCCTTTATGATGGGTATGGAAATGGATCCTCTCTCATTTTTGCTAAGGAAGATAAGATGTCCTTATCTTGATAACTGGAAAAAGAGGAAGTCTATTCTTATCTATCATAGGAACAGCTGTCTAGTGGAAGGGGAGTCCTTTCCTGAGCTATAGGAGAGCAATAGAGAGGGTTGTTTCTTGGTTCTATGGCTGCTGGGATATGAGGAACTCTGAGAGGCTTCTCTTGGCCCCAGAGAGGGAAGGGGGAGCAGATCTTACATAGCTTCACAAGGAGGGACCTTGTTTTAATGCCTTCTCTAATCAACTAACACAGGCAAAAGTGGGGCCTATGGTCTGACCAGGGGAAAAGTCTAAGAACCCGAATTTGCCATAGTGGAATAATAAAATATCCAGGGCAATTTTCCCTGCAGTCTCCAAAGACATCTCACACACATCTGCTTTGTATTGGACATACCAGGTAATATGGGTGACTGCTGCTTCCTCTGGCTCTCAGAAACACATGCAAAAACATGTTGACATGAGAAATAATTGTAAAATCCCTCCTTTTTCTGCTCATAATTACTGGATCCAAGCAGAGAACAAGGAACTCCAGTGAACTCCAAAGACTTCAGACATGTTGTACCTGCTTACCCCTGTGGTCTGCTTAGCCCCATCTATTCAAACTAAAATCATTTGCAGGGTTCCTTAAGGAAGCAACAAAGCATTTGTCATCCCTTTGGCAAATGTGAAACAAATCAAAATGAGATACGTGTTTCTGTTCCCAAAGGCATTTTTTGGGATGGGAACAATCACTAGTTTCAATAGCGCTGACAGAATTATTCACTGCAAGTAGCATTTACTGTGAAATTAACCCTTTCCTTCTATTTTTAATCATTCACAAACCAAACCTTATTTTTATGAATGAACATGTTCAGAACTACTCACCAAACCATTTGGAAGAACCATTTCCAACCTAGGGATTGTTCACTTTAACTATAAGTAATGGCTGATTGCTCCCCTACTTCAGATGGTATTATTGCTGCTCCTGGATTGGATTAAATTGTTAACATGTGATTAAGTAGTAGATTAAGCAAGTAATAAATCATGGGATTTCTGTGGCATTGGGACCAAAGAATTCTTGTTCTAAATTTCATGAGACTTTCATGAATGTTTTGAGACAGCTTCTAATTGCCTGAATGCTCTTGGTTGTAATGGAGTACAATCAGGCTCATTTACTCCTGACTGTACTCCCCAGTCTAGGATGGAGGAATTATTATGAAACCAGTTGTGATTTTCATAACAACAATTCATTTTTTTCTAGACTTTGTTTTGTATTCCTAAGATGCAGCACCTGAACGAATTAAACTCTTACAGCCAAATTGTGGCCCCTTTTACTCAGACCCGTAAACTGGTACTCACATGAGTAGTGCCATGTGAGGTCACTATTGTGAACAAAGGTGTTGTAATATATCCCTTATTAACTAAAAATTGCAAAGCATAATCTTATAAAATGTTAGTACAGTATTGCCTTCAGTGTAATATGACTTAAACAGTGCATCTGAACCTATCTCCTGCAGCCTGGCAACGGTCTTTGTTGCTATAGAAACATGGTTCCCCATTCTTTCATGTTGAACTTCAAGTATTTCCCTCCCTCTAGATAACATTTTATTAGTTGTCACATACCCTCCGTTGTTATTTTCTTCACTTGATTTCGTGAATAATAAATTGTGCAATTAAAAGAGAAAGTTATTCAGCACGTCTTGTCTTGTAGATGGAAGAGGACTATTTAATAGACAAATTCAAGTTGCAAAAGGTTTTACTCTACAAGGCCATTTTGGATAGTTAACTATAGTTGCATGTGTTTTAATACAGAGATTGTGGACATACATTTAATGTGCATCTCTTTGTGTTTTAACATACTCAATAGATGAGCTGTGTTTAAAAGAAAACTGTTTTTAAAAATGGCTATTGTATATGCATATTCAATAGAGCAAATATTGTATATAACAAATAGCTAATCTTCAGAGTTCACTGTGATGTGATGCTCAGGTACTGTAGCAACAAAGTCTACATGAACAGAGATTCAAAGAGTTTAGGAGAAATAAAAAAATAGACAATTGAGCTGGACAAATCTAAAATGCAGAAGAACAGCAGAATATTACTTGTATTACCTGTATAAGGAATAAAATGAGTAATAAAAACATGCAGTAGGTAGACAAAAGACTCTGGAGCATTTCTGAGCTCAAGCTTCAGAGCACTGTTATCCTGAGTTATGAAGAGAGGTCCCTACAGTCAGTTGTTGTAAATGTTTTACTTTGAGGCGTTTGCACCTCTTCCTGATGCCTTTTGTACTAGGTGTGATGGAGACACTGTACTAGGTTAGCTAGAGAGTTCTGCAGTTCCTAGCTTTCCACAGTAGTCAGAAATGAAAAGATCATAACATCCTTTTTTCCTGATCCTCACCTGGTGAAAATGATCACAGCTACATAATTCTGTCCCAGCTCCATTAAAAGGAGCTGGAATGATTGAGAGAGTCTTTAGGTTCTCAGTTTATGGGTCACTGGCTCAGGAGTTTCCCACACCTCCCATATTGCTGAAGGGTGGGTTGGAGAACCTTCAGCATCAGGACATTCATGTACGTTGTATTAGCTTCAAAAGCTTTACAGACTTCAACAACAATTGAGTTAATAGTAACAAAGGAAGCAGAGGAAGAAAGAGAAATCAGGGGTGGGGAAGGATTTTTCAGTAAACAAATCTCTACAGAGAGAATGGGTTTGGCATTGGTTAGCTGTAGACTAGTCTTAAAAGAAATATTGGGAACGATCTGACAAGGAGCCCCTAGCATATCCTTTGATTTTTGACATTCACCGTGCTACGGTTCCTAAGCTTAAGGGACACAACAGCCAACTCTCACCTACCGTAGCCAATCAAAATGGATTGCTCTGAAGCTGAGTTGCTTGTGTGAGGAAAGTGTAGGAAGCTCATGGCTGCAGAGTAATGCAGGGAAAACATAAGCAAGAGAGAGAGGGAGAGAGAAGAAAAGAATCAAGTAGCAGAAGATATAATCAGCCCCATAAAGGGAAACGTCCATAACATCTGCAGCTCTGTTTATGCTGCTTTGTGTAATAGGCGCCAGTCCTCTCTGTCCCCGAGGGAGATTTTACAGCATTAATTCACTCTGCACAATTGGAGCCAGCGAGGCTTCTCTTCAGCAGCCTCCTTTCCCAGCCCTCCATCCCACTCTGCTACAAGGACAGAAAGAGGCCATTAGAAACTGCACCCCTCCAGCTGACCTTCCTTTGCCCCGGCTCAATGTCTCCAGTTCCCAATGAGGCAGATCCAGAAGTGCCCCGAATGGACCCGAGGATTTTAATTTTCCTTCTGTATGTAATGATCCTCCACGAGCTAGTCAGTGGCTGGATGGAGTATCAGAAGCAGGTAACAAAACCTAAGAAGCAAGCAGGTCCTGTTTGGTCCTCAAGGTGAGTAGATGCTTAATATTAAAAAAAGGGGGGGAATAGCCCAAGATATTCATGTATGTTTTGATAAGGGAGGACTGCTCTACATAGAATCTCTCTGTCTCTCTCTGCTGTATTAGCACATCGGTAGGATTAAGTATGTTAATCTTTTGAGCATGCACTGTATGAACACTTTAAGGATTTGCTTTATATTCATAGATGTGTATGCTTCTGACTTAGTTTAAGGTGGAAATATGCTATAACACAGTGAGTTAGACTGCCAGTGGCATACATGAAAGGAAAAGAATTTTCTTGCTTAGAAATAACTGTATTTCTGTGCACAATAACTGTGTTTCATGCACAATATTTGTCAGTGAATCATAAACTTCAATGGTCTCCATGTAATCTATTTGCTATTAAATCACTAGAGATTATGTCACTATCGGGTTGTGTCTCCTCCCACTCTTTGGGCTATATCCATCATACTAATCGTGTTTTGTTTCTGTAACACAAATTGTGTATGTAGATAAGAATGCAAATGAAACCCCCCAAATGACCCTAATACCAGATATTAAGTGTGTCTGTATACATGTCATCCTTCCATTCCAATAATATAGCATCATTGTAATGTTTTTGATAATCATTGTCTTAATATTTTGAGAGTCTCAGGGTGTCTTGGCATCCATTCATAAGGCACATGTGCAACAAAAGCTGCTAATAGAATAAAGCGAGAGAATGATTAAAAGAGGGCACTGTTCTACAATTGAAACAGTTCCAGATTCAAATGAGACTAAGGCAGTAGTAAAATGGTGGTCTTTTACTTTTGAAGCAAAAAATACCAATGACACAGTTGTCTTCAGGCCTTATAGTCACTGTCACTTCCAGTGATATTAACCATTATGGAAATTATTAGCTATATATTAATACCAGATGTCCCAGTCCAGATCAGGAGAGCAGCATTTCTCGATGCTGTACACAGTCCACGTCTGCACCACAGACTTACTATGCCAGACAGTGGTGCTGAGGATTGACTCCCAGCAGTGCTGACCAGCTGCCTGCAGTACTGTGCAAATGTGGCTATCCTGCTTCCATTTCCAGAGGTGGTCCGCACTGAGCAGTGTGGCGTGTTTGAGGGCATTGTTGTCTGGTACAATAAGTCTGAGTCTTAGACATGACTTGCACCTTGTACAACAGGGCTCCAGTCCTGACTGGGTAAGTTGTAAGAGAAAGTCCTATCCCGCCAGTGCTTAGAGTCTCCGTAGACCACAGGCAGAGGGTAAGATGAGATCAAGTAAGTTATCCAGTGTCACAGGAATACACTCCAAGTCTCCTGACTCCCAGCTCAGTCCCCAATTTTGCTAGACTGATTTCTTGCTGGCAAAAGCACAGTCCTACCTCCACTGAGATTAAGAGTTGAAAATACTGATGAAATGCTTTGTGGTAGGGTTTAGAGCTAGAAACAACTTATACGAACCGTCTGATCCACTGACATGACAGCAATGACTTGTATTAGAACTTAAAGGTACCGATCTGGTTATAGTCTCCTTGGCAGGAAAGCCAAAAATCTACCTGATTTCAAGAAGAAACAGGATCAGAACAATGAAAGTTTGTGAAATAACTTGTACTATAGGACTGAGATCTACCATCCCTCGTAAAACAACTTTATGATAAGACGTGGAGGAAGAACACTGGAATGACTCATGCTACAACTCATTCACCAGAAACAGCCTAAACATTTGCAATGAAAAGTAGGCCACAGTTTAGCTGCCTGTGAGAGAGCTTAGGATGAAATATTCAAAGCAACCTAAGTGAGTTAGGGACCCATCTCCCATAGGAAAAAAGATCAGTGGGAGCCAGGTAAGGGATGAATTTATTAAGCTGTTGTAGTTATACAGGGATAATATCCTGGGTGGACACTCTTATTCCAGTATAATGGTGCCTTTTTCCAGTTTAGTCTATGCTGCCAGGGAAGCTGCTTAAACTCCATCAAAAAATGCCACTGGTGCTGGGATAAGAGTGTCTATTCCAGGGCAGGGGTCAGCAATGTTTTTGGGCAGAGTGCCAAAAACACCCACTACCTCGACTTGCAAGATGTTGGTGTGCCCAGGGGCAGACAGTGGGGAAGTTAGGAGGAGTCCAGTCCTTGTTGCAGCAGCACAGCTCCAGCCCCTTCCCCACTGTCCACCATGAGGTGCATGTGCCAAGCAAAATACCTTCATGTGCCACACTCAGGCACCTGTGACAGGGTTCCCTACCCCTGGTCTATGCAGTGAGTTATATCCTTGTAACTAAGGCAGCTTAGCTACACTGGCATAATTATAATAAAATAGGTATAGTCATGACACTTCTTCATGTATATCCACCCACAGGGCCAGATTTCCAAGTGTTCACGGCCTACAGCTGGGGCCAGATTTTCAGAATTGCTGAGATCCTAGCTGGACAGGTTAAATAAAAACCTGATTTGAAAAAGTGCCCAGTAACCAGCAGTCTCATTGTGGCACCTTTAACCAGATTTCCAAAGTACTCAGCTCCCAGCATGCAGAGTTCTCGGGCTTTCCAGGCCCTTGAGTTCCTTATTTCCTGGCATCATGGTCTTGTGCTGGTGAAAACGTAAGTAACTGGTGCAACATGAGGTTTTCTGAGAAGTATATTTATAGACAGACATATTGCAAGAAAAAATACTCAAGCCTTCCCAACTAATGTAACCAGAGCCTAGTTTAAATCATGGGCCCAGCTCTCTAATATCATGGCCATATCATAGCAGGTGCTGCCATTTTCATGGCCAGATTGTGGTGCCTCCCCTGCCTGATTACCTGAGAGCCTCTTCCCCCCGTACCGACTCCCAGCAGCAGCCCAGCTTGGCTGCACAAAGCTGTATTGCATATCAGACATGCCCCTGGGCCAGGACCCACCCTGTCCCCCCGTGCTGCAGTCAGCTTATTCCAAGAAACCCTCTCCCTCCTGCACTGGGGAGGAGGAAGAAGAGGGGCCAATAGAGCCTCATTCCCCACTACTCCTCCACTGAGCAGGGGCAGGTGCTGAGAGGAGGGAGGATGGGATCCCCCTCCATCTCCCATGGCAGGGGCTTTCCCCTCACTTCCACACCCAGTGCGGGGTGGGGAGGGCATGGAGCCCCTTCGCCACCCACCACCGCACTAGCTGCCCCCCAGGGATGGGGAGGTGTGAGGGAGGGCTTGACCCCAGCCATACCTTTGCTTTCCTGGTCTCAGCTGGAGCTGGGCTGGGCAGGCAGCACCTGGCTCCTCCCTGCTGGCTGCTGCCACCTCGAGCCACTGCCATCTCAGGGGCTCTGGCTCCCCTCCGCCTGTGGGCTACAGAGGGGCTGGGCAGGCAATGGCTTCCCCCAGCACTGAACATAGCATGGGGCTGGGCTGGGGTGGGTGGGGCAGACTGGGCCAGCACACAAAGATGGAGCTGGGGAGGCAGCCACTGCCTCTAATCTACTTCATGGAGGCTGGCGGGGCTCGGGGGGGGGGCGGGACCCTGGTGGTGGAGAGAGGGGGGAACTATTCTTCTCCACCCTACCGCTGCTGATGCTACCCCAGTCAGCTGGCCACGCTGCTTCTGTCTCCTTAAACTGCTCCCTCCCACCACCCCATCCACCAGTTGCAGCGGCCATCTTGTTTCATAGTTTCATAGTTTCTAGGGTCGGAAGGGACCTGAGCAGATCATCTAGTCCAACCCCCTGCCATGGCAGGAAAGAGTACTGGGGTCAAATGACCCCAGCAAGGTGTTCATCTAACCTCCTCTTAAACACCCCCAGGGTAGAAGCCTGCACCACTTCTCTTGGAAGTTGGTTCCAGACCCTAGCCACCCTGACCGTAAAGTAGCGCCTCCTGACATCTAACCTAAACCTACCCTCTGCCAGCTTGTGACCGTTATTCCTGGTCACTCCTGGCGGTGCTCGGGGAAACAGTGACTCCCCCAATGCCTGCTGATCCCCCCTGACTAGTTTATAACAGGCCACAAGATCCCCCCTCAGCCTTCTCTTTTGGAGGCTGAACAGGTTCAGGTCCCATAGCCTCTCCTCGTAGGGCCTGCCCTGTTGTCCCCTGATCATGTGAGTGGCCTCCTCTGGACCCTCTCCATGCTGTCCACATCCCTCCTGAAGTGCGGTGGCCCAGAACTGGACGCAGTCCTCCAACTGCGGCCTGACCAGTGCCGCATAGAGGGGGAGGATCACCTCTTTGGACCTGCTCGAGATGCATCTGTGGATGCATGCCAAGGTGCGGTTGGCCTTCCTTACTGCCTCTCCACACTGCCGGCCCATGTTCATCTTGGAGTCAGTAATGACCCCCAGATCCCTTTCCGCCTCCGTGCTGACAAGAGGGGAGTTCCCTAACCTGTAGGTACGGTGCCGGTTGTTCCTCCCGAGGTGCATCACCTTGCACTTGTCTGTGTTGAAACCCATCCTATTCTCGTCTGCCCACCCTTGTAACCTGTCTAGGTCTGATTGTAGCCTGTTGCATCCTTCCTGTGTGCCCGCATCCTTCCTGTGTGCCCACATCCCCCAACATCTTAGTGTCATCAGCAAATTTGAACAGGGTACTTTTTACCCCCTCATCCAAATCGCTGATGAAGATGTTGAACAGTGCGGGCCCGAGGACCGAGCCCTGGGGGACCCCACTGCCCACGTCCTTCCAGGTTGAGAAGGACCCATCCACTACCACCTTCTGGGTGCAACCCTCCAGCCAGTTGCAATGAAATGCCATGTTATGGTCACTTGCTTGGGAGCTCCCCAGCAAGAGGTTGTATTGTGGCATCTCATTGCAAATCATATTTTTCATGAAAATCACTTCATTCCATGAATTTCATGAAAAACATGTAAAATTGTGATTTAAATTGGGCCCTAAACATAAACCTCCAGACAACAGCAAGTGAGATCCCTGCTAGCACACAAGGAAATCTTGGCAAATAGGGCAATTACCAACATGAGCTGGAATTAAACTAGCAATGTACAGGTAGGCGAACAGCTTTGTCTCCTGTCGCTAGCCCTGAATGGCCCCCTGCTGAGGCCTGTTCATTTTAAAGTAATTAATTTGAAAAGCAGTTAAAGAAGCTAATTAGGACAGAGACAAGGCTGTCCCCTGACTGCCTTGGGCAATGGCCGGATTTTCAGGGCTCCACATGGTTTGCTCAGATACTAAGCAGTAACAAGATTTGTCAGAGAGGACCTGTCCTGTTCTCAACCCCTCTACAACTCCCCCTCCCATGCATCCTTCTCTTCGCCTTTCTGCAGTCATCAGCAAGCTCTGGCGTTTCTAGGCCTTATTCCCACTTCCCTTCTGTTTTCCACTGCTCCTTCCATCCTCACCATCTCCTCCTTCTAGACCAGGGGTCGGCAACCCCCGGCACACTTGCCATTAGTGGCACGTGGAGACATTTTTCCTGGCACGCCGGGAGGCACACAAAGAAATTGTTTGGTTGTTTGTTTAAGTTGCTGCTCCGGGCTGCATAGCCACAAGTCCCAGCGCCGCAGCAGCCACGGGCCAGAGCCAGGGGAGCGCAGGCAGGGAGGCTGTCTGTGTCCTACTGCCGTCGCCCCTTGCTCCCAGGCTGCGCCCTCTAGCCCGGCTGGCCCCTGGAGGGAGCTGCCTAGGCAGCCAGATGCCCTGTCCCACCTGGGGCAGCACTGAGGTGCTGAGTGCTGGGGCTGGGTGGTTGGGACAGGGTCTGGGTGGTGTGGGGGGAAGCACCACGGGCAAGCCACCCCGGTCAGGTCCTTAGGAAGACAGGGGCTGGGTGGGAAGTGGGGGCAGCCCCGGGGCTCTGTGGGCTCGAGCTGCGGTGGGCGGGCGGGGGGAGTGCCCAGTGGTACCCATGGCGGACATGGCCCAGCCTGCACAGCTCCTCAGGGATGGGCTGCAGCCACCTGCACACATGGGGATGCTGCCTGGCCCAGGTAAGACACCAGGCTCAGGGGGCTTCCTTCTCCGGGATCAGCCTCCCTGCACGCTGGGCACAGTGCAGGCAGGGCAGAGCCATCCCCGATGCAGGGGCCTGGCTGCGGGAGCCCCCCCGAGCCTGGGAACAGCCACTGCAGCTGCCTCAGCCTGCCCAGGTCCCAGCCTTGCCCACCCGCAGCTCCCCTCAAAGGGCCTGGGCTGGGGCAGGTACTGCACAGGGCCACTGCACTGCAGGCTCCCGGCTGCCTCAGGCCTGAGCAAGTATTGGCTGTTCCCAGAGCCTGGGGAACAGCCTGCGGCTGCAGCTGCCATTTGCACTGTACCCAGCTGACACAGAGACCAAGCAGGGAGCTCCCTGAGCTTGGTGTCCTGCTGCAGCCAGGTAGCATCCGTTTGTGGGCAGGGTGGCTGCGTCCCATCCCTGCGGAGCTGCACTGGCTGGCTGGGCCCCACCTCTGGTGCTGCTGGGCCCCCCACTGTGGCCCAAGCAGCGGAGCCCTTGGGCAGCCCCCACTCTCTGCCTGACGCCAGCTCTCTATTTACTGTAAGAAAAAAAGTTTAAAAAAGCAAGATTAATGATTATTAAATTATTAAATATGCAGCACATCCTGCCATGTAGCCCCTCTGCCCCAGTTTTGTTTTTGTGGCATGCCGGCACCCTGACAGCTTACAAGATAGACATTGTGGTTTTTTTCAGCGCTCCGGCCAAAAACCTTTGCCTACCCCTGTGCAACTAGCAAGTGTGAATATTTGACATCCCTGACTTTTAGGGCATTGACAGAAGTGGTGTTTTGTCATGCCATCAGCCCCCTGAAGCACTCTATAGCCATGCCCTGACAGAATTGCATGGCTGCAGAGCTCTTTAAAAGTACCTGATCACACTTCAGAAGTTCTCCAAAGCAGAGCGCCTTCATGAACTTCTGTCAGTGCATGCCGGGAGCAGGGCTGGGCTGATGCAGTCCAGCCTCGCTCCTGGGGGTTTGCCCAGTCTGTGCCGGGGGTGGGGGCAGGGTGGATTGGAGCCCATCCCACCTCAGAGGGGCTCCAATCCACCTGCCCCACCTTCCAGCACAGACTGAGCAAACCCCAGACAGGACTCCCTCTCCTCCCTTCTCCTCCTCCCATCCTGAAGACAGCACCAGAGCTGGGGGTGGGGTGGGGGGTGGCAGGGGCTAGGGGAGAGAGACAACAGACACAGCCACTCCAAACTGGAGCTTCATCCCCCAACCCCCTGGACCCAACAGCAAACAACTATTGGGGGGTGGGGGCAGGGATTGCTGTAACTCATGCTGCTTCCTGTGAAGCGCCATGATTTACAGCAGGAAGCTGCACCTCTGTCAGTGCCCTTATTGATGACTGTTTTGGCACAATAAAGGGAACAACTCTGATGAGAGCATAGAAAGATATTACATAGACCTAAGCTGGATATTAATAAAGCAAAGAAAGAGCAGGCCAACAAAGAGGGTCGTAGTGATGTTCTATTTAGAATCCACTAAAGCATCTTCTCTTACTATTTGTCCCTGGCTAGTGAAGGTGTTTAATGCTAGTGAATATACCCATCAAGCAATCTCTAGCAGCATTTTAAGGAAGGCAAAAATTCAAGCAAACATTCGGTTTCTGCATTTGTTTTTATTTCCAGAAAAAATATATGCTAGTTCAAATGCAGCTAGAGGGAAATTTTCTAAGGCATGTAAGGGAATGACAAGCACAAGAACCCATCCAAATTAATCAAGAATTGCCCTTTACCTAGGAGTTGTGAATGCCTGCCTCACTAAGGCTTGGGTGATCCCATTTCTGCCACTAAAGTTGCCAGTTCACAAAAGAGTTCACTAAATGCAACAGACTTGACTCCTGACACTGAAGCACATTGGTACTGAGAGCTCATTTTATGTTGTTTTGGTTGTTTTTTTAGCAACAGTTCTTCCAGAACAAACCATTCTGGCTTCTCCAGGCCTTTGGTGCACTCTGTGCGGAGAGAGCGATACAGGGACTGGAGGAAGCCAGGCCGAATCATCAGAAAGGTATGAGTCTGCCTCACTAGTCCTTTGGGAAGCTTGGCATGGGATACCCACTGATCCAGAAGCGTGCTGTCCCGTGAGGTCAGCACTCCGAATGCTGCCTTGTTATCTCGCAGTAGCCAACATGAGAACAACATCTAGGCACCGTGATCAACCATTCTGTTCCTGAGACTGACCCAGCTTTGTACAGAGACTTCTGAGCCCGGAATAGCTGAAGAGAAAAGAATACTTTCTTCTTAGGATCCGAGTGCTGCTCACCAGTGATGAGAGATTGGGGAACAAATGCATCACAACTGGCGGCAGAGACCAGCCAGAGGTGGGGTGAGATTTCTGGTTGCCATACTGCAAAGAGAAGAACAAGTCCACCCTTTATTTTTTTGATTGTAGATTTCCAGGAGGTGACTGTTCAGATAACTAGATTAGTTCAGATAGATCTAGAGAGTGAAACCTATTGGAAGCAGCTTTTGACTGAACACACAGAGGGTGGTGAGAGTGCTGCTCTTTTACTGGAGTCTGCATTTTAAGCAGTGATATCATATTGTAGAGGCAAAGCATCTGTTTTCACATCCTGTAGAGTCAAATGAAGAATCTCTTGGAGGGATTGTCTTAATGAGCTATTCAGCTGTATTCAGAATAAAAACAGCTAGCTGCCTTAGTTGTTTAAAATAATATTTGGCATCAGCTTAGCCCCTTTTCCTGTTTGCAGCTCACCTCTAGGCATGATAGATGCCCACAGATTCATTATGCAGAAGTATTCACTAGTATGTGTTAACAGCGTTCAGTCAGTTGATTATTTGTAAATGGTTCGCTTCCATGATGTTACCCAAGTCATATGGTGCTTGATATTACTAAAAGTAGAGAACCCAAACCACAAGTAGCAAATAACTCACTCTCTGATATAAATTCTCAGTGAATAACCTTTATTGCTGAAATGTTTGACATTCTGAAATGTTCGAAATGTTAGGTATTCTTAGAATTGTGGCCTTTTTCACAAATTCCTGGTGGCTGACCAAATACTAATGACTGATAAATAACAACCTCTTGAATAACAGAAAACCAAATACACTGTTCTTTTGTGAAAAGACACTAGTTTTACTATTTAACCACTTCTGGTTCTGACGGGGAAACATGCAGTCAGATTGGTTTTTTCCTCACTGTCCATGATTTGCTGCTCTTCCTTCTTTCAGCTACTCTTGATGGGAATTTAATTAGTGAAAATGTATGTAAAATAAGTTTTACTTAATTGTTTGTGCAGTGCATGGTGGGACTGAGCCTGGCTGCAAAAGCCAAGAACCTCAAATCAGTTAAGAAAAAGTAGTTCTGGAAACAGCTAAAAGCAGTGTGGTTAGACTGTTTGGAGAACTGTTTTGGTAGGAAACCTTAGTGAACATGAATGTCTTGTTCTGTTGACCACACAATTCAGTTTATATACTGTGTATACTTTTCCTGTTTGTCCTCAAATAAACTGTTTTATACAAAAGATTGTCTTCCTTTTCACCCTTTCTTTGCACATCTATGCAATTTTTTTGGTTCCTGTATGCTAAGAGTCAAGTGACCATATTATTTCTAAGGAAATCCAGGACACTGTCCCCCACCCCAGTCAGCAGCGCTGCTAGAGGCAGGTAGGCAGGGATGTGGGACACAGTTTGGCAGGGGGGCAGAGCAGCATGGTTCACCAGGCAGGTGGGAGGGCAGGCACCACAGCTGCTGCTGCTGTGCAAGAACAAAATAGGTGGACTGGAGCAGTGCCCAGGCTAACCCAGCCCCCATCTCCAGCTACTGCCGAGGAGGAGCCGGGCTGGACACATGCAGCCAGCAGCAGCAGTGCCTGCCTGCCCACCTGCATGGTGCACCATGCCACTCCGCCTCCCTGCCAGACTGCACCCCACACCCCTGCCCATCTGCCTCTGCCTGCAGCAGCTGATTCCTGGACTTTTGTTTCAATTTTCACCAGCCTGCCAGGATGGCATATGAAATCCAAGACTGTCTTGGCCAAACCAGGACCTATGGTCACCTAGCTAAGAGCCAACCCAAAGTCTATGTCCCACTTTAGCCACACTGAAAGACCTAATATAGTACAATTCAATTACATTGATTTAGGGTATGAGAATCTGGCCCTAGAAAAATGCATAATTCTCTGAAAGATCCCTAAATCCCTATTCATCATCCCCAAAAGTATAAAGAGTGAATCTTCCTACTGCCTAAGGAGTATTTGAGTAGATTCTGATCTCTTCTTGCTAAAAGTTCTGAGCACCAACACATTGTGGGTACCTAATGCAAAAACCACAATTCAGTATGGCAGTCCAGTGTCCTATGTTCTTCTGCATAGGTGTTTATCCCCTGCTCACTGCCACCACGCTGGAAGGAGCTCAGATGCTAATCAACATGACGTCTTATCGGTTGCATCTGGTGGTGTTCACATCCTCTTTTCAGAGGGGATGTGGAGTGTGAATAGTGAAGTCTGGTTTGGTTGGTTGTGTTTTAGGATTTTGTTTTGTCTTCTGTAAATATACATGTAACTATGTAGTTATGTGAGAGGAGGCAAGGTCCAATAAATGTGACTTGTTTTTGGAAGATGGTGAGGTTGGCAATAGTTCTCAGCTCCTGTCAGGATTCAGTCTGCGTTCTCTGAACAACACCTGGGAAATTCCTGGCTCCCACAAAGACAAGATTTACCTTCATTCTAACACATTACATTGCACCAGAGAAGCATGGTTGTCAACCATTTCTTCATACTGGAACATGAGGACTTCTTGGGCTCAGGCTGTGACGCACCTTAAAGATAATGCCCAATCCACATAAGGACTTCGGTACTAAACGGCATCACAATACTCACACCGCAACACCTAGCTTTTAAAATCATGATACCTAGTGAACTGCACAGCCACAAGCTAAGTACCAAGGCTCCCCACACATATTTGCAGAAGCTTAGGGCCTAGTTACACAGTAATTTTTGGGCAATTCCTGGAGCTCTTAACCCCTGGATTGTCTGCACATTAACACCTTAAAGTGGTTTTAAATTCTTCTTATTCAGTTCAAAGTTACACCCAGAGATGACCTGAGCAGGGTGCAGGGCCTGGGGCAAATCAGCCTGTGTGGGACCCCCACCCCCAGATGCAAAGAAGCCGACAGTGGATTCGGCAGAGGGGGAAGGAGGAGGTGCTGAGCAGCCAGATGTGAAGAGTCGCTGCAGCTGCTCCACCCGGCTCCATGCAGCCCCCCCAAAGCATGGGCCTGGGGCAGTCGCCCTGATTTGCCCCCCGCCCCTCTTAGGGATGGCTCTGGTTACACCACTCCAGAACAGGATTAACTCTGATCTGCACAACCCAGCTGCTGTTTCATTATGGTGCAGCCACTCCTCACATATGTGCCGCCCAAGTTGAAGTCCTCCAGTATCCCAGAATCTCCCACACCTCTACCTGTAGAGCAGGGATATAAACCTATCCAGGTTCACCATCCCTCAGTCTTGTGGCCACTCACAGCTACAGCTCCTAGTCCTGCCCCTGCTCACCAGGCCTCTAGCAGCAGGTCACAGCCATGCAGGTGGGGGACGATCAGAGAAGGTTTCTAAACTAAGAGCATGACTGCTCGAAACTCCAGGCTGGCACTAACACTGATCAACTTTTGTGTGGCTCACAGTGTAAGATATAACAGGGCCCTTAGACTTCTAGGGATGAGATTCACAAAGGCCACCAAAATGCTGAGGAAGGCATGGGACTAAATACAGAGGAAAGTGCCTACTTCAGTTTAGGTTGCAAAGATATGAACACTCCCCTAGAGTTAAGACTGAGTTAGTTTAGGCACAAAAGTGAGGCCCAAGAAGAGGTGGTAGACAAGGATTGAGTAAAAATGACCTACTAGCCCCATGTTTCACTTGGAAACAGAGTCAAGATCTCTGCTCAGGGGAATATATTCATAAAAATAAAGCATTTTAAAATGAGTACCCTGAGACCTAATGCTTAGAACATTCCCCTGTGAAACGTGTGACCTGGACTGAAATTACTGCACCAAATCCGACAGAGAAACAAGGATCTGAAGCTGGTTTCCCAGTTCACAGCAGAATGCTCTAACCACTGAGCTATTAGGATGGGATTAGGGGTGGGGAATGGTCACCATCACCTCATCTTTGCAGTACTTTGTGCTGCTTAGGCACCCACTGAAAATCCCTTCCAGATCAGGCTCCAGAGCAGGGGTGGGCAAAATATGGCCCACAGGCTGGATCTGGCCTGTGAGGCCATTCTATCCAGCCCATGGGGCCCCTAAAAAATTTAGAAAATTAATATTGATTTGTCCTTGGTTCCTGTCAAAAATGACAGAAACCAGGGGCAGTAGGACCCAGGGGAAGCCCAGCAGGCTCCCACAACAGCAGGGCCTGCCCAGCCCCACCCCCTCACCCAGAAGGGGCTTCTGGCCTGGGTCCATGTGGCTGCCCCAGTGTGGGAACCTCAGGTAAGGGGTGGGGGAGGGGAAGGGTGGGCAGGGAAGGAGCAGCAAAAAGCAGCTTCTCGCCTACCCTGTGCCCGGCAGTCCCTGCTGCAGCTGCTTGCAGCCCACGTGGGGCTGTCTTGAGCAGGCACAAGCAGGCCCAAGTGGGCTGCAAGTGGCTGCAGCATGGGGTGTCAGCCACGGGACGGGCAAGGGGCCACTTTTCCCCTGCGCTTGGCATCAGCTTGTAACCTGCCACTGATGCCAGCCTGGGTCCCACACTGGCTCCAGGCTCACCCATCAGGGCAGCAGCTACAGCCCCCCAGATTGCCGTGCTGGGCAGTGTTTACTGCTGCTGCCCACCCAGAGCTTGTGTGCTGGGCAGCCCAGAGGCGGCAGGGGCAAAGACTGCCTGGCGTGGAAATAGAGGGGCCGCAGCTGCTGCTACCACGGCACAACCCTGATGGGTGAGCCTGGAACCAGCGCAGGGCCCAGGCTGGCAGCTGGGGTGGGTTACAAGCTGGTGTTGAGCGCAGGGGAAAAGTGGCCCCTCACTTGCCCTGTGACCGGTGCCCCGTGCTGCAGCCACTTGCAGCCCACGTGGGGCTGCCCGTGCCTGCTCAGGACAGCCCCACGCAGGCTGTGAGCAGCTGCAGCAGGGAGTATCGGCCACGGGGAAGGGGAGGGGCCACTTTTCCCCGCACTCAGCACCAGCTCGTCCCCTGCCGGGGAGCAGGGGGTCAGGGCTGCATGCTGCCCCCCATCTGTACCACGGGGCAGGGGGGCACTGGGAGTCAGTGGGTGCATGGGGCCTGCACCAGTGTCCCAGGGCCAGTGCCAGCAGGGCCCAGAGCTGGGCAGCAGGAGTGTGGGGTCCCAGCCAACAGGGGCTCTGGAGCAGGGCCAGCTCCTCGCTCTCCCGCTGGTGCAGCCCAGCCCGGCTCCACAGACCTCTGCCAGCCTGCACCCTGCTCTGGGCTCCACCGGTGCTGGCCCTGGCACATTGGTCCCAAGATGGTTACCAGGGGGCAGGGCACCTGCCAAGGGGCAGGGCTACCCACACGGCTCTGGACAGCTTGCCAAAACTGGGTAAGTAGCCCTCCACCTGAAATAATTGCCCGCCCCTGCTCTAGAGGCAAGCAAGCGAGGGAGAATCTGATTGAAAAGTCGTACTGGGGCTTAGTTTGAGCAACATCTTACAGTATCTCAGCAGTGGCAGGACTTGGGTGGCTGCACACATAGTAAATATTTCGGGCAACTAGATAACTGCCTGAAGCTTATGCACTGAGCACTAGCTGTGCTGGTTGTAGCTTGTGTTGCTGAAGAGATGCACTGAAGCACAGAGCTCTGGTCCTTCTGAATCAGGATGGAGATGCAGACCTGAGAAATATGCTTCAATCCATTTGCTGTGAGACACAGCATCAAGTGCACCGCCATCGAGGTTAGTTCACCTTACACTGGTGGTTAGTTTCACTTGAATTCTTTATTTTAAAACCACTAGCATTACAAAGATCATTTCCCTGCTCTGCCTAGCTTCTTCAGATTTCAAGTTGCTTTACAAAAGAAAGTCACTGTGAGGAGCTTTCCCAAAATTAGACAAAGCTACATGGTAGCAACCTCTGCAGTTAAGGTTGATATGACCGTTCTGCTTCAAAACACTACTTTTTCTTCAAAACTTCCCCATAACATTGTGGGCTCACTTTTTTTTGCAGTCCCCTGAATTATGGCAGGCTTTTCATGGGAGGATCCACTTCCAAGCACTATTTTAGAGCTCAGGTCCTGCTGGTTTTTTGGCTGACATCTTTCCGAGCGTTACAGGTTCCACCTCAGCTGCTCGGTGGTTCAGAGGAAGGATGTGATTCTATTAAGACTCATTCTCCCTGCAAGTCCCGTAGGCACTTTGGGGCTCATGCTGCAGGTGGAGATGGCCAGCAAGAACACAAGCTTGGAAGAATGTTAGCAAAGCAAGAAGGCGAACTCTTTCCCTGAGTACAGCAATATCTTAAGATGCTGCAATGTCATTACTGAACTGTTTCTTCTTCCTAGATGGTCACTAAAAGCCTCTCCCTTCCCATCAGTTCTGCTTTCCTCTGAGCTTGATTGAATTTGTGTCCACCTGGCTCCTTTCTGAAGACCATTGGTTCAGCAGATGAAGTAATGCTATGTGTCTCCTTGCCCTGAGAAGCTGGTAAGTCCTTCAGATGCCTCCTTCAGTGTTTTATTAATGTTCTATTTTTTAACAGTGAATACCTATAGGGCAAAGCATTTAAACTCTGCACCTATTTAGACCTGTGCAATATCAGTGAAGTGACTGGGGTTGTATGACTGCCAAGGAAGGGAGGATTTTAGCTGTAGGCATGTATCAAAATTATTGCTTTGTTTGTAGACTTGGGTCCAGATTCTGGTCTCTGCAATTCTGGTATAAATCCAGAGCAGAATCTGGCAATTACATAGTTACAAATCTGTTATTGATGGCTTAGATAATTCAATTTCAAGTTTAATATAAATCAATTAGTTTTTTCTTCTGCCCTGTCTTCTTAGATGAAAGCTGCTTTCAATTTACTGAACAATTCATAGACTCAAAGTCCTTCCTCTGATTCTGGTGCCTCCTCCGTAAAGAGTCTGCAGGTCTTATTAAGGCAAAACTTCCACAAGTGCAGGGTAGAATCCAAGGAGGAAAGGTCATGAGTTGATCACAGTTCTTGATATACAGAGGCCAGTCCTGGTCTTAACTGTGAGCAGTAAATGAAGCCCAGAACATTTTTTGTACAGCCTGAATTCTGATGTGCTCATTAAGCCAACAAGCTCCTGCTATGGAGGGAAAAGTGATAATCTACCAGTGCCCATGGCTGTGAAGGATTCCTGCATCTTTGCTTTCTTAAATAGGATGTCCCTAGTTTCTGCTGCTTTGTCTTAATGGGTGGAAAGCTAGATGGGGTGCTTGGTGTGGATATTGTACTGGAATTCAATTTGGGATTTATCTAATTTGGAAGGTTTTTCAACAGAAAGTAGCAAAAAAGAATCTACACCATCGAAATGGACTGTTAGTATAAACTTAAAAATGCAGCACCTCAGTTTATAGTTAAAGAACAGTCACTCTCTATCTGAGCCTCCACAGGGCTTTGCAAACCATAATTAAGGGAATTCCCCATTTCACACATGGGCAATGAAGGGACTTACCCCAGGTGTCCCGGGCACAGAGGAGAACCTGGGTTTTGATCTCAGGTGTCCTGGATTCCCAGTCCACTGCACTGTGGAGCAGACAAGTGACCCCTTCTAAGACTTACGCTGGGTTCCTTTTTGATTCACAATGTGAAGACACTTGGTGGGCCAGAAGTTAACAGAAAAGGTTAATTTAGTTTCAGGTTTCTGCTTGTGGCATACACACAGTCCTTCTCTCATCATTTATGTCTAAAAATATAACAGTTGTGACTGTACAGGCAACCTCACTGACCACTTTCCGTCCCATTTCCTCCCATACTTATCTCACCACTCGGCACCCAGCAGACTACATGCCTAGGGGAGTGGTGTCCTGTGATCTTATTATAACCTGTGTTTCAGACACAGGTTAGAAAGAATCAGGCACAATCCCTTAAAGATGCAGCTTTCAGGCAGTCCAAAATCAGTTTTCTTTAACTGTCAGGGTAGAATTTCTGCTGACAGATTAAAAACCACAAAAGGATGTTGGGATATTACTAGGAACAGCTCAAGCAGTGACTAATCTTAAGGGCCTACTTTTCAGTTTAAGCACCAAAATACCTCATCTGGGTGTCAAAGTGAATAATTAAGATGCTAAAATGGCTAGGGAGGTGCTTTTGTGTGCATAGATGCTCTGGATAGTAGGTACACGCAGTATTGTCAACTGGGCTGAAATGTAAGTGTCTCTTAAAGGGCAGCAATGAACCCATAGACAGCACTTCTCACCAGCAGAAAGAGGGGGGGACTTTGGGACAAAAATACCAAGGCAAGCCCTTATTCCTAGTGCAACAGATGTGGGAAGCTGATGGCACTTCAATTGTTCACACCTACAGAGTAAATTTCACAGGTGCTCTGTGTGTATCCCCCTCCCTTCCCTTTGCTTTGCTCTGGGTCATATCCAGGCTTTCTGAAAGAAAGATTAAATCTGATTCCCAGGAGGTTGCACTTGTCCATGAAAGGGCTGAATTTGGCTTGTTAGGCCTACTCTGTCTCATTCCTCAGTTAGCTAAACTTAAACAATTAGTGGTTAGTTTGGTAAAATGTCTTTAGTCAATAGGGTGCCATATTGCAAAGGAGCTGCCAGACCTAGCGAGCCTGTTTGTAGGCTTGCTTCTGCCTTGCTTAATGGTACTGTTCTAAAATTCAGCTTACGTTATTTCACCAAAGGTGAAAGGATTGGACCCTGATGGCTTTCATTAATTCTTCTTCTTTGCCCTTTATTAAGCCACAGGTCATCTAAAATATGGAGAATTCTACCCAAGGCTGGAGAGGCAGTAGCAACATCACCAAGTGCCAGCCACAGCAGCTCAACACTGTCATCCCCATCCTTCTGAGCATCTTCTTTTTGGGTGGCTTAGTTTTGAACAGCCTCAGTCTGTGGATATTCTGGTTCCAAATTAAGCAGTGGAACTCTGGCATGATCCTCCAATTCAACCTGGCTTTGATGGATACTCTCATCATTCCCTTGGCACCACTGATGGTGACTTATTTCAGTCTGGGCAGCCACTGGCCATTTGGGCAGTTTCTCTGCCAGCTCAAAGTCTTCACCCTTAGCAGCCATTTGTATGGCAGTATCTATTTCCTGACACTAATCAGCATCCACAGGTACTTTGTTGTTGTGCGCTTGAACACCAGGTCCGTTTGGAAAACAAAGCCTTTCCTCAAGAAGCTCTGCTTGTTCTTCTGGTTCATCCTCATCATTCAAGGGCTCCCCTTTTTCTTCGTCCTCAAAACCTCAGTCCTTCAAGGCTCAGTGAGGTGCCTGAATATCCACCAGACAGAATTGTCCTATCTTTACTTCTATTACAACATGGTCATGGTTGTGGTTGCCTTCCTTGTCCCGTTTGGCATCTCCTTGACCTGCTATGGCCTGCTGGGAAGTAGCATTGCTAAAATGAGCAGTGCAAGCCTCCGAGGCAAGATTATAAAAACTAAATCCCTGCAGATGATAACAGTATCTCTGAGTATTTTTGTCATCTGCTTTGTCCCCCTGCACATCTGCAGGACCGTGGGTGTGATTGTGAAGTTTTATGACATGTCCTGTGAGCTCCTGTACGAGGTAGAAAGTGCTTATTATGCCTCATGGGTTTTCACCATGGCAAACTGCTGTCTTGACCCTTTGATCTTTAACTTTGCTAATGAGAAGTTTAATAAGTCCCTTTCAAAATTCCTTAGCAAATTCCGGATCTCCAAATAAGTGTGTAGGATTTGGGGTTCAGCCTGCTACTTTCCGATGGATCAGTCAGAAATGCTTTAAATAGTAATGGCCAGATGTTTTACAATGCCTAGAATTCTGTTGGAGGTGGCAGAAAGTCTTGAACATCCGACTGATCTTCAGGGCTCCTGGGTGTTGACACAGACCCCAGCTTTACTTAGAGCAACCACAGGATGCTGTATGTTCTGCTAGTTGCAATGATCATTCCTACAGCCAGGGAACCACTAAAGTGTTCTGCCAGTTTTTGGTTCCTTTGTGCTGCCAGAGAGCTACAAAACAGCCAGAGATGGGCATTGAGAGTCTGGAGCTACAACTATAAACCAAAAAAGAATCTAAGCACATCTACACAAGATGTTTACTGTGAAGTGGACTAGGTAGCTCAGCAGTATATGTCTTGGCATTTACACATACAGAGCTATTAGCCTAATAAACTCTGCAGCAAGATAGTACTTGTAAATACTTGTAAGCACATGTAGCGCTGCAAAGTAGATGCTGACATGGCTGACTGGGGCACAGGGGCGCTCGCCAGCTAGCCCCACACTGGAGCACCCTTGAGCCCCAGCCAGCCACTCTGCAGCATGTTGAGCCAGGCTGGAGCAGCCCCGGGCTGGCAAACTGAGGCCCAGGGCCCCCTGCCAGCTGGGGCTGCTCTGCCCCGGCTCAATGTGCTGTGGTCTTATGTGTGTGCATATTCAAACATGGTGCCTGGACGCTATAAACGCCAAAGCAATAAACTCTGGAATTTATTGTTTTGCATTAATTGCATGTGTAGACATGCCCACTGTTAACAAACCTAGTGGAAATCCCCATTTCTCAAAAAAACAAACAATTTTTGAATGTTCGTCTTCCATGAAAATTACAGTGCAGATTTTCAGCAGGTGAAAATATCTCTGTAGATGATTCCAAGAAAAAGGTCAGTGGACCTCTTGAGCCTGATTGAGAATACCTTTGCTTTGTGAGTTTTCTGTCTGAATAATAAAACAAGCCTTAAAGAAAATAAGATGTCTGAGTCTCTGTGTGTGGTGTTAGTCTTCTTTGGTCTGGAAAACAAGCCAGCAGTCTGCACCTGGGTATAGTGTTTGTATTATGCTTAGGACAATGAGGCCCAACTGGCTTCTATGTACTATCAAAGTATGAATATGAAATAATGATCGATGGGGATCTCCTGGGATCTATTGTGCTTTGTTCCTTTCATCCATAGGCTTTGGGCAAATTGCTTAAACTCCCTCTAAACTCCAGCTAACCACCGTGTAAAGTAGCAATAATATCTCACATGGCTGCAGCAAGGCTTACTCCTATTTGTGCATGAAACATCATGACAAACCTCAACAAAAGATGCTAGTGTGCTACAAAGAACTAAATAGACACCAGCGGGGAGCTCTTAACTAGGCTATAAAGGCCTCCAGGAGGGCAAAGCAAAAGCTACAGTTTGGCGGTGTGACATGTTGGTCCCCTCCTCTACCCTCCCCATCCCATCTCTCCATTTTGTTTCAAGCATTTTAATACTTCTGTTTCCAGCAGGGCTGGAAGTTCTTGTTCTGTTTCTAGCAGGGCAGGTAATAAGTTGAAAACAGGGTACAGTTCACCAGAGCTTAACTTGCCTATACTTGATGGGTGAACTAATGCATCCATGAAACAGCTATGTCCAAAACAAGATGTACATTAGCATGGGTGTGCTGCGAGTGTGGTTAACATACAAGCACCCAAAATTAGGTTTAAGAATTACCATTTTAAAATGACTGCCTGAAGAGGCAGTCTGCACCTCTGTCAGTGTAATCATACTAGAGTAGTTAGCAGAAGCATGAACTGAATGACTGTGTGCTTTTTTTATACTGCCAGCTTTCTTTGCAATCAGAGGACTGAAGTTCCTTATCTTAAAAGGAAAGCTGAGGTCCCTTCTGCCCTACAAAACTTCTAAGACTCAATGTCTGGGCTATCAAAGTCAATTGCACTGAATCTGGGAGATTCTGCTTAGCAAATTAGAAGGCTCTCAGGCCGTGGCTTTTTAAATGGGTGATAGCTAGAAGCCTGAGTGAGATTTAAAATATGCAGTGAAATACACGGCATGATTCTGCACAGAAGTAACAGGAGACAACTCTAAAGTGTCCTAAGGGGTGGTTTTCTCTGCACAGGCTCTCTTGTCCTGCTTGTAATCCAACTTCAGCCAGTGCTGCCCCCCGGAATAGAGAAACCAGGCCTAAACTCTCCTTTTACCCCAGAGGATTCCTTCCATTCTTGGAGAGAGCTTAGAGCACTGCCGCAGCCCTTGCACTCAGCACAGAAAGGTAGTTGGCTGCCTATGCCTTCTCATTGGAGGAGCAGAGAAAGGATCCTGCCCTTAAGTTCCTTTTTTGTATCCTGATCTTTTCTAGGCAACAAGGCTAGGGACAGACATTCAGAAAGCCTAAGCCTGAATTGATTCAATCTTAGCAGGTTAGTCTAGACTGGCTAAGCTAAACCAGTTTATACCAGTACGGACATCCCCTCTGGACTGAAGAAATACAGGCACATGCCTGCAGTGGCTCAGGCTAGAAGTCAGGGACGTTAAAGCAGTTCTCCCTTCCCTTTTACAGTGCTGAGCTGAGGGGAGGTGTGACCAGGCCCTAGCAGGATGCTCTGATTAGGGAGGGGTTCTGCCCGCCCAACCCCCAAACCAGCAAAGGAGCCAGAAGGGAGTTGATACCAGAACATTCTGTTACACAGCAAGGAGTTGTTAGCATTTATCAGCCCATCAAACAAAACAAAAGCTTCTCTCATTAGTTCAAGGTCTTCTTAAAAAACTTTTTCCAAGGAAGGAACGGAAGGACATTTCCAGCTACCTGTTGATTAGCTCCAAAAAGCCCTAAGTCGATACTGTCCTGTCTGCCTTGGTCCTGTCTGCCACAGCACAGACCACAGCTAGCATGTGGTATGCTAGCTAATGCTGAGAGGTGTCTGTGTAAGGCAGAGGGGAAGAGGGAATCCCTGCTTGAGCAGGGAGTGTGGGGGAGAGAAGGAAGCCGGGCAGACTCTGCTGTACCTGCAGTCTCTGCCAGAGCTCCAGCCAGGGAGCAAAGGGTGGGGCCAGCCCTGCTGGGCTGGAGCAGAGCCCTGTCCCAGGTTGCAAAGCATCTGGGATGCTGGGGGACTCTGGTTTAACTTAAACCAGGAAGGGGTCTGGGACAGACACTGCATAAATGGGTTTGAGTCAAATAAGCTAAGTCTGATACTATATTCAACCAGGCTTATCTCAAACCAGTTTTAGCCATTTTCAAACTAGTTTATGTGCATGGAATGTCTGTTCTGTTACAGGTTTAAACCAGTTTCTGATCACTTAAACTGGTTTATGTGTAATGTCTGTCCCTAGCCAAGATGAATAAGAACTTTGTGAGTCTTCTTTTACTCCACTGCCTTCTCCAAAGCTTTAGACCTATGCTAGTGAACCTGGGAGACAAGGGTCCAGGAAAGGCCATATCACTACCAGGGACTGGTAGCACCTCCCAGATACTCCATGTTGCCAACACCTGGCAACTGATGGGGTTTCACCAATGACAGGGAAAGCTCCAGACCAGGGGTGGGCAAAATGCAGCCTGGGAGCCAGATGTGGCCCACCAGGCCATTCTATCTGGCCCATGGGGTCCCTAAAAAATTTAGAAAATTAATATTAATCTGCCCTGGGCTGCCTGTCCTGTGGCCCTTGATGGCTTGCTGAAACTTAGTAAGCGGTCCTCTGTCCAAAATAATTGCCTGCCCCTGCTCCAGACCCACCAGAGACTTTGACCCACCTGGAGAAACACCCACAATTATCTTCAGCTGCCCACCTTCTGGGTGACAGTCAATCAGGGCAGGGCAGGAAGTAGGCAGCATGCCTCTTCCAGCCCTTGCAGCCCAGTACCTGATGGGGAGAAGAGACCAGAATGATGGAGAATGAGGGGGAGGGGGGAGGGCTCTGTTGCAGCTGTACCTGTGTTGCCCTGTGGGGTCAGGCCAACTCACAGGATGTCAAAATTGTGCTGCTAGACAGGAGGGCGCAGTGTACAATTGCATATATACAAACTCAAAAATCAGTTAGGTGCATACACACACATAGTCAATTACCAACATAGGCATATGCACACCTGTCACCAGTTCAAACACCTACACACACTATACAGACCAAAAGTTAGACCAGAATCAATTATCAATACCTGCACACTCAATACACACGGATCACTAATTCATATATCATGCACACAGTGACATATATGTATATCAGTTCATATACATACCACTCACCTACACGTACACACAGGTGAGTTCCTAACTTGGGTGTTGTGATGTGTATGTATGTATGCGCTTGGTGTACTTGGGATACCTGGGGAAAGGTTAAGGTAAGAAAGTGGAAGTATAGGGAGTGAAAGTTGCTGGGACCAGGACTACAACCAGTAGACTAGGGAGAGCTGGGCTGAAGAACTGAGGCTTGGGGGTTACTTTAGGTTAATTGACCTTAATTAATTAAAGGACAAATCCCAAAGCCTACAGAACAGGGGAGCGATGTCAGCACAGAGGCTGGGACCCAAGCCGGAGGTATGGGGGAGCCAAAAGGTAAGCGGGGAGAGGGAAACTGGGACAGAGGGTGCAGGGGAGCTAGAGAGGGTGCGGAGGAACCTGGGGGCTGGCTCCAGGAACCAGGGGTGCTGGAGAGGGACTGCTGGGGAGCTCAGGAAGCTACGGGGGGGGGCTGCAGGTGCCGGGAGCTAGAGAAGGGTTTCCACTGCCGGGAAACCTGTGGGGCAGCCCAAAGGAGCTGCGGGGGAGTTGGTGGCAGTCTGAAGGACTGTAGGAGGAGAAGGGGCAGCTAGAGAAGGCATGGGGGAAAGCTGGAGAACACAGAGAGAAGGAGCGGGGGCAGAAAAGGCGGAGAGAGAAAGATAGGGCGAGGCAGCAGGAGGCAGAAATGAGGGGGGCTGAGAGGCTAAAAGTGGCAGGAAGAGTTGTGGAGAGACACGAGAAGGGGGCGGTGGACAGCAGAAGCAGGGCCAGGAGGCTAGAAGCAGCAGAAATGGCGGGAAGGGCTGCAGAAAGACACAGGAAGAAGGTGGAGGATGGCAGGAACAGGACTGAGAGATGGCAGAAAGCAACAGAGCCAAGAGGTTGCAGCAGGGGAAGAGAGAAGGGACAGAGAGGAGCTGAGAGGTGGCAGGAAAATGGGGGGCAGAGCTGAGAGAAAGACACAGAGACCAGAATTTAAGATGGGGAAGGGACCAGGCCTAAGTAAAATACAACCCAACTCAGGGTTACAAATGACAGTGGTTTATTGAACAGGGGAGATGGTGACACAGTATCTTATTGGTTCCTTTGCACACACATGCACACACGCACACACACTGGCAGCAGGGATTGAAGAAGCTTGGTGCAGGGGCTGAAGTCTGGGAGGAGAGAAAGAGTCCAAATTGGAGGAGGAAATGTGCAGGTGATATCTACCTATCCCAGGCTGAAAGTTGGTCTTCGATGGCCAGTCGAGGTCTCCTTCAGCTCAGTGTTGTCCAAAGGGGGTTGACAGCAGGGCCTTTGGGGTGGGCAGGCAGCGTGATGTGGAGCTGGTCTGGTTCAGATAGAAACGGCATTCCCACTGAGTCTGTCTTCACTGTCCCTTTTTATAGGGGCAGACCTTGTGTGACCCTAGTGACAGGAGGCATGCCCAGGCAAGGGTTAGCCCCTGGCGTACTGAACATGTGTGCTCCATGCAGGGATGTGCAGTTTCGGGTGTCTGTAATGGTGGGGTACAATGGTAGAATTGCTGGTTCTGCAGGGTCTTTTGTCTTTCAAATGCTGGGTTCTTGTTTCTGTTCCTGGATGAGTCAATGCAAGGTGATGGCCCAGTCATTACAGGCCATTCAGTAGAGGCCTGCTACCATTGTATTTCAGTCATTCCCAATCACTCCCATTCACCCGGAAACCAGTTTACATGGGAGGGGTAGACATGAATCACAAGATGGAGGTTTGACATACAAAATGGAAACTTGACATTGCCTTGTTTCACTTACAAACACAGGCCTAAACCATACAATATCCATATGAAACGATAAAAATCAATATGAAAATGATAATAATACAATATACAACAGTAAAAATCAATACAAACCTAACAAAACACTATTTACAATATTAAAAAAGGAGGCTTATTAGATAAGAACTTAGCTTACCTAATACTAATAATAACTACTTACAAGGGCTAGAGAGGTCAGAAAGAAAGTTAGAAATGGTTACGGAAGGGGACGGAACGCATTAAAAAAAAGAAAAGAAAGAAAAGCATGGGTTTTGCTACACCTGGAGGTAAGGTGGTGCTGGTTGGATGGTGGGCTGAAGCCAGAATAGATGTGGAGGCATTGCTGATGGAGGGCTGAGGGGAACAGGCTTCCTTTGGAGGCTGAAGCTGCTCTTGTGATGGGTAGATGTAAGAGTGAGAGTGCCTGTAACACCAAAGGACCAAAGCGTAACTGGTTCTTTGCATAACTTTGGCAGCTTGCACTGCACTGACTGCTCCATATGTAGGGTGGATGTGGGGAGCTGAGATGTCAGAAGCCAGACCAGGACCCATCATCTCATTTCTTAAATTCATTTCAAGATTTAAATTTTTTTTTTTTTGGTGAAATCTGACACCTAATTTATGGATCTTGTGAGCCAGGCTGCACTGGGTAGTATGTTAATGGGGTGCCAGCTCTACTCAGTTTGTAAATGGACCTTCATACATTGTGTTACAGTGAGCTGGCAGATTGTAGGTGTCCCTTTTCGTTGCATCTGACTCTTCCCCCTAGAATGCCAGCCACTTCATATCTTTTTGCTTCATTTCTTCTTTGCATAAATAAAAATACCCACCTAGAACTGGGTCTGGAATCTGAAGAATAAATTTACATGAGCCTTAGAGCTTATGGCTCACCTCTTGTTATGATGGTGGAGTTGCAAACCTGGAGGGAAAAGACTTCATTATACTGAAGTCATTAAAGAAATGTGAAGAGGTGTAGTTACAAAGAGAAAAGATGATCTTGAGGTTAGAATGACTGCTTGGGAGATTTGAATGAAGCATTGGGCTTTCTTTATTGTCTGTGAATTTTGCTTCCTGATTTTCAGTGAGGATCATGAAACTTCCTTTTTTCCACTTTGGCTATTTCAAGTGGAAGTTTTTTTATTTCTTTCCATGCATATGTACAATGCCTAACACAATGGGACCCTGATCTCAGTAGGGGCTTTTTGGGGCCACTCTAATGCAAACAACAAATACTGTTATGAAAAGGATAAGTGGTTTAGACAGGAAAAGTGGTTTAGACTAGTTTTCTCTAAAATGAGAAGTGGCTATAGTGGCATTTGCAGAGGGGAAAAAGAGATACATGCCCAATTTACATTGACTTTCCACTTCCTTACACTTCTTGAAAAGGCTGATTTCCAAGAACCATTCACCACATCATTGCTTGATTCAAAGGTGAGGTGGACGTTCCACTGAAATACTAGCAGCACTGGCGGTTGCTACACTTTCAGTTCAGGTGCAGAAACTCATGATATTAATTCTTGAGTTCCCTAGTTCACTTCCCAGCTAAGACGAGATGCTAGTCATCACAGATGGCTCATACATTTTTAGCCACTCTGCTATCAAATCCTACTCAGAGAAATTCCACATAACATGGCAGTAAGAACATCTCTGTCCTGTCTGCATGAGTGTTCCCTCTCGTAAGACTGGCTCCCAAGACTGGCTAGTATAGGAAGTGCAAAGGAGAAGTTTTGCAGAGACGCTGGTTGGGCACTTTCTAGTGCTCTTCCTGACATTGTGAGTGTGTCTGCATGAGATGTTTACTACAGAGTTGCCTAATTCTGTCTGCAGTAAATGTCTCTGACTAATGTGCAGTGCTAATAAGACAGAATAAACTAACTAACCCCCTTGTTAGGGTGACCACCCATCTGTAATTGGTCAGGACAGTCATGCAATGGGAACGTCAAGTCCTGGTCCTTGGCTGCACGACTCCAGGGTAGCATTTGTCCTGGATTTGCAGCCTTGTGCAGGGGTCAGGAAACAGATGGTTTCCCCTTGCAGGCTGACAGCCTTCCAGCCTACAAGGGGCTGCTGGGAGTGGGATGCAGGGGGCGCCGGGTGTACATGCATGCCTGAACACATGCATGTGGCCAGGAACACAGCCAGGCAGCCTGGAGAGCAGTTCCCTGCAGGTAAGTCTATGGGGGAAAGGGGGAATAGGAAAGGTCGGGGGGGGTGGAAATCAAGGCCCCCACAGTGAGGGGAGGGAGTGGGGCAGGAGCTGGGTACACTGCCCAGCCAGGGTGGTACATGGAGCTGGAGTGAGGAGCAAGACAGAGCCATGGATGGCTTGTCCAGGGGGCATAGGGAGCATGTGCCCCCCCCCAGATTTGTGTGTGGGGCAAGTGAGGATGCAGACTGTCTGCTGCGGGTTTGGGGCTCGCTGTCTTGGTGCCCTGCCTCCAGGCACCCCACACTAACCATGCCACCATGGTGAGGTACCCCCTGTCTGCCTGGCAGCTGTGGGGATGGTGGTAGTGGTATGGAGTTAGGCAGGGGGCATGCAGGCAGCGCAGGGCTCCCAAGGGAAAGGCAGCAGAGCAGGGAGCCCCAAGCCCTTACTGGCAACCTGCATCCAGCCCCCACTCCACTCCACTCCACTCCACTCCAGTCTGGCTGTGCCAGCCACAGCAGTGGTGGCAGGGGGGAGCGGGTGGGAGGGGAAGAAAGCATGTGTCCCACCTTCCCCTTTAGAAAAGGCAGTCACCCTACCCTCCATAGGATAGTACTTGTAAACACGAGTACTATCGTACAGAGTAGCTTTTTACTGTGCAGCAGCACATGTGTAGACCAGCGTTCCCTCTAAGCTGTGCAGTGTGCATGGCCACACAGGCACACTCATGCCACACTGCCAGGTGTGCCTGCATGGCCGTGCACACCACACAGCCTAGAGAGAACATCGGTGTAGAGACTGCCCTAGCTGGCTGGAGCACAGGGGTAATTCAGTATGAGGACTGCCTGCTGGCTAGCCCCGCACTGAAGCACCCTCGTGTCCCAGCCAGCCCCTTCACAGCATGTTGAGCTCGGTTGGAACAGCCCCAGGCCGGGGGAGCTCCGGTCCAGCTCAGTATGCTGCAGTCCCAGATGCAAGTTCAAATGTGGCACTCAGGAACAATAAACTATGGTGTGATATGCATCAAAACTTATTGCTGTGCATTAATTCTATGATGCACCCAGACTAGCATATTGAAAAGTCACATTGCAAGGGAGCCTCTTGACTGCTGTACCTTGTCATTTGTTACCTGTTGATTTAACCTAATTAACATTGTATTTACTAACTGTCTTAGGGTTGGAGTTGAAACATATTTAGCATATTAAGTTCAGCTACATCTACTAATTGGGAAAGCAGCATAACATAAACAGAAAGAGCAGGAAAGTTGTAAGCAAGAAACTCAGGTTCTAATCTCAACTCTATCATTCTTATTCATGTACCTCATCAGGGATTGTTGTAAAAATTAATTAATGTCTTAATGTGATTTGCAAGGTTCAGGGTAAAGGTGTTTTATCACTGATCATAAAGTCATTGTTTGATAATTATGAAACTGCTGTTTTAAGGAATGATGATACAAATGTGCATCCAAATGTGCACTTTTTTTATGGTGGCACAAATGCTGACATTGCTACCCTTTGTTGTGCCACGTGAAAGGAAAATCAGTGGTGCAACAAAAGACAGTAAGAGATTCTGCTGCTTTATTGCAGTGCACATGTAGTACTTCTGTGGCACTTTCCCCACTCACAGGCACAGGAAAAGCGAGAACTGTCTGGCCAGGAAAAATCCTGCTTTCCTCACTTGGTCAAACTTGGGGCACAGGGAAAGCGAGGAGATCATCATCCCACATCAGCAGGGGTGTGACAAGGGGTGATGTGTGTTTCTCTCAGTGAAGCGGATCAGCCGTGACATGACGCATTGCAGCGCAGCAGATCCAGTGCATTCCAGGATGTCTACCTCTAGCCTCAGATATCAGCATTCTCTATTTCTGTGCAGCTTCTATTGACATTCAGTAAATGGTGTCTGTGTACAACACATTTCTGTGATGATTTTCTTAGATTTTTGTTTCATTCCTTTCCAGAACTGCACTGTCCAGATTACTAGTGGGAATTCTGCTTTTTAAGCAATTTCTTTTAATATTATAAAGCTATGCTCATATCTTTCAATATTCCATTTCCTTCTTTTATCATTCAATGCTTGCAATTGCCTGGTAAGAAATTAAGTAAAATCCCTTATACCCTAAATTTAGGGGAATGTACATTCTTTTACTGGACATGGTACAGGCCTCATCACTCCTTTGCATTTCAATGGCAATAGAAATTGCCTCAATTACAATATCCCACCCAATCTAGTAACCTTAATGTATATCCTCTCTCAATCACAGACCAGCTGCTAGAAAAAATATATGAAGCCCTCTGGAGCCTTATTCTATACTGCTTCTGAAGAATGCAACTGGGACCAAAAGTTTTTGGTGTGCAAATATATCTTGTACTGCAGCACTGTGGATGAATCCAGCAGTGCTTCCCATGTCTGATTTTAAGCACGTCTGCAATTCAGTTTAGTTTGGGTTCGCTCTGGAATGTGATAGATAGGAAACTACAGGTTTTTGCAGATTTAAGATGAATTCCCAGTAGGTTTTTTGCAGTTTTCTCTTGATCCCACAAGCAGATGCTGAACTGGAAAGAAAATCAGGAAATGGGAGTGTTTTTCCAATGGAACATTTTAACTTTTCATAGGGAAAAAAATGATATTTTTAAATACTTTTGGGCCAAAAATGTTCTGAAATTTCAGAATTTGGCCAAAAAAATCATTTCATTGAATAAAAACATTTTTTTCCCATCAGATAGTTTCTCTAGAAAAAAATCATGGAGTCCTATAAGGAACATGTTAAGGCAGAAAAGTGTACTTAATCATCAAAGACACCAAGTAACCAAATACGACAAATAAAATTGCTTTTCCATCATCACACCCCTTACTGTATTTTCAGCTATTGCACTTGAGAGGACGGACACCTTGTGGACAACTGAATAATGGCATGCTGTTTCTACATGCTTCACAGCATCAGAATCACTTTTATAAGTGCATCTTATTACGGTTCTCTGAGCTTTGTTCTTATTAGCAGGTAACATAGTTGCACTAACACTCAAGTAATAAAATGTTCGCCAACTTCATTTAATGCATAGTCCCACTGGCTATGATGACTCTTAACATCTCTGAGAAACACAGATGGGTGATTCAATAATAGTTAAGCTGGAGAGGTGAGGGCCCTAGCTGAAGATAAGCAAGCTTATAAAGAGAATATTTTTACCAAGTCACCCACTTAATGCCAATTGTAAAGCCATCAAGCATTATGGGAATGGTTCAGTAATATTCTTTAATTGAAATCTTATATACATGGCAAGGCCATATTTTTGGGTGCCTTTAGCTTATAAGAATATACCCAGATGGCTTTAAGGCATCATGATTCCACTTCAGCAATGTCTTGGAAAGCCAGAACTTCATTGTAATCACGGCAACAGCTTTCATGTTAAGCTGAAATAAGTAAACTGGTGAACCTACTGGCCAGTCCATCCCCGGTTCTTAATAGAGCTGCTATTCAGACTGGAAGGTCAGCAAATGGTATCCAGTGTCCAGTTCAGTATCATTACTTCTTCTATTGAATAGCACACTCTTTGCAGTGGGGATCACCCTTCCCTACCTGTGGTCTCTTAGAATAACTGGACTTCACTAGACAGCTGAAATGGAACAAGATCACAGAGAGTGTGGATTTCACACAGGCAAGTCCCACCTATCAGTATCATAATGGTTGCACGATCATCCGTTTGAATCCAGAATTAACTGGCACTAACTGGAGTTGTAATTCTAAAACTCTTCAAACAGCAAGGGTGGTCTTAGTGTATTCTATAGGTAAATCCTGTGCACTTCTATAGCAAGATAATGTGCATATGTATCTATTGATACTCAGCTTAATGCTACTGTGGGTCTTTCATCTTGGACCGTTGAACATCAACTCCTCTTCCCTGGTTGCCAGTGATTGCACATATCATCACACCGAACATCCATTGTGAAAGATCAACCTGGCAAGAGTAAACACAATTCTGGCTAATCTTGTGCTTTTCATCCACATCTTGAATATCTACCTCCACTTGTCTCCACTCACACTGGCCAACTGATATTGTGGCCAAAACTTATGGCAGTATAGCAGGCTGGCTGGCTGGCAGAGGCTTGCAACAGACTGCACACATTCAGCTGTAGTGTTCTGCAGGCTTGCAAGGGCTGCAGGTAGTTGGGAGTGATTACAGGCTTCCTAGGAGAACTGGACCATCTGAGAGAGAATTAGCTGGCTACCAGAAGTTAAAAAGCTGTGGGGGAAGAGAGAGGAGTGCCAGGTAAGCAGTGGTAAAACTGAGCCTGTTTGCCATATGACTGCAAAAATGATGGGTAGGTGTGAAACCAAGAAATCACAATCCCATAGCCAAGCCTCCTGTTTTCTCCCCCCACACCCCGAAGCAGCACATGATCACTAATCATTTTGAGATGCTATGTGGCAGATGTGCAACATGGATACACAAACAGTGATGTAAAGAAAGTCTGTTATGTGAAAGTGGCAAACTTCAAACAATTGATCATGTAGTAAAAGGATTGATCAGTATATTCCTGGAGGACTAACAGAACTTCAGATAGTATTGTCTGCAGCTCTTCTGATAAGCGATCAACTTGGTCCTAGGGTATAGTTGTTGCTATTTTACACACAAGAGAGGCACTACATTGAAATAAACCAGAATCTTCTGTCTTGTATACAATGATCATTTGATACCCCGATATCTAATTGATGACTTGTGAGTGTGTCCTGTTTATGAGATGATAAACTACAATGACCTGAACTAAAAGGACAGGACTAAAGGTCAAGGAGCTTACTATGCTCATTACTCCATTAACAGGAAGCACTCTTAACTGCTGTTTGTATATGTAGTAAAATGTTCTCTCTCGGCTCCATAACTATGTTGTTAGCCCCAAACATGAGACTGGCCTAAAATGATGGCATCTTTACATTAATCTGTCTGGCATTCTTCTTACTTGCTTTCATGTATTTAGGGATCACATGCTTAGCCGAGCCTCTGCAATCACGGTGACTAGAAATTGGGGTGGGGGAAGGGGGAAAGGTTCTTTTTAAATAAACTGCAATTTGAGCTCCTTATGTTTTCACATGATTCCAGGAGCTAAGAGTCTAAGAAAAATGCCAAACATTATAAGACATGTGATAACAACATGTAAGCTGGAGTCATTTCATTGTCTCTTAATACTAGGAGAAAACATGTTTTTAAAAAGATACTGTTTGTGTCTGTGGCATCTTTGAAGGCATACTCACCAGCCAGCCATACCTCTTTTATTCCCACTTAATTATGGCATGGCACATGCTTTCAATGAGAAAAATCTGACCTGTGACTGGGGCAGATAAGACTGGTACTGGGAGCAAATACTGATAAGCAAACCAGCTAGGGAGTGGTAAAATCTACATGGAGTGAGTAAATGACATGTAGGGAAGGAAGACCCAATCAAGCACAGCAACAGCGGGACAGCGTTGGTATGATGTCATTATTTATTGAGTGCCATTGGGTGTTCTGTGTCACTTATAGATATAAAGGAAGACACGTTCTCCAGAGCCTTATCAATCTGTATGAGGCACTGGCAATGAAACATAGATGCAGAAAAGGCACCAGATGGAGTGTGAATCCCAGAGCAGCGTAGATCTCCTGGGGCGATCATCACGGAGAGACTTTTGCAGAATGAATATTTTCAGGAACGGCTTGCCTGAAGAGGAAAAGATCATTTGGTTCATGAACCTTTTGGGAGAGCAGGAAAGGTCATGAAAGAAGATGGGGCGACAATAATAAGAGTATACTCTGGATTCTGGTCCCTTAAAGAAGCAGGCAGAAGAGATGGGTGGGATCTAGCAACCCCATTTTAATGCATGAGAATCATACACCCAACTCCCCTGAGATCTTACACATCTCAGCACAACTTCTTCAACCCACATAAACCAAGTGGTACGCAAGCAAATTAACTCTGACTCAAGGGAGTTTACCTAGAAAAGCAACATGTATGCAAGCTTGACTGCTGAGCTTAGTCCCTCTTGTTTAATAAGTCAAGTGGTTAAAAGGTACTAGCAGACCTGATTCTGCACTCTGTTCAAACAAAAACCAGCAGGATTAACAGTGCTAGAGTCAAAATGATGTGAAAAGGGGCAGAATCCACTCTTGCTGATGACAGAAATTATCACTAATTGCTCTCAGTAGAGGAAGTCTCCATCTCCTCTTCTATTAGGCAGGAAACATTTTTTCCCCATCAATACATGAAGCTAATTCACATTAATCCACTTAGGCATGTTCTATATTTTGCCTCTCTTATGAGGTCTTTGAGAGCAAAAACCAGAACTGTGTTCTGAAGTCTGTCATTTCTGAGTGAAGTCCACCAGAAAATGATGTTGGTATTTGACAAACAAGGTGCCATTGCAACAGCCAGTCCCCATGGTGATTGTGCAAGTCTGAGTTTCATTGTTTGCTTGTTTTTTGCGGAAGAGGCTAATACATCTGCCCTGCAGAAGCGGTTATGGGATAGGGCAACTCTTCCTTGTAGGATCCAGCAGGGAACAAAAGCTGCCAGCATTTGTGATACCACAGGAAGTGCATTGGTTCCCTATGGACATGTGGAAAGCTTCAGAAAACAGCACTAGCTGGCCCCTGTGTTAACAGCCTCTGCAGAAACTCCTATGGATGAATTAACAGGGGCACCTGATCTTCATCTGCTTCTAAAGATGAGTCCCCTTGGGGCAGGGTTGATGTTTGTTGACAGGATAGCATGAAGAAATCTGCTTTTTTGTCTGTCCTTTACCTTTGTGGAAGATAAATAGAGCGTGTTTGTGCATTAAAACTTAAGATCTAATCCCTCTTACAGCACCCATACCTGTTATGTAAAAAACAGGTCATGCAGGCGGAGACATAGAACAATGGCAGATGAGTTTGTATCAGGAGAGAGTTATTTGTCTAACAAGAATCTGACACTGAAGTCGATTGCTAAAGCACGTCAAATGATTTAAACTGAGCAAAGTCCGAACAGAAGGTTAACCCAGTCCTCAAGGTGTGATAATGGCTCTATCGACATCCTACAGTGACTCTGCTAAATTTCCTAATAATAAGATCCAGACCTGTCACCGGCCTCTCCAAAGAAGGTTCCAAACATGTGATTCTAGATTCCTCACAAAGCCATTAATATATGCTCTGGGAAAGAAAGTAAAAAACAGGAACAGTGACCTGCCCAGAGGGATTGAGTTTCTTACCACATGTTTCAGAAAAAGACTGCTGACTCCAAGGACCTGATTCACAGGAAGGCTCCTGTGCCCCACTCTGGCAGAGCAGAAACACTCCGGAGTCAGGGTGCAAATTCAAGCCAAAGTGTCTGAGTATTTATGTTTGTATCCAGTGGTGACTGGAGGATAAAATGCAGGCCTGGATATCTGAGAAATTAGGTTCTATTCTGAGCTCCATTGCTGGTCCTTGAGAAGTCATTTCCCTGCTCCGTGCCTCTGTTTCTCCATCTGTAAAATGGGGGTGATGAGCAACATTAGGCAATTCCCCCCCCCCCCACAGCAAACAGGAAGCTAGATTAAAACTCTGTTTTCATTCAGTAATGGGGCCCATACAAGTATCTTAAAATAGATAGATACACACAGTTAAGCAAAGCAGTTTCAATCTATGTTGTTTTGTAATGGGTGTTGCTTAACTCTATCAGTTAATCAGAAAACAGAGCTTCTTAGTACTCTCTGATAATGCAGCACATTAGAAAGTTACTGGTCTGATGCTGCTTAAGGCCTCCCAGTAAGAGAGAGCATGATACAGCCATAGGACTGGAGATGGGGACTCCATTCACTGTTTTGCCACAGGCAATAGGCTTCCTGGGGCAGGTTGTTTAACCCTTCAGTGTTGCAGGCAAAATGGGATTCAAATCTAGTGACAGAAAGTCTTTAATAACTCTACCACTATACCACAAATGAGCTATAAAACTAAATGATAAAAAAGACTCCTTCCCAATATTCAGTAAATGAGCTATCACCAATGCAGGCATTGTCAGCCTTCACTGAACATGGATCCTTCACCAGGGAGTGATCAGCTAGGAGCAGGTACAATGTTGCAATGTTTTCTTTTTCTCTTCTGGAGTGCACACTTTGCTGGCAACTCTGCTTCTTTCCTATACTGTTCAATTGTATAGCTTCGAAGCATTCCTCCTTGATAGTTGGTCGATTAAAGTCTGAACAAAGCAGGAAGGAAGAGACCCTCACATTACCATTACTAACTCCTCGGATCCCGTTTTGGGTCATCCAGGTGTGAAACTTTCTTTTGCAAATTTTTGATGAGTCCGGAGGTTACATTTCACTCAAATGGGATGGGTCTTGATTGACTGAACAGGGTACCTTGGGGCAGTGATCACAGGACACTGTTTTGGGTAGTTGTTTCCATAGTGGGGCAGAATCCACAATAGTCTGCACCTGTGATGGTCAATGGCAGGGCTAGGCAACATTTTTGGGCCAGAGTGCCGGAAAAAACACAATGCGTACCTGAGAACGTGCCAGAATACCAACATGCCAGAGCCCAGAGCAGCTGTTTGCAGCGTCCTAGCTGCAGCCGGCCCACGGAGCCCAGTTTGCTTGCAGCAGGGCTTGCAGCCCCCCAGCTGGCTGCTGAGAGCAGTCTGGGCTCTGTGGCTGGCAGCAGCTGCTTAGAGCCCAGGCTAGAGATGGTGTGTCAAGCAAAATGACCTTGCGCGCCATGCTCGGCATGCGTGCCAGGGGTTGCTGACCCCTGGTCAGTGGAGATATTTTAAAAACTCCAGACAGACACTGAATGTCTGCTCTGAGAACTATACCTTAATCAAAGGGGGATATGTCAACAAGCAGGATACGGTCATGTAGGGATATGCAGTTATTTACGAATGGTTTAGCCTAATAAAACCTTGGGTACATTTGCAACTAGCACAGGAGATTAAAGCAACTGGAATTGCTTTATTTTGCATGGTCCCAGTCATGATCTTGCATTCTTGTGCAAGACGCACTTTTATTTTAATTTGGTCATTTAAATTCCATGTGTAGGTCCAGCCAGGCTTTCAGTCATCCGTCTTCTGCTTGATGCTCAGAAAGCATTTATGTAGCACCACTGAGACATTCCAGCATTACCATCATGGTAGATGGAGCCACCATCTCCAATACCAGATCTTCTCACTGGACATGCCTGCATGCTACTTATTTGTATTTGAGGTAAGAGGGCTCTGAGCTCCTCCTTAGGAGCACATGATACCATTCTTAGAAGTAGCTGCCAGGTCTTATATGTGATGATGATACATTGTATCAATGCTTACAATAAATCAGTACTTAAAACCACCAGGATGGGGTGTAAGGCCACGTTTAGAATGCTATTTCAGTTGGAGACCATCTGTAAAGCTTCCCACCAGCGATGCTGTGTAGCATCTTTTGATGTATCTAATAAATTAATTATGGTTTTACCCACACGTTGTACTGTAACAACAGTATGTTTTGCTGACGCTTGAACTTCCAGGACTATTTTATACAGGTCCAGATGACAAATTAACTTTTGCAGCTCATCTGAAGACTACCCAATTGGACATCATTTAAATCAGTTTTACTGAAAATATGAAAATCCCATGTAAGAAACTGTTGTTTTAGGGTTTGTCTACTAAAATTAAAACCACAACCTGTAATTTCTACAATACTACAAAACCAATTGGAACCTTCATTTAAAGAGACATTTTGTGCATTAATTATTAACATCTTACACATAGTTCAAATATATACACACCCTTCCTCAATATCAATAACAGTACTTTGGTCAGAATCATCTCTATACATGGAATATTGCCACTCTGCTTGGATCATTGCTCAAGCATACATATTTATAATGCAAAATATAACCAGGGTATATGTAGGCATGTTGGTTCACAGGACTAGAAACTGATTTCTTTTCAGAGGTTTTGTACTTTGATTGTCCATTGAGAGGATATAATAGGCATGAGGACAGTTTGGTTGATGGTAACACCTAGGGGCACCAGTGGACTGCTTATAGAACTTGCTGTGGCTGATATTCCATAATGGCAAGACTGAGTGTATTTGCAGTGATGTTAACTATTGATGTAATTAATTTTGCCCAGGGACCAGTAATGTGTCTTGTAATAATTTTAGGTATATTTCCTCTTAAGGTTTGATTGCTCATGCAATAACATATTGATATATCTGTGCCTGCGCATAGTAAGAGCGGTTGAAGTGTTTGTATCTAGCCACAAGATTGCCTTTGCTAGAGCAGCACTGTCAGCAGCTAGGCCAGGCGTCACTTAATCTTTGTCTAAGATCTGCCATTTGTACCTGCAGCTGACTAATTTCATGCAGACCTTCATGTAAAGGAATACATTTTCTGCAACTGCTATAGCCACCATTTCTGCAGCTTGAGCCAAATATGGCTCACATTTGCCCTGAATCTTTTGGTCTGATCAGGTTTATTACCCCAGAGTTTATTGCCTTGGGCATAAAAGCATGATCCATCTATAAACCAAACCACAGTATTTTCTCATACATGGTCTGGTAGATCCAAGCAATTTTCAAAGGGACTTAATTTTTCTGATGTTAGCAGTATCCTAGACTATTAAGTTTATTAACCATTTTTCAGAGTTAATGAAGTTAAGCACTCCCAAATCAGTCCCATCACAGGTTGGGATCCCCAGGGGTGGCCATGATGCCCCTGGCAGCTCTGTGACCATGCCAGCTCCGTCTTATCTCTCCTGCCACATCTTGCTGGTAAAGTAATGTCAGGAGGCTGCCCGCGGGCCTTTGTATAGCCCTGATCCACTGACCCTCCCCAGAACTCACTGGTCCTTGGGCCCTTTGCCAGACCTCACCCCCAATACTGTGCTACATGGGGCACCTCAAGCCTTATGGACTAATTTCATGGCTCCAAAACCTTCCCTTCATCACACCCCATGCCTAATGGGTGTTACACGGAAGTTATTCCCTCTGTTGGGGATTTGGCCTACTCAGCCTCTTCCCCCTTAATCTGGCTAGGCCTTCTAGCCTAGGCCTACTGTGTTGGACCCAGCTGCGAGGTGCTAACTATAATTGACATGTTTCTGTCACCAGGCTCCCTGGCCCCTGGCCCTACTGTGCACCTCTGGCACAAGGCCCTCTCACCCTGTGTGCCCTGTGCCTCACCCCTCTGTCTGTTGTGGGCTTTTCTAACTGCTTCAGCTCTGTACCTGCTTCTGGCAGGGCTCAAGATGACTGTGCACCCTCTCTGGGCATTAACGAGGCCTCCATACCTCCCCTCACAGCCTCATCCCAAACCTCCTGTACAAACAATAACCCCAATAAGCCTTGGGCTATAACATAACACTAACAATAAAGGCAGCATTTAAGAGGGCAAACTTCTGCCCCTATAGTGTGCCCCCCCCCACCCTAGGTACCCTGTGAGCTCCTGGAGTCCTACTGCACTCAGAGGTAGTAAAAGAGGCAGCAAAATGCCATAGGGTAGGTCTCTCGTGCAGGAGCTCCTTCCCCTGGCAGTTGCTGGTGAAAGCAAACCTCCTGAGCCCCAGCCCTGAGCTTTTTATGCTCCAGGCCCTGCCTCCTTCCGGTCAGCTGACCACCTGCAGGTGTCAGCTAATTGTCATTAGCCTGTTACTCAGGCAACCTGAAGCTATGGAGCTCTGCCTAGCCTGCAGGGCCCCTTTGCCAGGCTGTTTCTGCCCTTAAAGGAGTAGACACACCTTGGTGCCCTGCAACAGGTTCCTGCAACTTTGAGAACCGTGCCCAGTTATCATTTTTTTTCTTTGCTCCATGTTAATGAGGGCTTCTCCTTCTACCCATTTTCCCAACCCTTTTGTAGGGGTCATGTGAGGCTTAAGTACTGAGGCTTTTCTTGCTGAATGATGGCTGAGGACAGGTTCATTGAAATGTTGATTACACGAACTGTGGGTTGGATCTCCACCATTAACTGCACATTTGTTTTTATCACTACTATTTTGGTGATCAACCACATTTGGTTTTTATCACCACTACTATTTTGTGTGTCATTCCCTGTATTTTAACCAAGTGCATTTTTGTCGCTCCATTCAGATCCCAAAGTTTCCAGATACCACTATCAGAGCTAATTACTGTAAAAGTTAGCATAAAGGTGGCATTGCTCACACTGTGGGTTGTGGTATGCTAAGCCTGTGGGGTATCAATTCCCCACACAAAGTCAGACTAAGAGGAATTTGTATTTATTGTTAAGGACCACATTAACTTGACCAGCTGGAATTCAGCTGGTAACTGTGGACCAATTTAGCTGCCAATAATCAGGATACTCTAGTATTGGAAATAGAGAGGGCTCAAATTAGAATCTTAAGGCTACCATGGAATCAGATGTGTCTCTTGAAAAAGATTAATCTTTTATAAGATCTGATATCCAGTATCTATTACGGTATCTATTGTAGGGACCATTTCAGGGGCCAAGTAATTGGCCTGCCCCTTTGGAGCTCTATCATAAACTCCTAAGTCAGTGCCTGGAAAATAACCAGTAAGCACTGACTTGGAGTGGCTGCAGTCTTTATTATGCTGCACCATCATTACTAGGTACCCAGTGTCCCTGTGTTTAATTAAGTAATCAGTGTCTTGTATATCAGCTCCCTGAATCTTTTTATACCAACAGGGAGCTACTCCCTCCTTCTAGCAGAGGAAGGAATATATCCAGCCAGCAATTTTGTGATATGTTGTCTTGGAATTGACTGCATCACATGGACCTCCTTTTGGTATTTTTCTGCGGTAGTGGAGTACAGCATAGCACTGTCACTCCCGATAGTAAAAGGGCAAACCTTGTTCCAAAGCTTCTCTGCATTGTCTCTTTTGGACATTTCCTTGTACGGTGGATATATATCCCAACAATAGCACAAGGTTTACAAAACACAGAAACCAGGTTTTAACAGCACCTGAAAAAATAAATAGAAAACACAGGGTCTACTGACCTGACTAATAAGACAGTATAATTAAAATTTTTAAATATCCTTTCCATTCCTTCAACTCTGGGGAGGAGTGGAATCACTTTTACATTTTTCTTTTTGTATTGTGAATTTCTATTTGGTATACCATTGAACTAGCTTTGTTAATAATGTACACAGGTCCTTTCCAAATGGGAGTGAAGGTGGTTATATCTGGGGATCGGTATATATATAACTTGATCTCCAACTTCCCATTCCTTGGGTCGCAGCAATAGACCCAGTTGCTTGTGGAGAGATTACCAGGCCTTGTGAAACTTTTACATTTTAAAACCCATGCCATGGATTCAGCTAGTTCACATGTCTTTGACATCTATGGTCGCAGGTACCCAAAAGTCCATCATATGCGTTGCAGTTTTTATGTACTCCAGGGGTTAAAAACTTAACTTTAGAAGTAACCCACCAGATTTCACCACAAAATAAGTGATCTGTTTGTCAAGGACAATGGCATATTCAAACCAAGGGGGCAGGCATTTTTTGAACCATTTTCTGAGACACAATCTGGCATCCATGTAAATAACTTGGGAAATGCACAAAAAATATGCCATCTTCCAGCATTTAAAATGTAAGAGCTCATTAGGGCCTAGTCAGATCACTCCAAACTTTCATCCAAATCCTCAGTCACAGATCTGTCCAGGAGGCTGTTCAGACACATTGGGTACATACAGCAAAAGCAGAGAAAGGAGGGGTCAACATGTTTAACAAAAATCTGGCTCTATCCTTAGCTCCACAGAGATAATGTTCTCCTTAGAAAGCAACATTCATGAAACGATGGGTATTTGTTCTTCCTGGGAAGTAAGAAGATAAAAATATGGACCTGATCAAGAGCTTATGAAGGTCAACAGGAGAATTATCATGGACTTGAAAAGGTTTTGGATCAGGTCCTGTGAGCCCTTGTATGGGAACAACCTCACATAACTGGATTAATAGTCAAGGCTTTATGAATTACAGTAAAACGACTGACTTATTTTTGACAAGGCGTCATTATTGCTGAAGAATGACTCACCATCCCCAGGAGTTAGTTACATGCACAGAGCTGTCTTAGATTCCCAAGCAGGCAGTGACTGGAAGGTAAAAACTCCATGGCTGTCTTGGCTCACTCACATAAACTGGCTAATTTTCCTCAGTCTCACACATATGCATAGTGTTACCAGCCAGTGATTCTGCGGGCAGTGGGAGGAAGGGTGCTGTGTAGAGTATAATAATACTTCACTTTTCTAAAACGCCTCCTGTCAGAGCATCTTGAGATTCACACCACAGAGGTATCGTCCTTATTTTACAGATGGTTAAAGTGAGACACAGGGAGCAACTTGTCTGAGGTCACATAATGTGTGAGTGGCAGAGTGGGGATGTACCCAGAAAGATCAATTCCCAGTGCTTTCTTCCCCCTGTATCTTGCCAGGGATCCATACAAGAGGGTCAAGACTTGCAGTAAAACTTCTACAAGGTGCTCTTCTGCTTAGTGCCGTGCTGCTGCCCTGATGCAATAAATGTGTCCCTGGAGCATTCACAGCTCTCCAGTCACTTCTTGATGAATAATGAGGTACGCAGAGTGTTTCTCACCCATGGCCTTATCCCCAAGGAGTTTCCAGCCTTGGTTTGCTCTGATATGACCTAGTCCATTCATGTGAGAAATGCTGTCAAGCAGCACACAGCGGGGTGAGAAGAGGTGCTCCCTTTCTCCCTAATTCCTTACCTGATTCCAGCACATTTCAGGATCCGTAAGCCTTGGTGCCCTTTTCCTCTCTCAGTTCCTACCAACACAGTACTAGAGTTACCCTTGTTCATCCCTCTCCCTCCCACATCATGGATCTGGTTTGAGATCAGGCAGACTTGCCAATCAGTTATTAGAATTCAATGTGATACCTTGTATAACAAAGAGCTGGAGGCTCCTGTTACTTTAAAAAGAAAAACTGTGGCTAGAGAGGCCAGGCAATGGCAATGCCCTGCTGCCCAGACAAGGGAGAGGCCCATCTGGATAAAGAGTTACCCCTGGTGTTTCCCAAGAGATCTCTGCCTAGGACAAGCTGGCTGCAAGGGAATAGGCAGCTAGAGATCAGTGGCTACCTCTGCTTACCATAGACCCAGGAGCCCACAATAAGCCAATAGGGCAAAGCTTAAGTCACCATAGCAATCAGTCATTAGGCCCTGAGGAGGAGCCCCTGGGAGCTAGGGAGCCACCTGACTAGGAGGGGGCTGAGCTTGTGGCATATAAACCCAAGGCCTGAGTTGGCCAAGCAATCCAGCCCTGAAAGCTGCTGGATGAAGACTAGAGTTGCCAACCCTCCCAGACTAGCCAGAAGTCTACTAGAATCAGCACTGATCTCCTTGTGACTATTGAAAGTAATCCAGGAGATCTTAATAGAATATTATATTATATCATGTTGGGGAAAAAAATCTTCCAGAATAGCTTCAGTCAGAGTTGGCAACCCTAATGAAGACCTCCAGGCTAGGGAGACTGCAGGGAGATGCCAAGCTGACTTTAGAGCTGCCCTAGGGACTGCCAGCTGAATACTGGTGCCTTACAAAGAAACAGTGCTAGGTAAGAAAAGATTTGCTGCAGACAGTGAGATTTTGGTATTATTTACTACACCTAAAGCAGGTTAAGTTTGGTACAGCCAGCATTCCTTCTAAGCTGTGTGGTGTGCATGGGCTGTGCAGGCATGCTCATGTGCGCACTGCCAGGCCTGCCTGCACAGCCATGAACACTGCTCAGCTTAAAGAGAATGCTGGTTACAGCCAGTGTGCTCATTCCCTTTGTTAGGTTCACAGCCACTTGTTTGGAAGTGGCTGACAGGGGAGTGAGCAGAGGCCATGGCAAGGTGTCCAAAAGGTGCGTGGTGGTTTAGCCCACAGTGAGGTGCCAGGGGCATACCAGTGTTTAGAGCCCAGCTAGGGGCCTTGATTCATGACATGCCACATAAGCTTAGGCCCAGGGGGAGTTTAAAGCCCAGATAAAAGGACTGAAGCCTAGCTTGGGCGAGAACTGGGCTAGGGCCAGGGGGCCCAGTGCACAGGAAGAGTAGAGCCATGGCCCTGGGGGCCCTGTTCATGAAAAGAACAGAGACAAGGGCTGGGAGGCCCAGGAGCCAAAGCAGACTCAGCAGGTATATTGCCCAGGACAGGGCAAACATAAGGCTGGAATTAGGCAGTCACAGGCTGGAACCCAGAAGCCAGGTTGGGCACAGTTGGCCTAGGCTAAGGGAACCAGCAAGAGATGAGAAGCTGAGGCAAGGAAGACTGAGATCCTCAACAAGAGTATAGAGGCTTGAGGTGGCCTGCTATTGGGTAGGGGCCAAGTGCCTACCAATTGCTATTAATTGTTAACATCTGTGAGGCCTAGGTGGGTATAAGGCAGGAGTAGGCAGCCCCTGTCACATGTGCCAAAGTATAGCATGTGAAGGCATTTTGCTTGGCCTCAGGACAGATGGTGGAGGAGCCACAAGTGGCCCAGTCCTTATTATGGCAGTGCAGCCTTGGCCCCTTCCCTGCCATCTACCCTGAGGTGTGTATGTGCACCCACAGCCAGCAGCAAGCAAGGATGGGGCTCCACAGACCCTGGTGCAGCTGCTTTCAGCCTCCCTGTCACCTGCTGTGAGGAGCTTGGGCTCTGTGGTGAGTAGCAGGAGCCTGCTCAGAGCCTGGACTGGCTGTGGCAGGCAGCTGTGAGGATGCAAGTGACTGTACCAAGGTCTATGGAGGCTCAGCCTGGCTTATTGCTGGCAATGGGTGCACATGCACCTTGGGGAAGACTGTGGAGAAGAGGCTGGGGCTGTGCTGCCCAACAAGGATTAGACCCCTTGAAGTCCTCCCCACCCCAACCCCATCCACCCGTGGCACACCAACATCTTAAAAGTCAAGATTGCAGATGACTGTGGCACTTAGCACAAAAATACTGCCTACTCCTGGTGTAAGGGGTCATTAGAGCTACCTAATTAGCTCTTGAGGCTGAGAGTAGAGACACCTGAGCTCAGGAGCCTGAGATCAGGCCTAGGAAGCCTACCTTTTTCTAAAAGATAATAACACCCAGGCATGGCAGGCAAGTGAAGGGGAGCTTGCCCAAAGAAAGCCAGGTTGGCAAGGGCTGAGGGGGCTCCAGGGATATCATGGACTCTCTGAAGTGGAACCCCATGAACCTTGTCCCCTTCCACAGGAGGAGGAGGTGCTAAAAGGTAATGTACTGCTGCAAGCTGCCTGTTCTCGTCTACTGTCCTGCTGCCACAGTAGTCTCTGCCAGGTCCAACAGATTAAGCAGGGATGGGCCTGAACTGTAGTTGGAAGATACCTAACTACCGCAATAAATGGTTCTGATGACTCTATACATGCTGCACTTCCCCCAGAGTTAGTGGTACTGGGGGCACTGTCTTCCTGGAGGAGCTATCTTGTCATATGGGAGATGGGGGTGTCTGTCTGGCAGAGCCAAAGGGGGGATTCAGCTCTGGTGCCTATTTGGGATTTGTGGGACAAGGGGTCATATTCAGGTAACTCTTTCATCTAGGTGGAGACTGCAGGCAGTATACTAATGTTCTTTCTCAGGTGGTAGTTTTCCCCTGGATTGAAAATAAGTTATTTGAGACCAGGCCTGCCTGCCCTGGGAATAAGGAAGGAGCAAATGTTAGGAAATACTTTACAACTCAGTTCCTGCAAACCAGTCTATGCTGGCTGCTGGGGACAAGACCCAACTTCACTAGAAAATGTTTGCAGGGATGAAGGCATTGTTCCCAGACTGAGGTCACTTTCTGGTGTTGACCAATTTTGAAAGATGACTTTTAAACATAAGGAACCCATGCTTGCACAATGAGACTCCTTGTTCCCTTTCTCAAAGCTGGACCACAAAGAAGTGTTACAAGTCAACAACAGTCTTGTTGCTAACAGAGACCAGCCTTTTAGCTCAGGGAGTAGTGTCCTGCCTTTTGGCTACATACACAAGTTACATTTGTCCTGAGAGAAACCATTTTATCCTGGGACAAAGTGTGATCATTCAGACATCCATGCCTATTGTTCTGGGATAAATCCTAGAAAGGGTCACAAGATAAGACTAACAGTTTATTCCAGGACATCGTGAAATACATCTGGATGGTTATCCTGGGGTTGCACCATTGAATGAATGGCAGAAGAGTGGCAATGCATTCAGCCACTCACTAAAAAACTACTTAAAATGGTGATGAGTATACCTGGCTATCCTAGGACATCTCTGTTACAGGAACAAATGCAACATCCATTCCTAGTGTTAGATCCACAGATCCAGGGATTAGTCCTTAATGCCAAGTAGCCACCCAGATGGGTTACATTACAGAGTTTTATATGCACCTGGCATGGAACAGCAGCACTGTTTTCAGACACCAGGGCTAAATACAGGCATTTAAAAAGCCTGGAGCAGAATCCATCTAAATTACTCAGTTTTCTGTAGGTGGCATAGTTTAGATTGGTAGTGAACAGAACATACATTTGCCCTTTGGTGGGAGTGGAGGCGCAAATCTTAGAATGAGTTCCACCAATTTTAAACCAGTCTGTGTGTGCCAAACTTCTATTCTGTTATGAGTATAGACCAGTTTCCAGTCACTTATTCTGGTAAAAGTGAAATGTCTCTACCTGGCCTAGAGGGCTTGATTCCCAGTGCTTTCTTTCCTTGTGTATTTAGTATCACTTCTTGGCCTTTTGGCTAATCTCAGGTGCTACGGCCACCAGGACAAGAGGTGCCGATGATGCGGCTATGAGACAGAGACCCTCCCCAACATGCTGTGCAGCTGCCAGCCACACACCAGAGCCTGGCAGCTCCATCACAACACTGTCCAGGATCACCTGGGGAAGGCCAGTCTGGGCACAGTGGGGGAGATCTCCATCAACCATGCTGTCCCGGGCTGCAAGAGCCAGATGCACCCCAACATCATCAGCACCCACGAGAAGCCCAAGAGAGTTGTGATCATGGACATCACCATCCCCTTTGAGACAAGCCTTCACTGATGCCTGGGCTCGCAAGTGGGAGAAGTACATCCCACTGGCCAACGTCTTGAGAAGCCGTGGCTACGACATGATGGTGAATGCACTCATCATGGGAACTCTTGGAGCCTGGGACCCCAGCAATGAGAACATCCTGCATGCCTGCTGTGTGTCCTGCTGCTACGTGAAGCTGATGTGCCACCTCATAGTGTCCGACACCATCTTCTAGTCCCACAACACCTACGTTGAGCACATCATGGGCCAGTGCCAGTATATCAACCTCACCAGACTGACCACCACTGGACTGGACCCAGGAGGGACCACCTGATGGACTCCAAGAGGAATCTTCAATGATGGACCACTCTGCTCCACCCAAAGAGGACCCCCTACAATCAGACTTTATGGACTGAGCAACTCCTTCATTCAACCCAGCCCCTCCACCATCGCAGACCATGGGTATGGTTTTATGTGTACTGGGCCTGTGTGAAGCTTTGGTCCCTGATTCAATCCAGTGAAGATTCAGCCTGATTTGGTGGCCAAATCTCCAAATCCAAAACAAATCAGGAGATCCTTTAATCTCTCTAAATCAAATCGGAACCCTCCAAATCCATTTAGAGAGATTCAGAGAGATTCAATGATTTGGACCTAGACACAGATTTAAGTGTTTTTTCTACATACCTCAAAGTACTAGGCAGCTCATGAACACTGAGATGCTGGGGCAGATGGAGCATCCCACAGGAGTGCAGTGGGGGTCCCCAGTGTGCTTGGCAGTGGATCCAGAAGTGGGCCAGAACCATTTTCAGTCTGCTTCCAGGTCTACTGTGCAGCGCGCAGGGGGATCCCCTCACCCCCTGGCTTGGTGACTGGTGCTTCCTGGGTCTGGGGGGTCCCCAGGGTCCCCCCATGGCTGATCACTGATCTGGGGGGGGTGGGAGGGGGTCTACACCGAGCATGCAGGGGGGCCTGCCTGCACTCCTGTGGGACTCTCCATCCACCCCAGCATTGTAGCATTCATGAGCTGCACCTCATACCTGGAGGTATGTAGAAAAAACATTTAAAGCTGTGTCTATGGCTGAATCACTGATTCTCCAAAACAGCATCAAATCTTCAGATTCGGTTGAAACGACTTGGGACAGAGATCCAAATCAACACATCGAATTACTGTCCCCTATTTGGGCTGAATCCGAATCAAATACAGCCTGTTTCGTACACCCCTAGTGTGTACCTACCCTCTTTCTCTCTCAGCGTCACAACCCCCCCGCCCTCCTCTTCCCCCACCCCTTCCCCCCACCCCGGGCTTAGTTGGCTATTATACTTGTGTAACCTAGTGGCATTCCCTTCCTCACCCCCATCCCTCCTATATTAGTCCCTTGCTCAGGCGCTTTGTATTTCCCTTAAGGCTTTGTCATTTTTCTTGATGACCCTTAACATACACTAAGTAAGCAGGAAAAGTACACCCCACTGGCCAACATCCTGAGGGGCTGTGGCTATGACATGATAGTCGATGCACTCATCATGGGACTGCTCGGAGCCTGGGACCCCAGCATTAAGAGCATCCTGCGTGCCTGCGGTGTCTCCCGCCACTATGCCAAGCTGATGCACTGCCTCATGGTATCTGACACCATCCATTGGTCCCACGGCATCTATGTTGAGCACATCACGGGACATTGCTGGTACACCACCCCCACCAGACAGACTGTCTCTGGACCAGAACCAGAGGGGATCACCTGAATCCCCCTCTGCACCTGATGGACTTTGAGAGGAATCTTCAATGATAAACCACTCCACTCCACCCAAAGAGGACCCCCACAATAAGACTGTATAGACTGAGAAACTTCTTCAACCTACCTCCTCCACCACTGTGGACCATTGTACGGGTTTGTGTGCACCTATCTTCTTTCTCTCCCAGCATCGCAACCCCCTTCCCCCACTGCCTCCTCCCACCTCCCAGCTTAGTTGGCTAACTGCATTTTCTGTAACCTAGTTGCATTCCCCTCCTCACCCCCATCTCTCTTATGTTAGTCCCTCGCCCAGGCACTCTGCTTCCCTTATGGCTTTGTCATCTTTTGGTTCATGACTCTCAACCTTTACTAATAAAATTAAATCTGTCCTTTCCTTACGTATTCTGCATTTTGTAGCAGAAGCCTGGTTTAGTAGCAATTGATTCCCACTTTGTATGGCAGTAAGTGACAACAAAGGACTTCAAGAGAGGGGAGAATTAGGCTTGGGGTTTATTAGCACTGCTGAAGTAGAGGAAAATTAAGTGCATATTTGTACTGGAAAGGCCTGTGCTGTAGGGCCTCCTGTTGAGATACTTTGCACTGAGGATGTAAAGTGGTTTGAACCACTGAGTAGACCAAGTTATAGATGCTTTAAGGTGACTTGCCCCTTTGTTATGCCTAACCAATGCTGCTTCTTTCCCTGCTGCAGAGCTTTCAGCCAATGAGCTAGGATTGGTTTCCCAACTGGGGATGTACAGATCTCAGGATGGGGCATTCGTAAACTTAAAGTAAATGGGAGCACAGAGCAAGGGCACAGCAGGTAGTGGGGTTCTTAACTGATAAACCATAGGAGAGTTCTGATAGCTAAGATAGTGATGTAGCAGAGCTGGCAGCAACAGTCATCTTGTAGAAAGTCAGGCCTTTACCAGTTGTCAGACTGCTATGTCCACATTGGCACATACACAACTGAAGTCAGAATGATGGGGTTTCAGTTAAAGACAGGACAGAGATTCAACAATTATTTAGCCCTGCCAGATAAAGACTGGTGTGTGTTACTTTGCATTGATTGACTGATGATGACAGGGGCCCTTTTATGAAAGACAAGGGTGAACTTCACAGTTGGGAGGGCAGGAAACTGTGCCATAGAATTAAGGATTCACTGGGCCAAAGAGCAAGAGCACAAGGGGGAACATGATCCTGCAGCCTAGTGATGAGAGCCCCTTGTCTAGGAGTAGGAAGTCCTGCTCCAAGAGACTATTCGTGCATTTTATCCAATGACTGTTCAACATAAGCAGCCTGATATCTCTGGCTAGGAACCACTGTAATAGACACCCTCCATTGTGCAGAGTCTTCAAGAAATGCCTCTCACCATAGCAGAGACTGGTTTTTGTTCTCTGTTTACATCATGCTGTCACGGGCTGTTGGTTCCTTTAAGAGAAGCTGGGCTCAGGCTTGCTTGTAGCAATCCACTACATCCAGCTGCTCCTTGTCTGCTGGGGATTGGGTGACTTGGGTCAGGTATCACACTCAGCTGGAAAAGTGAGGTGATTTCCCCAACAGGCTGGAAGAGTTCAGGTAATAAGGCTATTTCTTATACCTGTTTCTGGGGTAAGGAGAGAGGGTGATGAGCCTGGAGAGAAGGATTACAGAGGGAGCTTGTTGAAATTGCTTTGTATTCCCCATAAGAGGGTTGTGGAGCTTCCCTACCGAGGGAAGTAATTTTGAGTCCTGTTCAGAAAGTTCACTGGGGAAAAGACTCCCTAGAGGGAGTAGGAGCTGGGAGCTCTGTGACTCAGACAAACTGAATCCATGGAATAAGAGGTGGAATAAGAATAAGAGGTAACCTGGAGACTCTGACAGGACTGGAAAGGCCAAAAGAGAGTCCATGCTTTTTAAAGGCTTAACAAATCAGAGGCTAAGCAGGAGAAGGGCAGTAGAGTCCTCTGGCCTGCTTATGTTACTGGGAGAAATTATGCAAGCGCCAGTATAAGTGATTGGAAACTGATTCAAATCTGTAACACAACAGAAGTTCAGTGCACATAAACTGCTTTCAAAATGGCCAAAACCAGTTTAAAATAAAGCTGGATGGATGTAGTATCAGACTTAACTGATTTAGGATAAATCAGTTTATTGAACTTCTGTCCCAGTTCCCTTTCAAAAGCAGGCTGTCTGCTCCAGCTGAGCAGGGAGGCATATTCTAGCACCGCCCCCCCAAGTTTCTGGCCTGGGCCACTGTAGGCACGTGGCTGCATTTCTGGAATCAAAAGTGAATGTCTGTTTACTTGCTTATCGGTTCAATCTATGCCACTTAAACTAACCTGCGAAGATTGAATCGATTCAGCCTCGGACTGAATGTAGCTAGCCCAACTGTCTGTAGCTAGCCCTAGAGAAAAACTGGGGGGGGTGTAGTTCTATGTGCAGGCTGATCCTACTTCATGCAATAAGCACTAGTCATGACTGGGACACCCCTGTTGTACTGCAGTTCAGACACACAATGCTGCTAAAGCACAGCCCACTCAGCAAAGCATTTGTCATTCCCTGTCAAGGGAAAGGGAGCAAAGATGTGAAATCTCTGCCTTGGTAAACAAGCTTAAAGGAATCTGTGTGGCCTAGTCGGCCTCCCTGGCTATTAGTATTCAATAGCAAATGGGAAGATGTACGGAAAGAAAACAGTGGTTCCTAAGCCCTCACAGGTGTCTGGATGGAGCAATCGCTGAAGAAAAATAGGTGGAAGGCATTTATTAATGGCCGTATTGTCACTTAATCACTTTATATTTCTAGGTCCAGTTCCAGCCCACACAAGCCTTGCTGGATGTGGAAGGCTGTTGGGACACATATTTCTCAGAAGCACAAGGCAGCTGAGGCGTCTCCAGCACCAGAAAGGCTCCTGGTGACCGTAAACTTGACTTCAGGTGGGGCTGCTTTATGAGCTGCTGTTTTGCTTTATGATTTCTCCCCCCTGGGTATTTCTCTCTCTGCCTGGAAAGTGGCCACATAACAAATGTAGGTCAGGTACATCTTATTGGGAGGGGCAAGACTGAGGAGACCAGACTTTCAAAGTACAAAACAAGGCAAATGAGGAAACAGGGAAGGGAAGGAGGTAC